>NC_137148.1:140932463-142263863 GCF_951394435.1 Stenella coeruleoalba | reverse complement strand
AAAAAAAATCATGGAGGACATCTTGGAGGCTGGTTATAACAGAGGAAAAAAATGAAGATACTTGCTTACTGATAATTTGGATATGAGAAAGAATGAGGAAATCAAGTATGAAACTCAGGAGTGTGGCTTTGGATAGTATCATTGCTTTTGTTTAGAAGTGTTTGCATTTGCACTTTCCTGCTGAGTATTTGTTAACACGTATAGCTGACAATTATTATTTCTCTAGGGAAAGTCACTGGTATGATTTGTTAGGTCATAGTGAGGTTGTTAATTTGTATCATCTCCTGGAGAAAGGTAAGGAAAAGTATCCTTAGGGACTGTTATGAAACCAATTACTTCAACAAATTAATGTAACTAGACTGTCTATATCTCTAAGATATATCAAAGGTGTAAAAATTGAGAATTAGTTAGTCATCCTTAGCATTAGAGAACAAATTTAGTGTTGTATGATATGAGAACTTCTGATGTTCTCTAAATCAAGCTTTTGTAAACTTTGCACTATTGGCACATTGGGCTGGATTATTATTTTGCTGTTGCTATGGGGACTCTCCTCTTTATTATACACTATTTACCACCATCCTTTGCCTCTGTACTCACTAGATGCCAGTAGCACTTTCCTATCATTGTGAAAGCAATATGATTTGATTCTAGACGTCACCAAATGTACCTCCAAGGGCTAGAGAGCTGGGGGACAAAATCACCCTTAGTTGAAAAACACTATTTGAGCATTTTAAGTTTTTTTATTTTTTTTTTAAAGCTTTTGCTTAAGGCTTTGAAAAAATTATGTTAAAATAAAAATCTGGCTTTGGTGAAATCTTGTGATTAACCCACCTGCTCAAAAGTCAGTGCTTGTCATCAACAAATAATTTCTCTTTAATTCAACTGAAAATACAGGGCAGGAAACTCATTCAGATAAGAATAAAAACAAAATTTTATGTCAGGCCAGCCTTCAAAAATTGAATGCCTGCAATCTAAACCTTCTAATAGTTTGGACTTTTTGGATTGGAAAAGGCACCTTCTGATCTCCTTTACCATTGGACTGAAGTAAATATGAAATTGCATGATGGGACAGAATAAAGACCCACACTCTGAGGAGCTTTGTCTAGAAATAGGAAAATATTTATGGGAAAAGTCCAGTGTCTGTCATAAAAATGACCTTATGAAGTCACGACCTTATGAAGTCATAAAGGTTCCACGGTTATTCCAGGTTGAAATGCACAAAACTTGAGAAACCAGTAAGATATCTCTGCCTTTATTTGCAGAAGGCATACAAAAACATTATTTCCTGTTGTAATTGAGTAAGGCAGATTGCAGAGTAGCTAGTTGCTTTCTTCCAAAATGTGTAGCATTAAGATTATTTTGTACATTGCTAAAATGTTTTATTGAAATGTAAAGTGTAGAATGACTTTAAGAATCAAAGAGCAAGGAGTTGTGTGGACCATCTTTCCAGCACAACCATATTAGCAAAAACTATTAAAAACAACAACAACAACCGTATAAAATCTGTGAAAATTGTCTAAGGGCATACAGTAAATTAAAAAAGAAATATTTAAGAAAATCTATTCAATCTTCTTAAAAACAGCAAGAGTCTGTGGTATTTCAACCAAGAATATCACTCCCACCCCAGCCTGGCCTAATGGAAGGGGATGTATAGTTAAGAACATAGCTAAAACATCCTTTTTCCTCAGCTTCTAGTCTAGAAATATGGCTTCCCTTTGGGAGGGTTAGGTCTCCAGAATTTTTAATTCTCCCCAGTGCTGTGTTGCAGAAACTCTATATCAAGCAATAACAGCTGAGAAGTCTGAGGCTTTCTTTCTCTACCCAGCTCCCACTCATAGGGCAGAAACTCTACTACAGAAGTGGCAGACTGAGAATACTGGGGCACCAGTCGCCCTCACCACAGCTCACTGGTATGGTAAAGATTCGATGCCAGGAAAGGCAATTTGAGAAGACCAGTGGCTACCAACTCCACTTAGTGCCTTACACCTAAATCTGGGGTATCACTCTGAAAGAAGGCCACTTTTCCCTTTCACTGCTACAGAACAGTGATGCAGAGATTTTGCCTAGGGGAGAGGCAAGTTTTAAGAACAGAGACTTTAAAAGTTCTCCCCAAGAAAACTGCATTTAGAATAGTGTGTGGGGAAGTTCAAGCCTAAGAGTGTCTTCAAAAAGTAGGGAGATTTTGGTGATAAGCAATTAACAGGAGGCTGCCAGCTCCAGGAGAGTGGTGAGCTAAATTGTAGATGAAATAGAATTTTACCAGGGAGGACCAGAAGAAGAATCTAAGAAGATTTCTCTTGGGGTTGGAGCAAGCCTTAAGGTCTGAGCCAAAGATTACTCCCACAAGAGGACTGAATTTAATTGGATCAGACACTGAACTGATTTAGGCTCTGCAGCATTGTTGAAAACAATACAATAATCAGCAGGCAATAAATGGAGGCTAATAGCTGGTGTGATATCAACAAAGGCAGACAGCTTAACAGAGAAACTGGGGAAAGAGACAGTCAAAGAGGATCCTGCTAAAACACTATCATCCCAGAGAGAATGTGTGTGTTACAAGGCTGTACCATCTGCAGGGTGACCTCAGAGGCTGTGCACAGTAGGGGAAATAATCTTCACTAAAATGGTTCAGCTGAGTCACTAAACAAATAAAGAAGTAAGTAACAATAAAAACAAGATTCCAAAGGTAGGGATCAAAGTTTCTACAATATATTTTCTAAAATGTACAGTTTTCAAAAACAAAAAAGTACTAGACAGACAAAGAAACAAGAATGTGAGACCCTTACCTAAGAAAAAAAATAGCAGATACTATAAACTGACATTGATGGAGTTCAGATGGTGGACTTAACTGACAGAGACTTCAAGGAGCTATTATAAATACGTTCAAAGAACTAAAGGAAATAATATTTAAAGAAGTAAAGGAAGGTGTGATGATAATACCTTAATAAACAAAGAAAACTGATAAAGTTATAGAAATTCTAAGAAGGAACTAATTGGAATTTCTCAAGTTTCAAAGTACAAAAGCTGAAATGAAAGTTACACTAGAAAGACTCAAGACTAGATCTGAGCTGGCAGAAAATAGAAACTGGGATCTGAAACATAGGTAGATATTATGCAATCCGAAGAACAAAGAGAAAAAAGAATGAGGAATAATGAACAGAGGCTTGGAGAACGGTAAGGTACTTTTAAACACATTAACAAATATGTAATGAGAGTACCAAAATGATAAGAGTTAGAAAAAGAAGAGAGAAAAATATTTAAACAAATAACAGCTGAAAAATTCTCAAATGTGATGAAAAACAGTTATCTACTCATTCAAAAAGCTCCACAAACTCCAAAGAGAATAAATTCCAAGAGATCTATACCCAGACACATCATAGTAAAAATGTTGAAAGCCAAAGGCAGAGAAAAATCTTAAATCTGAAAGAGAAAAAAGACTAATCTGTACAAAGAAATTTGAATGAGGTGAACAGTGGACTTCCCATCAGGGACAATGAAGTCCAAAAGCCAGTGAGATGATATATTCAAAGCAAAAACTGTCAACCAAGAATCACTGACACAGGAAAATTATCTTTCAAAAATGAAAGTGAAATAAAGATATTCCCACATGAACAAAAACTGAGAGAATTTGTTGATAGCAGATCTAACTTACAAAAACTACTAAAGAGATTTCTTCAGGCTGAAAGAAAGTGAACCCAGGCAGTAATTTGAATCCACATGAAAAAATAAAGGTAAAGGTAATTATGTAATTATAAAAGACAGTTTAAGTGCATATTTCTTCTCCTTGCTTCTTTTAACTGATCTAAAAAGCAACTGTATAAAATAATATGCATATAATTTTATTGTTGGGCCTGTAAGATATGGAAATATGATATATTTGACAATAATAGCAGGAAGCAGGTGGGAGCAAAGCTGTATTGAAGTAAGGAAATGACACCAGGTGGGAACTCAAAATCCACAGGAACAAATTGAGGACTAGACACAGTAAACAATAAAGTTAACATAACAAACTCTATAAATATATACTTGCTCTCTTTTCTACTCTAAACTTCTATAAGAGACATATAATTACACAAAGTAATAATTAATGTACTACTGCTGTTGCAACATATATAGCTGTAATATGTATACAATAATAGCAAATCTGGGAAGAAAGAATAGAGTTACAGAGGAGTAACATTTCAATATCTCATTAGAATTAACTTAGTATAAATCTGAATTACATTCTCATAAATTGTGTATGTGGTAAGCTTTAGTACAACCTATATGAAAATAACTCAAAAAATAGTTAAAAATCGTAAAAGAAATTAAAATGTTACACTAGAAAATATTAAAATAATTTTAAAAAGAGCAGTAATAAAGGAAGAGATAATAAAAATACAGGAGACATATAGAAAACAGAAAGTAAAATGGTAGATGTAAATCTAATACATGAATGATAACACTAACTGTGAGTGGATTCAAGAACTAAATCAAAAGAGAGAGAGTGCCAGACTGCAGGAAAGAAAGGGAAAGAAAAGAAAAGAAAAGAAAAAAGAAAAGGAAAGGAAAGGAAAGAAAAGGAGAAAGAAAACAACAGAAGAGAAAAGAAAAGAAAGAGAAAAAAGAAAAAAAGAAAGGAAAGGAAAGGAAAAGAAAATAAAGGAAAAGGAAGAGACAAAAGGAAATTAAAGAAAAGGGGAGGGGAGGAGAGGGAAAGGGAAGGCAGTGGAGGGGAGACTAGACAAGATGAGATAGATAAGACAAGATCTAACCATAGGCTCTCTGCAGGAGATATACTTTACATTCAAAGATAAAATTGGTTGAAAGGAAATTATGCAAACAGGGATAATAAGAATAATAAGAATGGCTATAGTAATATGAGTCAAAATGTACTTTAAGAGAAATAGGGAATTAATAATACTAGCTGGACACTTTGATGCCCCACTTTCGATAATTGTCAGAACAATTAGGCTAGTCAGAAAATCAACAAAGAAATAAGAAACTATAGCAACACTATAAACCAACTAGACTTAAGATACATCTACAGAATATTCTTCCCAGCTACAGTAGAGTATATATACTCTCAAGTGTACTTGGAGTATTCTCTAGGATATACCACATGCTACACTATAAGGCAAGCCTCAATAAATTCAAAACTATTTAAATCATGCAAAGTATTTTTCCAAACAAAATGGAATTAAATTAGAAATCAATAACAAATTCAGGAAATTCCCAAATATGAAGAAATTATACAATATACTCCAACATAAGCAATGGGCCAAAGAAGAAATCACAAAGGAAGATAGAAAATACTGTGAAATGAATGAAAATGAAGACACAACATACCAAAACTTATGGGATGCAGTGAAATCAATAGGTATAAAGAAATTTATAGATGTAACATCTACAAATAAGAAATAAGAAATATTTCAAGTCAGTAGCCTACCTTCTACCTTAAGACACTAGAAAAAGAAGGACACACTAAACCTAAAGCAAGCAGATAAAGGAAATAATAAAGATTAGAGTGGGAATTAATGAAATAGAGAATAGAAAAACAAGAAGGAAAACCAAAGGTAGTTTCTTTGAAAAAATCAACAAAATTGAAAAACCTTTATAGTGAACAAGAAAAAAAAGAGAGAGAAGGCTCAAATTAATAAAATCAAGAACAAAATGGGGGCCATCACTACTGGGCTTCCAGAAATAAAAAGAACCATAAGGGAATACTGTGTACAACTACTCTGCCAACAGATTACAAAACTTAGAAGAAAAGGACACCTTCCTAAAAAAGATATAAACTACTGAAAGTGAGCTGAAGCAGAAATAGAAAATCTAAGTAGAGATATAAAGAGTAAAGAGCTATAAAGAGTAAAGAGATTGAATTAGTAATTATAAATTTCACACACACACACACACACACACACACACACACACACACACAGCCAAGACCTGATGGCTTCTGTGGTGAATTCTACCAAACATTTTAAAACAAATTAATACCAACATTTATGAACTCTTCCAAAAAACAGAAGAGGAAGTAATACTCCCCAGTTTATTCTGTGAGGTCAGTATTATCTTCATACCAAAAGAAGACAAAAATATCACAAGAAATCAAAACTACAGATGGATATCTCTTATGAATGTAGATGCAAAATTCCTCAACAAAACACTAGCAAACCAAATCTTACAACATATAAAAATAATGATACAGCATAACCAAAGGGGATTTATTCCACAAACTCGTGGGTGGTTTGGCGTTTGAAAATCAATTAGTGTCATACAACATATCAATGGAATAAATGACAAAAACTACATGGTAATTTTAATAGATGCAGAAGAGGCATTTGACAAAATCCAGCACACCTCCATAATAAAAACAACAACCAACTAGAAATAGAAGGAAAATTCCTCAAACTGCCAAGTGGCATCAATAAAAATCCCACAAATAATGTTATATCTGATGATGAAAGACTGAATACTTCCATTTAAGATTAGGAACAAGACAAGGATGTCCACTTGCACCACTTCTGTGTACAGGTACTGCTAGTTCTAGCCAGAGCAATTAGATAAGAAAATGAAATAAACAACATCCAGATTGGAATTGGGAAATTAAAACTATCTATACTTACAATATAAAGGGCATAATCTTGAATATAGAAAATCCTGAGAAATCCTCTAAAAATTTATAAGAACTAATAAACAAGTTGGCAAGGTTGCACAGCATGAATATATATAATCCATTTTATTTCTATACACTAGCAATAAACAATATGAACATGAATTTAATAAAACAATTACATTTATAATAGCATCAAAATGATGGAAAAACTAGGAGTAAAGTTAACAAAAGAAGTGAAATTATACAACACTGTTGAAAGAAATCAAAGGAGATATAAATAATAAAAATGTATCCCATGTTTGTGGGTGGGAAAACAATATCATTAAGATGGCAATAATCCCCCAAATGATCACAAATTCAAAATGATCCATGTCAAAATTCCAGCTGGCACCTTCTGCAGAAATTGTGAGGCTGATCCTAATTTTTTTAGGGAAATGTAAGAGACCCAGAATAGCCAAAACAGTATTGAAAAAAGAACAAAGTTGGAGGGCACACACTTCCCTTGTTTAAAACTTAACTGCAAACCTACAGTAATCAGGACAATGTGATATTGGAGTAAGAAGAGACATGCAGATCAATGGAATACAATTAAGAGTGATATTATCTCCATCTTCAGATGAAAAAATTGAGGCAAACAGAGGTTAACTAACTTGCCCGAGGTCACAAATAAAAACTTAAAAAAAACAGGATTTGCCATATTATACATTTGTATCAAGCCATTATTCATTTTCATTAAGGAATTTAACTTTGGCGCTTTTAAGGGTGAACAAATTCTAGAGATGCGTAGATATTATCGTCCTTTTCTTCCTCTTGATCAATCTTAAATGTTTTGATTTTATACTGATTTATTACTATTTAGGAAATGTACAGTGCATCATGGCTGGATCAATGCAGTTTCTTTTATTCTCCTCTTCTAGAGTGTGAGTTTCTGAAGAGCATGGACAATATCTTATTATATATTGCTTATTTCCTAACTCCCTGTAAGTGGCATTGCATAGAGTAGGTATTTGACAGAAGTGTGAGAAATAAATTCAAACTGAAAATATCACAATGGGTAAGGTCTCAGTTGCTGAAGCTTGCCGGAAATCTCTATTTCCTCCATTTTCATCACTTTAAGCAGAAATTTCAACCACCCCAGGTCATCGCAACATGTGGACCCGTGTAGTACATGGGGATTGTATAAGTGAAATCATTCTAATGAACATTAAAAAAAAAAAATCTGGGGGCTTCCCTGGTGGCGCAGTGGTTGAGGGTCCACCTGCTGATGCAGGGGACATGGGTTCATGCCCCGGTCCGGGAAGATCCCACGTGCCGCGGAGCGGCTGGACCCGTGAGCCATGGCCACTGAGCCTGCACGTCTGGAGCCTGTGCTCCGCAACAGGAGAGGCCACAACAGTGAGAGGCCAGCGTACCGCAAAAAAAATAAAAATTAAAATTAAAAATCTGATATGACAGAATTTCCTGAAGAATTTTAAGTTCTAATATTCTGAAATTTTAACATTTTCTGAAAGAAGCAGTGTCTATCCTTAGAAATGAAACATTTTATTTCAAAATTTCTGGCATAAACATTCTAATAAGAGTTTTATTCTCTGTCAGAAGGATGATCGCTTATTGTATAGCAAAGCTGGGTTCACATTCTTTAAAAAAATGTTAGAATGTGACTTCTCAAACTTGGAGTTTAAACAATATCAATTTTCACAGAAAAATCCTGTTCACATTGTAAATATAAACTGTCCTCATTATGTCTTTTACTTTATTGTTTAAAGTATTTTATTTAAAATTAAGAATCTATTTAGCATGCTTATTTAGTAGTGAATGGTATTTTTGCAGGGCAATTCTTCATGGCATTTATATATGTCTTGTAACAGCTTCTGTCCCAGACTATCTTTTCAAGAATGTTTATATAGCAGAACAACCTTGGAAGATAGAGATAGTGTCTCCCTCTGGGGCAAAGGGCATATTTTTTTTCTTGAAGAATATAATAAAGATAATTTTTCCCTCTGGGGCAAAGACTCAATAGCTTTGCTAGCAGAACCTTTAAAAGATTGGGTTTTCCTAAGATCAGTGTTCCTCTGAATAACACAGATATACTGTGTGCATAGTATCTACCTGGGTCCATCTTGTCATTGTCCCATGGGACTTGGAGGTCAAGAGGAACTAATGCAAACATGAAGTTATGCTGCCTGCAGCACTGTGACTAATAAAGACATGGGTCCCTAGCTCCGAAGTCTCATGTTTCTGCTTGTACCTAAGATACTATGGCAAGCTACCTCGTTACTTTTTAAGTAGGGTAAAATCTCAAACCCTTCAAGTTACTGACAGAAGTAAGCTCCTAAACATGGACTCACACAATGTGGATATTCTTAACATAATACGCAAATATTGATAAAAAAACACATTGCCAAATTAATATATCTAACACCTATGATAATGATCATAATAGATCTATATGATCAAGTGTGTATCCTGGTAATCCACAGTCACCATTTTACACATTTATTTATAAATTATGGAGTTTTCTTATAGCCTTCCTATTTTTCTGTAAAAAAAATAGTTTTAGCATATTAAAATTGAAATTTTATTCTTATTAAAATTTAAATATATACTTTTTATTCTTATTAAAATTTAAATATATAAATTTTTATTCTTATTAAAATTTAAATATATAGAATTTAAATATAAATTCTTATTAAAATTTAAATATATATTTAAATTTAAATATATAAAAATTTAAATATATAATGTATATTATTATCACAGAAAAATTTTAATTAAACAAAAATCCAAGTACAACATCATAGGTGTAAATGCTTTTACCAATGGTTTCTTTGGTCTCCCTGTGATTGTCAAATTCAAAGCTTTTGTGTTGGTTAAAACCCACAAACAAAACAGTTTTGTCAGCTTAAGCCCTAATTCAAAATATTGTCATCTTAAAAGAACCATTGACTATGCCAAGTTAGTATCAGACATACTTTTCAATAAATAAATCTGATTGTGCTACAGAATTAAGTAGTTATGTATATTTTTTTTCCTTTTTTGTTCATCTTTATAGTTTAAATAGAATAAGGTAAGAAGGCAAGGACTATTCCTCCTTGTATTCTATACCACCAACAAATAGTGTCCACTGTAAAAAATGTTAATTGAATGAATGTACTATTTATGTTTAAATCTCCTACTGCTGCTGTGCTTTAGGAATATTCAACGACCAAAAAATGGCTTGGTTTTTCACATTCAGATGGTGAGTCCACCTGATACCACTAGAGTAATTAGTATAGTAAAAGCTGTTGGAGAAAATGTACATTGGAAACTCTGGCCAATTCTATTCAAGGTCATCTAAGTAATTTGAAACATCACTGGTTCAAGTCAAGTTTATCATATGTAATTCCTGAAGGTCCCTGCACTGCCTAACAAAATTTACTACTAAAGAGTCAATGTTTATAAAATACCCAACCTTCATTAGGTGACACCTTCAATAATAACCATGGACAAGACCCTGCCTATAGGGCTCAAGAGCTGAAATTGATGGGAAGGCAGGCAAAACATAAACAAGTGAATTGCAAAAGCAGATGACTCCCACCATCTGCTTAGCTTGTTTCTGCTCTCATTTTGCCAGGAGCCTTTTGAGAAGACACGAAACCATGCTGATGCCCTCCATCATATGTTATCTCTCCTTTCCATCTGTGATGCCCTCTCCTATGCTCAATGACATTACTTTGGCTTTGCCCTTCCCTATGGAAATACACAAGATAAAGGAAGGGGAAGAAAGGGGTTCCAAGAGCCCACAAAAATACTGAGGATGAGGATAGGATGGGATGTTAAGTTTCACTTTTTAGGGGGCCAAATGAGGAAGAAAATTATTATAGACTAAGGTCTAAAATACAATGAACCACATGAAAATATTTATTCAATAAACATTTCTAAATATGTGTCGTGTGGCAGGTACTGTAGTGGGCTCTGAAGATAACAGGGAAAAAGAGGGAGTGGGGGAGAAAAGGCTTAACTCTTGACTTCAAGAAGTTTGTAGTTAGAGAAACAGGCATAAAACAAATATACAAAATAATTATAAATGTTCCTTACAAAGCAGGTTCAATCAATCTCAAAGCTTAGACGTAGAGTAACAGGGCATGAGGAAAATTGCTGTGAATAAGTTGGTTGAGAAAGACTATCTCTATGAGATGATGGATGTTCACTAAAGTCACTGTGATAATCATTTCACGATTTATGTAAGTCAAATCATTATGCTGTACATCTTAAACTTATACAGTGCTATATGTCAATTATATCTCAATAAAACTAGAAGAGGATCAAATTAACAAATAAAAAAAGAGTTCAGCTGGGCAGTAACATTTAAGGTGAGAGCTGAGTGGTGAGAAACAGCCCAGTAAACAATTAGATTAAGGCAAGGGTAGGGAGAGGGTCAATATGAGCAAAGGTTTGGAGGAAAAAATAAAACTTGGTGCGTTCTAGGTAAGGAAATAAAGCTACTGTTCCTGGAGTACAATGAGTAAGGGGAAAACCACTGCGAGAGGAGATGAGTGAATGAGAGGCAAAACACAGATTGTATTCAGTCTTGGAACAATACTCAACTGTTCTGATTTTATTCTAAGTAGTATGGGAGTCATTGGACATTTTTATTGAAGAGGTGACAGATCAAATTTACTTATAAGATCACTCTGACTGAAAAACAAATGCCGTATGCTAACACACATGTATGGAATCTAAAAAATCTAAAAAATTCACGGTACAGATGAACCTAGTGGCAAGGCAGGAATAAAGACACAGATGTAGAGAACGGACTTGAGGACACGGGGAGGTGGGGGGTGGGGGGGGGAGGTGAAGCTGGGACAAAGTGAGAGAGTAGCATTGACATATATACACTACCAAATGTAACATGGTTGGCTAGTGGGAAGCAGCTGCATAGCACAGAGAGATCAGCTCAGTGCTTTGTGACAACCTAGAAGGTTGGGACAGGGAGGGTGAAAGGGAGATGCAAGAGGGAGGGGATATGGGGATATATGTATAAATATAGCTGATTCACTTTGTTGTATAGCAGAAACTAACACAACATTGTGAAGCAATTATACTCCAATAAAGATACTTAAAAAAAAAATCACTCTGACTGTTGTGATTATATGTAGTAAGGATAGGATTTTAAAGAGAAATTAGAATGATGACAGAGTTCAAATAAGGGAGTAACAAGAAAAAGTGGTGTTATCATAGTCACCTTTGGCAATGCCACAGCGCCTACAGTGTAGCAGGACGACCAAGTTTGGATGAGAAATGTATTTTCTTTATGACAAACTGTTTATCATTCCCCTGGGGAGTATTGGTTACTTGTTCCATCTTCTACATGTGATCTGAATTCCCCAGTCAGATTTTCATATTTATATTTCTTGACAAATATTTGCCCACTTCTAAACAGGAAACATTGAATACACCCAGAAGATCATGATAGTGGCTGGGATGACAGCTTCTGGGTCCTGATTATTTGCTATCGCTCTTTCTGATGCTATCGTCATAAGGTCAAATATGCTGGAAGGATATTGCAGCTCTCACACAGCCACGCCAGAGTGCTACAGTCATCCGCCTTTCCTTAAGATAACAAGTGCAGGCTCTCCTTGTTCAACGCGACCGACCACAGCATTACAAATGGCACCAGCTGAAATGCCTTGTACAACATTGCAGGGGGAAAACTACAGATTTTTCAGAGCTGAGGAAGAGCACTGTGTATCTGCTCCTTATTAGAAACGAAGACTGTGTTTCACAAAATATGGCCTTGTGGGTTAAAACTGTCTTTCTTTGTTCCTTGGAACAGACGAGTGTGGCTTTACATCTCAGGCCAATTATTCTCCACCGTTTTTCAAGAACTGACAAAACCTGTAAAATGAGCAATGATACGAAGACAGTCTACCACTCTGCAATTTACTCTGCACCCTGCATTTGCATCTAATTTTGGTGTATCTCTACTTGCAGGGTAGGGAGAATCTCACTGGGGACAAAAGATTTCCTAATATGAGGACACCAAACAAAAAATAACTGCTAATTTCAGCTGCCTCCTTGCTGGTCAGCTCTCCTCAAGAAGGGGGCTTCTTCTCTCAAGAAGAAGAAGAACCAAATTTATTCTAACCAAACCAAATTAATTTTTTTTCCCGAGATGATGGGATTAGCCAGAAGTAAATTCTGCTATCCTTGAAGAGAGCCCTTGCTCTAGCCTGGGTTTCAGGGATGTAACCTTAGTTTTCACTGAGAACTGCTGGAGTCTGAGGTACAAAACTAACTGTTGGGGCATGTGGAGTGATTTCATACAGGCTTACTCTCACAGGAGAAGAGCAAAGAGTCAGAGATAGAAATCAGTCGTGACTCTCCATCAATAAGGAATCAATAAGTATTCCTTCAGGTTAATGCTTGCACTGGCTCCCAGAAACCCCAGGAAGCCCAGAGACACTGTCCTGCGGGCTCCTGTTGGCAGCACTCCCCGTGGGGAGGAAAGTACAGGAAGTGGATGTTAAAAATCAAAATGGGACTGAATAAAGGATATGAACATTTTCTGATTTTTTTTTTCACTTTCACAACACACATGAAATTTACTTAGAATATACCCATAGTAAAAAGAGAAATGATCAGAGGGATGGAGAATAGAGCCTGCTGCAAAATGATTTTCAGATACTCAGTAATGTTCTGCAAGAGAAAACATTGTGTCAAATGTGAATTAAATTTGAACAACAGCCTTTCAAATGCAAATCCTTCGGAAGGGATGTCATTGAGATACAACCTCTAAAAACCTTTCAAGAGAAATAAAATAGATAAATGTGATAATTAAGATCTCTATTTATATGAAAATGATCAGATCACATTTGTTCTGAAATGTTTTTGTACCTGCAACATGGAGGACAGATATAAAAAAGCAAGGATCGATTTTGAAATTTGCAGGTTGGAGGTGAAAACGGAACGATAGCTTGTCTGACAGAGGCAGAGGACTTTCCTCTAGTATGCTAAGACCCATTATTATGCACCCATAATTGCCAAGGCCCCCACTGACCTCTATTCACTCTTTCTCAAGTAGTCTCCCTTTCAGCTCTCCCTACCCTTTCTCTAATGGAAAGTGTAAGCTACTCTGCTATGCAGCAGCCTTCTGTTAACAGTAGTATTTATGGGAAGCTGACTGGCCAACTCGAGTATGTAAAGAGAAGTACTGCTACACTGAGTTTTGGAGAAACAGAGTTATATGCAGAGGTATATTAGGGAGTGATCTCAGGAGGTACATGTATCAGCAAGTGAGGAAGGTAGGATTGGGCAGAGGAAGAAGGTCACTTATAAAGTGGTTGTGACTGAATCCTCAGCTGATCCTAAAACCAAGTGGTGGTCTGGAGGTAGATCTCTTCAGAGTTGATACAAATGGAAGTAAGTGCGAGAGTAGGAGAGAAGGACAGAGAAAAGTGCTTTGCATTCCTGTATCTGCCAATCTTTGGCCACAGCTGTCACTGGAGAGGGTATTCCCGGGTGAAGCCAAACTCTGAGGTCAAGGGGATTTCCCAGTGAGATATGCAGCTGTGATATCTCAGCAGGTCCACAGCTCCAGAAGCTGGGGGATGGGTAAAAGAATCTAGGTAGTATCACAATTGCCACTACAGTTGTATACATGATGGATTTTAAGCACTCCCTCTCCTAAGGATTCCCTCACAACATTTGGACATTATTACTTCCTTTTTATCAATAAATTCTCAATAAAGGGCCTTTAACTCAGCGGAGAAAACACATAAAGCTATTCTCAACATTTATACCTAACTATGAATTCTTTATCATACCCCTTCCAACTAGAATGCTAAGAGCATATTTATGGCTGAATAAGGAGAAAAGCCCTGGTTATGGAGGGTAAGAGAAATCTTTGGCTGAGAAACTCTGGGTAGTCACAGTAGAGAAAGAGTAACGAAAAATCTGTAAGAGCTTCATATCACAGATAGCAATGAGAGGATCCTAAGAAGAGAAGAAACACTGGCTCCTCAGATTTGCCCATGGTCAGTTCTATGCCTTTGTGGAGCAGTAATGGGAATGGGGGTGAAGAGATAAAAAGGGAGTAGGCTGCTATGAAGATTTAGACTCACTCTTTCCTCTGACTGAGTTTTTACAGTGATACTCTTTCTAAGCATCTATTCTAGGAATGGAAAAGTCAGGAAACATGGAAGACAGAATATGCTTTGGGTGACAGTGTTGCTACACCAAATACTGAGTGTTCTGTGGTCCTACAGTTTGTTTTCTAACCTCAATCATCTGTGACCCAGTAAGCCCCTCTAGGTTTTTGTGTCTTAACCAGACTTATTTTAAATGCTACGTATACCACTTGTGCCTCCACTCGTATTTCCATTTACTTTGGGCAAATGGTATCTAAAATCTAGGAAAGCTGCCTTGTAGGGCACTTAAGGCACACTCTTATGTATCATTTGACTGGACTTGCCTAAATTGCTTATGGTATTTTTCTGGCCAGATTTGTTAGTGAAGTGGCCAAACATTCCAAGGACCATTTTGCTCTTGTGAGATTTCTTTTAGCTGGTTCTCAGCATTGATGAGGTTCAGAGGGTTTAGAAAACTATCTGAACTCTTGGGATTTTATTTGAACTAAAACTCAAACTTTGAACCCTTTGTGGTTTTACACATCACAAGTAAATGTGTCTCCTGCCTTGATATTATTCCCTCTGGTTTCCTCCTGACTCTTTGTCCCTTGAATAAAACTGAACAGTTAGTTGGAGATCAAAACTCGATCCAAGGGTCACCTCCAATTGACGACCTTCTCTCTACAACAACCACCTTAATTAAAGACCACATCTACAAGCCACCACTTTTCCATGGGCCCTTGGATGTGTTCTCAAGACAGATTTTTCTGTTACACAGCAGCTGCATCCCCTCTGAAGAGGAGCAAGTCCCAGTGGATCACAGATCTTAACCCCATGACAGGCCAACCTATTTATGCTGGCTACTAATAATGACTTATGTTTATAATGGCACTATTCATCCCAGAGGCTCACGCACAGCACTCCACTGACCACATGTGTGCTCTTTAGATGGGCATGTGTCTATATACACCCACATAACACAACTGCACAAAGGTCTTGACTGCTGTGGCTTTAATCAGCCCTTTCTTCCTTTTGCTTAGCTTCAGGGTCTGATCCCTGGGATTACAGGAACAACTGCACCCTTCTCTTTATCACTGGAAAAAAAAAAAACAGAATTGAACAATTGGGAGTCCAGCTCCCTATTCACTCTGCTGTTTATTAGGATCTGTGTACATCAGCCGTGATGCTGCAAAGTAAGTTGAGAGAGACCTTGCGCAATACATATTTAATAGTGGGAACTCTCTTCCCATTTTATCTTTTCCCCTTTTCTACTTCCATTTAATGAACCAATTATTCTGACAAGGAGGAAAATGCTCCCTTCCTAGCTCCCTCTCACTTTGAGCCTTTATTCCCTGCTTCTCTAAAGTGCTGCCTAATTTGGCATAAGACCCTATTGTAGGTTATTTTTACATTCGCCATGAATTGTGTAAAATTGTTTCAGCACTTTGAAATTTTTCTTTTAAAGCAGACAATATGATTTTATCCCCATGTGAGTGACAGATAAGATGTGATGGTAAGATAATGTCCAAATCTGCATATGAACTCAATTGCCTTCATTTTATTTAACACGATCACAGTTTGTGTTTTTAGAACAGATTAAACACAAAGAAAAACACATAAACTACATATTAATGGATTCTCACTTCTGTTTTTGTTGAAATGCTTAAAACGCAGCAAACCTATTTTTCTCATTGAGGACTCTCTAGCTATTCATTATTCATGATGAAGCATGATAGAATTTTATTAATTTGCACATTTGCTTTATTTACATGCATAAAAATCTGCAGAATTACTACTGATCACTAAATATTTTGAGGATAAAAATGAAAGCAGATTTAAATAGTGCTACCTGCATTATTTTTCTCCAGGAATTTAATCCTCTCCAGGCATTTAATTGGGTTTATATCTTGACGGTTGATCTATATTAGATGGTGTAATCTGAATCAGATGATGGTTGCTCTTTGTTATATATAGTTTTAAAGTGTTTAGTTTGTTCTCTAAATAAACTGAACTGGATGACACTGGTGTACTATCTTGAATTAGAGGACCTGTGATCTGTTCAAATTTTTAATCAATAATGAGTTCTAGATACTCTGATAGATAGTTTCAATCAGATAAATAAGAAGCAGCCTCTGCCCTCAAGAGGCTTCTGGACGAGTGGGGAGAAAGGTTTTCTGAACTCACAAATGTCATTAGAGAAACATGGAAGATACACCTGCTATTTCTGCAGTTCTCAATATCTCTTCTTTTGTAATATTCAGTTTTATTTTAAAGATTTACTGGATCCTCCAATGCCGATCTATGTAGTTAGAGAGGAGTTGACTCTGCCAGCTTCTTCTAAGAGTTGGCATGTGTCCCTGATCTGGCCAATTGGATCATCCCATTCTCCTAGCCACAAGAATGGGTAAGTATCATAACAATCAATCAGAGTTATTTCCTGGGAATTTTTCTAGAGCTGGAGGGAAAGAACATGCCCTTTCCACTGAGTTTGCTAGGTTAATAGAAGATAAATCTGAAGTTCTTGGTGCCCACATTTAGAAACTACACCAACATGGCAAAAGCAAAATTAAGAGTTGGAGAGAATCCTAATTAAATAACTTGAATGTTTGGATCTAGCCATAACTAAAGCCACACATTCTATGAATGTTTTATAGGGCAGATAATATACATATGATGGTTTACATGTCTGTCTGTCTGTCTGTCTGTGCTTTGTTTGATATAGTTTGAATTGGTACTCATAGATTACAAACAAAATTTTCTAAAAGTATGGGCCAAAGAGGAGGAAGTAAAAGATTTCTGGAAGAGATTTCAGATGAAATGTTTATAACCTATCAAAAGTACATGTGGAGATATTGATTTCATTTAATTCCAGAGATCAAGGTTTAAAAATCAAAAGGTTTACCATGAGCTCTACAGTAAACCATATTTAAATATTTACCATACTTAAACTAAAGATCATGGAAACTTTTTGTTGGAAAATGTGTATGTAATGTTCCTGTTCATGTATGCCTGCTTCCTATTTACTGAGTTCTTAGTCATTAAATAAGCTTATCCATAAGTAAGAATTTGATGAGCCCAGAGTTGCTAAATTACCTTTAGTAGACACAAGAAAAACTTTCTGAATTCATTCTGTGTCTCCAACAGCCAGCACTTATACCCTATCCAAGAAAGTAAGTAAAACTGTGCTCTGAAAATTAATTATGCCAAATGACTACATTTAAATGTGAAAATAATAAAATATGTTGTGAATTAACACTTCAGGGTAGCATATGGATTAAGTGACATTTCATGATCCCTTCTATCTCTACAATCCCATGAGTCCACAAGACTGTCTTCCTTTCCCTACTACATTCCTAACTAATTTTACCACGTGACCAGTTAGTTCTCGGTTTAGGTAAGTAAGAGGGTACCTGTTATTCTAAAATTGTAAGTTTTCTTCCTGCTGTGTTGCATGTGCTGCTCCATCAGAAAAATGGAATGAAGAATAAAACTGGAAGGTTTAATAAGCCCTTAAAATGGACCTCTCGTATTCCACTGCAAATCCTCTTGAACCTGTCTCTTGCACCACAGTGACCAGCTGAGCAGGCTTTGGCAGGTTTCATGCAGATGCAACCAGAAGGGCCTTCGCCCTGAGCTCACATTGGTATTCCTCTTGCTTCTTGTCCTGGGGCTTCTCTGAACTCAAAGTGTAGTGCCCATGGGGACCATCTCAGTGTTCACACTTGTGCAAACCAAAAGTGCAGGGAACTTGACAGTGCACGACAAATATAGGTGAACAAATGTTTCCCCTTTCTTGCCCCAGGTGGATAGTTCTGAGAAGCATCTCTTAAAGGCTCTCCAGAAGGTCATAGGGGAGATTAAATATCTGAGCCACTGAGCTCTCTGGTCAACTTGATAAGCATCCTAGTATTTTTGTTTGTTTCTTTCTGCATTCTACTACTCTGTCCTTCACTCCTGTCTTCTTTCCAAATAAACTACATACACATAAACCTTTGCCTCAATTTCTGCTTTGGGAGATGGGGAGAACCCAGGTTAAACAGTACTAATAATATATTTTTTTCCTTATAAGGCATCCAAAGACACCAATAATCTGTTGTCCGGTTTCCAAATAACGGCATTCTTATAACTATTCTGCCATCCTGCAATCAATAAAAGCTAAACAAAAGGGAGACACTGAGAGAGAAATACATGCTTTTGAAACACAATTTGAACAACAACAACAACAAGGACTTCAATTTAAAATTTTTATTGGTGATTCAGAAATGGTTCTAACTAAAAACACTATAAGAATTATTTCCAACACTGTATCCTAGTGAAATTCATTTCACAAAGAACCTAAAATTCATAGAATCTTAGAAGTCATATCCATACTATTCAACACTGTATATATCTTTGAAAGATGACTTTCATCTCTGTTCGAACATTTTGAATGAGCTACTGATTATTGTGCGGTTCTACGATGCAAAAAATACGAAAAAAGGAATAAAGGAGTGTCATTTACTGTTATGACTTCTCTTGAGAAAAAAATGGCTTTGAGGATTTTATATAAGATCGCATTTTACACATATCAGAGGTTCTATTGTTAAACTTCCTAGGTTTGAATCTCTGCTTTAACTCCTACTAGCTTTGTTAAACTGGATAACATACTTAACTTCTCTAAGCCTGAGATTTCCCTTCTGACTAATGGTTATAGCAAAACCTACTTCATGGGGGTCTAGGGTATTCTAAACGAGAATATTTTGGGAAAAAACTTAAACAATGTCTGACACATAGTAGGTCCTAAATAACTGTGAGATATTTTCCAAGCCAGAAAATAGGGATCAATTTTACAGTCAGAAGAATAATAATAAACTGTGCTTCTGCAAAATGGAATAAGAAAAGAAAAATGAGATAAAATAACTCAGAGAACTTTACTATGCAGCTAAAATCCTGCAACTTTATTAGGGTGGTATCTAAGTAAAGTGAATTTGGGTGTTTCAAATAACTCAAATTCATGGCTTTAACTCATCTAATATAAGCATTATATTGCTAAAAATATATAGATTTTAATCCTGAATATGTTATTTTACCTTCCTTTGTATTCCATATGCACAATCTAAGCATATATATATATATAATTACTATTATTATTTTTTGCAGTACACGGGCCTCTCACTGTTGCGGCCTCTCCTGTTGTGGAGCACAGGCTCTGGACGTGCAGGCTCAGCAGCCATGGCTCACGGGGCCCATACGCTCTGCGGCATGTGGGATCTTCCCGGACCGGGGCATGAACCCGTGTCCCCTGCATCAGCAGGTGAACTCTCAACCACTGTGCCACCAGGGAAACCCTAAGAATACTTTTTAAACTAGTTTTTAAAATTGGTTTTAAAAATGTTTTACAGAGACATACACATCTATCTCCTACTAAACAACATAACCAATTGGTTTGAAAATTTAGCTAACAGAAATAAAATCAAAGCAAAGTTAAAAGTGGATAAAGGAAAACATTTAAATAGTAGTAAACAGAATTTTGGACTAAAGTCTGCCATTAATAATACGTGTAGATTTTAGCAGGTCACTTAATTTCTCTAGGGTTCAATTTCCTCTAGATCAAATCTAGTCTAAAACAAATGCGGGTAGGGGGCTTCCCTGATGGTGTAGCGGTTACATATCTGCCTACCAATGCAGGGGACACGGGTTCGAGCCCTGGTCCAGGAAGATCCCACATGCCACGGAGCAACTAAGCCCGTTCTCCACAACTACTGAGCCTGTGCTCTAAAGCCCGCGAGCCACAACTATTGAAGCCTGTGAGCCTAGGGCCCATGCTCCGCAACAACAGAAGCCACCGCACTGAGAAGCCCGCACACTGCAACGAAGAGTAGCCCCGCTCACCACAACTAAAGAAAGCCCGCCCTCAGCAACGAAGACCCAACACAGCCAAAAATAAATAAATAAATAAATTTAAAACAAATGGGATGGGCTTGATTATCTCTGAGGACCTTTCTAATTCTAAAATATCACAATTCTACAGTTTTAGGTTCCCTTTTTATGGGCTGGATCAAAGGATAAATACACTGGTAAATATTTTTTGCACATAAGTATGACTGTGCAGCAAAATCATTTTTTCCTGACCTTGATCTTGACATAAATAAAAATTCCATCACAGAAATCACAGAAAACCAGAAGGAGTCCAGTTCACTATGAGACATGCTGCTTCTTTTGAAAAAGACACATGACATTTGGTTTGGGTTTTCTGAAGCTGTAATAACATCAAACCTGTAGTAGAATTTTACTAATGAGGTTTTAGGGTTGAGAAAAGAGGAAAGAAACCAGACAAGAAAGGTTTTTAATTAGCATATCAATTATTTGTAGGTAAGTAGATGCTCCTGAAGTGCTTTAAGGAGCTTAAAAATGAGTATTTCCATGAATACTTCAAGTACTTCCTTGCTTCTACTTTATATTTTTAATACATACTAACATCAAAGAAAAAGTTTACTGCTTAAAGACAAATGGTTCTTCAAATCTTTTTTCAAATTTTTTAATTCTGGTTCTGTGGACAAATAAATACATGGGTTTGGACTACAGTCTTAAAATATTGGTCAATAATATGTTCATAATTCAATAAACAGTGAGCAAAACTGAGGGAAAGGTTCTTGTGCTTTGGGAAAATACATGAAGAAGGTCTCTACTATTTTCTCAGAACAACAAAAACAATCCATCTTTACAGTAAAAGGAAGAGAGGTAACAAAATATGAGATGGCTTTCCCAACAACAAAATGTCCTTTTGACATCATAGATGGAAAAATTATTCAACAGATTTAGGCAACTTCCTCACAAATCTCTGGATCAGCTTACTAATTATTACCTGTCTGATTTTATCTAAAGTATCTTTGAAAAGTTGGCCAAGTCTCATCAAATAATAATGGCAAAAGACGTTGGGGGCTATAGAATGAACAAATGTCACCTATTATTTGATTAACTGGACAAATCGAACTTATGAATAAGTGGAAAGAGACCTTCCAAACTTTCACATCCCCACCCTCAGAAGGTTAGTTCTAGTATTCTAATGGGCACAACAACTAATTGGAAATTACTTAAGCAAATGTTGATGATTTAGGAGTAATGTTTTTATAATGGCATGGTTATTTTATGATATCATGGAAAGTTAAAGATAATTACAATATAACGTGCCAACACTTTTTTTTTAATGTGCAAAATAAGGTAACTGCAATATGAAAAGCATGTGCGATATAATCATTGTCAATCCCCACAGCTGGAATTCTAATCTTGGTGTATCATCATACAATCATATAAGTGGAGATTCTTTTTAATAAAGCTGTTTCAATTTAATACATCTCATTACTAACAATCAGCATTTCTTTAATAAAATGGAAATAAACACCTCAAAGGCAATGCGTGTTTCATGCAGAACCCTAAAACAGAATTTGAATTAAACTAAAAATTGGTTCTTGCTTCACCACCCAGTAGTTTGACCTAAAGATAACGATCCTATTCTCTCAGATATAGGATGTGAGTTTCAGGCAATGAAAACATTTAAGAAGCACAATATGGAGTAGATTCTATAATGTAAAATTGTCTCCATCAAGTTCCCGTGTAACAAAATACAGAAATCCATGGGCTTAGCCGTGTTAGCATAGGCTCTCATCAAATGGACTGTGATAACAGGAAGAGTAAACCAAAAAAATCTAGGAAATCAAGGTATCTCATTTCACTTGGTGCTTCATTTCTTGATAAGTAATTGGTGGCATTTCTGAGTTTAAGAGAAAAGGGACTTTTTTCATAAATGGATGTTAAACTTTATCAAAAGCTTTTTTTGCATCTATTGAGATGATCATATGATTTTTGTTCTTCAATTTGTTAATGTGATGTATAGCATTGATTGATTTGCAGATAGTGAAAAATCCTTGCATCCCTGGGATAAATCCCAATTGATCATGGTGTATGATCCTTTTAATATATTTTTGGATTTGATATGCTAGTATTTTGTTAAGGATTTTTGCATCCATGGTCATCAGTGATATTGGCTGTAATTTTCTTTTTTGTGTGATATCTTTGTCTGGTTTTGGTATCAGGGTGATGAGGACCTCACAGAATGAGTTTGGAAGTGTTACTTCCTCTGCAATTTTTTGGAATAGTTTTCGAAAGATAGGTGTTAACTCTTCTCTAAATGTTTGGTAGAATTCACCTGTGAAGGCATCTGGTCCTGGATTTTTGTATGTTGGGAGTTTTTAAATTACTGATTCAATTTCAATCTGGTTATTGGTATGTTCATATTTTCTATTTCTTCCTGGTTCAGTGTTGGGAGATTGTACTTTTCTAAGAACTTGTTTATTTACTCTAGATTGTCCATTTTGTTGGAGTAGTAGTAGTAGTATCTTACAATCTGTGGTGTCAGTTGTAACTTCTCCTTTTTCATTTCTGATTTTATTGGTTTGGGCCTTCTCCCTCTTTTTCTTGATGAGTCTGGCTAAAGGTTTATAAATGTTGTTTATCCTTTCAAAGAACCGGCTTTTACTTTCATTGATCTTTTCTACTGTATTTTAGTCTCTATTTACTCATTTATTCCTCCTCTGATCTTTATGATTTGTTTCCTCCTCCTAACTCTGGATTTTGTTTGTTCTTCTTTCTCTACTTCCTTTATGTGTAAGGTTAGGTTGTTTATTTGAGATTTTTCTTGTTTCCTGAGGTAAGCTTCTATATCTATAAACTTCCCTCTTAGAACTGCTTTTGCTGTGTCCCATAGATTTTGGATTGTCATATTTTCATTTTCGTATGTCTCTAGGTATTTTTTAAATTTCCTGTTTGATTTCTTCAGTGATCCAGTGGTTGTTTAGTAGCATATTACTTGGCCTCCACAGGTTTGTGTTTTTTTGCAGTTTTCTTCTTGTAGTTGATTTCTAGTCTCATAGTGTGTGGTCAGAAAAGATGCATGATATGATTTCAACTTCCTTAAATTTACCAAGGCCTATTTTGTGGCATAGCCTTTGATCTATCCTGGAGAATTGTTCCATGTGCACTTGAAAAGAATGAGTATTCTGCTGCTTTCAGATGGAATGCTCTCTATATATCAATTAAATCCATTTGGCCTAATATTTCACTTCAGGCCTGTGTTTCCTTACTGAGTTTCTGTCTGGAGGATCTGTCCATTGATGTAAGTGGGGTGTTAAAGCCCCCTAATGTTACTGTTGAATTCTCCTTTAATGTCTGTTAATATTTGTCTTATATATTGAGGTGCTCCTATATTTATAATTGTTATAATCTTCTTCTTGGATTGATCTCCTGATCCTTATGTAGCATCTTTCTTTGTCTGATGTAACAGTCTTTATTCTAAAGTCTATTTTGTCTTATATAAGTATTGCTACTCCAAATTTCTTCTGATTTCCATGTGCATGAAATAACTTTTTCCATCCCCTCACTTTCAGTCTGTATGTGTCCCTAGGTCTGAAGTGGGTCTCTTGTAGACAGCATATGTACGGGTCTTGTTTTAGTATGCATTTAGCCAGTCTATGGTTGAGGCATTTAGTCCATTTATATTTAAGGTAATTATCGATATGCATGTTCTTATTACCATGAGGAAACATACCTCAACATAATAAGGATCATATATGATAAAACCACAGCTAATATCTTACCCAGTGATGAAAATTTGAAAGTATTTCCTCTACAATTAGGAATAAGATAAGGATGCCCACTTTGACCACTTTTATTCCATATAGTTTTGGAAGTCCTAGTCACAGCAATCAGAGAAGAAAAAGAAATAAAAGGAATCCAAATTGGAAAGGAAGAAGTAAAACTGTCACTATTTGCAGACAACATGATATTATACATAGAAAATCCTAAAGATGCCACCAGAAAACTATGAGAGCTTATCGATCAATTTAGTAAATTTGCAGGACACAAGATTAATATACAGGAATTTGTTGCATTTCTATACACTAACAATGAACCATCAGAAAGAGAAATTAAGGAAACAATCCCATTTACCACTGCATCAAACAGAATAAAATACCTAGGAATAAGTCTAGCTAAGGAGGCAAGAGGCCTGTATGCAGAAAACTATGACACTGATGAGAGAAATTAAAGATGATACAAACAGATGAAAGGACATACTGTATTCTTGAACTGGAAGACTCAGTATTGTTAAAATGACTATACTACCCAAGGCAATCTACAGATTCAATGCAGTCCCTATCAAAATAACAGTGACATTTTTCACATAACTAGAACAAATAATTTTAAAATGTATATGGAAACACAAAAGACCCTGAAGAGCCAAAATAATCAGAAAAACAGAGCTGGAGAAATCACATTCCCTGACTTCAGACAATATTACAAAGCTACAGTCATCAAAACAGTATGGTACTGGCACAAAAACAGATATATAGACCAAAAGAACAGAATAGAAAGCTCAGAAAAGAAGCCACACACTTATGGTGCATTAATCTATGACAAAGGAAGCAGGAATATGCAATAGAGAAAAGACAGTCTCTTCAATAAGTGGTACTGGGAAAACTGGACAAGTACATGTAAAAGAATGAAATTAGAATTTTTGCTAATACCATATAAAAATAAACTCAAAATGAATTAAAGAGGGAGGTGAGGGGGGAAGGATTAAGAGTTTGGGATTAGTAGATTTAAACTGTTATATATGGGATAGATAAACAAGATCCTACTGTATAGCACATGGAACTATATTCAATACTCTGATAAACCACTATGGAAAAGAATATGATAAAGAATATATATGTATAACTGAGTCACTTTGCTGTACAGCAAAAATTAACACAACATCGTAAATCAACTATACTTCAATAAAATTAAAAAAGAAAATAGCTCAGCTGGAAAAAATATAAAGTGCTGTGTGTCAATTATACTTCAATAAAACTGGGGGGGAAAAGAAAATGTGGAATAGGTATATAATGCAATAGTATTCAGCCTTCAAAAAGAAGGAAATTCTGTCATATATTATCACTTGATGAAACTTGAGACCATTATACTAAGTGAAATAAGTCACAAAAAGACAAACTCTGAGGAGATCTTCAAGATGGCTGAAGAGTAAGACGTGGAGATCACCTTCCTCCCCACAAATACATCAGAAATACATCTACATGTAGAACAACTCCTACAGAACACCTACTGAACACTGGCAGAAGACCTCAGACTTCCCAAAAGGCAAGAAACTCCCCACGTACCTGGGAAGGGCAAAAAAAAAAAAAAAAAAAAACAGAGACAAAAGAATAGGGACAGGACCTTCACCTCTGGGAGGGAGTTGTGAAGGCAGAAAAGTTTCCACACACTAGGAAGCTCCTTCACTGGTGGAGATGGGGTGTGACAGGGGGAGAAGCTTTGGAGCCCAAGAGGAGAGTGCAGCAACAAGGGTGCAGAGGGCAAAGCAGAGATATTCCCATACAGAGGATCGGTGCCGACCAGCACTCACCAGCCTGAGAGGCTTGTCTGCTCACCTACCAAGGTGGGTGGGGGCTGGGAGCTGAGGCTCAGGGTTCAGAGGTCAGATTCCAGGGGGAGGACTAGGGTTGGCTGCATGAACACAGCCTAAAAGAGGCTAGTGTGCCACAGCTAGCCAGGAGGGAGTCTGGGGAAAAGTCTGGACCTGCCTAAGAGGGAACAGACCATTGTTTAGGGGTGCGCGAGGAGAGGGGATTCAGAACACTGCATAAACGAGCTCCAGAGATGGGCATGAGCCACGGCTATCAGTGCAGACACCAGACACGGGCATGAAATGCTAAGGCTGCTGCTGCAGCCACCAAGAAGCCTGGGTGCAACCACAGGACACTATCCACACCACCCCGCACCCTGGGAGCCTGTGCAGCCCGTCACTGCCAGGGTCCCGTAATCAAGGGACAACTTCCCTGGGAGAACACATGGCACGCCTCAGGCTGTTGCAACGTCACGCCGGCCTCTGCCACCGTAGGCTCCCCCCACATTCTGTACCCGACCCTCCCCCCAGCCTGAGTAAGCCAGAGCCCCCTGATCACCTGCTACTTTAACCCCTTCCTGTCTGAGCAAACAGCAGATGCCCTCAGGCGACCTTTACGCACAGGCAGGGCCAAATCCAAAGCTGAACCCCGGGAGCTGTGCGAACAAAGAAGAGAAAGAGAACTCTCTCCCAGCAGCCTCAGGAGCAGTGGATTAATTCTCCACAATCAAGTTGATGTACCCTGAATCTCTGGAATACCTGAATAGACAATGAATCATCGCAGAATTGAGGCGGTGGACTTTGGGAGCAATTGTAGACTTGGGGTATACTTTCTGCATCTAATTTGCTTCAGGTCTTATGTTTATCTTAGTTTAGTATTTCAAATTAATTACCACTGGTAGATTTGTTTATTGATTTGGTTGCTCTCTTTCTTTTCATGCACAATATAGATATATATTTTTTCCCCTTTACTCTTTTTCTGAGTGTGTATGTATATGCTTCTTTGTGTGATTTTGCCTGTATAGCTTTTCTTTTACCATTTATCCTAGCATTCGGTCTGTCCATTTTTTCTGTTTTTTTATTTTTTTAGAATAGTTTTTAGTGCTTGCTATATTGGTGGATTTGCTTTTTTGGTTTGATTGCTCTCTTCTTTCTTTTCTTTTTTTATTACTTTTAAATTTCTAATTTTTTTTTTAATTTTAATAACTTTCTCTTTCTCTTTCTCTCCCTCTCCTCTCTCTCTCTTCCCTCTTCTTCCCTCCCTCCCTCCCTCTCTCTTTCTCCCTTTCTTTCTTTCTTTCTTTCTTTCTTTCATTCTTTCCTTCTTCTCCCTTTTCTTCTGAGCTGTGTTGCTGACAGGGTCTTGGCGCTCCTGCCACGTGTCAGGCCTGTGCCTCTGAGGTGGGAGAGCCAAGTTCAGGACACTGGTCTACCAGAAACCTCCTGGCTCCATGTAATATCAAAAGGCGAAAGCTCACCCAGAGATCTCCATCTCAACGCTAAGACCCAGCTCCACTCAACGACCAGCAAGCTACAGTGCTGGACATCCTATGCCAAACAAATTGCAAGACAGGAACACAACCTCACTCATTAGCACAGAGGCTGCCTAAAATCGTAATAAGGTCACAGACACCACAAAACACACCACTGGACATTGTCCTACACACCAGAAAGACAAGATCCAGCTTCATCCACCAGAACACAGGCACCAGTCCCCTCCACCAGGAAGCCTACACAACCCACTGAACCAACTTTAGCCACTAGGGGCAGATACCAAAAACAATGGTAACTATGAACCTGCAGCCTGTGAAAAGGAGACCCCAAACACAGTAGGTGAAGCAAAATGAGAAGAGAGAGAAACAAACAGCAGATAAAGGAGCAAGGTAAAAACCCATCAGACCAAACAAATCTAGGAAATAGGAGGTCTACCTGAAAAAGGATTCAGAATAATGATAGTAAAGATGATCCAAAACCTTGGAAGTAGAATGGAGAAAATACAAGAAACATTTAACAAGGATCTAGAAGAACTAAAGAGCAAACAATGATGAACAAAACAATAAATGAAATTAAAAACTGTCTGGAAGGAATCAACAGCAGAATAACTGAGGCAGAAGAATGGATAAGTGACCTGGAAGATAAAATAGTGGAAATAACTACTGCAGAGCAGAATAAAGAAAAAAGAATGAAAAGAATTGAGGACAGGCTCAGAGACCACTGGGACAACATTTAAAGCACCAGTACTCGAATTATAGGGGTCCCAAAAGAAGAAGAGAAAAAGAAAAGGACTGAGAAAATATTTGAAGAGATTATAGTTGAAAACTTCCCTAATATGGGAAAGGAAATGGTCAATCAAGTCCAGGAAGCACGGAGAGTCCAATAAGGATAAATCCAAAGAGAAACATGCCAAGACACATATTAATCAAACTATCAAAAATTAAATACAAAGAAAAAAATTAAAAGCAGCAAGGGAAAAACAACAAATAACATACAAGGGAATTCCCATAAGGTTAACAGCTGATCTTTCAGCAGAAACTCTGCAAGCCAGAGGGAGTGGCAGGACATATTTAAAGTGATGAAAGGGAAAAAACTACAACCAAGAATACTCTACCCAGCAAGGATCTCATTCAGATGGGACGGAGAAATTAAAACATTTACAGACAAACAAATGCTAAGAGAATTCAGCACCACCAAACCAGCTCTACAACAAATGCTAAAGGAACTTCTCTAGGCAGGAAACACAAGAGAAGGAAAAGACCTACAATAACAAACCCAAAACAATTAAGAAAATGGAAATAGGAACATACATATCGGTAACTATCTTAAACGTAAATGGATTAAAGGCTCCAACCAAAAGACATAGACTGGCTGAATGAATACAAAAATAAGACCCATATATATGCTGTCTACAAGAGACCCACTTCAGACCTAGGGACACATACAGACTGAAAGTGAGGGGATGGAAAAAGATATTCCATGCAAATGGAAATCAAAAGAAAGCTGGAGTAGCAATTCTCATATCAGACAAAATAGACTTTAAAACAAAGACTATTACAAGAGACAAAGAAGGACACTGCACAGTGATCAAGGGATTGATCCAGGAAGAAGATATAACAACTGTAAGTATTTATGCAACATAGGAGCACCTCAATACATAAGGCAAATGCTAACAGCCATAAAAGGGGAAATTGACAGTAACACAATCATAGTAGGGGACGTTAACACCCCAATGGACAGAGAATCCAAAATGAAAATAAATAAGGAAACACAAGCTTTAAATGATACATTAAACAAGATGGGCTTAGTTGATATTTATAGGACATTCCATCCAAAAAGAACAGAATACACTTTCTTCTCAAGTGCTCATGGAACATTTTCCAGGGTAGATCATATCTTGGGTCACAGATCACGCCTTGGTAAATTTAAGAAAACTGAAATCATATCAAGTATCTTTTCTGACCACAATGCTATCAGACTAGATATCAATTATAGGATAAATTCTATAAAAAATACAAACACATGGAGGCTGAACAATACACTACTTAATAACCAAGAGATCCCTGAAGAAATCAAAAAATACCTAGAAACAAATGACAATGAAAACTCAGAGCTGGAGAAATCAAGCTCCCTGACTTCAGACTATACTACAAAGCTACAGTAATCAAGACAATATGCTACTGGCACCAAAACAGAAATACAGATCAATGGAACAGGATTGAAAGCTCACAGATAAACCCATGCACATATGGTCATCTTATTTTTAATAAAGGAGGCAAGAATATACAATGGAGAAAAGACAGCCTCTTCAATAAGTGGTGCTGGGAAAACTGGACAGCTACATGTAAAAGAATGAAATTAGAACACTCCCTAACACCATACACAAAAATTAACTCAAAATGGATTATGGACCTAAATATAAGGCCACACACTATAAAACTCTTAGAGGAAAACATAGGCAGAACACTCTACGAAATAAATCACAGCAAGATCCTTTCTGACCCACCTCCTAGAGAAATGGAAATAAAAACAAAAATAAACAAATGGGACCTAATGAAACTTAAAAGCTTTTGCACAGCAAAGGAAACCATAAACAAGACGAAAAGAAAACCCTCAAATGGGAGAAAATATTTGCAAATGAAGCAACTGACAAAGGATTAATCTCCAAAATTTACATGCAGCTCATGCAGCTCAATATAAAAAAAAAAAAAAAAAAAAGACAACAATGCAATCCAAAAGTGGGCAGAAAACCTAAACAGACATTTCTCCAAAGAAGATATGCAGATTGCCAACAAACACATGAAAGGATGCTCAACATCATTAATCATTAGAGAAATGCAAACCAAAACTACAATGAGGTATCACCTCACACCAGTTAGAATGTCCATCATCAAAAAACGTATAAACAATAAATGCTGGAGAGAGTGTGGAGAAAAGGGTACCCTCTTGCACTGTTGGTGGGAATGTAAATTGATACAGCCACTATGGAGAACAGTATGGAGGTTCCTTAAAAACTAAAAATAGAACTACCATACAACCCAGCAATCCCATTACTGGACATATATCCTGAGAAAACCATAATTCAAAAAGAGCCATGTACCACAATGTTCATTGAAGCTCTGTTTACAATAGCCAGGACATGGAAGCAACCTAAGTGTCCACTGACAGATGAATGGATAAAGCACATGTGGCACATATATACAATGGAATATTACTCAGCCATAAAAAGAAATGAAACTGAGTTATTTGTAGTGAGGTGGATGGACCTAGAGTCTGTCATACAGAGTGAAGTAAGTCAGAAAGAGAAAAACAAATACCATATGCTAACATATATACACAGAATGTAAAAAAAAAAAAAAAAAAAAAAAAGTTCTGAGGAACCTAGGGGCAGGACTGGAATAAGATGCAGGTGTAGAGAATGGACTTGAGGACACGGGGAGGGGGAAGGGTAAGCTGGGACAAAGTGAGAGAGTGGCATGGATATATATACACTACCAAATGTAAAACAGATAGCTAGTGGGAAGCAGTTGCATAGCATAGGGAGATCAGCTCGGTGCTTTGTGATCACCTAGAGGGGTGGGATAAGGAGGGTGGGAGGGAGACGCAAAAGGGAGGAAATATGGGGATATATGTATAGGTATAGCTGATTCACTTTGTTATAAAGCAGAAACTTTAACACACCATTGTAAAGCAATTATACTCTAATAAAGATGTTTAAAAAACAGAAACTCAACAAAGACAAAATTTAGTTTTTTGAAATGTTTAGTAAAATTAGTCACCCCTAATAAGACTAATTAAAAATAAGAGAGACAGCACAACTGACAATATCAGGAATGAAAAAAAAAATCATATAGACCCTATAGACATTAAAAAGATTATTTATGCCAATAAATTTGAATAATGTGATAAAATAAACACATTTCTTATAAAACCCAACTTCCATAACTGATGCAACAAGAAGTAGATTATCAAATTAACTCTTTAGCCATTAAAACTGTTTCTTTTATTTGGAAACTTTCAGTAAGTTTAAAATATAGCCCACCTAAAAACTAGAAAGATCATATAATAATGTATGGTACACACTGGGATATGTGTGAAACTTTGTTACGGCAAAAGGGAACTTATGAAGCAACTATGAAATTTATATATCCTTATCTACACCTCTTTCTCTATCTTTCCTTTCTCTCTCTCTCGTTCCCTAGGTGAGTTATAGCACAAGCTTTATTTTATTTTCCTAGTCCAGGATGACAGAGTAAAAGGAAGGGACAGAGAAAATTAATATTCATTTGCTATGTGTACTATGCTAGGCAGTATGGTTTAAGTTTTGAACTAGGAAGGCAAGTGATTTCTACAAGGAAATACACCATTTCCTTTTTTTTTCTTGAAATTTGTGGTCCCATTAGTCTACTTTGGCCTAACGTATGGGAAGACATCAAGGAATTACCGGGATAGGTGGGAAACTTGTGAGCACCTGCTATACTTAAATATCAGTGAGATCCAATAATGTATATGAGATTCTAGACCTGCCTAGTTAGGGTAATGAGGTTTTAGACCTAAGTCTACCTGATTCAAAAGCTTGTGTTCTCTTCAATAATCTACCTCCCAATTCTCAAAACTTTTCCATAACTTCATTATATCATGTCTAATTTAGGCACTAGTGTAGACCGAGCCACTAATTTACTATTTGATTAAGGTTACTACCATAAATATATAACAAACAGCTCAGATATTATATGTAGTTTACATGGAGAGTGAAGTATTAACTTCTGTAGAAAAAGAACTGCACTGGAGACAAGGAGACTCAAGTTTTTATGTACTCTTTACCATTTATAAATAAATCTTTCAGGCTACGTCTCCTCATCTATACTTAATCCACATTTTTTATCACTTTAGGAGAAGTTGAGAAGCCCTGAAGGGCATACTTCTTTCCATTTGGGAAATCGTGGTCTTAAAATATTCAACAAATAAACACAATGACAACAAGAAGTTCAAAAATCACAAGAATTAATAAGCTCAAGGTCTTCTTTGGTTCAGGAATTATTATATAAAGAAACTGAGACTCATCAGTCTACAAATACTTCAGGAGTGTCTATCATGTGTAAGTGGTATATAATAATAGCAATAATAATAATGATGATGATGATGGCAACAAAAATAGCTTATGCATACGGGCATATCTCCGAAATATTGCAGTTAAGTTCCAGACTATAGCAATAAAGCAAATATTGCAATAAAGAAAGTCACAGAAATTTGTTTTTTTTTTTCCCATGCATATGAAAGTTATGCTACAATATACTGTAGTCTGTTAAGTGTGCAATAATGTTGTATCTAAAACAAATGTACCTACTTTAACTAAGAAATAATTTATTGCTAAAAAATGTTAACAATCATCTGAACCTTCAGTGAGTTGCAATCCTTTTTGCTGGTGCCGGGTCTTGCCTTGATATTGGTGACTGCTGATTAATCAGGGTTGTGGTTGCTAAGGCTGGGGTGGCTGTAACAATTTCTTAAAATAAGACAACAATGAAGTTTGTCACATTGTTTGACTCTTCCTTTCATGAACAATTTCTCTGTAGCATGCAAAGCAATCTGACAGCATTTTACTTAGAGATCTTCTTTCAAAATTGAAGTCAGTCCTCTCATACCCTGCTGGTGCTTTATTAACTAAGTAATGTTTTAAATTCTTTGTTGTCATTTCAACAACCTTCACAGCACCTCCACCAGTAGATTCCACCTCAAGAAACCACTTTCTTTGCTCATCCATAAGAAGCAACTCCTCATCTGTTAAAGTTTTATACTTATGACAAATATAATAATGATGAAAAAGTTTGAAATATTGTGAAAATTTCCAAATGTGACACAGAGACATGAAGTAAGCAAATGCTACCAGAAAAATGGTGTTGATAGAATGCTTGACTCAGGGTTGCCATAAACCTTCAATTTGTAAAAAAAAAAACAATATCTGCAAAGTGCAATGAAGAGAAGAGCAATGAAAAGAGGTATGCCTGTATATAGGTTAGGTTATTCACTGGTCTATGTTTTTACCTATATTAACTCATTTAATCATCATAACTATCTCATGGTATAGATAGTTTTTATATTATCCTCATTTTATAGATGAGAAAACTGAGTCTCAAAAACATTAAGTAAGTTGCTCAAAATTACATTGTGAAAAGTGGCACTGATGGAAATCAAACTCAAGCTGTCTGGTTCCAGAGTATGTGTTCTTAATCACAATGCTATATATTATATAAGACATTTTTTCTCTTCTAAAGAAACTTCAATAATAATAATATAAAAAATATAAGTAAACATAAAAAGTACATACTTATCAAAATGATCTGGCACATGTTTCATGATACTGAAGAAGGAGATTAATATGGGTTAAAACTTAAAAGTGGCACCATAAAGGAAAAGTGCTTAAATTGGGGCACTAGCAATGAGTGGATAGGCAAAGGGTCAAAGTTCTGAAGAGCTAAAATTTAGACATTTTAAAATATTTTAACGTCTATTTATTCTGCTTTACCTTGACCGAAGTTCAGATGACGGGATGTCTATGTGTTTCAGGACAGGAAAGTGAATAAAAATCACTCTTCTGTGAAAGAATGGATGCTTACAAAGGTGGAATTTCGTGTGTGTGTGTGTGTGTGTGTGTGTGTGTGTGTGTGTGTGTGTGTGTTTCTCCCCCTTGTGTGACTGAATCACTAATTTGGAGAAAAGTAGCTCAACTAGAGTTTCAGGGTAGTAACTCTCCTGTCTCAAATACCTTGGCATTCAAATGTTGGGGTTCAAATAAATGCATGCAGCTTTCACTATCCAAAGGAAGCTTTTTTTTCCCCTCAAGTGACCCCATTAAAGTGAAATGTTTATCACTTATGAGATACTTAACTTCTTCACTCACTGGTGGTGGGTTTACCTAATGGGTAAAACGTAAGAAAAACTGGGAAGGCTCCCACCCAATCCTCCCCACAAAAAGCACTGTCCTCATCCAAGGATCTATAAAGCATCTTCATATCTTTTTCCTTCAGTGTCAAATGCAAATACTACAGGAGAAGCCTATACATTTAGTAACCGTCATTTAGTGAGAATAGTTTCACTAGGCCACTTTTCTCTGGACCACAGAGACAAGGAAACGTAAGTATCCTGGGCTCAGTGCCAGGCCTGCTCTTGTATTGTAAGAACCAAACTAGCTAATAACTGTGAAAGTGTCTTGTATACCCTGAGGTCTATATCACTGATTGTTAACCTTTGGGGGCCATGCATTCCTTTGTGATTGTGATGAAAGCCACAAATTATTTATATGAGAAGAATGCACACTTTACATATTGCCATCACAATAAGTACGGAATTTTGCTTATAATTTCAGGGGATTTGTGGACCTCTCATCCATAGCTAGAGGTTCCATAGACCCTAAGTTAAGAACCACGGGTCTATAATAATAGAAGAAACTATTATTTTGAAATATAGGGAGGAATCTTCTGAAAAGGCAGCACAAGCTGCAACTCTTTACTCAATTTACTCTTCTCCTTTTTTTGGGTACCTGATCACATGCCAATTTTCTTTTTTATTATTCAAAAATAACTTTATAATTTTCAAAATTACTGCAGTTAAATTACTGAATTTAATTTTATATTTATTATCAATATTTAGTATCAACATTACTTTCAATGTTAATGTATTAAATTCCTCAATTGAATGTTGACTGGTGTTTAATTTTGATTTCTGTTATCATCACCATTACTGCCACCAAATCAGTTGTAAGCATTTTTAAATAAACATCCAGATTTAGAGGCTTGAATTAGTTGATTTAACATTTCAATGAATCTAACATTATCTTCCATTCTTATCTGGAAAATATTTTTATTGGTGACTTAAAAAAAAACAAAAAACTATGAGTTTAAATCTGCATGAAAACAGATCATATTTTTAACTGTTTCTCTTCCCTTCTCTCTTTCCTGGCCCTACATACAACCACCCTGATACCCTGTCCCTCTCTTTCCAGTATACTGACTTTTTAAAGCATTAATGGAATCAGATACTTCTTGTGCTGACAGAATATATGTTTTGATAGCTTTCTGAATGTAATTTGATAACTCTCCTAAGAATTCTCAGTAGATATTTCTGAACTTCATCTCCTACTAGATTACTGTTTAAAACAACCAACCAATCTACCTAGCTTTGTTGTTGGTCTAGTTTAAGATTGCTTTCATAAACCTTTGCCCTTTTCTCCACTATAGCATTTTGATTTTCCTTGAAACTCAGAGTCAAAGAGTTATAGACTACTGGCTAAATACTTTGAAATAACAATAAAGTTGTCATACCGGCACAATACAACTTCCCCAAGCTGTAGGTGGACTGAAAAATCTAACTGAAGAAAATAAAATCATAAAATAAAATATAAGAGTCTTTAAAATGGTCTTTGAGGCAGGGAGAGATTACCTTTCTAAACCTGAAGTCTAAGTTACATTGTTAATTTTGAAAAGCAAGTTGTATAATCTCATTAAAATAATATACACATTTAAATAGGTATAAGAAAAGGTATGGGGAGAATAATGCCAAACTCTTAAGAGTTAAGAGCAGGGTTGGCATGGGTCACAACAGACCGTTTATAATGTATGTGATACATTCCTATATTGTTTGAATTTGTTGCAAGAGTATTAATAACACTTGTAATTAGTAAAAGCTGGTAACAGGGACTTCCCTGGCAGTCCAGTGGTTCAGACTCCGTGCTTCCACTGCAGGGTACACGGGTTCCACCCCTGGTCGGGGAACTAAGATCCCACATGCCGTGTAGTGCGGCCAAAAATAATTAATTAATTTTTAAAAAGCTGGTAACAGTAACAATGGAGTAGAGGTTTTTCCTTTTTTATCATGACAACTTTTGTTCAATTTTACAAAGTAATAAAAAATATCCAAATATCTTTTAAAGTTTCAACCCAGTGCTTCTCATGTTTGTACATGAAAGTGAGCAGCTGCCTTGCCTTTATGAGATTATGAAATGAATATAAGTATATTGCAATATATGTGTGTGTGTGTGTATATATATATATATATATATATATATATAAAATATTATATGTGTATATAAAATGGGACCCAATGAGATATCTTTGAGCTAGAAAGAGAGTCGTATGTTACAGGCTGTCAACTACGCACACAATATTTTCAGGGATGGCACCAACACTGTATGTGCAAGACAGCATTATGGACTGTGTGATTTAAGAAATCCAAAGTAGCCTCAAAAAGAAACAAAAGGAAATTTAGTAAAATCCCAGGATTTTAAATGAAGGATTTTAATGACATTGACATTATGATGTCATTGTAAAACATGTTTTAAAGAATTAAAGATTTCTGATTCTAGATATACGCTGTTATATATCTAAATGTTACCTGTGCTGTCAAAGAGCATAGATATAAATCAAATGAAGTGGTGTATGTTAAAAACCTGAAAAAGAATAAAACCCGATAAAATATTTTTTATTTCATTCTTTTTGATCCATTACATTTTTAATAATCTAAATTTGTTGATCACTGATGGCCAGAACTTAATTTGTCCAGAATATTAAGAATAGATTGGCTGGTAAATATCTTTATATAACTCAACCCCAAAATGTCTGTCCAACATTAAAATTGATGAATGTGGCATTCAGGCAAATGCTACCAGCCCTTGGGGAAGAGCACATGTTGGTTTCTGATGCAATGCTGAAAAACTAGACTATGCTATGTCCAAGTCATGAGCCTTTTGGAAGTGGCAATTTCACAAAATACTGGCTTGAGAAAATCATTCAAGTTCTTTTTCCATAGACAAACTCATGAACTAACTAAAGCCTCCAATTGTTCACTGCCACTGAAAATGCTAGCTAGCTAGCTACCTAGTTAACTATGTATCTTTTGAGATTTAACCACACCTAGGAAACCTTGTACATGAACTGCCAGAATTATATAGAACACCTGTTTTCAAATACCCACTCTCTTAAGGTTTCAAACCAGCAACTTAGAGATTGTCATTTGTTTTGGATAAGCTCTAGGCAAAATAATCACTCAGCCAACATCCTGATCTGATATTAATAAAGAGCCACAGTTGTGATGGTAGCAGTGGGAGAATTTGAGTAGTTGAAAGATTGAACCCCAATACATGTTTGTGATTCTGTAGGCTGATTGAGAACATCAAAAACATTCTCAATATTTTGGCCAAAGCCAAGCAGAAAATGTACAGAATACCTGAGAGAATTTTTGACTCAATATCCTTGATGGGTACAAAATGACTAGGGACTGGCTGGATCTTCAGAGAAGAATATAAATGAGATTGGTCTATTCCTTTGGGCAAGCATGGATTTTGGACGAACTGTGTATGTACTCAGTGGTCAAAAATAAACACTGAAGTCCCGACTAATTTGTTTGACCATTCAAATTCATGTTCTTTGTCCTCCAAAGTGGGTGAAATACCGAATTTACTAATAATTTACTGTTAGAAATATCTGTGGGATGGGAAACATGTAATCTTGTTATAGATAATGTAACTAATATGTAACATGTAGTAGCTACAGATAAGTTTAAACTTCCAACCCTTAGTTCTGGCTGTAAAATGTCAGTTGGACCCATTTTGGTGCTTTTTATTACTGCATCAAAACCGACTGTGAATTTGTAGCTGCCATAAATACTTAATGTAAGAGCTCATTGTGTAATAAAGTGTCAGAACACTGTTTTTAAACACGTTTTTAAAGCAACATTTTACAGCTTACGTTTTTTCCCACTGTGTACTATAAAAATTATAGATTTTCAATGTCACATTCATAAGAGGCACATAATCGTTCCTGGGAAAGCCTAGTATGGTGAGAATTAAATGGTTTCTCTTCAGCATTTTTATAAACCCTGCTTTTTGTTCCCCTGTCTGTGAGGCCACTTCCACCTTCCTCAAAGGAGAAAACTACAACCTCAGATGAACATGATGTATTCAGAGATTAATGTGGGTGCTTTGATCCTCAATTGATTTACACTTTAATCATGAAAATGAATACAAAAAGAAATAGAAAGATGTGGATCTCCCCTATTTTATCTCAGATTACATATCATAAAATAACTTTATTACTTATTTACCATCCAAAATATCCAAACTCTTTGTTTTTAAATTAAAAGACAGTATTTCTCTTTCCACCTTGGTTGAGTTAGAATTTTATTTTCATCTGAAATCTCTCCTTCTATCATCCTACCAACATTCTTATTCTCTTACAGTTAAAAGAATTACATCTTTTCACCTGATGCCTGCTTGCTTGTCAATACAACCTTTGAGTACACCTTGAGGTTTTTTTTCATATTTTTCTAATTATTTCCCATCTTGAATTAACTGGCAGTGCTGTGGCCAGAGCTTTCTAGCAACTGAACTGAAGTTCTAGGGGGAAGAAAGAAACTCCCCTGCCAGCCTCAGCCACTCTTAGTCTAGCACAAACTTGTCAATCTCAAACTGAGAAGTATCACAAGATTTACCCTGAGCCTCTGTAGTCATCTGTGATGGGCAATGTCCCATAAACATGGGAACAGCAGAATTCTCTCTACTTTTTTAAGATCTACCTAGATGGAGTCAAGCAATTGTTTCTGTAACAAACACAGACTGTTTCATAACCTTCTCCAGTACTGGTAGATGAGAAAACATCCTTCTTGTGGAATGATTCTCCCTCTGTTTGAAAACTATTATGTATGACTCCTAAGGCACAAGAGAAGGAATTTTGTCTATTATTGCTCGCCACCACCTCCCCAGGAATTTGGCACAAGCCTGAGCACTTAGGTGGCACTCCGTAAATATCTGTTGAATATGTGAATTGTTTAATTTGAAAATTTGAATAAGTGAGTAAAATAAAGTATGTTCACACAATCATTAGTTTTTTGTTTGTTTGTTTTATATCCAAGAAGTTTGACTTAAGATTTGTAAGTTCCTACATTAGTATGATCTTTAAAATGACAAAAATTTGTCTCAGGATCCAATTTAAAGGTGGTCTTCAGAATAGCCTGAACCTTTGAGTCCAGAAAAATGGCTCAATTCCAAACAGGTTAGGAATAGTTTTTTTTTTGACTTGAGTCTCTCTTTTTTCACCTGACTCGGAATATGAAGTTTCCTTTTTTCTCCAACTCAAAAGCAAGGTATCATAAAATGTATAAAAGTATTATGGAGAGGACTGAGCAAACAATTAACATCTTTGACTGTAAATATAACAAAAAAAATTCACATCTTACAACATAATGATTTTCACAAGAGACAAAATCCTTTGAAATGACTGGCATCAAGACAAACACCAACAACTTTTGAGCTACTCTTGGTAAACACGGAAATAAGTTGGTGATTCATTCTTATTCAGAGGAAAGCATTTGATTTTTCTTTAAAGCCCAAAGGAAAGTGCCAACTACAAAATGCCAAAGAGATTAAAAGGAAGTGCAGACATTCATGAGAAGCCTTTAAAAAAGTTACTTGTACATTCCAACCAATTTTCCTTTTTTTGGGCCACATGGCATGCATCTGTTTAATATGCATGAAGTTGGCACTAATGTTTTTTCCCTACTAGCTAGTGACAACCTAAGCATTTGGAATACACAGCATTTTTTGTGTGTGTTCTACGGTATGACGATTTATTACTCATTTATTAGAATGTTTTCTAACTGTAGACGTTGAAGCTTTATATAACCCTAGTATCTCTAGCCACACTAATCACTGCCTAAAGTTTGTCGTTTATAATTTCTTACAGTGATGCCAATGAAAACCACAATGTATTAGAGACTAAAAATGGAGAGACCAAAATACTGAAACTCCCATCAGCTGCTTTAACCATAGCTTCCATTAGTTTTTACCTGCCTTCTTTCAGATGCTGAGTATATGAATGAGTGCATATTTAATATGAACATTAATAATTTTACTTATTTTTTAAAAATTTAAATCTTTTTATAGATTTATGATACAAGATAATAAATCCTACCTCAGGAATCAATCCTAGATTTACTTTTGCTTCTCTTAAGCTAGTTTTACTCTATAATTTTATGTCCTTTGACATTTAATGTGTTGACATTGCTGAATTCCTTTTATTTGAAGCACCTTTGGGTTGATTCATTGTTCAGTTCACCAAATTATATTTAGGGAGTTAAAGTATTAAACATGATCAGAAAAAGAATATTAGCTGTTGAGAATTAAATCCTCCAAACTTTCCACTCTGGAGTACTAAATACATAAACTTCAAAAGAAAGTGAAGGCAGATTGACAACAGTGTTCTAAGTTCTTATTTTCTATTTGGTTATAAGTGGTATGTCATACAGTCTGCATAATTATTCTACCTGAACACTCTGCAACACAAACAAAAAGAGAAAAGGAAAGGCATGGTGGTAAATGGAAGGAAGTTTCTCAGCACAGAGCTTCTGGGGAACACGAGAAGGAAATCTTCATGTCATGATATTAGCACTGGTCAATAAGACTCCTGGTGTTCTAGCACCAAGTGTGCAAAAGACATCCTAATAGATTACTCCATTCCACAGCGATATAAAAAGTAGACAAATTGCCTTGCATTAAACATTAAGTGTTTTTACATTTTGGATGATCACAGAACCTCTGTAACCACTCCTTTCTCATTCTGTGGGGTTCATACATGATTGCATGCTTCTTCTGACAGAGACAAAGGGTATGTTTCCCCTAACACGTACATATTTTTAACAAAAAAAACCTTTACTAAAAGCTTTAAGCATGATTAAAAGAAAGCAACTTTTACATTTTGATTTTTCAAGTTTTTATGCTTTCAAGATGGAAAACCTAATACTAAGATAAGTAGTTTGTATACATAAAATTATAGTTCATTTGCTCACTCATTTTTCCCATTTATTCAACAAACATTAAGCACTAAGTAGCACTGATCTGGGTACCAGAGATATAACAGAGAGCAAAACAGATAAATCCAGACAATAAATAAACAAATAAATGTATTATAGACCAGATGGTTGTAAGTGAAATAAGGAAAACTAAGTAAAGATTAGGTGATAAAGAAGGAGTGGTAGTCTTATTATAGAAAGAAAGTGAAGAAAGATTCAGAAGGTTTAGTTAAGTGAGAAAGCAAGTTGCAGAGCTACATAAAGGGTAAAGTTCACCAGGCAGGAGGAACAGTGAAGACCCTTGGACACAGCTGTCCTACTCCTAGGTGTCTAATACAGGTGATATACTTGTATTTGCATGTATTTTAATTGCAACATAAAGAAGTAATGTTGACAACAACCTAAATCTCCATCAACATAAGGATGTTTAAATTATGACTCATCCACCCTATTAAAAATTCAGCAGCACTTAAAAAATTAGTAAATCTATATGAACTAGCATGGAAAGATCTCTAAAAATAATGCTTTGTGAAATAAAATCAGTTACAGAAAAATGTTTAGAATTTTATTTTATTCATATGAAAAATTTATAAAGATATAAGTAGCAAATACAAAAACACACTTAATATATGTATGCATACACATACATGTATAGTCAAACAAGTCTTGGATATTTGCAAAAATTGATAAAAGTTATCTCTGTGGATGAGTTGGGGAGCAAAGGGGACTTTTGCTTTATTTACTTTTTTAGTCTTTTCTTTTTTAAAAAAAAAATTATTGGGGTATAATTGATTTACAATGTTGGGTTAGTTTCAGGCGTACAGCAAAGTGAATCTCTTATACAAATACACATATCCACTCTTTTTTAGATTCTTTTCCCATATAGGCCATTACAGAGTATTGAGTAGAGTTCCCTGCCCTATACAGTAGGTCCTTATTAGTTATCTATTTTATATATAGTGGTGTGTATGTGTCAATCTCAATCTTCCAATGTATCCCTTCCCCTCCTTACCCCCTGGTAACCATAAGTTTATTTTCTACATCTGTAATTCTATTTCAGTTTTGTAGATAAGTTCATTTGTAGCCTTTTTTTAGATTCCACATATAAGCAATATCATATGATATTTCTCTTTCTCTGTCTGACTTCACTCAGTATGAGAATATAAAAAAGAACAAAATAATGTGATTTGCAGCAACATGGATGTACCTAGAGACTTTTGCTTTTTTTTCTGTTATTTTTGAAGCTTGTAATTAGTAAAAAAAAAAAAAAAAAAAAAAAAAATTATTAATTTTCATGAAAAATAATGAAAAGCAAAAAAGACCCTGCATAAAAGTATGTAAATGGTGACATTCCTTATGTTGAACTGCTTGATTAAGACAAAGTATTTTTTTAAATGTTTAAACAAATACATATTAATTATACTTACCATATAAATATTCTTACCAACATATGGGTGATTAAACAAAACATAAAAAAAAAGAAACATCATTCTGAACATCCACAGTACCTTTAATGTGAAAGGGCTTGAAACTTTTAAAGGTAATGAACAACTACATAAAGAGAATATATTTTAGAATTTAAAGGTGAGGAATTTCACCACTTGATCAAAAATATTTTCAATTTTCTAATATCTAAAGAATGTTGAACATTTTTATCTTAGGTCTACTATACAATTAGCTATTGGCATTACTAACTGTTGGCACTGCTACAGAGAACCCAAATAGTAATAAAGAGCAGAAAGAAAAATGTGGAACAGTTAAATCATGTAAAACAAATGCAAGTCTGGTTTAAGCCTGTTTGCTTGTGCCTTTAACTTAATGGGGTCAGAAGATTTGTTTAGTACTTCAGTAAATGTATAATTTCTCCACAGTGTCAATAGTCAGATTCTTTAATTTTCTTTTCATAATAAACTGTATCCATCTGGGGCTAACCAAACATTCAAGGAATCTTTGAAATTTGTCTAGAAATTGCTCCTGTTTTGAGCCTTTAAAAAGCTGTAACTGCCAAGTTTTACCTGCTTTTATAAACGGCTTGACCTCGGTGAATTAATACATATGTAGTACAAGATTAAAAGCGCTACTGTTCTTTCATAAAATATGAATTTTTTATTGGGCAAGAGTGTCCCAATACCACTATAAAGTAAATACAACAGCTAAAGTTCATTTTACTTAAACATCTTAGAGAGGCTAGTTGCTGGAGACCTAAACAAAATGAATGACTGGGATCTTTGCAAAGCAATGTATAAAAAATTTCTCTCAAGCGTTCTGTCTTATTATTCTATTAGTGCAGCGTGGTTTCGTGCAGATTTGATTTGCATTCAGCCCATAGGCATTCTTGTGTTCGGTATTCCAATCAGCTATAATTCAGCCAGCATTATGACAGTTTAAGAACCAGCTTTTGAGCTTAATAGGCAGGCTAGTGTTTCAGTTCCACACGTCAGTAAAAGCTGGTACCCTAATCCACGATGGACCTGCTCAAGTGAATTGTTAGACTCCAGTACACCAAGCAGGTGGCTGTGCTCTTAATTAAGCAGAAACATCCTCCCCAAGGGGCTGGATCAATTACACCAGGCTGTCTCTTAAACTGCAGCCACTTTTTTGTTGTTGTTTCCACTGGAGGCTGATTGAGTCTCTGATCATAGGGGAGGGTACACTTCTAGCTCTCAGGAATTTCTGAGAAATGAGCTGTTCTCAGTTCTCTGTCTTCTGAGCTCCATTTAGAATTGTGTGTCTTTACACACACATGCATATGTGTGTACTCTTTCAGTGAAAAATGCCAGAAATGGATGCGAGGGCACACTGGAAATGCATGTCATATTTTTAGCCTCCATTACACACAGCAATCTATACACAAATAGTTCTAGAATATCATTTTGTGATGTGAAAGAGGATCATGAGACTTGTATGTCAGAGGGGCTGAGGTTAAAAAGTTACAAAAACCACAGTGAAACCGAAAGCTATGAGAGGTTTGAGATTCATAGCCTGGTGTAGCCACTTGTGGCTTTTAAGTGACATGTGGGTGGTTTGCCATAGATTGGAGATTTCCAAGAGTTGGAGATCTTAGAAAATATAGAAGAAAAGAAGGGAGAAGCAGTAGCAGCAAAGGCCTTCAGCTACTGCGGCTCCTTCTTTTGAAATATGCTTCTTCTCTTGCTTGTCTACTGAGTTTGACTGGCAAGTTCATCAGGATGAGAGGAAAATCACCTGAGAAACTGAGGCATTGGTTTCCTTATCGATCATAGTGACAGATGGAACTGACTATGGCTTTTGCTTGTGGGTTAGTTTGGCAAGACTTCTCTGGGTCAATTTCATCTCAGTATTTGCAGTTAAACGTCAAATGAAATAGGAAAAAAGAAATTGCAAGTAGGCATGCAGATGGATTGACCACCGTATTATTTTTCCACTTTAATAAATTATTTGAAAATGATGCTCTCAAGAATCATAAGCTAAGGGACTGCAGTGTATGCTTTGGAACGATATATTAGAGAAAGGAAAAGAAAAATATATGAACACATATTGGAAGGAAGCTTTGCATAACTTCATAAACCAAACTATATTCTAATGTTGTTTGCACAAGGTGACATGCGATACATAGGAAAGATTTGGCTCCCAGTGGCTAAAACTCACGTCAGCCCCAGTAGAACAGTCCATGTCCAGGCTGGACCTAGGCTCAGCTATGTACAAGTGACAAAGATTTTACTAGAATAATTCACAGAAAGCAAAACAGAAAACTTCTAGTGTCATCACTGACATAAAGTCTACACAGTATGTGGCACAAATAGTGAGACAAATTCAATTTTGCTTTTGCCATTCATCATGTTAGAATACCCAGGAAAGTATGCTATTTTCTTTACAAAAGTATTTCTCAGTTTTGACACGGGCTTTTTTACATTGGCTTAGAAAATAGATGTACATAGAAAAAAAAAAAAACACATTCCCCCCCTCCTCTACACATTATAAAGGGTTCTATAAATATGTTTGCAGGAATAAACTCATTGGATATTCAATATCCTGTCAGATGCACGGATCCGGCATCCTTTATAAGAAACAGCCTGATTGGCTAAGGTTTTTGATGCAATCAAAACCACAGCCTCCATACTGAAAATTGTTTGATAAATGTGTGTTTTCCCATATTGCTTAAAAGGAAACCTATTATGTGGGCAGCTGCCTTTTGATATTAATGCCAAAGTGAAGCTTTCTATTACAAAGTAAAATGAAGCCAGCTTTTAATATAGGCTGAAAAGTATTGTTATGCAGCTGAAGGGGTGACATTTGACTTGAGCAAGAAAGCTGATTTATATAATAAAATGCAGAGAGACAGCCTTTTAAAATGCTAACACCCTCTTTTTTCTTAGTGAGGAAAACCAGAAAAGAATAATATGTGTAGTTATAAAAAGTACTCCCACAGAAAAAAAACCCTGCAAGGAGTCATCCCAGTATATGCTTAAACTTTCCTTAAAGTTGGATAGAAGGCCAAATCCACAGGTGGAAGAGGCACATTCCATCAAGGAACTTGGGGCAAGACCCACCTCCATTATTTAGTGCAAGTACCAGAGAAATCCAGGCAAATGGGTCAAATTGGTTGGGGTCATCTCACTTGGTGATCGGGTTTCCTTGCTAGAAACATAGGACACATGCTTGTCTAGGTTAGGATGGATCTTAGCTGAGGGGGAATTTGCTGATACTCAAATGGAATTTTAATGTGTGCACAGGCAAGGAAGAACTTGGTGGGAGGAGGTGGCAGGCTCACTCTGCAGTATGTCAGGATTGGCTCTGCACTGATCCACCTTTCCATCAGAATTTCATATCTGACTGTCAAATAATATGTGCAGTGGCCAGGTCCTATACAACGATGCCAAAGATAATGTTTTGACAGTTTATCTCAGTGTGGTTTTCACTGCCCAGTCCAGAAAAGAGGTTTGTCATGTGCAGCTATGGTTCTATTCAACAGGGCTGCCTGACTATTGTAAAGATGGGCTATCACTAGGAAAAGCTCATTGTGAAAGGAAAGGAAATGAAAGTGACTTTTAATATTCTAAAGTAAAAGGTACAGTGCTAGTAATGGATTTTTAAAATGTATTCAAGTCAATTTAAATATCGTGTTCTCTTAAATATACAATTGTCACACATATGCTATTGAGAATCCTCTAAATTGAAGCAAACGTGGATAAAATGAAAGCCATTTGAATTTGCATTGCTTATCAAACAGAGTGAGATAAGCACGATTGCTTTCAACATTTTACAGTAGAAAAATGTTTATCTCTGGCTTTGTACTTCGTTTCCCTAAGACTAGCAACAAATAGTGCCAAATTCTACTCTGAGATTGCTTTGTACACAATTTCAAGAGAGAAGACAAAGCCAAAGATCAAAGCTTGGAGCCTTCAAGGAATGTATTAAAATATACTATAAGCTATTGATTTATAGAATATGCAGGATTAAAACTCCGAAGCACAGCTTCTGCTCCTTACTTTACAATGTTCTAAGTGTTCTCAGTGGCTTAGTACTTATTTGATTTTACAACTTTGAGCTCCCCCCAAATTCCTGACCATTATTACTGCCAGTTGCTAAAGTCATAACACTGCCATGAGAGATCACCCATATGTATGTCAAAATCCAGTTACAATACATTTTTCCTGTCACAGCGACCTATAATCTTTGAATGTTCCCTAATTCAGATGACATGAGAAGGAATCAGGGCCATAAAAGCTTTTTCTGCCAAATGCCTGTGTCTCTTGGTATTTATAATCTTTGAAGAAAGAGACGTGTATGAAAATGGAGAAACTGACTAGTGAATCCAATTCTGATACATGACTTATTTTATCACAGTGTCATCTCTTGGCTTTGGGTGGACTTCCTATCCATGCAAAGAATCCAATATCCCTCAAGAGACATAATTATTAAATGAGAGATCATATGTAAAATGCTTAACACCTACTAATTATTAACACAGCAGAGTATAGCTACTTTTCTTTGCAATTAAGGGATAGTCTATGCTATTTGAATTTCCTGTATGTGAAAGTCCTTTCATGATTCTTCCAGGAGGACATAAAAGGAGCTGTTTTTATTGTTGCTGTTTCTAAATTTAATTTTGTACATGTTTAAGGAAAATGCTTTTTCTACCACATCCACTGTAGAGCGATGAGAAGATGTCAAATCTTGTGAAACATTCCTGAATTCAATCCACTAACTTCACTTTTGAGGTGGAGCCTGTTTCCATTTCTCATATTTCCATCTCAAATGCACATCCCTGCAGAGCTTGAAATGTGTTTGGGCTGTTCTCAGACATTCAAATGCAGTTTTCTGTTTGGTGATCAACTTGTTGCCCTTGAGAGTTTGGAGAGGGACACATGCTTTGTTTTCTTAATTCTGGAATTAGTCTCTTCCCATCCCCCAACCTCTCTGATTCAATTTCAACTTTATCTGCCTCTGGTTTTATTTCCATAATATCTGTAAGTTCTCAGGGTCCAAATATTATAAATGAACATATAGTAAATGCTCAAAGACATAAAACTTAGCAAAAGTGATTAATAAGTACTTAAGAAAAAAGTCATTGTTATTTGAAATCAAAGCAACCAATAGATTGGACAATGCTCAGCATTAGACAGTCAGGTCAGTTCAGTTCTGCTTTAGGTTCTGCCAATGACTAGTTCCTGGCTTTTGTCCTCACCTGTAAAATGAGGCATTTGGGTGATATTCTCAAAGATCATGTGCTAGAATTCCATGACTCTGAGACATGCCACGCTCTGTTTTGCACCAATGACCATATTTTTGTGTGCACATCAAAAACATATAACTTTTGTGATAAAAGCTCTTTCTGCAAAAACCTAGGATTCTGTTTTACCCAGATGTCAGCTGGGTTTATCTTCTCAATTATATGCATAGATAAGATATACTTTTTGGGGAAAATCAAATTTCTCCAGATTTCGGCATAGTCTTACAGGATCAGCATTTTCAACTCCTTCAATACCAGTTCCCCTCTCTAAGTTCAGTTTACGGGTCACCCCAATGTCATGCACATGTTGCCTTAACTCTAGGACCTTGGTGTGGACATTGCTGTCTTCTGAACTGCCAAGATAAACAACAATCTTTGCACAAGATTTCTCTATATGGCAGCTTCACAGAGGGTTTAAGTAAGATGGTGGAAGTGTTACACTATAGCAAGAAAAATAACTGGAAATCATATACAGAAAGTCACTTTTAAAAATGTCTTTATAAAATTACAATATGATCCAGCAATTCCACTACTGGGTGTTTATCTGAAGAAAATAAAGACACTAACTCAAAAAGACATATGTACTCCCATGTTCATTGCAGCATTGTTTACAGTAGTCAGGATATGAAATCAACCTAATTGTCCATCAACGAATGGAGAAAGAAAATGTGGTATATATTATACACAACTTAATAGTACTCAGTCATAAAAAAATGAGGTAATTCTACCATTTGTGACAACATAGATGGACCTTGAAGGCATTATGCTAAGTGAAATAAATCAGAGAAAAAAAAATACTGTACAATCTCATTTATATGTGCAATCTGAAAAAACAAAAAACAACCCCCAAAACACCAGACTCATAGAAAGAGATCAGATTTGTTGTTACCAGAGGTGGGGGAATAGGGGGATGGGAAACTGAAGTAAGGTGGTCAAAAGATACAAACTTCCACTTATATAAATAATTACTAGGATTGTAATGTACAACATGATGACTATAGTTAACACTGTTGAATGATCTATGTATAGGAAAGCTAAGAGACTAGATCCTAAGAATTCTCATCAAAAGGAGAATTTTTTTTTTCTTTTCTCTTTAATGTGTCCATATGAGATGAAAGTTAACTAACTATAATGGTAATCCCTTTAAAATATATGTAAATCAAACCATCATGCTGTACACCTTAAACTTATACAGTGATGTATGTCTCTGATTTCTCAGTAAAAGTGGAGAAAAAAAGCAAGCTCATAGATACAGAGAAGAGACTGTTGGTTGCTAGACACAGGGATTGGGGGTGTGGGGCAAATGGGTGAAGGGATGATACATTAAACAAGATTGACTTAATTGATATTTATAGGACATTCCATCCAAAAACAAGAGAATACAGTTTCTTCCCAAGTGCTCATGGAACATTCTCCAGGATAGATCATATCTTGGGTCACAAATCAAGCCTAGGTAAATTTAAGAAAATTGAAATCGTATCAAGTATCTTTTCCAACCACAATGCTATGAGACTAGATATAAATTACAGGAAAAAAATCTGTAAAAAATACAAACACATGGATGCTAAACAATACACTACTTAATAGCCAAGAGATCACTGAAGAAATCAAAGAGGAAATAAAAAAAAATACCTAGAAACAAATTACAATGAAAACACAACGACCCCAAATCTATGGGATGCAGCAAAAGCAGTTCTAAGAGGGAAGTTTATAGCAATACAATCCTACCTTAAGAAACAAGAAACATCTCAAATAAACAACCTCACCTTACACCTAAAGCAATTAGAGAAAGAAGAACAAAAAAAACCCCAAAGAAATCAGAAAGATCAGATCAGAAATAAATGAAAAAGAAATGAAGGAAACAGTAGCAAAGATCAATAAAACTAAAAGCTGGTTCTTTGAGGAGATAAACAAAATTGATAAACCATTAGCCAGACTCATCAAGCAAAAACGGGAGAAGCCTAAAATCAATAGAATTAGAAATGAAAAAGAAGAAGTAACAACTGACACTGCAGAAATACAAAGAATCATGAGAGATTACTACAAGCAACTCCATGCCAATAAAATGGACAACCTGGACGAAATGGACAAATTCTTAGAAATGCACAACCTTCCGAGATGGAACCAAGAAGAAATAGAAAATATGAACAGACCAATCACAAGTACTGAAATTGAAACTGTGATTAAAATTCTTCCAACAAACAAAAGTCCAGGACCAGATGGCTTCACCGGTGAATTCTATCAAACATTTAGAGAAGAGCTAACACCTGACCTTCTCAAACTCTTCCAAAATATAGCAGAGGAAGGAACATTCCGAAACGCACTCTACGAGGCCACCATCATCCTGATACCAAAACCAGACAAAGATGTCACAAAAAAAGAAAACTACAGGCCAATATCACTGATGATCATAGATGCAAAAATCCTCAACAAAATACTAGCAAACAGAATCCAACAGCACATTAAAAGGATCATACACCACGATCAAGTGGGGTTTATCCCAGGAATGCAAGGATTCTTCAATATATGCAAACAATCAATGTGATACACCTATTAACAAATTGAAGAAGAAAAACCATATGATCATCTCAATAGATGCAGAGAAAGCTTTTGACAAAATTCAACACCCATTTATGATAAAAACCCTCCAGAAAGTAGGCATACAGGGAACTTTCCTCAACATAATAAAGGCCATATATGACAAACCCACAGCCAACATCATCCTCAATGGTGAAAAACTGAAACCATTTCCACTAAGATCAGGAACAAGACAAGGTTGCCCACTCTCACCACTATTATTCAACATAGTTTTGGAAGTTTTAGCCACAGCAATCAGAAAAGAAAAATAAATAAAAGGAATCCAAATAGGAAAAGAAGAAGTAAAGCTGTCACTATTTGCAGATGACATGATACTATACATAGAGAATCCTAAAGATGCCACCAGAAAACTACTAGAGCTAATCAATGAATTTGGTAAAGTAGCAGGATACAAAATTAATGCACAGAAATCTCTTGCATTCCTATACACTAATGATGAAAAATCTGAAAGTGAAAGAATAAAACATTCCAATTTACCATTGCAACAAAAAGCATAAAATATCTAGGAATAAACCTACCTAAGGAGACAAAAGACCTGTTTGCAGATAATTATAAGACACTGATGAAAGAAATTAAAGATGATACAAATAGATGGAGAGATATACCATGTTCTTGGATTGGAAGAATCAACATTGTGAAAATGACTATTCTACCCAAAGCAATCTACAGATTCAATGCAATCCCTATCAAACTACCAATAGCATTTTTCACATTAGTAGAACAAAAATTTTCACAATTTGTATGGAAACACAAAAGACCCCGAATAGCCAAAGCAATCCTGAGAAAGAAAAACAGGGCTGAGGAGTCAGGCTCCCAGGCTTCAGACTACACTACAAAGCTACTGTAATAAAGACAGTATGGTACTGGCACAAAAACAGAAATATAGATCAATGAAACAGGATAGAAAGCCCAGAGATAAACCCACACACATATGGTCACCGTATCTTTGACAAAGGAGACAAGAATACACAGTGGAGAAAAGACAGCCTCTTCAATAAGTGGTGCTGGGAAAACTGGAGAGCTACATGTAAAAGAATGAAATTAGAACACTCCCTAACACCATACACAAAAAATAAACTCAAAATGGATTAAAGACCTAAATGTAAGCCAAGACACTATCAAACACTTAGAGGAAAACATAGGCAGAACAATCTATGACATAAATCACAGAAAGATCCTTTTTGACCCACCTCCTAGAGAAATGGAAATAAAAACAAAAATAAACAAATGGGACCTAATGAAACTTAAAAGCTTTTGCACAGCAAAGGAAACCATAAACAAGACAAAAAGAGAACCCTCAGAATGGGAGAAAATATTTGCAAATGAAGCAACTGACAAAGGATTAATCTCCAAATTTATAAGTGGCTCATGCAGCTCAATATCAAAAAAACAAACAACCCAATCCAAAAATTGGCAGAAGACCTAAGTAGACATTTCTTCAAAGAAGATATACAGACTGCCAACAAACACATGAAAGAATGCTCAACATCATTAATCATTAGAGAAATGCAAATCAAAACTACAATGAGATATCATCTCACACCGGTCAGAATGGCCATATCAAAAAATCTACAAACAATAAATGCTGGAGAGGGTGTGGAGAAAAGGGAACACTCTTGCACTGTTGGTGGGAATGTAAATTGATACAGCCACTATGGAGAACTGTATGGAGGTTCCTTAAAAAACTAAAAATAGAACTACCATACGACCCAGCAATCCTACTACTGGGCATATACTCTGAGAAAACCATAATTCAAAAAGAGTTATGTACCACAATGTTCATTGCAGCTCTATTTACAACAGCCAGGACATGGAAGCAACCTAAGTGTCCATCAACAGATGACTGGATAAAGAAGATGTGGCACATATATACAATGGAATATTACTCAGGCATAAAAAGAAACGAAATTGAGTTATTTGTAGTGAGGTGGATGGACCTAGAGTCTGTCATACACAGTGAAGTGAGTCAGAAAGAGAAAGACAAATACCGTATGCTAACACATATATATGGAATCTAAAAAACAAAAAAAAAATGGCCATGAAGAACCTAGGAGCAAGACGGGAATAAAGACACAGACCTACTGGAGAATGGACTTGAGGATACGGGGAGGGGGAAGGGTAAGCTGGGACAAAGTGAGAGAGTGGCATGGACATATATATACTACCAAATGTAAAATAGATCTCTAGTGGGAAGCAGCCGCATTGCACAGGGAGATCAGCTCGGTGCTTTGTGACCACCTAGGGGGGTGGGTAGGGAGGGTGGGAGGGAGGGAGATGCAAGAGGGAAGAGACATGGGGATATATCTATATGTATAACTGATTCACTTTGTTATAAAGGAGAAACTAACACACCGTTGTAAAGCAATTATACTCCAATAAAGATGTTAAAAAAAAAATGAGCGAAGGGAATCTAAAGGTACAAACTTGCAGTTATAAAAATAAAAGTAAGTCAGGGGAATGTAGTGTACAGCATGAAAACCATAGTTAATAATCCTGTACTGCATATTTGAACGTTGCTAAGAGAGCAAATTTAAAAGTTCTCATCACAAGGGAATAAATTCTGTAACTGTGCAGAGGGGAAAGGGGAAGCTGGGACAAAGTGAGACAGTGGCATGGACATATACACACTACCGAATGTAAAATGGATAGCTCGTGGGAAGCACCCGCAGAGCGCCATAGCGCAGGGAGATCAGCTCAGTGCTTTGTGACCACCTATATGGGCAGGATAGGGAGGGTGGGAGGCAGATGCAAGAGGGAGGGGATATGGGGATATATGTATGAATATGGCTGATTCACTTTTTTATACAGCAGCAACTAACACACCATTGTAAAGCAGTTATACTCCAATAAAGATGTTTAAAAAAATAAAATAAAACAAAATGATGCCAATTAAAAAAAAATTCTGTAACTCTGTAGGGTGATAGATCTTAATTTGTCTTACTGTGGTGATCTTTTCACAGTATACAAAAGCACTGAATCACTAAGTTGTACACCTGGAAACATATAACATTGTACGTCAATTATACTTCAATAAATTTTAAAAATGTCTTTGGATATTTTTAGCTATCTCCTTTTTTCCCTTCTCACTTCTACTAGGTCATTTACAATACAGAGAAATTTAGCTATCATTTTATTATCTTGTCTCCTGTTAATCAATTCCTGAAAGAGTCTCACCCACTACTTTAAATGGCTTCTCAATGTATTTCCTTAAGCACAACTTGCTCTCTCAGGGGAAGTCTAGCGTAAGCATGTAGAATATCTTTTCTACTATGTTAGATACATATATAAAAAAATCCCTGGGCTTCCCTGTTGGCTCAGAGTCTGCCTGCCGATGCAGGGGACACGGGTTCGTGCCCCAGAGCCTGTGCTCCGCGATGGGAGAGGTCACAGCAGTGAGAGCTCCGTGTACCGCAAAAAAAAAAAAAAAAAAAAAAAAAAGTCCCCTTCTCAATTTTTTTTAAAGTTGTTCTAATGGAGCAACCATAAAATATATCACTTACTGACAATGACTGCAGTTTTTTATTTGGCTTACTCTCCTTTCTCTCTTTCAGGAAGACAAAGAGCAGACTATTAATATAATCCTTAAGAACAAAGTAAAAGGTGGAATACAGAGTAGCAACATGGATCTCTTCACCTAGCACTTCTGGGTGTGTGTATGTGCCTGTAAATATGTGTTTTTTCCCAGTAACACCTCTCAGATCTGAAATCCAGTGATCACCTTGTTTTCCACATTATTTTCTTTTTTGTAGGCATGACTGCTACTCTTTTTCAGTCAGAAAATTTGTATAAAAGGGGATATAGGCACCAACATATCCCACCACACTATCAATAGTTCCCAGAAAAGTTGGAGAGGCATTTTGGTTTGTTTGTGTTTAATTACTATTTTGGCAAATAGAATCCCATTGGACTGTTGACTCACATTACTGTCTCTAAGGTGATCTATCTTCACTTACGCTTGAAAAACTACTGCCAAGAGCACCTCTCTTTTTTTTTCCTCCAGATCCTCTTTTTCCTGTGCCTCCTCCCTTCCTGCCTTCCTGGAAGATAGTTAAAAGAGATAGCTACTATATTTTTTTTTTTTTTTAAGTGGAGAGAAGGTATAACTTTTATTTTTGCAACTTGGGCCTTGAACAATTAGAATGATTCCTATTATTTAATTTTTTTGCAAAGCTAAGCAAGTCACAAAGACTGATGTTTACTGGGCTTTTTGTAGACAAGTGAGAGGCATACACCTGCAAGTTGTATTAACAAAGCGATCGTATTGTTTACACAGAGGTTTAGAATAAATGGAGAAGGGAAATTCCTTTTTGGTTTCCAAAGCCTTTCCCCTCCATCCCAGTCCACCCCACTCCCAAAAGAGCAAGAGCTGCACTGAGAGATGAAGCTCTGACTAGCATGCTGGGATGGGGGTGTGTGCTTTCTGAATGGAAGGGAAGTATAAGGAGAGAGTGCCCCTGGGTCTAAGGAGAGATGTGGTAACATTATTGTCAAAGATAACAACAGCTTACTATTTACTGATATTTACTGCTCCAAAATACTGTTTTGGGTCTTTGAAAATGCCAAATGTCAGAGCAGAGATACAAGATGAATGCTTAAAAGTTCCAACTCCTTTTCTACCCTAAGGTGAGCCTAGAAACTTTTTCAAAGCTGCCTTGCATGGGTTCACTCACATGGAATTCTTAGTCCCTGAGTCCAAAGTTGCTTTTTCCTTATTCCATTAATACTGAAGTCAGGGCTTAAAGCCACATGATGTACTCATTTAATTACTATTTGCCCCAAATGCAGTAAGTGTACTCTCTTTATAATGTGGCAAATTCCTTCTATTCTTTCTATATGTTGTCAAGATTCTTATGTAAAACATCATGCTTTGCTAAAGCTAATCTTGGAATCTCTTTGTACCTTTCTCTCTTTAAAGCATGTAAAATTTTCATTTTTTACATACTTATGTTTCTCATTCTATTCCTCTCTTTTTCTCTCTCCGACCAAAATGGGAATCATTGAAATAAAAGATGTTGGTCATAAAAACGAATTAGAGAACAAGGAAAAATATAAAGGAGAAATAGAAAATTGCCATTTTATATATGATTATGGCCAGTGCGTGTATATGCTGGGGTGGGATAGTAACAAGGGATTATGATCTATTTTTTTTGCTGTTGTGTCCTAATCTTAAACAGTTTTAACAAGGGACCTCTTTCCAAGTCAATCGATATATATTATGGTCTTATTTTATATCGATGTTAATTCTGTAAGGGAACATGCTTCTCCCCTCACTTATCTTAAAACTAAAGGAACCACAGTGAAGAGGGATTAAGCACTTTGCCTAAAGCCACACAGCAAGTTGGAGTTACAATTATGATGAGAACCTGAGCCTAATCACATCTTTCTGGTACAGACCAATGCTTTCTAAGTAATCCGGGTCAGACTGTGCATTCTCTGTGGCTCTGTGGCTCTTTAAAGCAGGCCCATTAACAATGACTGTCCTCAGTCCCCTTGGAAGCACAAAGTGGCCAGTTGCCCTCTATACACTGAATATCTGATGGCTTTTTGCCACAGGAATACATTACTTGGTACTTGTCCATAATAAATCTCATGTTGTCCTTCTCTGACTCTGCATTTGTCATTGTTCAGGTGATTTAAATCATCTTTAGCTGTGAGTCATGTAAGAAAGTTCTCCCCCTGTTACAATCAATTCTATATTTCATCCATATGTTTAAAGTTGTATCACCTCCTAGATATAATTGCATTTATTTTGTTTGGTGATTGGGAGGAGTGGTGAAGTTTCTCTGTAATACTGAGATTATCTGTTGGGGGAAACAGGTGGACTGCAAAAGAAACCACTTTCTCCTGGACCAAACTTTTAAATGTTTGGGAAGAAGACTTGGGTGGAACGTAAAGAATCAATTTCTAAGAATTCGAAAATGTACAGCAATGGATTTAACTATCATATCCTTCTTTATTCTATTGGAAATGATGATCTTTAATAATTAGAACCAACCAAGATCTTAAAGAAATTCATCTGCTGAGAAACCAAGTTTTGCCTTCAAAAGCTTCTAAAGCAACAAGCCCAGAATAGAAGACCCTTACAAGAAGATTACCCTAGAAAGCCAATCTACGGGTTCTGGGAAATGATGTCCTGTCATGGTATAATATCACCATCATTAGGCACAATTAGGATAGTAAGAAACAGGGAAAGGTCATCTGGGGGCAGATATGAGTGACAAATAGATCCATAGAGAAGAAACTTCGCAATGAGGGAATCTGGCAGGGAGGAAAATGAGAAATGATACAATTTTTGTCACCAAGCTTGGGAGCTGAGGTTTCCCCGGACAAGCTCAAGGCTCTCAGCCTTCCACTAGCATGATTAGTGAAAAATCAGAAATTCATTCAGCATTATGTAGATTATCCTCAAATGTGTTTATATTTTCAGTGTTTTGGCCCTAAAATAAGCTAAAGTACAGTCTTTCAATGCAAAATAAATATGAAACTTCTCTATCTAAAACACATTAGTAACTAAAGCATACAGTGAAATTGTCATTTCTACTCCAACTATCAACCAAAATGTATTAAGTATTTGTCATAAAAACCTTACCATCACCAAATCCTTTAATCCTTCCTTATTCCTCTAACAATCTCTGCTGTTCGGAATTTAGGTAGAGTCTTCCCTCTTTGGGGACCATTCTTCTACTCTAATTATTATTATTACTTTTGCGGTACGAGGGCCTCTCACTGTTGTGGCCTCTCCCATTGCGGAGCACAGGCTCCGGACGCGCAGGCTCAGCGGCCACAGCTCACGGGCCCAGCCGCTCCGCGGCACGTGTGATCTTCCCGGACCGGGGCACGAACCCACGTCCCCTGCATCGGCAGGCGGACTCTCAACCACTGTGCCACCAGGGAAGCTCTACTCTAATTATTAAGACTTTTCTTGCTACCTCACTGAACTTGCAGTCTAAGTCAACTTAGCCAGCTCCTCTTGTTCCTCTATCCCCTTCTCAACAACAATAATTGCCACAGTCTTGTTCTTGATCCTCTTTCCCAGTCTTAGCCTCTTTGTTAGTAACTGTGCACTTCTATACAGAAAGCCTCATGGTATATTTATGTCTAGCTTGAAACTCTCTTCCTGACACTAGATGTTCACTGCCTATTGGACGTTAACAAGTGCATGTATTACAAGCAAATCAAACTCATAATCTCTAACCATACATTATCATTTTTTTTTTTTTTTTGATATCCTCGTCTCTATTACTGGAAGCACTGTTCTCCCTGTCTATCTAGCTCACATTTTTAGGAGGGAAAGAAGCAAAAGTAACACAATATACATTGTGTATACACAATGATTCTCTAACCTCAATATCTTTCCACCTATAATGCTCTCATTTTTACAAATGACACCCCACCTTATTATTTCATCACTAGTAGAATGATAGCTGTGATTCCTTAGCCCTATTGTTTTCATTTTCCACAATCCTTCTTACACATGACGGCCACAATAACTCTCCAAAATACCTGGCTCTGATTGTGCTACTCCTCCACTCAAAAACATTCACCAGTACAAATCCACTTAATCACAAGCTCCTTGGTCGCCGTTCATGGTTCTTTATACTGTAGCCTTAAATCACCTTCTGAATCTAAATTCTCAACTATTCTACCACGTGAGGCAATATCCAGACTCTGCTGATAATTTTACTTTTCTTTGCATATGTTCTAAACTTTCATACTTTGTTCTTGCCTTCTGCCTGAGATACCACCTCACATATATGCCTTGTGAATGTGTTCTTGTTTTGCAAATATCCTTCCTCCAACCTATGGCATCTGTCTGCTTTGAACCTTCCCAGAACTAAGCCAAGGGCCTTACATGTAGGTTCTCAATAAATACTTGTTAAATTCAACTGAACTGAATGGAGTTTCTTTCACAGACTCATAATAAAGTTAAACATACACTACTCTTTATTTTTCTTCTGTAACTGGTCTTCTTTAGTATTCCTCCCCTACTGTTTTTTTTTCAATGTTGCAAAAACATCAACTGAAAAGCAGTTACAAAGACACATGGGAACATCTGCTCTCAGAAGCCACTTGAAAAATAAGCATGCCAGAGAATGGGGAAAACATCTGTGCAGTGTTCATGAGATTATTAGTAGTGCTGTAGGAAAGCCCTAGAGAAAACGCGTGCACGCCCAAGTGCGCACACACACACCACACACACACCAAAATCTGGAAATGAGTCTTAGCAAGAAATATTGGACCATCCAGTTGGAGACCAGAGTGCTACTTTATTCTCCCTCAACTTTCTGACTTAGTATTTTTTTCAGGAGTAAAAACAAACATCAGTTTGTGTTCCTGAATCAAAAACTTTCACACTGTAACTTCAGCTGATTAATCCGAGTTGTAAGTTTAAAAATGCCAACATTTTATCTCAAATGATACAAATAATCTCATAATTAAGAATAATGAACTATAGGTAGATTCCAGGCAGCTGCCTATTACTGTAACAGAAAAAGCTAAATTGGCATTGGAAGACTTGAGTTCTGTATTGGATTTGCAACTAAAATTGGCTGTTTAAAAATGAAACACTTTAATTTTTATTTGTTTTATTGAATTTTATTAAATTTAAAATCAGTTTGTGCCCTTCGTATCTTAAGCAGCATTCCCTCTATAAAAGGAGAACTACTGTTCAGATCTGGCCTCACAAACTGTGACACTCCTATAAACTACACTGAACCTTTAGTCTACAATTAACTCAGAATCAGTCCTTATATAAGATAATATTAAAAACTAATTTGTCCTCTTCCTCCCCACCAAAACAAACAACACAGACTGTTTTCATTAATATAATAAGGTATGTTATCTTGGACAAACCAGACTAGGATCTGAGAGCCTTCACAGCTCCAAAAATCTGTTGAACCAGTTTTGTCAGAGTCACTTAAAATTCTGGGAAATGTACAAAAGTAGGGGGTTTGCTGTTACTCGTTTTTGGACTTCTGGGGGCTCTAATGTCCTAGTATAGTTTTCTCAAAGCATTCATCTTCAGCTTACGGTATGCTTTAGAATATACCCAGAAACTGTGGATTAAGGACACCAAAAGCAAACAGAATTTCAAGGAAGCAGTAAGCCTGATAATGTTTTGTTCAATATATATGGTGAGGACAAGACATTTAGATCTGGGAGAGAAAATAATCACACAATCCAGTCTTCTTAGTTAACAAAGAGGTAAAAATTAACCAATTTCAGCAAAAAATTGAACCACGGCAATACAGAAATGACTAGATATTGGATGTATTCTTCACCATGCTTCAGGATAGAAAACTTTTAGACGACCTACCACTTCTCTTAAAGGTGATATATATATACATATATATGCACACACACACACATCTTAGTTATCTTTTTCTAATTTTAATTCAAAATTAAAGGGGTCATCTTATTTTTGTTCTTTGCAAATACATTATCTTGGAGAAGAGATGAATTAAAAGAATGATGAGGTTGCTCTCCTCAAATATAAAAATAACTGTGACAAGGAAGAACTCATTTTAATCTGTGTTGCCCTTGAGGGCAAAACTAGGGCCAGTGGCTATACAAAAGAAAAAGGCAGATGGTAGTTCACTATAATAAGAAATGCTTAAACATTAACATTAAAAATGGTCTAGTAATTAATAAAACTTCCTTGTAGTGGAGAGAATGCTAATCCCTGGAGGTGTTCATTCAGAGACAAGGGAAATAGATGTTGGGGATATTCTAGAGAAGATTCTATACTAAGGTTGTACAAAATTACCTCTTTATTAAAGAAAAGTTCTTTATTTACTCATTTAGAGTTGAAAACAATGATAGCAAATAAATTAATAACTTCTCCCTCCAGGAAAGTAAAGGAGCAGCCCTTTTGGAATGGTGTGTCAATAAGAATTTGGCATGCTGAACTTGGAAAGAACTGGAGGAATGGGAACAAATATCATAGCTTTTATTTTGCTTTACTCTGTAATATGGAAAGGACTTTAATACATGCCTTATCAGTGGTTCAGCTCAAATGTAATACAAGCTAATATATTAGTGATTTTCCTTCAAAGCCCTGCCCCCTGGAACCATCAAGGGAAGAGGAAGGAGACTTATTCAGATGCTAGAGATTTGAGTGATATTAAGCAAATCACTTCCCTTTGTTTAGTTTGTTTATTTTCATCTCAATAGCTGATCATCTGAGAAACAGCATACTGTCGATTTTAAATATTACGATTATTTGGCTCTAAACCTGCCTCCTTCCTGTCGCCTAGATGGAGGCCGATCTTGAAAAATGGCTAGCACGCATCACCAGTTCAGTACCCCCTCCCCCCACCAAAAGAAAAAAAAAATTATGAAGATAGATAGACAGTTAGGGCTAAGAAAAGTGAACCTTGAGAATTCTACAAAAGGAGGAAATGTCTTAGAAGAATTTCCAAATTTATATACTCTCAGTGTTTTTACTTAAATCACTTGCAGATCATGAAATGGGGCCACAGGGACTTCAAGGCTTTATGATCAGAATGACTATGTGTGTTTCATTTCATCTTAGGCCCTGGAAAAATAAATATTCTTCTTACCTCGCCTGGCACCAAGGGTTAATGAAACTATTTCCTTATGGCCTCCTGGTGGGTCAGCATCCTCCTGAAAATTATTCTTCCTACAGGGTGAAAAATAAAGCTCCGTATAACAATACATAAAATACTTTTTAGCTCTTTAGAAGAAAAATCCAGGATAAATTTTAGCTGTTATTATTCTCATTATGATCTCTCACTCAATCAATATAATCTGACACATTATATTCCCTTTTGGCTCATGGAACCTCTTTCCTGAATGTTGTTTCATAAAAAAAATCACATATAGTAAAAGATACTTTATGCCTAGAAATTCAGTGAACCCCATCATTTATGGAAAAGCAGTCCCTTCTGATCATATAAAAAATTTATGTTTTTCTTGGATGTCTGTATTTCCATCAATAGAGTGTTCTATCAAAAACAGTCCAAAATATGGAAACAAAAAAAGGTTAGTGGAATAGAAACAAGATCATACTACACAATCTGTTTCTATAAAGCAATCTTGAGTTTCAAGACATTTTTCAAAGGCATTAATTTCCCCACATTCTCTTCACAGAGCTGAAATTTATCTTTTTTTTTTTTTTTTAAAGTATGAATCTTTTCAAGGAGTACCATTTAAATGCTGAGAGTGTCAAATTCAAAAATGAGGATTCCTTGCAAGGACTCCATAATGTCTCAATTTCAATTCATTGCAAAGACTAAAATAAATTGTATATGATTCTTCCAAAGTCGTACTTATTAGTATATTGTAAAGGAACAGGAAATAGAGAGGTTTTTTTCAGTTATGTAAAAAAAATAAGAATTAGATGCTTAGGGAACCCTCTTATCACAATGGAGTTTTTAACCACAGCATTGCACTAAATTAGAGAATGGTCGATACTGTGTCTCCATCTACTAAGGAGAGATGGTGCCTGAATATCATTCAACCTAAAATTCAGATTTCTTTACTGTATCTTTAGTATGTACGGAAAGTCAACTTCACTGGTCATATCTCCCTGAGCTTAGAAACTGATTCATCTAACAAGATTTCCAAATAATTAATGATTGCATAATTGCATCCAAAGTACCTACTCAACTCTGCTATTGCAGTGCAGATGATCATTTGACCTGTTCAAGTCAATTGATGAAAATACTTTTCTTATTCCTCTTCCTTGTTTTGAGCAGAAATTAAATATTCATTAAGTAAAGAATATATAACACCCTTTTCATGAATACTTGGATCATGTTTGGTAGAAGTCTACTTACTTTCATTTTTCAAGATTTAAAAAATTTAACTATACCACCTCTTTGAAGATTTGCTTTTTCTTTTAAACTTTGTCTTTTGTTTCCTGAGCTCCAGTTTGACATTTTAAATTTCTATCCCAGTTTTGCCTTGTATACAACCACAATTATATAAAAAAGTAATTAAATCCAATGTTTGCAAAATTCAAATATAATTTTATTAAAAATGTAAATGAAAGGAAATGTATACCAAAATGAAAGCACTATTATGCTTTCAAAATTATTTTATTTTAAAATAACTGAATTACTTATTAAAAATATAAATTAGAATAAATATAATTTTAAAAATTATTCAAATAAAACTAAAATGCTTTTTTGAAATTTAACTTAATGTTTTAAAATATATAGTTTTATAAAAATAAAATATAATTTTAGCATTCATTGTCTCTCTAGTGAGTAATGTAAGAAATCTGTATCACACTTCATAACGCTTCAAATGTATTTGTATAGATTTGTATAATATACACAAATTTAAGAATATATAATGTTTAGTAATTTAAAAATTCTTCAGTTTCCATGTACAACTGTGGTGCACACCATGCTAATTCATGACTACCTCAGAACCACAAATTGGAATAGGACGAGAACAAGAAATGGATATTCAGAGCTACTGGGAAATACTATTTCATCATTCATGAATCTATTACACGTATGCTGAGAGAAAGAACTTGACAAGTTAATTAATTTGTCTTTTATTTAAGTGCTTCCCTGCTCAAAACCTCCCTGCACTATGAAGCAGTGTCCGTCTTCAGTGTTGGCTGTGACACAACCCACAGCCTTCAGAGCATTTGAACTCATTTATTTGCCTTTTTAAGACAAGAGGCAAGAGGTCTGAAGAAGCACTTTCCTGGTGTCTGAACTGGGACCTTAAGGGTGATAAGCAGCCCTGTGTCAGCTTTAAATTCCAGAACCTGAGAGTAAAATATCTCATCTTTTCAATAAACTTATTTCTTTGTGTTTTTGAGACACGTAAAACTCTCTAAAACATATGGAACAAGGCAAGGACTTCTCTTGTCCATACCTATAAGTGTTTTACTGCTGGGGACAAGGATAGCAAGGAGAATTACTTTTCTTTACACACTCTATCTTATTTATTTATTTATTTTTTGCAGTACGCGGGCCTCTCACTGTTGTTGCCTCTCTCGTTGCGGAGCACAGGCTCCGGACACGCAGGCTCAGCGGCCATGGCTCACGGGCCCAGCCGCTCCGCGGCATGTGGGATCCTCCCAGACTGGGGCACGAACCCGTGTCCCCTGCATCAGCAGGCGGACTCTCAACCACTGCGCCACCAGGGAAGCCCTATCTTATAGATTTTTTAACCTCATTAATATATAACCAAATCAAAAGGTACACATGACTGTCGTTGGATTTTCCTAGAAGCAGGTCCTAAAACAAGAATTATTTTTATGTAGTTTATTGGGAAATGGCCTCAGGAAACATTGATAGAGAAGTAGGGAAGTAAGACAGGAAAGGGAAGAAAGCTAATCAAGTGCACACTGGCAGCCTCTGTGGACAGCTGGAGCATAATCCCATGGGGGCTCTGGGAAGCAGCGCAGAGCACATGCCTCAGAGATCTTTCTCTTGAGGGACAAGAGAGGTGATCTTTTGTCAATCAGTTCCCTTCAGTCATTAATTGGGCATTGCTTCCCAAGGGCATTATTAGTACCCTGGCACTTCCAGCCTGCCTCATGCATAGGCAGAATTGGGCTCCAGAGCTCAGAGATCTTTCAGGCCAAGAGTCTCCAGTACTGGCAGTGGTGACTCATTTTGGAGTTGACATGCTCCCAAATGGTCTGTTGGAGATGGGGGTGGGAAGATATAAGCAAGAAACTGAGAGTGTCTGCTTCAATTTTTAAAAAAAATACACAATTTTTTTTTTTTTTTTTTAAATTAAGAGAAGCGGGAACCCTGCTACACAGTTGGTGGGAATATAAATTAGTACAACCATTATGGAGAACAGTATGGAGGTTCCTTAAAAAAATAAAAATAGAACTACCATATGATCCAGCAATCTCATTCCTGGGCATATATCTGGAGAAAACCATAATTCAAAAAGATACATACACCCCAATATTCATTGCAACACTATTTACAATAGCCAAGACAAGGAAGCAACCTAAATGTCCATCGACAGAGGAATGGATAAAGAAGATGTGGTACATATATACAATGGAATACTATTCAGCCATAAAAAAGAACGAAATAATGCCATTTGTGGCAACATGGATGAACATAGAGACTGTCATACTGAGTGAAGTAAATCAGACAGAGAAAGACAAATATCATATATCACTTATATGTGGAATCTAAAGAAATGGTACACATGAACTTATTTACAAAACAGAAACAGAGTCACAGATGTAAAACACAGACATATGGTTACCGGGGGAGAAATGGGGGCAGAGGGATAAATTGGAAGATTGGGATTGACATATACACACTACTACATATAAAATAGATAACTAATAAGGACCTACTGTATAGCACAGGGAAATCTACTCAATGCTTTGTAATGACCTATATGGGAAAAGAGTCTATAACAGGGTGGATATATGTATATGTATAACTGATTCACTTTGCTGTACAGCAGAAACTAACACAACATCATAAATCAACTACACTCTAATAAAATTTTTTTAAAAAAATCAAAGAAAAGAAGAAATATTTGCCTATTCAGTGAATGCAAAATTCAAAATGAAGTCAGATTTTCCCTTATTCCAAAGGTCATGTAAGTCAGATGTAGCTTTATTGTGATGAAGGAACATGCATTAATATTTGCAATATTAGCAACCCTTATATCCACGCAGTGTCATTGGGGCTAAGCTTATATCTTTTTTATAATATAAAAAATAAAACTTATAATTTACAACAAATAGGAACATTGTGATCTTGACTACTATTAATGTCTGCATTTATAAATTCAGCAGCATCTTTTCAGTATACTCCAAGAGCCTTTATAAACACTTTGTATACATTTACTTACAAAAATCCTTTAAGACCAAATCAATGCTTTATCTTTCCCATGCCTCAGGCTAGGAAAAACCTGCAAATCTCTGATATTATACGGAAGTACACCGATTCTCAGCGGACCTAAGCAGTTTTTTTCCTCTCTCTCTCTTCATGAAATCTTTAAAAATATTATATGAATTTATTGTATCTCCTTTAATGTCATCTGAAGTAGGCCATCCATGAAAGTGCTTATTGTTTTAAAAAGGATTGGTCTTTTTAAGAAAAGGATATCATAATTCTGCGATTCGGACTTAATGGTTCTAAAAAAAAAAGTCAAAATGCATGCAGTAGATTAATTCTTATCAGTGATGAAACTGTGACCTAAATCTTATTTAGAATAAGACACTTAAAAAAAAATAATAGTGCATTTGCTTGGTCCATTTTTTTTTTCTATTTCAGATGTAGTCCAAATATTTTTCTTTTAATTTTTAGAGCTAGGTTATCAAACTTAAGAAAGATCTCCTAAAAACTTAAGTTTCAAAGCTTACACATTATGAATTTTATTTTCTTTCAAAAAGCAACAAGCAAATAAAACATGTAAACACACATACCCATTACTAATGGAAGTGATAATTGTTGCATATGTAGGTACAGACATAAGTTTCAAGAGTATTCTTGGGTGATGAAAATTGCTCATATAAAATTACATATATATGAATTTTATATATATGTAGCTGATTTTCTTTTAAAACACTCCCTTTAATTTCTTTTTGTTGGTGTTGCTTTAAGAAAGAGAACAGATATAGCCTGCAAATTCCAAGCATCTAACAGTAGAAAAAAATGATCTGTTTGTCTCCTCACAACACAAAATATTTTCATTAGAAATTTAATTCACTGTGTTGATTTTTCTACCAGTTCTACCAAGAAGAGTTTATGTTGTGTCTCTATGAGAAATTTCTCCCTTGCAGTTAAGACATTATTTAAAAACTAGGAAAGAAGGAAAATGAAGTGTGGGATAGGCAACAGGATCCATTTTCTCCCCCAAGATCTACAGACTTCAATGTAAAGGGAAAAAAAAAAAAAAAAACCTCCTTAAATATAAAATTGCCACATACAAAGAATACACAAATGTAAAGGTATTTGTTAATTTGTAGAACCATTCGTCCCCCTTCCTGTCAAAGCACATAGTTTAGAAACAAATTAGATTTCCATGCATTTTGGACATTTCTGGTTTTACTTTCATATTATTTAAAGTGTCTTCATCTTGTGATTATTCTACCTATGGTAAAAATCCTTTTGTGACAGGCCACATTGTTACTACTGAACGATGAGGGATGTTATCAGCAGAGGAGCATGAAATCAGGAGTACATAAGAATTAGGAGCTAATAAGGCTAGAATCCATTAACATGACAAATTCCATTTTCTAAAGCCATAGCCATAAATATTTTTAAGAAAACTAGATACTAAATTATAATTGTTTCTAAATGTTTCTGTAGATTTCTTTTGGCTTTTCTAACCATTAAAAAGACACCCTTAGCTCTTGGTACCTATAAAGATGTAAGAACCCACAAACATGGTAGCAACTGATCCTTAGATACCCAAGAAACAAATCACTGGGATTCAAGAAAGGAAGCTAAGAAATAAATAATTCACTCTACTGGGTGATTGGTGATATTTAAGCAGAAAATGAACTACAGCAAAACAACAATTATGACTTTTTTACTTGATCTGTAAGTAAATTCTCAAGGAGTATACAAATTTTAAGTTTTAAAAATTTTCTGTAAGGTACAGACAAACACAAAGCAGAAAGCTGGAGTGAAATGTTTCTGAACTTCTCCAGAGGAGTATGGGCTTGCTGATAAAAAGTAGCATTTAATTTTTTTTCCCCAACAGAGTAATACATAAACCCTTTTTCTTTCTTTTCCTCATTCTAAATGTTAGCACTATTGAAAACGGCTTTGAGTTACACTGGTTTGCTTGATGTCCAGTTTCAGGGTGATTGAGAAATATTTAGATTATATCTCCCAAGGCAGAGTGAGATAGAGAGCTTAAAAACAATCTAGCCACTCTGGATATCTTAAGGCAAAGGGAAATAGTATTATCTTCCACATTGGACAGCAGAGTCCAGGGCTCCCACGTCTCCACCTCCAACATCTCAATCATCTACATAACTATTCTAATTATCTAACTTTGTTAACACAACCTTAAGATCCCCGTAGATACCTCAGAACATTCTCTAAATTCTCTTGGATACCAGTAAATCCAATTTACATGCCTTCAATGCTTGGTTTTGGGACAATAAAACATTTACTCTATCAAATCCCATTCAATGCAAAAAAAACAAAATAAAAGCTTTTGTCTCAAATAGCTAAAACACATAGGCTTCCCAACTGTACCCCCGAAATTCAATTAGTATGTTAAATATGTATATTAAGCTCTTTTAAAAACCAAAATCAAGCATGATTGAAACCGTCAGAGTACTGAGAAACCAGTCCTCAAACACTTATCAAGACGGTATTGTTCAAAAAGTTTCAATTAGATTAAAAAAAAGAACACAAACATAGGTACTTAATTCATTAATAGCTTGATTGTTACTAGGATTTTGAAAATGTGGGCTCTGTGGCAGAGAGATACGCACACACACTGTTCTAATTAACACCAATCACAAACGCTAATGGTAGAACCTACTGCTTAAGTAAATGAACATCCTTACCCCTGCTGCTTTGAAGAGCCTGATAGGCATGCACTTTATTGACAAAGTAAGCTAATTTACAGAGTGATTGTCCAAGAGGGAACTGCTGTTTATTTGCAGAGTTTTTCCCATTGAACTCACAGGGCAAACACTGCACTTAAATTGTTAATTAAAATATCAACAGATAAAAATGTAAACATTGGGTGTGCTGCAGAGTAGAGTGACATATATTCGTTCAGAACCAAATCCTGAGCTCCTGATCATTGATTTCTGAGAAATGAGAGTTACGTTCTCTGAAAAGGTTAGGAGGCCGAGCTTTATTTGTACCCAAAGAAGAACACTGATGAGGATAAAACAACAACTCTGACTCTCAGCTCATCTGCATACAGGAACCGAGAACCTAAGGGGGTCTCCACTTACTTTATGCCTTCAGTGATAGCCATCTGCTTACCAGATGTGACCATCCTAAACCTGAAGAGTTTAAGGGTGGAGTGAAAGCAGGCTGCTTCTGGTGCGTTTTGCTTAAGAAGAAATTGTGGTCAAGACCAGGAAGGAAGGAGGCCCACATCCACTTAGCTCCAAAAGGAAAATGTGTCTCAAATGTGAAATTAAAAAAGCCTTTGGCTTTTCCTGAAAATGTAAAAGTTAACTCTGGAAACCAAGACTATTATTGTGAAATTTTGCAGGAAGTGGATAAATGCTGCTAGTTTGACTCGTTTTGGTTGGTTTCTTTCTAAGGTATTTTATTTACCCTATCTTCTTAGGCTACATAGCTAAAAAAGATCCTTACTTGATCCTTTTCTTAGAATGAAGAAGGTATATCCTTGCTATCCTGAATCAAGCTTTGGATTATTTCTAGAAGTGCAGCTGATGATACGGAAAGTATGACCTTTAATACTGCAAAACCAAATACTGTTCTTGAAATTCACTTCTCTGGAACTTACTGTCCTTTTCAAACTGGGTTCTGAGGAAACCCAGCGTTTCCTCAGGAGCTGAAGAGGGAGGTGGAGGGAGTAGAATTTCAGGAGCTCTCCTTTCCTTGCCTCCAGAACAGCAGATTTTTATCTATACCTGGTATTGGCATTCTAGCCCAAAGCTAGTCCAAAGAAAGGGTTTGATAGGAGGGAAAGGTGGTAGGATGGGGGGCAGGGACATAGGACAAGATCTCCTGGAAAAGATGACTTCAAATTTCCCTTGAGCCATACAATTTTTTATAGCTGTGCATTTTTAAATGACTATTTTAACTGATGGAGAAGTCTTTAGACATGTGCATATGTGTGCGTATGTATGCATGTGTGTGTATGTATGTGTATGTGTATGTGTGAGAGAAAGTCAGAGAGAGATTGAGAATTTGAACACTGTTCCTTGTTTATGTGCGTCTGCCTTACCACATGGGAAATATGAGGGTCAAAATAACAAACCAAATGAATGGTGTGTTTTGTCCATTTCCCCACAGTACTTGAATACTAAAAGAAGTTCTTAATAAATGAAACAAAACAAGTCATCCAAAGATTTTCAGTGAACTTGGAAAGTGAGCCTATGGGCCATGTGCTATGTTTTTCTCATCTGTAAAATGCCATCCTTACCACACAGAACTGTTAGAAAGATGTAATAAAACACATAAAATTTCAGCATTTAGAGATACCGTGGGTGCTCATTTACTTAGTTTTTAATCCAGTGCTATTCAATGTGAAGCCACAAATGCAAGCCACGCAAGTAATTTAAAAAATTTCTAGTAGCCCCACTTAAAAAGTAAAAAACAAAACAAAAAAACTGAGTTTAAAAAAAAACACTGAATTTTTAAATTAAGTTTTCAAATTTGGAGTTACAGCACATTGCATTGCACTAGACACATTTCACCTGCTCAGTCCACGTGTGACTGTTGGATCTGTAATGGACAGTCTTAAGCCTTGAGTGTGTACTCTGCACAAATGGAAGGGATATTAAAACTGGATTTATTTAATTTCTCTCCAGTAATAAGGATAAAGGAACACAGCTCTCCTTGTAATATGAGGTCTTAATCAATGCCTAAACCAACTCTTATATTCTTGGAAGTATCTCCACTTGCCTAAGAATACTGGCTGGGCTCCAGGCTTGGTGGAACATGTCTAGGAGCCAAGAAATAGCTCTGAAGAAATGGAGTTGCCCAGAGCTAGATTGGTTCTAGGAAAAGTGTCAAGTTCACAAGAAGTAGCTACAAAAATGTCAACTTAAAATTCAAACCTCAAGCAGTCTTGCAGTTCACTAGTAATAGTTAAAAACATTTCCTTGCTTGCTTTTTAGGACACCTAAAGTGAAAATGAAATAATGTGTTCCTTTTCCTCTGTGAGTTCCCATAGCTCTCTGTGTACTCTGCTACGAGAGCCTTTACAATGATATTTTATGATTACCTAATTTGTATACCTAATTTCCCTGTTTGATGGGAACAAGGGGCTGTGTCCTACTTACTTTTTTTATCTATAGCTTCAAACACAAGGCCTGACACACATTAGGTGCTTAATGTCAAAAAAAATTGACTGCTTAAAGAGTATTTATATTTTTCAAAGGTCTAGGTTAACTATTAGTACTAAGCATTGTTTTTATAACATTTTTTAATTAAAATATAACACATGATTTTTGATGAAAATGTTAAAAAAGAAATTATATGTAACTCCAACATTGCTGCTATAATTGCTAAACCTTCTGATATTTTATTCTTCAGGTTTTTTTTCCCCCCTATACAGGCTACAAAGACATATGCCATTTTTTACTCCAAAATTTCAGATTATATCTGTTGAAGTTTCATTAGCCTGCTTCTTTAGTTAAATATATTAGAAAATTTTTTCTATGTCATTACATACCACATCAGTTAAAATGATTTTATATGAAAAATTTTAACCATACAAAAAGTAGAGAAAATAATATAATAAGCCCAACTGGACTTAATGCCCGAGTTTAGTAATATCAATGTTTTGCCATTCTTATTTCATTGAGCCCCTCATACTTTTATGGCATTGTTAAGGACTAGATATCTGTGTCTCCCTCCCCCCCAGTTCATATGTTTGAAGTCCTAACCATCAGTGTGATGGTCTTAGAAGGAGGGGGCCTTTGGGAAGTAATTAAGTTTAGATGAGGTCATGAGGGTAGAGCCCGCACGATGGGATTAGTGACCTTATGAGAAGAGGAAGACACCAGAGCCATTCTCTCCCCACTGTAAGTACACAGTGAGAAGGTGGCCAACTGAAAGCCAGGAGGAAGAGAGCTCTCACCAGAGTCTGATCAAGCTGGCTCCCTGATCTTGGACTTCCAACGCCCAGTTAACGTGGAAACACAAGATACTATAGCCAAATGTTTGTCCCTGTCACTATCTGCTTCTTCCTCAGACTAATTCTTAAAAGTAAAACTATTAAATCAAAGGGCTTGCAAAGTTATGCTTTTGCCCAAATTTACTGTCCAATAGTTCTCCAAAATTATTGTAACTATTTATAACCTATTGATATTATAATTTAATACTTTTTACCAAGCTGGTAAAAATGTTTAGTATTAGTTTTATTTACATTTTATTACTTGTATTTTTCATGTTCAATAAATATGTATACATTTTTTCTTTGAGAATTGCATATTAATTTCTATTGGCCATTTCTCTACTTTCATATGTGTCTTTAGTTACTGATTTATAAGACCTATTTGTATGTCAAGGACACTAACATTTTGCAAAATAAATTGCAAATATTTTTATCCATTTTTGATTTGTCGTTAATTTTGTTATATGAGAACTAAATTATTGTGATTATATCTAAAAATGTATTCTTCTATGGTTTCTGTCTTTGATTTCATAAAAACCAATTTTCTCCATTCAAGTATTATATATTTATATTTGACTGTATTTTTCCAAATATTTTTACCTTTCTTTAACACGAATATCTCTATTTCATCTGGAAATTATTTTAGTCTAATTCACAAGTTAGGGATATAACATTATTTTTTTGCAATTATGAGCTAATTGTCCCAATGCCATTTACTGAGGCATCCAACATTTCCTTATTTTTACCAAATATTAAATACTTATATGTTAGGATACAGTGTTAGATATTATATTGTGGGCCATTGATCTTTCTCAGGTATTTCTTCATCAGTACTACATCATATTATTGCTGCTATTATTATTTTTGTGATGGGTTGTGATTTTGTGTTATAAATATCTGGGTAGGCAAATTCTCATCCATTAGGTCCTTTAAGATTTTCTTTGCTAACTTCTTGTATTTAGAGTTCAGATAATTTCCAGTATAATTTTCAATAATATCATCTTGGTTCTATTCTTAACGCCCTGAGTTAGTTGGAGAAATATGCTGCCTCCTTTGCATTCCTCCCTCATTTCTGTATGCTAAGCCTAGGACCAGCTGACACACATCTGTAAATTAGGTAAAACTAATATTTCTAGTCATTCCCTGCCATTCATGCCTGTCACCTTCTGTTGCCCCAGATGCTCATGGTGTTGCCTACCTGGGATCTGACCTCCCTACTTAGCTGACAACATAATGTTAATTTATCAGTATGTTAACATACTAATCAAATAATCAAGGGACTAGTGTCAATAACCTACCTGCATTTATGAAACAGGCCCCTTCTAGAGAAATAATAATTTAACCCAGTTCTCACTAAATTTCAGTTACTTTCATAATTTTTGCCACTTCCACATACAGTTATACTTTTAAAAAGTGGAAATTCCTACTTTAGCTTTGCCTTAAGGACTATGTATTGGATAAAGGGTTTGGTTTGTTACTGCATTTTTAAAAATACACATGAAAACAAATATACAACTGTTAAGACTAATAATGTTCCCTCTCACAGAAAGCCATCTCATACATCACATGATATGCATGAGCAGATGTGGGAAATACTGTCTTAATTCAAAGATTCATACTAGCAGTTCCTAAGCTTATCTGCACTTTCAATCAATTCCCAGTCTCCAGCCACTCTCAAGACTAATAAATTCACAATGTATGGGAGTGGGACACAGGCATCCATATTTTTTGAAGTTCCCCAGGTAATTTGAATATGCAGCCACGTTTGGAAAGCACTGGTTTGTATTACTTAAACCACCTTCCTCTGTGGCTGTCTACCCTACTAAAATAGAGAATGGTTAGAAAACCAAAAATAAGATGCTATATGATTTAAATCCCTTCTTGCATCTACCCATTCTCCCATGCCTTCTCCAATGTTCATGTTCTATTTTGGATACAAATGTACAGTTGCTTACTTAAGGCAAAGAAGGACTAGAGGGAACATTGCTTAATTCCCAGGCTAGCAGTATGTGTGCTCCTTGGTAGGTGAAGACAAATAAACCTCGTGCTGGGAAGTCTTTTCAGAGATGGATTCGTGTCCCCAATCCCTTACTATTTCGCAAGCAACGGGAGGGCAGATCTATTGTGAAGATGGCATTCTCATCTAATGAGGGCACCAGAAATCTGCATTAGAAGTTTGCCCATCCTGCAACAGAACCAAGTTCTGAATGAGAAGCCGTGCTTTGGTTTTGTACATTTAGTTTCAGATCCCAAAGTATATGCTTTTGTCCTAAACTTTACTAATCATTTTGTCACCCGTGAAACTATAGCAGTGATTAATCACATACATAATCAACAATAGCTCTTCTGTTGGGCTCCTAGTCCTAGTATAAATGATCATGTCAAGGATTAATCCATTTTATTTGCCTTAATCCTCCATTTTCATTCTCTTTCTCTTCCCCCTAACTGCACCCTGTTTACTCAGCTTTTGTGCAGAAGGGTTCCAGTTGAGTGTTTGACAATTGGAATCTGAATGATTAATAACAGTGAGAGAAACTGGACCAAGGGTTCAACAAACCATGAATAAAAACATTGAGCCCAAGGTCAGCACAGGTTATACATGTACTCTGTCCTCAAACAGAAAAAGGGCTGGAGTGGGGGTGAGGGAGGAAAGCAGATTCTTCAGGCATTAATGCCTCTCACCGAGGATAATCCGAATACAGCATGTCTAGCCATTCCCCCAAACAGATGCCTTCTGTTATTCGACTTCCTGTGTAGGCCACCCAGCCTGGTGGAAAGGCCCACTGCAGCAATTTCAAATCACAGTTAAATGCTGATGCTTCCAGGGCTTCGACTATTGTAAACAAAGTGAGCTGGCAAGTTGCAATAGCTTCCCTAAAGTGTGATATAGGATCGTAAATTTTGTGTGATGGCTATTAAGCAGCATAAGTTGTAGTCAGAACATCTTACAAGCAACGTCCTCCAGGCCTTCCCATCAGGGCTGAGAGGGCACCCGGCCCACATCGACAGGCAGGAGCGTTTGGCATTGATTAATTAGGGGCCAGTCAGTGCTGCTTTTGAAACTTTTATGCATCTGTTTAATGTGAATGATAGGCTCTTACATTTCAGGAGGAACATTTTAAACAGAGGGGCCAGAGCGAAGCCACACCCTAGCAAAAACTCAATAAATATCAATGAATGATGAGGACCTCAGAGAGTGGCTCCAGGAAATGGGGAAATGAAACTTGGCTACTGTATTGGTAAATCAGGTACCAAGGAGCATAAAATAAACATACGGCACAATTAAAAAAAAAGAAAGTTAATATGTGAATAGTATGACTTTACTACAATAGGAAGTCAGATTTTTACCCATTCAACTGGGTAAAATACTGGACTCATTCAACTAACACATTTAGACATGGCTTTGGGGCAAACACCAGGGGTAGCATAGTGAAGAAAATCTATGTGGTCTCTACCCGTATTTAACAAGGACAACCAAACACCAATAATAACGAACTCCTCCAGTTCATTAAGAAAGTGATCATAAATGTCAGATTTACTTTGAGGATCACTTGGAGTGGAGAAAAAGTCTTTCGAGTTCCAACTTTTTGCATGTCAGTCAGCATGAAAGAAGCATGTCGTACAGACAGCCTGGAGACAAAACTATTTGCTGATCATGTGACAGATACCCAGTGGTTTTTGAGCTTAAGAATTAAGAAGTTGAAAAAATGAAATAAAACCTAGTATATTTTGTGATCAAAATAGGCTAAGGCAGAATGTAAACAAGATAAAAATCAAAGATAAAATCAATAAAATATTCTAGGAAAAAACTACCTTTACTTTGTATTCACAGAATTGCAAGCACTTTTCCTAGATGTCAATAATGACAAGATGGTATTTTTATTTTCTTAGTTAAATAGAATTTTCAACATCTACATTCAATTTCATGGAAATACTTTCAGTGATAATTGCTAAACATGCCAAGTGCATTTATAAAAGCCAGCATATATGTTGATAGTAGCAAATGTCTATATTTGGGATGTTTTACATAAACATAGACATTCGGTAATTATCACAGTTGCTGTTCATTTCAGTGGGGGGAGACAGCACAAATGCAAGACCAATTATTTCAGTTATAAGGCAAAAAGTATGCGTTTTGGATCACAATTTAAGCTCATTACATAAATTCACAGTGCCTCTATTTCTTTAAACAACACAACAAAAAAATGTATTAAAACATACAGATGTATTATGCAAAGACCCACATGTAAATTGCCTTAAAATAGTTTATCTAAAGAGATATTATAAATATAATAGGAGCTAATATGTCATCGAGTGAAATCTCACAAATACATTTATTAATGAAATAAAATACTTAAAACTCAGGGCTGCTGAGATGGGGAGAGTTCATTGTTTAGAAACTGCATTGAGAAAATTATAACTTTCATTCTAGTCGTTGGCAAAAAGACATTGGATGCAAAGTAAATCAGTTAATCACTCTGTATTTGTGTGCTGTGGTCAATAATTAAATAATAATGATAATGATGATAATAATAATGTTACCAATTCCATAACAAATATAATAAGGACATTGATAATAGCAACAGGATAATAGCAGTTTCCATTAGCAGGACTCTTATTAGATGGTTACACATGATGTTCAAGTCAGCTAACTCTGTGAGATTCCAGGGCCAGAACAGAAGTACATGATCTAAAATGAGATAGTTCTCTTAGTATGGCTTCTATCAACTGTTTCTACATTCCCTATTTTGTTTTCTTGTACCTTATCTTCATTTCTATTTCCACTTCCTTTCAGTATCCTTGCAAAGTTGTGAAGGGTCCAATGAATGACTGTCTCCCAGTGACCCCTTCCAGAACCCTTCCAAGAGGTTATGTGTATATATATTTGTTCTGCTCATAGGCTATGGGAGAAGGAGAATAAGATATTAAATGATTAGCAAGCTTCACAAGATACTCCGAGATTCATGGATGAACTGTATAATATCAACCATTACTATTACAGGATTTTGGAAGAGAGGAAGTATGGTGAGATAACTGTCCTGACCAAAGTGAAGAAAATATGGAGATCTTTTTGGCCCAATCACTGATGGCCGGAAAGCCAAACTGAGCCTAGATCGAGTGTAAGGAATAGGGGACAATGAAGGTTTATAGGCAAGACACAAGCGTTAAACCTTGCACTGGGGCTTAAAGGTAAGGCTTTTCTCTCTGATCTCTTAATTGTAATATGTGTCTGCACCTGTACAGCAAATAAAAGTAGGTTTATCTGCCACAACCATCCCAACCTCAAATGCTACATGTAATGACATTCAGTTAGCTTACTTGAAAGGAGAATTACTACACATTTCATAATGGAACCTTATCCATTCCTCATGTCACATGTTCATACTGGCTGTTCATAAATTCTCTGCATGCATGTTTGTGTGGTCAATTACTGTATCAAAATGCATGGTATCATAAGGAAAAGATTTTTGGCAAATTTGCGAAAGGAATACATAAGTACTCAGCATTTGTCATTGAGTTTGAATTTCTAAAAGCCACGGGGTCTGGGCTAATTCTTTTAAGAATGAATCACAGATTATATTTACCAAACAAGAACAGTAAAATCTATGTGGACTTTTAGCTATTGAATGTCTCTTAGTAACTCTTTATTGCATGACTTTCTTGTGGCATTCTGGGTGCTTTTACTTTTATAATGGGAAAAATATCATTTTTGTTACTTGAAAGTCCAGATCATGTAGGTAGGGCCAGGTCTCCAAATAGCATATACATCTCACTTGAAACCTCCAGCTTTGGAAACTAAGAATGGTTGGACTAGAACAAATGGTAGGACAGGTTCTAATGCTGGGGGTGTGGTGGTGCGTGGAACCAGGTCCAGAGTCTGGCTTGGGAGAATTGTGGAAGTTGTTGGTTGACCATGAGGCAATAGCCAGCACACACATATCGACACATGAGTGTCTTCTGTATGGATCTGATGGTCTACTGAGCAGTCTGGCACTGGCTTTTACCTTGTTAGTTAACACCAATGGTTTTCTATGACCGTGAGAATGTGTTAAAAGGCACCATTTTGAAAAAGTGACCGCTTTCCCCACTCCATCCATTATGCTTCATGAATGGAAATCACATAAAGTGAGGGTTAGCAGTAATTTTCTGACTCTTTCTATGAACTCAGAGTGATCTCTTTGACCAACACGATGAAGGAGTTGGGGGCAATGTTGTGGGATAGATTCCAGGAGCCAGGCTTTTAAGCATTCAACCTCTTCATTCGTTAGAGTCCTTTCCTGATTTTTTGCTTTAAACATTCAGAATGGACAGAAACATAATTTCAAACTAAAACAAAGGGAGAGTGCTACTTTTGCTCAAAACAACAACAAAATAAAACAACAACAAAGACAAGAAACACAGTTCTCACAGGCTTTTTAGGGCAATAAAACTACTCTGTAGGATACTAGAATGGTGGATACATGTCATTATACATTAGTCCAAATCCACAGAATGTACAACACTAAGAGTGAACCCTTGTGTAAGCTATGGGCATTGAGTGATAATGATGTGTCAATGTAGGTTCACCAATTGTAACAAATGTACCACTCTGGTGGGGGATACTGGTAATAGGGGAGGCTATGGATTTGCGGGAGCAGTAGGTATATGAGACATCTCTGTACCTTCCACTCAACTTTGCTGTAAACCTAAAACTGCTCTAAAAAAATAAAGTCTATCAAAAAAGAAAGAAACACATTTGTAAAACCACTGATCTAGTCTAAAGGAAGAAACAACTGTGGAGAGGATGAATGCCTTGCCCTAGGTCATCCAGCTCGTAAGTGTCATAACTGATGAGTTTCCTGAGATTGTGATTTCAATATTGTTTCAAAACACAACCACATTTTACAAGATGGCAAAAGCAATGACCTTTCTGTTGTGAGAAAGGTTTCTAAACCTCACACCAAACATGTACACAGGCAATGAGTCTCCTTCCTTCTTCTCTGGTGCTTCTTCCACTGCACCTCATTGTCTCTCAAAGAGCCAAGCCTTACGGTTGAAGTGGAAATTTCAGGAGATTCTTATTAAATTGCAAATATGTTACATGATTAGAATAAAACATCAATTGTATGGTAAATATGAATATACTGATACCTAAAAAACGTCATTTGCTACCTGGTTTTACAAGAATTAAGTCACTAGTCACTGCAGTCACTGACCTTCAACATACCCTGAAAAGAGTTCAGGGTGGAGCTCAGGAATGAGGCACTCTGTGCTCTGGGAAAAGGTGGCAGAAAAGGCCTTCAGATAGTTAGATATTTTCAGGAGAAAATATTTTATGAATCCAAACGCTTGCATTTTCCCATACTTAGACAAGCACTAAAACCATTAACTAAGATATCTGACTAGCAGAAAACCTTCCACCAAAATGTGTGCTTGGCTGCACACACTCCCTTCACCAATAACACATATATACTGACCTCCCTACCTCCCCTCCCTGACCTCTTTGGAGCAGTTCCTCGGAGCTACTTGAGAAGCTGTAACTCCCAGGATACAGTCCTTAGTAAGTTCTCAAATAAAACTGAACTTACAACTCTCATATTGTGTGTGTGTGTTTTTTTTTTTTTTTTTCCAGTTGACAACAGATAGGGTTGAAAAGGGGAGAAGGGAATAAAGCATGGGTGGGGTTGGGAGAACAGTATTAGGAACAGCTAAGTCTGGAGAGGGCAAAATAGATTCAAGTAGTAGTTTAAAGGACTGAGAGTACCAGAAGACCCTACAATAGAGGGTGCGTGCGCGCGCACACACACACGCGCACACACACACACACACACACAACCTAGGGCAGGAGTCCTGAAAATATTCTTCACATCAGTAAGTGAAAAAACAGTAATCTATTGGGACCTACCTTATAACTAGAATATAAGAAACAGTTAAATAATTACAGACCTATAATTTAACAAGCATACCTTCGTTAAACGACAGTTGCATTCTTTTTTAGTAAATAGATGTCTCTAATTACTGAGAGAGGCACAGCACAAATATAGCATATATGAAAAGAAAACCTTTCTAGAGTTTAGAAGAATTAAATTTGAAAAATAGAATGACAACAACTTTCTTTAATTGGCATTTTAGTTCTTTCCTTGCCAAATAAGAGACATGGCAGCTAGCTAAAGCAAATCAACCACTGAGGACAAGTAACAGATAATTAGTACTTATAGATATTTTAAAACTCTTAAATAGATTTTCATTAAATTAGTATGCTTTGACTTTATGGACTGATTTCTCATGACTTGATGCAGCTTAAAGCCAAGACAATTTATTATTGGGAAATGATAAGCTTCCTGGGGCTGTGAACTTAGTATTATTTCAGGACACAATCTCATTTTACAAGGTGGCACTAGAAATGATATTTTTCATGTGTGGAATGTTTCTGAAACTCATACAAAACATTCACATGTGAAAGTACGCTATGTTCATTTGCTATTCCTGTGATTAAAGTTAGTATCATTCAATTTAATCAACATTTTTCAGGGGACATATCATAGTGCTTTGAGGCTTTAGCTTTGGGTATTTTAGGAAGAAAGCACACACACAGATGTTAGGAACAAAAATGCATTCACATATCGTGAACACTGTAGAAGAGATGGTTGGGACTGACAGAAGGAGGGTCCTACACATATCCTATCTAATGTAATGAGCAGCCCCAGGAGGAATGGCCTCAAACTGAGTTTTTAATAATGAGAACCATAGATTCTGGCAGATAGGAAGAGAGAGTCGGTCCTGGGCATGAAAATCCCCGTGAGCAAATTCAAATGACTTTGTGATGAGTAAAGGCAGGGGAAGGTAGGCAATTTAGCCTGGCTATAATTGAAAGCCTGAGTCTGGTGGGGATGAACAGTATGAAGGAAGGGAATGTGGTAAAGTGTTCTGCATTCTTGGAGGGAGGAAGAAACGTGCATCCAAAGAGTTAATTCTATTGATTTTTTGGGTTGAACACACTTGTTTCTTGCAGCCAGCAGATGTTTTTTTCTACACTGCAAAAATTTGTGGTTGTGGGACGGGGTGTTGCATAATTAGAACAGGACCTAATGAACTAGAATATCTTTTCTTTTTTTTTTTTTTTTTTTTTGCCTAGAGTACTTAATAACTTGATTACTTGAGAAGTTACTTAGAAACCAACTCTCTGGGACTGTGTTTATAGGAACTGTAACTCAGACCTAGTTCTGAGCAGATAGGATCATGCCACTCCCATGCTCTTTTTTCTTCAGAAAAATCCAAGCTCTTTTGCTGGGTTTTCAAGCTCCTTCATCAACTGACCCTGGGTGACCTTTCCTGCTCATTTTTCACTTCTTTATCTGGATAACTTTTACTTCTCTATGTAGATGGGGTTCAGGGGTTGACTCCTTTGGGAAGACATTTATGATTGCTTCTCACCCCTAACAGGGCTTTGTTCTTGCTTAGTGTTCCCATAAATAGCTATAGATGTTTCCATCACTGCATTTTCTACACGACTGTATGTTACCTGTTACTGCTTCACTTGCTCCTCTAGACTATCTTGCTCATCGTTGTCTTCTCAATTCTTAGCACAAGGGCTTCCATAGATTCAATATTCAGTATATACTTGAGCTAAGGAGAATATTATCCATGAATAGCTTTGAGTTTTTCTTTACGTAAATTGCTCTTGTGTGGTGATAATGTCTTATGCAATTATTAAACTGCCACTCATATTTGGGGGGTTAAGTTAGATCAAGTTATTTTTATAATGTTTAATATATGATTTTATTTTGTTATATGATTTGATTCCCTAGTCTACATTTAGAAAAGCAACCTGTCAAATGTTTAAAAAATGTGAGCATTTAAATGTACATAGTGGGTCCTTACAGAATTGTCTACCGAGCACTTTAGTCTGGATATTGCCCCTCAAACTTCACCCCATCCGCACGGTTATTTTAAGACCTAGGTTCGTTACTCATAGGTTAGTTGTAGTGGGACCCCCATCATCTAAGGAGAGTTGACCAGTTAAATTTAGGCACCTAACCTGAGCTGAAACATGAGTCCCTCCCTAGGAATTCTGGAGATGAAACAGAGAATGTATGTATATACTCTCTTTTGGCGAGCCTAGAATATGAGATGCAATTTTTGGCAACTAGATTTCCCTCCACAAGGACCCTGGAAGCAAAGAAAATCTCCTTTGCAGAGAGAAAGAGAAGACTGACCATGATCACTAGAGAGAAGAGACAAAATATGTAAATCATGTTTTAAACATGTGTGAATTTCTTGTTTCAGTAATTCTTTAGGCCTAGCCATATTCTTGTTCTTGAGCCTCATGAATGACCTTAAGTATCCTTATAATAAATATATACTTTTTCTTAAGTCAGTTTGAGCCAGATCTCTCTCACTTGCAACAAAGACCCAAATTATTACAATATACAAGACAGGGTCCAAGTTTCTCTTCAATTATGCATTTCAATTACTTTTCTGATACATGACATATTTTCTTCAAATATTTCAATTGGGTAATTACAAACTTAATTCTGGCAACAAATTAGTGAAAAATCAAGGTCCGTGAAAAACAACCATTCCTACCCCACATGTGTAAAGAAGGAAATTAGAGGTAATTTAGAATTGTACAAGCATAGAATGAATGAAGTCCAAACCCCTAATTTTAATGTTCTTTCTTTTTGTTCTAATCTAAATAATCATTTAAAATATTAGACCTTCAGTGGCAACTAACATTAAAAGGAAGGAAAAACATTTTTCCTCCAGTTAAAGATAAAATGTATTTGGAAATTTTGGTCAAATTTTATGTTTTGCTGGTTTACCTAGAATTTTTTCCATCGTCTCTTCATCTTGTTTGGGTGGTGATTAGAGATTTTTGTAAAGACAACTCCTGTAATAATCATGCCTCTTTGCCACTGGAGAGTACTTCCCTCCTTCCCCTTTGCACCTCACAAGCATTCCTTGATTAGACATTCCAACAATTCTTGGAAGGAAATTGGGTGATATTGTCTGTGACTCCATGGTCTCTGAGGAAACTATCTATTTTAGTTTTTTAGAAATAAACCAATCATAAGGACAGCAAGTATATCTATCAGCAAAAGGACAGAAATCGCAACATCCTGAAAGTCTTACTCATCAAACAGGAAGTCACTGCCAAAAGAACATTTAGCTAATTCCCTAATGAAGGTCTGGCTATGATTGTAAGACAATAGCAACAAAGTCTTACAAGTGCATCCAACAGTGTTTTGCTTTGTTTTGTTTTTTTTCTACTTCTTTGTAGTTAAGTATTCAAATGTTCTTAATTTCATGAAGACACTGATTTATACAAACTCTGCTTTAGGTTGAATCCAGCTGCCAACCAGCCCTATATAAGCAAGTTCCGTGTGTGTGTGTGTGTGTGTGTGTGTGTGTGTGTGTGTGTGCATGAGAGAGGGAGGGAGAGAGAGAAAAAGAGAAGAAGAAGGACAGACTATACTACAAAGCTACAGTAATCAAGACAGTATGGTGCTGGCACAAAAACAGAAATATAGATCAGTGGAGCAGGATAGAAAGCCCAGAGATAAACCCACACACATATGGTCACCTTATCTTTGATAAAGGAGGCAGGAATGTACAGTGGAGAAAGGACAGCCTTTTCAATAAGTGGTGCTGGGAAAACTGGACAGCTACATGTAAAAGTATTAGATTAGAACATTCCCTAACACCATACACAAAAATGAGCTCAGAATGGATTAAAGACCTAAATGTAAGGCCAGAAACTATCAAACTCTTAGAGGAAAACATAGGCAGGACACTCTATGACATAAATCACAGCAAGATCCTTTTTGACCCATCTCCTAGAGAAAGAGAAATAAAAATAAAAATAAACAAATGGGACCTAATGAAACTTCAAAGCTTCTACACAGCAAAGGAAACCATAAACAAGACAAAAAGAAAACCCTCAGAATGGGAGAAAATATTTGCAGATGAAGCAACTGACAAAGGATTAATCTGCAAAATATACAAGCAGCTCATGCAGCTCAATAACAAAAAAACAAACAACCCAATCCAAAAATGGGCAGAAGACCTAAATAGACATTTCTCCAAAGAAGATATACAGATTGCCAAAAACACATGAAAGAATGCTCAACATCATCAATCATTAGAGAAATGCAAATCAAAACTACAACAAGATATCATCTCACACCGGTCAGAATGGCCATCATCAAAAAATCTACAAACAATAAATGCTGGAGAGGGTATGGAGAAAAGGGAACACTCTTGCACTGCTGGTGAGAATGTGAATTGGTACAGCTACTATGGAGAACAGTATGGAGGTTCCTTAAAAAACTACAAATAGAACTACCATATGACCCAGCAATCCCACTACTGGGCATATACCCTGAGAAAACCATAATTCAAAAAGAGTCATGTACCAAAATGTTCACTGCAGCCCTATTTACAATAGCCAGGACACAGAAGCATCCTAAGTGTCCATCAATGGATGAATGGAAAAAGAAGGTGCAGCACATATATACAATGGAGTATTATTCAGCCATAAAAAGAAACAAAATTGAGTTATTTGTAGTGAGGTGGATAGACCTAGAGTCTGTCATACAGAGTGAAGTAAGTCAGAAAGAGAAAGACAAATACCGTATGCTAACACATATATATGGAATCTAAGAAAAAAAAAAATGTCATGAAGAACCTAGGGGCAAGACAGGAATAAAGACACAGACCTACTAGAGAATGGACTTGAGGATATGGGGAGGGGGAAGGGTAAACTGTGACAAAGCGAGAGAGTGGCATGGACATATATACACTACCAAACATAAAATAGATAGCTAGTGGGAAGCCGCCACATAGCACAGGGAGATCAGCTCGGGGCTTTGTGACCACCTAGAGGGGTGGGATAGGGAGGGTGGGAGGCAGATGCAAGAGGGAGGAGATATGGGGATATATGTAAATGTATAGCTGATTCACTATGTTATAAAGCAGAAACTAACACACCATTGTAAAGCAACTATACTCCACTAAAGATGCTTAAAAAAATTAATTAATTAAATCTTTAAAAAAATGTGCATATAAGGGGACTTGTGCAGTTTAAACCAATGTTATCAAGAGTCAACAGAATACGTACATCTTTATACACATATAAAATGGTAAGAAAAATAGCATCTTCATTTTATGCATGAGAATACCAGGGCATATTTATTAACTCATGCAATTATTCAAAGTTTCTTTTGAATAATCTGAAACATTTCGGACTTTGGGTTAGGTTATAGTAACTCCATATTAAGCACAATGAAAACAAATACACAAATATAAATGAATGGATCTTCCATTTAGTAAGATAGGGTGAGGTGACTAACTCTTTGCTTTTTAAAGATACATTGAATTACTATTACTGACAAAAAACGATTGTCAAAGAAGACAGCAAAAAAACTCACTAAAGCAATAATGGTATTTTCAATTGTATTTCAGATTTTTAAGACTGGAGTAAGTAAAACAGAACTTGTAAATATAAGGAGGACCATTTTAAAGAATTAGAAAGACCACAATGGATCTTCTCCAATCTACATTGCAGAGATGAGTATATTAGTAGTCTTAAGTGATCCCTAGGAGTTACATGACCTTCCCTTCATGAAGTGGTCCAGAGCTGCTGGCAACATGGGAAGTTCCATATGCTTATTGAGGATGGGTGCAAATGCAAACTCTTGACAACTCTAGCTGAGTTTAATCTGTTAAATCAATGTTACGAAAATGCTGGTTTGACCTCTGCCTTAGAAATTGTCGGCACAGTTTTCTGTCGGGTATTCTATTGCTTGTTTAAATATTCACACTTTTTTATGTCACATGAAAATACTCATTGCTAATAGCAAAATTCTGGATTCAGGTACAAAAGGCCATACTTCAGCTAAAATAAATAAGTAATAAGGTATTATCAAATACAAGACAAGGAATTTTGGCACTGTGGTGGCAGCAAATATGTTGGCAATCAGCCCTAGAGAGTGTTCTGTGGCGCATTCTACAAAGGTCCAAGGTGGTAAGTCTAGAAAAGGCATTTTTTTCTTATTATTTACCCAAGCCATATTAGATGATGTTCTGTAGACAAATCTCTGTAGCACCATCTAACCTATTCTTCATTCACTGTTGCATTTATGGATGGATGAACTGGTTGGTTTATTCATTCTTTTCTTTATATATGCAATCATTATGTATTCAGAACCTGCTATAATACGTCAGGTACTATATTATATATTGAGAAAAAATTAAATACAACATAATATTTACTCATTTGTTCACAGTCTAGCCAATACCCAACAGATGACAAGGTAAGTGTAATAATACTGATGTGTACAGGCTATTAAAGACATTCATAGGAGGGTCTAGATGTGAAGGGTTCAGTGTGTACCTGAAAACATGTTGTGATATAACAATCTCATACCCACCATGCAGAAATGTTTACAAATGCACTGTTTTCTCATTGTGAGAATATACTCAAAGTCTCTGAGTTTAATAGGTAATTAGAATGACAGTTTTTGGAGATAAAGAAGAACTAGAGTCTAGTGTCTTATCTGCCATCTTCTTAGGTGTCTTTATCACTTTGAGGCTCAGTTTCAGAATCTTTAAAACAGCAATAATAATAGTAATTGCCTCAGGAGTGTTTAAGGATTACATATGAGTGATTATAAAATGCTCATCTCAGTGCATGAGATATAGCTGAAGCTCAATATACAATCACTATTATTATTTCCAATAATTGCTGCAGCCAAAAAACTATATATATATATATATATATATATATATATATATATATATATATATATATATTATACAAGGTTCAGGACTCAATATCAAGAATAGAAGTAAGAATGAAACATACTATTTTCCCTTGGTTGATAATTCAATTCAGAGGGTAGGAACAGACTTTCAAAGAGTAATTTAAAAAGAAAATGCAGTATTTATGTTCCAAGTTACTAGCTAGAGATGTCTGAGGCAGTAAAAGTTGAGCCGATTGCTAAAGGAAGGATGGCGTTTTAGACATATGCAAAGGGAGGTGGTAAGTTTTAAGACTCTCTCCCTCCACAACTGTTTACAATTCATAAAATCTTAGAATCAAATATTTGACACAAAGATAAAATTTTTTGTGGTAATTCTAAATGATTATTTAATCTCTGCATGAATAACTCTAAATGAAGATGTAAGTGGTATTTTGACAGTACAATAAAAAATAGTTTAGCATCACATAGTCTGATTTCAAACTATATTACAAAACCACAGTAATCAAAACAGTATGATATTGACATAAAAACAGACACATAGATCAATGGAAAAAAAGAGAGAGCCTAGAAATAAATCCATGCATATATGGTCAATTAACTTACGACAAAGGAGCCAAGAATATACAATAAGGAAAGGACAGTCTTTTCAATAAATTATTCTGGGAAACTGGAAATGCAAAAGAATGAAACTGGATCCGTATTTTACATCATACACAAAAATAAACTTAAAATGGATTAAAGGCTTAAATTTAAGACCTGAAACCATAAAAATCCTAGAAGAAAACACAGGGGGTAAGCTGCTTGACATTGGTTTTGGCAAAGATGTTTGAGATTTGACACCAAAAATAAAGGCAACAAAAGCAAAACTAAGCGGGACTATATCAAACTGAAAAGCTTCTGCACAGCAAAGGAAACCATCAATAAAATAAAAGGCAATTTACAGAATGGGAGGAATATTTACAAGTCATATCTGGTAAAGTGTTAACACCCAAAATATAAGAACTCACACAATTCAATAACAAAAGAACCCAAACAGTCCAATTAAAAAATGGGCAGAGGAACTGAATAGATATTTCTCCAAAGAAGATATACATACCAAAAAGATGTACCTGGCCAACAGGTACATGCAAATGTACTAACATCACTTTTTATCATGGAAATGCAAATCAAAACCACAATGAGATATTATCTCACGCCTGTTAGAATGGCTATTATCAAAGAGATAAGTGTTGGTGAGGATATGGAGAGAAAAGACCATTTGTACATTGTTGATGGGCATGTAAATTGGTGCAGCCCCTATGGAAAACAATGTGGAGGTTCCTGAAAAAAATTAAACATAGAACTACCATATAATTTGGGAATTTCACTTCTGGGTAAATATCTAGAGGGAATGAAAACAAGATATTGAAGAGATATCTGCACTTCCATGTGCACTGCAGCATTATTCACAACAGCCAAGATATAGAAACAACCTAAGTGCTCATCGACAGATTAATAGATAAAGAAAATGTGGTATACACATACACACACACACACACACACACACACACACACACGCAATGAAATATCTTTCAGCCATGAGAAAGAAGGAAATCCTGTCATTTGAAGCATAGATGGAACTTGAGTTGCATTATGCTAAGTGAAAAAAGAAAAGCAAATACTTCATGGTATCATTTACATGTGGGATCTAAAAAAAGGTCAAACTCTACAAAGAGTACAAAAATGGTTGCCAAGGGCTGGGAGATGAGGGACATAGGGAGAGGTTGGTAAAAGGGTACAGACTTTCAGTTATGAAATTAATAAAGTTTGAAGATATAATGTATAACATGGTGAGCATAGATGAGAACGCTTATCTGAGATGTTTGTATTGGGAGTAGATGTGGAACACTGTTCTCTTTGTCCAGTCCCCTCTCCTTTTTTTTTTTTTTTTGGTAATTGCATTTTCAACCCATCCCCATGCTTACCATGGGAAGAATGAATTAATGCAATGTCCACTTATCCACTCTCTGGGACTATATTCATTTTTCCTGGGATATGCAACTGATCTATCCTGGACTAATAAATCCCTATCCAAATTTTATTTTGGAAATTAAGGAAAGGTAAGCAGGCACTCACTATACTCTTGCTTACTTGAATTGAATTATATGCTGAACTTTAATGTTTAGGAAAGGTGGTGACTGGGTTTAAGTACGTTTTTACTAATCAGGCTGCTATTTTGCAATGCTGAAGTTGTGAATTTTAGCATTTATAATCCAATCACATCATTTGAGGAAGAGTAATAAAGCATGGCTTACATGATGTATCCAATCAGAGATAAAGACAGGGAACACGATTGTCTTCTATAATTTTGTTATAAATCACAAAATGTATAATTTTCATGCTAAAAGCTTAAGAGAGACATGTGTGCTATGCTGGGGTTCACTTTTTTCTACAAGGGGCAATGGAGCATTTTTATCTGGTTGCTGCTCAAAGACGGGGAGCCTTGACAGTGGAAGGAAATAACCATTAACACCAGATCCTGGATTTCATAGAGGACCACATGATCCTTATACCCAGCAGTAATATGTACAGTTGTTTAGGCAATCTGAAAATAGACTAAGAAGCAATGTTCAGCTGAGACTCAGGATGCTTCTCTTGAGGAGGTTGACTTCCAGGAATACAGGCTGAGCTAACATCAGGTTTGCCCAACTCAGTTCCTTCTGGAAGGGTCATCTTCTTCTATAGGGAGTTCTTACCATTGGCCAGATACAGTGGTATATAATTTATGAAGATAATGGTGATGATAAAGATAAAAGAAAATGACAAAGGAAAGTTAAAAGTAAATAAAAATGCAGAATAAGAGGAAACAGCGGAAGAGAAAATGAGAAAAAAACAAAACAAAGCAAAAGCAAGGATAGAAGCCAAATAACCAAAGGCTGCACCTTGTACTTCATTATGCATTAGCTCTTTAGATTTGCATAACTCTATGAAGGAGTTATTATTTCCCCCATTTTGCAGATGAAAAAGTGATGATCAGAGAGATGAGGAGACTCTCCCAAGCACCTGCTGTTTTGATGCTCAGAATCAATTTTGTTATCCCACTTTTTTTTTTCCTCCAATAAGAGCATTCCAATTTCTACTCTGGACCCACTTATCATGCACTCTTATTATATGTGCTTAAGTTTGAGCTCCAGGAAAGAGCATGTGGCCCAAACTTACACTGTCCATCCAATCAATGCATTTCATTCCTCTGGCCTCAGTCATTGGCTGAGGAATACATCTCTCAGGCTTAAGACTTTTGTTTGAACTGTTAGGCTGAGAAAGCTCAGTTTTCCACTGAGTTTGAACCTGGAAGCATTTAGGATTGGAACTGCTAGCCTCCATCACATCACCAAGTGGAGTCTAAGAATGAAGTCAATAGAGAGAAGAGAGTTGGAATAGAGGTAGAGACTGGGTCTTGGTGACATTGTCAAAATCTTGACGCTAACCATGCCTGAAAACTACATTACTCTGGCAATTTTACTTATATAAGGAATATTTTTTTCTGCCAATATTTATGTGCATATAAGCCTGTGTTGTTCTTTCACCGGCAGCAGAAAAAAAAATCTTGACTAATACATAAAGCCAATTAACGAGTTAGTGGTAAAGAGGGTATTCAGATGAAGATTCTCTGACTCTACCATTTATGTAACATACTGTAAAACTCCCCAATTTAAAGGAAAATTTCTAATGCAAATAATATTGTTTAACAAGGGGACTAACCTAATTTTGGTTTGGCTTGTTATACTATCAATTTTTTTCTTCTTTTGTAAAACCAGGATAATAACATTATCTCATTGGGTTGTTATAAATACTCAGAGATAATTTGTGTAAAATGTCTTGAATAATTACAGGCACATGGTAAACAGGCACATGCTAAAAATTTATGTTAGAAATTGTCAGAATTATTCATAATTCTTATAGTCAAGTGTGCCAGAGAACAACTATTTTCAAAATATTTCTTTCATTTAGATGATAAGAGTCATTAGGGTATCATTTACCTGGGTCTTCATTTGTTCTTATCAAATCAAACAAAAAAGAAAGATAAGAAATGTAAATGAAAATGCTTTATACCTTACACCTTTGTGTGAAAGTTTTTTCTGGACCTTTTTTTTTTTTGCGGTACGCGGGCCCCTCACTGCTGTGGCCTCTCCCGTTGCGGAGCACAGGCTCCGGACGCGCAGGCTCAGCAGCCATGGCTCAAGGGCCCAGCCGCTCCGCGGCATGTGGGATCTTCCCAGATCGGGGCACGAACCCGTGTCCCCTGCATCGGCAGGCGGACTCTCAACCACTGCGCCACCAGGGAAGCCCTGGACCATTTTTTTTAAGAAAAACATCTTTCAGAAAACCAGCTCACAACTTTGGTGTTTTGGTATATTTAGAGTCAAGAAAGCCACCAGAAGGGACACTTTTAGATGTCAACATAGTGACATGAGATTTGGGCAAGTTTTTCAACTTTGAAGGCTTATTTGGATCACTATACACTACAGATGCATCCTCCCACTCTGGGGGTCATGCTCAATTTATAGTTCTTGTTTGGAATCAAGGTACATGGAAAAGGAAAGTAGAAATTGAGTTGTTTCAAGGATAAAGACAACACCTGATAAATGCAAAGCCAGACCACTCTGAAAAAAAAAAAACAAAAAAGAAACGGTCAAGTTAGTTACACTTATGCCAAGCACACAGAATTAATCTGATTCTGGTTGTTCACAGGCAGAATCAAGGGGAAGAGTATGAACTACAAGCTGCTAGTAACTCCCACTGGACAATGAACGTGACGTGTCAAAAGGTCCATGTAAATTCAAAACTTTAAGACCTAGAGGTGTATTGAGAAATACTCTGGTAATATTTTTCAAGTCTCTCCATGAATAGCAGTGACAATCTGCCAGGGGAAGTGAGTGCAACAAAGCTCTACTTAATATCTCCCAAGAGCCACAGGTGCAAGCTGATTTCTCGAGCCAGCCCCTAGAGACAAGCAAACGTTATATTACAACGAATGTCATAAGACGTACAGAGAGTAGCATAAAATGCCTAATTTATTCACAAACTGACATTTTATTTAGTGCAAATAGGCAACTTGGGCTTTTACCGAGGCACTTTCAGTAATGAAAGGGTGTTACTAAAATAGGTTAGAACAGCTGACATTGTTGTCTTTATAACACAAGTTGCTGTTCTTTGGCTGTGGCAGAATTTAACCATAACATATAAGATGTCTAGTGTTCAATAACCTTCCTAATGAACATATGCTCCTCCCTAGTCCAACACTACATGATTCCTCCCTGGCCATAAGCTTTGGAGGTCAAGTTACTGTTTATTACTATGCATCAGTGTTTCCAGAGTGATTTTTGCACAGGAGTGTTTTTTGGAGCTCTGCATTAATTTACTACTCCAGTCAAAGGTTAACTACTATAGTGAATGCTGTGCTTAGTTGAGCACAGGGTCACTGTGTACTTTTGCTGCTCTGACAATTTATATCTGTTTATGGTCTCTGGCAATATGGCTTGATAGTGGGGTCATCCTCAAACATTAGCTATTTTCTATATTCCTATCAGCCCTATAAATATTAAATAACTGCTGTATCATTCTAGAGAGTTACAATTTTTTTCTCATCCCCTTATTCTTTTTATGTCTAAGCTTATTGCTGGATGTACACAAAGCATATTAGGAATCAAATGACATATTGTGACAAGTGGCTGTCAAGTGCACAGATTAACCAAATGTAAATGAGTCTATTTCTTATTGAAATTGCAAGGGAAGTAAAGCCTGTTTTCCCTGTGCTCTTCTTTCCAAGCCTGGACCTCGTTCCCAACTTAGTCCCAAGATCCAACATAAACTTTGTCACCTCCTTGAAAGAAAAGTGAATACATACCCACCCTTGATACCTAGGGCCCTGCAGAGTTTCTGATACCTAAGAAATGCTTAGTATATGTTTTTTGAACTACACTAAGACACAAATGTATCATTTACAAATTTCTGGTACCTTTTTATTTTAACAAATGAATCTTGGGGGTGTAAATAGCTTCAAGTACTAAAAGACAATCTCTAATTATGGATTTCAAAGGCTGATAAGAAGAGGTATTTTGAGGGAGGGGATTTTGGTGCATTTCTTTTATCACATCTTGGACCAAGATGGTAAAAGCCTGCTGATAAAGCTAGACCTGAATGATATCTAACTTTAAAATAAGATAAAACTAAAACCTCACCTCCCATGACTATGTAGACTACCCACATGGCATGTCTTCATGCTGGGAGAAATAACGATTGTTTAAAAAGAGACTTCAAATGGTTGTAAAATATAAGCTTCATAATTAGGAAGCTGAGAGAGAAATCTGCCAAGCACTTCATTATTATGGCTGCGGTTGTGCTCTGTTACCACTGAGGTGGATGGTTTTAGGGGCCACACACGGCCTATCCACGTGAGCTTTTCAGGATATGCCGTTGCCTTTAAACAGAGCACACGATTATTGCTCTCATGCAGGTTTTCTGAACGACACCTATGAATGTAGAATACAGCCATTCAAAGAAAGGTGGAGGTGCTTCTGCATCAGATTTGTGAGCTGCTTGAAGCTCCCTGCTAAAGGTGAAGGCCCACTTTCCAATGAAAAGGTAGCCTACAAATGATGGCTGCCCCGGAACTGTGTTCAGCATGCAGACTGAGCACGAAGGGTCCGCCCAAGACACCACCCACTGTCATTTCCTTCCTCCTGTGTCAGTAGGGACCAGAAAGCACAGGGATCTTAGACGCGCCAATTATCAAAGAGCATAGATTTGTCGATGCTACTTCCTACTGGTGCACAAGAAAAGAAGTACATGGACAGGGAAAGTATGTTTTGAAGCCCTTTTACCTAGAGGACTTCAGAACACATCCCAGCACTGTGAATAGATTTTAAGGCAGTAACGTATCGATAAGAGTCTCTGTTAAACTTCGGACAGCAATTAGAAAAAAATATCCTGAATCCTACCTTCATCTATGATTAATATGAGCTGCTGCTAGTTTATTGGTGATGGCAAATAAAGAGAACTACTCGGGAGAGAATATCATCTTCAATTACACAACTCTCAATGAGTCTTTTTTTGTTTTTAATTTTATGAATGCTATGAAATTTTACCATTTCACTCTATTTTTGATATTGCTTATATGTGCATGTTTCATATGCCCTCCGAACTTCTACAGAACCAGTTTAATCAGCCAGCTGCTATGCATAAGTGATCCCAAGTGGAATTCAGAAATAATTTCAACATTGCTATGTTGCAGCTCTTACAATTTAGAAAGAAATATCAATAGTTTGAGGAAGACCAGCAGTTTAATACTGAACTTAGCACTCAAATAAATTAAAAATGGGAAGCTCTCCAGGAACACCTTCATTCATTGTATCTTGCCTCTTCCACTCCTCAGAAAAATCTGCCAAAAACACATTAAGAATCTGTAGCAATAAAACTCATTCCTTTGTGGTATCAGTCATTGCTGCAGATAGACTATAATGCTGTAATTTTATTGGACACAAAATCTAATATGATTAGATAGACTTTTGGAGTTTTTGTAATGATGACTAGAATTATGATCGTGGCCAATCTGAATGGTATCCACTGGAGCTGTGCAGTAAGAAATCTTAGCATGGTTTAAAGCTATCCATGTCATTTGCTCCCGGGTGAGAGTATATGTACCAGCCAGTACTCCTTCATAATGCATTTCAACAATTTTGAATTGCAGTAAAATCAAGATTCCTTAAGGACTCCCATTACAATAAATGCTGCTAGAAATAGCAATTATTGGGGCATGTGTGTCTGTGTGCGTATGTGCATTCCCCCACTGAGTTATAAAACCATAATTCTTTGCATTAACACTGAGATTTTAGAACCTCAGTAATATATCCACTGCTAAGATACCACACAATGGGAGTCTTATATGTGAGTAAAAAATGTTGAATAAAGATTAGCCTTGCTTTAAGCAGCATTACAAATATCTGATTCTGCATTTATTTTTCAATTGTTCATAGTTACTCTTTTATTATATACTCTGCTTGAGACTTCTGTTTGACCCTAGATTGTTCTTTCTTACAAGAAACACAACATAAAAGCCTATCTTTCTGGATTCTAATATCCACCAGTAAAACCCTGGAGTTTTATAGAAATAGATACAGGTATTGATTTCTCTCCATAAAGATCATAGGGAATTCATGACTTCTTGGCTACTTTTAATTAGCATAAAACATGCTTTGTTGAGCGAAATTGTGGGTCTCTGAATCTTTAAAGAGAAATTATTATAGCCGAAATAGAAATATAAAAATCCAGGGAGTCTAGGTAAAACTTCCTTCTTTTAAAAAATATGCTCTCAAAATCTTTATGCTGAAGTTAGACTGCAAACTACATTTCATTTCTTCCCATGGTACTGAATTTAGTTTTTCTGTACATTTAAACCATGTCTACAATTGATTGAATGGTTCAAAGCAATACAATGTTATTATAAATCTTTTGCAAGGCTGTGGTGATGTTTTGTTCTGCCCTTGTACGTTACTTGTCACTGTGGAAAATGTAGCAGTATACACCCTGAGATCTTAGCAGAATAGAGAGGCTGTTTCCAAATGTGTGCCTGGCACAAAGATTTCACACTGAATTTGAAACTATCAGGTCTCATTTTGATAAGGAGGCTCCCTATTTTATGGTAGCAAAACAAACCAGTACAAGTCACTTGTCATTCATGACCACTTGTTACTTCGGAAAACCACATATACATCAAGAAAGCGTTGTCTTCAAGGCGTTACCAAAAATTTCCCTCTGATGCAATTAATTAAAGTAGACATACTTCCCTCAGATTTAGAACCTTAACTCTGTCAGTAATTTACTGCAGGCCTCAAGTGACAGGCTGTGTGAGTTGGTTAGCACAGTGTTTTCCAAAGGCTCAACTGCAAGATTAGTTTTAGTTGGTAATAGTATTTGAAACACCCAGCAAGCAAGAAGTTCCTTTTTCTAGTCTTTCAATGTTTCTTGTTACAGCAAAGAGAAAAATTCTGCAGCTATATGTCTTTAACATCTCTTTAATACTTCCCAATCTCTCTGTTGCACAAAGAAAAGGCCTTAGGCTCACTTTTTGGCAGGTAACAGCATCTAACTAGATTGCATAATACTGAGGTTTTTTTTTTTGGTGGGGGGATATATTTAATGTTATCTTCCATTCATAAAAATTGATATAGGTATTTTAGAATAAAAATTTGTTTTTATAGTACGTTTAAAAATTAATAAGTCAATTTAAGACTGCCATTTCAACATTAAGGAATAGGTAGTAGGGGATGGGATATGGCGCCTTTCTGAAGGCCACCTGTAGTAGAACCCAGGTATGCTAAAGTCAAGAAAGTGGTACATTAATGACAGCTATTTGGAGAGGACATGGTGCAAACAGAGTCACATATTTCAAGCCCAAATGAACCAGTTGTCTTCCCTATAGTGTAATGATGAATTTGGAACAGAGACTGATTACCTTTTGTGTCTTTGCAGAAAGGTCAGCTGAAGCCGATCCAGAAGACCTGATGGCATGTACACATGAGAAGAAGGTTTGAATATACCAGGGAAATCAGCTCCTATAGAGTAGTGCTCTGAAAATTTAGCGTGCAAATGAATCTCCTGGGATCTTGTTAATATGCAAATTTTCATTTAGTAGGTCTGGGATGAGGCCTGTGATTCTGCATTTCTCAGGAAAGGTCCCTGCTGCTGGTCCAGAATAGCAAGGAACCCAGAAAGTTAAACACCGAACTCCTGGTAATTCTTACTAAAAAGAAGTGGAGAAAGGATCCTTGGATACAGCACATTGGAGATAGGCCAGAAAGAGAAAGCTGATTTTTAAACTCTTACCCAGATTTTGAGGGCTAGACCTCTGTATTATAATGTAATGGAAGGCCATCACAGCATTGTCATGGAAGGGTACACCCACCCCTAAAGAAACAGATGGCTTAAACAGGAGGCAGGGCAGAGGTGAATGTCATGAAGATATACATTCATATGGAAACGTCCAGACCTGAGGGCAGGGGCATATGGGTTAGGACAGAAGAGCCAGAAGTGTTATCATTACGAGAGAACACTGGGACACGTGGAGGAAATGTATGGTTTGTTACTAGACACAGATTGTAAAATCAGCACAGAGAAAAGACAGAGTAGTGATGGGATTTCAACTCTCCAGACATCTGCTGGAAGTCTCATTTGGTTAACAGCAGAATGTCTAACAGGTCCTTGACTTGCTTTACTAACAGCTTCATCTCCCAGAGGAGAAAATTTCCCGGGGGAACTGCCATGCTGTATGCATTTTTGGCCAACCAGGGAGAATTAGTTGGCATTTCAACAGTGCTAAGTAATTTAGGAGTGAGACATCATATCATCTCAGAGTTTATGATAGGTTGGGAGGGAAAAGATAGTCACATATACTACAATTTATTCAACTGGATTCCAAACAATTTGGAGACACTTGACATGAGATCGTTGGAAGGCAAATTTCTCTCAGCTCTCAAAAATTCAGTTTTGGTTGTATAATACAAAACAATCTCAAGGGGAAGGGATAATAAGAGGTACCTGAAAGTCATTGTAAATATTTAGGAAACAGTTTGATGGCCGAAGAGACTTTCACTGTCCAGGGAGCCAATGCATTCTCCATTACTGAAGATAATCTCTTTGTAGAGGGAAATGAACATAGCAGCAGGGTTGGATGGCCTACACTTTGCCGTCTCTGCTCTAGCTGCCCTGAACTAGTTTAGTACTCCAAAGTACTGTACTCTCTCTCTCACCTCCAGGCCTTACTGCATGCTGTCATCTTCTCTGAGAATGTTCCAACTGGTTGAATGGCCAATTCCAACTCATTATTTGGTATCACCTTAATCATATGGTAGGTGTTCCGGACAGGTTAGATCCCCTCAAAACAGCCCACATTTCCACATTATTCAAATCATTTTATTTCATGTGTCCATCTTTTCCAACAATTATTATGTTTGGGGATCTTGTCTATTCTGTTTTTTCTGTATCCTCAACATTTAAGCAATTCCTGCCATATACTAGACTCTCATAAATATTTGTGCTATGAATGAATGAGATAAAGTATATATTATTCTAACCCCTTAAGACCAAGGCTTCTATCTTATTAGTGTCTCTATCCTCTTAGGTTTTAACCATATTTCCTATACATTTTTATTTGTTGAATTGACTTACCCATTCCTTCTGCCCCTCCCTGTCCCCACTGTTCACTTTTTCTACTTGTTTCCTCAGAGGGAGATGAAGAAGACAGATGAACATTTCAGTTCATTCCTTGATTCTTTCTTTCATCAAACACATCAGATTTTTAAATAAAATATAAAAAGAAAAAAGTAAAAAGACATAAGCATGTCCCTAGAGATGACTATTTTGAGGAACAGAAATGAAACAGGAACTCAAAGTGCTGAGACTGATTTCTCCCAATTCTTCAAGGGCTTTGGGTCTCAGAACAGAAAGAAGTAGGTATATGGTGATGTCATGGCAGTTAAAATTGCCCCATATCTCATGAAGACTGAACTCAGGTTCATTCTTTAAAACTGTAGCCTGGAACATCCCTTCTCTGCCTAGGAAACAAAATGTAACTAGTGATTCCTGCAATTTAAGCGTCTACGAAGCTAAATTAAAGGGCAAGAACAGGCACAATCTCTCAGTCAAGCCTGGGCCAGGCGGCCCACAAGTTGGGTGACTGGATCTGAACCCCACAGGACAGGAGTTCTGAGCCACAGCTATGAGACCATGAGAACTTGGTTTTGGACCAGGGGGCTTAAGAGTCCTCTTTAAAGGTTGAATGTTGTAGAGAGGTTTCCACTGAAGATGAAACTTAGAGCCGAAATTCCAAAACTGACTGAGAAAAGTTACAACATGCAGGATCACAAAATTGTCAATCAGGTGATTAATTCACTCCAATACAAATGGAAATGATGCAAAAAAATGACTTGAAACTGAGTATCTTTAGGATCTTTGAAGATAAATGAAGAAATGAATCCCAAAATATGGCACAGAAACTATAAAAAAAAATTCATGGAAAGAAGAAATAAAAACAGGTGGGAATTTTTAAAAGAACCAATTAGCATTATTGCAATGAAAAACATAGTCAATGGTTTAAAACAAACACAAAAAATCAATCTAGTGGGGGGGCTGAAACACTAACATGTAATTATGCAACTATGTGGGTGAATGTGGTTATGAAGATAAGCAGATGGTGGCACAAATGCCTTAACACCGTGGGCCCTGATCTAGCCTGGTTCTTGGAAGAAAAAGAAATCAGAACAGTAGACGAGGAAGGAAGAACAGAAATTAGCAGATAAAGAGAGGATATCTGCCAGAGATGGAATAAGCAAAGCAAGAAACAGTGTCTAGAGGAACTATAAGCAGTTCAGCATTATTAGAGCAAAAAGCATAAGTAGAGACTCCGACAAATAGGACTGGAGAGAGGCCAAATCATGAAGGATCTTTTTTTCTTAAATTAATTAATTTATTTTTGGCTGCCTTAGGTCTTTGTTGCTGCACACGGGCTTCCTCTAGTCGCGGCCAGCGGGGGCTACTCTTCGTTACGGAGCAGGGGCTCTAGGTGCACGGGCTTCAGTAGTTGTGGCACGTGGGCTCAGTAGTTGTGGCATGCGGACTCTAGAGCGCAGGCTCAGTAGTTGCGGCGCACTGGCTTAGTTGTTCCACGGCATGTGGGATCTTCCCAGACCAGGGCTCAAACCTGTGTCCTCTACATTGGCAGGCGGATTCCTAACCACCGGGCCACCAGGGAAGCCCCTATGAAGGATATGTGATGCTATGTTTGGAAGACTGGATTTTATCTTGTGGTGAAAAAAGGCAGTCATTGGAGGGCTTAAATGTAAGGTTCAACATGGTCAGATTTATTTTTGAGTTGGGTCACCTTTTTTTTTTTTTTTTTTTTGCAGTACGCAGGCACTGTTGCGGCCTCTCCCGTTGCGGAGCACAGGCTCCGGATGCGCAGGCTCAGCGGCCATGGCTCATGGCCATGGCTCACAGGCACAGCCGCTCCGCGGCATGTGGAATCCTCCTGGACCGGGGCATGAACCCGTGTCCCCTGCATCGGCAGGCGGACTCTCAACCACTGAGCCACCAGGGAAGTCCGAGTTGGGCCACTTTTAATAGCTGGGTGGAGGATAAATCAGAATTGATTGGTAAGATCAGGGTCAGAAAAATTAGACAGAAGGCTGCTTTAATAGCCCAACTTAGAAATGATGATTACAACAGCATTTTCTTATTCATCTTTGTACTCCCAGCACTCAGTCCAGAACGCGGCACTGAGTAGGCGCTTAAATCATGTCTAAAGTTGTGATTTTGTTCAGCTTGAAGTCAAATGATTTCCAAAATTGGTAAAGCTGAAGTCATCATTAGCCACAGATCCATAACCAGAAGCAATGTTTCTGAAGATAGATCAGCAGGAATCCTGATCAATGTAAATCCTTTGCATGGGTTTCAGAAAGATAGAGGTTATCTTGTTCTAAATGGTACATGTTAATCACATAGTCCTGGAGATACACTGGCCATTGGCTAAGGCTTGGAATGATATTTTTCATGACAGGATTTGAGCTGTGTCCAGAATTTCTGTGTGACTGGACAAATCCCATGCCAAAGGATCACAGGAGCATTCCATTCTCATTCTAACACTAGTTTGAGGAAATCAGTGGGAGGAAAACACACTGTATTTAGAGGGTGGGGAAAAAAGCCTGCAAATAAATTAATATGTATAGTAATATAAAAGCCCTGCATGTACAGCACACGTTCCTGCCTTTGGAATTACACAGCCTGCTTCCTGCACCTAACTGTTGGCACGCAGCAAATGTAAAATATTAGCAATAATAATTACACTCTGCATATGCTTAATGTCTATCAATAAGGCTACGGCTCTTAAATTCCCTTAAGCTTCTTTCCATTAGAAGCAGTAAATTAAATATATATATTCAAACAAATTAAATGCTGCTAACAGCTTTTCTAATTTGTAAACACTTGCATAAACATGAGCTTTATCAATTGCTTAATTAATCTGAAATGCCAACTTAAAAAGTGAAGTAATGAACAATAAGCATATTACCACCTTAGGATATTATTGCATCTAGGTGTTTTTACAAAAAGTTTAAAGATATGCTTTCTGTATATACTAGCTAAAGTTGTGAAAAATCAATCAGCTCTTAGGGATTAAGGATAGTTTGGAGCTGACCAAGGTTGGTTAGCTTTCTGAATAAACTATTTAATGAAAAAGAAAATCTCATAGGCTTTTAATAAGCAAGTAGCTTTTAAGTCAATGAAAGTGAAGTCTGGATTTTATGCATTTGAGTTTTCACTTATTGCAATATAGTCAACTATTTTGCTATAATTTAAATAGCGAACAAAATTAATTTCCAGGACTCTATAACTTTTTAAACTTAGGGTTTATATTAGCCCTTGTTTTTAATCTATTAGCAAATATTCCATTAAATTTTTTTTTCTATAATTACTATTTTAGACAATTTTGATATGGATATTGTGTATGATACATAAAAGGTAGGAGTTGCTGCTTTTGACAAATTCATCTTTTATTTCCTCTCATTGCACATATTAAGCATTCAAAAACCCTCAAGATAACTGCTATACAAATGAACAACTGTAAAAATATGAGAGCTACCGTCAAATGAGGAAAAAGGGCAACCTCTCCCGTGTAACTCTTACTTGTTAAGTGGAAGTTGTAAATGATTGAAACAGCCCCTAATATCTGTGAGACTCTTCAATTTTGTTACCCAGATCATAAAGAATCCCTAAAATAATATTAGCCAAAGGATTATACCAGTTTAAAGCTATAAGTGGACTTAGAAATAAGTTCTCCAAACCCACCCATTTTATAGAATGTGAAACTAAGCCCCAGAGATAATGACATAGAGTGATTCATGATAGAGGTGATCAAGAAATCTCTTGCATCACCATTGCCAAGCCACTGATGCCTCTTTCATCCCTTAAAACATGCTTCTATCCTGAGATACAGATAACCATCCTGCTGGGGCAGTGTTTTGGCATTTATTCTTCTTCCTAATAGTAGTATGGCATAGACCAATCTTTCCAGCCCACTGATGAGAATGCTATGTAGGACAGAATTAGAAGCCTCAGTGAAATGGAGGTAGATTATATCTATTGCTTCCCCTTTATCTCTTGGCCTGCCACTCTATCATAGAAGGAAATTAAGTTGGTCTGGCATGATTCACTCTACACAAAACCTAGTTTGCTACTCAGAATTCTGTTCTTCTCCAGGGGATTGTAATATGATTTTTTAAAAAATATTTTTTCTAGTATCTTCTTGATTGTTACAGCCAAGTTGACCATTCTATAATTAGCTGGGTAGAGCCTTTCCAAATATCTGTTTTTAAGGGAAGATCTAAATATGCTCTTTTCTTTCAGAACCTTTCTTTGCTTTTTAAAAGTTCTAGCAATTAATAGGGCATTCTGCAAAACTATGTACCAATCTCTGAGTATGTAGATCTCATGTCATCAGACCCTGCTGATTTCAAATATGCAATGATTTGTAAAGTATCTTCAAGTATTTTCTGCCTTTTCATTCTTTGGCTTCTTCCTTTATCTCTCATCTTGACTTTCTGGGAAGCACTCCTGATTTTCTTCCTCAAGATAAACTTTTTCTTAAAGACATAAGTAAAAATCTAAAAATAATGAAATCTCTGCAGTTTTTGTTTTTTCCTCATTTGTCTGTCATGGGATTTCTCTGCTTTCCTATTCGCATCTGACATTTTCCTTGATTCTGTATTGCTTCATATAACTGAGGAATCATTCTTCATTATCTATTCTACATTTTTTTCCAACATCTTTATTGGAGTAAAATTGCTTTACAATGCTGTCTTAGTTTCTGCTGTATAACAAAGTGAATCAGTTATATGTATAAATATGCCCCTATATCTCCGCCCTCTTGCATCTCCCTCCCACCCTCACTATCCCACCCCTCTAGGTGGTCATAAAGCACTGAGCTTATCTCCCCTTGCAATGCAGCTGCTTCCCACTAGCTATCTATTTTACATTTAGTAATGTATATATGTCAATGCTACTCTCTCACTTCATCCCAGCTTACCGTTCCCCCTCCCCAAGACCTCAAGTCTATATTCTACGTCTGCATCTTTATTCCTGTCTTGCTCTAGGTTCATCAGAACGATTTTTTTTCTTTTTTAGACTATATATATGTGTAAGCATACAGCATTTGTTTTTCTCTTTCTGACTTACCTCACTCTGTATGACAGACTCTAGGTCCATCCACCTCACTAGAAATAACTCAGTTTCATTTCTTTTTATGGCTGAGGAATATTCCATTGTATATATGTGCCACATCTTCTTAATCCATTCACCTGTTGATTGACACTTAGGCTGCTTCCATGTCCTGGCTATTGTAAATAGAGCTGCAATGAATATTGTGGTACACGACTCTTTTTGAATTATGTTTTTCTCAGGGTATATGACCAGTAGTGGAATTGCTGAGTTGTATGGTAGTTCTATTTTTAGTTTCTTAAGGAACCTCCATACTGTTCTCCATAGTGGCTGTATCAATTTACATTCCCACCAACAGTGCAAGAGGGTTCCCTTTTCTCCACACCCTCGCCAGCATTTATTGTTTGTAGATTTTTTGCATGGCCATTCTGACTGGTGTGAGGTGATACCTCATTGTTTTTTTTTTTGTTTGTTTGTTTTATTTTGTTTTGTTTTTTGCGGTATGCAGGCCTCTCACTGTTGTGGCCTCTCCCGTTGTGGAGCACAGGCTCCGGACACACAGGCTCAGTGGCCATGGCTCACAGGCCCAGCCGCTCTGCGGCTCTGTGAAGCCATCTGGTCCTGGGCTTTTGTTTGTTGGAAGATTTTTAATCAGTTTCAATTTCAGTGCTTGTGATTGGTCTGTTCATATTTTCTATTTCTTCCTGGTTCAGTCTCAGAAGGTTGTGAATTTCTAAGAATTTGTCCATTTCTTCCAGGTTGTCCATTTTATTGGCATTAGTTGCTTGTAGTAATACCTCATGATTCTTTCTTTTCTCCAGTGTCAGTTGTTATTTCTCCTTTTTCATTTCTAATTCTGTTGATTTGAGTCTTCTCCCTTTTTTTCTTGATGCGTCTGGCTAATGGTTTATCAATTTTGTTTATCTTCTCCAAGAACCAACTTTTAGTTTTATTGATCTTTGCTATCGTTTCCTTCATTTATTTTTCATTTATTTCTGATCTGATCTTTATGATTTCTTTCCTTCTGCTAACTTTGGGTTTTTTCTGTTCTTTCTCTAATTGCTTTAAGTGTAAGGTTAGGTTGTTTATCTGAGATGTTTCTTGTTTCTTGAGGTAGGATTGTATTGCTATAAACTTCCCTCTTAGAACTACTTTTGCTGCATCCCATATGTTTTCGGCTGTCATGTTTTCATTGTCATTTGTTTCTAGGTATTTTTTGATTTCCTCTTTGATTTCTTCAGTGATCTCTTGGTTATTCAGTAGTGTACTGTTTAGCCTCCATGTGTTTGTATTTTTTGTAACTTTTTTCCTGTAATTGATATCTAGTCACATAGCATTGTGGTCGGAAAAGATACTTGATATGATTTCAATTTTCTTAAATTTACCAAGGCTTGATTTGTGACCCATGATATGATCTATCCTGGAGAATGTTCCATAACCACTTGAGAAGAAAGTGTATTCTGTTCTTTTTGAATGGAATGTCCTATAAATATCAATTAAGTCCATCGTGTTTAATGTGTCATTTAAAGCTTGTGTTTCCTTATGTATTTTCATTTTCGATGATCTGTCCATTGGTGAAATTGGGGTGTTAAAGTCCCTTACTATGATTGTGTTACTGTCAATTTCCCCTTTTATGGCTGTTAGTATTTGCCTTATGTATTGAGATGCTCCTATGCTGGGTGCATAAATAATTACAATTGTTATAAATTCTCCTTGGATTGACCCCTTGATCATTATGTAGTGTCCTTCTTTGTCTGTTGTAATAGTCCTTATTTTAAAGTCTGTTTTATCTGATAGGAAGGAGTAAAGAAAGGAAGAAGGAACAAGCCCTGGACATTAAGAATACCACCTCAGATGAGGTTATTCTGAGACCATGATAAAGGGAGACAAAGTAAGGCCATTCCTAATTTGGTCTAAGCACAGACAAAAACAAGGTCACTCTACCATCTGCAAATACCAAATTCCCCTCTTTTGGCCAAAATGAATGACTGCTACTTCTTTACCAATTGCAGATTTATCCTCCCCATTAGTCTCCTCTCCCTCTAGATAAGAGTTATTGAGATAACCAATCACAGAATTGCCCCTACCTTCTGAAAGCATCCAATCAGAGTAAATCACTAAGGTGTGTTCCTGGTGGCCTTTGGCCAAAGGGCATTGACCATGCATCCCTGCCCTCTACCCACAAGATGCCAGTAGCACCCCACCCCCAGCTGTGACAACCATAAAAATGCCTCCAGACATTGCCAAACATTTATGGGGGGCAAAATCTCTTCTGGTTAAGAACCACTCATGTAGCTGGGTCAACATCTTAAACTGAGGTCAGCCTTGCTATCATGTATGTATACACACACAGTCAAGTTACTGAAGGTTTCAAGTTGGAGGATCCCCCTGCTCTTCTGAACCTCTCATTTTACTTTTCTCTTTTCCTTTTTATTTCCTCTTCTTTCTCCTCCTCAAACTCATTGTGAAATTACCCTGTTAGCCATTCATCTTGTTTGAATCCTTGGTGTAGCATTTAAAGAAATTTCATTATGGTTTACTTCAGTAAAAACCACATGTACAAGAAAAAAAGGCCAATTTTTAGTTTTATTTTTTAATAAAATCTGTTTTGCATGTATCCCAAGCCCTCTAGGCACCTTAGAACTCTATAGCTATTTTCTTATTTATACTCAGTGGAGAGTCTCAAAAGCTAGGGAAGTTTCCATAGACTGCTGTGAGAAGTTAGTCTTGTGTTTATTAATTTTTGTATACATGCCCATAGGCCTTAGGGTAATGAGTTTATTTAAACAAATAGAAATAATACATAAATAACCACATTGTCCCCTAATTCATAAGGATAATTAGCATCATGGAATGGCAATTAAGTTTTGTAATTCCACCTCTGTACTGTTAGAAAAGTAAGAAATTCTGTTCACTAGCTAGGGTATTTATGATATTTAAGCACAATGATGTGGAATAAATCATATTTATTCACTTGTAGAGTGGTTCTAATCACCCTCAGTCTCCCTAGTTTTCCATTTTTTGTATCATTAGGATTAGTTTGTAGTAAGCCAAGGAAATTCATCCTAGCAAAATTAAGGAAAAATGGAATTCATTGGAAAGATATGGGAGCTCACAGGAATAAATGAAGAATAAAGAATAAGACAAGGAATCTAATGAATAACAGGGAAAGTAGCTTGAGAGAATTTTTGTAACAGGAATTCTATAATAGTCTCTTTCAGATTCTACCACTGAAATGAATATGCTCAACTTTTTCAGTCTTTGGATTTTTTTTCTCAGGTATAAATTTGTAGAATAAAGCACAATTGGCTTTGCCTGGGTAACAGGACAGGTCTTAGACTAGAGAGAGCAGGGCATTTTTTTAAAAAATGTATTTTATTGAAGTATAGTTGATTTACAATGTTGTGTTAATTTCTGCTATACAGCAAAGTGATTCAGTTATATGTAAATATATTCTTTTCCATTATGGTTTATCATAGGATATTGAATATAGTTCCCTGTTCTATATGGTAGGACCTTGTTGTTTATCCATTCTATATATAATAGTTTGCATCTGCTAACCCCAAACTCCCAATCCATCCCTCCCCCACCACCCTCCTCCTTGGCAACCACAAATCTGTTCTCTATGTCTGTGAGTCTGTTTCATAGACAGGTTCCTTTGTGTCATATTTTAGAGTACACATAAAAGTGATATAATATGGCATTTGTCTTTCTCTTTCCAGGGCATCTACATTAAAGTCCCCATGAGGCTATATTGAGTGAAAGAGTTTTACTTCTTGTGGTAGGTAGAATAATGGTTCTTCAAAGACTTCCATGACCCAAACCCAGTGTGTGTAAACTTAAATGTGTAAGGTTACATGACAAAGAGGTATTAAGATTGCAGATGGAATTAATTTTTCAAATTTCTGACCTTAAACTAAGGAGATTATCTTGCATTATCTCCATGGGCCCAAAGTAATAAGAAGGGTTCTTAAAAGTAGAAGGAGGCAAAAGGAGAGAATCAATTAGAGGAATAGGTGCCTATGAAAGAAAAGTACAGAGAAATGAAACACTGCTGGCTTTGAAGATGGAGAAAAGGGATAAGAACCAAGGAATAGAGGTGGCTTCTGGAAGCTGGAAAGGACAAAGATACAGATTCTCCCCCTAAAGTCTCTAGATCAGAATGTAACCTTGCTAAAATCAATATTTTAACTCATTGACACTATTTTGGACTTTTGACCTCCAGAATGAAGAGATAATAAATTTGTATTGTTTAAGCCACTAAGTTTGCAGTAATTTGTTAAAGGAGCAGTAGAAAATTAATACAATTACCTATAAGAAAAAAAGCATTAAATTTTGTAATAAATATTTGATGTGAAAGACCGAACTCAAACTGAAAATCAAAATAGCTATATATGTGTATAATAGCACCCATTCCACCAAAACAAAACACAAAAATAAATAAGAACAAAATTTCTGATTTTGTATTATGTTTTTTTATGTTCACACTATTTTTCTACTCAGAAACCATAAAGATGACACTCACACAAATACTACTGTCTAGGATTAATGTGAAAAGTCAGTCACAGTAATGGAGAATCACCCATCATCTCAAATGAAATGACTAAATAGAAAGACTGAATTATTTCACAAAATTCCTCAATTCTTCACCTTCTGTCAGAACCAAATAATTCAGTGCATTATTTTGCTCATTCTGTGTTAGAACTTATTTCTTTATTTTCTGTTGTTGGATTAGAACCATTCTGTTGTAATCTACAATGTTTCACAGGTTCGGGTTATGAAAAATATATAGGGTCTAAGAAATTCTGTGTGTGATGGTTAATTTTATGTGTTAACTTGACTGAGCCACGAAGTGCTCAGATATTTGGTCAAACATTACTGTGGGTTTCTGTAAGGGTGTTTTTGGATGAGTTTAACATTTAAATCAACAGATTTAATAAAGCAGATTGCCCTCCCTAATGTGAGTGGGCCTCATTCAATCAGTTGAAGGTATGAATAGAACAAAATGCCGACCTTCCCATGAGTAAGGAGAAATTCCTCCTGCCTAACTGCCTTCAAGCTTGGACATCAGTTTTCTTCCTGCCTTTGGGCTCAAACTGAAACATCATCTCTTACTGAGTCTTGAGCTTCCCAGCCTTTAGACTGGAATTGACACCATTGGCCCTCTTGCTTCTCAGGCCGTCAGACTTAGGCTAAAAGTACACCATCAGCTCTCCTGGGTCTCTAGCTTGCTGACTGAGATCTTGGGACTTATCAGCCTCCATAATTGTGTGAGCCAATTCATTATAATATGTATAAACACCCTATTGGTTCTGTTTCTCTGACTAAATCACTGTGTAAGAAAAGTGTATCTTCTATGATAACTAGAAATTCTATTACTATTAGGCATATATAAGTAACGAGAAAAAAAAAAAAAAAAAAACTATTGCCACTATCATCCAGGATTACAAAAATAATGCATGCTCATTGTAAAAACAAAACAAAAGATACAAAAAAACAGAAAAGACTAAAAGTTGCTCATCTTGTATATCAACTATAACTACCATTTATATATGGGTGTGTGTTTACACTGCTTTATATACTGCCTTCATCATTAATGATATACTTTGAATATCCTTAATTTCAATAAACGTTTTTCTACATCATTTCCATTAACTACACACCAATTTCCTATCGTTCAACATTTAAGTTGTTTCTAATCTTTTATATAATAGCCAAAACAAAAAGCGACACCACAGTATGTATGTATCAGGCAAGGTCTTGAGGGTAGAATTTCTGGGTGAAAATATTGTTGAAAAATGCCAAATCATACTATACTTCTAGAGCCATTAGTAGGTCATTACTAAGTGATTTGAAACAAGCTAATAACTTCTGATAATGTCTTCTTCTTAGAAGGCAAAAGAAACTAGAAGTCACAAATGGAGGACGGTGTCCAAGATTGTGGATTGTTGTCTTGGGGAAAAAAAAAATCAGGAGACCTTTCAGGAAATGGAGGGAAAGATCTAAAAACCAGCTCCACTAATGCCAGCAACTGGTTGCAGGGTGTAGTTGCCAGTCATTTAAAGGTGACCAGACTGTCTCCTGTTTGCTGCTGAGGAGACAGTCTGGGTGCATTTTGGCTTTCACACCAGCCAATTCTGAATCATTCTTCCTGGCGCGTGCTGCTTCTCTCTTTCTCCAGTCCCCTTCATAAATCATACATCATGTGTTGGAGCAAAATGCTAGCCAGTTTCTGGGAGGAGAGAGGCATTTAAAATCAAATCACTAATTTTCCTGTTGCTTGTCATTAATTTTTAAGGGTTTAAAATGCCTCAAGGAAAATATATCTTTTGTGTCAGTAAAATGCATTTAATGGATTAAGAACACATGTCTGTTATATATTTGTATATATAAAAGATATATAAATGTAGATAGATAGATAGATACATAGATGGGTGGATAGATACATACACAGATAATCTTTATACAAGGGTGATTATTTTTTAGTTCTCCCCAACAGGGAAATCCAAAGACATTTAATCTATATTCCTTATTTTTCACATGAATAAATTTGCCAATCTCTCGCAAGTGCCAAATGCAAATTTATTATAATTTTAAATTGGATCTATAATGGGCTCAGTGACAAAACATATGATTTAATATTCTTCATTATAGTATTGTTTATGTTCTATTGGAAAATTCCTTTATTACTATTTAACCACATTAATTTTTCCTAAGGAGTCTGATTATCCATTAATCCTTTAAATAGATATGTCACCCTGGACTGACTAAAGAACTGAGTTTAATCTTTGATGGAGGCCACATGATGTCTTAGGAGAAGGAAAGGGGGAAATATCCATTCTGTGTAATAAAGCACCATGGGATGGGGTAAAGAGCGAACATACAGTAGTCTCTCTTATCCACAGTTTGGCTTTCTGCGGTTTTGGTTACCTCTGGTAAACTGCAATCTGAAAATATTAAATGGAAAATTCCAGAAATAAGCCATAAATTTGAAATTGTGTGCCATTCTGGGTGGCATGATGGAATCTCTTGCTGTCTGGCACCATCCTGCTCCATCCTGCCTGGGATCCCCAACCATCAACATCTTCTGCTCCTGATATCTAACCATCAACATCATCATGGCTCAATGATCCAGGATCACCCAAAGCAGATGATCTTCCTTCTGTTGTATGTCAGAAGGTCAGTAGTAGCCAAATGCTACCTTGTGACATGTTTGTGTCATTTATCTTGCTTCATCTCATCACATCATATAGGCATTTTATCATCTTACATCATCACAAGAAGTGAATACAGTATAATAAGATATTCTGAGTCAGAGAGACCACATTCATATAACTTTTATCACAGTATATTGTTATAATTATTCTATTTTATTAACATCATTAATCTTTTACTGTGCCTAATTTATAAATTAAACTTTATCATAGGTATGTATATATAGAAAAAAACATAATATATAGAGGATTTAGTACTATCTGTGGTTTCAGGCATCCACTGGGGGTCTTGCAATATATCTCCCATAGATAAGGAGGGAATACTGTGTAGACATTCTGCCTTGACTTAACCAAAAATCATGTTATAGCTTGAAGCACAGGGTTAAATTTTCCTTCAGATTTTCTTCTGAACTAGCCTATATAGAGACGATACACTTATATACTTCAGTATTTTTTATCTTCATCACAAAAGTACTAGATTTTAGTAAAGTAGGACCTCTTGACAATTCTTATTAAACTGTTTTTATTACTGAAGAAGCTAAGCTCCAGGTACAGAACCCAGCAAAATCATGAAAATTTATGGTGAACCATTATAGAGACACTGTATAAAGTCACTACAGAAGTCTGAGTAAGAATTTATTTAGATTTTGAGATATTTTATTTGGCAAAGCTTAAAAAATAAGAGCAAAGGAAATCTCTTTTAAATCATTCATTTCTGGAACTGAACATTCAATAATTCTTTCTAAGTAGAATATATTCCCTTGGCTCTATCCTTTTCACTTTATTATTTTTCCACATAATTCATAGTATTTTTATCAGTCTAGAAGCTGGGTCAGAAATCTAAGCCCTTGAGAATCCTACCAATAAATCATTACAGATTTCCAATTCATTCTCCAATTATACACAAGGAACACATAGCATTTACACAAACATCATAATTTCATTCCGACATTCATTCCACATATATTCACTAGGCACCTAGAAGTTAGGGAGCCGTCATGAGACAATAAATGTATATCATTTCTCTTGGGAGAAACTGCAAACATCTTAATAAAGCTACCTCTTCCTCTTTTTTTTTTTTTTTTTAACATCTATATTGGAGTATAATTGCTTTACAATGGTGTGTTAGTTTCTGCTTTATAACAAAGTGAATCAGTTATACATATACATATGTTCCCATATCTCTTCCCTCTTGCATCTCCCTCCCTATCCCACCCCTCCAGGCGGTCACAGAGCACCGAGCTGATCTCCCTTTGCTATGCAGCTGCTTCCCACTAGCTATCTACCTTACGTTTGGTAGTGTATATATGCCCATGCCTCTCTCTCGCTTCCTCTTATTTCACAGTGTTTCTCCCTTGTTCCCTGGCTCTAGCCCCACTGGCTTTTCTACTTCCTCCAATGTACCTCCTGAGATTTGAGATCTCTCTTGCCATTGGCCCTTGATATCTCCGTTCCCTTTGTATGGAACGTTCTTACCACACCCTTCAATAGTTAATTCCTAATCAGGTAACTCCTTTCCCATCCTTTCTTTGACTAAGATTTTTGACCCTCAAGACTAGATCAGATTCTTTGTTATATGTTCTTTTTGCTAATTATAATTATGTAAACATTAGAGTGATTCTTTCATGGACATCTATCTTGTCTATCGCCCTCTCAAACTATAATCTTCATGAAAAAAGGACTATGCCTTTTTTCTGTAACTATTTTATCCCTGAGTCCACGTGTGTTGCCTAGAAAATGAAAAACACGCTAGAAAGAATGCTCACAGAATAGTCAGTGAATTAAAGTTTTAAGCAATTGCCTTGAATATAGAATATAATTGGGGAGTCAAGGCTTGCACATACATTCCATAAACAAACAAACAAAAAAGCAAAATAACAATCCAAGTGAATGTGAGATGAGTGATGAGTGATGGAAGTAATATAGGCTTATATAATTTCAGTCAAAGATGAAGGGTGCCATGGGCCAAGTGCTAGAGAGAGAAGGTTATAGGAGAGCCTTGTAAGATGTGGAGGATTTGGATAAGTGGTTAAAAAAAAAAGAAAGAAAGAAAGAAAGAAATCTGGATTCTTTACAGTATATTACAAAACTCTACCCCAGTATTTGGAAGAAAGCTTTTTTTCTTTTTTTTGATAGGTAAGAAGTAGATTTATTAATATCCTTTGTAAAGAGGTTGCAGGAAAATGGGGCACAAGAGGATGGTCAAGTCCCAGGTCTTGGGCAAGTTCCTGGGACAGGCCACCAAGTGAGGGTCCTTGACTCTGGGCAGCAAAGTATTCAAGAGCAAGCCATAGTAAAGGAAAAGCAGAGATACACATTCCAGAGACAGAACGTGGGCCATATCAGAAGGCTAGAGCAGCCCTGGGAGAAATACACTCCACAGGCAGAGTGCTGGCCATCTCAGAAGGCAAGCTGGAAGAAGGCTTTGAAGAGAGACGCAAGAAACCAAAAGAACAGTTAAAGATGAATAACAGTAGGATAAGCATGAGCAGTGAGAGCTTGGACCAGGTGGTTAAGTGGTCCAAATGGAGAAGGTGGAGGAGTGATTAATTCAACAAGTTTCACCGACAGAAGCTGGGTAGCAAAGACACATGTGCACAGACATACATATACAGAGTGAATTTTATGACAGATTCGATTCAGAGGGCAAACAAGAGAAAACAATCAAAGATGGCTCCAAGATTTCACTTTAACGTGATTGTGATTTTTCACTAAATATATTACATTATATTTATAAACTATATCATATGTTAAATGTTAACTATGAAGAACTGTGTACAATTATTTATAAGCATTATTTTGTTTTAGCCAAAAAACAACATAACATGAAGGAGGCATTATTCTTCTCGAGTGAGTTGAGGCAGTTGCCAGGAGTCATGTCACTATTAAGGGGCACAATTGGGGCTCAGATTCAGTTTCTTTGTCTCAAAAGCCCTGCCCAGGGCTACCATAAACTGCTTCTCTCTGCATTTTATTTCTTTTAGAGGTTGGTTTATTGTGTGATACAGTAAAAACATCACATTAATCTACTGTTCTCTTCATGCTAGATAAAATAATGACAGGATATGTTTCAATAAGATTTGCCCTAGAATAAAATGTTGAAGTAGGTAAAGTTTGCTTTAGGCTTCGTCCAACTCTCTCAACTCTCCCTCTCACTCCATACTGCCTCTGGCTCACTCTGACTGCTCACCCAAAACTCACCCTTTAAATACTCCTTCCATGTACTCAGAACAAACATATGCTATAATGGTTCTACTACAACTGTGGACCTTGACGAAGAGTAAGTCTCTGGGTTTATTCATTCAATATACTTCTCTTTCCAACTGGTTTGGGGACTAACTTAATTCAGACTAAAGTGTTAATGTTTGTTAACCAGCTTTCTCATAAAACCTGCATTTTAATGTTAAACTTAATAATTTCAGCTAACGAGTTCTAATATTTGCAGGCACTGAAACCTGCATATTAAAAACAGATACAAACACTGTTGCTTTCGTTAACAAGATGTGCCTTCAATCCCATCAGTCAAAAAAAAAAAAAAATGAGTAGGGGACATGGGGAAAAAAATCTAGTTCTCTGAGTAATCCATTTTGAAATCTACTGTTCTGAACACCTAGAAGAATTAAAGAACAAACAAACAGAGATGAACAATACAATAAGTGAAATGAAAAATACACTAGACGGAATCAATAACAGAATAACTGAGGAAGAAGAATGGATAAGTGACCTGGAAGACAGAATGGTGGAATTCAATGCCACAGAACAGAATAAAGAAAGAAGATTGAAAAGAAATGAAGACAGCCTAAGAGACCGCTGGGACAACATTAAACACACCAACATGCACATTATAGGGGTCCCAGAAGGAGAAGAGAGAGAGAAAGGACCCGAGGAAATATATGAAGAGATCAGAGTCAAAAACTTCCCTAAATTGGGAAAGGAAATAGCCACCAAGTCCAGGAAGCACAGAGTGTCCCAGGGAGGATAAACCCAAGAAGAAACATGCCAAGACACATAGCAATCAAACTGACAAAAATCAAAGACAAAGAAAAATTATTAAAAGCAACAAGGAAAAACAACAAATAACATACAAGGAAACCCCCATAAGGTTAACAGCTGATTTCTCAGCAGAAACTCCACAAGCCAGAAGAGAGCAGCACGATATATTTAAAGTGATGAAAAGGAAGAACCTACAGGCAAGATTACTCTACCCAGCAAGGATCTCATTCAGATTCGACAGAGGAATCAAAAGCTTTACAGACAAGCAAAAGCTAAGAGAATTCAGCACCACCAAACCAGGTTTACAACAAATGCTAAAGGAACTTCTCTAGGCAGGAAACACAAGAGAAGAAAAGGATGTACTAAAACAAACCCAAAATGATTAAGAAAATGGAAATAGGAACATACATATTGATAATTACTTAAAATGTAAATGGATTAAATGCTCCAAACAAAAGACAGGGGTTTGCTGAATGGATACAAAAACAAGACCCACTTCAGACCTAGGGACACATACATACAGACTGAAAGTGAGGGGATGGAAGAAGATATTCCATGCAAATGGAAATCGAAAGAAAGCTGGAGTAGCAATACTCATATCAGATAAAATAGACTTTAAAATAAAGAACGTTACAAGAGACAAGGAAGGACACTACATACTGATCAGGGGATCAATCCAAGAAGAATATATAACAACTGTAAATATTTATGCACCCAACATAGGAGCACCTCAATACATAAGGCAAATGCTAACGGCTATAAAAGAGGAAATCGATGGTAACACAAAAATAGTGGGGGACTTTCACATCTCACTTAGACCCATGGACAGATCACCCGAGACAGAAAATTAATAAGGAACCACAAGCTTAAAATGACAAAATAGACCAGATAGATTTGATATTTATAGGACATTCCATCTGAAAACAGCAGATTATACTTTCTTCTCAAGTGCACATGGAACATTCCCCAGGATAGATCACATCCTGGGTCAAAAATCAATCCTTGGTAAATTGAAGAAAAGTGAAATCATATCAAGCACCTTTTCCAACCACAACGCTAAGAGATTAGAAATCAATTTCAGGGGAAAAAAACATAAATACCCAAACACTTGCAGGCTAAACAATATACTACCAAGTAACCAAGAGATCACTGAAGAAATCAAAGAGGAAATCAAAAAATACCTAGAGACAAATGATAACGAAAACACAATGAACCAAAACCTATGGGATGTAGCAAAAGCAGTTCTAAAAGGGAAGTTTATAGCAATACAATCCTACCTCAATAAACAAGAAAAATCTCCAATAAACAATCTAACCTCACACGTAAAGGAACTAGAGAAAGAACAAACAAAACCTAAAGTTAGTAGAAAGAAAGAAATCATAAAGATCAGAGCCGAAATAAATGAAATAGAAACAAAGAAAATAATAGCAAAGATCAATAAAACTAAAAGCTGGTTCTCTGAGAAGATAAACAAAATGGATAAACCTTTAGCCAGACTCACCAAGAAAAAGAGGGAGAGGACTCAATAAAATTAGAAATGAAAAAGAAGTTACAATGGACACCACAGAAATACAAAGCATCATAAGAGACTACTACGAACAGCTCTATGTCAATAAAATGGACAACCTGGAAGAAATGGACAAATTCTTAGAAAGGTATAACCTTCTAAGACTGAACCAGGAAGAAAGAGAAGATATCAACAGACCAAGCACAAGTAATGAAATGGAAACTGTGATTAAAATCTTCCAACAAACAAAAGTCCAGGACCAGACGGCTTCACAGGAGAATTCTAACAAACATTTAGAGAAGAGCTAACCCTCATCCTTCTCAAACTCTTCCAAAAAATTGCAGAGGAAGAACCACTCCCAAACTCATTCTATGAAGCCACCATCACCCTGATACAAAAACCAAAGATACAACAAAAAAAAGAAAATTACAGACCAATATCACTGATGAATATAGATGCAAAAATCCTCAACAAAATACTAGCAGACAGAATCCAACAACACATTAAAGGGATCATACACCATGATCAAGTGGGATTTATCCCAGGGATGCAAGGATCCTTCAATATAAGCAAATCAATCAATGTGATACACCATATTAGCAAACTGAAGAAGAAAAACCATATGACCATCTCAATAGACGCTGAAAAAACTTTTGACAAAATTCAACACCCATTTATGATAAAAACTCTCCAGAAAGTGGGCATAGAGGGAACCTACCTCAACAAAATGAAGGCCATATATGACAGACCCACAGCAAACATCATTCTCAATGGTGAAAAACTGAAAGCATTTCCTCTAAGATCAGGAATGAGACAAGGATGTCCACTCTCACCACTATTATTCAACATAGTTTTGGAAGTCCTAGCTATGGCAATCAGAGAAGAAAAAGAAATAAAAGGAATACAAATTGGAAAAGAAGAAGTAAAACTGTCACTGTTTGCAGATGACATGATACTATACATACAGAGTCCTAAAAATGCCTCCAGGAAACTACTAGAGCTAATCAGTGAATTTGGTAAAGTTGCAGGATACAAATTCAATGTACAGAAATCTCTTGCATTCCTATACACTAACAATGAAAGATCAGAAAGAGAAATTAAGAAAACAATCCCATTCACCATTGCAACAAGAAGAGTAAAATACCTAGGAATAAACCTACCTAAGGCAGTAAAACACCTGTACTCAGAAAACTATAAGACACTGATGAAAGAAATCAAAGATGACACAAACAGATGGAGAGACACACCATGTTCTTGGATTGGAAGAATCAATATTGTGAAAATGACTATACTTCCCAAAGCAATCTATAGATTCAGTGGAATCCCTATCAAATCACCAATGGAATTTTTTACAAAACTAGAACAAAATTTTTTAAAATTTGTATCGAGAAACCAAAGACCCTAAATAGCCAAAGCAATCTTTTTTTTTTTTTTAACATCGTTATTGGAATATAATTGCTTTACAACATTGTGTTAGTTTCTGTTGTATAACAAAGTGAATCAACTCTACATATACATATACCCTCAAATCCCCTCCACTTGCACCTGCCTCCCACCCTCCCTATTCCACCCCTCTAGGTGATCACAAAGCATGGAGCTGATCTCCCTGTGCTATGCGGCTGCTTCCCACTAGCTATCTATTTTACATTTGGTATTGTATATATGTCAATGCCACTCTCTCACTTCGTTCCAGCTTACCCTTCCCCCTCCCTGTGTCCTCAAGTCCATTCTCTACCTCTGTATCTTTATTCCTGTCCTGCCCCTAGGTTTTTCAGAACCATTTTATTTTTAGATTCCATATATATGTGTTAGCATACGGTATTTGTTTTTCTCTTTCTGATTTACTTCACTCTGTATGAGAGATTCTAGGTCCATCCACCTCACTACAAATAACTTAATTTTGTTTCTTTTTATGGCTGAGTAATATTCCATTGTATATATGTGCCATATCTTCTTTAACCATTCGTCTGTCGATGGACACTTAGGTTGCTTCCATGTCCTAGCTATTGTAAGTATTGCTGCAATGAACATTGCGGTACATGACTCTTTTTGAATTATGGTTTTCTCAGCAATCCCACTACTGGGTAAATACCCTGAGCCAAAGCAATCTTGAGGGAAAAAAATGGAGCTAGAGGAATCAGACTCACAGACTTCAGACTATAGTACAAAGCTACAGTAATCAAGACAATATTGTACTGGCACAAAAACAGACATACAGAGTAATGAAACAGGGTAGAAAGCCCAGAGAAAAACCCATACACATGTGGTCAAGTAATCTATGACAAAGGAGGCAAGGGTATACAATGGAGAAAGACAGTCTCTTCAATAAGTGATGCTGGGAAAACTGGACAGCTACATGTAAAAGCATGAAATTAGAACACTCCCTAACACCATACACAAAAATAAACTCAAAATGGATTAAAGACCTAAATGTAAGACCGGACTCTATAAAACTCTTAGAGGAAAACATAGGCAGAACACTCTTTGACATACGGCACAGCAAGATCTTCTTTAACCCTCCTCCTAGAGTAATGGAAATAAAAACAAAAATAAACAAATGGGACCTAATGAAACTTAAAAGCTTTTGCACAGCAAAGGAAACTACACACAAGATGAAAAGACAACCCTCAAAATGGGAGAAAATATCTGCAAATGAATCAATGGACAAAGGATTAATCTCCAAAATATATAAACAGCTCATGCAGCTCAATATTAAAGAAACAAACAACCCAATCCAAAAATGGGCAGAAGACCTAAATAGACATATCTCCAAAGAAGACATACAGATGGCCAAGAGGCACATGAAAAGCTGCTCAACATCACTAATTATTAGAGAAATGAAAATCAAAACTACAATGAGGTATCACCTGACACCAGTTATAATGAGCATCATCAGAAAATTTACAGACAACAAATGCTGGAGAGGGTGTGGAGAAAAGGGAACCCTCTTGCACTGTTGGTGGGAATGTGAATTGATACAGTCACTATGGAGAACAGTATGGAGGTTCCTTAAAATCTAAAAATAGAACTACCACATGACTCAGCAATACCACTACTGGGCCTATACCCTGAGAAATCCATAATTCAAAAAGAGACATGTACCACAGTGTTCACTGCAGGACTATTTACAATAGCCAGGACATGGTACTAACCTAAGTGTCCATCGATGGATAAATGGAAAAAGAAGGTGTGGCACATATATACAATGCAATATTACTCAGCCATATAAAAGGAAAGAAACTGAGTTATTTGTAGTGAGGTGGATGGACCTAGAGTCTGTCATACAGACTGAAGTAAGTCAGAAAGAGAAAAACAAATATCATATATTAATGCATATATGTGGAATCTAGAAAAATGGTACTGATGAACTGGTTTGCGTCAGGAATAGAGACACAGATGTAGAGAACAAACGTATGGACACCAAGGGGGGAAAGTGGCAGGGGTGGTGGTGGTGGGATGAATTGGGAGATTGGGATTGATATATATACACTAATATGTATAAAATAGATGACTAATAAGAACATGTTGTATACAAAATAAATAAATTAAAAAATCTATTCAAAAAAATTTATTCTGACCCAGGAAATAATTAATAGATTTGTTTCATACACTGGTAAGTAAAGATAAATAGGCAGATGGAAGGGAGAAATCTTAGACACCCTTAGAAAAATGAAAACATACAGACAACCACTTATTCCCCCCAGACATGAAGATAAAGCTATCTCAGCTTGAATGAGTCCAGAGTACTGGTTATCAAAGAGTTTAATCAAGAATTCATTGGACACAAGTTATTTCCTGCGTCTTAGACCTGGGGATAGCCTTGAATAGCTTCCTGAATTTGGATGATCAAAGGAGAAAATAGAGATTGATGGCTCCTCCTTGGAAGCAGTTGGTTTAATAGCAGTGTGGTTGTGTTTCCCAGTGCCACCTGGACTTGAAATGTCCCACACTGAGCACCAATGAAAAATAGCCTTTTCATTTCACTTAGGATTCTCTCCTGATCCTTAATGCCTTCCATAATTAAGGACTAACTACCAAGGCGTGGGGCATTCCTAGGGGATTAATGGCCAGCAGGGAGAGTTGATGGCCCAGAGCCAAGTGGGGACTCATTAACCTCAGCTGGTCATTAATTCCTTAGGCACTGCCTGGGGTTGGGGACAAGGGAGGGTGTTTGTGTGGGGTACAACTCATGTTGACTGTATTTCCAGGAAAAGAAAAAAGTTAACTTTTAAATATGCAGAGGCACAGAACATCTCCCTCAGCAATGCAGGATGCTGTCTCTAGCATTTCAACTGCATCGTGTCGTCAGGTCTCCCACCTCGTGGAGTCTTTTTCACCATGGGTGCTAATGTTAGAGAGAGCAGAGATAAATGAGGCAGGCTCTGAAGTGGCAACAGAGGTGAAGATCCTGGAATATGCTAAATGATGAAGTTAAAAGGGTTATATTTCAGGCCAATCATGCCTCACTCTTTCTGAATCATAGCCCTAAGACAGGCAATGAGGGCAACACTAGTATATTTAATCTCGTGTTTTTCCTCCCTCCCTCCCTCCCTCCCTCCCTCCTTCCCTCCCTCCCTTCAGAATACTCACAAGAAAGTAGAAGATGTTTAAAAATATTATGTGCTGCAGGGAGTGGTAGAAATAGGTCCTGTATTACATGGCTGGTAGGAGTGTACATTGGAACAACCAATTAAAGAAGCAAGTGGATACTAGCTATTGAAAATTGAAACCTGCATGCCCTGTGATCCAGAATTCCACCCCTCCATATCACTCCCAGAATAAAACAACTTTGCATATGTGGACAAGGATGTGATGGACAACGGAGTGTTAGACAAGGAATGTGAGGAATAGAAGACCATATTCCCCCACCAGGAGTACCTGAAGCTGTGTGCTTTGGGATCAGGAAGTGAAAAGTCCTATGGGCAAACAGTGCCAGCAAATGATGCTACAAAGTCATGACAGCATCACATTACCCCTCCAGCGGGAGTTCACTTAATGAAGGGAGTTAATGCCTCCATGGGTATGTGGCTGTTCGAGGTGGTGGCAGAGGATAATGCCCCCAGGGTGGTGATTCTGAGAGAACTTTAAAGCTCTGGTTCTTAGAAATGCAGATAAATATGAACAGCTGATATTTGTTCTGTGACAATGTCTATCTTCAGGAATTAGATATCCTTTTAAAATACACTGGAGATGGTTTGAGAACAGACATATAGGAACCTCAAAGTTCACAGAGTTAAAATGAGTCTGTGTATTGTCCCATTTATGAGCTATAGAATCTCAGGAAAATTACTTAAATTCTCTGAGCCTCATTTCCTCATCTGTAAAATTAGGAGACTAATAATAATACTTGATTCATAGATTGTTCTAATGATTAAATAAGATAATTCATGTAAAAGAGTTGGCTCATAATAAGCTTATGATTGCTCATAAGCAATCAATAAATACTATCCATTATTACTGCTATTTTTAAGTAATACTATTATTATTACAACTAGCTATCATTGAGTGAGGACTGAAAATTAGAACTGGTTTCTCTTAGTGACTATGTCATTAATTGAAAAGGTAATCTGTGTAAATTCAGTTACTCTCTAGGAGCAAGTTTCATTATTTGTTAAATGAGTTTAAGAATAAATTGAGATATACTATGTCAAAAATAGAAAAAAGTAGTATAAAAATAAGTTTTATTTCTCCTCTTCTTTCCCCTTCTTCTTCTCGTCTTCATCATCATCATCTTTATTTTGTTATTATTTCAGTCCAATAAATATGGATTTAACTTATATGCAGTGGTGTTAGAGGGGGAATGATACAGTATTATTTGTCAGTAATCACTCTTCCTGTTTTGATGTCAAATCGCTTTCTCATTCTATGTCATACTTATGATTTTTACCAGTGGACCAGAAAAGAAGTTGATTTCCTTACTTTGCTGCCTAGCCAAGGTTATAGTTACAATCATGGGTGCTTTCTGACATGATGCAATATTCTCCAATTCCTATATCAGAAGCATGGATTCATAAACAATCACTATAATAAAACACGACCCCTAATTTTGCTGTTCTAACTGCACTTTCACGTAGTAGTAAGACATATTCAAGGCAATGAAAACACCTTTTGATATACTTGTTAAAGTTTCCAGTGAGATATTGGCTATTGTCTTGCATTAAGAACAATGGATTCAAACTTAAAGTTGGCTTTATTTACAATTTGATTTATTTATTTCATGCCAAGGCATGAAAGGAAACTAAGTATACATCAATAGATGAATGGATAAAGAAAATGTGGTGTACACACACACACACACACACACACACACACACACACACACACATAAAGAATGGAATATTATTCAGTTATGAGAAAGAAGGAAATCCTGCCATTTGCTGTAACATGGATGGAACTTGAGGGCATTATGCTAAACGAAACAAGTCAGAACAAGAAAGATAGATACTGTATGATCTCACTGATATGTGGAATCTAAAAAAAAAACACACCAAACTCAGAAACAAAGAACAGACTGGTGATTGTCAAAGGTGGGGACTAGGGAGTTAGGAAAATGGGCAAAGGTGGTCAAAAGGTACAAACTTCCGGTTTTCAGATTAATAAGTTCTGGGGATGTAATGTACACCATGTTGACTACAGTTAAGAGTACTGTATTGTATATTTGAAAGTTGTTAAGAGAATAGATCTTAAAAGTTCTCAGCATAAGAAAAAAAAGTGTAACTATATGGGGTGATGGACGTTAACTAAATTTATCTCGGTAATCATTTCATAATTTATACATATAGCAATCATTATGTTGTACACCTTTAATATAATGTATGTCAATTATATCTCAATAAAACTGAAAACTGAAAAAGAGAAAGAATATCGGATTCAAATTTAGGCTTCCAATCTAGGGCAGGGCAGATGATGTGAGGTGCTTCCATAAAGAAGGCACAGTTCATCCTACAAGTGCATCTTCCAGCCCCGCACACCACATTTTGACACACCTCCTCCCCCGCCTCAGTCTCTTTTAGTGGTTACAGACTATCACTCCAGTCTGGCAACCCCATTTTTCTTGCACTTTCCTGCTCTTTCTAGCTGAGTTTTCTTTCTTTATTTCCTTTATCACAAAGTGAGACAAATGATACTGGTGGTCCTAATAGAATTACAGATAGCACATTTGACATAGAAATAAATAACAGTGAATTATGTACAAGAAAGTTTCCCCTTCCCCACTGTCTTTCAACAATTCTGGTAACATCAAAGCGAACATCTCCATGCATTGCCAGAATGTCTTTAATACCCATTTAGCATCTGTTCATCTCCCTTTTTTTCACCATGAGAACCTCGGGCACAGACCCTTCCCCAGTTAACAGTGGGTAGCCAGAATTTACTGGACTTGTTTTGTTGCAGATGTCCTTATTTTATTTTTGATTCCCTTCCACTTAATGACAAGTACTGTTTTAACTTTCAGGATAATGATGTCATGATCACTTTTTAAAATAAATATAATACATTTTTAAGTGAAGGCATGAAAAGAAAAATACTACGGAAATAGTATGTGGATGAGTGAATTTTTTATCACTGTAACCCCATCCTCTTAGTGCTGTAATGATTCCATTCAACTGAGGCACCTTAGTGCATTGCTCTCCTTCCCAGGATAACAGGGCTTTCAGTCAGGTCCTTAATCAGACTGCAGACTGTCAGCAGTCACTTTGGTACCTCCAGGACCTTAGCTTCATGCCCAGGCCCAGGAAGCTGTCAAGAAAGGCATGTTGACTAAGTGAATGACTAAAAGCAAGAATAAAAGGAACAGCTATAACAGAACAGAATGGTCCGGTGATTGGCTGGTTGTTTCCCCCAGGCAGTGGACTCTGGTTGTGTCTACCTCTATGCATGCTGCGATGAGGATGGTGGGTTAGGGGATGTGAGCGGTTAGTACCAGCTGTAGGTGTCTCTCTATCTAAGGAGACATCCGATTTTGACCATATATCAAGAACGATGTTCTCAAAGCATGATTGTGATTCTTAAGGGGAGAAAGGAAATCAACCTAAATTTGATGAGATTTGGGAACCAGAGAGATTAAGTACTTCTAGTTATCAAAACAGTACATGGGTTTAAAAGAAGCTGGGAAACACTCCTTCTGTAACTCCATGTATTTGGTACCTGCAGGTAAAAATAACATAACATTGCCACTTTCACTGTTTTGAATAAATGCCAAACTCCTTTTCTAAAGCACAGGGAAATCGGTACATTGAGTCTTCCCGGATTTTAAGTTCTAACTCATTTCTAAATTAGCAAACCTAGACTACAGATCAAAGCAGCTAAAAGTGTAAACGACACCCAATTAAAGAGACTGCTACTCCAAAACCCTCAGATGGGATGGCCCAGCACACTTTTTAGCTTTTCAGATTATTTAGGATAACATTGCTGGAGTTTTCTCTTCCACTCTCTGGGAAAGAGCACAGAAGGTAAGAAAGGAAGAGGGAGGGGTTTGTCAGGAGGAGTGAAGAAGCCATTTCAAGAGCCCTTATAAGCCTATTTAAAACATTTTCTTCAAAGGAGTTCCCGCAACAATTATTACAGCTCATTTGCCTGCAAATATGCTCTCTGTTGTTAATCAGCCAGTCATTAACCTCAGCAATATCAATGCGTTGTCACCATGCATTTCAAAGAGGTGAATGGAGATGGGTGGTTTTTAAGAGCTGCTTAAGCTGAAAGAGCCCATTACATTATTTACCCTTCCAAGGTAAACTAACCCTCAAAACAAAGATTTTTATCTTGGGTACTCATCACTCTCTCCTAGGCTTTTCCTAGAGTCCCTTATTTAGGTTCATGCTCACAGGTTACTCTGATTGCCAAAGAAATGGTCTCAGGGATGAAATAACACACTGGGAAAAATTGGCAGATTAGAACAGAGATGAAATTTGGTCTAAGGTCTACGGTTTAGGGTCTGAAAGAGTAATTGCTCTTGCCTTCCTCGTCAGCAGAAAACCCAAGCCTCAGAGAAAGAAGCCAGAAGAAGCCAAAGGGGGGCCATTAATTATCCAGAGAACAAACTCTAATGTCCTTAGACTGTAATTTTTCTCCACAAGGCAGTCATTTAGAAATCCTTGTGGGTGCAGGGCCTGTGGTTTGTCCTTTTATCAACCCTCCATTAGGCCAGCAAATCCTCAAGACACTATTTGGCTCTCCCTTCCTGGCCTTCTTGCACATCCTCATGCAATGGGTAAAGGTTCTTAAGAGATGGTGGAAACATTATGGGATGCCGAGAACACCCTAAAACTGTATGCAGAAGTCTGTATCACTCTGAATTTTTCTAAGGAGAGATCCAGAGCCTTCATCATTTTCTTGATCAAAGTGAAGAATCATGGGCTTCCCTGGTGGAGCAGTGGTTGAGAGTCCGCCTGCCGATGCAGGGGACGTGGGTTCGTGCCCTGGTCTGGGAGGATCCCACGTGCCGCGGAGCAGCTGGGCCCGTGAGCCATGGCCGCTGAGCCTGCGCGTCCGGAGCCTGTGCTCCGCAACGGGAGAGGCCACAACAGTGAGAGGCCCGTGTACCGCAAAAAAAAAAAAAAAGTGAAGAATCACTAGAAAAGCTACTCTAAATTTTATTTTTAGTGAATATATATCAACTGGAATTATATTTACTTCTATGTATAGTCCATTGAATCACATAGAATGACCATTCTCATGGGTCAAACGCAGCTGCGTACCAGAAGTTTCAGTTGGTTCAACCTATTAAACATTTTATATAAACTTACAAATAAATAAGTACATATTGAATGAGTTTTATGTAAATGAAAATAACATTTTAATGTAACTGCTATACAAACAGTATATTTAATAGTGTAATACTTAAATATATATAGTGAAATATATGTTAAATATGTTTGTACATGGCTGTGTTTTATATAAAGATAAGCTGTTTAGACCTTTATAACATATATACCAGATACACAGGATTTTACAGGGTAATGAAAATACTTCGGCAGCATTATGTACCTTGCCATTGGTCGCTGGGCTGACTGGGTGAGATTTTTTTTCTTTTCCAGAATCTGATTTTTGAAGTGCACTACTGTACCTTATACATAAAGGCGTCAAAGTAATACATCTCCAAATAATGAAGAGGTCTCACTCTCCTAAGGTCTCATTCTCTACTGCGGGTAGATTAGCTTCTAAACATCTAAATTCATTTTGATACAGATCCCCCTGTTAAAAATTATAACCCCATAGACAGGCTTCAGAATAGACGGGGAGAATACAGATCTGCTTAATAAAGCGGCATCATTAGACAAGGGCAGACAGCCCCTACTCTCCCCCACCCCATCTTGCATATTCTCTTCTTCTGTTATGGCAATTTACATACATAAAACTATCAATTTAGTTAATTAGGCTTTAAAACTGCTTTTTAAATAAGGATGAACCTTTTTTCTCTCTGATAAAACGACACAAATAAATTATTGCTGTTGTCATAGATTGCCTAGCTGCTACTTTGCTAGAAAGCTTCAAAGTGTAACTTTGATGTGAAAAGACTCTTAGTTAGGGAATATGCATATAAGAAATGATTTTGAAAAGGGAAGCTTTAACACCAAGTCTCGGAAAAATATAAAAATACAGTGAGCCAGAACCCTATCTCTACTGGGTGGCAACGTAAGGAATTCAAAGCAATAAGATTTTTTCCCTTTGGATAAAAATGATAGTAATAAAAATATGCTTTTTTTGTTTCTCAAATTTTCAGATCCTTATTGTTTCCAAACATAGAGGTACAGAAAATGTTTTGAGTCTTTGTGGATGCTGAGAGGGGCTGAGAATAATAAAAGGAGATGAAGCAATTGTTATGAAAGATCGTTATGTCATCCTTAAAAGGGTCTAAATGGACTCATATCCTTTGCTTCCAGTTGATAATTGATCAATCAGGCATGAAAATAAAATGTTTTGAGTTAAGATTTCAGAAGAAGGAAAACATTCCTTTATGATGGCTCTGACCCCCCCTCCCTCCCGGATTCTTAAACCCCACATCTGACATAGGAAGCCAGGTCACAAAGCCCAGTTCTAGAAAGCCCTTAGGGGAAGGAGAGCAATGAACCTGGCAGAGCTAGAATCAAAACTGTCTCAGCTTCATTGCTACGTGTGTGCAACAAACATCCATTTGGAGATCAAATGCTCATTTTTTTTTCTCTTAACCCAATATTGTAGAATTAATGTGGTGACTTCAATGAATGATGAATGAATTGCTTCTCTAAGATTTAAAAGAATATTTTCTATTCTATTCCTTTTCAAGGCAGTGGATAATTTAAAGCAAAAAGAATGAAAGTTTGACTATTAACTCATTTCTCTTGCAGGAAGCCACTTTAACAAAGGTACTAACAGAGGAATTTTGTGCGTGTGTGTGAAACTGCATACCTCAGTCCTGATGAAGACTTAAAATTTGTCATCAAGAGGCAGCATTAGACTTCTGCTGTGAAGAAGTGTCTGCTAAACACCTTCCGTTGCCAACAGAAAAGCAGAGGTAATCTTTAAAAACTAAGTAACTAACTAATTAATTAACTAAATCCTTAAAAAAGTTCAGGACCACTTGATAAAGATAAGGTCACTGTTAAATGAGAAAGCCTTTCCTGGGAACTGAGACTAAGACACCACTCAGTTCCCATCCGATTAAAATGCTAATAGAAAGGGTGGCGGGTGGCTGTATCTTAGATCAAGTTTTAGTTTTTCTTTGGTTCTCCTTTCTGTCAGGTTATTCTATCATAATGTATCAGGGGAAGCATTGCACTCACATCAAATCAAGTTGTTAATGGAAAGGGTGGCAGCCTAAAGTACTCTTGATCAACTGCTAATTTTGTTTTATTCTTCTTCCTCTTACAGCTATTCTCTGAAATGAATAACTGCATTCAAAAGAGGTTTTTGAGAGAAGCTGGGCACTAAAACACATGAAGATGAACTGAAGACACAGAAAACCATTATGTTCACAGGATAAACAGTTTTAGTCATTTAATGTTATAATAAATGTATTTGCCAGTGATGTGCTGATTTCACCACTAAAAGGTCTCCTGTTAAAGATGCACATGTCTCCATATTGGGCAAGTGATAAGGATAGGACAGCCAGGGGTGACAGTCCCTCAGCCAGCCTTGAATTTGTGATTCTGAAGAGCAGACTACTGCTGTACATGTCCCACTAGTCAAAATTGGGAGGCAGCGAATTTAGTGTTTCTGAGAAGTGTCAGCTTTATTGCTTTAAGGATGAAAGTAATCAATTGATCTCGAGGATCAGGGAAACAGCAAGAGAGGCAGATTCTGCCCCATCCCGGACCCTGCCTTTGACGGCCAGAGCTCTGGGTAACAAAGGTTTGTCAGCTTTTTTGCCATACCCAATCCTTGGGGATCTGTGCTAAGACTGAAGATTCAGAGCCCTTGCTGCCCTATTGGAAAACGAGGTGGATGCATATCCAGCAGGGATGTGATGGAGACAATCAATTGCTGTCCAAGTGTTCATTTAGTCTTTCGAATATAAAACTTGCCTTCAAACACAGTATAAAGGAAAAATGAGACCAATGAAAAAAACGCCTTTTGATAAGCTGCTGACAAAATGGGTTTGGGTGGTGTTTTATTTACTTTGGAGACTGGCTTTACAGATCATAAGACATTTGCTACATGACTGTGTAATGTGTTGGGCATTTACCTTCAGAATGAAGTCCAGGAAAATAAGACAATGGAAAGCAGAAGAACTGGAAACTGTTCTAACACTCATGACATAACTGCAACAGGCTGACCCAAGGTCCCGGGAACAACTTAAAAACTACCAGACTCTAATGTTCTGGGGTTTCATAGTTAAACACAAGAACACACAAATGGTGCAAAAATAAATCTAAAAATAATCTGGTTCTTTCCCCATTATATGTGTCTTGAAAGTTCCTCTCTTAAGCCTCTATTTCTCTCTCCAATTAATAATCTGGACATAATTATTACAAGTCATTCTTGCTATGAGAATTTGTTACTGAGCTGTGATTTCATCTTCTGTGGTTCAAATGTTGCTTTTACATCTTTATGATCTCCAAAATAATTATCTTGGTCTCTTTGTATGGAACAAATAAGTTTGGTTCCCAATTTCTAATAGTATTAATGGGAAAGTATACCTCTTTCAACATAGTGATTGAGTCTGAGAAGTCAAAATCAATAATCAAACAAATAAAACCAAACAACAACAACAACAAAAAAAACCCTTAAAGATAATTATATTAAGCTTTTTTTTTTTTTTTTTTTTTTTTTTGTCCTTCCCAAACTAGTGGAGTGGATGGGAATTAGGAATGATAAACTATTACCAGAGTCCCTGTGTACTACCTGAAGCCAGAATAAAACTGAAATACATTGTTCACAATTTAAGTACAGACATATAACACATGCACAGGGGTAAGATAGAATTCTAAAGTGTGGATTTTCTGATGGGAAAACTAATGATCTATTAAGTTCTCAAGTGCAGGAATCCACAATTCAATGACAGGTAATGCTGCTGCTAAGTGCTATGTGGTTCTGGGCAGAAAGATTTCTGGGGGGAGTGGAATGGGTGCCATTTCAGGAAGAGATGCAGACCTTTGTCAATGTTCAAGTCCATTCACCCCATCCAGCTCTGATTTCTCCACCTCTCAGCAATCTGGCCTGGTGAGTTTATTCTCCAGAATCTCACTGAAGCTTCAGACTGCTTCCCTAATGAAATGCTTGTCAGCTGCTACACTGGAGATGTCCCCCCAGAATCTTAATTAACCTTTGCAGTCAATGAGCTTCCGTGATTTTTTCCCTTAGAGAGATGAGGTTCGTGGTGAGCTGGTATATTTCTGGAGTTTATTCCTGATCTAGTGTATCCATTTATTCATGTATTTATATATCTATTTATCTGTTTGTTTTCCAATAAAGGAGAGACCTGTCTGCATGATTTTAAGCGTTCATGTATGAAATAACCTTAAACCACTTCTTTCTAAAGCCTCTTTTTTTTCCCCCCCTGGATGGTGGGGAAAGCTGCTTTGAAATATAGGTTTTGATCAATTTTATATTATCCCTTTTTCAGGTCTCTAATGTCTGTTTCAAAGGATGTTTTAACATTGTAAGTTTTACAGCAGCTCGTAACTGATAATGAAGACTTTCCCAGTACTATTTCTCCTTTGACACCTGAATTGCAAAATGAGATTTAAATATATAGTAATTATGAATGATATCACAGACGAATACTAGATTAGAACACAGAGTATATGACATCACAAATTCCTTTGTTAATGCTAAATTCCCAATCAAGGGAAGCTGAAAAAGGCATCAGTGGATACTAGAAATAGAGGTCCTTTTTTATGCTCAGTGGATTTCGCATAGACCTGCTTTAAAGGAAAATCTAAAGAGAATATATCAGCATCAAATAAAATTGCTACTTTGTGTCCTATGGATTTAGATTATCTAGTAGAATAGCTTTAGAAAATCTTAATATTTTTAAGGAAGAATATTCAGTAGAAAATAACTTTTGATAGGTAAATAATACCAAACTTTAATCATTCTAGTGTTCCAATTTAAAAACAAGTTCAGAGATTATGCTGTTCACCAAGGAGAAATGGTAATTTTAAATAAAAAGCATACAGAAAAACTTTCATCTGTAGTCTTAGATTGGCTAGGCAATGTATGGGATGCAGAGCTGGCTAAAATTTCTTTAAAGGATTTTAGGTAGGAGATTCTTATATAATTCAACTGAAGTGTTTAATATGCATCTACTTTGTCCAAAGCAAATCTAGGCATTGTGAGGTTTTAGAGGTGAATAGGATAGAGTCCCTGCCCTTAGGAGACAAGACATTTTGATTTAAAAAAAACAAAACAAAGCAAAACAAAACAGCTAATTTGGAAGCAGACTGAAAACGCAGTGAAACTGTATCTTCAAATACAAGAGCTAGGTTCTCAATTCAACAAGGCAAATTAAGGCAAACATCACTGATTGTCAAAATTATCCTTGAAACTTCTTTAAATCTGGAGGACCTAGCTCTGGAAAACTCAAAAAGCTAAGAGTTGACTATAGTACTTTGATTTCACTTTGCCCTGAGGCTTTCCTATTCCTGAGGGTGGTGGAGACCTGGGTCTACTTTGAAATGGGAAGGAGAGGGGAGATGAGAAAAGAGAGGGGGATAAGGAGGGGGAGGGGAAATATGGCATAAGGAAGGGAGGGCTAAAGAGATTTATCACTGCTTTTCTTTTCTTTTACCAAAAAAATGTGAAGTTTGAATTCTCATAAGTGAGGGCATCATGTACCTCTGCTAAGTTTCTGTGGTGGTTCTAATGCTTTCTGAGGATGAAGCCAAGTCACAGCTTCAGATGTTATCTTGAGAGATATGGACTACGAGGTGACCATACCTTTGCATTCATGATGAGAAACTCCCTTGAGAAGGTAGTTGCTGCTGGTAGTGGCTGGTTCTTAGTCTAAGAGGGAGAAACTCCAGGACCAGAGAATATGCTTCCAGAGGTTGGGGGCATTGTTTCTTCTTTTTGGGTGTTTGCCTCATACTTCTGACTCTAATCTTCACCCTTCCAACACTGTGGATGTATTACCAAATAAAGCTATTCTTTTGGAAGCAGTGGCCAACCATATTTCATCACCACTACCATTTAACAGGCCATGCAATTTCTGAGGATATCATTAACTGAGGCTCCAATGCACAGAACATGCAGAGAAAGTGAAATAGCAAATGTATTTGTAGGACCTCTATTCCCCTACACAGTAATGGCTTCACACTTTGGCATTAATTCCATTTGTCAAGCTGTAAGATAAATACATGCCTATCAGACACTTTCCCAGCATTTATTCAAAGGGCAGAAAGTGAAGACCACTATTTAAATGTGAAATGGATCCATTTGTTTTTGAAAACAAAGCAGAGATTCAGAATTCACAAAGCATGTCGATCTTTTTAAAGAGACAGTGGCCATATCTCCTTGTAAGAATAATAATGATATTACTAAAAATTCTGAAATCCTAAAGCGAAGTGAATACTTCAGATTCTCTGGTCAAAAGGTAAAAGTCCAAATACCTACAACCCTTACCAATAATATTTTATTTAGGATTTCTGTATATCTCTATTAGGATCTTCATTTAATATGATTCCATAGTTTCTAACCTCGGACAAACTGCATTAAGTTTTCCATCCAATGAAGCTTTTTACATGCAATGGTATTCCCACTGGATAAATTATCACATCTTGAAAGAGATTTCTAGACTTCTCCTTATGTCTCTTGCCTAAATTGGTCTCTATTTATATTGCAATGCAAGGATGACTCTCTTCTTTAACATGATGATGAGTTGTTTATTGCTTTGTTTTGTTTTTCTTGTTCTGTTTTTGTTTTTCCAGCTTTCCAAGTGATGTAAAGCATTAAGTTCTGATGTGTAGCCTCAGTCAAGTATTTTCCTCCAAGAGATCTACTACAGTTGAAAGAGAATCACCAAGAACGGATCAAAAAAATAGAAAATTTGAAATCCTATGCCTAAACACAACTTTTACGTGTATAGAAATATGTGTTTTTGTTTTTTTTTTCCTGGAAAGAAAACCTATGACATCACTCAGCTTGTCAAAGAGTTCCATGCTGCAGGTAAATAGTCAAGAAAAACATGTTTTGTCCAACTCTGTAGTCACATTTTTCACCATGTTCCTTCTGATACTGGTAAACACTCATCTCAACTGCTCTGCTTAAATCTCTCCAGATGATTTCCCATCTCATTCAGAGAAAAATATGAAGTTCTTATTGGGGCTTTCAAGGCATCCTCCATCTCTCTGGCCTCAGGGCTTCTGTACTTCCTGTTACTTCCGCCTGGAAAGCCCTTCCACCAGTGAATACCTGCTTTCTTCTGTTCTCTCCTCACATGTCATCTTCCCAAGGAAGCTGACAACCCATATGCAAAAAACAAAAAAAACACAAAAAACAACAACAGCCGCCCACTACTTCCTTGCCATCCCCTTATCCTTTTCCTATTCCTTAGCACTCTTATACCACCTCTGAACATATTATAAATAATTATTCACCAAGTCAGCTGATTCCCTAATTCCTAGAACAGTATCTGGCATAGAAGAGTCATTAAGTAAGTACTTGTTAATGAATTATTTTTCTTTCCTTGCCTTTTCTTTTTTTTTTTTTTTTTTTTCCTTATAAGTGTAACCTCTGGGGGAAACAATTGAGGAAACTGACTCCTGGAGAAGCTAAGTGTTTTGTCCAATCACCATTCAAAATTGATCTAAACTGCAATGAGATAGCAAGTTGTGATACTCTTGTTGGTATTTTTTCTCTTACATCATACCTTTAATAGAGTTTATCCTAAGCTATAGAAGAGAATAAAAGGGTGAGTTGAGCAAAGGGCATCCTAACTTTAAATTGTTGTTTTACAGGTAGTGAATACGACTGGGTGTGTGATTAATGGGGCAACTAAGACTTGAGCGACTAAGAATAAAGAAGCATATTTGAAAGGCATCAATTGAAACAAATAAGACAATACAAGTTGCTCTTTCCGCCTGCTTTCTGAATTTGGACTTAACCTTCAGCACCATGTCTCCCCTCGTGTAAGGCCCACAAGGTCAGGTACTTTTTTTTTTTTTTTTTTTAAATCTCTGTTTCCCCAACACCTGGAACAGTGTGCTTGCCACACAGTGTATGCTCAAGGAACATCTTGAGCATACACTCCTACAGGTACTGGTAGTCTAAAGAGATTACAATCTAAGCAATACTGTTATACACCAAACCAACTAAAAGATAAACTATCAGAGCTAACAGAGCTAGCTAACAGAGCTAACAATTTAACATATTTAAAGCATTATGCTGTCAAAGCTAAATCAAAATTTATTTCTAGAGTTGCAATACAAAAATCAACACTGGAACAAACATATAAACTGAAAGTTAGAAATACACACTCTGTAAGGAACTGTCATTTTACTCTATGCTACACATTCATATCTGATAAAAATTTCAATTGAAAATGTTCAAATTTATAATTATATATAACACACAGGAAATGCCATAGTCAACTGACTTAACTATCAGTACTAATATAACACCCTGAAGGAAAACAATGATAGAATATATGAACCAACGGATATAGTTTTTGTTTTTTGAATCCAATTATTAGTATCTCTGAATCCTGTCTTTGCTTCTGTAAATAGTATAAAATCATGTATCTGTCACAACAACATTAATGGTATTTTATTTTCTGTTCTAAAGTACTGCAATTTTTATGAAATGTATTACTTTACACCTTAATTTGGGTTTATTTGTGTGCTTATCTGAAGCAGCCCACTAAATTGTGATTGGATCTTCCTGGTCTTTCAAACACCATGCGTTGTGCAGAGTAAGTTTAGTAAATGTCTTTTGAAAAAAGGAAAGAAAGCATGCAGGAGATACCTAATGTGAGAATAAAAAAATAAGCAGAATGAAATATGTAGTGACAAGAGTTAAATGGATGTTGCTGGTTGCTGGTCAACTTCATAGATAACCTGAAGACTTCTACTGGCCTCTGACTGCAAATCAAATGAGGTACAAGCAGACAGTCACAAGCCTCCATGATCCCAATGGAAGTAGCTCGATTAGACAACCAGGTAACAAGCTAATGAAGTGAAATCAGCCACACACTTTTCCTGAAAGCAGTGTTTTGGACCACCTGTATCCAAGTAACCTGGAGTGTTTGTTTGAAAAAAACAAAAACAAAATAAAACAAGCAAAAAACAGATTGCCTGGCCTAAGCTTCCCATAGACCTGCTTTATCACAATTTCTCTCATTAGGAAGAAAAAAAAAAAAAGTATCCAACGTGAGTCTAGACTCTGAGAATTAAGATGCACTATTCTAGCCACTCTCTTCAGTGCTGTTATTAGGGTAACTGTGAGCAAGTTGGGGAAAAAAAAATCCCCCTGTGAGCTTCTCCTTGTTGTAGAAGATTAGAAAAAGATACTTCTTGAGGGTGGACATAACATTCCAGCAGGTGCTGAGTTTAGAGACAGGAGTGCATATGAATTCAACACCACCACCCCCCTGCCCACTACCATTCTACTTGGTGCTTTTGTGCATAACTGTGTGTGATGGCTCTGGGTTCCCTGCTAAGGACCAAATTATAGAGCTACCACATTCCAAATGGGAGAACAGATCCCAAGACTTACTGTGCAGCTTGAGCTCTCAACCTTAAAACAGCCTTTTTTTCCACCAGAATTCTAGGGGGGGAAAAAACCCAGTACATTTCAGATATATAAAAGCATTTCCTGATGGAGAGGTTATTAAACACCACAGTAGGCAGGTAATAATGCCTAAATGTCTGGGATGGGGTAAATGACCTTCTTACCAAAAGCTGGGTTAGGGAGTTTGGGACAGGATAATGTCTCAAATTCCCTTGTAGCTACAGGAGTTCACAATTTTATTACCTAAGGATGCAAAAACATTTTGGGCACATGCTGGGCTTAGTCAATTCCACTATAGCCTAAGTGGCCTTTAAGATGCAAAGACCTTTTTAAAATCCTACTCTATGAACATTTAGTATTTGAAATTATTTGAGATGAAAGCATAATACCCAATTGTTACAGCTTCATAAGTGACTCTCTTACTTGCCTAATTATGGCAAGCAATGCTGTCAATAGTAAAACATTTTCAAGAGATTAACTTTGCACAATAAAAGCTTCTGTGCCAGCCGGAAAATCTTTTAAAGTGTTTCACCTATTTTGCAATACTGAGTGGCCAGCAACTCATTTTAATATTTACAGACAAAATGATATTTGGATCAAGTAAAGGTCAGACTCAAAAAGAACAAAACAAGGCAGAAATGACATTCTAAATGAACTTCCAGGTCGTGGCTCTCAACTTGGCAACCAATACATGGTGGAACAAAAATAGAGAGAAATAGGGCTTCCCTGGTGGCGCAGTGGTTGAGAGTCCGCCCGCCAACGCAGGGGACGTGGGTTCGTGCCCTAGTCCGGGAAGATCCCACATGCCGCGGAGCGGCTAGGCCCGTGAGCCATGGCCACTGAGCCTGCGTGTCTGGAGCCTGTGCTCCGCAACGGGAGAGGCCACAACAGTGAGAGGTCCGCGTACCACAAAAAAAAAAAAAAAAGAGAGAGAGAGAAATAAATTTCACTATGTCCTCTCATTGTTAAGAACCACCAAAACTTACACAATTTCTAAGATAACTTTAAAAGCATTGAGAAATGCTTCTGAGAAAGTCAAACCATGAATATGTCCCTTCTGCTTTATTTAACTCCATATTTAATATTGAGTCCTTATGTAGTGTATACTGATGATGTGTGATTTGAATTCCTTGCCTAAGCACAGAAATGTTATTCCTGCTATTGACAAGAAACATGGCAAAGCAACATGAGATTGGTCTGACTCTCCGCATAGGTGGTGTGATTTTAAATCTGGTTGAACATAAGAATATCTAGGGATGCATTCTTAAACTATAGCTGCCGAGTTACCCTCTCTGTGATTTTGATTTAGTAGGTCTCTCTCTCACTCTTTTTTCTTCAGCAGTACTCCAGGGGAATTCCAACCAGCCAGGTTTAGAAATCCCTGGAACAGGTGATAACTTACACATTAGAAATGCACTACTCCTAAAGGTCTTCTCTATGCCTGACATAGCTTTATCAATCTATTCACTGAATGTGGAGTTCTGTGAACAGAAATTTATTACCTCTCATTCTATAGTTAGAAATGCAAACACTACTAGAACAGGAAACATTAATTAACATAACTCATGATAATCACTGACAATAGTTTTCAAGGTCTAGTTGAACCACTGAGGAATGAACGGGTATAAGAGGAGATTTATAAGACTAGCATAGCAGAACAGTATAGAGTGGTGATTAAACATTGCTCAAATCCATGATCAGATAGTGGGTTTGCATCATGCTTTCACCACTGTTGACCTATGTGACTGAGCAATTTACTTAACCTCTCTGAGCCTCATCTGCAAATGAAAATAAGTGTACACACTTCATAATATTTTAGTGAAGAATAGATACATGTAAAGTACTTGGAACGTTTCCTGATACTTGGCAAATGCTCTAGAAACATTATCTAGTATAAGTCGTATTAATACTCCTCTTCACAGTGTAGCTGAATAATGCCTAACCTAGCTAAGTGTTGGAATGGCCTATGTTTAACAAATTACTAATACCCTAGTCTGCTGTCAAGAAGTTCAGTAAGTCTAGGTAGACCTGAGAATCTGCATTATAAAAGGCTTGCAGATAATTCTTATGCAAAGCCAGTAGAATGAAAGAGGGCTAGAGTAGCTGGACTAACTGAGGAAAAGAAAAATGAGGCCACAGGTTAGGGAAAGGAGTGTGACATCTATAAACACATTTAATTCTTAAGTCAGACTTATACATACATAACGTTCAAGTTCTACAAGCCTTACCCATTTTATCCCATCCTGTCCTTGATTCCTGCTTCCCAAAGACAACAATTCTCCATGCTTTAACCTATTTTTTAGGTGATGTGGTGACATTTACGGTCCCATTTCTATGTAACAGGCTCATATTGTGCTTTTAGCTGTAATTTTTCAGTTTTAGGTATTTTCTAATCAATCCCTCCTTTGGAAAATAAGGATGCATGGAAAATAAAGATGCATGTACGTGCGCACACACACACACACACACACACACACACACACACACACACACCCCTTCCTCCCAGCCTTTTGATATTGTTGTGTCATAGTTTTTATTGGATTAGTTTATAAAAATTAGTTCATATTTGTCATGCAAATACTAAGCACAATAGAGCCATGCTTTATGATATAAATGCATTCTTTTTCCATCGAGTATTTTGCCTCCTCTGAGATTAATATTGTTTCTTTTTTTCATGTACTCCGTTTTCCATGTACTCATCACTATGCCGTACACAAACAGTAAGGTGACTTATAATTCCATTTCTTTCTCACTTCACTGCAGCCTGGCTGATTTCTAGGACTGTCGTACAGTTACATTTCTGGTATCTCCCATCAGTACCATCTTGGAAATTCCCATTCCCTCTCTCCTGTATTGGATGCTCTTTTTCATGTATATCTTGATTATTTCCCTGTCTTGGTAGAGCATATTCTTCAACATCTTGGGGGATGTTACACTGTGTATGTTCTACTTTTTGCTCTGGTTAGATATTTTGGATAGGTGAGAAATTCTAGATTGCAAATAATTTTCCCTTGGTTTTGTACTTTTTCTGATCTTCTAAACCAGTCAGCTTCAACTTCATGCTTCTCAATACTACAATTAAAAATACCTGCCTTGTGATTTTTAATGTGGTTTCCAGAAGGGGGAAAGGTAAGCAAGTATGCTTATGTCACTTAAGTCACTATTAGCTGTTCTCATAGATAAACCTTCAAAACTTGTTAGCATAACACAATGTAAGTTTGTTTCTCTCTAACATAAATTGCACCTGAGGGTGTTCTCGTGTTTGCTCCTAAAGGGAAATTCTGCTCCTGTAGCATCCAGGGAACCTAGGATACTTCTTCCGTATGTGGATGGTTGTTCATTTCCAGCTAGCAGATGGGGAAACAGCCAGAGGGTAGTATGGTGAAGAGGTTTTTGTGTGTTTTCATATGTCAGACCTAAGTGACATTTGTCATTTTCAACCACATTTCATTTGCCAGAAGTCAATCAAATGGTTATAACTAATATCAAAAGAGGATTGTAATTATAGTCTAGTGTATGCCTAGGCATAAATAGAAACTTCTGTAGCTGGTACATCGTTATTGAAGAAAAGTCTAATTGTTCTAGCCACCATAATTGGCTATGGGGTTACATCATGGTCGTATTACAGTAAATTAGGTAACAGTCCACCAAATTGAAAAGACGCCCTTGGTTATGACTTTGAGAGAGAAATGTCACCTCTATTCCATTCTCTGTCACAGTGTTCAGTTTATCAGATGTATCCAGAAAAGCTAAATTCATTGAATTACTGTAAAAACTGTGGCAATAATGATGACGATGATATTAGTAACAATACTAGATGACATTTACTGTGTTCTAAATCAGAATCTGATACTATGCTGAGCTCTCTATGGACTGCTTCTACTGTGGTTCATACAATAAAACACGAGCTAGGTAATATTTTTATCCCTGTTTCACAGATGATCCACAGAGGGTCTTAGAATTTGATCATAGTCCTACGGCTAAGATGCATTGGTTTCAAGCCTAGGTCTATGCTATTCAAAAACATAATGGTCTTCCCACTATACCATGCTGCTCTGCATTGTGCCATAGGAATTTAAACAGAGCCTTATAAAAACGTCCAAGGTATGATGTGTCTTTCTAGTCCTCTACCATTAATATGCCTTCTCTGACTCAATCATAATGTGGATTTGAGTTACAAGAAGCCAAAGAATAGTTTCAGTATTTCTGAATATTTCTTTTCATAAAAACTTGGATGTTTGCTCTTTATGGTCAAACTGCTAAAATTCGTAAGTGACATAAATAATTTGACAACAGTAAGCCCGTTGGGTTTAATGCATGTTCAGCACTGTGATTCAGTCTTGAAAATTGTCCTCTCCGGTAAAGCTACCAAGCCAAAACAATAAAGGGGTTTAGCTACAAAGTGAAGTTTTCTGGAATTATAATATACCTTTTGACCTTTGGAATGATTAAATGCTATTTAATTCCTTCCCTTTATTCACTACAGTGAAAAAGACTTGGAAGCATGCTGGAGCAAAGGTAACATTCCCTTTCAAAGCCATAGCCAGACATTAATACTCCCAGGAGAGGGGGAAATGCTTTCAAGTTGGTGGTGGAATACCTTATTTACTGTAATGCTACAAACGCCCTTCTTACTTGTTGGTTTTGCAAGAACTATGATGTAACACTCAAGTCAATTATTTCAAATTATAGTAGCTGCCAACAATTAGACTCTTTCTTCTGTAAGTAGTGTGCTAAAAAATTCACGGGGGCTGAAATGGAACTGGTTTATAACTGGCTGAAGGTAGCTATCTTCCAGCAGCATGGTGGCTCCTTTTTCAAGAGGTTTAGCTTTTAGGTACTGTTACTACTAATTAGTTTAGGTGAGAAACGCTGTAGCTGTCAAGCTCCGCAATCAACTGTGGCTTTGAACCAGCTAAAATAGAAATGCTTGAGTAGCTAAGGTTCTGTTTCTTTCTCTTGCCATTTCATAGAGATGCTAAATGCAAAGAAACTGCAGTCGGGATCTTTCTGTTCAATTCCCTCTCCTGGCTGATTCAATAGTATTTGATCTGACGTGACAATTTTTAACTTTTTTACTATACATAGCCCCAGTATGATCAATACCGAAATGCATCTCCAGTCTGGGCTACTTTACATCCTATTTGCCTAAAGAGTTTAGATAATGAAATTCACAAGCAGCAAAATCTATAAATGACTTACTGACAAAGAGGGTATGTCACCCAGAGATGCTGATTCTAAGGAGGAGTGATACCTGAAACTGACTGATAAGGTTTTAAACCCACCTGCCTGTATCATCGGCAACACAGCCAGCCCTAGGAAAAACCAAGAAGCCAGAGCTATCCTCAGCACCCTCCTGGGCTGCTCACTCATATTTTGTGGTGGCATCTGCCAGGCCCTTCTCTCCCATTTTCTTCTTAGGCACCCCCTACACTTACACTCCCTACTCCAGAGCCTGTTCTTAAAGCTTGTTTTCTAATTCTTCATTTGCACTAAGAGCACAAATGATAAATCAACACTGTAAGTGTTGCTATACTCCTAAGAGGAGATGTTGCATTTTCATAAGGCACCAGTCTAGGTGAAGAAAAATATTGGAATTGCATATTAAACCAAAGGGCTTGGGAAGCATATGAAATCTTCTTGGCACCCATAAAACTCATACCATGTAATAAGTCCCTTCCTTTTCACATGGGTAAAATAAATGCAGGTGTAGAGTAAAATTTAGAGCCCAGGGAACAAGGACTAGAAGAGTTATTTAAGCCAGTGTTTCCTTTTTAAAAATGAAATATATAGGGCTTCCCTGGTGGCACAGTGGTTGAGAGTCCGCCTGCCGATGCAGGGGACATGGGTTCGTGCCCCGGTCCGGGAAGATCCCACATGCCGCAGAGCGGCTGGGCCCGTGAGCCATGGCCACTGAGCCTGCGCGTCTGGAGCCTGTGCTCTGCACGGCTCTCACAACAGTGAGAGGCCCGCGTACCGCAAAAAAAAAAGAAATATATGATACAGCTGTATCAGGATAGTAACATTGAAGGTGCTTGTTAAGCAAGCCAACAAATGCACGAAGTCATACAAATTCTTGGACCTTAGCCAAATACAATAATGTGGGTGATAAGTTTCTGGGATCTGGGTTTAGACAAGCATCCCGATTTTCTTATCAGTAGCATAGTGGTTATACATTCTGGAGTCAGTCTGCCTGGGATCCTGTACTCAATACAACCATTTACCATGCATACATTATTTAGATCTGGGTGTCAGTTTCCTTACCTGTAAAATGGGAATGTTAATGGAACTTACCTTGTAGGATTGAAGGTTATGAAGGTTAAATGAGTTACCAATTGTAAGACACTCAGAATAGTGCCCAGGACTATAAGGATTTTACTAAATACTAATTAAATACACTCAACTTTAAGAAACACAGATCTGGGACTTCCCTGGTGGTCCAGTGGTTAAGACTCTGAGCTCCCAACGTAGGGGGCCCGGGTTCGATCCCTGGTCAGGGAACTAGAGCCTACATGCATGCCACAGCTAAGAGTTCAAATGCCACAACTAAGACCTGGTGCAACCAAGTAAATAAATAAAATAAATACTTAAAAAAAAAAAAGAAACACAGATCTAAATGGTAATACCTTTAATATCACTGCCACAATCTCAGATAATTAGTCTAGAAGAGAAGTTTCCAAGCTGATGCTAGTAAGCATGCTATGCTAATTGAATTAATGCCTTATTTTTATTTTTTATTTATTTATTTATTTTTGCGGTACGCGGGCCTCTCACTGTTGTGGCCTCTCCCGTTGCAGAGCACAGGCTCCAGACACGCAGGCTCAGCGGCCACGGCTCATGGCCCTAGCCGCTCCACGGCATGTGGGATCTTCCCGGACCATGGCACGAACCCGTGTCCCCTGCATTGGCAGGCGGACTCTCATCCACTGCACCACCAGGGAAGCCCCCAATGCCTTATTTTTATAAATATTGCATTCTATATGGCTAAGTAGAAGGTCTTATATTTGTGTAGACTGAATTAAAAAGGAGGGGAAGAATACATATTTGAGAGAGAGATGTGACCTTGTTTTGTTGTAGCTTCTTTGTCTAGGAATCAATTGATCCAGAAATGTATCAACTTGGGAGAAATATGTGCAAAACATTTGTGTGACATAGGTCATTTGTGAAAACATGAACAAGCCAGCAGGATAAGATAAATACTCCAATATCCAAAGAAGCTAATTCTGTAACATGCACTGAGAGAGGAGGTTTTATGAATGAAATGTCCATCAAATATATTGTATCATGTCCAAACATGGCTGGAATGATGCATGTAAGAGTTATCCATGGAAATCTTATGCAATGAAGTGAAAAGAGAGTAGTTTGATTTTCTTTGAAGTGTTTTCTTGTAACAAGAGATAAAAGCAGACATCTGTTTTCTTTGATGTTTTTATCCTAAATTTTGTGTTTGATTTTCCTATAGACATTATAGAATTTTTCCCTTTTCAAGTCACTAGACCATATCCATATTTTCAAAGAAGCAAAGAGTTACAGAAATGGCAAGTCCCTTGTAGGCATCTCAACAATGAGCAGATTTCTCATGGCAGGGTTGTGAGTTTCACTTTTTCTTTTCTAAGTTTTAATCCATTATGCAAACTAATGTATCCACCTTAAACCAAATGTTTTGCACTTCAGTACTTTGCATGCTGTTTACTTCTCAGAAGAGAAAAGAAAAGGGTGTTAAACCTCAGATTAGTAAGGCACACATCTATGAACCACAATGATATCATTCAATGCCATGTTTATACCTAGTTAGAAATAAGTGAACATCTGCTGATTAAAAAATAGAACTGTAATAGTGGCCAGCAGGGAATAAAAGACTTTATTGAGCTTTGTTATGTAGATGGAAATGTGCTTTGTAGAAAGTGCTTTATTTGCAAATAAAACAACTAATTGCTGGAGCTAGAAATACAGGCACAAAGTAGATTCTGAACTAATTTTGAGAAAGTATTAGTTTTAATGTGAGCATCAGCTGATACTTCTGCCTTCCCCAAATTTATGTTGATTACTTTCACAAGCTTGACTTTGATAACTGGGAGGAGGACTTGCATGGCTCACAAGAAAATCCTGCTAAAAGAGGTAGCAATGCACACTCTAGCCGCCAGTGTTATAATTCCTGGGCCTTTTCCTCAAGTTCTTCCAAAATGTCTTTGATATTTTTCCTTCCTTCCTTCTTTCTTTCCTTCCTTCCTTCCTTCCGTCCTCCCTTCCGTCCTTCCTTCCTTCCGTCCTTCTTTCCTTCCTCTCTCCCTCCCTCCCTCCCTTCTTTCCACAAATAACTAAGATCCTAGAATTTCTACTCTGATACCTCATATAACCATTTTTTAAAAGGCACATTAAAGGGAATCTTAGAACACATTATGAACAAAATATATTTTGTTGCTTTATTTTTATTCTCAATTTGCCTTCCCTACCGTCCCTGGAAATGGGCCTCTTAGGTCTTCCTAAATTTTGAAGCCCAAATTTTTTCTGACAAATTTCTTGTCAGACTTTGTGTAGACTTTTACAGTTTGAATAGCCTCTACTTCTGGAAAACATTTCCTGGGTGCAGCACTGAACACGTGGGATTCTTCCTCTATGCTTTGAAATCTCCCTTCTCTAGCTATTCTTTGTTCTCCTACCTCATGAAAAGGGATATCGCACAAGGCTCTGTCCTAAGATCACTTTTTTTCACCTCTCACGTGTTGGCTTTCCAAGAGCTCTCTTCATTCTGTTACCCTCCGTGTCCCAGTAAGTCTCTCCAACATATGTCTCCCATCCTCCTTCTCTTTGAGCTAAAGCTACTTAGTATCTTCATCTTGTCATCTTCAATTTTCATTAGAAATAGGGAACTTGAAGTTTAAAAAGAAAAGAGTACAAAAGTATGGTTTGGTAAAAACATATGACTTAACAGCTTTGCCTTTAGCAATACAGGGAAGGCTGTGGCAGCGTGCATTTCAGCCTCAGAAGAGCACTGATGCCTTCCTAACAGATGTGATGAGAATGGGGCCAGTAATGTGGTCAAGGGAAAGTGGTCTGGTATTGACAGTTTTGTTATGAAATGAGGATTTCATGGGTGCAGCTAAGAATGTATGTTTATGCATTTATTCAGTCATTCATTGATGTATTTTATTCATTTATAAAGAATTTTTAATTGAATGCCTCCTAAAGGCCAGGTCTTTTTTTTTTTTTTTTTTTTTTTTTTTTAAGAGAGATACAGGAATAAATAAGACGGTCTGTCTTCAGGAGTTTATATTCTGGAAGGGAGAGTCAGGATATAGCACATAAAAACATATTGATTAGCCATCAAGCAAATAATTCCAAATAGAATACAATAAGTGCCACGAACAACACAGAAAGACAAAATGATGGGAGAAAATGACTCAGGGGAGAATGAGAGATAAACTCAGGCTGGTAGGAAAGCCTCCCTGGGGATATGAAATGACGGAGTGGAAGATACCATGCAAAGATCTGGAGGGAAAGGGAAAGCAAGTGGCAACCCCTGTGACGAGAGTGAACTGAGGGAAGAAGGAAACCCATGGAAGTAGTATCTTCTCTGACAGGGAACACTGGGAGATACACAGGTTGGGAGCAGAGGGGACACATGGAGACCCATCTGTAGTTTTTATTTAGATATGTTGACTTTGAAAATCCTGCCAGACTTGTGGGTGGGGTTCTTGGTTAAATGAGTCTAGAGCTTAAGTTAAAGATCAGGGTTGGAGATACGGATACGAGGAGTCACCAACCCATGGAGGAAATGGAAAGCAGTGAGCTAGATGAGAGCATAGCCAGAGAAAAGATGATTTAGGACGGAGGTCTAGGGAACTCAGTGAGGAAAAGCCAAAGAGGCTGAAAAAGAGCTTCAGGAGAGGTAGAAGGGACACTGTACATAAATAGCTGTGCAAGGGGCAAGATTTATGGCTGATAATTTCCGTATGATTACTCCCAGTGGAGTAATAAAGACAGTGTTTTTGATTTTCCAAGATATTCTCTTTCCTTGGTTCCATGACTGAAATGTAGAGCTAACATATAACATCTTAGCAATACTTTCAGGTTTGTCTACTTGATATAGATAATTTTTATCATGTCATCACCTCACTCAAAAATCTATTACTTCCCAGGGCCTGTTGTCTAAAGTCCAGACATTTTCATCAGTCCTTAAGGCTATCTATAATGAAGACCAAACCCACCCTCCCACATCATCCTGTATTATTTCTCTCTAGGCATCCTGCAGCCCCCAACACCAACCTCTCTGCTTCATGGTTCTCTGTGTATGTTTTAAGCTCTACTCTCCATGGACCTTCATCGACATGATTCTACTCATGTAGAGTCCCTCTTCCTACTCTCATTCTCCATTTTCCACATGTCGAAATCAGACTCATCACTGAAGTTACTTAGAGGAGCCACATGAAAGGCCCCAGGCACTGAGAACCTTGGAGGTGAGTCAGGACAAAAGAGACACCAATATTCCAAGAAGGGAATCCATGTAAGAATTCTTCAAGAGAAAAATTACAACATTTCCCTTAGAGTCTGGCAGAGGTCTTAACAACTGATTATTAGAACAAAAGAAAGGCTAGCATAATGAGAAACAGAAAAAACGTGAAACAAATGAAGCTTAAGTTTCAGGGCCATGTACTTAACAATCCCCCTCAAACTCTGTTCCTGATTTTGTGCTTGCAGGGTTGTTTTGTTTGGTAAAGAGAGCCCCTGAAATTGCATAAGCTTGAGAACTCATACAATATTCACAGTTATTTATTATAGTGCAAAAAAGTAAATAACTAAAAATGAAAACACTGCGGATTTAGTAACCCACCACTTACACTGTATCATGATCAAGTTACTTAACTTTCCTCTGCCCTGGTTTGCTTCTCTTTAAAATGGGGATAAGGTCATCTTCTTTACCGATACTAAAGATTTCTGGTGAGGATTAGACAAATGCCTTCAACCATTCAACAAATGTTTATCGAGAACCTACAATGTGCCGGGTCCAATGACAGATGGTGGGGACTCACTGATGAATAAAGAAAGACATGGTCCATGCTTTCGTCCCGCTAATAGCTTAGTGTGAGACAGACATTAATAAAAAGATCACCCAAATACATATAACATATGAAAGAGCATTTAACAGATGAGGTGATAACTGCCATGTTACAAATATGATATTAAAGACACGTCCAATGTCTACCTTGCTTCTGTGGATCTATGTTTTTAATCATCAGTATCCAGAGGTGATTAATTCCTGAGAGACGCAAAACCAACTGTCTCAAGATACACCAAACCCCAAGTTAATTGGAGCCAGTAAGTCAATTAAATAATGGATAATGGAAAAGATAATGGTTATGAGGACCAATATTCAAAAAAGCTGGTCAGCATGCTCTTTCTCAAGGGAGGGGCCCACTTAAATAAAGATCAGAAATTTGCTTAGTGAATATGTGAAATGAAAAAAAGACAAGAACCGTGACGCTAAACCTACAGGGCTAACAACAGTAGGGCCAGTTTAACTTCGTGTCCTTCTGAGCAAGCCCGGAAGCACAGGCCATGCAAATGCCTAACACTGAACAGACACAGATCTTGCCACCTTCCCTCCAATGTATCTTCTTCTCACTCGATACTCTGAAACATTCCAATACTCTGAAACATTCTGTTACTCCGAAACACTCTGTTGTAAAGAGGATTACACTGTATGGTGGTTACAAATGAAATCTGAAGTCAGACAGACTTAGTGAGGAGGGATCTCAATTCCCCAGGCTTTTCACAAAACTCTAACAAAATTTACACAACACCATATACAAGACACGATGAACCAGGAAAAAGAATTTCACTTTCTGTGTAAGAGAGACATATTTGAATCCCTCCTCAAATATGTACTAGCTGTGTGACCTTATGCAGATTATTAATTTCTCTTTACCTCAGTTAAAATGTGAGTAATAATAGGCCCTTTCTATCAGACAGTAACAAGGATTCAATGAGAACTCATATAAGGCACTTGGAACAATGCTTGCCATATTGAGTGCTTAATATAAGCACTCAATAAAAACGCACTACTTATACAACCTCTACCACCACCACCAGCACCATTATTACTATACTTATCACTGCTATTACGACTACTATTACTACTGCTACGACGACAGCTGCTGCTGCTGTTACTGCTACTACTATTTTGGGCTTCGTTGACCTCAAAACCATCTCAAAGGTGTTTTCACTTCATTCCTTATGTGCTCACTGAGGAGGGTGTCACTCTACTGGCCCCAGATATTGCCAAGTGACACAGGACTGGGCAGCTGGCTTAATGGTTATTCGACCACATCTTTCAACACGTAGAAACACCATGACTCTATTCTTGAAACGTGCTAGTAACACTCCCCACCCCCTGCCCTCTGCAGTGGGGGAGCCCGATCAAGAGGAGGGTTGATGCGATGGGCTCTGCAGTCTTATCAAGTATGTGTGCGCCTGTGTGTGTCAGGGGAGGGGGGCGAGAAGGGAACTCAGTTGAGTTGAAGTCATCTTTAGTGCATCCTTCTGCAGACTTATCATTTGTCCCATCCCACTGTTCCTTTTCCTTTTCATCCAGATGTTGACTACCATTAAAAACACAGGCTGCTTCTATCAGATAAATCCACTCTGGGGTGACTGACAGAAACATGTACTTTCCCTCAAGAAAATGGCCAAAGGGAGGAAAAAGACAAAAAGTCAAGGTTTCTTTGGCTAATGTGTAAAAATTGAGAGAAGCTACGGAAAAGAAAACCCTTGATAATATATATATTCTCCAGCTAAGGAAATGAGAAGAATGTTGATTTTATTAGGTATTAATAACAGGAGAGAGTTGTTTGACATGGCAACAGCTACTTAATGCCCTGCAGAATCCTGAATGTATGCCATCCATCTCCTCTGACAAGGGGATTATTCCAATCTCTGTGCTGGAGTGAAGGAAAAAACACAAAATGTTGTTTTCTATGAACTAGGTTTAGTTTTTTTTTTTTTTTCACTTCCTTGATAAATCTTCAGCATTTTGGTTCTTTCTGTTCCAATTAAAATAGTTGCCTGAGTTCAATTCATGGGTATAATAACTAGGATTCCTTTCAGAACTCCATCCCTAATTAAAAGCAGCATTTACAGAGAGAGGGTTTTACATACTTACGTATTACCTTATTCAATCCAAGCAGATTGCTTCCCTATGTAAACTTCTGAATAGTTTAATTTCTTCAAACATTGAAAGCCATTCTAATGTAGATTTTGCATTAATATGGGGAAAGAAAATGTAGCATAGTCTTAGTGGAGTTACTATTTCTAAAATTAATTCTTGATCTTATAAATTGATACAAACACACACATATGTGTGTGTGTGTGTGTGTATATATATATATATGTGTGTGTGTGTGTGTATTTCTATTTCCATAAGCCAAGTAAAGACTGAACATTTTGATTATTCAGGAAATTTATGCAAAAAATTTTCCTTTTAAATACTTTTCTTTCTGAGAAAAAAAGGGGAAGAACTGGGAAGGAAAAAGGGTATAATGATAACAGCACAGCCTTGAGTAATGTGGTAGCCAGGTTATTCATATACATGAATTTAATTCTAACACCAGTGTTTATTATTTTTCCCATTTTACAGATGAGGAAGTTGAAGCACAGAGAAGCTAAGTAAGTTGCCTAGAGTCACTAACTTATATGAGAGAAGGTGGGATTCAAACCCATGCAGCCGGGCTCCCCAGGTTGCTCTCCTACCTCTTCCTATCTCACAGCTCCAGGATGATCTAATGAGAGAAATTATCTGTAGAGACAGACAAATCAGGGCTCAGAATCTAACTTTTCCTCTTCCTCGCTGTTTAATATGGGGCCAGCCCCTTGGCCTCTCTGCTCCTGAGGTTTTTTCTAATAAAGTGGGGCAATCGTACCTGAAACTATAGGTCTAGGATGGAGGTCAAATTCTAGTTAAACTGTGAAAGAATCTTTCTTCCCTTTTTCACTCAGTTTAGCTCTAGAGATTTAATTAAACTCAGTTTATAATTAGCCCTCTCTCTGCCTCCTGTATGCAGTCTCATGCTGGATGATGTCTCACAGTGACCATTTTAATGGTTATGAACGTTTAAACAGTCAGACTTGTTTCTGCATATCACATGGGGCTCAGTCCACTCACATGTCTTATTAGAGTGAACTTGCCTGAGGCCTTCATAGCTAGAATTTCTCATGGAATTGGTTCAAAGAATAAGTGTAGCCTTTAATGGATATAATCATATTTGTTTTATTTTCTTCCAAAGAAAAATCTATTGACACAAAAGTTCTTGAGAAGATTCTGCAGCTGTACCTAACTGCAGGTTGACAGTACTGGGTACCAGCCCAATGATGTTCAGAGATGATCCCAAGGTGCCCTTTGATTCTGGAGGTGGGGAAAGCGTCATTCCACAATTGTTCCTGCGGGTCTGACTCTTGGCATTCTTCTTCTACCTTCCCATTGCATATTATCTAGTGATAATGGATGGATGAGGCTTTTTAAAAACTATTTTACCCTTTTTGGTCTCCAAAACTCTTTACAAGACCGTAACAAGCTCACAGGGGACTCTAGAAACCAGCACTTATGTCAATTCCTGATATAAATGATCAGTCTAATAAGCAGATTGTACAAATTCCATCCATAAGCTCTGATAAAGCTTGAGAGAAATGTCAGAATTGGAGTTTTGCTAATTGATTTAAGGAAAATAAATTTAAAGGAAGTTATGGTGTATCCCTCCAACCCCTGACCAATGTCGCAATAACAGAAAGTTTCAGAAACAACAGGTGTTTCTAAAATAATATGTCATTTGAGATAGGAACAATTAGGCATACCTCTAAAAATAAAAATAAGATAATTACAATATACAGTTAAATAAATCAATTTCAGAAAGGCAAAAATACAGATGCAAGCCTAATGTCTTTAGTGGCTCACTCTCCCAGAAGAAAAAGTTTCCAGTGAGAAAATTTCTGAAGAACCATGAAAACTAGATTAGATGGCTTCAAAAACGTGTCCCCCCGGTATCCACCCATGTCTCTGTGCCCACAACTAGGAAAGACCTTCCCTAATATATAACAGTTACATTGTTAAGAATGATTATTTGTTATATATCTTATTAGCTTGCATTCACCATTGTTTCAAATATCTGAAAACAGGCAAATAAAATTATTGTAAGGTGCCCCTCAACTTTTAAAAATGTATTTTAATTCTGAAAAACAAGCACTTTCATTCATTACATGCTAACACTCCTTGATACTCATGTACCATAAATTTGTTCTTCCACACATCAATTGACAACTAACACTTCAGGCAATCTCACAGATGCCCCAATGTGCAAGGTACTGGTACAGTTTCAACGTTACCACCATTTGTGTTTGTACAAAAATATCTGTGTAGGGGCTTCCCTGGTGGTGCAGTGGTTGAGAGTTCACCTGCCGATGCAGGGGACACGGGTTCGTGCCCCGGTCCGGGAAGATCCCACATGCCGCGGAGCGGCTGGGCCCGTGAGCCATGGCCACTGAGCCTGCGTGTCCGGAGCCTGTGCTCCGCAATGGGAGAGGCCACAACAGTGAGAGGCCCGCGTACCGCAAAAAAAAAAAAAAAAATCTGTGTAATGATTTGAATGCTTTATTGTAATTTGGCCCTTAAAAGTGGTAATATGATAGGCCTCATAGTTGTGGTGCGATTAAGAGAAAGACGGCGATCATTAGTTTATGCCAAGAGTAGAGAATACTTAGTTGGTCAACTATGTGCATTTGTGACAGAAAAGAACAAAAGAAAAATTAAAAGCTCATTTATGAAATACTAGATATGTGTCACCATAGACTGTAGCCAAGAATGAGGTGCAATTAAGCATTATAAAACTTCCTTTAACTCTCAGGGGGCAGAACTCTCCTTTATAATCTATGAACAGGTTTATAACCTATTCACATATTTATAATTCCTTTAAGATTTTTGCATGTTGAGTTTTGGACTTGTTTTCAGAGAGGCATCATGGATGTCTGTGACTAGCAGACCACCACTAGCCCACAATGTTTTTCTTTATGTCCATGTCTCCCTGCCCTTCAGGTGCTCATAGCCCCTTTATCCTGTGCCAGGCTTGCACGAGGGCCAGTCATGTGATACTAGGATTTTTTGAGACTTTCTGCTTAAAAATCAATTTCAAAATCTTAATGTTGGTTATATGCATTTTGGTTTTCTGACAGATTTCCTTGGTGTTTGCTATTTTATCTAATACCTGTCCCTTGACTTCCTGTGCTGCGTCCTCCCAAATAGTCCCCTGAACGATTCAGGGGTCAGCAAACTGTGAAGATTCTGATTGCAAATACTTTCAGTTTTGTGGATGACAGGGTCTCTGATGCAACTATTCAACTCTGCAGTTGTAGCCTGAAGGTGGCCAGAGACAAGACGTAATTGAAGGAATGTGCTGTGCTCCCATAGAATTTTATTTCCAAAAAAGGTGGCCGAGGGTGGGTAGAATTTGGCCCACAGGTTGCAGTTTGCGGATCCCTGTTAATAATAATGCTTTCTTGCTTTCACTCTTTTTCCCATTGAATGGCTTGAGAGACACATCCTGTAAAGGCCCAGCTTTCCTGAGCACTAGATGTCCCAGCTCTCACGCTTGTTTTGCTGGTAGTCAAATTGTAGTGCTCTGGGCCAGGCATACAGCAAATGAGAGAAATGTGCCTGGGAGTGAACGAGGTGAAATCCTTTAATAATTTTAATGACTACAGTAACAGTAGAAAAAGCATCTGTTTATTGTACACTCTACGTGCCCTACCGTTTGGTAAGTGGCTTCCGTTCCCTCTGTTATTTAACCCGCCCAACATTCTTCAGAAATAGATACCATTCAAATTTATAGATAAGACATCTGAGGCTTTCTACAAGTTACAGTTAGAAAAGTAGTCAGAACTAGATCAGATTCCATGCCTGTCTTATCTCAGGGGCCACGGCAAGATTGCAATCCAGTTTTACATGGCTCCTTTTCTGTAATCATTTTGCTACAATGGTTCCAATTTTGATGAACACTTGCAGTTCTAAATAAGATGATTCAAATGTGGATTTTCATTTGATACAGAAATCCACATGTGGATTAACAGGAGAAAATTCATGACCTTTCACTTGAGATGAGGAATGAGAATTCTTAAATGTTTAGTATATTGTTTCAGGCCAACGAGCCAGTCAATATCAGAACCAGAGAGAAAACTAGGTCTTTCCACTTCTAAATCAACGCTTTTCTCCACCCCACCCTACTGGATTGTCAGATGCTTCTAACTTTTGTTCTCAACTTCAGTTTAAATCTTCCTTTCCTTGCTGCCAAACCGAAGCACTAGAGAGAAGAACATCATGCTGTGAGTAGGATGTATTATTTAAATGTTGCTCCCTTGCATTCAACCTGGCCATGCACTCTCACCTGTGTTCACAGAGACAGACCACAAGGTAGCTCTTCAGTTTATATAGGAATACAAAAACCATGAGCTACGCAACCAAAGAAAGTAGGTCTTAGGTCACAGCCACATTTCTGGTTTGAAACCAAATGAGCAGCCCTCCAGCCAAGCTTTCGTCTGAGAATGAGAGGCTAGTATGTCACTGAGTCCACTGAGACATAGAGAACAACTGTGGCTTTAATTCTAAGCAAATTATGGCCTTCAAAGAACAATAATATTGTTGTCTGATTACATAGCCTGTTGAATTTAAAATTGGGATTTGTCTGAAAGAAGGAGGAAGGCACAAGACAATACATTTTAAGCACTATTTAATATCTACTAGGTTTGGTTATCAGTTCTGCTAACTAGTACCAGACTCTCCCATTAAAATATAAAACACGGAGGCATGTCCTTTTATTATTAATATCATACTTTTTCTTTGGTATCTTCAAATTCATTATGCTTGATGGAACTTTTACACAGTCAAGGACATCTTGCCATTTGCATTTTTTTTTATTTTCTCAGCATATAAAAGTCCACTGGAAAATGGACCTTAATCCCTGATGAGCCTCCCTGGATGCCTTGGGGAAGAAAACTAGGTTTTTCTCACTGTATGATGATGTTTACTCATTATACCTATTTTCATCAATACCAATTGATTTTTTCTTTTATAAAGTGAGGTGAGGTCTTCCAATAAAATTTATGCTAGCTTAATTGACATGCTTTTAAGCTATACTTTATTTCTCTTTAAAATTCAGGTTTCTGAATAACAAAGCAGGAATTGTTCCAAAGAAGCAGTATTCAGCACATTTTAGTCTGAGACACATAATTAGTAAAATTTGCACACAGTATTTTAAAAGGTGATCAGATCTTTTTTCTCTGGTAAGTGCCAGAGAGAACATATTTGACCAGCTCACAGAGCAGTTATAGTGTTTGAATAATTTCTTTTTAAAAAAATTTCATTGATAATAATGCACATGACTTGTTTATTATTGTAAATGTAATCTCTAATACCTTCCAATTCACCAGGGTGGATTCACTTGGAGATGAATTTATATGCTATTTAAGTACCACTGATATTATCAAATGATATCAGATTTAATTAGAAAAAAGCAGATTTTATAAACACTGACCTTGATTCAGGGGAAATGAAAAAAAACACAACTGAAGATAAGGAGATAACAACTGATGGATGGAACATTATTCTATTTGATAAAAAGGAAAAATGGTAAATAAAGCATTTAGAAATTGAATTCATGACCTGCAAAACAAGATCAAATTAAAAACTGTCAGACTGGTGAAAAATCCCTAAATGTGTGAAGGCAGAATATTCTAGTTCTGAAATGTAAATGAGGATAGTTAGAAATGTCTGAACTGAAAGCTGGTTTTCTTATTGTGAGAAAGAGGAAAAAAGATTTAAAGGAGAAAGAAGTAGGTAAATATATCTGGGTTCTGAATTGGTGATAATATGACAAAGGAGATAAAGTGCTAGCAGTAGCATAAACTAGGTTAATTATATGTTCACAAGGAAAAGCATTCTCTACCTGTGCTATGTAAAAGTGATAGAAATTCCCACTTAAGTAGTTTTAAGATGTTTTAAACTGTGATTATATAAAGTGTAATATAATCTACCACATGCACTGAACAGTGTCTTGCATGTGGTAAACACTCAATAATGATTTACTGAAGAAATGCAGAGATATTAAATCAAATTTGAAAATGACCAGGAACATAAAAGGTAGTGTTAACTTATTTTTAATAATTGTGTGAGAGCAAAGTAGATGATATTTTTTGATATTCGAGAGAAAAATGAAGAAATAGTGCCAATAATACTGTGAATTTTCATATTTACCAGAAATCCTAGTATATTTTCCCTGAGCCATGATTTACCTTTGTGTCCTCTGATGATAATAAAGAAGCAGGTTTATTAAAAATATCATAAAGAAATCCTAAGTATATAAACCTCAACTAAGAGGGCCAGTAATCTTAATTTACCAAGCCTAAAGAGACATGAACATAAAATAAATAGATTCTTCACACTAGTGAATTCTAAAAGATGGACAAAACTGAGTTGAATATCGAGTTGATATTGGACAGTAGTGACAACAATGCATTATGTTTATAAAATGCAATCATACTTTTAAGCATCTCACATTTCATAATGTATCAGAGATAAGGTAGTTATAAATCCATTCATCCATTTGATGAATGAGGAGTCTCAACCATAGCAAATTTCATTCAGTTACTCATTTAACTAATGTTTATTGAACACTTACTCTATGCCAGGGTCTCTGCCCGATTCTTCAGATACAAAAGTGAGCCTCTGCTCTCATGGAGTTTACATTGCAGATAAAGAAGAATTTAATGAAATAATCACACATATGTCAATATAATTACAAACTAAGAAGACTATAAAAAGAAATGTACTGTTCTCATATTAAATCCTAGAGGAGTCAGGCATTGAATTAAGTAACGTAGGTCTACAACAGAAATCTGAGGCATATTTCTAAGGACAGAATCTGTGCCAACAGTGTCAATCAGACACTTAAAAAGTACTGTTTATTTAGGATGATTAATGACTAATGTCTTTGTTGATTTTTCTTTGCAGTTAAGTGGTGGTCTGGTCTCAAGTTTACTTTGGTAATAAAGCACTGTTCTGGGAAGCGGGGAAAAAAAAAAAAAAAGAAAGAAAAGGAATGTACCTCTGTAAAACTTCTTCTTTGAATGGAAAACTAATTCAATTTGCAGATCCAGAGAGGCCCCCCTGAGAAAGTAATGATAATGCTGATAAGTAAAGGATGAGTCATACCTTTTAAGGTAAAGGACAGAAGAGAGTAAATGGAAGGGAATGGATGTCCAGGTAGATGAAATAGCATATGCAAAGGTCCTGTGGCACAACTTCTCTTCTTAGAAAGCTCTTGCTCATCCATCAAGAACCACATCAGACACTCTCTCTTTAGTCAGTTTCCCTAAGCTGCCCATATTTGACTTCCTATGCATTTTCTTGAAGCATTAAGATCACAATATTATAGCCCTTATCAATCTCTAGTGGAATTATCTTTAGTATTAATTTTCTCCAACAAAGCATACATTCAACCTGATGCAAAAAGCTCCTCCCAGCTTAACTTCTCAGTTGTTCACTCAGCAGTGCATAGCGCAAGGTGTGGCAAAGATAGGATCTAAATAAATACTTAGAAAAATCAGTGAACATACAAATGAATCCAGGAGACACATGAGACCATCTTCAGTTAAAATACCAAATTAGTAAATATCAAAAGGAAATTTTTTTTCTAACAAAATTTTAAGAAAGAGTATTTAATAAGAATGTTTTTTAAGCAAATTAAAAACACAGGTGTTTAGAGGATAAGTGCAAAATATGGTAAATTGTTCAAAGGAAATAACCAAAGAAAATGGGATTTTGGCAATGATTACTTTTTACCACCTGAAAGGCAAAAACAAATCTGTCTAGAGATCTTAAGAAATATATTCAAATATAATTTTTCACAGTCTAAAAACTGGATTATTGTTTTATTTTTCTTAAGGACTGAGAACAATTTATAAATGTTAGAGTAGGGCCTGAAAAACATGTTGATTTATCTTCCTTGTTAATAACTTACTGGGGAGTGTGATGCATTTTCTTTTTCTCTTAGACATTGCTGGGTTGTTTTTTTGGTTGTTGTTGCTATTGTTGTTGTTTGTTTGTTTTTTCCTTGATAACAAGGCAATTTATACCTGAAGTGGTAGAGAAAAATGCCCCAGATGACTGGAACATGGCTATCTTCTGTATGTCCACTGAGGCTGTGTTGTGTATTGATTTTAGAGGGTGTGGAACAGTATTCTTTTTCTAACTATTGCTGTTTCTTTCATTTTAATTTTAGTAAAGAAGTCAATATTTCACAAATTAGATACCCCCCCCCCCAAACAGTCATCTTATAAAGTAGAAATAATGGAGTTTTGAGCTCCCAAAAGTATTCTGGCTATCTGATTAGTAAGGACTACTTGAGTTACTTAGTAAGAATTGAAACTTTGATGTACTTAAATAAGATCTAATGGTCTCCAGGTGGTGCTGGAAAACTCATAATGTACCTGGTGTGACATCCAACCAATGTTTTGCTTAGGAGGAAAATGACTTGGGTCTGGGAGGCAAAAGAATATGCGTGCATGTGTACATATGCATATGTAGTGTATATGTGTATATGTCTGTGCATGTGTAAATGCAGTCTGAGAAAGTGTATTCGATATTACAAGACTGTTTTATATTAAAATACTGGTTAAAGACCTTTTATCTTCTCATTACAAATCACTTACAAATAAAATCTAACAAAAATACTCTTGGCCAGTAGGGATCACTTTTGAAACAATGTTGAAACTGCTGGTATTGTCTGATTGGCAGTCACAGGTCAACAAACTAATAGTGAAACAAATAAATTTCATAAGTCATCCATAAGCATCACTATGTCCCTTTCTGGACCCATTTATACTTTTTTGGCCAGCTAACTAAATAAGTGAGGCAGAGATGAAATTTAGATAAGAATTATATTTTGGGTGTCATTATTAGTCCAATTACAATAAAAATGTTTAAAATTCACATATGTAAAATGATAGCAGAAAATAAAAAAAGAATAAACAAAAGAAAAGAAAAAAATGCCTACATACAATGAAAACAAACACACAATGGAGTAAACTTGAATGTCTCTAGCTCAAATAATGACTTTTAGAACAGCAAAAAGCAGTACTATTTCAAATGAAAGAGGTCCAGGTCAAAATAGCTCAGGAAAAAAGTCTGGCTTCAAAGATTGAAATAGTTGGGAAAGGCAGGGGTGTAGCTAGTAAAGGGGACCAGAGTTTGCCACCGTAAAATATGACTCTTTGGCATAAAGATTACTTTGGGCTGATTATATTTGAGAGGCTGCAGACATAGGAGAAGCTCTAAAAACCAAACAGAAGTTACTCTTTTGTAAGGGGCATCTACATTCATAAGGGAAATCTCTATGTGTAAGGGTGGCCCTCTCTGTACCAGGAAGAGGAGGGTGACTAAATCTCTAGAAACTCTCATCAATGGAGAAGGCTACAACTTAAATCCGCATGACAACCAAACCTTTGTTTATACCGTGCTTTTCCTGGTAACCCCCATTACTGGCCTTCCTCCCACCCCCAACATCTTTCTTTTGTCTTTAGCTGAAGACTGTATTTAAGGTGATGGCTTGAGCCATTTTGGTGGGAGAGTTACTCAATTTTCCTGGGTGTCATCCCGTGTATACAGGAGGTATACATGTTGTTAAACTTCTGTTTATTCTCCTGTTAATCTATCTATTACAGGGGGGTCTCAACCAAGAACCTAGAAGGGTAGAGGAAGAATTTTTCCTCCCCTACACTAGGAATCCAATATGGTCAATAATGCCTCTAAGTCTACCCCCCACCCTTGCTTCTTTCTGGATGTCAAATTCAGTCTCCCACTTCACTGGTGAGTGGGATTGGCTGTTGTCACTAGAGATACACAATAGAATGAACAGATAAATACTCCACAAATTACATGAGACAGACTGGATGTTCTTTTATTTATGATCCATATGCAAAATAATTGTTACATAAATGTGATGATATTAAACACATTGTTCTATTACCTGCTTTAATCCTTAACTAGCATTTCATGCCAGTACATAAGGTCAAACCTTTTTCTTAATAACTTCATAATATGAATTCATAATACATTCAAATCTGCTACTAATTGGCTGTATAACTTTGAGCTGGTATTTAACATCTCTATGGCTCAGCTTTTTTATCTGAAAAATGGGGATAATTATAGTACCTATATTATTAGAACATAGAATTAGGTGATATAATAAATGTAAAGAGCTAAGTATATTGTTGACAAAGAGTAAAAACTCAGTAAAGATGATCGACTATTATTATTATTGTATAACTTCCATATGAACATATAGATTAATTTTTCATCAATATAAATGCTAGAATAGATATTCTTATGTTTATCTCTGTGTACAAATCTTTTTTTCCCTTTCTTTAGGATTACTTTCCAGAAATTGAGTAAGAGATCAAAGATCTGCACAGTTAAAATGTTGAGACATGTTACTAGATGGTTCTCCTGAAATGTTGTATCAGTTCATCCATCCATCTCTAGGGACATTTCTCTACACTCTTAAAACCATTAAATGTTTAGATGGTTACAAGTTAGTCTGTTCTAAATTCTACCTTTGGTTTCAAAATAAATATTCTTTATGGCCGGCTATCCTAGAATGTTACAAATACTTAAAACAGAAATAAAAAGAAAGTAAAATAGTGTTTGGGGACTATAAAAAAGAGTTTTCCAACTGTGAATCCTACTGCTGTTGATTAAGAGGATGTCTGAGGAGAGTTAAATAATTCTTCTGGGGTGAGCGGCCTTATTTGCTAAGTAGAAAATTCAGGAAAAAAGCCAAGTGTGTTTAATTTCCCACAATACATCACTTCAACCATCTGTGAGAGAGATAATGTTCTCTTAAAAGGAGAAACAACTACTGAAAAAATATGGTTTAGGGGAATAACTTGATACATATTTCCTGTTCTTCAATTAGCTTTTTGTTAATGGGTTGCTAAGACATATAAAAATAACTAATTAATGTCTGAAACACTAATATTAAACAAAATAAAAATCTGTGATTAAAATGAAATAATATTTCCTGTTATAACTGGGGTATAACTTTATCTGGACACAGGATAAAGTTAAAATACTACCTTTATCTTCTTTATAGATGGATGCATGGAAAGACAGATAGATAAGGAAAATTCTATCATCAATCAATTTACTTAATAAAATATTATTACAACTTAGGTGATAGAATAAAAAGAATAGCTTTCCCAAAATAATGATACTAAGTAGAATTATTTCTAAAATATTTCTTATGGGGGGTTATTGCTCTTTTTTATTCCTTTTCCCCAAAGATGAATAGTCTTTAAATTTTTTGATATATTTTTTCTCTCCAGTTTATCTTTTTATCTAATACATCACTAGGGTTTATTATCTCTGTAGTAAATATTGAGGTTCCATCACCCACTTTACAGAAGTGGGACAATTTTCTAAAAAGCTGCCTCCATGGCAGAAAAGTTGACTATACAAAGAACAATATCATAAATTACAGAATCAAGTATCTCAGCGAACACGTGCTCCAATTGTACATTAAAATTTATCTCTGTAGTGGTGTGACAAACAACATTCTTGGAAAAAATCAAAGAAACTCCAAATTATGTGAAGCATTTGGTTTGCAAGAACAAGTTTTTTTTAAAAAAACCCTGTGCAAAATTTCCTAGAAACACAATTTATGTACTAGTATGCTTAAAGGCTAGGGCTGTCCCAGGCAACAGCAGCTTTTGTTCAGCATATCTGGCTTTTGGGTGGATTCATGGACCGTCTGCAATCAGAGTTGAAATGTAAGCTCCAGTGAAAACTGTGAGGGGCTGAGAAATGTTACATGCATAATTCATAGCTTCTCATCACTGGATGCATGTGTGTGATGATTCAGGGTTACACTGTTACCCTAGTTCATTAAAAGTATGAATGTAGACATATGCAACATTCTTTTACTCATGTAAAAAAATTATATATATATATATACCTTTCATTAAAAGGAAGAGCTTCTGGAAGGGTGTTCTTACTTCCACACTCATAACTTCCTGCCATGACCTACACAGCTCCATAGCCCTAAATTATCTGGTTTCTATTTACTGCTCCAATCTTATCACACATTCTTGTCTCCATCACCCACCTTTAAGCTATACTGGTCTCTTGATAATTTCTAGAACATTCCAAGTTATTTCCTGACTCCAGACTTTTGGTACCAAACTGTTCTTTCCACCTGTGGTGTGCAGGTTCTACAATGGCCCCCAATGATCCCTATTTCTTGATATTTACACCCTTGTTTAATCCTCTCCCCTAGGTATAGACTGGATCTAGTGATCAGTTCCTAATGAATAGAATACAGCAAAGTGATGGAATGCCACTTCTCTGATTAGGTTACAAAAGACTGTGTGTTCTTTCTTGTTGCTCCGAGAAAAGCCAGCTGCAGTGTTGTGAGATGCCCTTCGGAAAGGACCATGTGTCAGGGCACTGAGGTAGGTCTTTGGTCCAAAGTTATTAAAAACTGAGGTCCTCAGTTCAATAACTGATGAGAAACTGCATTCTGACTATATCTACGTGACTATATTTGGAAGCATTTGACTCTGCCCTACTTGAGCCTTCAGAGACCACAGCAGAGGCCAACAGCACAAGACAAACTTCTAAGAGACTTTGGGTCAGAGTCACCCAGCAAAGATGTGTCTTGATTCATGACCTGCAGAAACCATGAGTCATAAATGTGTGTTGTTTTAAGCCAATAAGTTTTGAAGTCATTTGTTATGCAGCGATGGATAACTAACATGTCACCTAAACTATTCTCCTGATCTTTGCATTTCAGGCTTTTTCCGTTTCTTCACTTCTCAGCTTCAAACTCACCTTCTCAGAGGCATTTCTCTTAATCGCTCTATGTGAAGGAGACTACGCCTTATTCTTTATTCCCTGTCTAGAAACCTTTTCAATTTCTTATGAGATTACCAAGTGGCACAATTTTCTATTTGTTTATGATAAAACTTAAACTTGGGGGGGGGTCTTATACTTCTCTTTTTCAGTATCCATTGCAGTACCTAGTATTTATTAAGAGCTCAGTAAATACTCACTGAATGAATTATTAACAAAGTTAAAAGTATGCATAAACCACAGGTGTTCAAAGTTTTAAAAAATGATAAGTATTTTATGATTCTTACAACTGGTAGTATCTTTGGGTTATTAAAGTGACTATGAATACACAAAATATAATAGATATATCATAGATATGTAATGAACTTCACTTAAGCATCTATTTCAAATCTGTCCTTAAATGATTTTATGCTTAAGATTTATGGGAGCTGAATTTATCTAATAAATAACAGTTATCTTATGTATATTCAAGAAACAAGGTAGAAAAGAAGCTGTTTCAGTGTTTCTGAAATATCTCATGCCTTGTCCAACTTTAGGTTCCTCATAGAATAGTATGAATGATTAGAATATAAGACACAGATGTCCACATAGTTCCTTATTATCATTTAAAAAGTTAATTGGTTTATCATAGTCACCCACTGTTAAACTTTGATATGTAAAGAAACATCAACAGTTTAAACTGTGTTAGCGTTATAGATTTGTGAATCTAAGAAGTAGTGGTGTTAAGATGAAAGATTTTTTTATATTTTAAAATGTTTTGAAATAGACCATTGTAAAGAAAGACATTCTTATTCCATTCATGACAATATCCTCAGCTAATGCCAACATAATCTATATATTTTATAACTTATTTAAATTAAGCTGAACATAGGTTCAAATGGTAAAAACAAACCATGTTGGACAACGGTGAGATCCTTTTGAAAAATATAGCAGAAATGTTGAAGTAGTCTATAATTCTTAGATGTATTTCATGTGAGATGAGGGATGATTTAAATGATAAAGCGAACTATCTAGAGTAGGGTTGAGACACTTCTCTTAACATGAAAATTAAACCGTTGTACATAAATAGGCATGTTCAGAAATAAGGTCTAAAAAGAAGGGAAAGACTACTGTTCTCAAATTAGCAGTTTATTAAGCTCTTCTAAATTAAGCACTAATAGATATTCAATAATGTAAAAATCGAACATAAAATGTTCCAGGATAGAAAATAAATTCTAGCACAAAGCATATAAATATTCATAACAGAGAAAACAATGTAAAATATTATCTTCCTCTCATTTCTAAAGCTATTTTATACTGCTTTTCAATAAAAAGAGTATCATGATTAAAAAAAAAAAAAAGTCAGATAGACAGACTTGGGTTTTTACCCTTACTCTGCCATTTACCCACTATGTGATTTCAACCACTTAGTAAACATCTCTGAGCCACTATCTGTGAAATGAAAGAAATAGCAAAACTTTCCTCTGAATTGATCTGAAGGCTACATGAGTTCCTACACATAAATGTCCACACTTACCACAGAACCTGTCACAAAATAAAGGTTCAATAGTATTACCTATAGAATTAAAAGGTAGTATTATTATTACCTTGTTAAAATTATTATTTACTACCACTCTCAAAATATCGAAAAGCAAAACTGTATCTATCTATCTCAATGCTAAATCAAATTAGAATTATATTAGCATGTTGAGGAAGTACCCCTGATCACAACTCATAAATAAAGTGAAAAGCTTTGGAATACTCTCTGTGAAACATAAGCTGTATATCTATATCACAAAGATTTTTCTACAACTTATCACTCATAATAAAATGTTTCAATCCAGCATTGTTTGGTTGCACAGAGTAAATATTTATGGAAATATTAGAAAACTAAGCAATTGTGTTAGCGATCTTCACACTTAAACCTAATTTCTAAATATCTCAGGGAAAACATAAATATGTCTGGAGTCAACATAGCATCCTGTTTTATCTGTTAAGATAAAATTAATGATTTCCAAGGTAACCTTAAATTTTTGATCACACTAGTGATGTGATTACAGATTTGATTATAGATATGCCTATAGATTTGATGATTTCAATACTCATTTTTACCAATATAAGTGCTAAAAACTTAGCTTTGGTGTCTTCTACACTTAAAGACACTTAGAGTTTCTTCTGATCATACTCTATAGCTATCTAAACACAACTGTCCACTGTTGCTTGAAGTTGTATATCAATGTCAGATCACAAGGCAACATGACTTGAAATTACGTCTGGTTTCTACCTGACAAATTTATTAACACGGTATTTGAGACTTTTCACTCCCCTCCTTATCTCCTTTTTCAAACTTACCTCCTACCTTTGTCCCCTTTACACTTTTATGTAGCCTTAATGGAATACTGGAAATAATCTGAGCATGTTTTGAATTCTCAAAGCTGTATGCTCTTGTAGAAAACTGCCACATCTGAAATGTCACTACGTCAAATTTCCTTGGTCTTCTGTCTTCTTCAACTCTCATCTTCTCCATGAAATCCCTACTCACTTTGTCCCTCACCTGTCTTCCACTTCTAGAAAGAATTAATGATGCCTTTTCTTGTGTACACTTAAATTTTATCACCGGCAGAGCATTATAGTTTGCTGTTGGCATTTGATTCTTATATTGTTTCTTACAGGATATTGTGATCTCTCTGACCAAGTTCCTATGCTTTATTCATCTATCTTACCTTCAGGGCTAGCACAGAGTTTGATAACTGGTAACTGTAGTACTACTTAATGTATTGAATTGAATTAGCATGCTCAAGCTTAGTTTTCAGGTATTTCCTTACAAAGCTAGCACAGTGGTGCATATGCAACAGGAAGCAAAAATATTAATAAATGGATGGATGAATAACGCTCATTCTTATGTGAGAAATAAAGCAGAGCAAGATGAAGAGAATTCCCCTGCCTCGGCCTTCTCCACAGGTATGCATACATAGATACGTACATCTTATTTGTGAAGTAACGGTAATATGATTGCCACAGGAAATGTCTGACTTATGATTAACAGAGTTGTAATTTTGTTTTTTTCCTCATTTTATCATCTTCCTTATTTAAAACAAGAGATCAACAATCCAAACACATTTATGGCTATAAATTCACAAATGATGGGCTTTTATTAGCAAAACTGTGGAGAGCTGAGTTGATTCAGTTGATTAGATGCAGCTACTCTTAAAACAGCCATCAGATTTCTATAAATTTTCTTAAAATTTGGAATTCCTTTTTGCTCTACTCTGTGTGTGAAAAAAAGAAACTGAATGCACAGAATGTCAACAGAAGTGTCATGAAAGTGGAAAATTTTGGAAACAAACATCCTATTTTAAGGCAAAAGTGTTTGGAAATGAGAGGCTCCAAGTTTAAATGGTTGGTTTCCACAATAAAAACAATTTTAAAGAGCAAGGTAAAATATATGGAGAAAGTGAAGAGTGCCAGCTGGACACAATCAACAGTGATGATATTTGTGTAGGCATGTGCGTGTATAGTTATTTCTATACACATGTACACATATATGTATGTATGTACATAATGAGATAAATGGTGTGAAAGGAAAACTTTTGATTGCATGATATATACTTAGATTCTACACACCTATATTCTTCTGAGCCAAGGGAAGATGTTGGTAAAGGCATTAACTTTTCAAAAGTTTAAGAATCATTCTATCAAGAGTAAGAAAAACTGTTTTATTTGACACAGACAAAGATGATACTTTTCTTTAGGAAGAATCAGCTTGGGATAATCATCAGAAGACAGTAAATATGCAAGTTATCAAGAAGATTTGCTGGAGAATTCTCCAGAAAAGTCAGCTGAGCTTGCTGACTAAGAAGACTTTTGCATGTAACAAGTGCTTATTTTAAAATATTATTTTTGAAAATTCATGACTCAAACAGCTATACTGCTAAAAAAGAAAAAAAAAAGGAACTTAGCTATAAAGTAAACAAATAAATTAATAGTCTCATCTAGAGCTTACCAATAAAGACTAGTATTTGATTGGAAGAACAGGTAATCAGTGTTCAAAAAATAGTCAGAGTGGAAAGCTTATTCTCCCAGCATTTACCATGCAAAGATTTCAGAAATAGGCAAATCAAATTATAGTGAAAATGTTTGGGATGAATAAGCTCAGCTTTGAATCATCTTTGCTGATGTTTTAGCTTGGTGTCCTGCCCTGGAATATTCCTGCCCATTTGTCACATGTCTTAGTGATAACCTTCCCCATGCTCTGACCACACACTAGTGACTATACTCAAGGAATAACTAACATTCTTCTAAAGGTCAGCTGTAGGCAAATTCCTATTGGTCATTTTTATTGACTAGAATCCACAAAAATTAGAGCTATTCTTAGTCTAGATTTTGTCCAACTGGTTTTGATGCCATTTGCTAATTTCAATGTAACATAGTTTTGATGTATCCTTTAGTAGTTCTCATTGATAAAGCAGAAAGAATAGAAATGTATAGCTACACATATTTATAAACAGGTCAACCTTACTTTACCCAAGACTCTGATCTCCCTTACATGAATCTCTTCCCTTCCACTGTTTTCAGGAGGAATTCAGTGATAAGCATGATTCCCAGGAGAAGGAGGTTCTTTGATAACACCAAGAACATGTTTAAAGCCACCAGAGTTATACAAGAGAGGTTTCTCCTTCATACACCTAATTAGCCAGGAAGAGACAGAAAATAAAGGAAGAATCAGTTCCTTCTGAAAATGCATAATACTGAGGTGATGCATACCCTATTGTTCTATACATCTCAGCTAGTGAGACACCATTTTTTTCAAAATAAGAAACAGAAAAGTTTGCTCACTGAAAAGAAAGATTTTTTTTTTTTTTTTTAGAGTTTACATTATACCAGTTGCTCTAACTTACTGAATACAGCGAGGTACCTAACCTTTTCTTGTCCTGTTATCATTCAGGAAAGTATCTATTTGAGCTTGACAACAGCAATTATTAGCAATGATTTCAACTGAAGATTTTTTTTTTCTAACATGGTTTAAAATTGATGTAGGATATACAAGTGCCTACAGAAAAAAAGCAAAAAAACAACTTCCAGAAGATTTGGTTTCAAAACAGATAGCCTGATTTTTCGTAATATCTGTAATTAAAGTGTCTGAAGGGAATACAACTTCAATTATTGTAACTGACAACTCTCCATGGCATGAAATCACAGTAAGCAAAACCTTCAGTAAAACAGAAGTGCCAACTCTCAAAGAAAATAAGTGACTAACACCTGGAGGCTAAACTTGGCCAATGAATTGTTTTATCAAGAGACATTACTATGTAGAGCAGAAACGAGCACTAATGGATATTCAGTATTCTTCAGATACAGTCTCATAGCTTCAGGTTCATGTCACTGAAACTTCTTTATACATTTTTTTATTCTCCAGTTTTGGAGACCTCGTGTTTTTTTGTTTTTTTGTTTTTTTGTTTTTTTTTTGTGGTACGTGGGCCTCTCACTGTTGTGGCCTCTCCCGTTGAGGGGCATAGGCTCCAGACGCGCAGGCTCAGCGGTCATGGCTCACGGGCCCAGCCGCTCTGCGGCATGTGGGATCCTCCCGGACCGGGGCACGAACCCGCGTCCCCCCGCATCGGCAGACAGACTCTCAACCACTGTGCCACCAGGGAAGCCCGGAGACCTCGTTTTTGAAGGTACTCCCTAGTTATCTATTTCCCTATTGATAGGATTATGGTGATAAACCAGGAACAATTTTTCTCTATGTCAGTGCTTCTGAAACTTTAATGCACACGGACATCCCCTGCGGATCTGAATGCAGATTGTGATTCAGTCAGTCTGGGCTGGGGGTAATGATTCTGCATTTCTAGCAAGCTCCAGGGTGATGGTGATGCTGCTTGTCCATGGACCACACTTTGAGTAGTGTGGCTCCATGAGACCTAGAGTAGGGGAAATGCAGTATTACATAGAGCCAGACAGGTAATCACTAGGCTTATCAATTACTGTGATTAAAGTCTTAAACAAAAGGAACTTCAGTTATGCTTCACAAACCCCTAGGACTAAGAAGTAACAAAGAATTGGACAATAAACTTCACATTTCTAAAAATAAAAAGATTTAACAACAACAAAAATAAACTTCACATTTTTAGTTTTATGACTGAGAACAAAATGTGTTTCTCCAAGTATATTTTTTATTATCTGTAAAATGGGGACAAAAATACCTATTCTATAATATTATTTGAATATTAAATGAGTTACTGTTCTGAAGGCACTTATCACAGTTCCTGGTACATAGTAAGGGCATTACTCACTTACTATTGATATTATTATCCCTACCTCATATCATTAAAATAGATTATTGAAGACCACAGGAAGAATCCAGACCAGTGCATTCATTATCTAGATGATAAAACTGAAGCCCCAGCAGTGGAAGTAATTGTCTAAGATTATATAACAAATCAGTAGCAGAGCTAAGGTGTGAAATTGATCTTTTTAACCTAAGTAATTAATTCATTCACTCAGTCATTCATTCAAACATTTGAGTGTCAACTATCTGTCGCGACTGTGCTGTGAGCATGAAATGAGAACAGATGACACCCTGCCTTCACAGAACATTGAGGAGGTGTTTTTCACTGGAGAGCCACTGAAATGATTCTACACAAATATTACTTTAATAAAGTCATAATTTCTATAATGGAGGAGTACCAGAAATAAAAATGGAAGATTTCATAGAAAAATGAAAACTAGGGTTTTGTTAGTTTTCATTTTTAAGTAGGAGAGAGGAAGATATTTTAGGCAAAAGGAAATGACACTGTAAGGCAGAAGTGTTGAGCTGGCCTCTAGGAGACCCGTCCTCAGGTAAATTTTGCCATGTACACAATGTTTTAACATTTTTGAATTAGTTGTCAAAATTTAACAACTGGGGAATTTCACCTGAGTATTCTACTTCTCAGCTTCCCTTGAAAATTTAAAAGACCCTATCATACTTGGTCTGTTGTTCCATGTGGCAAAGTTTAATTAGAACTAGGGGACGGTGGCCCCTTTTAATTGGCTTACCTGTTTTCTGGAGTCAAATTCCTACTGATGCATACCTGAATTCTTTAGGCCTTTGAAATTTATGACCAAGGCAGTTCATATATTAGTAGTTTTCTACTTTTAATGTTAAACAGCCTTGAGCTGTTTACAACTTGAGATTCTTGGCTGGTGGATGATATACCAAAATGACAGATTTTCCAAATACTTCCTATATTGCGGAATTCAATCACTGATACCAAGAAGGTGAATTCTGAATGTGAGGACCTCTGTGGATTATTGACTAGTACCTAAGAGGTCAAAGTACTAAGTTCAATTTCCTTGGACACAAGTTAGCTTACTTTATACATGGTATCATTACAAATGAAGAATTACTATTAAACTATTATCCATAATAAAAAAAAACAAATAAATTTCAAATGAAATACTCAAAGCAAGTCAATTGTTTACATTTAAATTTCATGTTCATATTCAAATTTCTCCACAAATACAAAGAAACTAAACAGAAAATATAAGGATAACTCCTGAATAAAACACATATTTAAAAATGTGTATAGAAAGGGGCTCCAAATGGGCAAAGATATGAAAAAGATAGCTCTATAAAAAGACAGTTCCATATACTAGGTGCTGAAACATATTTGTGAGAATGGAAAAAAAAAAAAACCTTATTTTGAATATTTATGTGACTTTGTCCATAATCTTGAATACAATTCCCTCAACTAATTCATTTTTATGAAATCAATAAATTCCACTAAGATATTTGAAACCAGAAGGGAAATTTTACTGGTGTTATATATTTGAATATACAAAACACATTTATTTATTCATCTGGTATTTTAGAAGAGATGCAATGACTAGTGTGGTTTCTGAAGCTATAATACATATTTATTCAACTCAGGTTTTGGAGAAATAATATGAAAAAATATTAATGGGACTATTTCTAGTATTTATTAGCATAGAATAAGTGAGCATAATATGTATGCTTTTTTTTTTTTTTTGCCGTACGCGGGCCTCTCACTGTTGTGGCCTCTTCCATTGCAGAGCACAGGCTCCGGACACGCAGGCTCAGCAGCCATGGCTCAGGGGCCCAGCCGCTCCGCGGCATGTGGGATCTTCCCGGACCAGGGCACGAACCCGTGTCCCCTGCATCGGCAGGCGGACTCTCAACCACTGTGCCACCAGGGAAGCCCAATATGTATGCTTTTAGGCAACAGGATAACAGGTTCCTGAAACTAAATGGTCAGGGAGAACTGTCAGTATTCTTTATTTATTACTTTGCATTGTTTTGGTTGGATAAATTGTCTACTACTTCTTATTGATTGCATATATTTTAACAGCCTTATCCTTTTTGGTGGTAGTTTTTTAGTTGACATTTTGGGATGCTATTGCCATGGGAACGGGTGATGACCTTAAAAGACCGTTTGCGGGTATTTAACAGTATATAGACGTTAAGGACCTTTTTTTTTTAAACAATCTTATTGAGTTATAATTTACACAGCATAAAATTATACATTTTAAGTGTATAATTCAAAGACTTTTAGTAAACTTACTGAGTCTTGCAACTATCACCATGACCTAATTTGTACACCAGTAAGATCCTGGGGCCTTTTTACAGTTAATCCCCATACCCACGCCCAGCCCAGGCAACCACTAATCTACTTTGTGTGTCATGGATTTGCCTTTTCTGGAGATTTCATGCAGATGGACTCATATAATATGTGACCTTTTGTGTCTGGCTTCTTTCACTTAGCATAATGTTTTTGAGGTTCATTAATTTTGCATCATATATTAGTAGCTTATTCTTTTTTTTACTGTATGGATATACCATATTTTGTTTATTCATTCACCAGTCTAAGCATCTCTCCTTTTATCATTTTATTCACAATATTTAGAGAACTATTTTGTTGGTTCCATTTAAAAATGCTTCATACCTTAACAACAATCTTAATGTCTCTCTGCTCTTAAAGAGGACTATGAAACATAGATCTGGATCACATTTTAACTCTAAGTTGGTCAGGCCCTGATGATTTTGCATTTTATAGGCCAATTAACTGTTTACTAATTAACCAAATACATTATAATTTAATATTGAACCCAAATTTTACTGAAGTGAAAAATTTTCCAAGACACAAATGATTTTCCTCAACACTGTCATGCAAGCAAGACCAACAGTATGAGCCACAGGGAAGGGATCTGGAAAAAGAATTACAAATGGAAAAATATCCATTAATAATAATTAAAGCGCATGCTTGAAGATATTCCATTTTTCTAGCAGAGGTCAGAGGAAGCTGTTTCATTCAGCAAGCTTTAATGCTTCATGAACACATAGAAAAGCTAATCTCAGGCTGGTTAAAAACACCAAGTTCATGCAATGGCAAAAAGAAATGTTATACTGCTTATGGATTTGCGGAAAGAAAAAAAAGACATAAAATATTATGAAGTGTGTTGCTCTATATGCTAACAGGCTTTCAAGAAGTTTCATTCTGTTTATAATCAAAATGCTGATATTGGCTGACATATACTCAGGATGTGTAACAGAGAAGAGAGAAGCAAAAGAAGGTGTGGAAGATTAAGCAGAGTATTGTATAATTTATGAACCCCCAGAAAATGATAGAGTATAACAGAAAACAACTGAGACTCATTATCTGTGAACTACATAGAAAAGAGAAACTACGTGAGGAACAAATATATTTTCCTTGTGAGCCCAAAGAGACTTAATTTGCAATTAGTATTTTTTGATAAGCATATATTTTATGATTTTAAAATTTCCAAATATTTTCTACACACTCTGCTCTTTTCACATTTTTTCAAGCAAAGGATATTCTGGTAAAAGGAAGTGAATACCAAAATCTTGATTCTTCCTTGATACGTTTTTCAATGAAGTATCATGTCAATGGTTTTGGACCAAGTCTTAGACTTGGACCAAGTCTAAGTTCTTAGTATTTTTAAGCAGTAAAACCTCTGCTTCATTAAACAAAATCCTTGGAATACAAAAAATCTCTATACCATAGGTTAAGGGCAGTACTTTTGTCACCACACTCTCTATTGAATTGCTGGAGAGAAAGAAAGAGTGTCTCATGAAAGTAAATTAATAGCACCATTTTGTGGATGTTTGGAAATATTTTACTTAGAAATTACTTTGCTTTGAGATCAAGAGTTTTGGCACTTTATTTCCAAAGATACATACAAACCATCTTCTTGTGTTTAGGGAAAAATATATAATTATATTATCTAGAAAGCATCTCCTTAATTTTGGATCTATTTTTATTCCAGAATTCTTTTAACATGGTGAATGTTATTAAAGGTTGCTAGATTTTTCTTGGTATTTTTCATACCAAGAAACTCTAGCCACGCTAGAGTTTCTTGGTATGAAAATGTCTTAGTATAGCTCTCAAAACAGTCCAGCAAGACCTGGGAAATGAGCACCTGGCAGTGATAACCTGTATATTATTTCTAGATGCTATACCTAGAGACAAATGCTTTGAAATTAATTTATTCACCCATTCATTTCACAAATATGTACTGAACATTGGCTATGTGCCAGGCACTATTATACATACAACTGAGATGGAGCAAGAAACAAAGGAAAAAAGAAATCCTTGCCTCATTGAGATTACACTCCAATGGGGTGTACAACCAACATATTATATACGTAGGTAAAATATATAGAATGTTAAAGAGTGACTAATGATAAGAAAGATAAATAAATTAGGGAAAGGGAATATAAAATGTTGGGGTAAGGTGAAACGTTATATAGGGAGGTCTGGAGAGGCCTTTCTAAGAAGGTGAGGGAGTTGGCCCTGGGGGTATCTACAGAGAAAACATTAAATCAAAGGAACAATGCATAGGCTCTGAAGCAGAAATATATTTAGTAAGTTCAAATAGTATCCAAAATCCAACCATAATTCACTGCCCACTTTTCTACCACCCTGGTTCAGTCACTAACATCACTCCACTGGGTTATTGCAAAATCCCTTACCTGGGCTCCTTACTCAAGGTGAGGTCCCCTTGGCTGTGAACAGCAAGGGACTATGTAGGGAGACCAGTCATGACCTCGAACCTAGGGGAAGCTGCTTGATGGGATTAAAATGAGCATATGGGGATGGAATAGTAGTTCAGTTTTAGGTAAAGCTCAGAAAACTATTTGAGATAATGTATCAGAGGTCCAGGTAGAGATGCAAGTCAGTGATTGGATATACATGTCTGGAGTTGGGTTCAGAAGTTTGGGTGGAAATAAGATGTAGGGAATTATCTGTTTACAGGTGGTATTTGAAGTCATGAGAGTAGGTGGATTATCTTGATAGCAAATACAGACAGAAAAAAATAGAAGTCCAGGGATTGAGTCCTAGACTCAAAAATAGAGGTCCAAAGGATGAGAAGACACTCACAATGAAAATGACAAAGAGCAATGAGAAATGCTAAGAGGAAAACCAGGCAAATGTGGTGAACGAGAATCCATATGGAGACAGCCTTGTAGGTCTGGCTTCCAGTTCTGACATCCCTATCACCCTTCCCCAGTGGGGCTGAGCCAAGGGGATAGATCCACCTGGCCCCTAGTTGCTCAAGCCAACACTATGAGTGCAGTTCTTGAGCTCTTATTAATTACTCACATTCAATCAATCACCTTGTCCTTTCTGTTTGACTGCTTCTGTGTTTCTCAAACTTTTTCCTTTTGCTTCATTTTCCTGCCATTATCCTACTTGGGGCCACAATCATCTAGGTTCAGGATAATGAAAGAAGCTCCCATTTTTAATCAGTGTCTCCACCCCTCCAGTCTTTCATTCCTTAAATCCACGCTCCATATGGTATAATGTAAATCTAATAAATGAGAAGTCATTTAATCACATTCATTGCCTTCAAGATCAAGTCTAAACTCAAGGTCCTTCACAATCTATAATCTACTTTATTCTGCAGTCTCTCTTTACTGACCTCATACATTCCAGCCATTTCATACAGCTTTTGATTCCTTCAAACTATCAGCTCTATCCTCGATACTCTACACAAAATTGTTTCTGCGATATAGAACTGCTCCCTTCTAAGCTGTACCCAGGTTACTCCTAGTCATATTTTAGGTCTCAGTTTAAATGTTATTTTACCCCACAATCCATCACTGGCATTCCTTATCAGGCTCTCTTATGGGTTCCTTATTTTCGCAATGACAACTCTGATTTTTCTCTAACTGTTTATCATTTTTACTGTGGTATAATTGACATATAAAATTGTAAGGTATATTGTACAGTGTACATCATGGTAATTTTATATATGTATATATTGTGAAAGGAACCTCCCATCTGTTAATTAACACATATGAACTTCACAGAATTTACATTTACTCTTTTAGCAAATTTCAATTATACAATAGTGTCATCAACTATAGTCATCATGTTTTACCTTAGATCCTCAGATCTTATAGCTGAAAGTGTGTACCCTTTTACCAACCTCTTCCTGTTTCCCCCATACCCAGCCCCCAGCAACCACTTTTCTATACTTTTTGTATGAGTTTTACTTTAAAAAAAAAAAATGTGTACATATAAGTGATACCATGGAGTATTTGTCTTTCCCTGGCTTATTTCACATTAGCATAATGCCTTCAAGGTCCATCCATGTTGCCGCAAATAGCAGGATTTCTTTCTTCCTCATGACTGAATTAATTTTATTCATATATTTATATATACCACATTTTATTTATCTATTTATCTGTTAGTGCACACTTGGTTGTTTCCATATCTTGGCTATTGTGAAAAATGCTGCAATGAACATGGGAGTGCAGATATCTCTTTAATAGTCTGTTTTCATTTCCTTTGGATATATACCCATTAGCGAGATTCTGGATCATATGATAGTTCCATTTTTAATTTTTTCAGGAAACTCCATAGTGTTTTCTATAGTGGCTGCACCAATTTACATTCCCACCAACAGTGCACAAGTGTTCCCTTTTCTCCACATCTTCACCAACACTTATTATCTCTGTCTTTTTGATGATAGTTATTCTAACAGGTGGGAGGTGATATCTCATTGTACTTTTGATTTGCATTTCCCTGATGATCAGTGATGTTGAGCACCTTCTCATGTACCTGTTGGCAATCTGTGTGTCTTCTTTGGAAAATGTCTGTTCAGTCCCTCTGTCCATTGTCTAATTGGATTATTATTATTATTAATTTTTTGCTACTGAGTTGTATAGTTCTTTATATCACCATTTATTTATTATTTGGTTCATACCCCACCTATGTTGACCAGTAACAGTGTCTTTCTTATTCATGTCATTTGCTCTGATTTTCAGAATAATTTCTGAAACACTGCAGTTATTAATTAATTGCTAAATAAATGAATAGATGAAATTTCACTTGTTCTTGCCCTCACCTGAATAACACAGAATTTTTACCCTCATGCAAAATCTTCTTCCCTATGTCCCCACTAGGGTACTTCTGGAAGTCCTAAGGGGATATTTCTCATGTACACATAAAAAAAGTCTATTTCCACTACGCACTTCCAATATTTTATCAGGCCCCAAATGGACACTGTCTCTGCGTAGCACCCTCCCACCCCGAAGCAACTGTTGTCTCATACTGGCATTTTATCTCCACCAGGGTTCTGCTGTGGTTCCCTGATTCCTCCATAATCAGGCAATGGCAGAAGTGTTCTGGAATTACCATGATTCTGGAAAGCTTTATATGCATAGCTGAAGTGAGTTTTATGTTCATCCTTTCCCATTCTTGATCACAGGTTATCATAACAAGACCTAAGTAAAATTACCACTGCCCTGTTTCTTTTTTTTTTTTTAATATCTTTATTGGAGTATAATTGCTTTACAATCGTGTGTTAGTTTCTGCTTTATAACAAAGTGAATCAGCTATACATATACATATGTTCCCATATCTCTTCCCTCTTGCGTCTCCCTCTCTCCCACCCTCCCTATCCCACCCCTCTAAGTGGTCCCAAAGCACTGAGCTGATCTCCCTGTGCCATGCGGCTGCTTGCCCTGTTTCTTGAATGCCAATGTACAAACAGCTCCTTCTGCTATACTTAAAGCCTCTCTTTTAATGGAGTTCAAACTTTGTTCTTAGTGCCCAAGCTGTGGAACAAACTTCACACCACTCTCTTTATTTTCCTTTCTTTTCTTATTGAACATTCTGGGTACGTGGAAATAAAAACTTCTGCTCATAAGCTCCCCACCCTACCCTCCTAATCCCCGCCATTTGTCAATCAAATCATATACACTGAGGTCTAGGGGACTGCTGACTATTCTAAAATTAAGATCAGGCTTAATCAGAAAACGATTTCTACTACTCCTCCACCATCAATCTTCAGGACAGTATTATTAGATTAAATGGGTCATTATGGATACAATGTTTAGCTCAGAGTTGAGCAAAGAATAATCATTAAATGACAGTTAACTGTTTATTATTAAAGCATATTTTAGGTGCAAAGTGTTCAAATAATAATATTGATCACACTCTTATTACTCAAGAAGGCTTCTACTAGTACTTAACTCTACCCAGACCAGGTTCTTGGAAATGTTTCTCACAATGAGTCATGGCTAACACTAACATGTCATCATTCCATTTTGTCCATAGGACCTGGTTCCCCAAACTTGGAACCATACAGTGATTTCTTAGAACAAATCAATGCCATCTTATTAACAGGTCTATCAGAACACACCCTCAGCTTTTTTTTTTTTTTTTTTTTTTATTTCTTTCCTTTTTTACATGGGGAATCACATGAAGTTGCAGATTTTCACCACTCCACACTGGTCTGCCCTCTTCTAGTGGCAACGAATTAAGGAGAAGCCTAATAGCATAATTAATACTAAGGGTTTCCTTACCATATTTGCCATAAAACATGATTGAAAAAATGTTTGGCCTGTGTTGTTCTCCTTTTATTAAATTATTCCCGCTTAACTCCTTGAAAATGGAATTTTTGAATTTCCATTAACACAAATCTTGAAGATTTTCTCGATCACATTTAGCTCACTGTAATCTCTACTTCTCTGAATTATTTTCTCATCTGAAATATCATATAATCTACTATTTTGTTATATGTTACATATTAATGTTTTTCCCCCATGAATTGACTTCTTGCATTTAAATCTTATTGAAACTCATTCAAAAGAAGTGACCCCTTTATTTATTTTATGTGGTTCCCACCATGAGCTCTAGCAGTGAGCTAAGCACAGAGTGGTTACTATCTTTGTACTGATGGATAGATATAAAAAATTCTAATGATCAATATGCAGTTAAGCATTTTCATCTTTATTAAGCAAAGTGCTATGCTATTAAAAAGCTACAGAACTTCTTCAGTACATGGTTGATTTCTCAGATGTACATGCAATTTCTTTTCTTAAAATATTTAGCATGGTATGCTAGTCAGGAAAAATAATTTCCAAATCTCTCCATGAGTAAATGTAATTTTCAGAGAGCTGGCTTTGGTTATTATCATCATATTTCTTATTAGATCCAATTTCTGATCACCTTTAAATACATTTTATTTCAGTTGCCACGTTGGAAAATTCTTAATTAATCTGATTTTCTTTAGTGGAAAATTTGCCTATAATAAGTTTCATGATAAATCTTCAGAGAATATATAAACCCAGGCTTAATGAATAAGCTGTGACCTGGTACCAGCTTCTAAAGGCCACTTTGTCTTATTCCAAATCTCTAAGGCTATTTTTAAACTGGAGGTAGAAGGTGAAATGAAAGGAACTTCCAGATTTGCTCTAAAATATTTCTGGAGTTGGCAGAATGGCCCTCCAGTGAGGAGCCACTAGGGCTGGCCAGTCTTACAGTGGGTCTCAAGAGCCTACTGAAGTACTGGCTTAAAACTTTGAATATAATATTTATTATTGCAGAGTGTCTTCTAACTGCGCTTCAGCTCTAATACTATATAATGGTAAGTCTCCACTGTAGGCCAGCTTACTGATATCATAGTTTAAGCATTTGCATATTCCCATTGGATTGGCTATAAACTGAAAGTAATAGTCAATTTCCAAATAAACCTTGGGCTCCTCCCCAAACCTGGGCAATAACTAGAAGCCATTTGTTGCTTGTTCATTTCTTGGACACTCTTTATTCTACTTATTCACAATGGCAAATTGCTTTTGGTTGTTGTTTTGAACCTATACTGATTACTCACACCACTTCTGTTTCAGGGTGACAAAGAATTACTTGTTTCTCGAGTCCTTGACATTCTGAGACTTATGGTAAACAGGTTCTTGTACACAGAAAGATTTTCTGAATACAGAAGACAGACATGATGTATGGTGGCCCATATATTTATCTGGATGAATCCATATGCTGGCCTGGACTAATGAACAACAAGATGATGGTATGCACTGGAGGAAAAAATAAAGTACTATTAAGTACTAGTAAGGTGATATTTTAAGAACCTCAACACATTAACAAAGTCTCAATTGTGTACTAATTAAGTGTGCATATTTGTATGTGTGTGCAGTGTTTTTTGTTTTTTTGTTTGTTTGTTTTTTTACATGCAGTTAATCTTCTTAGATCTTCCCCTATCGAGGATGTGGTTGCAAAACAAACCTTCTCACTATCTGATGCTCTTGTGTTACACTGCTTGCTAGTAGTTATGACTTTGGCCTCTGTTTCTAGAATTCCTTGGAGGAATATTGAGAATGCTGTTCACAAGGATTCTAAGTGTTTAGAGTGCTTTCCTGATTGACTAAGTCAGTGACACACAAAATGTGACCAGATTTTCATAAGTCACACTGATGACAAAAGGCATTTAGACTGAAATTCTGATGCAACTCCCAGTCATGAGGGCCACTGTGCCCACTGAGTGTTTTCTGCCAGCTCAACTATGGGTTTTTGCCATTTTTATAGCCTTTTTCTTAAATTTGAGCCTAATGGGCACCATGTGTCTTAGAGAAAGAGGCTGCAATAAATATGCTTTGGAATATGCATATCAACATGAAATGTGAAGGCTAGTGGGCACTTAAATGCTTCTAAATATGTTTATTTTTATTTAATGGAGCCTAGAAGCTTTCTTAGAATTTTAGAGTCTATTCTTCAAATTGGGTGGTATTTATGGAAAATAAGTGGTGACTGTTGTCATACCTGTCCCTGTGATACTGTGATATTTGATGTCACACTTCCAGGATGTCCTGGGCAAGAAAACTAGTGTCTGCTCTCTTAGTGAGCTCTTTTCTGAACTCCTGCACAGAGATTCCTCTTTCAGTCCCTTACCTTTTATTTTCCCAGCTGTTCTAGTTCCTTCCTCTTCTTCGTCTCCTTGCTTCCCCACTTCTTATAACTCTCAATCTTGACCCCAATCTGGTTACTACCCTGTGGTTCTCAGGTTGAGATAAGGCAGAAATGAGGAACAGTTCCTAGAATGAATTACTCCCAAACAGTAAATTCCACCATTCTATTATTTACTCTTGCAATTCTCCTTTATACTTTTCTAGTTGTAGGAATATTTTTGAAACTTGATATAGCAAGATAAGGTTTGATATGCACATTTTCCCCAGTATTTCCTTATGTCAGCTAGGTACTTTACATCATTGCTTCAAGGGACAGAATGACCTCAGGAAGGCCACCTTCCACCTCAGCACATGAGAAGAAAGCTAAAAGGCCATTCACGGTTGTTGAGTTTAGGTGTCGGCCTTCAATGACTAGAATGAAATGCAGGGCATGAGCAGTACATCCAGCACACTACTTGATATGTAACAGTGATCTACATTTCCCAGAGTTAGGAGGAAAACGCAAGAAGTAGAGGATGCTAAGAGTAAATGGATATGGGTCCCTGAGAAAGGCAGCTTTGTTCCCTGCTGTGTAGACCAAACCTCAAGCAGAGGGGAGATGAGTGTATGCACCTGAGAAGTTCGTGGGATCTGCTATTAGGGAGAACCTGAGCTTTACTTCTCTGGGTAGACTCCCAAGAGAGTTAATGAGATGACAGAAATAATAAGGCAGTATAGAGTGTTGAGATGAAGGGGACCTGAAAGAGCCTCACTGACTTCCCTTGTGCCAACGTAGTAAAAGAAAAGCATTAATACGGCAATGAAGGACCTGAACTAGAGGAATCCTTGAAGATGGTACGAAAAGCTGATTCATCATGGACAACTGATGTGAAAACTGGATGAATGACAGACATATGACAACACATGCAGTGAGAAGCCCTTGACCATAGCACTGAAAATCCCACCACCATCATCACACAAACTCCTGCCACTCCACAGGTCTACAAAAGCTTTTAGATATTTATACCTAGTCCATGGAGAAAGGTGGAGGAAAATCAAGAACCAACTGAGTTTAAACCTACATAAAAGCTCATATTAGAAATTAAGTGAGGTTCTCAAAAAATAATATTATATGCTACCCATCTAAGGAGTTAGGTACAATTCATTATCAGATACATATATAAAAATGCATTATTTCAAATATCATATTTCTGTAGAATGCAATGTCCTTTTTATGTAGATGATATTTACATATGAAAAATAAAATAGAGAAGGAAAGAAAGATCTATAAAAATAAATTGTTGGCTATCTGCCATAATTAATACAGTGTGCTAGGTGTTTCACAAATATTCAGCTTTTCTATGAAATCTCTGTGATAAGTAATATTATCCCCATTTCATAGAATAGAGAGAACCAACGCATAGGGAGGTCAAATCACTTCTCAGGGTCATTAAAAAACTATCAAGCTAGGATTCGGTGCTATGCTCATATATATTCAGGCCCCCCTAAGAACCCCGTTTTTTTATTTCCCACTTAATGAAGAAAGGTTAATTGAAATAACCAGATAAAGAAAGGACACAAAATACACACACACACAATTTTTCTCTTGAATCATGAAGAAAATAACCTAAATTTCCCAGTTTAAATGTGAACTTGATATCGATAGCTAAATTTTAAAAATATTTCTCCATTATCATATTAAGAAATCTATTAAACATATCATTAAATCTTGCCTTTGAAAACTGATCACAAGTCTTTCATCATAAATGCATTTAGTAAGAAGATTATATAGTGGCCAGAGAAGTTTAAAAAAAAAATACTAACAAGAAATCAATCACAGAAATGATTCATAATATACATCTTGATTATTATGAAAGACTATTATGAGAGATGGATACTGGACTCTGGCTTGCAAATAGAATTTAAAACACAAGGAGGGATGTAGAACCTAGCATTTAATTATTTGGATTTTATACTGCTAATGCTTTGTAAATACTATAAATACAAAGGGTTTGCATAAAGTTATTTGGTCATTAGCATAAAGAAGATATACATTTTCTCCAGAGCTGATAAATTCTAGTTAACAATTAATAAAATAACTGAATATAATGAAGGAGCTGGAAATCTCAGAAATCACTGACACTTTGAAAATCTTGTTTACCAGAATTAGCACTAGATCTAATGGAAACAAATTTGTTATTTACATAATCCAGAGGTGACGGATAGCAGCATGCAATTGTGAGTCAAGTAAGAAAAATTGTTACTTTAATCCAAAACATTCCACAAATCAATCAACACAACAAATTATCAGTGTGATAATATATTCAACACATTTGACATTTACATTAATTGGAGGTAATGAAGAAAATATTTTTGTTGTTTGTTGGATGAAGTTAAATGGGCTGGAAATGCATATGAATAAAACATCATTATTATTCTCACTGTACACCTGTTCAAATTTCTACTGACAATTTGATATTTTTATTAGAGCCCACACATAAACACGACAAGCACAAATGACAATTTTTTACACTCACAGGATAAAAGTAAACAAGCAGTGTTTTGTGTCCAGCTCTCTTAAACCATGGTGCTATGAAAAGTGCTTAACTAGCCCCCGAACACTGCCACTTAGTCATGACTTCTGGTTTTATAAATTATTTACAGTTTGCTAGGTAAGAGGCTGGTGGAAAATGCCTTTCTTAGTTGCTTGATTGACAGTATAATTATACTGTGTTTTTGTTTTAAGCACTGTTATGCAGAATCGTAGTGCCATGAAAAGTAAATAGGAATTTTATGAGCTTTTAACTTTGACAAGGTCATGCTGAAGCGTACCAAAGAGATGTCATGAAAAGCCATAGCCATTATTAGCTGTGTCCTATTGAATGCCACTGCACCTCGGAGCTCCACTTGGGTTAAAACATGTATTCGCTACTATCTACCTCAGCAGAGGAAGTGAGGGCATGATGAAAACCACACAAGTAGTGGGCACACTTAGTCTTTTAACGTTTCCTTTGCTTCTCTCTTGTGAAGCCTGGTTAACAAGTTCAATTTTATAAAGACAAGAAAATGAGACACAAAGCAATACGCATAGTTTTAGATTTGACTTTATTTTTGGCAAGTTTTATCATAACCCAGAAGGCTTATTCTCTTCTTGTCTGATTTCTTTTGATGCTTTTCTTTAAAAACAATTTTAACATCTTTATTGCAGTGTAATTGCTTTTCAAAGGTGTGTTAGTTTCTGCTGTATAACAAAGTGAATCACTATACGTATACTTATATCCCCATATGCCCTCCCGCTTGCATCTCCTTCCTACCCTCCCTATCCCACCCCTCTAGGTGGTCACAAAGCACCGAGCTGATCTCCCTGTGCTATGCGGCTGCTTCCCCCCACTAGCTATCTGTTTTATATTTGGTAGTGTATATATGTCCATGCCACTCTCTCACTTCGTCCTAGCTTACCCTTCTCCCTCCCCGTGTCCTCAAGTCCATTCTCTATGTATGTGTTGTTATTACTGTCCTGTCCCTAGGTTCCTCAGAACCATTTTTTTTAATATTCCATATATATGGGTTAGCACATGTTATTTGTTTTTCTCTTTCTGACTTACTTCACTCTGCATGACAGATTCTAGGTCCATCCACCTCACTACAAATAACTCAATTTTGTTTCTTTTTAAGGCTGAGCAATATTCCATTGTATACATGTGTTGCATCTTCTTTATCCATTCATCTGTCTATGGACACTTAGGTTGCTTCTATGTCCTGGCTATTGTAAATAGGGCTGCAGTGAACATTGTGGTACATGTCTCTTTTTGAATTATGGTTTTCTCAGGGTATACGCCCAGTAGTGGGATTGCTGGGTCATATGGTAGTTCTATTTTTAGTTTTGTAAGGAACCTCCATACTGTTCTCCATAGTGGCTGTAACAATTTACATTCTCACCAACAGTGCAAGAGGGTTCCCTTTTCTCCACAACTTCTCCAGCATTTATTGTTTGTAGATTTTTTGATGATGGCCATTCTGGTGTGAGGTGATACCTCATTGTAGTTTTGATTTGCGTTTCTCTAATGATTTCTCTAATGATCCCTTCATGTGTTTGTTGGCAATTGTATACCTTCTTTGGAAAAATGTCTATTTAGATCTTCTGCCCATTTTTTGGATTGGGCTGTTTGTTTTTTTGATATTGAGCTGCATGAGCTCCGTGTATATTTTGGAAATTAATGCTTTGTCAGTAGCTTCGTTTGCAAATACTTTCTCCCATTCTGAGGGTTGTCTTTTCATCTTGTTTATGCTTTCCTTTGCTGTGCAAAAGCTCTTCAGTTTCATTAGGTCTGATTTGTTTTTGTTTTTATTTCCATTTCTCTAGGAGGTGGGTCAAAAAGGACCTTGCTGTGATTTATGGCATAGAGTGTTCTGCCTATATTTTCCTCTAAGAGTTTTATACTGTTTGGCCTTACACTTATGGCTTTAATCCATTTTGAGTTTATTTTTATGTATGGTGTCAGGGAATGTTCTAATTTCATTATTTTACATGTAGCTGTCTAGTTTTCCAGCACCACTTTGAAGATACTGTCTTTTCTCCATTGTATACACTTGCCTCCTTTGTCATAGATTAGCTGACCAGAGGTGCGTGGGTTTATCTCTGGGCTTTCTATCCTGTTCCATTGATTTAAATTTCTGTTTTTGTGCCAGTACCATACTACATTGATTACTGTAGCTTTGTAGTATAGTCTGAAGCCTGGGAGCCTGATTCCTCCAGCTCCGTTTTTCATTCTCAAGATTGCTTTGGCTATTTGGGGTCTTTTCTGTTTGCATACAAAGTGTGAAATTTTTTCTTCTACTTCTGCGAGAAATGCCATTGGTAGTTTGATAGGGATTGCACTGAATCTGTAGATGGCTTTGGGTAGTATAGTCATTTCCACAGTGTTGATTCTTCCATTCCAAGAACATGGTATATTTCTCCATCTGTTTGTATCATCTTTAATTTCTTTCATCAGTGTCTTAAAGTTTTCTTCATACAGGTCTTTTGTCCTCTTAGGTAGATTTATCCCTAGGTATTTTATTCTTTTTGTTGCAATGATAAATGGGAGTATTTCCTTAATTTCTCTTTCAGATTTTTCATCATTAGTGTAGAGGAATGCAAGGGATTTCTGTGCATTAATTTTGTATCCTGGTACTTGACCAAATTCATTGATTAGCTCTAGTAGTTTTCTAGGAGGATCCTTAGGATTCTCTATGTGTAGTATCATGTCATCTGCAACAGTGACAGTTTTACTTCCTCTTTTCTGATTTGGATTCATTTTACTTCTTTTTCTTCTCTGATTGCTGTGGCTAAAACTTCTAAAACTATGTTGAAAAACAGCAGTGAGAGTGGGCAACCTTGTCTTGTTCCTGACTTTAGTGGAAATTGTTTCAGTTTTTCACCACTGAGAACAATGTTGGCTGTGAGTTTGTCATATATGACCTTTACCATGTTGAGGTAAGTTCCCTCTATGCCTACCTTCTGGAGGGTTTTTATTATAAATCGTTGTTGAATTTTGGTGAAAGCTTTTTCTGCATCCATTGAGATGATCATATGGTTTTTATCCTTCAATTTGTTAATATGGTGTATCACATTGATTGATTTGGGTATACTGAAGAATCCTTGCATTCCTGGGATAAACCCCACTTGATCATGGTGTATGATCCTTTTAATGTGCTGTTGAATTCTGTTTGCTAGTGCTTTGTTGAGGGTTTTCACATCTATATTCATCGGTGATATTGGCCTGTAGTTTTCTTTTTTTGTGACATCTTTGTCTAGTTTTGGTAAGAGGATGATTGTGGCCTCAGAGAATGAGTTTGGGAGTGTTCCTCCCTCCGCCATATTTTGGAAGAGTTTGAGAAGGATAGGTGTCAGCTCTTCTCCAAATGTTTGATAGAATTCGGCTGTGAAGCCATCTGGTCCTGGGCTTTTGTTTGTTGGAAGATTTTTAATCACAGTCTCAATTTCAGTGCTTGTGATTGGTCTGTTTATATTTTGTATTTCTTCCTTGTTCATTCTCAGAAGGTTGTGCTTTTCTAAGAATTTGTCCATTTCTTCTAGGTTTTCCATTTTATTGCCATGTAGTTGCTTGTAGTAATCTCTCATGATCCTTTGTATTTCTGCAGTGTCAGTTGTTACTTCTTTTTCATTTCTGATTCTATTGATTTGAGTCTTCTTTCTTTTTTTCTTGATGTATCTGGCTCATGGTTTATCAATTTTGTTTATCTTCTCAGTGAACAAGCTTTTAGTTTTATTGATCTTTGCAATTGTTTCCTTCATTTCTTTTTTTTTTGCAGTACGCAGGCCTCTCACTGTTGTGGCCTCTCCCGTTGCGGAGCACAGGTTCCGGATGCACAGGCTCAGTGGCCATGGCTCACGGGCCCAGCCGCTCCACGGCACGTGGGATCTTCCCAGACTGGTGCATGAACTCCTGTCCCCTGCATCGGCAGGTGGACTCTCAACCACTGCGCCACCAGGGAAGCCCATCCTTCATTTATTTTTCATTTATTTCTGGTCTGAGCTTTATGATTTCTTTCCTTCTGTTAACTTTGGGGTTTGTTTTTTGTTCTTCTTTCTCGAATTGCTTTAGGGGTAAGGTTAGGTTGTTTATTTGAGATATTTCTTGTTTCTTGGGTAGGACTGTATTGCGCTAAACTTCCCTCTTAGAACTGCTTTTGCCACATCCCATAGGTTTTGCGTCCTCGTGTTTTCATTGTCATTTGTTTCTAGGTATTTTTTGATTTCCTCTTTGATTTCTTCAGTGATCTCTTGGTTATTAAGTAGTGTATTGTTTAGCCTCCATGTGTTTGGCTTAATGTGTCATTTAAAGCTTGTGTTTCCTTATTTATTTTCATTTTGGGTGATCTGTCCATTGGTGAAAATGGGGTGTTAAAGTCCCTGACTATTATTGTGTTACTGTCAATTTCCCCTTTTATCGCCATTAGCATTTGCCTTATGTATTGAGGTGCTCCTATGTTGGGTGCATAAATATTTACAGTTGTTATATCTTCTTCTTGGATTAATCTGTTGATCATTATGTAGTGTCCTTCTTTGTCTCTTGTAATAATCTTTATTTTAAAGTCTATTTTGTCTGATATGAGAATTGCTATTTCAGCATTCTTTTGATTCCATTTGCATAGAATATCTTTTTCCATCCCCTCACTTTCAGTCTGTATGTATCCCTAGGTCTGAAGTGGGTCTCTTGTAGATAGCATATATACTGGTCCTGTTTTTATATCCATTCAGCCAGTCTACGTCTTTTGGTTGGAGCATTTAATCTATTTATACTGAAGGTAATTATCAATATGTATATTCCTATTACCATTTTCTTAATTGTTTTGGGTTTGTTTTTGTAGGTCTTTTCCTTCTGTTTCCTGCCTAGAGAAGTTCCTTTAGCATTTGTTGTAAAGCTGGTTTGGTGGTGCTGAATTCTCTGAGCTTTTGCTTGTCTGTAAAGGTTTTAATTTCTCCATCCAATCTGAATGAGTTCCTTACTTGGTAGAGTAATCTTGGTTGTAGGTGCTTCCCTTTCATCACTTTAAATATGTCCTGCCACTCCCTTCTGGCTTGCAGAGTTTCTGCTGAGAAATCAGCTGTTAACCTTACGGGGATTCCCCATATGTTATTTGCTGCTTTTCCCTTGCTGCTTTTAATATTTTTTCTTTGTATGTAATTTTTGATAGTTTGATTAATATGTGTCTTGGTGTGTTTCTCCTTGGATTTATCCTGTATGGGATTCTCTGCGCTTCCTGGACTTGACTATTTCCTTTCCCATATTAGGGAAGTTTTCAACTATGTTTTCAAATATTTTCTCAGACCCTTTCTTTTTCTCTTTTTCTTCTGGGACCCCTATAATTTGAATATTGGTGTGTTTAATGTTGTCCCAGAAGTCTGTGAGGCCATCCTCAATTCTTTTAATTCTTTTTTCTTTATTCTGCTCTGAAGTAGTTATTTCCACTATTTTATCTTCCAGGTCACTTATCCATTCTTCTGCCTCAGTTATTCTGCTATTGATTCCTTTAGAGAATTTTTCATTTCATTTATTGTGTTGTTCATCATCGTTTGTTTGTTCTTTAGTTCTTCTAGGTTCTTGTTAACATTTCTTGTATTTTCTCCATTCTATATTCAAGATTTTGGATCATCTTACTATCATTACTCTGAATTATTTTTCAGGTAGACTGCCTATTTCTTCTTCATTTGTTTGGTCTGGTGGGTTTTTACCTTGCTCTTTCATCTGCTGTGTATTTCTCTGTCTTCGCATTTTACTTAACTTACTGTTTTTGGGGTCTCCTTTTTTCAGGCTTCAGGTTCATAGCTCCTGTTGTTTTTGGTATCTGCCCCCAGTGGGTAAGGTTGGTTCAGTGGGTTGTGTAGGCTTCCTGGTGGAGGGGACTGGTGCCTATGTTCTGGTGGATGAGGCTGTATCTTTTCTTTCTGGTGGGAAGGAGCACATCTGGTGATATGTTTTGTGGTACTTGTGAACTTATAATTTTAGGCAGCCTCTCTGCTAATGGGAGGGGCTGTGTTCCTGTCTTGCTAGTTCTTTGGCATAGGGTGTCCAGCACTGTTGCTTGCTGGTCATTGAGTGGACCTGGGTCTTAGCATTGAGATGCAGCTCTCTTGGAGAGCTTTCACTGTTTGCTATTACATGGTGCCTGGAGGTCTCTCTCTGGTGGACCAATGTCCTGAACTCAGCTCTCCCACCTCAGACGCACAGACTTGACACCGGCCAGAGCACCAAGACCCTGTCAGCCACACAGCCAGGTATGTGGGGAGTTTCTTGCCTTTTGGGAAGTCTGAGCTCTTCTGCCAGTGTTCGGTAGGTGTTCTGTAGGAGTTGTTCCACATGTAGATGTATTTTTGATGTATTTGTGGGGAGGAAGGTGATCTTCACATCTGACCTCTCTGCCATCTTGAAGGTCCTCCTACCCGAAAGCACCAGGAACCTGGTTGGTGACTGGCCCACACTAGAACCTAGGTCAAACCTCCTAGTCTCTCTTTAGTCAAATTGTCGAAGCAAGGATTAAGCGGGTTAAAGCCAAAGTACAGAAGCACAGAGCTTTAGGTCGTGCAGTTGCGTGGACCCCTCAGAGAGCAAAGTAAAGGTTGAGATGATCTTTTAAAAATTTTTTAAGCATGCTAAGACAGTGGTGGTGGTAGTGGGGATGGTGAATACTATCATTCATTGTTACAATGTGAGTGTCAACAGGACTATGGAGATCAGCCTTGAGTCCTCACACAGTAGCCCAAATTTGCCTCAGGATAAATGCCTACTCTTTTAAAGCTGCAGGGGGATCTTTTAAATAAATAGAAGAGATGGGGTTTTAAGGTCTTTCCCAAAGGCCCATATGTCAAACTCAATTTATTTAATATGGCACAAAGGGAGTGTACCATCAACCCAGCTGGGATTTGAACACTTGTTTCTAGATGATTGCTGATCTAAAAGTTGTTCTTCATGTAGAATGGGGACTAAAGGTTAGCTTGAATGAGGTATTTTCTTTCATAAAATTATCTACAGTTTTTGGTGTGCTTCTAAGAAACTTTGGCTTTGATATCCTTGTCTTTAACCTCCTAATACTGTGAGGACATTCCAAGTTTTTGGAATCACTTCCTTTCTTTGTTGCCCCAACAGAATGAATCCATTAATATTTGTCTTATGCATCCTGTTCCAGGTCTGGTACTGTGACAACATATTGTTTCATTTTTCTCAAGTCATTTATTCTTTGTGCTCAGTGTCCATGACCAGTATAAGAAAATGAGAAAGGAGCACTTCATGATGATGGTGGCATTGGCAGGGCAGAAATGTCACTTCAGACTTTCTTGTCAACCTATATTCCAAATGTTGCACATCTTGGCGGAGAATGAGTGATTGCTCAGCAGTGATTCCTTCGATCCATCATCTAGGAGTAAATTGTTCTGAATAATGACCTATTCCATCTTTCCTATTTGGAATATATATTACAAGAAGCCTAGAAAAAAGACTATTTCAACTTTGTTGTAATTCAAGTTCACCGTAAATGCAAGGCAGAAATCTTGGAGTCTTGGGCCCCTTAAATGTGAAACATGGTTATGAGTCAGATTCAAGCTTCTGACAACTGTCTGGGTCTGTTTTCTTTCAAAATTCAGCTGGAAAGTGAATTTGTACAGTAATTTCAATGGAAATTTCATGGGCAATCGTGTGTGTGTGTGTGTGTGTGTGTGTGTGTGTGTAGGGAGAGAGGAGATGAGAAGGATTTCACTTTTGCAATTTTTCAATTTGAAAACAAAAAACAGAAATTTGTTTTCTGTGGTGTAGTGGTACAAGACAGTATAATAATCTGATTGCTTTAGGTGTGAAACTAAATTTTCCCCTCCTCATACGCTTGAGCGAATAGATTTAAGTTCTTCTTTATCTCTGCAGCAGAAAGAAGGGGAAACAAACTGCTACCTTCTCTCATGTGATACTGCTAGGAGTATTCAAGTCTCATCTGGTATTTCTAACTTATCTTGGAGGATGTTTACAAAGGGATCCTTTGGATGCAGTGCCAACATTCCCACAGAAAGATAAAAGGTTTCTAGCTTTGTGGTTGTACCCTTCCCAGGAGGTGTGGTGTCAGTTTTTTGACATTTCCCTAGGTAACAGAACAGGTTCAACGCTCTGGCTTTACATAGAATTGTGTGTGTGTGTGTGTGTATCTGTATATATCATTATCTGTATGTTATCTTGTGGTTGTATGTATGTGTATAAAATTCAAACTTGCTGTTACTGGATTCTATGTTAAATTCACTGAGAAGGATTATTTTAAGAGGTTTGAATGTAATCATTTCTGAAAAGTTACCAACTATTCAAAATTATCTATAGTATAAAAATATGTTCAAATATTTCTGTTTTTTTAAGGAGAGGGATATCTCTAAAGAAATAGTCTTTATTCCTCCCTTGAATCTAAAGGGAGGATTTTCCAATGAAATAGTTGATATGTTTTCATGATACTTAAATTGTCTATTTTCCCCCTACTGAATAAATGTTTACAGGAAAACCCTGTCAGCTATTTTAAATTTATCAAATATTTTAAATATATACTAAATATGGGTGATGTTGTGCTCAGTTCACAATTTGACAGCAGCTATACATTTCTGAGGCCAGAACCATAAATCAGTTTTTCTAATCTATACTTTTAATCATTAAATCTAAACTCTTTAGTTAAGGAAATCACTCACTTTTCTATTAACTGGTTTAGACTTCATTTAAAAGTAACAAAGAATATGAAGAGGAATTCAAAAGTCACTTCAACAAGAGTTATGTTCTGTCCATCTGCATCCTAGGTTTTATCTCTAAGTGATCTTCATATATTCTCTGGTGAAGTGGTTTTGACTAACTCAGATTTGTTTTCAAAAAAGAAAATAAAATCACTGAGACCGAATATATTGCAATATCATCAAACTCTTTCATGTCGACTGAATTCCATACATGAGATGTATTTCTTGGTGAACACTTTTTCTCAAGTTAACTGTGTGAAAACTAGAACATCCTCGCTCGACATAAATGTTAAATTAGTTAACATACATTTATTGAATACTTACTTTGCTAGATCTCTACATGTATACTGTAGGAAAAGATAGGCATGACTATCTAGGTATATCAGTATAACACAAAAAATAATCAGTATTCCAAACTTCCAGTGAAACATAATTCAATACCTTCTATAAAATTCTGCTGTTATACGGTAAACTTATGACAGAGATGCTCAAACTTTTATGCATCTCAGAATCAGCTGATATTCTTTGAGATAAAAAAATGCCTGGGCATTTCGTCCACAGTTTCTGGTTACATAGATCTGGGGCAAATCCTGGTCATCTGTATTTTTAATAAGCCCTCCAAGTAATCTTTGTCTACCACAAAGTTTGAGAGCTAATGGTCCAAAATGCAATTTTTAATCTTGTTTCTTTCTTTTTTTTAACACCAGAAATATTAAAAGACCAATGCATTACTTAATGTAAACATTAAGTTTAACATATAAATTAATGGACTGAAAAAGAGGATGAGAGAAAATTCTAACTAAATGCCTGCAGTTGGGACTGTACTTAATTTTGTGCTTACAGTCTCTATTGGCACTCAATATTTTTTAATACTAGTGATCAGCATTTTTGCTTTTAGAAAGTATATCAATGAACTTTTCAGTAAAGAAATTACTAGCTCATATGCTTAAGAAGTTATATGGTGGCAATAATGGCTTCAGGTATGGTGCAATTTAGAGGTTTACATTATCTCTTAATTCTGCCTTCCTCCATACGTCAACTTTATGTTCAGAATGTTTTTCAATTCCATCAGCAATAACTGCATCAGTTTCACATGCTACGTTCTTAAACCATACCATGAAGAAAATCACTTCTTTGTACCCCCACCAAACTGCCTAAAAGATGTTTATTTCACTCTATTCAAACCAACTTAAAGGATGTGCCATTGTAGAATATCTGAGCTAGAGAGATAAGACTATATTGATCAATTTATAACAATCAGGGTCCACGTGGAGGCAGAGGTGGGGTCCAGTATACCACAAACCAAAGCTCCTACACAATAGAAAAGTGGTGGAATAGTTTCTGGGGAGACAACCCCAGTGTGCTATACTGGGGGAAATGGTATGAATACAAATTTAAATCATTTCCCTGAGCTAGAATATAGTGTTAATGCTAAATCTTGCCAAGTCATTTCCATTCTTCTTCTTGAATGATTTTTCTTCAAATTGTATGAATCAAGAGGAACACGATCTTGAACTTAGGAAGTCATGAACTTAGGAAAAACAAATGTTCCAATTCTTCTGCATATTTGAAGCTATGGGCCATTTAATTTCACTGTGGGTATCACAAAGTGGTAGGGCAAGTGGGTAGTAAATGCAATGACCTTTACTTATAGGTCATATACATGATCATACTCTATTTGTATTATAACACAGAGTGCAAGTAACAATGTTATTGATTCTGTAAATGTGAGCATGAGGAGCATAGAAAATAGTTTAGCTAATTGTGGCCTGTTAAGATAGGACACCAATTTAAAGGAAGTAATGGTAAATCCAAGCTAGAGGTGGTTTGATGACAAACTGCATAGACGTGAGTCACTGTAAGTTTCAAAGCAATGTGTCAGGGACAGTCTGTGAATTTCACTTCACTGCCTTTGGCTTGTGCCAGAGAAGGAGCAATGGGAAGTCTCTGGAGTGTGTTAGGTGTGAGGATGCAGGAAAAGCCAGGATTTATTTTCCTTGTGCCCATCAGTACCACCGTAGAGTGTTTCAGTGCTGCAGTACTACTCAGAGTGGAACTGCTCAGAGGATTGGAGAGAATATTGTACCTAAGTTCTACTTAAGAAAAAGAAAGAAAGAATCCATAATAAAAAAATTCCAGACAGTGTGGATCAGTCCAATATTTTACTTCAGGTAGAAGCTCCTCTAAGCATGATAGTGAGTGGCTTGGGTTTTGGAGTTGGCTCAACAATGACACCTTATTTCTATAAAGGGGCTAATATTCATAGAACTTACCCCTGAGCACCTCTGTGAGAGACAATGTAATGTTCATGATGCAGCATGTTATAAAATGAAATAGAGAAAAGCAATAGTTCTTTTAAAGTAATCTTATTATTACAGCTTCTTCTTGATGGTTTATGTGTCATCTCTACCATCAAAAGTAGAATAGCATCTATGATGACCTTCAAGAGTGGGTCTGACAAGAGCTCCTATTTACTTCCATTCCCACCCATCCATCTCAATCAGGTTTTAAACAATTCTTCTGAGTCTGAGTGTGACACATAGGGATTTGGATTGATGCCTGCCTCCCCCTGGAAGATGAAAACTCAGACCTACAGCAACCAGGCAGGTGCAGTAAATGACTGAATCACCTCATTCGCACAGCGGTCACCGGGAGAATGTGGGCCCCATCTAAAGGGGGTACAGGCTCTAACAAGCTCTGTCCTCAGTTGCTGTGGGCCCCAAACTGCTAGTCCTTCCAGTTCTTCAAGACAAGCTAGAAATCAGATTTTAAATGTGAAATATCCCCATTTACATAACTTAAAAAGAAAATAGGTTGTATAAGTCAAATAACAAAGGTGTGCAGGCCAGACATGCCTTATGCGTTCCCAGGTTCCTCCATGTGACCTGTGGTAACCACATGATAGTGGAATAAGATCCATCTTATCACTGCTTTTTTTATTCTAAAGTTCAGCCTGCTCCGCTGGACCTGTAATTTGTCGGTCATCAAAATGGTTGTGTCTTAATATCATATGATATCGCTTCTATGTGGAATCTAAAAAAAGGCTACAAATGAACTTATCTATAAAACAGAAACAGAATTACAGATGTAGAAAATAAACTTATGGTTACCAGAGGGTAAGGGGGGAAGGGATAAATTGGGAGATTGGGATTGACATATACACACAATTATATATAAAATAGATAACTAATAAGGATCTACTGTATAGCACAAGGAACTCTACTCAATACTTTGTTAATGGCCTATATGGGAAAATAATCTGAAAAAGGCTGGATATATGTATATGTATAACAGATTCACTTTGCTGCACACCTGAAACACAACATTGTAAATCAACTATATTCCAATAAAATTAAAATATTTTTAAAAAATGGTTGTGTCTTTCAATAACCTTCCAACTTGTGACCCCTAATTGTTGAACTGTTGAATCTAAGAATAAGAGTCACAAACTCAAACACTTCCGGAAGTAAGGCATTTAAAGCTAATATTTCAAGTGGGGCTGGACATAAAAGGCTATGGAGAGACTATGGTGCATGAAATAGTGTATAACTCCCCTTAGATGAGAGTCATAAATTTATATTTCAAGCCAGAACAGTTTGAAATAAAAAAGAGTGCTATTAACCGTTACATCAGATTAACAGATGTAAAAGGGGACACACTTGAATATATGGTCATCCTAAGAGATAAGGAATGCTCAGATTCAGCAAGTACTCACATAGGATCTTCAAGACCTTGTGATTCATAAAGGGAAGTCAGAGATGGGCATTTTGTGCTATATCTCTAATTGTTAAACATTGGTTGATAATTTAATTTTTAATCTCTACCTAAAACAAAAAAAACAAAACTACCACCCAACCATATCTGTCAAACAGATCTTGCCCTCTGCCCTCTAGTGTGCAACCTTACTACAAAGATTTGAATTTATATCGTATTCTTTCTCCCAGTATGTGCTTCTAACTGAATGTTCTCTTTGCCCCTTCTTTGTTTTAGACGCCCTAGTTTGGCCCTGTCCATGTGAACATAACTTCTAGCCATCCCATTCATTAAACCTGATCTTTGGAGACTGAAAATTCTCCTACCATCTCCCAGTTCCCCTTTGGCCATCCACTTCTGACACCCCTACTTAGGGCAAGTCTTATCCCTGCCCATTCCAAATGAGGTGACCTTAGTCTCACCTTTGCAACCTTGGTCCTATGCCTCATCATCAATGACAGGTGCTTAGGAAAGAAGGTCTTTACAACTGGTATTTCTATTCTTTGGTAGAAAATTACCTTTGTCAAATTTAATAACTATGACTATTGGCAAACATAAAATAATTACAGTCCTATATCAGTAAACACCCAACTGGTGAACAAGTTCATAAACATGGCCTTCATAAGGCTACTACAAATCTCAAAGCTGAGTAAAAAATGTACCAGCAATGGTAAATATGATTAGTGAAATTTTCATAATTGCATTATTTTGTTCAGAAATTAAGGAATTTTCAAAGTGAATCTCTCTAAATGTTATATTTAATACATGCATACTTAAAAAAATTCTCAGCAAATGAATAAATGCATCAGTGAAAGCAGTACATCTTCTAGAGTTAAATTTGTGCTTATATGATGTACAGTGATTTCACTTGCATGTACATATTTAATAGGTGTGTAATCTTCTAGTTTGAATGAGAGTCATCATATATGCAGGCGCTAAGAATTGGCAAAGAAAATAAACACTAAATTGAGTTTAAATGTTCTTCAAAATTGATTATAGCAAATTACCCAAACTAAAGCTATATTTAGAAGTAAACCTAGGAAATCTTGTTTTGGCAGATGATATAGGTCTTCTGACTAAAGATGTACAAATTCATCCTAAGGGCTTAGAAGAGTGCTTCTGAGCCAAGGAGGAGCAGAGCTTATGCAGACTCCCTTTGATTCGCTGTCACAGTCAAAGTTGCACACCAAAAACTTCTGCATTTTTATCCAAGATCCCAGTTTCAAGTAAGTGATATTCCCCACAATTCTAAAGCTACTCAACATATTTTTGACTATGTACTTGATCATAATTGGGCATAATGAAATCTTTCCTTTGGTCAGTACATGTTTCAGCATCTAAACTCCAAATAGTTTGAGTCATCATACCCCCTCATCACACCTCTGTCCTATATGTATTCATATCAATATTTTCATCAGTCAAGTTGTTTAGTTTTCTAGAGCTGGTTAGGTCTTCCAATGGTCTTCTGTGTAGAGTCAGCACTCTTTGTGTTTTATATATACTTAGAATTATTTTATTCTTATATTTTATGCCCATATTTCAATTCCTTTCTTGTATATACCTATAGCCTATAAACAGGCAGTGTTCTAGATTCTGTGAATACAAAGGAGAATATAAAAGGTAGCAGCCCTCAAGGAGCCATGAGCTGGCAGGATGAGGTACATGGAATGAATATATATAAGTTAATAACACAATAACTACTACCACCACCATTTCTGCTAGCAAAATTTACAATATCTGAGACTTCCTAACTGATCACAATGTAGCATCATCCTGTTCAACAAATAACCTAAGTCACAGATATACATTATTTAGAGACGAGGAAACTGAGGATTAGCAATTTAAAACATTACTTATTAGTAAGTGAAAGATCAGTAACTTGAACCCAGAAATCTGACTCTAAATCCTTGGCACTTGGATACTATGGAATTTGGGCAAATGACCAATTAATTATATATGAGAAGATAAGAAAGATTTCATAGAAAGGATTTTTTCTATTTATTTTGTAATATGTATTAGATACTTATTATGAGTTAGGCAGTATGCTAAATGTTAGAAGATCACATACAAATAAGACATAATATTTCCTCTTAAAAAGTTCACAGTGTAAAAGGACAGACAGCCTCAAAAAATAATTAACAGGGAGTTAAGGGCAGCAATAGACATATGGAATGAGGGCAACAGGGAGTCAGGCACCTTCTTGGGTGGGTAAGGAATGTCTTCACAAGGAAAAGACAAGTCTTAATGAGACGAAGAATAAGGTGAAATTGCCAGATGGCCAGAGTGAAGTTCACTTGTGGCTCAGCATGTGAAAAGGCATGGAGGCTTGAAATATAATTGTATATATGGGTATGTTGAAGCTGAGGCTGCAGAGGAAGTGGTCCAATTCAAATGCTAAGATTTGCACTCTCCTAGCAGCCAGGCCTTGTACATTCCACTCAGGACAAAGACTACATCTGTTTCCTTTTTATTCCTTCACTGCTTTAAACTTGGTAGACAACTAATAAAATTTTTCTGATTAATTCATAAGGACTCTGAGTATCATACTAAGAATCTATGTTTTTCTTGTACTCCTAATGTATTTTATTTTAGACAGTTGTGTTTTCCTGTCCCTGGGTTGTATGCCACATGATTTATTAAACACCTTAATGCAACTTTTTGATAAACTATAAACTGTCTCATATAAAAGATGAACTTTAGTTTTAAAGACACAGACTCATTTGTACGTGACTGTGAAGGAATCCTAAGTCATCAAGAGCCATGGTGCTGAGAGCCCAGGATGAGGTGGTTTATTTTGTTCTCATTATACATTCTCGGGATGGCTTCCTTGCAGAGTGATGCTTTCTTTTCCACATCAAAAATGACTCAAAGTTTCCAGTGTACTATTTCACCCCAAAAAAATGCATAAGGAAAAAAAAGAATCTGCACGTTTGGGGAATAAATTTCAGAAAATGTGTGGTTAGGAATGATATCACGGCAGTTGATATATATATATATATATATATATATATATATATATATATATTTTTTTTTTTTTTTTTTTTTTGCGGTATGCGGGCCTCTCACTGTTGTGGCCTCTCCCGTTGCAGAGCACAGGCTCCAGATGCGCAGGCTCAGCGGCCATGGCTCATGGGCCTAGCTGCTCCGCGGCATGTGGGATCTTCCCGGACCAGGGCACGAACCCGTGTCCCCTGCATCAGCAGGCGGACTCTCAACCACTGCGCCACCAGGGAAGCCTCAGCTGATATTTTTAATAATCAACTCACATATTTTGAAATACAACAAATCCAACCAACCCACAAATGTTTTCTTCAGAATCTACAAAGGCCAAGACACTGTGATGAATGCTAGAAAGATGGAGAGATGGCGGGGGGTGGGGGATGTTCTAATTTCAAGAGGACTCAACAAGAGTGAGATCCCTCCCCACATATAAGCCAAACACACAGGAAGTGAAAAAGAAAGCAGACCGTTTTACACACATTAACTAAAATATTAACCAAACACCAAATGGGAGCCAATACAAAAACAAACAAACACCAACCACAGGTATTTTATCTACATTTTACTACTGATCCCAAATCCCTTGGAACTAAGAAAATGTTTTAAAATCTTGGTACTTTTTCTTTTTATTCAATTTCACATTTATACCTTAATTTGAAGGGGGGAAAAAAAACCAGGAAGATGTCTAATGTTTCTGGGCAACCAGAAGTAGGGCTATCAGAGAGATTTGAGTGAGGACTGGAACATCATAATTCAGTCTTAGAGAGAAATGGACCTTAAACAAACGTCTGTTCAACTACTCAGTCAACATGTTAACCCTGCAGTAGAATAATCAAGGCAAAGATGAGTACAGAGAAAAAGGACAGGTAAGGTACAAAGCAGATATGCATGCATGGTATATGTCTGAGTTGAAATCAAACTGTGTGGTTTATCTAGCTGTAAAATTTTTAAAAAGAACAACAAGGTCCTACTGTATAGCACAGGGAGCTATATTCAATATCCTGTGATAAACCATAATGGAAAAGAATATTGAAAAAAGAACATATATATATATATATATTTATATATATAAAGTGATTCAGTTATACATATATATGTATAACTGATATACATACATATATATGTATAACTGAATCACTTTGTTGTACAGCAGAAATTAACACATTGTAAATCAACAATACTTCAGTTTAAAAAAATGTGAAAAGAAAATTTAAAGATACACTTTCTTTTTTTCCAGAAGATGGACTTCATGGTGTGCGATTAACATTAGTTCATCTTAAATAGTATGGAGGGATCCTGCTCATTTTCTACATGCACTTGTTGTGGGAGAAAGGGCAGTGAAGGCAAAATAGCTTTGTGATAAAATAACCATGCTTTGACGTCCAGCAGATTTTGACAAAATTCTGGCACTATTACTTCCTAGGCCTATGACCTTAGACAGTCATTTGACTTTTACGAACTTATGTGCTGTCATTGGTAAAATGAGAAAAATCATCCTTTCTCAAGATTTATGAGTTAATATGTGCTAAACTTAGAACAGTGCCTGGCGGGTGGTAGGAGCTCAATAAATGATAAAGAGAATTACAAGATGCGTGGGAATCCCATGGATCATTGGAAGAGTAGATTGTTAAAGTGACTTGGGATAATGACTGATGACATCAGAACTGATTCAGTTTCTGCAGAACTTTTTTATTGATTGTATGTTAACTTGAGAGCCATGCTTTCAGTGGGGGAAAAGCAGCCTATTTAAAAGTATCCTAGAGAAAAGCATCATTGCTGATATTTTAAGTTTGACCCAAGTTACTTTTAGTATCAATTTAGTATCATCCCTTTCAGTCTTTTTTCTTTTTAATAATTTTATTGGAGTTTTATTGCTTTATACTGGTGTGTTAGTTTCTGCTGTATAACAAAGTGAATCAACTATACATAAACATATATCCCCATATCCTGTCCCCCTTGCATCTCCCTCCCACGCCCCCATCCCAGTCCTCTAGGTGGTCACAAAGCACTGAGCTGATCTCCCTATACTATGCAGCTGCTTCAGCTAGCTCTTTTACTTAGGTAGTGTATATATGTCAATGCAACTCTCACTTCATCCCAGCTTACCCTTCTCCCTCCCTGTGTCTTCAGGTCCATTCTCTACGTCTGCATCTTTATTCCTGTCCTGCCTGTAGGTTCTTAAGAACCATTTTTTTTTTTTTTTTTTTTTAGATTCCATATATATGTGTTAGCATACGGTATTTGTTTTTCTCTTTCTGACTTACTTCACTCTGCATGACAGATTCTAGGTCCATCCACCTCACTACAAATAACTCAATTACGTTTCTTTTTATGGCTGAGTAATATTCCACTGTATATAGGTGCCAATCTTCTTTACACATTCGTCTGTCAGTGGACACTTAGGCTGCTTCTGTGTCTTGATATTATTAATAGTGCTGCAATGAACATTGTGCTACATGACTATTTTTGAATTACCGTTTTCTCAGGGTATATGCCCAGTAGTGCTATTGCTGGGTTGTATGGTAGTTCTAATTTTATATTTTAAGGAACCTCCATATTCGTCTCCATAGTGGCTGCATCAATTTTCATTCCCACCAATAGTGCAAGAGGGTTCCCTTTCCTCCACACCTTCTCCAGCATTAACTGTTTGGAGATTTTTTGATGATGGCCATTCTGACTGGTGTGAGGTGATACCTCATTGTAGTTTTGATTTGCCTTTCTCTAATGATTAGTAATGTTGAGCATCCTTTCATGTGTTTGTTGGCAATCTGTATATCTTCTTTGGGAAAATGTTTATTTAGGTCTTCAGCTCATTTTTGGATTGGGTTGTTATTTTGATATTGAGCTGCATGAGCTGCTTATATATTTTGGAGATTAATTCTTTGTCAGCTGCTACATTTGCAAATACGTTCTCCCATTCTGAAGGTTGTCTTTTCATCTTGTTTATGGTTTCCTTTGCTGTGCAAAAGCTTTTCAGTTTCATTAGGTCACATTTTTTATTTTTGTTTTTATTTCCATTTCTCTAGGAGGTGGGTCAAAAAGGATCTTGGTGTGATTTATGTCATAGAGTGTTCTGCTGATGTTTTCTTCTAGGAGTTAGATAGTGTCTGGCCTTACATTTAGGGCTTTAATCCATTTTGAGTTTATTTTTGTGTAGTGTTAAGGAGTGTTCTAAGTTCATTCTATTACATGTAGCTGTCTAGTTTTCCCAGCACCACTTATTGAAGAGGCTCTCTTTTCTCCATTATATATTCTTGTCTCCTTTATCAATGATAAGGTGACCATATGTGCATGGGTTTATCTCTGGGCTTTCTATCCTGTTCCATTGATCTATATTTCTGTTTTTGGGTCAGTACCATACTGTCTTGATTACTGTAGCTTTGTAGTATAGTCTGAATTCAGGGAGCCTAATTCCTCCAGCTCCGTTTTTCATTCTTGAGATTGCTTTAGCTATTCGGGGTCTTCTGTTTTTCCATACAAATTGTGAAATGTTTTGCTCTAGTTTTGTGAAAAGTGTCATTGGTAGTCTGATAGGGATTGCATTGAATCTGTAGATTGCTTTGGGTAGTAAAGTCATTTTCACAATGTTGATTCTTCCAATCCAAGAACATGGTATATCTCTCTATCTGTTGGTATCATCTTTAATTTCTTTCCTCAGTGTCTTATAGTTTTCTGCATACAGGTCTTTTGTCTCCTTAGGTAGGTTTATTCCTAGGTATTTTATTCTTTTTGTTGCAGTGGTAAATGGGAGTGTTTCCTTAATTTCTCTTTCAGGTTTTTCATCATTAGTGTAGAGGAATGCAAGAGATGTCTGTGCATTAATTTTGTATCCTGCTACTTTACCAAATTCATTGATTAGCTCGAGTAGTTTTCTGGTAGCATCTTTAGAATTCTCTATGTATAGTATCATGTCATCTGCAAACAGTGACAGCTTTACTTCTTCTTTTCCGATTTGGATTCCTTTTATTTCTTTTTCTTCTCTGATTGCTATGGCAAAAACTTCCAAAACTATGTTGAATAATAGCAGTGAGAGTGGGCAACCTTGTCTTCTTCCTAATCTTAGTGGAAATGGTTTCAGTTGTTCACCATTGAGAATGATTGGCTCTGGGTTTGTCATATATGCCTTTATTATGTTGATGTATGTTCACTCTATGCCTACTTTCTGGAGGGTTTTTATCATAAATGGGTGTTGAATTTTATCAAAAGCTTTTTCTGCTATTATTGAGATGATCAATATGGTTTTTATCCTTCAATTTGTTAATATGATGTATCACATTGATTGATTTGCGTACACTGAAGAATCCTTGCATTCTTGGGATAAAATCCACTTGATCACGGTGTATGATCTTTGTAATGTGCTGTTGGATTCTATTTGCTAGTATTTTGTTGAGGATTTTTGCATCTATGATCATCAGTGATATTGGCCTGTAGTTTTCCTTTTTTTGTGATATCTTTGTCTGGTTTTTGTATCAGGGTGATGGTGGCCTTGTAGAATGAGTTTGGGAGTGTTCCTTCCTCTGCTATACTTTGGAAGAGTTTGAGGAGGTTAGGTGTTAGCTCTTTTCTAAATGTTTGATAAAATTTGGCTGTGAAGTCATCTGGTCTTGGGCTTTTGTTTGCTGGAAGAGTTTTAATCACAGTTTCGATTTCAGTGCTTGTGATTGGTGTGTTTATATTTTCTATTTCTTCCTGGTTCAGTCTCAGAAGATTGTGTTTTTCTAAGAATTTGTCCATTTCTTACAGGTCATACATTTTATTGCCATATAGTTGCTTGTAGTAATCTCTCATGATCCTTTGTATATCTCCAGTGTCAGTTGTTACTTCTCCTTTTTCATTACTAATTCTGTTGATTTAACTCTTCTCCCTTTCTTTCTTGATGAGTCTGGCTAATGGTTTTTCAATTTTGTTTATCTTCACAAGGAAGCAGCTTTAAGTTTTACTGATCTTTTCGATTGTTTCCTTCATTTCTTTTTCATTTATTTCTCATCTGATCTTAATGATTTCTTTCCTTCTGCTAACTTTGTTTTTTTTTTTTTTTCTTTTCTTCTTTCTCTAATTGCTTTAGGTGTAAGGTTAGGTTGTTTATTTGAGATTTTTCTTGTTTCTTGAGGTAGGATTGTATTGCTATAAACTTCCCTCTTACAACTGCTTTTGTTGCATCCCATAACTTTTGGGTTGTCCTGTTTTCACATTTGCCCTATGTAGTGAGGTGTTCCTATGTTGGGTGCAAAAATATTTACAATTGTTATATCTTCTTCTTGGATTAATCCCTTGATCATTATGTAGTGTCCTTCTTTGTCTCTTGTAATAGTTTTTATTTTAAAGTCTATTTTCTCTGATATGAGAATTGCTACTCCAGCTTTCTTTTGATTTCCATTTGCACAGAATATCTTTTCCCATCCCCCCACTTTCAGTCTGTATGTATCCCTAGGTCTGAAGTAGGTCTCTTGTAGACAGCATATATACGGGTCTTGTGATTGTATCCATTCAGCCAGTCTGTGTCTTTTGGTTGCAGCATTTAGCCTATTTACATTTAAGGTAATTATCAATATGTAGGTTCCTGTTACCATTTTCTTAATTGCTTTGGGTTTGTTTTTGTAGGTCTTTTCCTTCTCTTGTGTTTCCTGCCTAGAGAAGTTCCTTTAGCATTTGTTGTAAAGCTAGTTTGGTGGTGCTGAATTCCCTTAGCTTTTGCTTGTCTGTAAAAATTTTAATTTCTCCATCAAATCTGAATGAGATCCTTGCTGGGTAGAGCAATCTTGGTTGCTGGTGTTCCCCTCACATCACTTTAAATATGCCCTGCCACTCCCTTCTGGCTTGTACAGTTTCTGCTGAGAAATAAGCTGTTAACCTTAAGGGGATTCCCTTGTATGTTATTTGCTGCTTTTCTCTTTCTGCTTTTATTATTTTTTCTTTGTGTTTAATTTTTGATAGTTTGATTAATATGTGTCTTGGTGTGTTTCTCCTTGGATTTATCCTGTAAGGGACTCTCTGCACTTCCTGGACTTGATTGACTATTTCCTTTCCCATATTAGGGACATTTTCAACTATAATCTCTTCAAGTATTTTCTCAGTCCCTTTCTTTTTTCTCTTCTTCTTCTAGGCCCCCTATAATTCTAATGTTGGTGTGTTTAATGTTATCCCAGAGGTCTCTGAGACTGTGCTCAATTCTTTTCATTCTTTTTTCTTTATTCTGCTCTGAAGTAGTTATTTCCACTATTTTATCTTCCAGGTCACTTATCTGTTCTTCTGCCTCAGTTATTATGCTGTTGATTCCTTCTGGAGAATTTCTAATATCATTTACTGTGTTGTTCACAATTGGTTGTTTGCTCTTTAGTTCTTCTAGATCCTTACGAACATTTCTTGTATTTTCTCCATTCTCTTTCCAAGATTTTGTATCATCTTTACTATCATTACTCTGAATTCTTTTTCAGGTAGACTGCCTATTTCCTCTTCATTTGTTTGGTCTGTGGGTTTTAACTTTGCTCCTTCATCTGATGCATTTTTGTCTGTCTTCTCATTTTGCTTAACTTACTGTGTTTGGGGTCTCCTTTTCACAGGCTGCAGGTTCATAGTTCCCGTTGTTTTGGTGTCTGCCCCCAATGGCTAAGGTTGGTTCAGTGTGTTGTGTAGGCTTCCTGGTGGAGGGGACTGATGCCTGTGTTCTGGTGGATGAGGCTGGATCTTGTCTTTCTGGTGGGCAGGACCACATCTGGTCGTGTGCTTTGGGGTGTCTGTGAACTTATTATGATTTTAGGCAGCCTCTCTGCTAATGGGTGGAGTTGTTCCTGTCTTGTTAGTTGTTTGGCATAGAGTGTCCAGCACCGTAGCTTGCTGGTCATTGAGTGGAGCTGGGTCTTAGCATTGAGATGGAGCTCTCTTGGAGAGCTTTTGCTGTTTGCTATTACATGGTGCCTGGAGGTCTCTGGTGGACCAATGTCCTGAACTCGGCTCTCCCACCTCAGACGCACAGGCCTCACACCGGCCAGAGCACTAAGACCCTGTCAGTCACATGGCTCAAAAGAAAAGGGAGAAAAAGAAAGAAAGAAAAAATAAATAAAATAAAATAAAGTTATTAAAATAAAAATATTATTAAAAAAAAACAAAACAGAAGAGAGCAACCAAACCAATAAAACAAATCCACCAATGATAACAATCGCTAAAAACTATACTAAGATAAACATAATAATCAAAAGCTAGTCTGTCACATACAGCAAACCCTAAGTCTACAGTTGCTCCCAAAGTCCACTGTCTCAATTTTGGGATTATTCGTTGTCTATTCCGGTATTCCACAGATGCAGGGTACATCAAGTTGATTGTGGAGATTTAATCTGCTGCACAGAGAAATTTCCCTTTCTCTTCTTTGTTCACCCAGCTCCTGGGGTTCAGTTTTGAATTTGACCATGCTTCTGCATGTAGGTCGTGCACTGACATCTGTTCTTTGCCCAGGCAGGACGTGGTTAAAGGCGTGGCTGTTTAGGGAGCTCTGGCTCACTCAGGTCGGGAGGAGGAAGGGGTACGAAATGCGGGGCGAGCCTGTGGTGGTAGAGGCCAGTGTGATGTTGCAACAACCTGAAGCGCGCCATGCGTTCTCCCGGGGAAGTTGTCCCTGGATCCCGAGACCCTGGCAGTGGTGGGCTGCACAGGCTCCCGTAGTGGGGGAAGGTGTGGATAGTGACCTGTGCTTGCACATAAGCTTCTTGGTGGCGGCAGCAGCAGCCTTAGCATTTCATTGACATCTCCGGTGTCCAAGCTGATGGCCGCGGCTTGTGCCCATCTCTGAAGCTTGTTTAGGCAGTGTTCTGAATCTCCCCTCCTCACCATCCAGAATAAATGGTCTCTTGCCTCTTAGTCTGGTCCAGATTTTTTCTCAGACTCCCTCACGGCTATCTGTGGCACAGTAGCCCCCTTCAGGCTGTGTTTATGCAGCCAACCCCAGTTCTCTCCCTGGGATCTGACCTCCAAAGCCCGAGCCTCAGCTCCCAGCCCCCACCCGCCCCGGTGGTGAGCAGACAAGCCTCTCAGGCTGGTGAGTGCTGTTCTGCACAAATCCCCTGTGTGGGAATCTCTCTGCTTTACCCTCTGTGCCCCTGTTGCTGTGCTCTCCTCAGTGGCTGTGAAGCTTCCCCCACTGCCCATGGGGAAAGCCCCATTTCCACCAATATAGGGGCCTTCTTAGTGTGTGGAAACTTTTCCTTCTTCACAGCTCCCTCCCAGAGGTGCAGGTCCCATCCCTATTTTTTGTCTCTGTTTTTTTTCTTTTGCCCTACCCAGGTGTGTGGGTAGTTTCTTGCCTTTTGGGAAGTCTGAGGTGTTCTGCCAGCGTTCAGCAGGTGTTCTGTAGGAGTTGTTCCACATGTAGATATACTTTTGATTTATTTGTGGGGAGGAAGGTGATCTCCATGTCTTACTCCTCTGACATCTTGAAGGTCTCCCCCTTTTAGTCTTTCTGTTTTTTTCCCCCCAGGTATTGATCTCAACTCCATTTCTGGCCTTGCTGAGAATCTTTCCCTTAGCATCCCCATGGATCTAACATGGAACGCTATGCTTCTTCACAGCTTTCTCGTTCTCAACAGCCCTGGGTTTTACACCACCCAATTTTACACCACAACCTAGAGCAGATGTTACTGTGGCCTTTAGGCTGTACTAGATCTGAAGATGCAGCTTCTTTGGATGTGCAGTTATTTTTAAACACAAAAGTCATTCTCATAAACATTCACATTTCCAGTTTTCCTTGGAAAAGAAAACCCAAAGATATGACCCGAGTCCCTAAGAACAATAAGTGGCTAGGGCTAAGCAGGGGTGGAGAAGACACCATCAACCAGCATCCACTCCCTCCTCTCCCTTTCCTGACAGAACTATATTGGTTCAGGTACACAAATGCCCATAGCCTTTGTGACTCCAGGAAAAGTGACTCCCTCACTTTCCGAATCTTCCTTTTGGCCAGCCATGTGTTTCTTCAAGAACTTGTGACCAAATATGAGCTAATGGAATGTTAGGAGATGTTTTCTGGGGTTTCTGGAAAAGGTCCTTCCTCCTAGATCTCCTGATAAACTTTCTGAACTGTCCCTCTCCTTTCCTCTGGTTACTATTTGTCATAATAATGAAGCTTAGAACTGCTGCAGCCATCTTGCTACCATCTTGAAGGCAAAGCCCTTTGCCCAAAGGAGGATGGAGCCAGGAGAATTTCAGGGAAACAGAGGGTCATTCAAAACCCCACATGGCCTCTGGACTGACTTACTATATGTAAGCCAATAATTCCTTCACTTCATCCATTTTTTTTTTTAATTGGGGTATAGATGTTTTACAATGTTGTATTAGTTTCCACTATACAGTGGAGTTCCCTGTGCTATACAGCTGGTTCTTATTAGTTATTTGTTTTATATATATTAGTGTATATATGTTAATCCCAATCTCCCAATTCTTCTCACCCACCATTGCTCCCCTTTGTTGTCCATATGTTTGCTCTCTACATCTGTGTCTCTATTTCTGCCTTGCAAACTGGTTCATCTGTACCATTTTTCTAGATTCCACAAATATGTGTTAATATACAATATTTGTTTTTCTCTTTCTGACTTACTTCACTCTGTATGACAGTCTCTAGGTCCATGCACATCTCTACAAATGACCCAATTTCATTCCTTTTTATGGCTGAGTAATATTTCATTGTATATATGTACCACAGCTTCTTTATCCATTCATCTGTCGATGGACATTTAGGTTGCTTCGATGTCCTGGCTACTGTAAACAGGGCTGCAATGAACATTGTGGTACACATATATTTTTGAATTATGGTTTTCTCAGGGTATATGCCCAGGAGTGGGATTGCTGGGCCATATGGTAATTCTATTTTTAGTTTTTTAAGGACTCTCCATACTGTTCTCCATAGTGGCTACAAACAATAAATGCTGGAGAGGGTGTGGAGAAAAGGGAACCCTCTGGCACTGTTGGTGGGAATGTAAATTGATACAGCCACTAAGGAAAATACCTCATCCATTTTGAAAGAAGTAGTTGTTGCCCATCTTTCAATGAACAAAAGTGACGAAGGGAGTGTACCCCACATGTGCATCACCATATCTCCATAGCAACAGCTCCTCATACATGTGCCCTGACCTGCTTTATTCCTTAGTTACTTACTGAGTTCTGGTCAGCATTTAAGTTGGTGTCTCATATTACAGACATGGACTAAAACAAATGTAGACCAGGAAGATATCAAGGCTTGTGGTGTTTCAGGAGTGAGGGTGAAATATGCTAACAAATGACTTCCCCTCCTTTTAAAAAAGGAGTGATGGGGGCTTCCCTGGTGGTACGGCGGTTGAGGGTCTGCCTGCCAATGCAGGGGACACGGGTTCGTGCCCTGGTCCGGGAAGATCCCACATGCCGCGGAGCGGCTGGGCCCGTGAGCCATGGCCACTAAGCCTGCACGGAGCCTGTGCTCCACAACGGGAGAGCCCACAACAGTGAGAAGCCCGCGTACCGCAAAAAAAAAAAAAAAAAGGAGTGATGGAAGGAGATTTCCCCAGGAAATGCCTCCTATTTTTCTATTTATGTATAAGGTTTCCGTCCAAGGGATAGTAAAAAACAGTATTTCAGAGTGAGGGTTCTGAGATCAAACAGGTTAGGTATAAATCATGGTCCTTCAGTTTACCATCTGTTTAACTTGCAGTAAGAGAGAACTTTTTTTTAAGGCAGCTTTTTAAAGCCTCAATAGTTTACATGTGAAATATTGGAATGTAACTGTACTAAACTTGTTGGGCAGTTTTAAGAAGAAAATGAAATAATATATATATATATAAAGTTCTTAGCAGACTTCCTAATTTACAAAGAATATTCAAAAAATTAGTTTTAAGAAATAAAAAAAATGATACATAGAGACAAAACAATCATTTAAATGGTCTGGAGTCAACACATCTCAACTAGGAAAAGACTATGGTATTAGAACAAATAACTAGTGAAATTAGGTGTATATTTTTCTTTAGTTTTATAACATAACATCTTTGATCAATATTCTTAAAGTTAACTTTTTATATAAAAATGCTGCATTTATATTATCTTCATAATTGTGTAGGGTATTATATTTTTTATGCTGCAAGAACAGACATTTATGAGCTTCCTCTGTTACACATCAAAATATATAGTGAATAATTTTATTTGAGAACGGATACCTTGGGCAGCTCCTGTATGTATTTCCCAAGGAACTGCATTTCAATTCAGGGAAAATTCTCCATTTAGATTTTAAATAGAAAACTATAACTTAAAAAAAGAGAAAATCATAAAAATTGTACATATATGGGATTTTGAGTCAACTAATTAAAAATAATTATATTCTACACCAATGGCAGGAAATAAACTGTTAGTCACCACTAATCCACTGAACTTTGTTGCTGGAATCATTCAATAGCTTAGCTCAGGGATTTGTGCATACTTTCACTCAACAAAAACCTCTACAGTCGTTAAATTAACATACATACCTTGAGCAGAATATAAATTAAATTAACCTTTTTTGACACTGCTACATTTGTTCTCAAGGTTTTAAGTAAAAAGATGTGTGGGTTGAGTCAGACAGAAAGAGCTCTTCTCTATGTTCCTACCATTTACTTTGCACCTGAGGTATATCGATTTTAGCAGATTCTGTCTAGACTACAGTGAAAGTCAGAGATCTAGGAATTATAGTTTGATCTCTAGTTCTGCTAGAACTGTATGATACAAGCAGTTCATCTGGCTCCTCAAAGACTTAGTTTCTTTCCTAAGTGTAGAGATAATACCCATGCTTTCTTAACCACAGGATAAAATGATATAGTAGATGGAATTGTGTCATAAAAACCAAGAGAATTAAAAGGCAAATTATTATAAATAAAAAATAACTATTAATAATTCATTATTTTTTCCAAAGCACCTGACTACTTTTTATGCAGAGTGAATGCATATGTCTTAAGAATATAGCTCAACCAGTTTTAACAAATATATACATTCAGTAGCCAACATGCCAATTGAGATTTACAGCATTTTCATCATGCCAGTAAGATCCCTCATGTCCCTCCCAGCCAGTCGCCAATCCCCTCCACTCACTCAAAGCAATCACTCTTTATTTTAGCACCATTATTGATATACAAAGAACTGCACATACTTAATGTGCACAATTGGATAAGTCTGAACATATGCAAACACCCATGATACCATCACCACAGTCAAGGCAGTAGACATATCCAACACTTCCCAAAATTTGCTTGTATCCCTTTGTTGGTATTATTGTTTAGTAAGAACACTTAACATGAGATCTACTCTCTCAACACTTTTTTAAAGTGCAAATTACAATATTGTTAGCTATAGGCACTACGCTATATAGCAAATCTCTAGAACTTATTTATCTAGCGTAACTGAAACTTTATCCCATTGAACAATAACACCCTGTTTCCTCCAGTGCCAGGCACTATTGTATTCTCTGCTTCTCTGAGTATGATCATTTTAGGTACCTCATATACGTGAAACCATAGAGTATTTGTCCTTCTGTGACAGGCTTATTTTCTATTCCATAATGTCATCCAGGCTCAACCATGTTGTTGCAGGTGGCAGGATTCCTTCTTTATTAAGGCTGAATAACATTCCATTTTATGTACATACCACACTTTCTTTATCCATTCCTCTGCGGATGGACACTTCAGTTGTTTCTATATCTTAGCTGTGTGAATAATGCTGCAGCAAACTGGTAGTGCAGATATCTCTTCCCAATCCTGATTTCATAAGCTGGATCATATGGTAGTTCTATTTTTAATTTTTTGATAAACCTCCACATTGTTTTCCATAAGTGTTACACCATTTTACATTCCCACCAAGACTGCACAAGTGTACACAGTGTACATGTCTCCACATTTTTGCCAACACTTATTTTTTTTTAATGATTGCCATACTATCAGGTGTGAGGTGATATCTCATTGTAATTTTAATTTGCATTTCCATTATAATTTATGACGTTGAGCATCTTTTCATATGTCTATTGGCCATTTGTATGGCTTCTTTGGAGAAATGTCTGCCCAAGGCTTTTGTCAACCCAGGGCAATTAGGCAAGAAAAAGGAATAAAAGGAATCCAAATCAAAGAGAAAGAAATAAAATTATGTTTGCAGATGACATGAGACAATATGTAGAGAACCCTAAAGACTCTAAAAAAAAAACCTGTTAGAACTAACAAAAAAATTCAGTAAAGTGGCAGGATACAAAATCAATATAAATAAATAAATTCTGTTTATATACATTAACAATAAGCCATCTGAAAAGGAAATTAAGAGAATGATCTCATTTACAATAGTATGAAAAAGAAATAAAATACTTCAGAATAAACTAACCAAGGAGGTGATAGACTTGTACATGGACAACTACAAGACACTGATGAAAGAAATTAAAGAAGACACAGCTAAATGGAAAGACTTCACTTGTTAATAGGCTGGGATAATTAATATTGCTAAAATATTCACACTGCCCAAAGCAATCTACAGATTCAACGTTATGCCTATCAAAATACCAATGGCATATTTTACATACATTTTAAAAGTCTTAAAATGTATGTGGAACCATAAAAGACCCAGAACAGTCAAAGTGATCTTGAGAAAGAAGAAAAAGCTGGAGACATGACACTTCCTGATTTCAAAATATATTACAAAGCTACAGTAATTAAAACAAGATGGGATTGACATAAAGACAGGTATGTAGACCAATGGAACAGAATAGAGAGCCCAGAAATGATCCTATGCTTGTATGGTCAACTGATCTTTGATAAGGGTGTCAATAACACACAAAAGAGAAAAGGTAGTCTCTTCAACAAAATGGAAAACTGGTTATCCACATGCATAAAACAAAATTGGAACCCTACTTTACACCATTCACAAATATCAACTCAAAATGATGAAAGACTTAAATATATGTACTGAAACTGTAAAACTTCCAGAATAAAGCATAGGGGAAAAGCTTCGTGATATTAGTCTTTACAACGATTTGTTGGATATGACACCAAAACAAAAATAGACAAGAGGGACTACATCAAACTAAACACCTTTTGCAAAGTGAAGGAAACAATCAACAGAATGAAAAGACAACCTACGAAATGGGAGAAAATATTTGCAAAACATGTATCTGATAAGTTAATATCCAAAATATGTAAGGAACTCCTACAACTCAATAGCAAAAATCAAATAATTTGATCAAAACAACCACTATACTAGTTTCCATCACCATAGATTTGCTTTGCCTGTTTTAGAATGTCATAGAAATGGAAGCATAGAGTACAATATAGCCTTTTGCATCTAGACTCTTTTATGTAATGTTTCTGAGATTAATCCATACAGTTTGTTCCTTTTTAATTCCCAAGTAGTATGCCACTGTATAAAAATGGTATAGTTAGTTTATCTACTCTTGTTAGACAACAGACAGAAGGACGGTTTCCAGATTGTAGCTCTTATGAGTAAATCTTCTACTCAGTTCCTTATAAGAGGCTTTTGTCTACATGTGTTTTCACTTATCTTGGATAAAGTTTGAGGAGCATTGTGCTATTTTACAAGAGTTAAATTTGAACATAGATGCTAATAATCATGCCTATTTTAATATTTAACCTAGGTGAATTTAATTATTATTTTCTAAGAATCTGCACTCCACACTGAAGATAGCTTCTTCTGCCAAAGGGGAACATATCTTGCCAAAGGACATATGTATCAGCCTCATCAAGTAGCAGCTTTCCTTCCTCTGAGCTCATTCCACATAGAAGAAAATGATGGGAAAGGGCCTAGAAGTCATGCCCAGCACATTAAATGGATAATACACTCCAAATATGAGCAGAAGACAGAGTTGATTAAAGTATGTATCTTTGGAGCAACAGTGGAAACATGTGTGTGTGTGTATGTGTGTGTGTAGTGTGTGTGTGTGTGTGTGTGTGTGTGCATAATTTTGCACTTACTTATTCCTAATGTCCTGAAATTAATGTATCAATGGAAATTAAAGTATGGAGACCAATTTGATGCTCTCACATGAGCATCATTAAATTTCACACATCATTAAATTTCAGTCTATAAAAAACACAATACCACAAGTTATCCATGACATAAAAAGTACCATCATTTTTATTCCTACTTTTGTTGAAAAATACAAATATTCAATCAGACTTTCCCCCTTATCACTTTATTCAACAACCTTTGAAATAGTCTGTGGCATGACCAGATAATAATTCTGAATAAAAATCTCTTTCTCAGTCTTGGTTTTCATATCAGAAGTTTGGCTGTGCAATTTGAAGGCAGAGTATATTATATATATATATTTTTTTTTCAATCAGCACTTTTCCTATTAATTTGCAAGTTAACTTTAAAATGTCAAATGTTAAGTGTTAGCTATATACTTTTATTTTCACCAGGAGATGAAGCATTATCATTCTATGCATCAAAATACTTACAGGTGATGCAATTTCACACGTAATATTTGTGGCTAACTTGGGCTTGGTGTCTAGGGTTATAATATTGCTATTAGTGAAGATGAAGAGGAGCAATATACAATATGCAGTACAAGACAGGGGTCTCTCATTATGAAGTCAGTGTAGACTCTGTTATAGGCCATGTTGATGCAACTGAAGTAGTGTTTCAATAAATGTTGAAACTAAGCTGGGAGAACAAACTGGAAGATGATGGTAATGAACTCATTATATCATTGATTAAACACAGGAATGGAGAAAAAGGACAAAGGTCCCAGTACTTAGTAAACCAAAGGACTTTCCTGTGAGAAGATAAACTATAGATCAGAATCCCCCATGGTTACTGGTAGAATATGAAATAATGTTCTTGACCTCGTGAAGTTAGAAGCTGTTGGTGAACAAGAAACCGGAAATCTGTTAGGTGACTACACAGTAACAGCAAATATCAACTTCTCTCCCTCCTGAACAGACAGGGATAAAAACTGAGAGAAAGGTCTCACATCTTTCATTAAATTAATGGTAAAGAACTTTAATTTTTACTCAACTGACTTGCATAGCTAATGTATTTTTATGGTTACTGTGATTCTAGTAGTAAATACATCTTCCCATTACTAAATGGTTAGCAGTTACTCTTCAAGCTTAATATAATGAGACATGGGATGTGCATTGCTTTGGCAGAGGAGGAGACAGTTACAACACAAAGTACCACTAAAACTAAATGTTCCTTACAATTTATGAGGTATATGCTACTAAGTTTTACTACACCGCCACAGTTTGGTAAAAAGTACACTTTGGAAACACATAAGATAATTAGGCAATGAATAGTTAAATTAGAAATTCCTGAACCTTTTTTATTTCTAAATTAAGGCTGATAACAGCTTCTTTTGCTTCTCCACTTTACAGTTCAAGACTGCGACAACTGATACTAACTCCTATAGTTTAACCACATATAGTACCTGAGCCAATCTTGACTGAAACAGGGAATAAAACACAAGTTGAAGCAATATTCCTATGTGGATTCCAAAATCAAATTTCATTCTTCAGACCCATGACTCGGCTCACATTTAAGTTCCTTTCAAGCAAATCAAGACCCAAAACTTAAATTTTCAACAGCAAATCTCAGAACTTACTTGTTTCCTGAAATCTCTCACCTCTGTGTCCCACTTTTACAAAACTAGCTCTGGAAACATGGAAGCCTGGTAACAAACTTGGGCTCTGAATCTGTTCCCTTCCCTAAAGGAGGATGCCACCTTGTCATTATCACTTGCTTTAAGAGTGATGTGCTGGAAAAGGCCCAAACTTGCTCTTGATTTTGTTAAATTTTCAGGAATTTTGTGCAATTTTTGCTCAACAAAGCCATCATTAAAAGTTAAATTATATAAACTTACAGTTAAACTGATCATGTGAAAAACAAAAGAAGTAAATATCCCAAACTCAACAACTCAACTTTCTGTATTGTTTTGTAGGGTTGCTGTAACAAATTACTGCAAGGTTCCCACAAGTTCTGAAGGCTAGAAATCTCAGATCAAGTTGTCCCCATGCTCACTCTGAAGGTCCAGGGGAGAACCCTTCCTTTTCCTAACTTCTGGAGATTGCTGGTAATCTTTCGTGCTCCTTGGTTTCTGGCAACATAACTCTAATCTCTGCCTCCCTCTTTACATGACCTTCTTCCCTGTTGCTCCTTATAAGAACACCAGTCATTGGATTTCAGGCCCACCCTAATCCAATATGACCTCATCTTAAACTGATTATGTCTCCAAAGACTGTATTTCCAAATAAGGTTACATTCGCAGGTACCAGAGATTTTAAAATTTCATCAAGTCTTTCCCGGGGGATACAATTCCACAATTCAACCCACAACTTCCTAATTACTTTACTACTTTTTACTATTATGTTATATTCTTGGGCTTACAGCAGAAATATTTACACTACAGCAAACACTACAAAAATTGGCAAAAACTACAAATCAGGACTTGATTTACCATTTTAGTGACTGCAAATATTTTCTCTACAGGGCCAGAGAGTAAATATTTTAGGCTTTGTGCACTATATATTCTCTATAGCAACTACTTAACTCTGCTTTTATACTGTGAAAGCAGACATAGGCAATATACAAAGAAACAAGCTTAGTAGTGTTCCAATCAAACCTTATTTACAAAAACAGGGAGTAGACCAGATTTACCCTGTGGGTGATAGTGGGCTTACCCTTAGTCTAGAGTTAAGAAAGTACTGTATAAAATGTAACAATGCAGACAAACTTCTAAGTGCATCACATCTGTAGCTGTTACATTGTTAATAGCACAAAAATTGAGGCAATATTCTTTTAGTATTTGGAAGTTATTATTCAATTTGACAAAGAAATTGCCCAAGTCATTGATGAATGTTAGTGAAATTCCAACACATGTATTTTTTGTCTTACTCACTAGTGTAAATTAGAATAAAAATCAATATTCATGTCAGAACTACTATATTAATCAACCAGTTGCAACCATAAGTTAGCTACAGATATCAGAGTTTGATAAAAATTAAGGGAAAAAAGTCAAAGAAAATTCTTCAAGAATCAATTGGCCATGTGGAATTTACAATAAAGAGTACTGCATATTTCATTTCTTTCTGTAAATTGTGTCCTACACATTATAAATTTTATAATAAATTTATAAATGTATATATAAGCACACTTTTTCTTTCTGGAGAGTTGGTTGTTAAACGTTTTTGCCAGTACACTATGACACAAACTCCTGAGGACTGCAATATTCCTGCAAATGGTAGTACATATATTGGAAATGTAAGCTCTGATAGGATGGTGATATAAATCCAAAATATAAAACAAGAGTGGAGGAGCAAAAATCTGTTTCCAATCACTAAGACTGGTCAGAACTTTAACCCTCAAAAATACTTCGACTAGCACTAATGTACATGATTAGGAAAGCAGAACCCAAGAGAAAGCCTCACAAATGAATAAATCTTTATTGCTTTGATAATTAAATTTGACTTCCATTAGATTGTAATCTCTCTCTGCAATATTTTGTAAAATAGCACCTACCCAAGAGAAGTGACATCAAGTTGCAAAGACCACCTGGATCATACCTAAACTTGTGACATCTTTGATACATTAGCTGGCCCTAAAATAGAGGCTTGGGCCTCTTTTTTAGGGCCAGCTAGCCCTTGAACCTGGGTCGTATTTCTTATGTGCTTTTCACTGGGTATTGATTCATTTATTTACTTAGCCTTTCTAAGTTTCATTCCTTCTTCTTTAAATAAAGATTATCAATGCTATGAGAATTAAAGGAAGTAAAACATAGAAAGTATTCTTCAGGGACTTCTTTGGTGGCACAGTGGTTAAGAATCCACCTGCCAATGCAGGGGACACAGGTTCAAGCCCTGGTCCGGGAAGATCCCACATGCCATGGAGCAACTAAGCCTGTGCACCCCAACTACTGAGCTTGTACTCTACAGCCCATGAGCCACAACTACTGAAGCCCTGTGCTTAGAGCCCGTGCTCTGCAACAAGAGAAGACACCACAATGAGAAGCCTGCATACCGTAACAAAGAGTAGTCCCTGCTCGCCGCAACTAGAGAAAGCCCATGTGCAGCAACGAAGACCCAACACAGCCAAAAATAAAATTAATTAAAAAAAAAAAAAGTGTTCTTCAGATAGTAAGCGCCAAATAAATGTATGTTATAACAATCCCTCCCACTAATTCTGCTATTACTAACATAATTATCAATTTTCCCAGTAGACCTCAATTTTTTGAGAATCCAGGAAGCCTATGGTAGGGTCCACGGCTGGATATAAATGATATTTGGAAAATAAAATATAAAGAATTTCTGTTCATTTTTCTTGTATGAGCAACAGGACTGGTCCTGGTGGTATCACACCACGAAATACCTCATGACAGAAAATGTTTTGGTCTCAAATAATTGCATCCATGTGTGCATGCACCTACTCTGGCTAATGTCAGTAGATGGAAATATACATTGAATTCTATCTAACCTTGATCATTGCATGTATAATCAAGCCATTAACTAAGGAGTGGTTATGGCATGATCATTTTTACATTGTGTGACATGTTCCTGTTGTACTGCCAACAAACATAAACTTTAATCTCCACAAAGAGAGTTTCTGTAAACTGTATGTCACACTAATGCTTTTATTTTGCATGCCACTTTTCCCCAGAGAAATTCCTTTTACTGTGATTTCTTCACCACAATTGTAATTCGTTTCTGACTGACATGCTGACAAAACTATTCAATTTCTTTCTATGATTGTACAGCCATTGATTATTTCAACATATTTTTGCTCTCTCTTTTTCCTTTTTAAAATGAATACTGTTCCAATTGTCTGCACAGATGACTCTGAATATACATTCAAGTTCAGGGGGTAGTACATGTCCCCTATGTTAGGCTTGCCATATCTAATTTGAAATTTTGTATCTTGACTTTGGACAGCAGATTGAAATTGTTTCCTCATCACCAAAAATGTCCGTTAGAATTTAAAATCTATCAGAATCAATAAAGTACGGTTTTAAAGACTGATGTGGTCTGTCTGCTTACACATAATAAATAAGCAAAATACTGAGATACCAATGGAATCTTAAATTCAATTTTATGTCAAATTAGACCAATCCCAAAATGGAAAATAGGGATTGATATTTTGCTAGATGGTTGGATAACAAGCTAGCTATGCTACTGCCTTTCTCTAAATATTTCTTTTTCCCTCCTAAAGGCATTCCACACCATGTTCTTCAAGGCCGCATTATAGTTCTCTATTCATCTTGACTCCTGATTAATTTATGAGCATCATTCTCCATACCACTTGCCTCCCTGCAGACATTCTTATTCTAACCCATCAATACTTAGTTTCCCTTCTTGCCCAAATGAGATCGTAAAGAGTAGGGAGACATGGACTTATTCAGTATTGCTTTCTATTTGGAACAATGGATATTTCTCTTTCTCATCACCCTTGAGGACAAGAACATTACTCACCTAAATCTGTGCACAGTTTCTAGGCATGTAATTGTTACTAAACATGTATTTTGTTGACTGAAAAAATTAATGAAATTGCATGAAATGGTGATTAATACTCTCCTTTCTTATTTCAATCACAACAAATAATGTTCTTGAAGAGAGCAACTTGGTTTCTATTTTACTAAGATCGTTCTTCCTCACCCCAACATTTTCTTCTGGAATTGGTTCCTTTGCTGAAGTGTTACCCATTATGATCATAAAACTCAGTGCATTTCATCCATAGATGATTATTTTTTAAAGAAAAAATGAGAACTTTCAATCAGGACACCACTTCACTAATGCATTAAAATATATCCCAGTTCAGTGTTTACAGAAAAAGATGAAAGCAAAAGAAATTTAAACAGCCTTTGTTTTATAAACAGATTTAAGCCAGGTTTAATAAAACAAAGTTAATTTTATAGTAAGCCTCACTAATTAAATGCTTCAAAATTGTCTGAATTTGACTCTTTGTACTCTGATGTTTTTAAACTGATGATAATTTGTCATTTGCTGTGAATCTGGCATCAACTAATGAGAAAAGTGATATGCTGTCTATTACTGCCATCATTTTAGAGCTCTGAAAGGTGGACGTATTTTCATGAATTCAAAAATAAAATGGTTTATTGATTTCAACTATCCAGAGATGTTTTTGATTGTCAGGTACTGACAATTTGGTGGTAGATATATTGCTCCTTTTCTATGCATTTGAAATCTTAGTTCAAAACTACAAAGTATCCATGTGAAAAGGCAACAAACTACAGCAGATAACGGTGTCAAAGACCATTCTACAGCTGAAGAAATAAAGTATTATTGCACTAAGCTACGCCTTCCAACATTTTGCTTAGTTCTATTTAGGCTTAAACCTGTCTTCTATGTTTCAGTCTCCTTGAATGGCAAAAAAGGAGAAAAATACAAACATGCTAGATGTAGTAGCCATATATGTTACTGTCTTTTTCTTCATTGCTCCTTCATTAATATAACGTGAGATCAAGATCTGAATTTATGTTAGAAAAATATCTGGCAATCCAACCAACTTCAATGCTCTTTTCCCCAATATTCCTTTAGATTTTTTAATAGTCATCGAATTAACAGTTTATTTTGTTGTTGTTGCTATTATTTTGTTTTATCTTTCAATGTTGACTTCCCTCGAACAACCAACAACTTTTAGCTAAATTGATAAAACTACTGCAAAACAGGTATCTTACCTCATTTTGGCCTGAAGCCAACAACGTTGCAAATTATTTTCAAAATCAAGGCATAGATAACCTTGTCATTCATACAAAAGCATAAGGTGGCAGCAATTTGTTGAGTCTTTAAGGTCCTGTAACTCTACTGTAAATAATGGAGATTCTATTCTCAGAAATTGGTCGGGGAAGGCATTCCTGTAGAGTGTACCATTTCCAGACAATGTTCTCTTAACTTTTTAATGCAACTATTATTGTGATTTATAATTGCACTGAAGGTTCTCTGTAATTTTCTTCAGGATATGTTCACTGTTATTAGTGAAGTCCTTAACTCCTTAGAAGGGATGTTTCATAAACCTATTTTATAATATAACACCTTCCTGAAAAAGGATGCGAACCTTACTTTTTTATGGATCACATTAACACCTGCACATTTTGAAGGCCCTTAGAGTTCTAAATAACTCTAACTCAAAGGGGTGTTGAATTTGAGGGTAATTTTTGAGCCCTTGATTTAGGAAGAAATGCAGGGTACCTATTGTTTTATATGTCAAAATGCTAAACTGTTTTCTATAAGAGAATCCACAAGTTAAAATCTATGGTGTGATTTAAAGACATTAGTAAAAAGTTAAACTTCTTTCTTTTATAATCATAATTTGATTAAAATTTCTGCTAATTAATGAGTTCTAACTGTAGAGAGTATGTCAAAATGCTATAACTATTGCACTGGCTTGACTTAACAATGTCTAGTAGCTGTCTGGAAGAAAGCAGACATTTTATTGATAGGAAAAATGTGTTTAAACTGCAATGGAGCTCCAGCATTACAAAAGTTTTTAAATAGAGAATTCAAGAGAAGGAAAGTCTCTATTGGACTGTGTAAATAGGGTCTATTACTCAAGATACTGGAAGGAACTTGCTATAAATATGTTTCAGTCTTGTAGTGGGAATCTTGAGCATAGTGGAATAGCAGGGTTCCAGCATATGAATTATATATGCCTCTTGATAGTGTATTAACACAATAATGGCAAGATAGAATTTCAATAAATTCTTTGCCTTCCTCTTTTCCAAATTTCTCAAAAGCAGGTGTCAGTTATAGTGAAGTTTTGAAAATAATTTCCAATGTATCCAAAAAGTTTTGGAGGAAAGAAAAATCTAGTGCTAAGAAGTACATTTAGCAAAGTTATATATTATTTGGAAATTAAATACTTATTTCCTTTTAATGTATTAGATCCTAGAGGTCAAACCTGAAAAAAGCTTGACTAGAAATTAGAATCTGTCACTCATCAATATTTATTCAATGTATACAAAACAAATTCAAGATAATGTGAAAGTCAACAATTGGTGGGGGGAAGTGTATTGAATGACTTCTAGAATAATTCAAAGAAAATGTAAAGGGATCAAATGAAATAGCTGCTTTTGGGCACAGAATTTTTAGAATTTTGGACCACATCAATTATATATTTTTAAATCAAGCATGTGAGAGTTATCCCTATGACAACAGAAATTAAAAAGAAGGGAAAATGAATCCAAGTGAACCAATTAAACCTTCACATCAATTATAATATTAAGGAGCCTCTCAGACACTAGTTTACATATATTCTGTTAAAAGAATGTAAGAACAGGGCGAAAAACTTATTGCAAGGTGTTTCATGCTAGAAGCAATACCATCCATTTTTATATTTGGAAGCAATTCCAATTTTACCAGAAATCAACAATGTATTCATTCCAGCTAAGTGTAAAACTACAGCACACTACTTACTCCTACTTCCTAACAAAAAGCCATTTTGGCAAAGTAAAAATGTCTAGAGGAGTTGTAAAAATATCTTAGGATGAAAGAAGAGAAAAATATGAGGACATATCAGCAAATTTTGTTTTGTTTTGTTTTTAAATAGAATGAGCATTAATCATGGAGTTTGAAAGGAAGTAGGAAGGGAACTATGAAGAAATGTAGGAGAAAGGAAAGAAAATAAAATATCAACATGAGCTATGCCTTAACATCCTAAGGTTTTGTTGCCCCCTCAAATTTTCTATGAGATCTGTAGGTTTAAAGGATGTACCCTTATCCTCAGTTGCTAAGTTGGGAGGCACATAAAAATGAACTATTATTTATACTAAGTAGATATTTTATAAAACTGGTATTAAACTTAGAAGTTGGGTTAAACCACCAGGAAATTTATATTCCAGTAAAATATTAACTACATGTCTTTAGACAATAGGATGTGGACTTTAGGGCTTACCACATTAATTTCAACTGTAAAAATATCCTTCAAAAAATCTTCCTCTCATCTCCAGCCTCTAAAGTTTCTGAATTGAGATTGTACATCCTCTTAGTGTTTACTCCAGGATAACTACATGTGGTGACCATGTCTTATTTTGGCATTCCATGATACATAAATTACAATATACTACTTAATTTACGATCTGGCTAGATTGTTTCATTGTGCAGGGATAGTCAAATGGAACTTATTTCATTATCTTGGTTCCTAGAAGAACATTACGGAGAATGCAATGGGCTTAAATCGGCATTTCTCACATCATGATAGGTTTCAAAAAGACACAGTCCACTTGCTTTTAGCTACATCTTACAAATGATCATGCCAAAATTCACCAATACGACATTCCTAGGCTTCCTTCATTTTTGATCAGGGAAAGGACAATCTCAATGTCAACTAATCATAAATTTAAATTTACAGGATTCACTGCCCTAAAGACACTGCACCTACGGACTTTGACAACATAACTTAAAATGAAAATCTCCTTTCTGTTCCCTAAGGTTGCATGTTGAAAGAATTAAACAATCCTTTGCAATAGCCAACACATGGATATCATCATATACAGAGGCTACCTCCACTGCTGGTAAAAATGAACATTTTTAGAGATACAAGATTAAGAAATCCCAATCATTGCTGCAAAAATAGAATAGGAAATTCTATCTTCAAAATGTCACAAGGTGAGATATTTAGGTCTAGCATTCATTTTTGTATATCCTCAGGTTTTAAACTCTCTCTCTTACATAACATTTCTTTAGGAACTATGTTTTCTTCAGATATCTTATGATTTTCCTCTCAACAAACATCACAGGGTGAAGAGATAGACAACATGTGGTTCTCTGCATGTGGTCACACCCTGTCTGACTTTCTTAGCACAGAAATTGTTTTTCCCTCTGTGGGTCCCTTTAGCAGGGATTCAAAACTTTTCTTCAAATCTCACAACACGTGACAGTGGCTACTGACATACATAATCAATACATATAACTGGTGGCATAGGGAAGGTAAAAGCTATGACTCTGTATTTGATGAGGTAAGGAGAAAAAAGTACATGTATCATCTTAAAAGCTGCTTCCAGCATTTATCATTGAATGAGCTCATTTTGCTGGAGGAAAACAAACACCCAAGATGACAACAAATACAACAAGAGGAGGGAAGAACTGCTATAAATGAGCCCAAAGAGAAGTGTGTGTTTGTCCTCTGAAATAGCAGAGGCAGATGAGAGAACAAAAGGGAGAGAGGGGAGGACCAGAGAGAGAAGGCAGGAGAGAATTCAAAACCCTACAGGCAAGGGCACCAAGAGAGATGACCCCCACTTAGGGCAACAAGAAAGCTTCTGGAGAACTTTAAAGTCTAATATAAAAAAATATGTTTTTGTTAGGTAGGGCTGAACATGATACTGCTCTATTATCAGAAACTCTGCTGTAGAGATGACTGTGCTTGTATGAATGAGCTGACTTGTGGGTATTCATAAAAAAGATGAGTTTCATGTCTGCATGGACATGGTAAGGAACAGAGATTGCATGAAGATACAACATAAAAACCTTGATCCCGTTAGGGATTTGCAGAAATCTCCCTGAGAACTTTGGTATTTCACAGAACATGGAATTGCAGTGGGGATCATACCAATTTTTCTTGGAATGCAAGTAACAGCTTGCATCTGAAAGAAGTCCAGGTGATGTCTGGACTCTGCACAGTTCCTTACTGCAAGGATTCAGGTAAAGTCAGTGAGTGGAATGATGGAAGCAGGAGACATTTAGAGCGATTGGGGACAAAGGAACCCGGAGTCTCCTGCCACTTCCAAATGGGTATGTTGCTCCTTAGTTTCACAATATTTGGGCCATATGAGGATGTGCACTCAGTGTCTCTTTGAGGAACTATTTTTTTTCCATGAGAAGATCCAATTTAAATATTTAGTGAAAATATCTCCATTAAAAAATGTCTGTGATATGGGGGCTACCTATTTCCAAGCCCTGACATACATAGCTGAAATTCCATTCCTATAAAATTAATTAAAATGGTATATAAGTTTGCTCTTTTTCAGCTTATAAAAAACACAAATCCAAAATATTCAATCCCCCACTACTTAACATATGACTCACATTTAATAGTCCAAGACTGAATTCCAGATACCACATCCACATTTCAGGAAGCAGTATGAAGTAACTTGACAACGTCAGAGACAGTGAGATATTCTCTGAATTGTCAAAAGAACTTTCTTCTCCCCAAAGAACAAAGACATGAAGCAGCTGTCTCTTGAGGAAAGTTCCTATAAGGTCACCTGAAATTCCAAATATGTACTACTGGTCTAGACTCAGTCATGTGGTCACACTTGCTATCAAGGAGCTTTGGAAATATAGTCCTTTTCTGATTGTTTACTTGCCCATCTAAAATATTTATTTTTGGAAGAAGAATATAGTATAAACTTGGAATGTTTAGGCCTGATGGAGTTCTCTACATGTTATAGTCACAAAGGGCGACTATAACACTCCCTCTTTCCCATCCATTAAAAATTCTCACTATAATGAAAGCAATCCACTAGACAAAGTGTTGTTAATTTCAGTCATTCTCAATTAATTTGCTGGTGACATGCCACAGAATGAAGTTCAAAACCACTTTTTAGACATGTGGAGATATTTCCAAAAAATTATTTTGAATCACTAATGTTTAAGACATATTTCAAAAATAGAGGGAAGAATGATAATCAATGTTACAGATACCCATGTATCCACCAGCTAGATTTAAGTGATATTAACATATTTCCATATAAGTTCTCTCTTTCTCGAAACAAATTTTTAGGGAACATCCCAATATGCAAAAGACTATATGGAAATGAACTGTTTGAAGATGAAGGAAGGCTCATAATTCCACTCTTTTTTTTGCCACCTTATTTCCTCCCAAACCTCCAGTATTCTGCTGAGTATTAAACTGGCAAGATTCAATAAGGCATTGAAAATCAAAAACAAGTAAGTACTATTTCTGAGTCTACTAGAATTAAGACCTCTGAATACACAAACAGGAAAAATAAGTCTAAGCTACAACCATACTTTTCTTCCTTTCCTTCCCTTCTCTCTTCTTCTCCCTCTCCTTCTTTTCCTTCCTTGATTCCTACTCTCTTTTTCCTTTTAAAGGAGCTCTTGGTTTTATTATTTACTATATATAAAACAATATTTGTCCTGACTTTCTTATTCATTTACATTCAGAGTGATTTCAGGAAATTTGTGATTAAAAACTTTGGCCTGAATTCTATTTGAAGATAATTCTGAATGTCTACCTATTACACACACTGAGGTAAAGTATACTGCATAAGTCATCTGTAAGAATACTATGGCTTTTGGTTTTACACGATTGGTTATAATGTAGCAAATGTTTTACATTTCATAAAGGCAAATGCATTTAAATTTCAAAGAAAAGCAAAAACTAAATGATGCTAAAATACAAAAACACAATTACATTGTAATCAACTCTAGTCTGTGACCATTTGCATCTGAACTCGAATATGAGTCACACTGAGATGCCTAGTTAGATACTGCCCTGGGAATTTAAGCACTACCTTTGCCATACCAAATTAAAAGGGAAAAAAAATACACAGAATAACGAGACTCACAATTCTAAAACAGGAATTCATCCAGAGTTTCTTTTGCCACTTTGACAGTGATCCACCTAACAATACGGAACAGCAAGGTGGTTTGCATACAGAGAACATGGGTCTTAAAATGTCAGGGACAAGTGGTATATTTCTGTGTAGCACAGCTATACCAAGCATTTTATTTCCCCCTGAAAGACTCAATTTGTCTAATTTATCTGAGACATGAGCCATGGAGAGTTCCTGAACAAGTTTTATACAATGTATTCTGCACACTTCAAAAGTAAGAAATAAATATGATATGACTTACCCTGACCTCCCTTCCAGTAATTCCTGCCTTCATTCACTCTTCATTTCTAAAGAAAGAAAAAGCAAGAAGCACTTATTGTTAGTGTACCTAACAGTGATGTAATTTAATCCAGAATATAATTCTTCAAAAATTAACTGCTGCTTGGCAGCTCTGCTTTTTTTTTTTAATCTCTGACAAGTTGCTGAAATTGGTTCTTTTAAAACCATTTTATTGACGTATGATTGACACACAAAAAGCTGTACATATTTAATGTATGTATGCAACTTAATGAATTTAGAAATAAGTATGCACTCATGAAACCATCATCACAATCTATGCCATAAGTATATACATCACTTTCAGAAATTTCCTCTGAAAATTGTTTTAATGTTTGCTATTACTACCATCCACCTTACCTGTTACAGACCAAATAGGTCAGTACATATCTGTTCAACAAACCTAGACTGCTCCCTTTTTTTTCAGAACCTATTTGTCTTTAGAGTTTTAGTTAAATACAGCTTTTGATCTATATTTCATTTTGGAATTAAAAAAAATATATCTTTGACTACATTGGAAAGAGAATACATGAACAAATTTTCCCTTTTCTCTTATTTACTTAGGTCAACTCCTCTCTCCCATTTACTCATATTTCTTTAATTATTGCTTATTTCTTTAATTGTTGCATCTCCAGATGTGTCTACATTAATTTAGAAGAAACAATCAGGCAGCCAAATTCAATACGTTCTAAGAAAAGTGGAATACTGGGAATTTCACAACATGAGCGTATATTTTTTATCTTTCAAAATGAATGGAAGAGGAGAGGGCAAAGGAGAAATAGCTGAGTAAATATTCAGATCATACAGAGTTAATTTTAAGAATGTAAGCATGTGTAGCTGATAAATGAATTCTAGTCATCTGAAATACTTTTTAAAAATAATAATCAGACAAAAATGGTTTGATACCTAGTGCAATTTGATATAATTATGAGAAATAAGTAAAGATCAAGGTTTGTTAAAACATGAGAGTCACCTCTTTTTCTAACTGCAATTTTATGGCAGTCAAAGTTGAGCATCGCCATGGGGCCCTGCGGCTAGTAAAATAACAAGATATGGCTAGAAAACACACATTAGCTCCTTAGCCATTGGGCAAAACTGACAATAAAATAGCAGTAAAATAAGAAGTTTGCACAACCACTTCCTTCCATCATATGCTGACAGGGGAAAATAACGAAAGCTGGACCAACAACTGTACCTAAGATTAAAATGCATTTACATGAAATACTTGATTCTGAGGCAATTAGGGGTTTCATTTATGGCAGCTTTGGTACCAGAGTGGTACCAAAAGTCCTTCATAATTAAAGGTGTCATTTCATCCCCAGATCCTTGGTGAGAAAAGTGAGAATTCACCTCATGCTTCTTGGGAACTGCAGTTTTCTAATCATCTTGAAACAGAGGGTGACTAGCTGAGTCCCCTCCCCACTCTGTAATACACAAGCAGCCTGTCTTGGAAACAGCTTCTGAGGAACCAAACATCCCCGCCCTCCATGGTAATATGTTTCATTTTGTACATCCCCCTTAATCTTGGTCAGGGATATTTTAAGGCGGCTTGGCTCTGAACTTTTAGAAAGATGTGTTGTTTTACATTAACACCAGTAGTGCTATACATCAAGGAAAAAAAAAAAAAAAACTTCCAGTGATGGGGGCTTCACACGAATTTCTAATCGTTAACAGTCCTTCAGTACTTATATTTTAAGAATGGAGGCATAATTTATTTCCGATGAAACCGAATTGCTCAGCTCTCTGCTAATAGGATCCTCAGGGCAAAAAGGGTAGAGAGAGTGGCATCATATAAAAGCAGAAAGCATCACATTTTTTTGAAATTTAAACTAGAAACAATAAATTAATAAGTATGTTTGCCATGATTATTGCACATTTATGATAAATTGTTCTCGTTTAGTGAATGGGCCAATGAACTTGAGTGGCCCAGAGGGTTAATAACAGACTGCTTATATTGGCCTAAGAAGCATTGGTGAGCATTCTTATTTTATTAAGGAAGCCAAACAGCCATTTGCAGGTATCAGCATATAATGTGATTCTTTTACCCATCGTCCTTCTGCTTTGCTCTTCCTAGACTCAGGTTGAGTGGTTGCCAAATGTGTTTTCCACCTGAAAGCTGACCACTGTAAAGACTTTTCTGTCTTTGCTACAGAAGAGAAAAATTCCCATCTAGTGAAACACTTTTTTTTTGAGCCCAATCATGAAGATTTATTTTTCAATCAGGCCACATAATCAAAGGAATGCTTAAATACCTTAAACTATCATTGTGGAGGAATAGAGCAGCTTTCTACAAAAGAACCATCACTAAAGCACGGGAGGGCCATCTGTCTAATTAGCTAGTGATGAAGATCACCTTTGGTAAGAATAATACTAAAGCTGGTTTTGCTTCTTCAAAGTGTGCTGTCCCATCATTGTTCCTTGAAAATAATGAAAGGGAAGCCACAGTAATAGAGGGCTGATGTGGATGACATGCAGTAAAGGCTCCAGGCAAGCACTGTGATTCCTCCTGTGAAAAGTATCACCATTTATTATCCCTCATTAAAATTTAATTTTATATGGCATCTATCAAAGGTCATTTTTTAAATTGGAATTTTGTAAGCATCGTTACTGAGGGGTTAACTACTGTGAAAAAATCAAATCTTCATAGATTTATTGTTTTAAGCTATTATTAAGGAGGCACCTTTGGAAAAAAAACAAATTATTTCCCTCATAGAGAGCCAGATTGTTCTCCTTTCTAGTTAATTCAGTTTACACAATAATTTCAGTTGGTTTTTGCACTAGAAGCACCTTGGAAACCTTATTAGAAGTGAATAATCATTAGCATATAAAGGATTTAAACCTATAACTTAATTATGACAAATTTAAACCAAGACCAAGATGATAACATCTTAATAGCACTAGAATGGAAAGCAGAATTTAACACATCTTTCCTTTGCATTTACTGCAGTTAAAATCTATTTTTTCTCCTACTGAAACTTACTTTATTATAGACCATGATTTTTTTCAACTTCTGATCTAAAATGTTTTCATGTAGTTGTAAAGTTGTAATAAATGTTAATACTTATAATATCAATATTAAATAAATGTTTTATTCTCCAAAAGGAAAGAGGAAAATTTTTATTGAGTACCAAGATTTCCAGGTACTGTGTATACATTTTATTATCTAACACATCAGAAGAGACACTGAGCTCTTTTTTGCAACCAAGGAAACTGATGCTTAGGGAGATAACTAGCATGCTAAAACCATGCAATAAGACAGTGGTAGAATGCAAAAATTAGAATATTAATCCAGGTCTTCCTGACTCCAGTGGATTTTTCACTATATAGGCTATCTACTAAAGAAAGTGTGTTTATCTGCATTAGAACAGAGGTCAGCAAACTTTTCCTGTAAAGAGAAAAATGGTACACATTTTCTGCTTTGTGGGGCATGCAATCTCTGTAGCAACAATTCAAAGTCACTGTTGCAGCATGAAGCAGCTTTAGACAAAATATAAAGAAATAAGCTAGCTGTATCCCAATAAAACTTTATTTACAAAAATGGTCAAAGGGTCACAGTTCGCCCTACATTAAAATATAAACTATGTGAAACGTATAAACTTTATTTTGTTCAACATTATATAACTCAACGACTAAAAAAGTAGTGACGATATTAAAAATAAAGCTAGCTAATACTTACATGGAATTCATTATGTGCTAGTCACTTTTACATGTAATAACTCATTTACTTCTCAAAATACCTCTATAACATAGTTACTATTTTCACCCATTTTAAGAGATAAGGAAACTGATGAATGAATAATTAATATGTCATGATAACTCAGCAAGTGAGTGACAGATCCAAGATTCAGGCTATAAAAGTACATAATACACAGTAGGAGCTCAAGAATTAAATGAATAAATGGATGAGTGAATCAATATAGTTAGTCCTAGATATTTTAAGACAGAATTGTCTTGGTAATCCAGGAGATACCTCTCTTCCAAATTGTCTAGGTTTATAAAGCCAAATTTAAAAGAGAAAAAGAGAGAGAGGGAGAGGCAAATGAAGTAAAGGAGATATATAATAACATTCATATAAATGTAGAATTACAAATCATGTTAAGTGTACAAAGAACTGGATAAATGAACTGACCAGTGGGATTGAGGGGTCTGAAGGTCTCCAAAGAAAGAATACTGAAATTAAGAGTTGCAGATGAATAGGAATTATCTGGATGAAGAGTGGGGAGAACAGTATTTCAGGCTGATAACTAGCCATTGGTAAAGGTCCAGAGACAGAAATGATGATGAATCAGACCAAAAAGTGAATAATGTAGCTAGGAATGAACTGATAGGCTGGAGATAGATGTTGGCACAAATGTGTGAGTTAGATAGAGCAGGGGAGTGAGAAAATGTCAAGTGTTGGTGAAGCGAGGAAGTGAGAATTCAAGAGTAAAATTTTGGACTTTTGTTTTGTTTTGTTTTGAGGTACGCGGGCCTCTTACTGTTGTGGCCTCTCCCGTTGCGGAGCACAGGTTCCAGACACACAGGTCCAGTGGTCATGGCTCATGGGCCCAGCCGCTCCGCCGCATGTGGGATCTTCCCGGACCAGGGCACAAACCCGTGTCCCCCGCACCGGCAGGCGGACTCTCAACCACTGCGCTACCAGGGAAGCCCAAAATTTTGGACATTTTAAGTTTGAGGAACCTGAAAGAAATTCAAGTAGAGCTGTTCAGAAGGCATTGGAGCCATAAACCTATCTCTCAGGGGAGAGGCATGGATAAGTGATGGGAGATGGTAAATATTAGCATTTGGATGACACTATGTCATGGGTATGGAATATCACTTAGGGAAAGTTTGTAGAGAGAGAACAACTTTGATATTTAGGAATGTGCCATAGAGAGTGCCTCATGAAGAAGGCTGAGAAGTAGTGGTCAGAGAGGAAGGAAGAAAGCTAAGAGAATAGTTGGATGACAGCTAAGAGAAGAGTGTCTTCAAGAAGGAGGCATGGCTGACTATGTCGAATGTGGTGAGATGTTAAGTAAGATGAGGCCTAAGAAGTATTATTTGCAAGGTCCTACTGTACAGCACAGGGATCTATAGTCAACATCCTGTGATAAATAATAATGGAAAAGAATATGAAAAAGAATGTGTATATATATATATATATATATATATATATATATATATGTATAATTGAATCGCTTTGCTGTACAGCAGAAATTAACACAACATTGTAAATCAACTATACTTCAATAAGATAAATTAAACAAAAAGAAGTGTCCTTTGGATTTCCAAGGTGGAAATCATTGATACCCTTAACAAAACCGTTTTGACGTCATGGGTACAGAAATAAGACAGGAGTAGGAAGGTAATTATGGCAATAAGGTGTAACAGCCCATATAGACTTTTTTTTTTTTTTTTAAGAAAAGGGAAGTATGTGTGAAATCGTAACAACACAAGGCTTAAGAAGAGGTGGACTGCAAATGAATGAAACTGAGGTGGGGTTGGTATGGACAAGGAAAACCTAAAATCCAAACAACGAATGGTTTATACTATAGAGAGTACCTGAGATGCCTGCAAGTTGGCCCCACATAATAATTTAAGAGTAGAATGGATTACACACTCTCACATTCTCCCACTATTTATGGGTGCAGTCCATTAAGCTTAACAACATTACACAGTAGTAGCAAAGCTATTGCATTTCCATCCTGTGGGGCTGTCAGCGTAGAGAGTCATTTTCCAACTGCGAGGGCAGAGGATTCGCTCTCTGGATAGTGATTACAATCATTTGGATGTTTATGCAGAAACTATTCTTACCCAGAGGAGAAACTATTACAACAAGCACCATCACTGAATGATACACTGCTTCTTTTTGCATTCTTAACACTAGCATAACTAAGCTACCAAATAAATCAGAGAAGCATACACATTCCTTAGGAATTATTTTCTTGAATTTAAATAGCCACTGATTGGTCTCGACTTCTATCTTTTCTCTCTTTAAGTTAATTTTAACCAATCACTGGATTTTACTGTTTATTCATTTATTTATTCAACAAAAATTATAAAGTACTACTTATCAGGAACAAGAAATAGCAAAATGAACAAGACATGCTCCACCTTTCATGGAACTTGTACTCTAGTGAAAGAGACAAGCTTTATACTAGTTTTGTAGCGTTTTAGCAGTTTACAGTTACTTGAAACCCATGGCAACCTTGAGAGGAAGACAGGATAGATACTCTTAATTTCATTTTAAAGGTAAGCTGAAAGGATGTGCGGAAGATAAATCTGAAAAGCATGATGGGAAAAATAATAGTTCGTAAAGTGTGGTCCCACAACCAGCATCAGATGGAAACTTAGAAATACAAATGTGTTGGCCCCAAACCAGACCTTTTAAATGAGAAACTTGGGATGGGGACTAAAATCTGTTTACCAAGACCTTCAGGCGATTCTGACGCACGCTGAAGTTTGAGGAACACTGGTGGAAGAAAAAGATATTGGATTGAACTAAAATACTCCGTGTTGGAGAGTATGGCTAAGACAGCAGACTAGGAAGACCCTAAATTCACCTCTTCCCATGGGCATACCAAAATTGCAACTATTTACAGAGCAACTATCTACAAAAATAACCTGAAGGCTAGTAAAAAAGATTTTCCACGGCTTAAAGATATAAAGAAGGGAGTACAACAAGATTGGTAGGAGGGGCAGAGACATGACATAGTCAAGGCCCACACCCCTGGGTATATGACCCACAAACGGGAGGATAACCACAACTGCAAAGGTTCTCCCCAAGGAGTAAAGGGTCCAAGCCCCACATTAGGCTCCCCTGTCTAGGGTTCCTGCACCAGGAAGATAAGCACCCAGAACATCTGGCTTTGAAGGTCAGCAGGGCTTGTGTACAGGAGAGGTAGAGGGCTGTAGGAAACAGAGGCTCTGTTCTTAAAAGGTGCACACAAAAATCTCACATGCTCCAAGTCTCAGAGCAGAGGCACTGATTTGAAAGGAGCCTAGGTCAGACCTGCCTGCTGATCTTGGAGAGTCTCTCAGAGAGGTATGAGGCACACGTGATACCACCTGGGGTTCAATGCACTGGCAGCAGCCATTTTGGGAAGTGGAGCTCATTCTACCACGAGGACACTGGTGCTGGCAAACACCATTCTGAAGTCCTCCCTCTAGCCTATTAGTGTCAGGGGTTTACCTGCCCACCAGAGGGACAACACCAGCCCAGTATCCTCTGGGCTCCATAGCCAGATGCTCTGGGACCCAGCTCTGCCCACCAGCAGGCTGGCAGCCATCACACCAGGCAGGGCCTCTCAGCCAACTGGGCCTGCGGCCAGTCTTGCCTAACAATGCGCCCACAGCAGTTGGCCCTGCCACAAAAGAAGGGCCCGTGAAGCCCACAAAGGGCATACCCTGACACACACACACACACACACACACACACACACACACACACAAAATGTTATATATGATCCTCATGGTAACCGCAAACCAAAAACCTATAAGAGAGACACACACAAAAAGAGAAAGGAATCCGAACATAACAGTAAAGATAGTCATCAAATCACAAAGGAAGAGAGCAAAAGAGGAAGAAACTAAAAAAACTACAAAAAAACCCAGACCACAATTAACAAAATGGCAATAAGCATATACTTATCAATAATAACTTTGAATGTAAATGTACTAAACACTCCAATCAAAAGACAGAGTCATCTAATAAAAAACAAGACCCATCTATATACTGCCTACAAGAAACTCACTTTAGAACTAAGGACACATGCAGTCTGAAAATAAAGGGATGGAAAGGTAGTCCATACAAATGGAAACAAAAAGAAATCTGGGGTAGAAAATAAACTTTAAAGTAAAGACTGTAACCAAAAAAAGAAGCATATTACTTAATGATAAAGGGATCAATCCAACAAGAAGATATAACAACTGTAAATACACACACACACACACACACACACACACACACACACACACACCCCAACATAGCAACATGTCAATACATAAAGCGAATATTAACATAAAGGGAGAAATAGACAACAATACAGTAATAGTAAGGGACTTCATTACTCTATTTATATCAATAGACAGATCATCCACAGAGAAAATCAATAAGGAAACACTGGCCTTAAATGACATGTTAGAGCAAATTAACTTTATATATATATATATATATATATATACACACACACACACACATACTGAATATTTCATCCAAAAGTAAGAGAATACACATTCTTTTTTTGAGAGCACATGAAACATTCCCCAGGATAGATTACACGCTAGCCCACAAAAGAAGTCACAATAAATTTCAGAAGATTAAAATCATACCAAGCATCTTTTCCAAACACTATAGTATGAGACTAGAAATCAATCACAAGGAAAAAAAATGCAAAAAAACACAAACATGTGGAGGCTAAGCATTATGCTTTTAAACAACTAATGGGTCACTGGAGAAATCAAAGAGGAAATAAAAACATACCTGGAGACAAATGAAAATGGAAATACAACAATCCAAAAGCTATGGGGCACAGCAAAAGCAGTTCTAAGAGGTAAGATTATAGTGATACAAGCCTACATCAGGAAACAAGAAAAATCTTAAATAAACAACCTAAGCTTATACTTAAAGGAACTACTAGAAAAAAGAACGATCAAAACCCAAAGCTAGTAGAAGGATAGAAATAATAAAGATCAGAGCAAAAATAAACAAAATAGAGAAAAAAAAAAAACAGTAAAAAGAAGCAATGAAACTAAGAGCTGGTTCTTTGAAGAGATAAACAAAATTAATAAACTATTAGCCAGACTCATTAAGAACAAAAGAGAGAGGACCCAAACAAATAAAATCCAAAGGGAAAGAGAAGAAATTACAACCTACATCACAGAAATACCAAGGATCATAAGAGATTACTATGAACAATTATACACCATTAAAATGGATGACCTAGAAGAAATGGATAAAATCCTTGAAACATGCAGTCTCCTAAGAATGAAAAAGGAAGAAATAAAAAATATGAGTAGACTTAATATCAGTAATGAAATTGAATCAGTAATCAAAAAATTTTCAACAAACAAAAGTCCAGGTCCAGATGACTTCACAGGTGAATTCTACCAAACGTTTGAAGAAGAGTTAACACCTATCCTTCTCAAAATATTCTAAAAAATTGAAGAAAAGGGAATGCTAGCAAACTTATTATACAAGGCTAGCATCACCCTGATACCAAAACCAGATAAAGACACCACCAAAAAAAAGGAAATTATAGGCCGATATCACTTATGAATATAGATGCAAAATCCTCAACAAAATATTAGCAAACCAAATTCAACAGTACAGTAAAAGGATCTTACACCATGAGCAAGTAAAATTTATTCCAGGGAAGCAAGGATGGTTCAATGTCTACAAATCAATGAATGTGATACACCACATTAACAAACTGAAGAATACAAAATCATATGATCATCCCAATAGATGCAAAAACAAAAAAAGTTTGTGGGCTTCCCTGGTGGCGTGCAGTGGTTGAGAGTCCACCTGCCGATGGAAGGGACACAGGTTCGTGTCCCGGTCCGGGAAGATCCCACATGCCGCGGAGTGGCTGGGCCCGTGAGCCGTGGCCGCTGAGCCTGCGCGTCCAGAGCCTGTGCTCCGCAACGGGAGAGGCCACAACAGTGAGAGGCCTGTGTACAGAAAAAAAAAAAAAAAAAAAAATCTTCCTTGTTATTTTTAGTAAATGTAAGACCTGAAACCATAAAACTCCAAGAAGAAAACATGGACAGTATGCAACTTTGACATTGGTCTTAGCAATATTTTTTTCGATCTGTCTCCTAAGGCAAGGGAAACAAAAACAAAAATAAATGGATGGTATTACATCAAAGTGAAAGCTTTTGGACAATGAAGGAAACTATCAACAAAATGAAAAGACAGCTTATGAATTGAAGGAGACTTGGAAAATGATATATCTGATAAGAGGTTAACATCCAAAATATACAAAATACTAAACAACTCAGCATCAAAAAAAAAACAACTTGATTAAAAAAATGGACAGATGATCTGAAAAGACATTTTTCCGAAGAAGGCATAGAGATGCCCAAGAGACACATACAAAGAGGCTCAACATCACTAATCATCAAGGAACTGCAAACCAAAATCACAGTGAGATAAGTGAGATACCACTTCACATCAGCCAGAAAGGCTGTTATCAAAAAGACAACAATTAACAAGTGTTGGCGAGAATGTGGTGATAAGGAAATACTTGTGAACCGTTGGTAGGAATATAAGTTGATAGAGTCACTATAAAATACGCAATGGAGGTTCCCCTTCAAATTAAAAGTAGACCTACCATACAATCCAGCAATTCCACTTCTGGGCATTCTTCCAAAGAAAACAAAAACACTAATTTGAAAAAGATATATGCAACCTTGTGTTCATTATAGCATTATTTACCATAGCCAAGATATAGAAGCAACCTAAGGGCTCACTGAGAGATATAAAGATGCAGAAGTTGTGATATATATGCATATACACAGACACAGACACACACACATACACACACTGGTATGTTACTCAGCCATAAAATAAAGATTGCTGTTTTTCCATTTGCAACAATGTAGAGGGACCTAGAGGGTATTATGCTAAATGAAATAAATCAGATGGAAGACAAATCCCGTATGATTTCACTAGTATCTGGAATCTAAAAACAAAACAAACAAACAAATGTAACAAAAGAGAAAGAGACTCACTGATACAGAGAACAAACTGGTAGTTGAGGGGCAGATGTGGGGGCATGAGTGAAATAGGTGAGGGAGATTAAGAGGTACAATCGTTTAGTTTTAAATAAGTGCCAGGGATGTAATGTACAGCATAGGGGATACAGTCAATAATATTTTAATACTTTCGTATGGTGACAGATGGTAACTAAACTTATCATGGTGATCATTTTGTAATGTAGAAAAATACTGGATCACTATGTTATGCACCTGAAACTAACATAATATAGTAAGTTAATTATACTTCAATTTAAAAACTCTAAAAAAAAAAATAGTAGGATATAATGACTGACTGTGGGGGGAAAAGAAGATGAAATTGAGGCCTGAATGTCTGGCTTGAACAACTTTCCCTTACTGTCTGATGAAACAAGTTGTCATACTGTGAACTGCCCTGTGAAAAGGCCCATATGGAAAGAATGTGGCTTCCGGTGGATAGCCAGAGAGGAAGACACCCTCAGTCCAACAGCCCACAAGGTACTAAATCTTGCCAACAACCTTGTAAGCTTGGAAGTAGATCCTTTCCCAGTCAAGCCTTCAGATAAGACTCCAGCACTGGCGGACACCTGACTATGGCCTCGTGAGAGACACTGAAGTAGAGGACCCAGCTAAATTGTGCTCAAATTTCTGATCCACTAAAACCATGAGATAATAAGTGTGTGTGTTTTTTTGTTTTGTTTTGTTTTTAAATACTGGGCATTAGGTAAATGACCTTGGAAAAATTACTTAACTATTTGGCCTCGGTTTTCTAAAAATGAATCCTATCTTGCTTGTGGCTATAAATAAATCTATGCCAGGGGTCATAAACACACATCTCTACTGAGATCAAGCAGGCAACATATCAGTAAAAGAAGGTAGACAGGCATAAAAGAAAATCATAGCATAAGTGAGTTGATAAATGGCAACTAGGTACTGGGAGACAGAAGTGAGTAGCAGGAACTCTAGCAAACTTGAAACAATGCCCTTTTAGAAAAAAAAAAAAATTGAAGAAACCCCCCCCCCCCCCGAATTTGTGTGTAATCACCTAATTCAATACACTATAGTTTAACACTGTATTGTACAAAAATAAAATAGCAAAAATGGTGGGTAGGAGGAAGAGAGGGGAAAAGACAGAGAGAGATTTGAGGCTGGAGGGCTAAATTTGGTTAGAAGGCTGTTGGAATTAACTATGCTGTGATTTAGAGGTCCACATGAGAAAAGCAATATCTCTGGGAGTGAAGGTAAGGAAGATAAGGGTTAGAGTAGGAAGCAATCAAGTAAATGGCAAGGTATAAATGGTAGGCTTCTATGATGGATTCCTGCCATGATGGTCTTGATCAAGGTCATACAGCTGGTAATTAGTGGAATCATACATATGGCTGCCAATTAAGGTATCCAATTATGACTCAGAAGAAGTGGCAGAGAGTTAAAGTTGCAATGCTCTTGAATTGACCTGCTTGGTCCCAAGTGTCAAAGGGACAGAGTTGGCCAAGGAAGACTGGGATTGGAAGCCTGATTAAAAAAGAGGTCTCACAGTTCAGGCAGGCAAAAACTTATGTATTAATATGACAGGGAAAGATAAAAATATTGAATAAATGCAATAGATGGGGTATAGGAAGATAAGATTAAAAAAAGAGGAAGAGGTACTTATTCCTAATCTAGTTAAGAGGGTAATGTTTGAGCAAGAAGGCAAGTTTAACCTGCAAAAAGGGTACAATCAAGTCTAGGTTCATTTCTTTCTGCCCTTCAAAAATGCACACAGATGACTCATTCTGCTTCAGGGAACTGGCCAAGATCATAGACAAAAATTATGGCTATAACCCTCTATTTCTATTATTTTTAATGGATACATAACAGAATATGACAAATAGGGAATATGAAAAATTTTTAAAGGATCTCTCACTATAAATGAGAACTCATGCTCTGGAAGCACCCACTGACACTATTTCCAATAAAATAAATGCCTTGTTTAATAACAAAAAGGAATGTTCCCCTTTCTACTCTCCTTCTCCAAAAGTTACACAATAATATAGGATTCAATTCAAAGCCAAATTGGCAAATTTGAAAATGTTGTCTACTCATATGTGCTTCAGGATGTCATTACCTGTATCAATTATAACAATTTTTTACATGATTACACACTGACTTAAACCAAGAGAAAAACGACAATATTTTTTTTTTAAAAAGAGAAATGTTTGTTATTTGCATGAGATCAAAAAAAAAAAAAAAAATCCAGTTCAGGTTCTGTTCTATGCTGCTTGACTTATTTCATAGCTTTATTTTGGGCACAAAGGAGAGGAGACAGTTTCTATTAAAAAACAATTAAGTAACCAGGACAGTGTTTTAAATCATATCTGGGCTACAGCTCACCCATCAGCAGGCAATTTGGGGCAGCACCTCAATGAATTTGCAAAGACTCTTTTTTCCTGGCATATCTTCCATTTCTGTCTTTGGCATATTTCTGCTCATCCTTCAAGATCTAGCACAAGTGCCACCTTCTTCTGTGGAGCCTTTCTGGATGACTACAGGCAAAAATGATTGCTTTCCACTTATTTTCACAGTACTTGGCCCATGGCTCTGTTGTGATATTTTTCTCATCATCTTATAACTATTTTTATAGCTATCTTCCACTTTAGACTATGAGTGTCTCAACAGTAGTGCCCTTGCCTCATTCATCTTCTAATCCCCAACATTTATCAGAATATCTGGCCTGCAAGCTATTTACTAAATAAGCACAAATTTGAATGAATGAGTAGGTGAAGGAAGAAAGTAAAATATGAAAGGCAGTATGCATTTCATTAGGTCAAGGCCAAAGTTCCCCTCCAACATGATTTGGGCAGGAGGTATTAATCTCTAATTGAGCTTACTAGCTCATGGTCAGTCTACACTATCTAGGTATATACCCATTTGTTGAAATTTCCATGGTTTATGTATATGAAGAGAAGAGACTGGAAATGTGTGAAATATGTCTATGTAACATTGGAAAAGCAGTCAAGTAAGAGGATTCTCTGTACCTCCCAGTATCACTGTGCCATGGGTTTCTACAATCATAATCAGATTTTTCAGGAACAAACACCACCGTTTATTTTTTAAATTATGATCCTATGGTTTCTAGTACTTAAATATGCATCTGCCTTTCTACTAGAAATGTAAGAGCATATCTAATGTATTCTTGGCCTGAGAAGTAGGAATAATGATGGGAGACTTATTCACATTCATCACACTTTGATAAATTTAATTTCTAATTTAGAGTAACTTTACCTTTGGTGAGGTAATGGTGGGGAACTGTGGAACATTTTCTCTTGTGGGACAGTTGTACCTTGTTTTTATATTTATGCTTTCAAAATGTATTTTAAGATCATACCTATTGTCTCTTCTGTTAAACTTTGTATAAAGAATATCTTGTCAATGGGCAAGATACTTTTGCCCTATGTGTATGCATATATATATGCACATCTATACAGATATAAAACAGTTAATGTGTGAGTCACTAGAAAATGACACCACAATTTGAACCAAGGGGTGAGAAATTACAGCTCTGTATCATTTCATATGAGGGAAAAATAAAGAAAATTGCTTGAAAAACACAGAAAAGTTACAGATAAACGTTCAGCAAATTGCAAAAGAATTGCTACTTCATGAGACACCCCTTATTATTTTTATCTTTAAGTAGAATATGCAGGGCTCTGTTTATGTGCAAGTTTACATCTTGGCTTTCCTCTCAGATCCTCACTTGGACATAGCCGTTGATGCCACAGCCAGATGCTCTCTAGCAGTCTCAAGAGAGGTGAGGCATACCCTACTGTGTACCTGCAAGGAAGTACAGCTCCTGGAGGTGAATAGTTAATATCTGATTTCTGAACAGCCCCCAAACTGAAAGGCTGGTGTCATTACTCCTATACTATTCTGCATCTCTCACATCATAGGCTTAAGCTTCTAAGAGAAACATGCAAAATGTAATGCTCTTGGTTTGATGCAAAGGGAAATCTTTGACTGTTTTAATTTCTTAGATTTACTACCTTCCCATTTTATTATATATATCTTTTAGTGGTTACTGGACAGGGCCAGTCACACTCCTCTTATGTGTCATTTCCTGATATTCACATTCTCTCTGGCAAGACTCTAATGACAAGTCCAGTTGTCTGCTGAGACATAATTCTGTTCATGTTTCTAATTCTTAATTTCCCTGCCCCTGCCTTCTCTCTTCATTGCAAAGCATTACTTGAGGCTAAATGAGATTTTTTTGTTGTTGTTTTTAAGCCTTCAACTGTCCTGCTACTCAATTTCCTGCTGAAGTTATAATCTTCTGTTTGGGATACCACAGTTGATTACTCTAGAAATGACTGTAATACTCATTATCCACCATTTGTTGGAAGGGTGGAAGAAAGCTGTGATTAAATAAAAATTGGCTTGGATTTTGCTTCAAACTTCTACTACATTACTTTAAGGGCTTAATCAGAATTTTGCTGTTGGTGTTTCTAAATGTTTTTCTCTATCACTTCCTCGGTCACTACGAATGTGGTAGACTGAATTATTGACTCCATTATTTGCTGTTGCCAGAATTCATACCCTTTTCCATGGAACTTATCAGTTCTTCACACTGGAGGTTGATTATACAATTCCAATTTGACAGTGGGCTCAGTCATGTGACTTCCTTTGACCAACAAGATTTGTAATGTGCTAACATGTTTGGGCCTGTCCTCTTGCACCTCTGCCATCTTTGTGAAAACAACCCACCCAGTTAAACATGCTGAGTCAAGGAAAACAAGAGATACAAAAGCATATTTGGACTCAACCCCTACCCTGGGGCCCACCCCTGCCTAGAAAGCCAATTCTATGCCTACCCACACGCAAGTAAGAGCGAATAACTGGTTGCTATTTTAAATTACTGAACTTTGGGACAGTTTATTAATGTAACAATAGTTGCCTAATACAACTACCCACTATTATGACTTTGAGGAGAAAAATATATAATTAATTTCAGCGTACACCTTTATACAGTACTCACTGTGTGCAGAAATATGCAATCTGGGTAGCCACAAAAGACACAGAAATTATGAATACTGCTCTGGAAGATTTTGCTCTTGAAAGAAAAAAAAAATAACAAGATGGATACCTAACCTCAATGACCATGAGGTCCAGTAGGAGGAGACAGACATGCAAACAAAGCAGTGCTTTATAAAATTACACACAGCAGATCAATCTGAATTGTACATAGCACTGCAATTCGGTGTTCAGCATATGATGTCAGAGTACCTGGGTCAAAATCCAGACTCAACTTATTCCCTCACCTTTATTTGCCTCAGTTTCCTCACTTGTAAAAGCCAGAGAATCAGCAGTTAGGACAGCGCTTAATAAATAACATGGAGGCTTCCGGGAAGATGGCGGAAGAGTAAGACGCGGAGATCACCTTCCTCCCCACAGATACACCAGAAATACACGTGGAACAACTCCTAAAGAACACCTACTGAACGCTGGCAGAAAACCTCAGACCTCCCAAAAGGCAAGAACCACCACCACCACCACCCCGCCACGTACCTGTGTAGGGCAAAAGAGAAAAGAATAAACAGAGACAAAAGGATAGGGACGGGCCCTGCACCAGTGGGAGGGAGCTGTGAAGGAGGGAAGTTTTCCACACAGTAGGAAGCCCCTTAGCGGGCAGAGACTGCGAGTGGCGGAGTGGGGAGGCTTCGGGGCCACCGAGGAGAGTGCAGCAAGAGGGGTGCAGAGGGCAAAGCGGAGAGATTCCCGCACAGAGGATCGGGGCCGACCGGCACTCACCAGCCCGAGAGGCTTCCCTGCTCACCCTTCGTGGCGGGCGGGGCTGGGAGTTGAGGCTTGGGCTTCGGTCGGAGCGTCTGGAGAGGACTGGGGTTGGCGGCGTGAGCACAGCCTGCAGGAAGTTAGTGCGCCACGGCTAGCCGGGACGGAGTTCGGGGAAAAGTCTGGACCTGCCGAAGAGGCAAGAGACTTTTTCTTCCCCCTCTGTTTCCTGGTGTGCGAGGAGAGGGGATTAAGAGCGCTGCTTAAAGGCGCTCCAGAGACGGGCGCGAGCTGCGGCTAAAAGCGCAGACCCGAGAAACAGGCATGAGACGCTAAGGCTGCTGCTGCCGCCACCAAGAAGCCTGTATTCCAGCACAGTTCACTATCCACACCCCGCTTCCGGGGAGCCTGTGCAGCCCGCCACTGCCAGGGTCCCGGGATCCAGGGACAACTTCCCCGGAAGAACGCACGGCGCGCCTCAGGCTGCTGCAAAGTCACGCAGGCCTCTGCCGACGCAGGCCCGCCCCGCACGCAGTGCCCCTCCCTCCCCGTGGTCTGAGTGAGCCAGAGCTCCCGAGTCAGCGGCTCCTTTAACCCCGTCCTGTCTGAGTGAAGAACCGACGCCCTCCGGCGACCTACATGCAGAGGCTGGGCCAAATCCAAAACTGAACACCTGTGAGCTGTGAGAACAAAGAAGAGAAAGGGAAATCTCTCCCAGCAGCCTCAGAAGCAGCGGATTAAAGCTGCACAATCAATTTGATGTACCCTGCATCTGTGGAATACATGAATAGACAAAGAATCATCCCAAATTGAGGAGGTGGCCTTTGAGAGCAAGATTTATGATCTTTTCTCCTTTTCCTATTTTTGTGAGTGTGTATGTGTATGCTTCTGTGTGAGATTTTGTCTGTATAGCTTTGCTTCCACCATTTGTCCTAGGGTTCTATCCGTCCGTTTTTTTTGCTGCTTTTTTAAAAATTTTTTCTTTTTCTTCTCTTAATTATTTTTTTATTTCAATAACTTTATTATATTTTATCTTACTTTATTTTACTTCATCTTCTTTCTTTTTTTCCTTCCTTTCCTCCTTCCTTTCTTCCTCCCTCCCTCCCTCCTTTCTTTCTTTCTCTCTTTCTTTCTTTCTTCTTCTACTAATTCTTTCTTTCTACTTTTTCTCCCTTTTATTCTGAGCCTTGTGGATGGAAGGCTCTTGGTGGTGAAGCCAGGAGTCAGTGCTGTGCCTCTGAGGTGGGAGAGCCAACTTCAGGACACTGGTCCACAAGAGACCTCCCAGCTCCACATAATATCAAACAGCGAAAAACTCACAGAGATCTCCATCTCAACACCAGCACCCAGCTTCACTCAACGACCAGCAAGCTTCAGTGCTGGACACCCTATGCCAAACAACTAGCAAAACAGGAACACAACCCCACCCATTAGCAGAGAGCTGCCTAAAATCATAATAAGTCCACAGACACCCCAAAACATACCACCAGACGTGGACCTGCCAATCAGAAAAACAAGATCCAGCCTCATCCACCAGAACACAGGCACTAGTCCCCTCTACCAGGAAGCCTACACAACCCACTGAACCAACTTTAGCCACTGGGGACAGACACCAAAAACAATGGGAACTACAAACCTGCAGCCTGCAAAAAGGAGACCCCAAACACAGTAAGATAAGCAAAATGAGAAGACAGAAAAACACACAGCAGATGAAGGAGCAAGATAAAAACCCACAAGACCTAACAAATGAAGAGGAAATAGGCAGTCTACCTAAAAAATAATTCAGAATAATGATAGTAAAGATGATCCAAAATCTTGGAAATAGAATAGACAAAATGCAAGAAACATTTAACAAGGACCTAGAAGAACTAAAGATGAAACAAACAATGATGAACAAAATAAATGAAATTAAAAAGACTCTAGATGGGATCAATAGCAGGATAACTGAGGCAGAAGAATGGATAAGTAACCTGGAAGATAAAATAGTGGAAATAACTACTGCAGAGCAGAATAAAGAAAAAAGAATGAAAAGAACTGAGGACAGTCTCAGAGACCTCTGGGACAACACTAAACGCACCAACATTCGAATTATAGGGGTTTCAGAAGAAGAAGAGAAAAAGAAAGGGACTGAGAAGATATTCGAAGAATTTGTAGTTGAAAACTTCCCTAATATGGGAAAGGAAATAGTTAATCAAGTCCAGGAAGCACATAGAGTCCCATACAGGATAAATCCAAGGAGAAATATGCCAAGACTCATATAAATCAAATTGTCAAAAATTAAATACAAAGAAAACATATTAAAAGCAGCAAGGGAAAAACAACAAATAACACACAAGGGAATCCCCATAAGGTTAACAGCTGATCTTTCAGCAGAAACTCTGCAGGCCAGAAGGGACTGGCAGGACATATTTAAAGTGATGAAGGAGAAAAACCTGCAACCAAGATTACTCTACCCAGCAAGGATCTCATTCAGATTTGATGGAGAAATTAAAACCTTTACAGACAAGCAAAAGCTGAGAGTTCAGCACCACCAAACCAGCTTTACAACAAATGCTAAAGGAACTTCTCTAGGCAAGAAACACAAGAGAAGGAAAAGACCTACAATAACAAACCCACAACAATTAAGAAAATGGGAATAGGAACATGCATATCGATAATTACCTTAAATGTAAATGGACTAATGTAAATGCTCCCACCTAAAGACACAGATTGGCTGAATGGATACAAAAATAAGACCCATATATTTGCTGTCTACAAGAGACCCACTTCAGGCCTAGAGAAACAAATACACTGAAAGTAAGGGGATGGAAAAAGATATTTCATGCAAATGGAAACCAAAAGAAAGCTGGAATAGCAATTCTCATATCAGACAAAATAGACTTTAAAATAAAGACTGTTAAAAGAGACAAAGAAGGACACTACATAATGATCAAGGGATCAATCCAAGAAGAAGATATAACAATTGTAAATATTTATGCATCCAACATAGGAGCAGCTCAATCCATAAGGCAAATACTAACAGCCATAAAAGGGGAAATCGACAGTAACACGATCATAGTAGTGGACTTTAACACCCCACTTTCACCAATGGACAGATCATCCAAAATGAAAATAAATAAGGAAACACAAGCTTTAAATGATACATTAATCAAGATGGACTTAATTGATATTTATAGGACATTCCATCCAAAAACAACAGAATACACATTTTTCTCAAGTGCTCATGGAACATTCTCCAGGATAGATCATATTTTGGGTCACAAATCAAGCCTTGGTAAATTTAACAAAATTGAAATTGTATTAAGTGATTTTTTCCTACCACAACGCTATGAGACTAGATATCAATTACAGGAAAAGATCTGTAAAAAATACAAACACATGGAGGCTAAACAATACACTATTTAATAACGAAGTGATCACTGAAGAGATCAAAGAGGAAATTGTAAAAAAATAGCTAGGAACAAATGACAATGGAGACACGATGACCCAAAATCTATGGAATGCAGCAAAAGCACTTCTAAGAGGGAAGTTTATAGCAAGAAAATCCTACCTTAAGAAACAGGAAACATCTCGAATAAACAACCTAAACTTGCACCTAAAGCAATTAGAGAAAGAAGAACAAAAAAGCCCCGAAGTTAGCAGAGGAAAGAAATCATAAAATCAGATCAGAAATAAATGAAAAATAAATGAAGGAAACGATAGCAAAGATCAATAAAACTAAAAGCTGGTTCTTTGAGAAAATAAAATTGACAAACCATTAGCCAGACTCATCAGGAAAAAAAGGGAGAAGACTCAAATCAATAGAATTAGAAATGAAAAAGGAGAAGTAACAACTGACACTGCAGAAATACAAAAGATCATGAGAGATTACTACAAGCAACTTTATGCCAATAAAATGGACAACCTGGAAGAAATGGACAAATTCTTAGAAATGCACAACCTGCCAAGACTGAATCAGGAAGAAATAGCAAATATGAACAGACCAATCACAAGTACTGAAATTGAAACTGTGATTAGAAACCTTCCAACAAACAAAAGCCCGGGACCAGATTGCTTCACAGGTGAATAATATCAAACATTTAGAGAAGAGCTAACACCTATCCTTCTCAAACTCTTCCAAAATATAGCAGAGGGAGGAACACTCCCAAACTCATTCTACGAGGCCACCATCACCCTGATACCAAAACCAGACAAGGATGTCACAAAGAAAGAAAACTACAGGCCAATATCACTGATGAACATAGATGCAAAAATCCTCAACAAAACACTAGCAAACAGAATCCAACAGCACATTAAAAGGATCATACACCATGATCAAGTGGGGTTTATTCCAGGAATGCAAGGATTCTTCAATATACGCAAATCAATCAACTTGATACACCATATTTACAAACTATAGGAGAAAAACTATATGATCATCTCAATAGATGCAGAGAAAGCATTCAACAAAATTCAACACCCATTTATGATAAAAACCCTGCAGAAAGTTGGCATAGAGGGAACTTTCCTCAACATAATAAAGGCCATATGTGACAAACCCACAGCCAACATCGTCCTCAATGGTGAAAAACTGAAAGCATTTCCACTAATATCAGAAACAAGGTTGCCCACTCTCACCACTCTTATTCAGCATAGTTTTGGAAGTTTTATCCACAGCAATCAGAGAAGAAAAGGAAATAAAAGGAATCCAAATTGGAAAAGAAGAAGTAATACTGTCACTGTCTGCAGATGACATGATACTATACATAGAGAATCCTAAAGATGCTACCAGAAAACTACTAGCGCTAATCAATGAATTTGGTAAAGTAGCAGGATACAAAATTAATGCACAGAAATCTCTGGCATTCCTATACACTAATGATGAAAAATCTGAAAGTGAAATCAAGAAAATACTCCCATTTACCGTTGCAACAAAAAGAATAAAATATCTAGGAATAAACCTACCTAAGGAACAAAAGACCTATATGCAGAAAATTATAAGACAGTGATGAAAGAAATTAAAGATGACAGAAATAGATGGAGAGATATACCATGTTCTTGGATTGTAAGAATCAGCATTGTGAAAATGACTCTACTACCCAAAGCAATCTACAGATTCAATGCAATCCCTATCAAACTACCACTGGCAGTTTTCACAGAACTAGAACAAAAATTTTCACAATTTGTATGGAAACACAAAAGACCCTGAATAGCCAAAGCAATCTTGAGAATGAAAAACGGAGCTGGAGGAATTAGGCTCCCTGAATTCAGACTATACTACAAAGCTACAGTAATCAAGACAGTATGGTACTGGCACAACAACAGAAAGATAGATCAATGGAATAGGATAGAAAGCCCAGAGATAAACCCATGCACATATGGTCACCTTATCTTTGATACAGGAGGCAGGAATGTACAGTGGAGAAAGGACAGCCTCTTCAATAAGTGGTGCTGGGAAAACTGGACAGGTACATGTAGAAGTATGAGATTACATCACTCCCTAACACCATACACAAAAATAAGCTCAAAACGGATTAAAGACATAAATGTAAGGCCAGAAACTATCAAACTCTTAGAGGAAAACATAGGCAGAACACTCTATGACATAAATCACAGCAAGATCCTTTTTAATCCACCTCCTAGAGAAATGGTAATGAAAACAAAAATAAACAAGTGGGACCTAATGAAACTTCAAAGCTTTTGCAGAGCAAAGGAAACCATAAACAAGACCAAAAGACAACCCTCAGAATGGGAGAAAATATTTGCAAATGAAGCAACTGACAAAGGATTAATCTCCAAAATTTATAAGCAGCTCATGCAGCTCAATAACAAAAAAACAAACAACCCAATCCAAAAATGGGCAGAAGACCTAAATAGACATTTCTCCAAAGAACATATACAGACTGCCAACAAACATATGAAAGAATGCTCAACATCATTAATCATTAGAGAAATGCAAATCAAAACTACAATGAGATACCATCTCACACCAGTCAGAATGGCCATCATCAAAAAATCTACAAACAGTAAATGCTGGAGAGGGTGTGGAGAAAAGGGAACCCTCTTGCACTGTTGGTGGGAATGTAAATTGATACAGCCACAGTGGAGAACAGTATGGAGGTTCCTTAAAAAAAACTACAAATAGAACTACCATATGACCCAGCAATCCCACTACTGGGCATATACCCTGAGAAAACCATAATTCAAAAAGAGTCATGTACCAAAATGTTCATTGCAGCTCTATTTACAATAGCCCAGAGATGGAAACAACCTAAGTGTCCATCATCGGATGAATGGATAAAGAAGATGTGGCACATATATACAATGGAATATTACTCAGCCATAAAAAGAAACGAAATTGAGCTATTTGTAATGAGGTGGATAGACCTAGAGTCTGTCATACAGAGTGAAGTAAGTCAGAAAGAGAAAGACAAATATCGTATGCTAACAGATATATATGGAATTTAAGAAAAAAAAAATGTCATGAAGAACCTAGGGGTAAGACAGGAATAAAGACACAGACCTACTAGAGAATGGACCTGAGGATATGGGGAGGGGGAAGGGTAAACTGTGACAAAGCGAGAGAGAGGCATGGCCATATATATATATACACTACCAAACGTAAGGTAGATAGCTAGTGGGAAGCAGCCGCATAGCACAGGGAGATCAGCTCGGTGCTTTGTGACCGCCTGGAGGGGTGGGATAGGGAGGGTGGGAGGGAGGGAGATTGCAAGAGGGAAGAGATATGGGAACATATGTATATGTATAACTGATTCACTTTGTTATAAAGCAGAAACTAACACACCATTGTAAAGCAATTATACTCCAATAAAGATGTTAAAAAAAAAAAAAGACACACACACAAAATATATATATATATATATATAACATGAACTCAATGGTAGCTATTATTATCACTATTACTATTATTGTCAATTTTAGCAGCATCTTTAATATAATTAAAAATAAATTAGTCAACATTTCCTTGTGCATGACATGCCTGGAGACATGGAAGGCTCTGTGCTAAATGCCAAAAGGAGCTTACCAGAAACACCCACATGAAAAGGCCAGTGGTTCTACAGAGCGAAAAGAATGGTCACTGAAAGAATCATATAATACATACCTTGTTAATTCAAAGAAATAAATGATTTCATGTCTATATAACATGTCTATATAACAACCCGCACTGACCAGTTAAGTGTTTTCACTGTATATTGACATTTATCTCAACCTCGCTGAAGGTGATACTATGTAAACTCATACTTGATGGTTATAATTAAAATTTTAAAAAGTAAGAATTTGTATTTCTTCCTTGATAAATTGACCCAGTTTGACCTATATCCACAGAAGCACAGTCTCAGACAACAGATCCCTGTGTAATTCTATTCAAGTTGTATCCGTAGTCTGTAGCCCTACCTTTGCCATTGCAAAGGAGAGATACACAATTTAATCTGGTTTCCAGAGCTTGCTGTGTTTATCACATCCAGACTAAGTGCCCAGAAAACAGCACTTATACTAATCCAAGTTTCCTAATTAAACACAATATCTAACTTCCATCCAAAATACACTTACAGAAAAAACAAACAAAATTAGTTTGTTATTAAAGTTTAGTATGAAGTATAAAAATCATCATAGTAAGATAATATGTAGACTAAAGGATATGCATGACTAGAACAAGAGGAGTTCCCTGGACTTGACCTCTGTGGTGGTTAGGGTGGTTCACGGAAGGTGCAAAGGTGGGGTGGGAATGGAAGGATATATAAATATATTTTCAAATGTTTTCCCCTCAAAATGAAACATTTGGTTGATTATAAAAGTTTATAAAATCACACAGACACACACACCCTACCACCACCCCTTTCACAAATTAATAAGTAAAGATAGGTGTCTTTATAAAAATGAGCAAAGGATGTCAAGAGTAATTCACAGGAAAAGAAATATAAATGGCTAACATATGAAAATACTTTTGACCTTACTAGTAGCTACAGAAATTAAAAAGTTAAAATATTAAATATGTTTTGCTTCTCTTATTAATTAAAATTTAAAATATTATATATTAACAAATGTTTAGAGGAAAACGAGGAAGAGATTCTGTGACTTATACAACTTTGTTGTGAAATATTCTAAAGGGCAACTTGACAGGATGAAATTTTAAAATGTGCTTACTACATAGCTTACATATTCTACTTGTACATATCCGCCTTAGAAAAAATATTTGTACAAGTGTACAAAGAGGAATGTGCAAGCCTGCTCACTGCACACACAATTTCAGTAGAGAAAAACTGAAAATAACTTAAGTCTTCATCAAAGTGGGAATGGTTAAATAGACTCTATGTCATCAATTCTACAAAAATTAAAAAGAATGAGGTAGACTCTTATAAATGGGAATATAAATGTTTCTCATATCAATGGATGAAAAAGCAGGTTTCTGAACAATATGAAAGGTATGACACCATTTGTTTTGAAAATGCACACATGAAATATATTACTTTACATGAAGATGAATATGTATAAATGTATAGAAAGTGGTCTTGAAGGATACCTACAAAACAGTGGTTACTTCTGAGAAGGCAACTGAGATTACCAAGTACACTAAGGGAGACTTTTACTGTATTAATCCATACCGAGTACACTAAGGGAGACTTTTACTGTATTAATCCATACTTTCTCATAGTTTAGTATGTAATTGAAAAGGAATAAGTAGGACTTTAACTTTCGAGCAAGATGGAATAACAAGGACCTCATTTACAATCTCTACGGAAACAACCAAAAATTGACAGAATACAAGAAACAAAAATTTTAACACACTGGATATCAGACAATCAAGATCAGTAGTCCCTGAGAGATGACAAATGAGATGAGGCTTATGACTACTACCTTAGTCTGTTGGGGCTGCTATAACAAAATAGCACAAACTGGGTGACTTACAAACAATACAAATTTATTTTTCACAGTTTCCACCTGAGGCAGTACGTCTGAGGTCAGGGTGCCAGCATGGTCAAATGAAGGCCTTCTTTTAGTTTGCAGACTTCTAGTTATATCCTCACATAGTTGAAGAGGCAAGGGAGCTCTCTTGGGCCTCTTTTATAAGGCACTAATGCCATTTATGAGGGCTCTGCCCTCATGACCTAATCAACTCCCAAAGGCCCAATCTTATTATCACACTGGGCATTAAGATTTCAACCCTATGCATTTTTGGAATACAAACATTCAGACCATAGCAACTACCCAACCTTATTATATTGAGAGAATGTCTAGGCTGCAGCAAAAGGAGGAGGAATCCAGGCAATGCCCAGAGGATTCTGAGTTGGAGAGACAAAGTTGAGATTCTGGGAGAGGCAACATGGTGACTAGAATTGATAAGACAGAATATCAGAGACAAAAGAGATGTACACAAAGAGAACTCCAAAAATCTACAGAGCTCTTTTTAAGTATTTAGCTGAGTGCTGATCAGTAAATGCATGAGGAAATTAACTGAGGCTGGAGAAAGAACCGCCTGAACAGAGTCATTACAGAGGACTGGGAGTAGTACTGTTTCCAAGATCATGGAGAACTGAGTAAAGTGAATAAAAGGGTCTTGCCACAGTAGTGTTGAATAATTACCCCAAGACTGAGTACTGCTCTGGTCTACCTAACAATCATAAAACTAAAACACTTAAGGTTCAAAATATTTGCAAGTAACTTAACTGCACCACAAAATAAAGCTTAGTAATATTCATAGGGAAACAAAAACAGCCAATACCCGACAAGACAAAGTTCACAATCTGACAAACAAGTTACAAAAAAGAACAAAATTATAAAAAGAAGCATAATAATATGGTCCATATATAGGAGTTAAACTAATTAATTAAAGTTACCCAGAACAGACACAGATGGTTTAATATCCAGACAAGGATATTAAAACAGTTATTAAAATTATCTTCCATATGATCAAAAAATTAAGTACAGACATAGAAGATAGTAAAAAAAAATAATAATTCATATCCTAGAAGTGAAAACTACAATGTATATGATAGAAAAGTCACTGGATGGGCTTAATGACAGAGTACACAGAACCAAAAAAATTCAAAAGAACTTGAAGGCATAGCAGTAAAATTATCTAAAATGAAACATTGAGAGAAGCAACAATTAACACACAGAGAGAACATCAGTGAACTGTGAAACAACTGCAAGAATACCTTTAATAAAAAGATGAGATCATAAGATTAGATGAAAACAAAAGCATGACTCAACCATATGCTGTATACTGTTAACCCTGGAAAAACACTATATACTGAACCATAAACATAAGTCTCAGTAAACTAAAAGGTATTCAAGTTACATAAATACTATTCCAATGTGAACTAAATTTTAAAAATAACGTAAATATTTGGAGATAACACTGAAATATTTGGGAACCAAAAACACACTTTTAAATAACGTATGGGTCAGAGCAGATATCAAAAGGGATACTAGAAAACATTTTGGAATGAATAAAAATGAAAAGAAACCATAGCAAAAAATATTGGAGTATTCAATTCATAGCACTAAAAGCTCATATTTAAAAAGATGAGTGGTCTTAAAAAAATGACCTCAACTTCTAAGAGATTAATTTTCTAATTAAGAAATTAGAAAAAGAAGAGCAAATTAATCCTAAAGTAAGCAGATAGAAAATAATAAAGATCAATGTGGAAATCAATGGAATAGAAAACAAATGAGAAAATTAATAAAGCCAAAAGCTGCTTCTTTTATATGATTAATAAATTTAATAAACCTCTAGCTAGACTGATCTGAATAAAAATAGAAGACTCAAATTACCAATATCATGAATGACAGATTTCCAATATCATGAATGACATCATTAGAATTTCTAGAGATACTGAAAGGATAATAAGGAAATATGCCAATAAGTTTGACAACTTAGAGGAATAGGACAAATATCCTGAAAAACACAAAGTATCAAAGTTCACCTAAGAATAATAGCCTGCCATGTATGCTTTCAAGAAACTGAATTTGTAGTTCCAGGCTTAGGTGACTTCACTGTTTAATCCTACAGGACATTTAAGGAAGAAATAATAAATTCTACACAAATTCTTCCAGAAAATTGTAAAGAAAGGAATCTTACCAATTCATTTATGAGGTCCATATTACTCTGATATCAAATTTTCACAAAAATATTAAAAGAAAACCACATACAAATATCACTAATAATTACAGGTGAAAAAATTCTAAATAGAATTTTATACACAAATCTAAAAATTTATTTTAAAAAGATTTTATGGTCAAAAAGGACCAAAACATGAATATTTCAATAGATGGAGAAAAACATTTGACAAAATTCAACATTCATACCTGATAATAACTCTTAGTAAACTAGGAATAGTAGGGAATTTCCTTAACCTGAAAAAGTATATCCATGAAAAATCTGTAGTTAACACAATGGTAATGACGAAAGGCTGAATGCTTGCAACCTAAGATTAAGAAGAAGATAGGGATGTCCACTGTCACTTCTATTAAACATTTCACTAGAGGTTCTAGCTACTGTTATACAGCACAAAAAAAGGAAAAATGTTTTTTATTTTTAAAGGATATGATTGTCTATGTTGAAAATATGATAGATTATACAAAACAGTTAAAGAATTTATAAGTGAATTTGGCAAGGCTGTAGGATATAAGATCACTACAGTATTAAAAAAGGAATTGCATTGCCTTGTACTAGAGAGAGCAATCAAAAATTGAAATAAAAAATGTCATTTGCATTGCATCAATATATAAAGTCATTAAGGATAAATCTGAAAAAAGACATAAAAGATATACACACAGAAAACTAAAAAATATGTTGCTATAACAAATAACTAAATAATTAGAATGATATGCTGTGTTTATAAGACTCAATATTAAGATGCCAATTATTCCCAAGTTGATCTATAGATTCAACACAATCTCAAACAAAATGTCATCAAGTTTTTGTTGTAGAAACTCACAAACTTATTCTAAAATTCCACTGGGAAAGGGCAAGGGCCTAGTATAACCAAAACAGCTTTTAAAAAGAACTGTAGAGCTAACATCCCATGATTTCAGAACTTATTACAAAGCTACAGAAATAAGACAGAGTGCTATTAGTATAAAGATAGAAAAATAGATAAATGGAAAAGAGTATTCAGAAATAGATCTACACACATATGGACAACTGCTTTTTTTTTTTTTTTTTTTGCGGTATGGTATGCGGACCTCTTTCTGTTGTGGCCTCTCCCGCTGTGGAGCACAGGCTCCGGACACGCAGGCTCAGGGGCCGTGGGTCACAGGCCTAGCCACTACGCGGCACGTCGGATCTTCCCGGACTGGGGCACAAACCCTCTCAACCACTGTGCCACCAGGGAGGCCCTGGACAACTGCTTTTTGACAAAGGTACAGAAACAACTTAGTGGAGAAATATTAGTAGTCTTCAACAAATGGTACTAGATCTTTGAACATTCCATCTGTAAAAAAAATGAACTTCAATCTAGGTTTTACTATATATATATATATAGAGAGAGAGAGAGAGAGAGAGAGTAAAAAAATAATAGGCATAAATGTGAAACTTAAAACTATAAAATTTTAGAAAAAGAAGAAAATTTTCTGGCCTCACCTTAGCCAAATATCTCCTGGATATCATGTCTAAAGCATGTTTCATAAAATGATACATTAAAAAACTATACTTCACAAACAAAAAGCTTCTGTTCCTCAAAAGACACTATTAAAAGAATGTAAAGATAAATTTCATCCCTGAAGAAAATACTTGCAAATTGTATTTTTGATAAATAACTTGTATCCAGACTATATGATTTTCAAAACTCAATAATCAAAAAAAAACCACAACAAATGGCCCAAAACAAAAATAGACAAAATGGTTTGAACATATACCTCACTAAATATATATATATATATATATATGCATCTATATCTATGAATGGCAAATAGGCATATGAAAATGCTTAACATCATTTTCATTAGGGAAATGCAACTTAAAACTCCAGTGTGAACCCCCTACACACCTGTTAGAATGGCTCAAACAAACAAAGACTGACAATACTGGGTGTGGTGAGGATGTGTAGGAACTACACTAGAATATATTCACATATGCAAAGAAAGGTAGTAAAGAAGAGTAGAGGATCCAAACACAGGAGACACATAGAAAACAATACACTGTATTATGGACATCTTTCTACATCAATGGATGATGTACAAACCACCCTTTTCCTTTTACGTGCCTGCATCATATTCTATTTAGTGTCTTGTTCCTTAATTGAACTCAATTACCACCACGGGTGATCAATTAGATTGCACCCATGTGTTTGCTATTTTAAACATGGCTATGGTGAACATCCTTACAGACACACCTTTGCAATTCAGGGCTCGTTTGTTTATTTTAGAGCACCAGATGGCAGTACATTTCCTTCTCTCACAGGACAGTGGCTAGCTATGGAAGAACAGAACAGTGTGAACACAATATACAACCATGGTACTTTTCCACACTTTAGAAATCCCTCAGGTTCCTTCTAAATATGAGCTAATCCAAAAAATTACTTGAGTGGTACTGGCAATATAGATGATCCTTCAGTTCAGGATTCAATTGTGGCAAATTTCATGTAAGCTTCAGACTGGTTCTGTTAGAGGACATTTCTTAGCCTCAGGTCCCGTGCTTGTGTTCATGTAAGAGACCCACGTAATAATAGGTACTTTCAGACTAAGGAAATAAATAAGAACAAAACAACACAACAAGCCACCACCAATACCACCATAAATGGCTCCAGTACTGTCATTTATTCTGGGCTTACACTCTGAAAAGCAAGTCATAGACTAAGTACTGCCTATTATCTTATTTACGCCTCAAGGTAGTGAATGAGATAGACACTATTATCTCCATCTAAAAGATCATTAAATCTAGGCACAAATTAAGAAATGTCCTTCAGTCATTTAGCTGATAAGGAAAGGAATCGAAGATTTAAATATAGATCTTTCTGACAGAAAAGGCACACTCTTAAGCCAGGACCTTACTACTATGCTTAAAAATAAAAAAAATAATCTGGAATTTCAATGTACAACAGTAAGGAATACATTGTGAAAAGGGCACAATATTTACATGCTAAAATATTCTGTACACACTGGGAATATATATTCATAATCCATTAATTCAAATAAAGCTAAAGTGTAAAACATAATGCTTCAAATTTTGTCCAAAACTGAGGGTGTGAGAGGAGACGGAAACAAGTCTATATTGTTCCAAATCGTTTTTTCATTTTACTTTTCCTGGGCATTTAGGAAGTCTGTACTTGTCAATTTATTTTGCAGTCAATTTGGGACCATGTAGCAGAAGTAATATAAACCACTTATATGTCTGGTTCTTATAAGCATCCTGCGTAAGCCTCCTGTCTTCTCCTACCCGACCACAGCAAACTTGGAGGCCATGTGTTTCAAATAATTTAGCTATAGCCTACTAAAGCCTCCAACAGACTGAGACTCTGGGTGATTATGGGAAGCAGAAGCCCTGCCAACCTGCGTTAGACATACAATGTAAATTAGAAAAACAAAACAAAACCTTTATCCTATTAAGCCCCTGAAATTTAGAAATTCATCACTGCACCATAACCTAGAGAAACTGACTAATAATTTCTTCATGTCTGCAAACTATGCAAAACTCCTAGGGGAATATATACCAAAATACAGATTCTTCTCTTTTAATTTTGAGATTGCTATTTATTTCTTCTTTTTCTTTTCTTTTATAATTTTTCTCCTAAAAGATATCTATTATGTAATTACTTAAATTATTTTTAAAAATCACCCAGATATCTTTTGAAGTTATTAAATCAAGACAGACTTAATTCACGGAGAGTTTCTCTACTGCTTTTTGGGAATTTTTTCAAATATATTTCTCTTAGCTTAACATAAATTTAATCTCAGCTCATTTGTCCCATTATTTAAAATCTTTCAAAACTGTACTAATCTGCATTTATATCTACCTTCTTGAAACAAATAATCTTCCATTAAATGACATGTTACTTTATTGTTTTCATTAAATGTTTCAGAATATGTCTAATTTAGCTCAGATTTTGTTAGAAAACTGCAATGTTTTATTGCCTTCAGGTCCATTAGGGACTTTTTGAATACAGGAAACCTATATTTTTGGTATTTTATGTAAGACCAAGCATAGCTGTGACTCTGAAAATTTTCATGACTTGTGCCCATGAACATGGAAATCTTCATCATAATTCTTACATTATATTTAATTAAGGAAGTATCCACACACTATATATTGACAACCTAAGCAAGAGGGACCAAATGAGGAGGGAGGAAATGATCATTGACAAGGAGAAGGTTGAGTCAATGTTATATCAAATAGTGGCCTCCAAGAGACTCAGAGAATTGAGTACTGATTATTGATATTGCTCTGAGTCAATAAGTTGATCAGTTGTGAGGGCTTTTCTAAAAATTAGCCTTAAATAATTTCTCTCACTGGACCACAAAGCAGCTGTTTCAAATGTTTGTTGTATTTATGTGTTTGTGTTTATATATCTGTGCCCATGGAAAGTGACAAGACTGGGAAGGAAAGAAGGAAGAAAGGAAGGAAGGAACAGAGAAGGGCTGAAAGCAGTTCACAAACAACCAGATCAAGAAGTCACTTGCCAGATGGACTTCTTTTCTTACCAAGTGAGAGCTCACCTTGTATAACCCTACATTCAACCAAAAGAAATACCAGCTGAAAAAAAATTGGTCTCTGTGCATAATTTGGTTTATTGGAGATTGAGGGATAATAACACATCATCAAAACCTTGAACAGCATCAGAAATCATGAGCTCTGTCTTCCTTTACTGACATTATTATCATCAGAACACAAAAACAGTTTTGGCAGAGTTCTCCAGAATTTGCAAAAATTCCCCATTGCTTTACAATTAGAAAATGAAACAGGCTTTTAAAGGAAAGAATTGATGATAAACTTTTTGGAAAATGGGCTACCTCTGAAGCAAGGACTTTCTGAAGCCCTGGGTCAGAAAGGAGAGGAGTGCCTGGTGCTGACTGAGTTTTTAGCATTTTTTAACCACATAATTTCTATGTTTAGATAGTCCCTCTTTCAAAGTGGGCAGCTGTCCTTACCTGCTTATAATCATTTGCACAGTTATACAAAATTGAAAATCAACGTGGAATGTGTATCAATCCTATATCCTCTAGTCCCAGAATGCCATGGTCACTTTAGTTGCAATCTCATTCTGAGTTTGTTTTAAAATCTTTAATTAGCTCGTTCTGGACCTTCTCCATTTTTAATGCGTGAGCCCCCATAGGTAGCCATGCATATCACCAGAGCCCCTAAGTAGAATGTAAGAAATGACAAGACAGAAACAAAATATCCTTTAAGAAGTAGTTTGCAAACTCTTCCTTGTTTGCTGCCTACCGTCGGTTTTTAAATAATGTACAAATCAACTTCAGTACCATAGAAATAATCAACACAGGATCAAAACCTGGAGTTTCTAGTAGAGCACAAATCAAAAGCTGTAGGAATCCAACAGCTGGAGCCTGTCTCATTATTTCCCTGTTCTTTGATGTGTTTTTCAGCCAAGTATCTTACTTGCAGATATGTCTACCTACAAATTCTGCATTGCTTACATATTATAGTTTCCAACAGAGATAAATACTGTAACTGAGTTCTCATTTTCAAAATAGAACCCCCTTCTTTTTTCATCTTCCATTATGCACACGATCTTGTAAATGGCAGAACTGAAAATCAGCTGCATCTAATAAGAGAAGCAAGTTTGCTATTGACTCTGAAATGCTAGTTTCCATTAGATCATCCATCATAGCTTTATTATGTGATCAACTGCCTAATTAATTTTGTACTGGGGTATTTAGACAGAACACTGAATGTTTCAGTGGGATTTTGCTATAATCCTGCACCTGCGGCCTCAGAGATTTAGATATCCTCCTATCGTAAGTTTGTACTGTGCCTATAAAGGATTCACTAGGATTCCAGCAATTCAGTTCAGTGAAATTCAGCAATATTAATTTCAGAAACAGCAGAACATTTGCATCTGTGGTTATGTTTCTTTGGACTTTAATCAGATCAAAGTCACCACAAGATATTAAGAGCTCTAGATACAATATTTTGTTCTGACAGTTTTACTGGTTAAATCAGACACTGTTTTGATTTTCTGTGCTTATCTGTTAATATGAACAGATGCGATCATGCTATTGTATAATGACTCTTGATTGCCAGCAGTATTTGATTTTGCAACCATTTGGCAGTGATAATTAAAGATAACGGGATATCCTATACAGTAATAATTAAAGATAGCTTTGTGGTCTTTATCACATGAATAAATGCCATAAAGGAAGAATTGATTCTTTGAAGTTCATTATTCAATGCATATTTTTGGAAGGTAAAGTTTGAAAAGTCTCAGAAAGAGACATTTATTAGGTGCAATGGCCTTAACTAAACAGGAGCTGATTTGAAAATTTCACTTGTCCAGGCTGCTGTACACTGAGGCTTTATTCCTTATTTGTTCAGAACAATACCAGCATGAGTGTGCTGTTCACAACACAGAAACATAGAAGAGTCAAAAAACATGGGATTTTATATTTCACGTATAAATAGGCATTCGCAAATGTCTGTATAAAGAATCTTTAAATCTATCTTCAATTTGAGAAGAGGAAATAAAAGCTCTTAAAACTCTGCCTTTATCTACTCTACAGAAGCTAGGCAATAATTCTAGGTGCTGACAGCTCCTCTCATAGAACAATATGACTCCCAAAACTGAAGCTCAAGTAAAACATTTTATTAATTGTATTTTCAATTAATTTAAAGAGATGACAGTGGCTTACCAAAAAAGGCAATCCTTAAAGCAAGGCCATCAGTGGGCCCAGCTGAGGACACCTGCCTCTAGGAATACACTGCTTATAAATGTTGGGATGACTTACATGGTACAGGACCCTCAATTAAATTTGAATCTCAGATTTTTTAAAATGAAGTTTTTAGTATAAGTATATTCCATGAAATATTTTGGATATAATTACACAGTAAAATTATTTATTGTGTATCAAAATTCAGATTTACCTGTATTTTATTTGTATTTGAAAAATCTGGCAACCCTATATAAACATCTATACTTGCTGACAACCAGGCTCAGAGCACCTGCTATATTTTTACTAAGTGATACTTCATGGGGTGGAGCAAGGGTTAGAATAAGAGCAGAATGAAGATTACCAAGAGCAAGAGCAAAGTAAGGCCTGATGGTTGGAGTTTGCAACCTAAGTGGTAGCCTGGTAAGTTTCCTGGGCAGGGAACCAACCTGTCCTCAGGCCACATGTACATTTCCTTTCCTCCCTCCTGCTGCCCCTGAGAGCTTAAGCAGGCAACATTTGAGGCTGATGCTATTAAATGAAGGAGGGAAATGGGTGATGCATTATTTTAAGTGGCTTTAATCAGGAGTCTATCCCACTTAGAAAAGAGGATTTATGGTTTTTATCAGCTTAAAGGATGAGCAATACATAACGATCCCCTATCTGCCCACAACTTTACCAATCTGGAATAGTGTCTACATTTTGCAGTCCCCTTCTTCACACTCCACCCCAATCCTTATTAGAATCTTGACCTAAGGGACATCTTTTTCTCAGAATTAAAGGAAGAATAAAGATTAAGTACCTCTATATGTGGTCTCTTAAGTTCTCTGATAAGACACACTAGAACCACACAAAAAGATATAGAGAACAATACATATGTTAATAAGCAGGCTGTTTTACAGTATAGAAGCTATTAGTCAAGGGAAGGGAGTACTTAGGAGCCCTGCCTCTCAAATAGCTTATACACGGAATCTTAAAAAAAAGATACAAATGAACTTATCCACAAAACAGTAGTAGACCCACAGACAGAGAAAACAAACTTATGGTTACCAAAGGGAAAAAGGGATGGGGGAGGGATAAATTAGGATGTTGAGATTAACATATACACACTATATAAAATAGATAATCAACAAGGACCTACTGTATGGTACAGGGATCTATAGTCAGTATTTTGTAATAACATATAAGGGAAAAGAATGTGAAAAAGAATATATATATATATATGTATAAAAGAATATATATATGTATGTATGTATAACTGAATCACTTTGCTGTACACCTGAAACTAACAGGACATTGTAATTCAATTATATTTCAATTAAGAAATTAAAAATAGAACTACCACATGAAATTAAAAATAGAACTACCACATCAAAAAAAAAAAAAAGGAAACAAAAATTCAAAATTATCTCTTAGTGGTGTCAAAGAGCCTGAATCAGAATATTAATATAATTAGACTTCCACCTATTAGCTACATGAACTTGGAGAAATTACTCACTTTAAACCATAGTGTCAGGGGGCCCTTCAAGATGGTGGAGGAGTAAGATGCGGAGCTTGCTTTCCTCCCCACAAATACATCATCTACATGTGGAACAGCTCCTACAGAACACCTACTGAACTCTGGCAGAAGACCTCAGACGTTCCAAAAGGCAAGAAAATCCCCATGTACGTGGGTAGGGCAAAAGAAAAAACAGAGATAAAAGAATAGAGATGAGGCTTCCCTGGTGGCGCAGTGGTTGAGAGTCCGCCTGCCGATGCAGCGGGAACAGGTTCATGCCCCGGTCCGGGAAGATCCCACATGCTGTGGAGCGGCTAGGCTCGTGAGCCATGGTCGCTGAGCCTGCGCGTCCGGAGCCTGTGCTCCGCAACGAGAGAGGCCACAACAGTGAGGGGCCCACGTACCACAAAAACAAAACAAAACAAAAAAACTGACAAAGGATTAATCTCAAAAATATACAAGCAGCTTATGTAGCTCAATATCGAAAAACAAACAACCCAATCCAAAAATGGGCAGAGTACCTAAATAGACATTTCTCCAAAGAAGATATACAGATTGCCAACAAACACATGAAAGGATGCTCAACATCACTAATCATTAGAGAAATGAAGATCAAAACTACAATGAGGTATCACCTTACGCCAGTCAGAATGGCCATCATCAAAAAATCTACAAACAATAAATGCTGGAGAGGGTGTGAAGAAAAGGGAACCCTCTTGCACTGTTGGTGGGAATGTGAATTGATACAGCCACTATGGAGAACAGTATGGAGGTTCCTTAAAAAAACTAAAAATAGAACTACCATACGACCCAGCAATCCCACTACCAAGCATATACCCTGAGAAAACCCATAATTCAAAAAGAGCCATGCACCACAATGTTCATTGCAACTCTATTTACAATACCCAGGACACAGAAGCAACCTAAATGTCCATCGACAGATGAATGGATAAAGAAGATGTGGCACATATACACAATGGAATATTAATCAGCCATAAAAATAAACAAAATTGAGTTATTTGTAGTGAGTTGGATGGACCTAGAGTCTGTCATACAGAGTGAAGTAAGTCAGAAAGAGAAAAACAAATACCGTATGCTAACACATATATATGGAATCTAAAAAAAAAAAAGGTTCTGAAGAACCTAGGGGCAGGACAGGAATAAAGACGCAGACGTAGAGAATGGACTTGAGGACACCGGGAGGGGAAGGGTAAGCTGCGACAAAGTGAGAGAGTAGCCACTTCGTGGATATATATACACGACCTAATTTAAAATAGATAGCTAGTGGGAAGCAGCCGCATAGCACAGGGAGATCAGCTCAGTGCTTTGTGGCCACCTAGAGGGGTGGGACAGGGAGTGGGGGAGGGAGACACAAGAGGCAGGGGTTATGGGGACATATGTATACATGTAGCTGATTCACCTTGTTATACAGCAGCAACTAACACACCAGTGTAAAGCAATTATACTCCAATAAAGATGTTAAAAAAAATAAACCCTGTAGTGTTCAGTTCTGTAAAATGGGTGTATTAACAGAACAATCTTCAGGGGCTTGAATGAATGACAAATGAGATGGATGATGCAGTTAGAGTATAAAGCAGTTCCTGGCACATAGTATCAATTCAATTAAAATGATCTCTTCTCCTTATAAGTATTACTTGATAATTCTTAACCGATTCAATTTTTTAAATAATTCCTTGGAGAGTAATTTTGTAACGATTTGACAGGCATTGTAATCTTTCAAACCGGACAGGCTGTCAGTGGACTTGAGGAAACCTCAAGAGCAAAATTGCAACAAACCTTTGCCTAGTAACAGTTTTCAGCTTAAGGAAAAGTATGTTCAACAGAAGTATATTCTGTGAATATTAGAATTTTGACATAACCAGTTGATGACATAATGGGCATATATTTATAACTAAAATCTCCTCAGATTCCAGTTGAGTCAGTTCTGCTACCAGCTTGTTTTGAAAATGCAAAGTTGGTCCAATTCAACTGATAGATTAGGGAATAATGAGTTTATTGTGAATAGTGTTTACTCCTGGGCTGCTCAGTCTGGGTGATGCTGGAAGTAAGCACAAAAGCGGCACTCAGCTGACCCCAGCTTTGTAGGAATACACAAAACACACGCTATTCAAACATCTACTAGGCACCTCAGTTCACTGTCTCTGAAATGAGCCACACCCACCCTAATTTAGTGTTGCAGCTTTCCTTTGGATGTAAGATCCTCCTCCTTCCAAAGAAACCACAACTCTTCTGGCGCCCACTTCCACGGACGACCGTCTGCAGTTTTTTGAGATAAAGTACTATACTTACATGCATACATGTATTTCTTAATCATTTAACATCTGTCAAACTGTGCTACCATTTTCATATTAGGTTCCTAACTTTATTTTTCACATCAATAATACATAATAATAATAAAATAATGCCAATAGTAAAGTTTTTCAGTGTCGTACCTAACCCTCATTTCCCCCATAAGCCCCCCTGGTTTCTATTGTGTGATTTTCCACAGCAAAGTGATTTTTAGAAATGAATATGTTGTTCCAGCAGAAATGACTGTATAGTGAAGGTACACATTCCCCAATTTTGAACTATGTTTCCGCTTACAAGAAAAAGATGATAATTTTTCTGTCTGAAGTTTATTTTGCCTGTGGAGTGAGCATTTACTTCATTGTCCAAGATATAACTTGTACATGTATTCAGGAGTAGAGTATAGAATACAGTAGAAAGTCAATTATCTCCCTGTTAATAGTTTGACACCTCATTCTTAATAATTAGCTGAATCTTGCCTAACATAAATAGTACCTTGTTGTTTAAACATCTCTATGGATACTTAAGAGGTTAGAATCAAGCGCAGGTAGGTATTCATAACCAGTAAACCCATAGTTAACAATTTTGCATTCTTCTCTCAAACAGAAAAAACAATTTAACGATTTAATTTTAATAATGTAAGTTAGCAATCTCCAAACTACTTCAGTTTTAAAGCTCATGAGCTTCTTCTCCCAGGACTTAATTACATAGATACTTATTTCACTTTCAGGAAAAAACATTTTCCGTCTCAGTGCTGTTATACATCGATGTTGAATGGGTTCATGCTATTAAGCAGATGCTGGCATTTTCAATGTGGCGTTCGAATGCTTGTCACTAAATTCCAGACTGCATGATTAATTTTGATCATGGTTCAGTATCCAGCCTAGCCAGCATCCCAGTTAGTCCACTGGTATTTCATCTAATAAGTGATAAAAATAAATAAATAAAAAAGCACTTCCATGGGACCTTTATTCTGTTTAAGAAGTGATGTGTGTCATGTATCCAAAAAGGCCAACTAAAGTGTTACTTTTCTTTCTTAAAGCTGCTGACTGTATACTCAGATGTACCTGTTTTTTAAAAATCATATATGCTTTCCTGTTATTCTTACCACTAGGGCTGAGAAATGTCTATGTATGTTTTCTATTTAAAAAGTAGGTGGATAATGGTGCTTTTGGTGTCCTGTTCTTTTCACTTTGGTCCTGTGTCTTAGGAAGAGATCTGTTTCTTCAGGAAAAAGTTCTAGAAGCATTTGTGCTGACAGTGTGCTAGTATCATTTTATTCCAATTTACACATAATAGGGTGAAACAATTTTACGACTCCATGTATACTCTATTGCGGTGACAGTATAAGCCTTGATTAGCTCATCAGAGATCAAACTCTTTAGTAAGTTACCGACAGATGCAGTTTTAAATCTAAGAAGTAGGTCAGGTTTATTACCTACATCAATCCTTTAATATAGTAGGGCAGAGACATAAAGGTGAAGAAAGAGAGCGTTTGTGTGCAGGAATGAGTTGACAGACACAATACAAAAATAAGTCTTATCCGCCAGAATATTCCTCATTTAAAAAAACTGAACATTGCATTTCAAGGTAAGGGCCATACACATTAAAGGCTGCCCTGTGTAAAGTGTGATTGTGCTGCTTATCGTGATTATAAAGACAGGTTTTCAGGATATGTAGTCGGGAACAATAAACATCATTCTTTTCATGCTAATACAGCTCTGATAACTAAATAAATATCAGTGCTTTTAATTTTGCTTTTAATATGACCTCTGATTTAGAATATACATATATTTGCCGCCTGAAAGGTGAGCCCATTATAGTTATATGTAAACCAAATCATTCTCAGAAGTTCCCACAGATTTTGATGCTTTTCTGAAACTCTCAAGTGAGTATTTCTGTTAGATCATCAGTTCCACATTCAATCTCTCTTGCACTCTCTTAGCACTATATTTTTCACTGCTGTTAGTAAAAATAAATTTAGTCCCAAAATAAAACTTAATGAAATAAACAAATAAAAAACATGCTCTAGCTTTCACTTTTAGAAGTGTACTTACTTGGATTTCAGAGGAAAGAGTATTACAATTAAAATAGTCCCTCTGCCCCTTACTGATTAAATAATGAATGGTGGAAATAAAGAAAATAGAGGGATTATTTCCATGAAAAATTAGGAGTTTGCTATCTACATCAATAAATTATAACATGATCACAAAACTTTTTTTTCTTTTCTTGATCCCCTTTTGCATTTATGATAAACCACTAAAAAGAAAAAAAAATAAATGTTCCAGATTAAAACACTTAACATCTACATATGCTAATTATTAGTTTTAAAGAACTAAAATAATAAACTGGGCCAAAAATGAGCTCCAAAAGAGTCGTATCTCATAATTAAAACATATGAATCCTAAACATGCTTTCTTGGCCAATCATGCCATTTCTATGGATATACCATAAAATCAGAATGCCCCCACATATTCCTATTAATATTTCCATCTTGGCCAACTTGGTGAATTCAGAAAGCCAAAATATGACAAAAACTTCACATATACAGCATATGAGTTGGGCCCACACTTTAGCATGTTACTCTTTCCAAATTCTGATATATGCTCCTAATACAAATGGCAGGTATAGTTTGAAAGTAACACTATAAAAAGCTGAAAAAAAAGAGAGCAGAAATGCTATTGGACATTAATGCTTATAACTGTAAAAACGTGACATACTTTCTCTTTTTAGGTAGAAGGGCTGTATAGGTCGGTCCACACTTGCAAATATATGTGTGTGTTTTGTTGTTACTGTTGTTCTGTCCAAAAGTGTCCATCAAGGTCATAAACTTGAGAGGCCATCTGTTAAAAAGTGCTGACACACCCCATTACAAACCAAACCACAGACATTTTCAAAGCACTAAAGTTTGTACTTATTTGGCTGGACAATATTTCTGAAATAAATTAATAAGTTCCTATGAGTCAATCAACATCTCTAGTCTGTATATCATCCATCTATTCCACAAACATCAGATTCATGGTCTGTCAAAGACAGTTGCCAGATTATAATCTTAGTTAAGTACCATCGTTTAAAAGAATGACAGGGAGACAAAAAGGAGAGGGGAATTATTAGAAGTAAAGTATTTGTGGGGATTGGGGTAGATGTTAGCCCAGAGAAATACCTTTCAGGATAACATATGTTCTTAATTTAAGTTTGTCTCTTCCTCTGACTTGTTGTTTTTCTTAAGCAATATTTAATTGGTTTCTAAGGCAATTCATAAATTCCCTCCCACAACTATTGCTGCCTGGTATTTATGCCCCTTTGGTTGCTGTTAGATATAGAAAAATAGAGTTTCATTTTGCTTACTACATCAAATGTAATAGAGCTAAGACAGTTTCTATTCAGCTTTCTAGAATTCAGCATCTGATTATTTAGGCTTTACTTCTGTGCCCAATAGTTTGTTTTATTTCTAGGACAATAACTACATGAAAAGTGGACCATTTTTAATGATGGTAGCAGAATCCTTGAAGTAGAAGTACATGAGGCACTGAACAAAATGCTTATTCCCGGGCTCCAGCACTGCCCTATTGAACCAGACACGTAGGGTCATAAATCTGCAATATTAACAATTTTCCCAGTTGATTCTTAATTCCACTAATGTTTGGAGATGAATGCTTTCAACAATTTCACAGCTCAATGAAATTTCCACTGTAGGCTAACAAGCAAAACCCAAACAGAGAGAATAAAGCATCCTTCTATTTGTTAGTCACACTTTGGTGGAAGCAAGAGAAAACACTGGCTAAATGAGGTTTTGGAAGTGTGCCTGGCTTTTATTAATTCCTGCCATTTTTCCTCTATTGTTATGAAGAATAAAAATGTGATGACCTGAACTTTGGGTCCATTATATAAACATAATTTTTGAATCCATTTGTGAAAAACTATCATAACTAGTGAAATGGAGACACATTATATGCATTTTTCCTTGTATCAGTCAGATATTAATTGTCACATATTAGGAGTACATCAATTATTGTTTTGAATCAGGAGCAAAAAAAAAAAAAAAAGAAAACAAGAGATGATCTCAGGAAGAAAAAGGGTATGACCAATAATTCAGAAAATAAATACAATAACTAGAAACTGCTATAATTGGGATATGGACAAAGTGCTATGGGAATGATGTATTAACTCAGCTCTTGTGGGCAATAAAGAAAGGGAACAATAGAGGATCTTTGAGGCATGAGTTGGGTCTTCTTTAGGCAAAGAGATGGTTATGAGCAAAAGCATGAAGGTATGGAAGTAGGGTGCATTCAGAAAAACAGGTTAGTGTGGTTCACTTATAAGGTACATGGAAATTCATGTTAGAAAGTGAGGAGGGAAGGATCAGGTCTGCTGTGTGTTTTTGTGTCTATGTTTGAGCTGGGTTTAGGTAGTGCATTCACAAAAGAGTTGACATAAAAGCTGTCTAGAAAGATGAATAGGATTTTACCACCAAACAATGAAAGCACACTCTGACTGAAGAAACAGCATGAGTTAAAAGCACAAGAACATTAGACTGTCCCTTGTCACTAGGGAACAATGTAGTCTCCCAGCCTTAGAATAATAGTGCATGTGGTAGGGAATGATATTATATAAAGTCGGAAACTAAGACTAAGGTTAGATTATAAAAAGCTACAAATTATGAGCTATGTTGTTTAGATGTTATTATAAATGGAATGAAATGGAATGGGATGAATGAATGAATGAAACAGAAATATTTAATAAAATATTTAAAAAGGGGAATAGTCAATCAAAGGTTTCTTCTAAAACTATAATTATAGGGGCTTCCCTGGTGGCGCAGTGGTTGAGAGTCCGCCTGCCGATGCAGGGGACACGGGTTCACGCCCCGGTCCAGGAAGATCCCACATACCACGGAGCGGCTAGGCCCGTGAGCCATGGCCGCTGAGCCTGTGCGTCCGGAGCCTGTGCTGCGCAACAGGAGAGGCCACAACAGTGAGAGGCCCGCGTACCGCAAAAAAAAAAAAAACTATAATTATAGTAGTAGAATAGAAAATGGATTGAACCAAATAAGGGACTTTCATTTCCAGAAATGGTCTATTAAGTATTTTGGAAAAGCCACCCTCTGAGGATAAAGTGCCTATATATTTATAATATTTAATATATGTGTGTATATATTTAAAAACTGCTTGAACTACTATTAAAATAGTAAAGAATCACTAGTCCAGGAAGATAGAGGCTCAGAGAGGTAAGCTTGGAATTGAAGGACTTTTTTTTAAAGTTGTTTCCCAGTTCTATGGCAGCCATAGGTTGATGATGGTTTTTACAACCTTGTTAGATTAAGTAGACAAATATTGGTGTCTAAGCTAGCAGGTGGAGGAAAACCAGCATATCTCCCTTGCTTTGGGTAGGGATACTGAAATGCTGCATCTTAGGACTAAGTTTAAAAGAGAAACAGACAGGTCCTTTCAGGGACTTGCAATTCATCTCCAGAAGAGCTGAATCCGATTGTTGCTTCTCTCAGGTTAGAAAGAAAACCTATATCCCGTGTACAAGAGGATAACAATATCAGATACCTAATTATTTCTACAAATAATTCTGCAAAACAAGGCCCAATAAAATAAAAATAACCAGGCACATTAGGAGACAAAGCCCATATGAAACAAATCGGCAGAAACAATAAGAAACAGAAGCAGACCTACTGATGGTCCAGATACTAGAGTGACCATCATAGATTTAAAAAGCAACCACTTTATTATGTTAAAGAGGATAAATGACAAAGTGGCAGAATATTGGCAGATATAGAAATTGAAAAAAAACTAGTGGAAATTTCAGAACATAAAAATACATTAATCGAAGTTAGGAATGCAGTGGATGGGATTAACAGCAGGTTAAATAGAAGTGACAAAATAATTAGTAAATTGGATGACAACTTAGAATAATGAATGAAGCAGAGAGAGACATAGGAAAGAAAGTACAAGGAGGAGATCAGCCATAAAATATACATACAGTAAGAAGAGAAGATCTAGAGAGAGAAAAGAGCAGCCATCCTATCTGAACAGATAACAGCTGTGAACCTTCTGGAACTAATGAAAGTTATCAAGTTATCAAGCCAAAGATTCAAGAAATAAGATGTGAATAGGAACTTTACAAAAGAAGACATGTAAGTGGAAAATAAACATACTCTCTTATTAATTAGGAAGATGCAGATTAAAGTCACAATGAAATAATACTTCCCATGTGTAAGACTGGCTAAAATTAAAAATACTATCACAAGTGTTGTCAAATATGTGGATCATTAAAATTCTCACACAATGATGGTTGGAGTATAGATTGCTTCAACCTCTTTAGAAAACGTCTTTACATTATCTGCTAAAGTTGAACATATGTGTAACCCACAGCCCAGAAATTCCACTCTTTAAAAAGTACCCACTATAAATGTAAGTACATGAGCTTGAAGAAATATGTATGTAAATGCTAATAGTGGTATGATTTAGAATCAATAGTGTAAACAACCCCCATACTCATTAATATTGTAATAGATAAATACATTGTAACATATTCATGTATGGATTACTATACAGTATGCAAAATGAGTCAAATATAGATTCCCACAACAACAATGATGAATCTCACAACCATAATGTTAAGTGAAAGAAGCCATATATTTCTGTTAGGACAAAATTAAAAGAACAGGAAAAAACTAGACCATGACTAGGTGGTAAAATCAAGGGAGTGATTATAATATTAAATGTCAGGATGATGGTTCCTTTGGAGATAAGGAAGAAGTAGTGACGAGAGAAGGTAGGAAGCAGCTTCTAGGCTATACATTCTGATCTATTTATTGATTTGAGTAGTAGTCACAGGGATGTTGTCTTTATGATAATTCATCATTTTGATTTTTGTTTTGTGCGTTTTTCTCTGTGATATTTCATAGGCAGACATATTTTAGAAAATGTATTGGTAACAGCGTAGTTTTCAGACTGGGAGACCAACTGCATGTTTAAATTTTTTTAAATGTCCTTTCAACATTTCAAGACTGTCAGATACTAGCTAAGTTTAAAATCATTTCAAAGGCAATCATTAATTTAAAGTATGTGTATCTGCTTAAGGAATTTTGTTAAAGTTCGTTGATTTTTTTTCACGTCCATTAGAATTTCTTTTCTTAAATGAATTTTCCTTACCCCTAATGAAATTTTCACCTAATATGCTAGATCAGCCTTTCCCTTTACTAACTTGCCTTTGACTTTATCTAGTAATCCCAAGTAGTTTTCTTGCTCTAAAGGTCTAGATATTTCACAAACCTGTCTTCAAATTTATAATGAGTAAAGAATTTAGATATTTTCTTTCAATTTTAACTACAGAAGTGTCATTTAAAAAAAAATTGATCCTAAAACATGGTTTTTATTCTGTCATTCTTCTGCTCAGAAACTTTCAACATTTCAGCATGGCCTACAGGGTAATAATACATAATTACATGACCAAAGAACTAAACAGGATCTTCAGATCATCCAGCCCACCTCCATCACTTCAGATAAGATAACTGAAACCCACAGATGTCATGGTACGAGGCCATGGATGTCATGGGAATGGTATAGAAATAGGGTTGCCTTTTTTTCTGTTCTTCTGTACTTTATCAAAAAGCAAATTCCAGATTCTAGAATTTAAGATCTTCCAAATTCAAACCCCACACTGCTTTTTTCAATGTCCCATCCCCACCAACACACATCATATCCTTATAATACAACCAGCTATATCTACTATATTCCTAATGTTTTTGTCTAAGCAAGTATTTCTTTAGCTTATCTGATTGGATGAAGATTTTGATTTCATGATACCAGCTGATGTTCTTAGACCACAATACACAGAAGTAATTTTGCTTAAAATTGAATATATCGGAAGGAAATAGAATAGCTCTGAAAATAAGGGAATCCTTTACAACAAGATCTCAGTAATAACAGGATTTAGGACAGCTTTGGCAACGTAAGGAAGAAGAAACTCATAGGAATTCTCTCCAATTTTCCACATAGGGACGAACCAGGGCCAACCATTTTCTATCCCTGTGTCTCTTTGTTTAAAATTCAAACATAGCAGAAGGGCAGTCTTATCGGTGTAATTTGGGTCACATGTCTACCCACTCTTGGTTCAGGAAGGTGAGTTACTGCCATTGACAGATCCAGCAAAACTGCAGAAAAGTGGGGATGAGGGAAGACCACAGTTCGCTAAAGGAAAATCAAATCGAGGAGCTCCTACCAGAAGACGGAAGCAACAGTGGGAGTCAAACATAACAGATGTCTATAAAAGTCATCTAATCCAAACCGACTAACGAGTTCTACCATATATCTCTTCCTTAGAAATTCCCAATTTAGAAATTACAATTAGTCAAGCCCTATAATTTACACCTTTATAACTCTTATTATTATTATTTGCACATTAGCCTAGTAGGCAATGCAGTTACAGAAACCAGGTAAAGAAAAGAAAAAAGTTAGTTAACAGCTAAATCCCTAAGTGATAAAATATCTTTTCATAGTCTAATCAAGATGTAAGCTTAAAAATAAGTGTAAGAGACAAAGAAAAGAAACTTAACTTTTAAGCTTAACAAAATGAGGGAGATTCTTTTCACCTTATTCTTTCCTGGCCTTTCCCTTTAAACTTTCACTGCAAATATTTGGTTAATTCATTCACCTCTTGCTTTGGTAGAGGAGAATCCCTCATAAATCACAACTGCCTTGCCCAGCCGCTCCTGCTTTTTGAAACGGGGCTTTGGATGCTATCCTGTGCTGTCCACAGCACTCCAGATGGGTCTGGGAATGGTGCCACGAGCCTTACTTATTAACACAACATGATTTTGTGGCCTTATGTGGGAGCATTATACAGCACTATAGAGCTGAGATGACATTTTTTAGTCACAATAATGATGACATATGGCACTGTCTTCATAACCCTTCCATTTGGGAGAAAACAATTTTCTACTTATTTTCTTAAAATATAGGGGCTGAGTGACTGTTGCAGCTTCTGAAATGGACACTCAACACTAATGAGCTCTAGCCTACGGTGACCTATTCAGAATGGAAGGCTCAGAGTGTGACATTCTGTTTAAGTGGGCTAAATGATTGGACATTAGTCACAGGAGTTTAAAGGTCTGAAGAGATGGCAAAATATTATTAATTCAATATCTCTTTAATGCTAAAAAATATGGCCAGAGGGACCCTTTGACAATTTCTTGGGCTATCAGAATACCTAATTGGAGATTAATCTCTAATAACCTCTTAATACCATTCAGAAGTTTAAATGAAGTCCAAACAAGAAAGAAATTGTCAGTTCAGTAGTGTCATTTACAGCTAATGCTACGGAAAACTATTTAATTCATTACAGAGGCAGAGAGACCCATTTTCAATTTTTGCCCTATTTCTATCTGGCCAATTAAATATAGTGCTGGCTAAACACAAAAATTAGAAAATGGGAACGCCTGCACTGAGCATTAACTTCTTTAAAGACCTTCTGGACTGATGCTTCAGGTTTCAGGCTAGCCATCAATTCCCCCAAGGGCTGCCTTCCTTTGCAGTTCAGGCTAAGTTAGACCCTGGCATTCTTTATAACACTTAATAGAAATGAAGCTGTGTTTTTTTTTTTTTTTTTTAAATTCTGTCACCTCCCACAAAAAACAAACTCCATGGGAACAGGTGATTTATCTTGCTTACCAATGTATCCCAGCACATGGAAAAGTATCAATACCTGGCTTGCTAAACAGATAGGTTCTTTTTCACTGAAAAAGAATGAATGAAAAAATATATGAATGAGTGAATATACATGGAGGCCTGATTTTGAAATCTATCATGAATGTTTTATAATTGCTCCTGTCCTACAAATATTAATACTCTACTAGCACATAGTTTTGGAAGAATGAAAGAACTTTTTACACCATCTACAATTTCCAGCCCTTTAGAAAAGCTGTATCTGAGGGTCATGAGGTTCTATCATTCCACTGCTCCTCCATGTGTGATCTCACATTTAGCTCAGGAAATAGGTACAAAAGGAATGCAGCGAACAGACCCCAACATTCTTAATATTTGTTCTCCAAATTTGTTTAGTCAGCCTGGTTTCTTAGCACTCCTTGCTTTATCTTCTTTTAGTCTGTAAGGAAGCTGTCCTTGGTTTCTGAAGTTAGGAGCCCCTGGGAAGTCACACATTACAGGGAAAGACCAATGTAATAGAGTTTGACCCTATTTTTGGATAGTGGACCACCAACTTTTTATTTTTGATTGAAGTATAGTTGACTTACAATGTTTTGTTAATTTCTGCTGTACAGCAAAGTGATTCAGTTATATATATATATATATTCAGTTATACATATATATATTATTTTTCATATTCTTTTCCATTATGGTTTATTACAGGAAATTGAATATAGTTCTCTGTGTACAGTAGGACCTTGTTGTTTATCCATTCTATATATAATAGTTTGCATCCGCTAACCCCAAACAAAAATATGGAATGCTTCATGAATTTGTGTGTCATGCTTGTGCAGGGGCTATGCTAACCTTTTCTGTATTGTTCCAGTTTCCGTATATGTGCTGCCTAAGCGAGCATACCACTGACTTCTCTTAAGCCTCAGTTTCCCCTTTCCTGTTAGCTCCGCATCCGGACAGGCTGATAAGAAAGTTTATACATGTCCCCTGCATGGCCCTTTTGAAATATTCCAACCTCACAAATCACAAACCCAAACCTAGCAAATTCCCTAATCTCACCCTCTAACAATGATAAAGGCCCAACTTTATCTGGGACCTGTCTGTGTGCCCCCACCCCTGCCCTTCCCAGTGATCCCTTGTACAAGTAATCAACTCTCTTTCCAATTCTCTCAAGTTCTCCACATCCTATGTATTAACTTGAAGGTGGTCCAACCCAAGTACATTGGGTGATCACAAAGTAGCCAGTCTGATGTAAATTGTTTTCACTGTTGGCCTGCTTTGTACCTCAAAATAGTTTGGGTACATTTGATGAGTTTATCTCTAGGTAGCCCTTGTTAAAAGCCAGATCTGACATATGATTGCATATTTGTTGGTTACACTGAGAGAGATTCTAAAGGAAAAGGTTTTAAACAATAAAATGTTAATATAACACATGGGCTAAAAGACCCATGGGAATCATCTGGAGCTGGGCCCTGGGTACCTGGGAAGACTGTGCAAAAAGATAAGAGTGTTGTCAGGAAAGGAGTAAGAGGAGATAGGAGGTTTTTTCCTCAATTTACTGTTTTGCTCTAGCTATCCCTAAGTTACTGATATTTGGGGAATTTATATTAAAGGCTTTGCAAAGGCCTGGCTTCTGGGTCACATGCTAATATGCATACTTTCTTTCTTCCTTCCTCCCTTCTTCTCTTTCATCCTTTCTCTTATACATTTTTAATTTCTTAATTTCCAAGTTTCACTTACTGTTCAAGTTCTAGAATGGTAAAGAAAGGACATAATGGTGGCACAATGTGAAGCATTGGCCAAGGAGCTATTTACCCTTTTGGCAACAGCAAATTTTTCACTTGCTGCCTGAACCCTCATGAGTCTATCATTTCCCAAATGGAAGTTGCTTTGTGGGACCATAAGAAAAAAGATGTCAAATGTGTGGCTTAGTGGCTTAAAATCAGGTAGAATCAAGAACAAAACAAAAACAAACTTGTGAAGAATATTTACCAAAACATGTACTTCAGCTGTGATCCCTCTTAGACAGTCTAACATCACTGACATTAGACGAGCCCTGCCTATATGCCCTAGTAGGCACCAAACCCTGCTGAGAGCTTCTAGAAACAAGATTGTTTGGGAGGATAGAGCATGCCTAAACAAATTAACCTCTGCCCACGTAACATGGCAAGGGGAACTGCTATTTGTCTTCTTGTGGGAGCAAAGATGGTGGCATTCTAACATTGACATTAAGAGATGACAGGGAAGAATTTCACACGTGACACAAAGATGCCAAAGAAGAAAACAACATGCCACTGTGGATAGAAAATAAGTTGGAACAAAGAAGGTTGAGCAAACGCTGACATAATGTCCAGAAAATCAGATGCACCTAGAGGAGATGCTGGTAGAAATGGTGGGGGTGGAGTAAATACTGAATTAAGTAGTTTAATCCTAAAATAACTGAGTTTACATAGAATGGACCAAGACTATATGTCTAGCCCTCAGGAAAAAGGAAAACTCAAGACAGAGACAAAGCAAAGTTGTAGAAAATAAGAATCACATTTTTTTCCCCTGCATATTTGAGTGACTGAGAAATATCATCTCCTATATCTCCAATTAACATATCTATGTTAGAAGCTAGCTTGTTAACTTTGTCTTAGAGAACTCTTTCAACCAAGAATTTACTGAAATAATCACTGACTATTTTACTAAATAACATTCTGAAAGCAAAATAAGCAAGTCACCAAGGACAAATCTTGTCCTCTGGTAGATTCTGCATAAATGATTTCTGTTAGCTTCCTTTCATCAAGATTTTTGCCAATTAATTCATAAATATTAGCATTTCATTAATTGCACCAATATTAACATTTCATGTCAGTGGGGATTTTTAGGCAAATTTCTAATTACATTCAAAAAGTAAAACAAGGAAAAGGTTTTCTAATAATGCTGGTATTAGCAGGCACTAGAATTAGTTTTGTCTTGAGTACACATACATTCTAGTATGAAAATCTGTTGCTCTGAGTTTTAATGCTCAATTTTATGGGTATATTATGAATAACACATACTGAGTGCCATTAATTGGATAATGAATTTCAATGCTTAGGATGAATTTAAGAAGCAATCCATGCATCTTATGAATCTCTCTTTTTTTTTTAAATCAACAGAAAATCAATTCCCAGGAAGTAAAATATTTTCTGCATGCTTATTTAAGTAGTAATCTATAATTCAAGTGAATTATAAGCATAATTCAAGTATATTTTTGTTTCAATTATTTTTTCCAAAAGAATTCTTTTCCTATGGTATAACAAAGCAGGGAGGTTTTATGAGAAAACTCACCTTGTTTTTAATTTTAATAAGAATTCAAATAGACACTTCTACTATTTTGAAATTTTCTGGATATTATAATATTGAACTTTATGTAATTTACCATAATTTAATTGGTTTTACATATAAACTGTTTTCACACTAGCAACATGCTACAGGAATTAAAATAACAATTCATTTGTTTAATAATCCCTTTATAGAAACTCCTGAGGTCTAATGAGGTTGGAATCTGAGAAGCAGCAGCTATGGGGTTTCAATTGGCATTTTGTTTATTTTATCCCTGGTCAGATTCATTTTAAATTCCCTGGGGAATCCTCAAATAACTTAAGGGAAAATTTGATGATGAATAACAAGCATAAAGGTAACTTTTGAATTATGTCTGCATTTGACCTAAACCCTCATTCATTCTTAAGAGTATCAAGTTCTTTTTGTATCACTTTTTTCCTTAATTTTGTGACTATTTTCCTGAAATCTAAAAATCACTCAATAGGAAGTAATTAGAATTATTTCTCTTAAAATATTTAAAGAACACGAATATCCTTCTGAAATCCCCCTTCCATATTTTTCTACAGCAACACTAGCCTTTCATCCACCTAATCTTTGAGCATCCTGAGGTCTTTCTCACCTTAAATCCTTTACACATGCTATTCCTTTCCTCTAGCTAATTCCTAGTGTTTAAAATCTCGCTGGGAAAACTCCCCTTCCTCAGAGTCTTTCCCTAACTCTTTCATATGAATTAGATAAATCTGTTCCTCTCTTTGATGACATCCTGTTCTTTATCTTCTTGGCATTTATTAAATTTGAATTATGTATTTTTTGTGTGTATTTATTCTATCCATACCTACTTCTCAGACTAGATTAAATCCAAGAAGACAAAGACATTGCCTGTTTTGGTTCACTGATGTTTATTTGGGTTTGGAAAATAATTGGAACTCAGAGAATGAATGACTGAATGAAAGAAATGCATTTGCCTACAAGAAGACCTGACTTCATAAATTTCATAGAATCCAACGTAGCATCGTTATACCATAACACAATAATGGATATTCACAATGATGTTCTGAGCTCTCTAGAATAAAGTTAAATTATATTCAACACATTTTGTTTAAGAAGGCAGGAAATATATATCTAAAATAATGTCCATAAAAAATTTAAAAACAATAATGAAGGGGAAGGCTCCAGTTATGGGGAAATGTACATATTGTAATACACACACATACACACGCACACACACACACACACACACACACATCCATATAACCAGCTGTATATACATTTCACATTATTAGGGTCATTTTCCCCTTCAAAATCTAAATACTGACTCCTGAAGGAAATTCAGTTAACAGTGTACAGCTCGAAAAGCTCTTCTTGAACTTTAATTTTAGCAGCAGTTTATTACGTAGCAGCTCCAGAGAAGACTATAAATTTATAAACAATAAGTGAAACTTCTATCCTGGTCAAATACCGCAAACCTAATGCTTCTCATTTTTTACCAATTAATAATTCCAGATTTCTTATGTAGGAAGAGAAAAAGATGCCAAAAGTGGAAAACCCATGCAGTGACTGCCTCCTTTGGATCCCTGTGTTACGAAAAGTTGGTATCTGCCATACTGATTGACTGAGAGCAACAGAAAACCCCCGAGGCCTTCTGGTTCAGTTGGGATTGTAATGATAGACTAGCAAGATAAAAGCCTGCCAGAACATTAGCTTTGACTGTATGACAATGCCCTCCTCAAGAAGATATGATGCCGTGTGCATGAATATAGATTGAAAATGTGGATCCTGACAGCAGCGCTGATTTCACTCAGAAAGCCTCTATGTTGGGAGGATGCTGTGTCTGCTCAGGGTTAGGATTCCAGCAATATGTGAAAAATTCATTTTCTCAGCTGGAAATACTCATGTGTCTAGTTGTACAAGTGGTAAATTTGGGGTCCATACTAATGCTGAAGTTTGAGAGAAAGAGAAAGAGAGACGTGTGGATATCTGACCCTATTTGGAGTGAGCAGGTACTTCTTGGCCTAACGCTGGGGCATGGAAGAGGATCACACACTACTTAGAAATAAAATTTCTTTTCAGGATTCCTTGAAGTCCTTCTTTCCAAATGCGCCCTGATGCCATGAAGTAATTCATTTTCCTCTATTCTACAGTAGAACTGATATAGTTGTCACCTTTTTTTTATTTCTCTGATTCTCTCCTTCTGACCCCACAGAGCAGAAAATTTACCCTCTCCAGAGGTGCAGATAGATTTCCTTTTTTTTTTTTTTTTTTTGGTACGCGGGCCTCTCACTGTTGTGGCCTCTCCCGTTGTGGAGCACAGGCTCCGGACGCGCAGGCTCAGCGGCCATGGCTCACGGGCCCAGCTGCTCCGCGGCATGTGGGATCCTCCCGGACTGGGGCACGAACCCGTGTCCCCTGCATTGGCAGGCGGACTCTCAACCACTGCGCCACCAGGCAAGCCCATCCTTTTTTTTTTTTTTTTTTTTTTTTTTCGGTTATTCCTTCACATAGGATACCCAGCAGGGGTGTGGGGGGGAAGAAGACAAATTTCTACACCCCTATGTTAGAGTAGTTAATAACACTGACTTCGGAATTACTGAGTAGGATTTCTGATATCCTTAGTAGGATTTCTCTAGCTATGAGATCTTGTTTTTTTAATTTTTAAACATTTTTATTGGAGTATAATTGCTTTACAATGGTGTGCTAGTTTCTGCTTTATAACAAAGTGAATCAGTTATACATATACGTATGTTCATATGGTATTTGTTTTTCTCTTTTTGACTTACTTCACTCTGTATGACAGACTCTAGGTCCATCCACCTCACTACAAATAACTCAATTTCATTTCTTTTTAAGGCTAATATTCCACTGTATATATGTGCCACACCTTCTTTTTCCATTCATCTGTTGATGGACACTTAGGTTGCTTCCATGTCCTGGCTATTGTAAACAGAGCTGCAATGAACATTTTGGTACATGACTCTTTTTGAATTATGGTTTTCTCAGGGTATATGCCCAGTAGTGGGATTGCTGGGTCGTATGGTAGTTCTGTTTTTAGTTTAAGGAACCTCCATACTGTTCTCCATAGTGGCTGTATCAATTTACATTGCCACCAACAGTGCAAGAGGGTTCCCTTTTCTCCACACCCTCTCCAGCATTTATTCTTTGTACATTTTTTGATGATGGTCATTCTGACCAGTGTGAGATGATATCTCATTGTAGTTTTGATTTGCATTTCTCCGATTAATGATGTTGAGCATTCTTTCATGTGTTTGTTGGGAATCTGTATATCTTCTTGGAGGAATGTCTATTTAGATCTTCTGCCCATTTTTGGATTGGGTTGTTTGTTTTCTTGATATTGAGCTGCATAAGCTGCTTGTAAATTTTGGAGATTAATCCTTTGTCAGTTGCTTCATTTGCAAATACTCTCTCCCGTTCTGAGGGTTGTCTTTTCGTCTTGTTTATGGTTTCCTTTGCTGTGCAAAAGCTTTTAAGTTTCATTAGGTCCCATTTGTTTATTTTTGTTTTTATTTCCATTTCTCTAGGAGGTGGGTCAAAAAGGATCTTGCTGTGATTTATGTCATAGATTGTTCCGCGTATGTTTTCCTCTAAGAGTTTGATAGTGTCTGGCCTTACATTTAGGTCTTTAATCCATTTTGAGTTTATTTTGGTGTATGGTGTTAGGGAGTGTTCTAATTTCATACTTTTACAGGTACCTGTCCAGTTTTCCCAGCACCACTTATTGATAGCTATGAGAGCTGAAGTAAGTCACTATAATTCTCAACCTCATAGGGTGTTGTATAAATTTGATGGGATAATGATAATAAAGTGAGGCACATAGAAACTCTCTATAAATGTTATCTAATGGCATTATTATTACCATAAATACAATGGAACCAACAACATATTTCAGTCATGCTTATTGATATTTTATCCTATGTACTTAGCCAAGAATCAAGCTAAAGTATGACAATTAATTTGTCCTTTCTTTTTGAAGCAAAGGAGACATGAGTGACATAAAACTTCACCTGAAAAACCTTTCTCAAAATGGGATGTGTGAATTTGGGTTTTTACCTTAGAGAAATAGTGAGGAAAAGTCCTTTCTGTGACATGACTTTGAAGATGTTCTGACATTTGCGATGAAACAAAATATTTTCACTAAAAATTTAACTGTCATTTTACTCAGTACCTATGGGATATGTGTAATTCAGTACTAACAATTCAATAGTAATTTTTAGTCTTTATATAATAGAAATCAAATCTTTTGCTTTTCCTCTCATCTGAGTTGAATGACTTGCTCTCGTGGTGACTGGGAGCAGCTGAATAAAAATGTAACTTTTAGTTTTTGTTGATGAATATTTTTTGATGGAATAAAAATCTGATGATATTCTGACATCATGTACCAGGTATGTGCAAAATTCATAGCATTTTATTTTCCTCTCTTGTAGGTGAGTTGCTAAGCTGGTTGCACGCAGGAAAAGTTGTTTGAGTTTTGAACTCTAAGTTCATTTAAGATGGAAGATTATAAATAATTATCTGTTAGGGAGTTAATGTATGTTATCCATATTTATTGCTTGATCATATTTTACTATATTATTTATTTTTTACATTTTTCTTTTCTCTTATTCCCATAATAATTCAGTCTATGCCCTCCGTGCCTTATAGAATTAAAAATTGAGTATTGAAACACCATTTTATTTTTATGCAAGGTCTCTTTACTTAAAAAAAAAATTAGTCATTAATATTGTTAGATAAAAAATGATTTGATTTTGCCTCCATATTGTGTTTTACATACATACTTAGATATCAGCCATCTGGAGACACTTAACTTGCTAAGATGTAAATCTGGACCATATTAGAATGGCACATACTAAATATGTAAGAATTATCAGCAGAGGAGACAGTTGAAACCATAGATATAAGTTCCACTACTACTTTTTCTTAACCTTTAACGTGTATTCATAGGAATCACCTGGGGATGTTAAAATGCAGATCTGATGCAGTGGGTCCTGTGTGTGGGTTCTACAAGTCTAAAGAGCTCACAAACACTGATGCTGCTGGCTGATGGATCACACTGTGAGTGGCAAGAATTTAGACCACCCAGGGGAAAAGTTAGACTGAAAAGAGCAGACAACTAGGGAGATGATCCTGCATAACACATCAGAAAATAATTCAAAGAAACACAGTGAAAATGATTAAAATAGATGAATTAGAGAGAATAAAAAATGAACAAAGTAGAAGAATAACAACAACTAAGACAAATCCATTTTTAAGAAGTGGTTGGTCAAACAGGGCAAATGATGTGAAAAAAGAAGCCACAGGAGGAAGAAATGAAAAGGCCATACATTTAATAATTAAAAGATCATTAGTTATTTATATATTGTTCGTACAAGAACTTGTCAGATATATTCAATTTGAATATTTTCTCTGTCTGTGTCTCGCCTATTCATTTTCTTAATGGTGACTCTTGATGAGCAGAGGCTTTTATTTTTTATAAAATCTAATATAGCAGTATTTTATTTTATGGATAGTGCTTTCTCTGTCCCTCTAAGAAATTTCTGTCTATGTTGTGAAGATATTTTCCTACGTTTTCTTCTAATAGTTTGCAATTTTTGTAACTTTTATGTTTCATTCCATATTTCATTTTTAATTAATTTCTGTGTATGGAATGACGTTTATTCCTATAAATAAATAAATAGTAATAATAACAAACATAATAATAAACAACTCAATAAAAATGGGCAAAGTTCTTGAACAGACACTTCACAAATTAACAATAAAATCAAGAAGTGCTCAAGATCTTTAGTCATTAGGAAAATGCAAATTAATATCACATGCAGATATTGTACCTATAGGCTAAAAGGGTTAAAATTAAAAAGATCGAAAATACTAAATGTTGTTAATATATGGTGTAATCAGAAATTTTATTCATTGCTGGTGAGGCTACAAAATGGTGCATCCACTTTGGAAAATTGTTTAGAGGTTTCTCCTAAAGTTAAACATATACCTACCCTATGATTTGGCAATCCTATTCCTAGGCATTTACCCAAGAGAAATGAAAACATGTTCACAAGGAGGCATGTGCAGGAACGCTCATAACAGCTTTACTCATAATGGCCCTGAACTGGAAACAATCCAAATATACAAAAACAAAAGAAGTGATTAATAAGTTGAGGTATGATTATTTAAGAGGAAGCACCAAATAGTAAAACAGAATGAACTTCTGTTACATATAACAACGTTGATGAAACTCCAAAATATTATATGGAATCAACGAAGCCACATGTGAAAGAGTACACACTGTACAATTTCATTTACCTTAAGTTCTACAAAAGGAAAAAATAATCTACAATGAAAGAAATCAGAACACATTTTCCATCCTGCCAGAGGCAATAACAGTCCTGATTTCTTTCATCGCACGTACAAGGTGGCATGAGGGAATGATCTGGAATGAGGCAAACACACTACAAAGGCGTGTGGTTTATACAGTGTACATATTTTCAAAAATATTTAGGACTCTCTGCTTTTTCACTGAATATAAATTATATCTCAATTTATGGAAAACAAGGTGAAAATGAAGCATTAATTATATTTGAAATGGATATTTCAGTGGAGGGGTAGGACAGACCCCTATTTCAAAGACTGAAGGAATGCATTGCAAAAAACGAAATGCAGGCCCTTCTTTTGAGAATTTTAGCTTTGAAAAGAGAGGGATGCCACTGTTGTCTGAAATGAAACACAGTAGCTTTGTTGTTGCTGTTTTAGGTAAAGATCTGATAAACTTTTTAGCCTAGGAGAAGGAATAATTGAAGAAGATGGAGAAATAAAAAGAGTTAGATCAAGAAAGAACCCAAAACTGATAGTAATGTTTATGAAATGAGATTAACCCAACATAGTCCTCATACATCTGAATCCATATCAGTTGAAGGAAAATCTGCTTTGGGCCCTTAAATTCTTCTTAGCTTTTTTTTTTTCCCCTATAATAGCTCTGACCTACATTATTACAGTTAAAAGCTAAATGCATGTCTACTTGAAATCATTTTAAGAGTTTTAGAAATGCTTGTGCAAATATAGCATTTAATAAAATTTAGTGTGTTCTCCTTCATTTTTTGCTTATTTGGTGAACCATCTGTTAGGGGTTGAGAAGACTTGAAGAAATTTCGTTATCCGAGCTCAAGGAACACAGATGTCATGTAAGTTTACACTTAATGTGAAAAGAAGCTACTTAAATGTCCTTGTAATTTTGCTCTCAAGTTCTTAAACTAGTGATCTCAACTCCTTTAGGACTGTCATAATAATTCTCACAGCACAGGTTGGTTTTCCTGACCTCCTATCTGAAGCAAATGATGCTCTAGGACCTACTGTGTTTTAAAATAAAATATTACCTAAAATAATTTATATTTCAGAATTGTATGAAGGTTCCTGGGATAAAGAAATAGTTTGGGTGAGACAAAGATAAACACACAAAATAGAAAGCAAGATAAAGGATCTCTGTACACCAAAAAACATCTTTGGTATTGCTACATCTGGGATAAACAATAGGAAAGCTATTTAAGTTCTATATATAGCTACAATCTATTTGGATGTCATACTGTTGAACTCAGGCTGTCATCTGCTAATATTTTTCGTTGGCTCAAACTTTAATCTATTACATGTTTTATTTCCCAGTTTTACACTATTCTTTTATGGGGGCTGAGTGGATTCACGGTGTTCATTTCTATCTGTTATTATTTTATCCAGATTTGTAGATACTAAATGTATTGTACTTGACACAAACAACATCACCTTATTCATCCTAATTTACCAATTCTTATAGTGGATTTGAGCAGAATGCTGACCCTATAGGGAGAATGATATATGGGAATGATATATGGGATTACACAAGCACAAAAGATATTAGTGCTCCCTAACTTTCCTGAAAATACAGGAGAATTCCATCAAGGAGGGTTTTTCTTGGGAATGGGAACCTGGAATTTTGAGAGCAATTTACAGCACAGTGCTTAGAGCACCGGCTTTGAAGCCAGAGTATCTGGTTTCAGAAGTTACTTAGTCTTGGTGTGCCTCAATGTACGCTGCTGTGAAATGGAGTTTATAACAGTTCTGTGAAGTAATAACAGCTGTGAGGAATGAAGGAACTAATACAAGTAGCATTGAGAACAGTGGGGTACTCAGTAAAGATTAGCCATTATTACTGGAGTGAAAATAAATAGCTTCTTGCTTCCAGTAGTTTCTCTATCGTACATACATATAGAACACACAAAACTGAACTCTGGATTTATGTTCCAAATATGTCTGAATTCACATAGCCATTGCTCTGGATTCACGACCTCTCAACATAGAATTCTAGCTAAACAGCACCATTTCTTCTTCTATAACCAACTACGAATTCATTTATCAAATGCAGGCCAGAATCTCTGGGCAGCTCAAGTAAAATGTCATGTTTTGAAGCACACATCCCACATTCTTGTCCCTGTCTGCTCTCTGTGAATGCTCTCAAACCAATCTCCTTTCTTGAAATACTAGAAAGGGACTCTTTATTAAATACCTTGGTTCCTATTTTCTTCTTTATAATGTGGCTACACTTGTTTTTTTCCAGGAGATCCCCACTTCTCCATTCAGTACAGAGATAGCCTGCCCTGAAATCTTTAATTACTGATTATAGCATCCTCCTAATCTTCATTCCTTCTTGGTCTATTCACCCAAGGCTGATTTGTGTCTTCTGCCAAAGTCCCTTTAGATGAAACTGCTTCTCAGTTAATGTACATCTGTCCGCCACCCCACCCTCCACTGGTTTAGGGAAAAAAAACCCTCCTATTCTCCAAAGAATGCCACTTAGAAAGGTTGTTAATCACCACATGCTTGTTCTGAATTGTATTGTTCTGCATTGTATCATGCTGCTCGATTGTAAGCTCCACAGGGCAGAGCTTTTGTTTGGCGTGCCCTGACTATTGTTCAGTGCAGTGTACATTGATGGCACTATAGAAAATACAAACAATAGCTTTTTCCACGTTTTTCCATTTTAATTGTCAAATGAGATGGTATAAAAGCACAATTCACACAAGTTGAGTACACAGCAAGTTAGCTGAAATTGCTAAAATAAACCATGTGAGTTTGGAGGCTAAGTCTGCCTTTTTAAAAGAATCATTTGCAACTCTTGTCCATTTGTCGTTATTTTTCCCTAAAAATTACCTGAAAGTCTAACTTGTCTATTTAAATGATTGCAGGTACCCTCAACTCATTTGACTTAGAGGAGAACTTTCTGGGCATTGAATCTAGTACCTGAATATAATTGGCACTGCCAAAACTGTAGGGATGAAAGTCAGTGTCTGTTAAAGCCTTTTCACAAACTGACTCTATAAAAGTTGCCATTTTCCAGTAAAGTTCACTATTAGCACCACTGACAGCAGTCAACACATTTTAACCTGTGTTTTTTGGTGGGGAAGTGATTAAAAAAAACAGTAAATAAATGCTAAACTCTTGCCAGGGCACAGGTTGCCTTATCTCTAGGAAATTCATACAAGGCAAGCATAGTTCAGACAGTTGCCAAGTATTTTAACTGCTTCTGCCTGACATTAGCTCCTACAGCACATCTCAGATGGGACTGTTTCTCTGGATTCAATATCTTACTAAATAGAATGTTGATTGAATGGTCAAAGCTCTAGATGGACTCTAAGAAACAGCAATATTACAGAAGACAGACGTATAAATACCATAAATATAAAAGCAGATTCCAGGAAAATTGACTTATAAATTGACTTATAAACACCACACAGGTCTCAATGTAAGGCTTCCCCAAAGTCTCACATATAAATATAGACAATTTAAAAATAAACTCATAATGATATATTTTAGAAATTTTTATACAGTCTTAAGTGGTAAGTAATGGTATTTGATCTTTGAAGACAGAATGGTACAGTGCAAAGTTTTCCCTATTTCTGAATCGCAAGAATTTCTCAGGGGATGTGTCAAAATGCAGATTCTCGGGCCAAATTCCATTGCTATTGACACAGGTCTTTGAAGGGAGAATTCTTGGTATCTTTATTTTTAAGAATTCTCTCAGTTGATTCTTATGATTAGGTAATAAGTGCCAGAATGGTAAAATGGGAAAATGAAACTGGAAATATCAAGCACTCAGCTCTCGGTTGGATTGTTTTTCTGCTATCAGATACCTTCTTGTGGGTCTTACATCAGCTGCTTTAGCATTCCGAACCTTTTTTTTCCTCAAATAGCAAAAGAAGGGTCTAGACTGGATATTCTCTAAAGTACTTTTTTACTCCAGCATTCATTCTATGATTCCAATTAAGAAGATGAGCTGGTTCATGTTGTTTTCTGATTTATCTCTACATATCTGAAAGATTAAGCAAGCTTGCTAAGAACAAAGCACATTTGCTTTGTTGTCTCTGATACGTGTAACTCAAGACATTTCCCTACTGCAGGCCAACGCCTTAACACTAATGCAGGAAAAGGCTTCCTTGAGAAATCTTGATTTTGGGGGTGTTTGGAAGTGGATAAGCAGTAAGTAAAAGTGTGTGATACAAAGACTCAATTAGGTCTTCGAAGGCTCTTTAAATATCTATTCACGATATGGCCACCAGTCCCGAGAGTCAAATAAATTATTATTAAGATTCTTTCATAAGATAATGGAGACTAATTTGAAGAAGTAAATAGTAATCGCAATATTAAGCAGTTCAAACTACCTTTATGATTATTTTTGGAACTCCCCAAGCTGACAGATTTACTTGATGCTAAGTCCTTTTCCCTCTTCCTTTAAAAAAGCATTTTACATAATCCGGCATTACCTATTTTATATATGTGGCATTTTGCTTAGCATTAAAGTAGTTTATTTGGAGAAGATCTTTTACATACTATTCTGGGGAACAGCCTGCTACCCTCTTCAAGTAGCAGCAAAAGATGCAGGGATGCTTGTTTAAATGTGACTTCTCTTAACAGCTTGTTGAGATAGGGAGCAGAACAAGATGTAAACATTATTAAAATAGTCTATAATGCCAAATGCAAGGAAGCAAATGCCAAATATTCTCCAAAAGTAGCACGGAACTGACAAAGAAGTCATACTCCAGTATTTACACTTTTGCTTTACGACGACTTACCAGGGTTCACGCACCAGCCACGTGTTCTAATCGGTATGCTCCAACTGCACCCCTTCTTTGCCCAGCGGCTCTGCAGAGAAAACAACAGGTGTTTCTAGTCAAATAATCTAGTGGAACACTATCAGTAAAGACCCAGATGGGTCTAGTAACCCACAGATTTGCTTTAAGATTTTCTTTTAATAGTCTCCTTTGGTTTTCTGGTCTTTGGGAAACACACATACACACATACACACACACACACACACACACACACACACACACACACACACACACACACACACACACACACACACACAGATGCACACAAGGTTGTTTGTTGGAGGGAGGGAGGAAGGCTCAAGAGGGAGGGGATAGGGGGATATATGTATGCAGATGGCTGATTCACTTTGTTGTACAACAGAAACTAACACAGTATTGTGAAGAAATTATACTCCAATAATGATCTATTAAAAGTTTTTTTTAAAAAGTGAATTTTTTGGAATTCAAAAAAAAAAAAAAACAAAACGTATCCCCCCACCGTTGTTTTCCCAACCTGACAACAAAGGCTTTAGAACGGAGCAGACACATTTTATTTATGGCTCTCACAAAACGAATACAAACATAGGGATTTCTGATAATGGGGAGTACTTTAAATGTAACCACCACTGCCCTTTGTAAAACACTAGCTGCTCTATGCTTGTACATGAACAGAGTTCAAATGCAGAGCTGACAATAGCTAAGTTCTTGGTATCCTCTTTTGAATACTGTGTACAAGAGTGTGGCGAGGAGCACTGAAGCTGTTTCTGCTAAGCATGAATTTTAATCTGTACCCTCTGGCCTCTTGGAAGTCTGAAGGTTTTGTAAGGATGAGGCAGGATTTACCCGTGCCCTGAAAAAATATGATGTTATAGGTTGTTTTCCCTTGCAACAAGATATGTACGCGGTCCCTCCAAGGAAACTAACCCTGCGTGACAGCTGGTGAGTCTTGCATTACTTGAATTGGTTTTCTGGTGGTTAATCCAATTCCAGGCATTAATTGACAGTGGCTAGACATGACAGAGCTATTCTGGTTTTTGCTTTTTTACTATAGAATCTGGAAAATTAAAAAAAAAAACAAAAATTCCTCAGGTTGCAAGATAGCTCACTGTGAAATCTTCATCGAGATATAGGAAATTTTGTTCTCTATGATTTTTTTGGTATCACTGCCTCATTGTTAAGACTGAACTCTTGGCTGTTCTAATTTGCAACGTACTTATCCATCACACCCCACTGCCAATTGTGGAAATACTGTGATTGAGGGACCATACCTTAAATAGATTTTAAGCTCCTACAACTTAGATCTAGTAGATTTTTAGACACATAGCTGACATATGTTGAATGAAGAAATAAATATTGGTAATGAGAATGATATTAATGATTAATGTTTATCAATGCTTATTATGTGCCAGGCACTATGTTACATATCTTATTTGCATTATTTCATCTAATCCTCAAAAAAAAACCTTTAAGTTAAATATTTTTCACAAAATATAACAGGATAATTTGCTCAAGATCATAATAAATCAGTGGACAGGAAACTAGTCACGTCTTGCTACTTATTCATTACTTTAGAATGCCTCATAAAGGACTTCTACCTAATAAGACTCAAGTAAATATACAGATGGAAAGATAATAGTCATATTTTTAACATATTATTTTATAGTATAATGTTCACCAAATGAGCAAGGTACACAATAATAGATGTAATATAATTTTCAAACACATAAATATATACACATATGTATGTATATATATACTTATATTTCTTTACTCTTACACATATTCTTATATGCAAAATGTGAACACAACTTCCTTTTTTATTTTTTAACATCTTTATTAGAGTATAATTACTTTACAAGGGTGTGTCAGTTTCTGCTTTATAACAAAGTGAATGAGTTATACATATGTCCCCATATATCTTCCCTCTTGCATCTCCCTCCCTACCACCCTCCCTATCCCACCCCTCTAGGTGGTCACAAAGCACCGAGCTGATCTCTCTGTGCTATGTCGCTGCTTCCCACTAGCTATCTATTTTACTTTTGGTAGTGTATGTATGTCCATGCCACTCTCTCACTTTGTCCCAGCTTACCCTTCCCCCTCCCCGTATACTCAAGTCCATACTCTAGTAGGGCTGCACCTTTATTCCTGTCTTGTCCCTAGGTTCTTCAGACCATTTTCTTTTCTTTTTAATATTCCATATACATGTGTTAGCATACGATACTTGTTTTTCTCTTTCTGACTTACTTCACTCTGTATGACAGTCTCTAGGACCATCCACCTCACTACAAATAACTCAGTTTCATTCCTTTTTATGGCTGAGTAATATTCCATTGTATATATGTGCCACATCTTTTTTATCCATTCCTCTGTTGATGGACAGTTAGGTTGCTTCCATGTCCTGGCTATGGTAAACAGAGCTGCAATGAACATTTTGGTACATGACTCTTTTTGAATTATGATTTTCTCAGGGTATATGCCCAGTAGTGGGATTGCTGGGTCATATGGTAGTTCTATTTGTAGTTTTTTAAGGAACCTGCATACTGTTCTCCATAGTGGCTGTATCAATTTACATTCCCACCAACAGTGCAAAAGGGTTTCCTTTTCCCCACACCTTCTCCAGCATATATTGTTTGTACATTTTTTGATGATGGCCATTCTGACCGGTGTGAGATGATATCTCATTGTAGTTTTGATTTGCATTTCTCTAATGATTAATGAATGATGTTGAGCAGTCTTTCATGTGTTTGTTGGCAATCTGTATATCTTCTTTGGAGAAATGTCTATTTAGGTCTTCTGCCCATTTTTGGATTGGGTTGTTTGTTTTTTTGCTATTGAGCTGCATGGGTTGCTTTTATGTTTTGGAGATTATTCCTTTGTCAGTTGCTTCATTTGAAAATATTTTCTCCCATTCTGAGGGCTGTCTTTTCGTCTTGTTTATGGTTTCCTTTGCTGTGCAAAAGCTTTTAAGTTTCATTAGGTCCCATTTGTTTATTTTTGTTTTTATTTCCATTTCTCTAGGAGGTGGGTCAAAAAGGGTCTTGTTATGATTTATGTCATACAGTGATCCGCCTATGTTTTCCTCTAAGAGTTTGATGGTGTCTGGCCTTACATTTAGGTCTTTAACCCATTTTGAGTTTATTTTTGTGTATAGTGTTAGGGAGTCTTCTAATTTCATTCTTTTACATGTAGTTGTCCAGTTTTCCCAGTACCACTTATTGAAGAGGTTTTCTTTTCTCCACTGTATATTCTTGCTTCCTTTATCAAAGATAAGGTGACCATATGTGTGTGGGTTTATCTCTGGGCTTTCTATCCTGTTCCATTGATCTATATTTCTGTTTTTGTGCCAGTACCATACTGTCTTGATTACAGTAGCTTTGCAGTATAGTCTGAAGTCAGGGAGCCTGATTCCTCCAGCTCTGTTTTTCTTTCTCAAGATTGCTTTGGCTATTTGGGGTCTTTTGTGTTTCCATACAAGTTGTGAAAATTTTTGTTCTAGATCTGTGAAAAATGCCAGTGGTAGTTTGATAGGGATTGCACTGAATATGTAGATTGCTTTGGGAAGTAGAGTCATTTTCACAATGCTGATTCTTACAATCCAAGAACATGGTATATCTCTCCATCTGTTGGTATCATCTTTAATTTCTTTCCTCAGTGTCTTATAATTTTCTGCATACAGGTCTTTTGTCTCCTTAGGTAGGTTTATTCCTAGATATTTTATTCTTTTTGTTGCAATGGTAAATAGGAGTGTTTTCTTAATTTCACTTTCAGATTTTTCATCATTAGTGTATAGGAATGCAAGAGATTTCTGTGCATTAATTTTGTATCCTGCTACTTTACCAAATTCACTGATTATCTCTAGTAGTTTTCTGGTAGCATCTTTAGGATTCTCTATGTATAGTATCATGTCATCTGCAAACAGTGACAGCTGTACTTCTTGTTTTCCTATTTGGATTCCTTTTATTTCTTTTTCTTCTCTGATTCCTGTGGCTAAAAATTCCAAAATTACGTTGAATAAGAGTGGTGAGAGTGGGCAACCTTGTCTTCTTCCTGATCTTAGTGGAAATGGTTTCAGTTTTTCACCATTGAGGATGATGCCGGCTGTGGGTTTGTCATATATGGCTTTTATTATGTTGAGGAAAGTTCCCTCTATGCCTACTTTCTGCAGGGTTTTTATCATAAATGGTTGTTGAATTTTGTCGAAAGCTTTCTCTGTATCTATTGAGATGATCATATGTTTTTTTTTTCTCCTTCAATTTGTTAATATGGTGTATCACATTGATTGATTTGTGTATATTGAAGAATCCTTGCATTCCTGGGATAAACACCACTTGATCATAATGTATGATCCTTTTAATGTGCTTTTGGATTCTGTTTGCTAGTAGTTTGTTGAGGATTTTTGCATCTATGTTCATCAGTGATATTGGCCTATAGTTTTCTTTCTTTGTGACATCTTTGTCTGGTTTTGGTATCAGAGTGATGGTGGCCTCGTAGAATGAGTTTGGGAGTGTTCCTCCCTCTGCTATATTTTGGAAGAGTTTGAGAAGGATAGGTGTTAGCTCTTCTCTAAATGTTTGATAGAATTCACCTGTGAGGCCATCCGGTCCTGGGCTTTTGTTTGTTGGAAGACTTTTAATCATAGTTTCAATTTTAGTGTTTGTGATTGGTCTGTGCACATTTTCTATTTCTTCCTGGTTCAGTCTCAGAAGGTTGTGCATTTCTAAAAATTTGTCCATTTCTTCCAGGTTGTCCATTTTATTGGCATATAGTTGCTTATAGTAATCTCTCAAGATCCTTTGTATTTCTGCAGTGTCAGTAGTTACTTCTCCTTTTTCATTTCTATTGAGTCTTCTCCCTTTTTTTTTTTTTTGATAAGTCTGGCTAATGGTTTATCCATTTTATTTATCTTCTCAAAGAACCAGCTTTTAGTTTTACTGATCTTTGCTATCATTTCCTTCATTTCTTTTTTATTTATTTCTGATCTGATCTTTATGATTTCTTTCCTTCTGCTAACTTCGGGGTTTCTTTTCTTCTTCTTTCTCTAATTCTTTAGGTGCAAGGTTAGGTTGTTTATTTGAGATATTTCTTTTTTCTTAAGGTAGGCTTGTATAGCTATAAACTTCCCTCATAGAACTTTTGCTGCATGCACAGGCATAGGCTTTTGCTGCATGCCATAGGTTTTGGGTGGTTGTGTTTTCATTGCCATTTGTTTCTAGGTATTTTTTGATTTCCTCTTTGATTTCTTCATTGATCTCTTGGTTACTAAGTAGTGTGTTGTTTAACCTCCATGTGTTTGTATTTCTTACAGATTTTTTCCTGTAATTGATATCTAGTCTCATAGTGTTGTGGTTGGAAAAGATACTTGATACGATTTCAATTTTCTTAAATACCAAGGCTTGATTTGTGACCCAAGATACGATCTATCCTGGGGAATGACACATTAGCAATTGAGAAGAATGTGTATTCTGTTGTTTTTGGATGGAATGTCCTATAAATATCAATTAAGACCATCTTGTTTAATGTATCATTTAAAGCTTGTGTTTCCTTATTTATTTTCATTTTGGATGATCTGTCCATTGGTGAAGGTGGGATGTTAAAGTCCCCTACTATGACTGTGTTACTGTTGATTTCCTCTTTTATAGCTGTTAGCAGTTGCCTTATGTATTGAAGTGCATGCACCTATGCTGGGTGCATAAATATTTACAATTGTTATATCTTCTTCTTGGATTGATCCCTTGATCATTATGAAGTGTCCTTCCTTGTCTCTTGTAATATTCTTTATTTTAAAGTCTATTTTATCTGATATGAATATTGCTACTTTAGCTTTCTTTTGATTTCCATTTGCATGCAATATCTTTTTCCATCCCTCACTTTCAGTCTGTATGTGTCCCTAGGTCTGAAGTGGGTCTCTTGTAGACAGCATATATATGGGTCTTGTTTTTGCATCCATTCAGCCAGTCTATGTCTTTTGGCTGTATCATTTAATCCATTTACATTTAAGGTAATTATCAATATGTATGTTCCTATTACCATTTTCTTAATTGTTTTGGTTTTAGTATTGTAGGTCTTTTCCTTCTCTTGTGTTTCCTGCCTAGAGAAGTTCCTTTAGCAGTTGTTGTAAAACTGGTTTGGTGGTGCTGAATTCTCTCAGCTTTTGCTTGTCTGTAAAGGTTTTAATTTCTCCATCAAATCTGAATGAGATCCTTGCTGGGTAGAGTAATCTTGGTTGCAGGTTTTTCTCCTTCATCACTTTAAATATGTCCTGCCAGTCCCTTCTGGCCTGCAGAGTTTCTGCTGAAAGATCAGCTGTTAACCTTATGGGGATTCCCTTGTGTGTTATTTGTTGTTTTTCCCTTGCTGCTTTTAATATGTTTTCTTTGTATTTAATTTTTGACAATTTGATTAATATGAGTCTTGGCATATTTCTCCTTGGATTTATCCTGTATGGGACTCTATGTGCTTCCTGGATTTGATTAACTATTTCCTTTCCTATATTAGGGAAGTTTTCCACTATAAATTCTTCGAATATTTTCTCAGTCCCTTTATTTTTCTCTTCTTCTTCTGAAACCCCTATAAATCGAATGTTAGTGTATTTAATATTGTCCCAGAGGTCTCTGAGACTGTCCTCAGTTCTTTTCATTCTTTTTTTCTTTATTCTGCTCTGCAGTAGTTATTTCCACTATTTTATCTTCCAGGTCACTTATCTGTTCTTCTGCCTCAGTTATTCTGCTATTCATTCCTTCTAGAAAATTTTTAATTTTATTTATTGTGTTGTTCATCTCTGTTTGTTTGCTCTTTAGTTCTTCTAGTTCCTTGTTAACCATTTCTTGTATTTTCTCCATTCTATTTCCAAGATTTTGGATCATCTTTACTATTCTTACTCTGAATTCTTTTTCAGGCAGACTATTTCCTCTTCATTTGTTAGGTCTGGTGGGTTTTTGCCTTGTTCCTTCATCTGCTGTGTGTTTCTCTGCCTTCTCATTTTGCTTTACTGTGTTTGGGGTCTCCTTTTTGCAGGCTGCAGGTTAATAGTTTCGATTGCTTTTGTTGTCTGTCCCCAGTTGCCAAGGCTGGTTCAGTGGGCTGTGTAGGCTTCCTGGTGGAGGGGACTAGTGCCTGTGTTCAGGTGGATGAGGCTGGATCTTGTCTTTCTGGTGGGCAGGTCCACGTCTGGTGGTATGTTTTGGGGTGTCTGTGGCCTTATTATGATTTTAGGCAGCCTGTGTGCTAATGGGTGGAGTTGTGTTCCTGTCTTGCTAGTTGTCTGGCATAGGGTGTCCAGCACTGTAGCTTGCTGGTCGTTGAGTGGAGCTAGGTCTTGGCATTGAGATGGAGGTCTCTGGCAGATTTTCGCCATTTGATATTATGTGGAGCTGGGAGGTCTTTTGTGGACCAGTGTCCTGAACTTGCCTCTCCCACCTCAGAGGCACAGCCCTGACGCCAGGGTGGAGAACCAAGAGCCTGTCCTCCACAAGGCTCAGAATAAAAAGGAGAAAAAAAAGAAAGAATATAAAATAAATTAAAGAAAAATAAAGTTATTAAAATAAAAAATAATTATTAAGAAAAAAAAATTTAAGTAATTAAAAAAAAAAAAAACGGACAGACAGAACCCTAGGACAAATGGTAAAAGCAAAGCTATACAGACAAAATCACACACAGAAGCATACACATACACACTCACAAAAAGAGGAAAAGGGAAAAAAATATATATATATATATATTGTTGCCCCCAAAGTACACCTCCTCAATTTGGGATGATTCGTTGTCTATTCAGGTATTCCACAGATGTTGGGTACATCAAGTTGATTGCAGAGATTTAATCTGCTGCTCCTGAGGCTGCTGGGAGAGATTTCCCTTTGTCTTCTTTGTTCACACAGCTCCCGGGGTTTCAGCTTTGGATTTGGACCCACCTCTGCATGTAGGTCACCTGAGGGCGTCTGTTCTTTCCTCAGACAGGACGGGGTTAAAGGAGCCGCTGCTTCGGGGCCTCTGGCTCACTGAGGCCGGGAGGAGGGAGGGGTACGGATGCGGGCGAGCCTGCGGCGGCAGAGGCCGGTGTGACGTTGCACCAGCCTGAGGCGCGCCGTGCGTTCTTCCGGGGAAGTTGTCCCTGGATCCCGGGACCCTGGCAGTGGCAGGCTGCACAGGCTCCCCGGAAAGGGGGTGTGGATAGTGACCTGTGCTCGCACACAAGCTTCTTGGTGGCGGCAGCAGCAGCCTCAGCGTCTCATGCCCGTCTCTGGGGTCCGCGCTGTTAGCCGCGGTTCGGGCCTGTCTCTGGAGCTCCTTTAAGTAGCGGTCTTAATCCCCTCTCCTCACACACCAGGAAACAAAGAGGCAAGAGAAAGTCTCTTGTCTCTTCGGCAGCTCCAGACTTTTTCCCAGACTCCCTCCCGGCTAGCCGTGGTGCACTAACCCCTTCAGGCTGTGTTCACGCCGCCAACCCTAGTCCTCGCCCTGGGATGTGACCTAAGCCCGAGCCTCAGCTCCCAGGCCCCGCCCGCCCCGGCGGGTGAGCAGACAAGTCTCGGGCTGGTGAGGGCCGGTCGGCACCAATCCTCTGTGCGGGAATCTCCCCGCTTTGCCCTCCGCACCCCTGTTACTGTGCTCTCCTCTGCGGTCCCAAAGCTCCCCACTCCGCCACCCACAGTCTCCGCCCGCAAAGGGGCTTCCTAGCGTGTGGAAACCATTCCTCCTTCACAGCTCCCTCCCACTGGTGCAGGTCGCGTCCCTATTCTTTTGTCTCTGTTTATTCTTTTTTTCTTTTGCCCTACCCAGGTACGTGGGGAGTTTCTTGCCTTTTGGGAGGTCTGAGGTCTTCTGCCAGCATTCAGTAGGTGTTCTGTAGGAGTTGTTCCATGTAGATGTATTTCTGATGTATTTGTGGGGAGGAAAGTAATCTCCGCGTCTTACTCTTCCGCCATCTTGAAGCTCCTCCCACAACTTTCTTCTTACTGTTGAAACTGCAAGTGATTGTTTTCATTCTTTTTGCTTATCCTATTTTACTTTTCAAATTTATACATGTATTAATCATACAATAAATATTTAAAAAGATATTTAGCAATTTAGAACTCTGAGAATGTGATTAATGCAGTGTTACCCGGGCAGGTCTTCACGACCTTCACGAAGAATCTATCAGATTTAGCCAAATGGAGAAGGTTGAGAAAAGCAGCTAGAGAGAGGAGAAAACCTTTCTGGCAAACCCAGAGGCAAGAAAAAACATAGCATATTCCCAGGACAAACACAGTCCAATTTTCCACACCAGATACAGGACAGTATATAAAAGAGAATGGGCCATATAGGGAGAGGTGTCTTCAGGATGAGTATATTCAGCCTTCCCCACACCATCCCAAAGAAGAAGTCTGGATATATGTGAAGCTACACAAAAACTAAAATTGAATTCATTTCAAAATAGCATGTCAGTCATTTCAGTCAAGGTCCACTGTTTACACTCTGCCCTTCATTTAATTCTTACATGGCACAAAAGTCCTAATAATTTAGATTGAAGCCAAGTCACATAAGGGCTTTGAAGACATTCAGACTTGACAATAAAATTCTGCCTCTTGCAAAACTGGCCTAACAGGAGGAACTTCCTAGGATTGGGATGAGAAATACATAGATTACTGTATGACAAAGACTTAGCACAATGCCAGGTACATGAGAAAACATTCTATAACTGTAGCCATTAACACTTGTACTCATCTATCTGTAGATAGCCCAAGTGGATAGTCACAGACAGAAGTGCTTGGTGGAGTGTTGAAAGCCATCCTGTAGGAGAATATTTTCTCCATCACATCCATATAGTCTACATACAGTCTACAATTTCTACTATTAGTCATCTTATTGGCATAAGAGGCAAAAGTTCCTGCTTAGATGCAATAGGATTATTTAAGGAAATAGAAGACAGGAAAGAAACAAAATATTTACCAACAAACTGATATTTCCCCAGGCACTTTACACACTTTTCTTTATTTAGGCCTCACAAAAAACCTGTTTTTATGGTTTCTGTTTTTAATCTCATTTCAAAGTTAAGGAAACAGAAGCTACAAAAGAGTAACAATTTACTAATGATTATTTAGATAGAACATGGAAAAAATGGAATTCTAAACATGTGACTCTGAAATTCATGGTCTTTCCATGAGAATTCATGCTTTATTAGAAAGAAGTAAGACACATGGTATAGTAGCAAGGGCCCAAGAAACATGAGTTCTGAGCTTACTAACCACCTCTTTACCTTTGCCAGATCATTTAATTTTCTGTACGTAGGTGTATAGAATGTTCAAAAAAGGGATTCAGTTCTGTGAGTGTTTCAGAACCCTCTCTCTTCTAAAATCTATCAATTATAATTATTTAAAGCCTTTGATGATGGACACTTTTTAATAAGAACTAAGGCTTACACAGGCCTTACCTATGTCAGGAGCTGTTCTAAGTACTTTACAAATATTAACTCATTGAATTAACTGAACTCATTGAACAATACTTACGATGCAGTTATTATTATTAAATATTAAATGCTATTATCAACATTATACATATGAGGAAATTGAGGAACACAGATGTTAAGTAACATGTCCAAGGCCACATAAACAGCAAAACAGGGCCCTTAACCGAAGAACTCTGGATCTGTTTTGTGGTTTTAATGGCTCTTCAACCATCAGACCTTTGAATCAGGTTCTTCTGAGGAAAACAAAAAAAGTACATTTTGATTCAGAATGGTAAAGATCTGGTGCTTGAAAGTGAGCTAACTTGTGTAGCCAGAAAAGAATTATGAAGCTACTGATAAGTAGAAAAGGTAAAGGGGAAAGGAAAAGAGCTGAAATGCAAGCAGTTGCTGTGGGTTTCCAAATTCACACAGACAGTTACAGTTTAATTATGTAGTTTAAGCTAGGCTGGAATCCAGTGTGCATCTTCAGGTCACAGATTTTTCATGGGAAACTATCCTTCCAGTTCTCAAGGGTAATGGTTTTCAAAGTGTGGCCCTGAATGGGCAGCATCAGCATTGCCTAGACACTTATGAATGTGATCCTGACCTGGTGAATCAGACACTCTGGGGAGTCCAGTCCAGCATATGTGTGTTAGTAAGCCCTCCAGCAGAGTCTAATGTTTGCTCATACTTGAGAACTCTTGCTTTAACACATGCGATTTGGACCACCTAATCTGGATCTGACTTTTGAAACAGACTTTTTAATCAGAAGTGGTCAATCCTAACATCACATTGCCTACTCCTGAGAAAAGTCGTTCATTTACCCATGTGGAGCCCATGAAACACAATTTCGAGAATCTTATTGGAAATTTTGAGGGGACAACATGTAAGATTGGAACTGCTTGCCACTAGCATAGGAGAGCCTACCTGAGAATGGAGTCAACACAGAGAAATGCAAAGGAGACCAAGATGGGTGGAGCTATGCCATCTTCTACCAGTATCTCTCTGCATCTGAGTTCTCTGCAACACAAATGATACATGGTTTCATGTTTATTTATTCATGTTGTTTCCTCTGCTTGCAATGCTCTTCCCACTTCTTTACTGTCCTCAGGCAGAATGAACCACTTCCTGTTCTCATTCATGCACCAATCTTTTCTTACGCTGACCTAGCCTTGATTACCCTCTATTACTGTTCTTTGTGTATCTCCTCTCCCCTCTCAAAAGAGGATCTCCCTGAAGGTAGGCTGCTTCTTTTTATATTTGTACCCCTAGCACTCAGCATTATAATAGATGTTTAAAATGTTTGCTGAATAAATAACTTTCCTACATTCCTCATGGGATTATTGCAATGATCAAATGAGAATAAGACTTAGAATAGGCTTAGTAAGATATAAAGCTCTATACAAACATGAGTCATATTTATAATTATTAGTCGTTTATCTTGTGGGCTCATCTTTACCACAAACGTGTCATCACATGGGACGACTGGGAAATAAGACTGATAAACCCTGTAAATCTGTGATAAATTGATTATAAAAATGGCTGTAACTCTTGGCTGCTCCATACATGAAATTAGCACATAAATACATAGAAAAATGACCACTGTGATAGGACTATAAAAGAGAAATCAAGGTTCCCTGAGCATGTATTAATTAGAGATTTGACTTTGAGTGATTAAGTGAAAGAGTAGCATAAAGCAGCAATTGAAATGAGACTCGGGCGAAGGGAAGAGCATGTATAAAGGCCCTGTGGCAGTAAGGCATTTGGCGTGAGGGGGCATGGAGAAGTAGAAAAAGACTATACCAGACACTAGGCTATGTTAGGGAATTTGTTTTTTTGTTTTTTTTTTTTTTTTCACCAAGAGTAATGAGAAATCATGGAAAGGTGTTAAGTAGAGGAATGACATGATCAGATTGGTATTTTAAAATACTACCCTGGATCTTGTGCCTTTAACGTGGTTATCTCAGACCCCTACATGATATATGTTATTGTTTTTACTACTTCTGAATTATAAGGTTAAAAACACAATTGTTTTTAAGCTTTTAAAAACTATAATTATTTTATATTTTCTAACTTTCACTTGAACTATGAAATTTGTTAAATACTAACCCCCTATTCATCTGGGAGAGAGTCTAATCACCTATGCACTGTGAAAAGTAAAGTTTGAATTCAACAGATTCCAGTAACCCTCATTTAAGGACATGCCTCATTCAAAATTAAACTGCACTCAGACAAAAATTAATACACATGTATCTGATTCTTACACACATTATTAGAACATATTTACTAATTTCAAATGTTTATATTTAAAACATATTCTGGACTGCTTAAGCAAATTGGCACACAAAATTATTTTTTAAAGTTATAAACGACAAATTTAACACGTAAAACACTGCAGAAGGATTTGTTCTTATTCAATACTGAAATTAGAAATGATAAAACATGGGCACTTCCAGCCACTACTCTTACTTGACGTCGAATTAAGGCAATATCACAGTAAATAGAAATATAGAAATCCCTAAGGAAATTCAGATTGGAAACGGAATGCTATAGTACAATCAATAACATGTATTGACTCTATGAGCCCTTAGTTTAGTCTAGATAAGAAAGTTTGTTACATTAATTTTCTCCAGATTCTGCATATTGTATTAACTTTACATTCTTTTAAAAACTGGTTTTGTTTAATTTGGATGTTCTACCAATATTGCTTGCAGCTGTTTGACACTGCCCCACCTAAATCACAGATTTGACACTCCCACATCACCTTGGTGTTTCTTCACTGCTACTTCAGGAACACATGATTGCTATTGTCAGCTACAATTACCACCCACTGCAGAGGTTTGCTGAAACTGAGCAGCTAGAGAAGGTATATATGTTTTAGCAGCTTTGAGACAGAGCAAACTATACATGTAATTCACCATATGATGTTTACTTTGTATTCCAGTATAACAGAGGACAGAAAAGGCAAAGGATAGAGACAACCCTGTAATAAGGAGATAGCTTCGCAGACATAAACTCATCTTTGGCACCTTATGTCAGCTATGGCCCCTGTTCCCACTTTGGCCGGCATGTTCTAAGTGAGGAGTTCCCAGACGCAGTACTGTTGCCAGTTCTTTGTTGTGCATGGCTGTCCTGCGCATTGTAGGATATTAGCAGCATCTGTGGTCTCTATCCATTACACCCTCCCTCCAAGGTTGTCAAGCAATATGGTCTCCAGATCGCCAAATGTCCTCTGGGAAGCAAAATAGCTCCTGATTGAGAACCACTGTTCTGGGTCATACACGTTTAGAGCTATGATACCTTGCTTGCTTCTTTCTTCCTGAAATTGATATCTCCTGGAAATTATCAAGTTGTGCTATTGTTCATTAGCAAATAGGCTCCCAAGGAACTCTGATCTACCCACCCTGATACCATCCTGACCCTTACTCTGCCCTACCCACAAATTGGCTTATTTAATAAGAATTCTAGTAACAACAGACTTAAGGAAATGAATAATAGCTACTATTATAAAATATTTATAATGTGCCAGGCCTTGTTTCTAAGCAAATTATATATTATTATCTTAAGTTATAGCTTAAGTTATCTTAAGTTATAGCTGAGTGAACTGGCATTTAGAAAGGTTAAGCAATGCTCTTAGGAAAAAATCCAAAATTCTGACATTCTTTTCAAGGCCCTTTAGGATTTGGCCATAATTGCCCCTTCCGGCCCACCCACCCACTATGTAGAGCAACCAGGCTTTACCTCAATTTCTCAAGCAAAGAGGTCAGTCTGTAGGAATCCACAGATGCTGTCCCTACTCTGGCAAATTTGCTTCTCTGATTTCCCCCCTCCCAAATGGCCTGTTCATTCTTTGGCTTCAACCTGGACATCTTCTCTTAGACATGTTTCATCCAACCCCATGTGATTAGGTCTTCCTTTTGGAGGTTCACTGTACTTGCTATTTAACCGTCCTTGTCTGTTTCTTACACTTGTCTGCGATGTCTCTTAAGTAATGCACTTTGCTTAGTCCACTGCTATTTCCCCAGTGTCTAGAACAGTGCTGGGCTCACAGTAACCACTGTGTAAATGTTACTGACTGACAGAATGAATGATTATCCCCCAAAGCATTAAGCTCAGAAGTTGTAGAACAGGGATTTTAACTCAGGTCTTCTGAAGCCACTTTGCAAATTCTTGGGCTTATTAGAGCACACCCATCGGAAAAGTTTTTCTATCTTGCTGGCTTCATTTTAGCCCTTCCTAACTACCAACCATGACCTTGTATAAAACAAACCTGAGATATGTAGGTATCATGTGATCTGATCTCAGAAATAGTAGTGACTCAGACTATTATTTGTCATTCTATAGAACACACACCTAAAAAGAGGAAGTGGACTATTCAATTAAAAAATATCGAGCTTCCGGGAAGATGGCAGAAGAGTAAGACGCGGAGATCACCTTCCTCTCCACAGATACACCAGAAATACATCTACGCGTGGAACAACTCCTACAGAACACCTACTGAACGCTGGCAGAAGACCTCAGACCTCCCAAAAGGCAAGGAACCCCCCACGTACCTGGTTAGGGCAAAAGAAAAAACTAAACAGAGACAAAAGGATAGGGACGGGTCCTGCACCAGCGGGAGAGAGCTGTGAAGGAGGAAAAGTGTCCACACACTAGGAAGCCCCTTCGCGGGTGGAGACTTCGGGAGGCGGAGTGGGGAAGCTTGGGAGCCGCGGAGGAGAGCACAGCAACAGGGGTGCGGAGGGCAAAGCGGACAGATTCCAGCGCAGATGAGACTTGTCTGCTCGCCCGCCGGGGCGGGCGGGACTGGGAGCTGAGGCTCCGGCTTTTGTCGGAGCGCCGGGAGAGGACTGAGGTTGGCGGCGTGAACACAGCCTGCAGGGCGTTGGTGCGCTGCGGCTGGCCCGGGAGAGTGTCCGGGGAGGGGTCTGGACCTGCCGAAGAGGCAAGAGACTTTTACGTCCCTCTTTGTTTCCTGGTGCACGAGGAGAGGGGATTAAGAACGCTGCTTGAGAGAGCTCCAGGGACGGGCGCGAGCCGCGGCTAAGAGTGCGGAGCCCAGAGACGGACATGGGACGCTAAGGCCGCTGCTGCCGCCGCCAGGAGGCCTGTGTGCGAACACAGGTCACTAGCCACACGCCCCTCCGGGGAGCCTGTGCAGCCCGCCACTGCCAGGGTCCCGGGATCCAGGGACGGCTCCCCGGGAGAGCGCACTGCGCGCCTCAGGCTGCAGCGTCACGCCGGCCTCTGCCGCTGCAGGCCCGCCCAGCACTCCGTGACCCTCCCTACCCCCCGGCCTGGGTGAGCCAGAGCCTCCGAATCAGCGGCTCCTTTAACCTCGTCCTGTCTGAGCAAAGAACAGACGCCCTCCGGCGACCTACACGCACAGGCGGGGCCAAATCCAAAGCTGAGCCCCTGGGAACTGTCAGAACAAAGAAGACAAAGGGAAATCTCTCCCAGCAGCCTCAGAAGCAGCGGATTAAAGCTCCACAATCAACTTGATATACCCTGCATCTGTGGAATACCTGAATAGACAACGAATCATCCCAAATTAAGGAGCCCTGTGGATGAAAGGCTCTTGGTGCTGCAGCCAGGACTCAGTGCTGTGCCTCTGAGGTGGGAGAGCCAACTTCAGGACACTGGTCCACAAGAGGCCTCCCAGCTGCACATAATATCAAACAGCAAAAATCTCCCAGAGATCTCCATCTCAACGCCAGCACCCAGCTTCACTCAACGACCAGCAAGCTACAGTGCTGGACATCCTATGCCAAACAACTAGCAAGACAGGAACACAACCCCACCCATTAACAGAGAGGCTGCCCAAAATCATAGTAAGTCTACAGACACCCCAAAACACACCACCAGACGTGGACCTGCCCACCAGAAAGACAAGATCCAGCCTCATACACCAGAACACAGGCACTAGTACCCTCCACCAGGAAGCCTACACAACCCACTGAACCAACCTTAGCCACTGGGGACAGACACAAAAAACAACAGGAACTACGAACCTTCAGCCTGCAAAAAAGGAGACCCCAAACACAGTAAGATAAGCAAAATGAAAAGACAGAAAAACACACAGCAGATGAAGGAGCAAGATAAAAACCCACCAGACCTAACAAATGAAGAGGAAATAGGCAGTCTACCTGAAAAAGAATTCAGAATAATGATAGTAAGGTTGATCCGAAATCTTGGAGATAGAATGGACAATAGAATGGACAAATTGCAAGAATCAGTTAACAAGGACCTAGAAGAACTAAAGATGAAGCAAGCAACGATGAACAACACAATAAATGAAATTAAAAGTACTCTAGATGGGATCAATAGCAGAATAACTGAGGCAGAAGAACGGATAAGTGACCTGGAAGATAAAATAGTGGAAATAACTACTGCAGAGCAGAATAAAGAAAAAAGAATGAAAAGAACTGAGGACAGTCTCAGAGACCTCTGGGACAACATTAAACGCACCAACATTCGAATTATAGGGGTTCCAGAAGAAGAAGAGAAAAAGAAAGGGACTGAGAAAATATTTGAAGAGATTATAGTTGAAAACTTCCCTAATATGGGAAAAGAAATCGTTAATCAAGTCCAGGAAGCACAGAGAGTCCCATAGAGGATAAATCCAAGGAGAAATATGCCAAGACACATATTAATCAAATTGTCAAAAATTAAATACAAAGAAAACATATTAAAAGCAGCAAGGGAAAAACAACAAATAGCACACAAGGGAATCCCCATAAGGTTAACAGCTGATCTTTCAGCAGAAACTCTGCAAGCCAGAAGGGAGTGGCAGGACACATTGAAAGTGTTGAAGGAGAAAAACCTGCAACCAAGATTACTCTACCCAGCAAGGATCTCATTCAGATTTGATGGAGAAATTAAAACCTTTACAGACAAGCAAAAGCTGAGAGAGTTCAGCACCACCAAACCAGCTCTACAACAACTGCTAAAGGAACTTCTCTAGGCAAGAAACACAAAAGAAGGAAAGGACCTACAATAACGAACCCAAAACAATTAAGAAAATGGGAATAGGAACACACATATCGATAATTACCTTAAATGTAAATGGACTAAATGCTCCCACCAAAAGACACAGATTGGCTGAATGGATACAAAAACAAGACCCATATATTTGCTGTCTACAAGAGACCCACTTCAGACCTAGAGACACATACAGACTGAAAGTAAGGGGATGGAAAAAGGTATTTCATGCAAATGGAAACCAAAAGAAAGCTGGAGTAGCAATTCTCATATCAGACAAAATAGACTTTAAAACAAAGACTATTAGAAGAGACAAAGAAGGACACTACATAATGATCAAGGGATCGATCCAAGAGGAAGATATAACAATTGTAAATATTTATGCACCCAACATAGGTGCACCTCAATACATAAGGCAAATACTGACAGCCATAAAAGGGGAAATCGACAGTAACACATTCATAGTAGGGGACTTTAACACCCCACTTTCACCAATGGACAGATCATCCAAAATGAAAATAAATAAGGAAACACAAGCTTTAAATGATACATTAAACGAGATGGAGTTAATTGATATTTATAGGACATTCCATCCAAAAACAACAGAATACACATTTTTCTCAAGTGCTCATGGAACATTCTCCAGGATAGATCATATCTTGGGTCACAAATCAAGCCTTGGTAAATTTAAGAAAATTGAAATTGTATCAAGTATCTTTTCTGACCACAACGCCATGAGACTAGATATCAATTACAGGAAAAGATCTGTAAAAAATACAAACACATGGAGGCTAAACAATACACTACTTAATAATGAAGTGATCACTGAAGAAATCAAAGAGGAAATCAAAAAATACCTAGAAACAAATGACAATGGAGACACAATGACCCAAAACCTGTGGGATGCAGCAAAAGCAGTTCTAAGGGGGAAGTTTATAGCAATACAAGCCCACCTTAAGAAGCAGGAAACATCTCGAATAAACAACCTAACCTTGCACCTCAAGCAATTAGAGAAAGAAGAACAAAAAAACCCCAAAGCTAGCAGAAGGAAAGAAATCATAAAAATCAGATCAGAAATAAATGAAAAAGAAATGAAGGAAACAATAGCAAAGATCAATAAAACTAAAAGCTGGTTCTTTGAGAAGATAAACAAAATAGATAAACCACTAGCCAGACTCATTAAGAAAAAAAAGGAGAAGACTCAAATCAATAGAATTAGAAATGAAAAAGGAGAGGTAACAACTGACACTGCAGAAATAAAAGAGATCATGAGAGATTACTACAAGCAACTCTATGCCAATAAAATGGACAATCTGGAAGAAATGGACAAATTCTTAGAAATGCACAACCTGCCAAGACTGAATCAGGAAGAAATAGAAAATATGAACAGACCAATCACAAGCACTGAAATTGAAACTGTGATTAAAAATCTTCCAACAAAGAAAAGCCCAGGACCAGATGGCTTCACAGGCGAATTCTATCAAACATTTAGAGAAGAGCTAACACCTATCCTTCTCAAACTCTTCCAAAATATAGCAGAGGGAGGAACACTCCCAAACTCCTTCTACAAGGCCACCATCACCTTGATACCAAAACCAGACAAGGATGTCACAAAGAAAGAAAACTACAGGCCAATATCACTGATGAACATAGATGCAAAAATCCTCAACAAAATACTAGCAAATAGAATCCAACAGCACATTAAAAGGATCATACACCATGATCAAGTGGGGTTTATTCCAGGAATGCAAGGATTCTTCAATATACGCAAATCTATCAATGTGATAAACCATATTAACAAATTGAAGGAGAAAAACCATATGATCATCTCAATAGATGCAGAGAAAGCTTTTGACAAAATTCAACACCCATTTATGATAAAAACCCTGCAGAAAGTAGGCATAGAGGGAACTTTCCTCAACATAATAAAGGCCATATATGACAAGCCCACAGCAAACATCATCCTCAATGGTGAAAAACTGAAAGCATTTCCACTAAGATCAGGAACAAGACAAGGTTGCCCACTCTCACCACTCTTATTCAACATAGTTTTGGAAGTTTTAGCCACAGCAATCAGAGAAGAAAAGGAAATAAAAGGAATCCAAATCGGAAAAGAAGAAGTAAAGCTGTCAGTGTTTGCAGATGACATGATCCTATACATAGAGAACCCTAAAGATGCTACCAGAAAACTACTAGAGCTAATCAATGAATTTGGTAAAGTGGCAGGATTCAAAATTAATGCACAGAAATCTCTGGCATTCCTATATACTAATGATGAAAAATCTGAAAGTGAAATCAAGAAAACACTCCCATTTACCATTGCAACAAAAAGAATAAAATATCTAGGAATAAACCTACCTAAGGAGACAAAAGATCTGTATGCAGAAAATTATAAGACACTGATGAAAGAAATTAAAGATGATACAAATAGATGGAAAGATATACCATGTTCTTGGATTGGAAGAATCAACATTGTGAAAATGACTCTACTACCGAAAGCAATCTATAGATTCAATGCAATCCCTATCAAACTACCAGTGGCGTTTTTCACAGAACTAGAACAAAAAATTTTGCAATTTGTATGGAAACACAAAAGACCCCGAATAGCCAAAGCAATCTTGAGAACGAAAGAAGGAACTGGAGGAATCAGGCTCCCAGACTTCAGACTATACTACAAAGCTACAGTTATCAAAACGGTATGGTACTGGCACAAAAACAGAAAGATAGATCAATGGAACAGGATAGAAAGCCCAGAGATAAACCCACGCACATATGGTCACCTTATCTTTGACAAAGGAGGCAGAAATGTACCGTGGAGATAGGACAGCCTATTCAATAAGTGGTGCTGGGAAAACTGGACAGCTACATGTAAAAGTATGAAGTTAGATCACTCCCTAACACCATACACAAAAATAAGCTCAAAATGGATTAAAGACCTAAATGTAAGGCCAGAAACTATCAAACTCTTAGAGGAAAACATAGGCAGAACACTCTATGACATAAATCACAGCAAGATTTTTTCTGACCCACCTCCTAGAGTAATGGAAATAAAAACAAGAGTAAACAAATGGGACCTAATGAAACTTAAAAGCTTTTGCGCAGCAAAGGAAACCATAAAGAAGACCAAAAGACAACCCTCAGAATGGGAGAAAATATTTGCAAATGAAGCAACTGACAAAGGATTGATCTCCAAAATTTATAAGCAGCTCATGCAGCTTAATAACAAAAAAACAAACAACCCAATCCAAAAATGGGCAGAAGACCTAAATAGACATTTCTCCAAAGAAGATATACAGACTGCCAACAAACACATGAAAGAATGCTCAACATCACTAATCATGAGAGAAATGCAAATCAAAACTACAATGAGATATCATCTCACACCAGTCAGAATGGCCATCATCAAAAACTCTAGAAACAATAAATGCTGGAGAGGGTGTGGAGAAAAGGGAACCCTCTTACACTGTTGGTGGGAATGTAAATTGATACAGCCACTGTGGAGAACAGTATGGAGGTTCCTTAAAAAGCTACAAATAGAACTACCATATGACCCAGCAATCCCACTGCTGGGCATATACCCTGAGAAAGCCATAATTCAAAAAAAAGAGTCATGTACCAAAATGTTCATTGCAGCTCTATTTACAATAGCCCAGAGATGGAAACAACCTAAGTGTCCGTCATCGGATGAATGGATAAAGAAGATGTGGCACATATATACAATGGAATATTACTCAGCCATAAAAAGAGACGAAATTGAGCTATTTGTAATGAGGTGGATAGACCTAGAGTCTGTCATACAGAGTGAAGTAAGTCAGAAAGAGAGAGACAAATACCGTATACTAACACATATATATGGAATTTTAAAAAAAAAAATGTCATGAAAAACCTAGGGGTGAAACAGGAATAAAGACACAGACTTACTAGAGAATGGACTTGAGGCTATGGGGAGGGGGAAGTGTAAACAGTGACAAAGCGATAAAGAGGCATGGACATATATACACTACCAAACGTAAGGTAGATAGCTAGTGGGAAGCAGCCGCATAGCACAGGGAGATCAGCTCGGTGCTTTGTGACCGCCTGGAGGGGTGGGATAGGGAGGGTGGGAGGGAGGGAGACGCAAGCGGGAAGAGATATGGGAATATATGTATATATATAACTGATTCATTTTGTTGTGAAGCTGAAACTAACATACCATTGTAAAGCAATTATACTCCAATAAAGATGTTAAAAAAAAATCAAAATTGGATGACTTTAATAAAAATCACAACCAACAATAAGCCATTAGGAAAAAAAAAAACATGTACTAGATATTATCAATTCACATGATAATGAGTTTAATACTGTGGTGGAGTTTCAAATGCCAAGTGTCACCCTCTGTGACTGTTAACAAATGGAGTTCCATCATGTGTGAAAATTTCATGATGACACAATCTGTGCTTCCCAATATATTTCAATAGATAGCAAGTGGTTATGGTTAAGACTTTTCTAGCCAGTCTTCAGATTTCATTAAACTTCACTATGATTGGACGACCTCCTCAAATCCAATAACAGGCAGTGGCACAATTCACTGCAAATGAACGAATGGATATGTTAACAATATCTAAAGTACCTTGTAAAATATGTTTAATTATGCATAGGTTAACAGCTGTTTGTTTAGTGCACTGTATATAGGATGAGATACTCAAGTCAGAAGGAATATATAACCTATTAGAAAAGGATATTAAAGACAGCTACTGTGTAAACATCCACTTTGGAGCTGGATGCCAAATGTGAACACTCCAAATACATGAGTAACTGCATTTTCTTATCTTTCCTACTGTTTGTGGCTTTGTAATTAGTCCACTGGGCAATGACAATATTGCAAAGAGGCTATTAGTCTAAATTCATGATTTAATTCTACATTGAAAAAAAAAGAACCTCTTAGCTGGTAGCTAAAGCTTAAATTCTGAACCCAACTTAAAAACAAATGAAGAAATAAATTTAAAATAAAATGAAACAAAGATAAACTCACCCCCATGTCCATGAACAACAACAAAATCTCCGGAAGGCCAGTTCCCTTAATGCTTCACCTTGGGGAATCTAAAGTAGTAAATAATATGGTGGCTATGAAAGTAACTATAATTCTTTCACACTAGCAGCAATGACTTGAATCTCTATAATTGGATTATATATTATCCTATATAAAGCTTTTTGGACTGTTCTCTCAAATTACTCATATTGCCTGCCACTGCTTGGATCTCCTTTGGAAGCAAAGTTGGTATATCATATTTTTTTTTCTGCTTAAGCATATATTTATATGCATAATAAATGATAAAAATTCCTAGATGAAAAATATTTTAAAAATTAATTTCCCTTAGCCCACTCTCTTCTGCCTATGGATAGAAGGGAAATTTCCACATCTTCTGTCAGCTTATCTTTTGATTTTTTTTCACTTCTTTCTCAGTCCAACAGGAAATTGACTAGATATAAAAAATAAATGTGTTGAAATGTTTGCAAGGAGAACCTGGTGGCTTATAGAAGATTATTAAATGATGACTGGGAAAAGGGAAATCAGAAAGAGATCTTAATTGTATCAAAGACTTCCTATGTGGCAATAACAGTGGTATTCTTTTTAAAAAATGGTATATCATGTAATCATTACTAAAGCTCCATAAAATAGGAATTATTGTTATCTTAATTTTATTTTCCTGGAAATTCAGTGTCATGTAACATATCCATGAATATCAGCTAGATATGGGAGAAATTAAAACTTAAATTCATATCTATTTTATTTTAAAGTCTGCCCTTTTGTGTATTTTAGATCATATAACATTTATTAAATATTAGATGCTATGTTAAATTTTCATAGCCCTGCACAGCTCACAGTTTAAAGGAGGATAAAAATTAATAGGCACATAACTGCAATAGACAAAAATAGGAAGGGTACACAGTAATACAGATATACTAAGGGAAATGTCTTATTTTACCCTAATGTTCAATATGTTACCCTAAAATAGAATTTATTACTACTTTTTTTAATATAAATTTAGTTATTTTATTTATTTATTTTTGGCTGTGTTGAGTTTTTGTTGCTGCATGCAGGCTTCCTCTAGTTGTGGCGAGCAGGGTCTACTCTTCGTTGCGGTGTGTGGGCTTCTCATTGCTGTGGCTTCTCTTGATGCAGAGCACAGGCTCTAGGCACGCAGGCTTCAGTAGTTTTGGTATGCGGGCTCAGTAGTTGTGGCTCACGGGCTCTAGAGCGCAGGCTCAGTAGTTGTGGTGCATGGGCTTAGTTGCTCCACGGCATGTGGGATCTTCCCAGACCAGGGCTCAAACCCGTGTCCTCTGCATTGGCAGGCAGATTCTTAGCCACTGCACCACCAGGGAAGCCCAATTACTATTTTCAAATACAGAGAAATAATAAAAAATTTAAATGGCCCATGATGGCATCACTCAGATATTGCTGACATTACAAATGATCAGAATTATCAAGAGGTATGGAATATAATGTGAAAAGCCCAATATTCTCATCCCCAAACACTTTTAATAAAGCTATTTTGCAGAGAGCTTCCTCTATGTGTGCACACATACACACACTTGTGCGTGGCCTGATGGAGCACTTTACAGACATTTCTGCATCTTACATTTTTTAAAATAATATACTTTGTGGCAATTTCTATGCTAACGCATTAAGGGCTATGACATTTCTTTTAATGTAGAGTAATCTTCTATTGTACAGAGAGGTACCAGAACTGATCTAATTAATCTCTGCTGATGAACATTTAAGTCATTTCCAGGATGTGCTATTAAAAATCCTGCATTAAGCATCCTGTGCATATGTTTAAATATGAACTTTTTAATGTACATTGATGAATTCCTAACATTAAAATTACTAGATCAAATATTAACTTATAAATGACAAATTTTATGTGTTGTTAAGTATAATCTCTACTCTCAAAGTAAATAAGGAAATAATGGTGACAAGTAGGACTAATTTTTCTTTTTCCCCAAAGTCAGCTTAGACATCAATCCAGATTTCTTACACTCCCTGATTAATGATCAAGGCAGTCCTATGCCAATATATAGAAGAAGAATTAAAAAAATTATATTTTGAGTTATTTAAAACAATTTTCAAAAAAGGAATGTAGATATGTGTGTTCTGTGGTTTGTTTTGGTTTCCCTTTAAATTGAGTTACAAAATACAAGCCCCAAAGAACCACCTAGTTTCCTTAATAGCTCTTGGTTGAGAAAGGTTTTACATGGTCATATTTCTCATCTTACTTTTCAAAGTAAAAAATGATTCATCAGTCTCTACCGTTTCTCTTGAATCATGTGTTACTTTCTGGTTAAACAACAATTTTCAAAAAAGCAAACAATACAAAATGATAGCTAACAGTAATTGAATATTTACTAGATGCCAGGCACTGTTATAACTAACTGGATGTATTAATTCACTTAAACCTCACAGAAACGCCATGGAGAAATTTCACGAGTTGGAATTTGAATTCATGATGAACCTGGGTAGCATCTCTTCAGAATTTATGTTCTAAACCACTACACTATAATTTTCTTAAGGGTAAAATGTGTTCATAACATGGAACGATGCTAAAAAAGAAGTTTATAATATTAAGATTCTCTATCTTGGCAAAATGAGAAGTGATGCAAATGCAAATTCTACTGCAATCTAAACCCTTTTTCTGATGACAGCTTCTAACATTGACTTATCAAAGGCTAATGTAGACTGAAAGAATAACTAATTCTCAATTTACCCAACAGATCCTCTCTCTCTCAAGCTTTCCTTTCTTTTTAGATTAATCTACTTATTTAGATGGACTTGCTTATCTCCAGGAAGCTAAACTAATAGATTTTTTTTCCAACTCAAACAGAAACAAAAGATGGGTGTTAATTCATCTGAAGTTTACTGGAGAAAAAAAAAAAAAAAATCCATCTTTTTTTTGTTGAGATTCACAGAAAATGCCAAACATCTGAAGACTGTATTTTTTCCTTTTTCTTACTCCCTCTCTCTCTCTCTCTCTTTTTTTTTTTTTTTTTTTTTTTTTTTTTTTTTTTTTACAGTTTGTGCTATGTATTTTTATTTCATGGCTTGAAGTAGTCCTGGCATAAGGTCAGAGTATTACAACTACACAAATAAATGGTATTTCTTGCAGTAACTTACTCTGTTGAATTACTGGATTGAGCAATAGCTGCTGGGGTTTGGAAGACCGCATACCAGGCAGTAAGTTGTCTAGACTGACGTTTACACTGGGGTCAGACCAAGTAAAGGGCAGAGGTTTTGCTGACTGACTTCTGGACCATATTTGTATTCTGATTATAGAAAAGATTAGGTGAAGACTATAAATCTTAATCATTAAAATAATACATTGGTTATTCATCTTATTTGTTTAGTAATCCTCAAAGAATAAGTCAGCATATTATTAACATGTAGCATCTCATAATAGCTTTAGAATCTATTTATGTTTAGTGCTAGCTTAGCTGGTTCCAGACAGTAACAATGAGTTCAAAGAGTGAGGTAGATCTCCACTTAGATAACAAGTTTTTCATACCTCTGACACAAAAGACAAACAAATACCCTGTCCTACCTAATTCTCAAGGGCTACCAGACACAAAACGGATTAAATGCTTACTGCAGAAAACATCTTTGGGGGAAATGTGTTATCACAGATTTTAAGCATGGTGGGTTAATAATACTGTTTTCAACTATGTATGATTAATAATAATAATGATTATAACAATATCTAATTTTATTGGGCATTCACTATGTGCCAGGCTTTGTGTTAAATCCTTTACAGACATTATTTCATTGATTCTTCAAGGTAACACTCTGAGTTAGGTACATTTATCATGTCTATTTTACAGAGAGGGAAACTGAGGCAAAGTGATAGTAAATTGCTTTTCCAAATTGATACAGCTAGTGGTAAAGCCAGGATTAAAACCTGCACAGTATTTAATAGATCTTAACTGTTGGAAAGACTAAAGTATGTAAAATGAGAAAGAGAGGTGCAATTGCCATTAAGTGTATATACTCTTCCTGGCAAACATGCACAAGAGCATATCCAGGTACTTATGTCCTTTATATTTATCTAGTTTGAAAATTTTAAATTCCAAGTAATACTAGGCTAAAATGGAACTTGGAAAAATACAGATAACTTCAAAAATAATCTGTACTTTCCCTCTAACTTCATCCTTCTGTCTTAGGAATTTTGTATTTTGATACATCTTTTCTTGCTTGCATACTTAATACCTCCTGCTAAGTTAGATCTTTATCACTGATTTTTTTTAATCGAGGTGAAATTAACATAATATAAAATTAACCATTTTGTGAACAATTCAGTAGCATTTAGTACATTCACAATATTGTATAATCACAAACTCTGTCTAGTTCCAAAACATTTTCATAACTCCAATAGGAAACCTTGTACCCAGTAATCTGTTGTTCCTCATTCCCCCTTCCCACAGTTCCTGGCAACCACAAATATTCATTCCGTATCTATGCAATACCTATTCTGAATACTTCATATAGAAAGAATGATACATATTGCAGTGTTTTACATTGGGCTTCTTTTACTTAACATAATGTCTTCGTGGTTCATTCATGTTGTAGCATATATCAGCACTTCATTTGTTTTAATGGCTGAAAAATAGCCCATCATATCTATATATCACCATTTGTTTATCCATTCATGTGTTGATGAACATTTGGGCTGTTTCCATCTTTTAACTGTTAAGAATAGTGCTGTTATGGACATGCAAGTACATAAATTGTTTCAGTATCAGTTTTCAGTTCTTTTGGATGTATACTTAGGAATGGAGTTGCTGGGATTTTGTGTGCGTGTGTGTGTAATTGCTGGGATTGTGTTTGTGTGTGTGTGTTTCTTTACACAGTCAAGTCATTCACATTTTAAAAGTATCTTAACTCAACCAGTCAAGCACTTCTAGCTACAACTCAGTCTATTTCCTCCCCTCTATCTACCAACTTCTAGGGAGAGTTGTTTATATTCCTGCCTTCGTTTATTCACTCTTTTCCTCAACTCATTCCATTTTGGTCTCTGCCTTTATTTAGTACCAACTTAAATCTTACTAGAGACACTGACAATTTCCAGTTTTCTATCATTAAAGTCTCTTGTTGCCTCAACAGCATTCAGCACTGTTGATCAATTCCTCCTTCTGGAAACACTCTACTCCCTTGAATTATATATTCCCTTGGACAGTATGTTTCCTGATTATCTGTCTGGTTGTCCCTCTTACCACTTGCAGGATTAACCCCCTCTACCTAGACTTTAGGTGTTGGCGTGTCTTAAGGCAGTTCTGAGTACATATTTCTTTTCTCTCTGAGCAGTTTCCCTAAGTGATCATAACATGTCCTATAGCTTTATACGTACTCTGAGGAACACATTTGTTGATTTCTGAATATACTTCCTTTGATAGGGATTCCATGATAGGGAATAATTGAATCTGAAGATTGCTTTGAGTAGTATAGTCATTTTCACAACATTGATTCTTCCAATCCAAAAACATGGTATATCTCTCCATCTGTTTGTGTCATCTTTGATTTCTTTCATCAGTGTCTTATACTTTTCTGAGTACAGGTCTTTTACCTCCTTAAGTAAGTTTATTCCTAGGTGTTTTATTGTTTTTGTTGCAATGGTGATGGAACTGTTTCCTTAATTTCTCTTGCTGATTTTCGTTGTTAGTGTATAGGAATGCAAGAGATTTCTGTGCATTAATTTTGTATCCTGCTACTTTACCAAATTCATTAATTAGCTCTAGTAGTTTTCTGGTGGCATCTTTAGGATTCTCTATGTATAGTAACATGTCATCTGCAAACAGTGACAGTTTTACTTCTTCTTTTCCAATTTGTATTTCTTTTATTTCTCTTTCTTCTCTAATTGCTGTGGCTAAAACTTCCAAAACAATGTTGAATAATAGTGGCAACAGCGGACTATCGTTGTCTTGTTCCTGATCTTAGAGGAAATGCTTTCAGTTTTTCACTATTGACAATGAAGTTTGTTGTGGGTTTGTCGTATATGGCCTTTATTGTGTTGAGGTAGGTTCCCTCTATGCTCATTTTCTGGAGAGTTTTTTATTACAAATCAGTGTTGAGTTTGTCAAAAGCTTTTTTCTGCATCTATTGAGATGATCATATGGTTTTTCTCCTTCAATTTCTTAATATGGTGTATCACACTGATTGATTTGTGTATATTGAAGAATTCTTGCATCCCTGGGATAAATCCCACTTGACATTGGTGTATGATCCTTTTAATGTGTTGTTGGATTCTGTTTGCTAGTATTTTGTTGAGGATTTTTACACCTATATTCATCAGTGGTATTGGTCTGTAATTTTCTCTTTTTTTGTAATACCTCTGTCTGGTTTTGGTATCAGGGTGATGGTGGCCTCATAGAATGAGTTTGGGAGTGTTCCATCCTCTGCAATTTTTTGGAAGAGTTTGAGAAGGATAGGGCTTAGCTCTTCTCTAAATGTTTGATAGAATTCACCTGTGAAGCCATCTGGTCCTGGACTTTTGTTTGTTGGAAGATTTTTAATCACAGTTTCAATTTCATTACTTGTGATTGGTCTGTTCATATTTTCTATTTCTTCCTGGTTCATTCTTGGAAGGTTATACCTTTCTAAGAATTTGTCCATTTCTTCTACGTTATCCATTTTATTGGCATAGAGTTACTTGTAGTAGTCTCTTAGGGTGGTTTGTATTTCTGTGATGTCCATTGTAACTTCTCCTTATCATTTCTAATTTTATTGATTTGAGTCCTCTCCCTCTTTTTCTTGATGAGTCTGGCTAAAGGTTTATCAGTTTTGTTTATCTTATCCAAGAACCAGCTTTTAGTTTTATTGATCTTTGCTACTGTTTTATTTGTTTTTATTTCATTTATTTCTGCTCTGATCTTTATGATTTATTTCCTTCTACTAACTTTGGGTTTTCTTTGTTCTTCTTTCTCTAGTTTCTTTAGGTGTAAGGTTAGATTGTTTATTTGAAATTTTTCTATTTCTTGAGGTAGGAATGTATTGCTATAAACTTCCCTCTTAAAACTGCTTTTGCTGCATCCCATAGGTTTTGGATTGCCGTGTTTTCATTATAATTTGTCTCTAGGTATTTTTTGATTTCTTCTTTGATCTCTTTAGTGATCTTTTGGTTATTTAGTAGCGTATTGTTTAGCCTCCATGTGTTAGTGTTTTTTACATTTTTTTCAGTGTAGTTGATTTCTAATCTCATAGCACTGTGGTCGGAAAAGATGCTTGTTATGATTTCAATTTTCTTAAATTTACCGAGGATTTATTTGTGACCCATGATGTGATCTATCCTGGAGAATGTTCCATGTGCACTTTAGAAGAAAGTGTAATCTCCTGTTTTTGGATGGAATGTCCTGTAAATATCAATTAAATCTATCTGGTGTATTGTGTCATTTAAAGCTTGTGTTTCCTCATTTTCTGTCTGGATGATCTGCCTATTGGTGAAAGTGAGGTGTTAAAGTCCTCCACTATTATTGTGTTACTGTCAATTTCCTCTTTTATAGCTGTTAGCAATTGCCTTATGTATTGAGGTGCTCCTATGTTGGGTGCATATATAGATCTTCTTCTTGGATTGATCCCTTGATCATTATTTAGTGTCTTTCCTTGTCTCTTGTAACATTCTTTATTTTAAAGTCTATTTTATCTGATATGAGTATTGCTACTCCAGCTTTCTTTTGATTTCCATTTGCATGGAATATCTTTTTCCATCCCCTCACTTACAGTCTGTATGTGTTCCTAGGTCTGAAGTGGGTCTATGAGTCTTGTTTTTGTATCCATTAAGCAATTCTGTGTCTTCTGGTTGGAGCATTTAATCCATTGACATTTAAGGTAATTATTGATATGTATGTCCCTATGACCATTTTCTTAATTGTTTTGGGTTTGTTTTTGTAGGTCCTTTTCTTCTCTTGTGTTTCCCACTTAGAGAAGTTCCTTTAGCATTTGTTGTAGAACTGGTTTGGTGGTGCTGAATTCTCTTAGCTTTTGCTTGTCTGTAAAGCTTTTGATTTCTCTGTCAAATCTGAAGGAGATCCTTGCCAGGTAGAGAAATATTGGTTGTAGGTTCTTCCCTTTCATCACTTTAAATATATCACCACTCCCTTCTGGCTTGTAGAGTTTCTGCTGAGAAATCAGCTGTTAAGCTTATGGGAGTTCCCTTGTATGTTATTTGTTGTTTTCCCTTGTTGCTTTCAGTAATTTTTCTTTATCTTTAATTTTTGTCAGTTGGATTACTATGTATCTCGTCATGTTCCTCCTTGGGTTTATCCTGTATGGGACTCTCTGTGCTTCCTGGACTTGGGTGGCTATTTCCTTTCCCATGTTAGGGAATTTTTCAACTGTAATCTCTTCAAATATTTTCTCGGTCTTTCCTCTCTCTCTTCTCCTTTTGGGTCCTCTATAATGCAAATGTTGTTGTGTTTAATGTTGTCCCAGAGGTCTCTTAGGCTGTCTCCATTTCTTTTCATGCTTTTTTTCTTTATTTTGTTCGATGGCAGTGAATTCCACCATTTTGTCTTCCAGGTCACTTATCCGTTCTTCTGCCTCAGTTATTCTGCTACTGATTCCTTCTAGTGTATTTTTCATGTCAGTTATTGTATTGTTCATCTCTGTTTGTTTGTTCTTTAATTCTTCTAGGTGTTTGTTCTTTAATTCTTCTAGGTCTGTTAAACATTTCTTGCATCTTCTCGATCTTTGCCTCCATTCTTTTTCCAAGGTCCTGGATCATCTTCACTGTTATTATTCTGAATTCGTTTTTTGGAAGGTTGCCTAGCTCCACTTCGTTTAGCTGTTTTTCTGGGGTTTTATATTGTCCCTTCATCTGGTACATAGTCCTCTGTTTTTTATTTTGTCTATCTTCCTGTGAATGTGATTTTCATTCCACAGGCTGCAGAACTGTAGTTCTTTTTGCTTCTGCTGTCTGCCTTCTGGATGATGAGGCTATCTAAGAGGCTGTGCAAGCTTCCTAATGGGAGGGACTGGTGGCGGGTAGAGCTGGGTGTTGCTTTGGTGGGCAGAGTTCAGTAAAACTTTAATCCGCTTGCCTGCTGATGGGTGGGGTAGGTTCCCTCCCTGTTGGTTGTTTGGCCTGAGGCAGCCCAGCACTGGAGCCTACCTGTCTCTTTGGTGGGGCTAATGGCAGACTCTGGGAGGGCTCACACCAAGGAGTACTTCCCAGAACTTCTGCTGCCAGTGCCCTTGTCCCTGCAGTGAGCCACAGCCACCACCCCGCCTCTGCTGGAGACCCTCCAACACTAGCAGGTACATCTGGTTCAGTCTCCTATGGGGTCACTGCTCCTTACCCTGGGTCCTCATGTGCACACTACTTTGTGTGTGCCCTCCAAGAGTGGAGTCGCTGTTCCCCCAGTCCTGTCGAAGTCCTGCAATCAAATCCTCTAGGCTTCAAAGTCTGATTCTCTCGGAATTCTTCCTCCCATTGCCGGACCCCCAGGTTGGGAAGCCTGACGTGGGGCTCAGAACCTTCCCTCCAGTGGGTGGACTTCTGTGGTTAAGTGTTCTCCAGTTTGTGAGTCACCCACCCAGTGGTTATGGGATTTGATTTTATTGTGATTGCTCCCCTCCTACTGTCTCATTGTGGTTTCCCCTTTGTCTTTGGATGTAGGGTATCTTTCTTGGTGAGTTCCAGTGTCTTCCTGTCGATGATTGTTCAGCAGTTAGTTGTGATTCTGGTGGTCTTGCAAGAGGGAGTGAGCGCACATCCTTCTACTCTGCCATCTTCTTTTTTTTTTTTTTTTTTAATTGAAGTATAGTTTATTTACAATGTTGTGTCAGTTTCTGGTGTACAGCAATGTGGTTCAGATACACACACATATATGCATGTGTATATATATATATATATATATATAATCTATTCTTTTCCATTTTAGGTTATTACAAGACGCTGAATACAGTTCCTTGTGTTTTTCACCTATAATCATATATTCCTGTTTAAAACATTTTCTCCATTATTAATGTGAATATTTGTTTGATAGCGCTCTCCTTCATTAGACTGTACATTTTATTATGGTTCATATCTATTTCATTTACAATGTCCAGATCTAATTTTGTTCAAAAGGACCTAGCATCATGTTTGAATATAGTGGACACTCAATAAATCATTACTGAACATGAGATAAAGAAGGTGATTAATAAAATCAGATTTCTCAGCACTAGAGATGGGTAGTTTTCTTAAAATCATTTACATTTTCTTTTACATATTAAAGAGCACCTCTAAGGCAAATCTTGACTTATTTTCAAACAATTACTCTTAAACAATTCCCTAAATGTGTTTCACATACTCTATATGAAACAACCATTCTAAGGATGAAGTCAGTGATGGAAGAAAGAGAGGAAGATCAGGCAAAAAGTCTTAAGAATTCACAGAAAGTTATACTGGGGGGTGGTGGGGGCGTGGAACTTGTAAAAATTACAGAAACTGAGCTTTCCTGGTGGCACAGTGGTTGAGAGTCCGCCTGCCGATGCAGAGGACACGGGTTCGTGCCCCAGTCCGGGAGGATCCCACATGCCGTGGAGCGGCTGGGCCCATGAGCCATGGCCGCTGAGCCTGTGCGTCCAGAGCCTGTGCTCCACAACGGGAGAGGCCACAGCAGTGAGAGGCCCACATACCGCAAAAAAAAAAAAAAAAAAAAAAAAAAAAAAAAAAAAAAAAAAAAAATTACAGAAACTAAGAACTGGGAGGAACTATCAAGATGACCTCATTCAATAATTTAATTTTAAAGCCAGTGTTACCCATAGGATCTGTTACTCTCAGAGTCAGAATCAGAAGAGAATTCTCAATTCACTATTCAATATTACTTATACCATTTTTACTAATTTAATTCAACTTCCCCCCTTTTTACCTACAATTATTTTTCATTGACAGAAACATGGTTATTTATCTTGAAACTTAATATCTAGTTTAAATTTGGAAAATATTAATTTTCCTTTTTATTCTAAAATGACCCTACTAACTTTCCCCATTTGCTAATATTACCCCCAAGAAATGGTTCATGATTTACAAGTAAGGGGATACATATAAATGAAGAATACATTCTGCAATAACTTCATCTATTTCTAGTTTGCACATTAGGACATACTATGTTTTTGTAAGGATGTATGTCTGGTGGTCTTTATTAGCAAAAATGTCTCAGACATCTGTTTTGAGGACAAAAGCATTTATCTTTGCCTGAAGTATACCTATCTCTGGTTTTATGTTTGATTATTTAATGCATTTTCTAATGAAGTTATTGTAACAGGGCATTCTGTGAGATACAAATTGTCAGCTACTTATATAAGTAAAGGTAGAAAAACTGTTCTGTAAAATGCCAACAGGATAGAAATCCATTTTTCTAAGGAGAGGATGTAACAATGTTTGACAATGGCTTCCCCTATCTATAACCACTGATGTTGTTGGTAAAAGTTATAATCAATTTGTGTAAAATTCAAGGATAACTTTTAGAGAAAAAAATAGAAAAACTGACTTTCTTCTTAAGGTTCACCCTCAAAATGGGTAGGTCCTATCTGAAGTCCGCTGTATGTTTTTAAAATTTGTTGGTCATGTTTGTATGAGAGATACGTTTCAGTTTACTCCCATATAGTTACTTAGTATATAAGTTAGCTGTCAACATTTAAGGCATAAGATTTCGCACAAAAATCAGCATTTCTGGTTCCTCTTTAAAAAATCTAATGGCATACTTGAGCCCTTATTCTTACACAGTAACAATGATCTAGGTTGGGTCAACTGCTCTTCAATTCATCATAGACCCCTCCTGGCTTGCAATGTTGTGTTAGTTTCTGCTGTACAGCAAAGTGAATCAGGTATGCATATACATATATCCACTCTTTTTTAGATTATTTTCCCATATAAGTCATTACAGAGTACTGAGAAGACTTCCCTGTGCTATACAGTAGGTCCTTATTAATTATCTATTTTATATATAGTAGTGTGTATATGTCAATCTGAATCTCCCAACTTCCCTCCTGGTAACCATAAGCTTGTTTTCTACATCTGTGACTATACTTCTGCTTTGTAAATAAGTTCATTTGTACTTTTTTTTTAGGTTCCACATAAAAGTGATATCATATGATATTTGTCTTTCTCTATCTGACTTACTTCACTTAATATGACAATCTCTAGGCCCATCCATGTTGCTGCAAGTGACATTATTTCATTCTTTTTTATGGTGAGTAATATTCCATTGTATATATGTACCACATCTTCTTTATCCATTTCTCTGAGTGGCGACAGCACCTCTGCACTACGCATATGCTGTTGGAAGAAATCTAAGAATATATGCTTGAACTGTTATAAAGAGAGCCCAGATTTGGACGGACTAACGTCCATAGAGAGAGAGAGGGAGAGAGAGGGAGGGAGGGAGGGAGGGAGAGGGAGATGTCCTCATCTTCTGTCCTGGAGAAACTATGAGAGTTTAGTAGGGGCAACATAACTCAGGCACTCCCACAGTCCTTCAAGTTGGCTGTAAACAATGAGGAACTATGGGTTTTCTACAAGGATGCCTCATTGTTAGGGACAGGAGTAACAGCAGTGGAGAAGAGAATCAACCAGGAGAGACATTGGATTTTCTAGTTTTCATATTAAAAGGCAATTGTAACCAGGAAGGCTGACCATTTGGATTGAGTACACTCCCAGAAGTTCTTGATCTTTTTAGGACTGAGGGATCCAGAGCAGAGAGAATGATACCTGATAATCCAGGGTTTACAAAGAAATGGTATCTTAGTTTTGTGCCTTCAAAATATGAAACAAAGTAAACTAGTTATATGATGAAAACAATAAAAATTTAAATGGAACACTTATATGTTTGGATTAATATTTAAACTGCTTGCCACATGTTTTTATATCACAAGCAAGAAGCATATTCAAAAGTGCCCCTGGGCATCCATTTGAAGATGATATGACGATATTTATAGCAAAATGCAATATAGCGATTTGCAGGCCAGAATCTACCTTCCTACTGATGATGTATTGAAGTATTTTAAAGTTATACTTTATGGAGTTGTATTTCCCTCAATGTATATGTGTGGACACGTACATTCACGTGTGTGTGTGTGTGTGTGTGTGTGTGTATGCACACACATGCATGAGAGGTTAATCACATGTGCATTTTACGGCATCACTGAAGAAGCCATAAAAAGGATCACCAGTGGAACCAAATGGAGTTTCTCAGACATTTTAAAGAGTGACACTTCACTGATGTCTGTTGATATCGGATGCCCTTTAATAAGAACACCATTAAAACAATATGTGACAATGCCTTTGCTGAGAATGAACTTTTACTGATGGCCACCAAGATTTCTTATAAAAAATTCTCATAACAGAGGGGGTGGAGATCAATTTTGCTAATGATAGAAGGCTAAGCTTATTTTAATATGCTTCACCTTTTTCCCCTTAAACATTTCTTATTGATGTGGTATGGCAAAATATTTTTCAAAAGACATGCTTGCTTTTCTCCAAAAATATTATTAGAAAAGGGCTCTGATTTGTTCTTACTTTTAATCAGAAACTTAATTTTAAATGATTCAGTCTTTACGGGAATCTAGCCATTGAGTGACATACATATGCAACTTCTAAACAACTCTACTGATGTTGTTTTATGAAAGCAACTTTCTATTATCTCACAATTTTACAAACATTATATTCATAAAAATGACAAGAAGACTTTAGACACCCTAGGGTCTTCTGAAACACTTCTTGCAAAATAAACCTCAGCTCCTCAGCATGGTGCATAAGGGTCAGCAGCACCTGTGCAGGGCTATTTGCTCTGACTCTGTATCTACCCCTTCACCTCCATCCCAATTGGTATCTCTTGCCATTGTATTACCTAGTAGCTTTTGCTCATATTTTTTCTATCTAACAGATACTCTAACAACCCCTTTTTAAAAAGTAAGAATACACTGTTAACCATTACGTTTGGGATCCCTTTCCTTTCTTTTTTCTCCTTTTAGTTATCATGGAGATTCATCAACACGAGGTGCAATACAACATGAAAAAGACTGATGTATGGTTTCTGTGATAGGCAGCCTCTAAGATGGCCCATAGATCCCCACTTATTGATACTCATTCCCTGGAGTGTGGGCTGGAACACCTAGCATCTCACTTCCAACAAGTAGGAAGTACTTAAAAAAAGTACTGGGCTGCCACTTTTTTTTTTTTTTTTTTTTTTTTTTGCGGTACGCGGGCCTCTCACCGCTGTGGCCTCTCCCATTGCAGAGCAACAGGCTCCGGACGCGCAGGCTCAGCGGCCATGGCTCACGGGCCCAGCCGCTCCGCGGCATGTGGGATCTTCCCAGACCGGGTCACGAACCCGTGTCCCCTGCATCGGCAGGCGGACTCCCAACCACTGCGCCAGCAGGGAAGCCCAGGGCTGTCACTTTTGAGATTAGGCTATGAGAGACTCCGGCTTCCATTTGACACCTGTCTTCTTGCTCACTCACTCTGAGGAAAACCAGCTGCCATGCTGCATTTTACACTAAGTGGAGGCACCAACGGGCAGGAAGGAAGGGAAGCCTCCAGCCAACCAGCCGATTGGGACCCAAGACCTGCTAGCAGTCACATGAGTGGCTTGGAAGCAAATCTTCCTCTAGTTGAGCCTTGAACTTACTGCAACCTCAGTGACACCTCCATTACAGCCTTGTGCAGACCCAGAGCCTGCGGTTCCCAGCTTAGCTGCATCAAGGTTCCTGACCTTCAGAAACTTTGGGAGAGAGTTTAGTTGTTTAGTTGAAACATCTTAGTTGTTTAGCTGAAACATCTTAGTTGTTTAAGCCTCTAGGTTTAGAAGTAATTTGTCAAGCAGAAATATTAATAGGTAACTAATTCCGTTGCTAAGAGAAATAGAAAATTAATATAGTTGCTTCTCTTTGCACGGAATATATTTCAACGTACTAACATCATGTCCTTCTTATGTTTTTGGTGTTAAAAATGACCTACATTTTATGATTTGATTGTGATAATATATTGTTTTTCCAAGCATATAGTTACCAAAATAAGTCTATTTGAACCCCACAGGAATTTTATTTTAACAAGTTTTGTGATTAATGAAATACACAAGTTTAAGAACTTGGGCGCCAAACAATTTCCAAAACATGTACATTCTTCTGTTATCACTATTTTGTATAAGATAATATAAATGTTTATTTACATTTGTTTTATCTAAATAAACTGTGAATTTCTAAAGTACAAGGACTATGTGTTATTCACGCTCATCAGCACTGAGTATGGTATCTTTTGCAGATAGTAGAGTCCACAACTGTGTATTAAATGAGTGAATAATACAAGTATGAATTAATAAAAATGTTAATTACAATATGTATGTCAGCAGCTTCTCTAAAATATCCTGGCTTCATAACTTATATTGCTATAGTGTGAAAATTCTAGATATAATGGAAAACATTTACTACATCCTCTAGATAACTTCTAATACTGGTTTCTTTTAACTAGAAAGTTCAATTAATCAGAATGCCCATTCTCTTTTCCATCACAGAGTTATTTTCATGCTTGTATTCTATATATGACTCAGTTGGATATTGATTCAAATTTTAAGTTTTCTCTTCCATTTCTATCATTATAAAAGCATAGTATATGTGAAATATTTATATACTGGGCCACTGACGATAACAATGACAAGCATAATTAGAAATAAAAACTGCCAAAATATGAAATTCTTAGATTTATGCATGACGAAGCAGACAAAGATTCAGGAAACACACACAGTCACACCACCCAATCAATTAACTTTCTGCAATCAGACATATAACAATTGGATTTAAGAGGAACTGAGAACTGTTGTATTAAGATAATATCCTAAAAAAATGATGATAGAAAAGAAAAAGACCGGCTATATAGTGCATGGGGAAAAAAATGTGGAAATTCTTCTGTATGTTCAACTGCTTAGCAAAACTGTGAGCCCTAGAGTCACTGACATCCCAACAGAATCAAGTTAACTGCATTTACATCTTCCCTGACAGAGGACCGTGACCGATCAGCTGATTGTCAGTGTGAACCTTGTGCAATATCTCACCATAACCAAACGGAAATCTCTTCTCTAACATGTCTAAAGCACATTGTATCATGATTACTTCAGTATGTAGCACTAAGAGTTTTAAAGGAACACACTACAGGGAAACTAAAAGTGGCAATGAGATGATTTCAATATGAAATGTATGTCAAGTTTCTTTCAACAAGCATAGAGGTGCTATTGTAAAATACAGAATTATGAGGGCACTGTAAAGTGAATGCTATGTTGTTTCCTGCCTTACCACTGTCAGTGTAAGGTGATTTGGTGATTAAGCTACTGTATGATATTGATAAATGAACAAAAAATGGTCAAGCCTATGGAAGCAGATTCTGACCTGACCTCACTCCTGGTATTCATAACCTTGTGAAATCATCTCTTCTTGAATGTGGGCCAGGCTACTTGACTTGCTTCTAACAAGCAGAGCATGCAAAATGTGAAGGGATATCCCTTCCAAGATTAACTTATAAAAGACTATAACTTCCATCTTGCTCATCCTCTGTCTCTCCCTTCCTCTGACTTGCCTACTCTGATGAAGCCAGATGCCATATGGAGAGGCCAACAAGTCAAGAAGCCAACAGCCAATGAGGAACTTGCCCTCAGTTCAAAGTCCTTTGGGAAATTGAATCGTGCAGACAACCATATAAGTGACTTTGGAAGTAGATCCTTCCCCAGTTGAGCCTTGAAATGAGACCACAGATACTGCAGACATTTTGACTACAGCTTTTGAGAGATTCTGAAGCATAGGACCCAGCTAAGCTCTGGCCATATTCCACACCTACAGAAACTGTGAGATGATGTGTTGCTGTTTCAACCCAATGAGTTTTGGAGTAACATGTTATGCAGTGATGGATAACTAATGTATTTCTCAATGCCATACAGGGCTAGGCAATGCTAAGGAACTTTTGCTATAGTTACATTAAGAAAATTTTTTCTGTGATCAAATTTCTCTAACAAATACTAAGTATCTTTATAATATTAGGAACCCTCATAGATTCACAGAGAACATGTCAAATTTTATTTTAATAATGAGTTTGAGATTTGGAAAGAATTTGGCCAAAGTGAAACGGAGCAGGACCCTATGGTCCTTCCCCCCAACCCCATGTCTTCTACCTGCCTTCGGTGTGTGGAAAAACTTTAGCCGAAGAATAAGTTTAATCAGAGAAGTGAGCAAATGCAGAAGCAAAGGAAAGCAGTCAACAGACAAAAATAATAATAGTTTAGTCACTAAACAAAGTCAAGGACCTTTAGTTCCTCCACTAGGGCTATAGATAATATTCTGAGCCATATCATTTGAACTGTCTTGTTGATACTGAAACCCCCACTGGATAGAAGAAGTTATCTACATGATGAACAGACTGTAATCATGACATAAGCTGCCACAATTCTGAGAACTGGCCTCAAAGAAATGGGAACAAACCAATTCTGGAACTGAAGATTAACTGTACTTAAAGCAATCAAGAGGATGCTGATCAGACCACTGCATGACCAATTTCAAGATGACTGTCAGAGCTGACTGTGCTGTTTCTGCATGTAGCCCCCTCCCTCCGCCTATAAAAGCTCTTGCCCACTGACTGTCAACGGGGGAGTTGGCCTTTGGACATGAGCCTGCCCTCCCCACCACCAGGTTGCTGACCTCAACAATAAAGCAAACTTTCCTTTCCACCAACCTTGTCTCACAAGTACTTGTCTTCTGAGCCGTGAGCAGCTGGACTCCACTTTCGGTAACAAAAGGAAGCAGGGGCTAAGCTAGGATCAGGGAAATCATTTCAATTCTAAACCAGTGCTCAGGAGAAAGCCTGATCTGGGCTGATACTGGATGTGCAGGGGTACGGTGTGGATGGATACAAAGTGAGGCTTATGTGACGAGCCCCGGCGAGGAACCATGGGAGCAGTGGGCTGATACTGTGTGTTCCTGGCATAAATGGGAAAAGCACAGAACTCACGGGGACTCCAACTCAGCAAGAGTCCCTTAGGCCATCTAGGTGTTGCATTCTCTTGATTTTTGTAACGCTTATTTCTTCATTTCCTAAAATCATGGAATATATCAGTTTTAGTTATTTAGTTGCAAGCAACAAAAACAAGCATGAGCCTACTTAAGTAAGACGGTATTGGAAATGGGTAAAGAGGCTTGGAGATTTTAAGAGAAAAGTTGAATATCTAGGCCTTGAGAAGGAGAGAAACAAGCGACAGTATCCAGGAGCTAATGCAAGAACTAATAACTCGGTATCAATTGGTTTTGTCTTTGTCATTCTACTCAATATTTAAATTATCTGGAGAAGTCTGGTTGAACTAACCTGAGTTGTACGCTTGTCTCTCACTTTCTTGCTGTGGTCAGTGAGGGCGTGTTCCTATTTGGTCAAGGGTGTCATGTCCTTTGGGACAATAGTTTGGTCCTACATGAAATGAGATGGAAAAGCAGCGGTTACCTGAAGGGAAATAAGGGTACCGTTTAAAAAAAACATAAGGAAAGATATGGGGTTGCTGCACAAGTTAAAACAGCATGTATTCACTATAGAAGCCACCTTGCAATCAGTAGAGCTGTCTCAGAATCAAAGTAATGTAATTCCTTTAACTGGCATCACTTTTAACAGGCTTGATGCATGTACTGACTAGTGCCTTAAAGGCACCATCTGACACCTGAAATACATTTGATGCTAGGTACAGAGGAAATTGCCTTTCCAGTGAAGGTGTGCTTCACAGCTGCAACTTCATATCCTCTTTAAGCTGCAAAGACAAATTCAACTGGCCCTTCAGATGAGGCTGCCCTGCGGCAAGAACTGTAGCAATTCATCCCATCTGGTACTTCCTGATACATAAGAGTAGAGATGTTCAATGATGTTACCAATTTATAAAGAACTTCAATCAGTTGCCCACTTCTTAGCTGCTATTTCCATGTATAATTACTAAACTGTTTATTACCCCATTTACGCATGATAGAACATCATGCAATTAAATGGCTTACCCAAATTCATGCAATAGATAGCATACTTGAAATCAGAATACAGATTACTAAGACCCTGTCAAAGGATAATTTTACTACAGTTGCTTCCTTATTTTCAATGCCTCATCACTACCTGATGACATGTAATCATATATTCAGTTGACATGAAGCTGAAGGGATAACTACCATATTGGATTACTAAATCAGAATCCAGAAAAGTCATGTTAACCTGGAATGCTATGCCAAGTCATGAATTCAATCAGGATAAATGTCAAGCCCTGTGCAGAGGAATACTGGGTAAGTATAGGTAGGTTGTGATATAACTTAACAGTAAAAGACCTAAAATTTAGTGAAATATGATAAATATAGGGAAAAAATGCAACCTAATTACCTAATTGTTAATATCCTACAAAACAAATCTACTCTTGGAATGTATTAAGACATTTATGTGTTGAGGTTCCGTCCTTTCCTAAGTTCACCAAACTAGATTCATAAAAGTTAAAACACAATTTATTTTTGGAAACTTGTTCTGCTCTGAATCCCTTTCCAAACTGATGCAGACAAGAAAAGAAAGTTAAATGTCCTTTCTCACTTTTTCAATAGCTTAAAATAAGCCTTAAACAACGCAGGGGTTGCTTTTGTATCCTCAGTCTCTAACATAGTTACCTCCTACAGAAATTTGTTTTCTCAAACTCCAGGAAACTTAAAGTTGCCCTTCCCTGTGGTAGACATTTGGAGGATTGTCTGCCCTGGTCTAGAGCCATCTGCTTTCTCCTGAAATTGTCTGATTCTGATCTAGGCGTGAGCTTCCAGGAGTGCTGTTGAAAAACATCACCCCATGTCCCTAGGATCTCAGCTCCAACTGGTTAGTGGGGGAGAATACTTGCTCTAAACTGTGTTGGGACAGGTGGCTTATCTCTTCTTAGATTTGGAATTCTAACTAAGGACAGTTGGTTGATGTGAGAAAATCTTAAAGAAAACATGTAAAACTGATAGCCAGGAATGTTGCATAAGCCAGTCTGCAGAGAGAGAAAAAGGATAAAGCAAACCAAAGGTCTATAGAGGAAATAAGATATAAGATGGATACTGATAAAGAGCGAGAAAGAAAAAGAAAAAAGGGATGAATGGACAAACTTTATGGATGTTTTAAAGCTCTACAGATCCTTGTTCTAATTCCTTTCTGAAGGCTGGCTACATTCCTAAGCTTCATTTCCGTGAGACACTTCTGAATTTTTATAGTTTCTATAATACAGACTCCTTGTCTGACTTAAGCAAAATACATACCAATAGTCCAAGATCTTAAGGAATTCCACAGACCTTTCAAGCCCAAAGCACCAGCCAAAGCCCCCAACCCATAAATCCCTCCCACTCTTTTATTTTATAGTTTCTTCACACTTTCATCTAACATGGAAACACAAATTCTTTGCAGTCAATGTTACTAAAGACTTAGAGGCATTGGCAATATCCATAGGTTTAGACAAGGTCTGAAATGATAACTTGAAACAGGGACCCATTAGGAACTGTAGAAGCCCCTCAGGATCGTCAGCTTGGAAAAGAGGTGACTAGAAAAGGTAAATGATCTGTCTGCAAGGTATGTAAGGAAATATTTAACTTAATGTTTTATGTAGGATGACTTTTTCTTAATGCAGGACCATTAAAATAAAATGGGTTCTTCTGAAAGGTAGTAAGTTCCCTGAAACTAGACGTATTCCAACAATATGTAGCTGCCCTCTTAGTAGAGTGTAGGAAAAACTATTCAAGCATCAAATCAAATGAGTGGTTGTATTCGTTTATCTCTAAATTCCCTGACAACTCTAAGATTCAATGATTCATCGATGTATCCCAAATGCCTGTAGCATATACTGTAAAATGTGATATTAATCTCTATATGGCTAACAACATCTTGTTGAAATCACAATATGTAGTACTAGACAAAACTTTCTGATGGACAGGCATTATGAAAATATTCAAGGCAATCATATTTACCAATCGTATGACCTGATCCCCAAACAAAGGAGAAATGACATTTCTCCTTTACAATGACATTTAAAGGTGGACTTTTAAGATCAACTGTGTAGAAAAACAGCAATAAGTACAAGGTGGTTCAAACACATGTTCAGTCTTAATGACATCATTTCTGAATTGTGTCTTCAGCTGAATCATCAAGCCTGAAGTACTGTGATCTCACCCTTCTAGAAAGCTTTACAATCACACGTTTGCTATTGTTGCCAAGGTCACAAATTAAGCTCATTAGAAGCTTCAAGTTTTTAAAGTGCGTTGTTCCTCCTTTTCAAAAGTGCTTACTGTATAATCCAGACGTCCTCAGATGGATTCTTTTATTTTTTTTAAATGAATTTATAATGAAGTTTCTGCTATTAGGGCACATTACAACAAAAAGATTAAGCCAGTTAAAGCACAGAAACAATTACTAAATCTCATTCAGCTGGATGCTCTGATAGTCTAGGTACTCTTCTCTTCCAGACAATGGTGAGAGTGACATACAAGAGAGTAACTGTGTCCTGTTTCCCACAATTCCTTCCCTCCAAATACCCAGAGCATATTTGATACCAAAAACCCCATCTCCTCCTTCTTCTTTATATTATTTAAGATTATCCATACATGTTGGGCTTATTGGTGTCTCCCAAAACACATGTTCATGTTCTAATCCTTGGAAACTGTGAATATTACCATATATGGCAAAACAGTAAGTATTATCTTGTATAACAAAAGATGCAGTTAAATTAAGAATGTTTAGAGGAGAGGATTATCCTGGATTTTACGGGTGGGACCTAAATGCTCTCACAAGTCCTTATAAGAGAGAGGCAGGGGGAGATCACACACACAGAAGTGGAACAGACAATTTGGGATGGAGTCAGAGATTGGAGTGATGTGGTCCCAAGCCAGGGAATACTAGCAACCACCAGAAGCTGGAAGTGAGAAGAAGTGGAGTCTCCTTAGAGTCTCTGAGGGAATGAGGTCCTGTTGTCATCCTAATTTCTGGCTTCTTGTTTATTAAATGTGTGCCTATTTTCTGTATTTGTCCTTGAGTTAGGGATGAAGCACTCCTAAATCAATAATCTGATATTTTTAAAGACATGTCCTGCACAGACAATCCATAAAAAAGAGATCTGAAAGCGTTCTCTAAACATATGAAAAGATATCTTCATTCTCGATCAGAAGTGTAATTAAAACTGCTCTGAGATACCATTTCTAAACTATCAGATTGGCAAAAATTCAAAAGCTTGACAATTCCCACTGTGTTGGAGAGCCTGTAGAGAAGCAATCTCAGACATTCCTGGTGGGAATGTAAAACGCACAACCCTAGGGCAGGAATAGAGACATAGACGTAGAGAATGGACATGTGGACACAGCGGGGTAAGGCGAGGATGGGACGAACTGGGAGATTAGGTTTGACATAAATACGCTACCATGTGTGAAATAGATAGCTAGTGGGAACCTGCTGTACAGCACAGGGAGCTCAGCTCGGTGCTCTGTGATGACCTAGATGCAGGGGGGAAGGAGGGGCGGGAGGTCCAAGAGGGAGGGGATATAGGTATACATATAGCTGATTCACTTTGTTGTGCAGCAGAAACTAACACAACATTGTCCAGCAATTTTACTCCAATAAAAAAATGAAAAGAAAAAAATATTCTATCAAACTACACTGCACTTAACCTCTCAATCTAGTAGTCCTACTTCCAGGAACTTACCCTGAAGATATACCTCCAAAATACAAAAATGCAGTAATAATATGCATATGAATAAGGTGATTCACTGAAGCATTATTTGTAATTGCAAAATATTGGACACTACCTCAGTCTCCAAGCATAGGAGAGTGGGTGAATTTGTGGAGTGCTATGCTGCTGTGAAAAAGAATGAGGAAGGACACTATTAACAAGACAGACTCTTAAGTGAAACAGCAGAGTGTAAAACAAGATACATGTAATGCTATATATTGTATAAAAAAGAACAGAAAATAAGAAAATATACATTCACTTGCTTATCATTACAAGCAACCACAAGAAGCACAAACCGGAGAAAGTGAAGTTGTTTAACTACACTGGGTGAGGTGGAGGAAGGGAAAAGAGAAAGAGTGACACTCCTCTGAGTATACCATTATGTACAGTTATGACTTTTTAAGCATGTTAATATCCTACATATTTTAAAATATTAACTACATTAATAAGAATGGGAAGGGAAAAAACTGCAAGCAAACTGAAACAAATGAGTCTAATCATATGTCAAGTGAACCCTAAAATCATATGTCAAGTGAACCCTATAACTGAGAAAAACTAATCTAAGTACTTGTGAAGAGAGCATTTAGCTATATACCCTTACCCTTGGGCAGAGTGGGCTGTAGGGTGGAATGGCAGAACACAAACAGATCCTAAATTCTTTTTAGTAGTTTTGTTTATAATAACTGAATGTACGAAGAAGAGAAGGAAAGTAAGAGAAAAGAAAAAAACAATAATTATACAACAGAGAAAGGAGAAATGGGCAACACCTTGACCAGATGTTAAAATTAACACCATTGATGAGGACAGATGGACACTGTGTGGCTCCAAATGAAGGACAAGATCTATCGACTAAGCAGTATACAAGTGACAATGCATAAGCACAATCTAGTCGACAAGCAAATATCAAACCAACATGCAATGAGAAATATTCTATTTTTAAAAAGGTGGGAGGATATTTTTCCAAAAATGTCAATGTCATTAAAGACAAAGAAAGAATATGTAAGTGATCCAGATTGAGGGACTAAATATACATGACTAGTAAATGTAATACCAGAACCTAAACTAGATCCTGTACTGGTAGAGAAAAAAATTGCTATAAAGGATATTGGATCACTGACCAAATTGAAGGTGGATAGTAGTTTAGACAAAGGTATTGTATACATGTAGATCTATGAAGCTGACAACAGTAATGTGGTTATATAAGAGAATATCCCTAATCTCTGGAAATCCTGTGCTGAAGAATTTATGATGTATAAAATTTACATTCAAATGATATAGAAAAAAATAATTCTCTCTATACACATATATAAAGAGGGTATGAGACAGAGAAAGAGAGAACATAAATGATAAAGCAAATGAAATAAAATATTAAGAATAGGCAGATTTAGATGAAAGGTTTACAGATATTCTTTGTACTATTTTGGTGATATTAAGTTTAAAATTACCCCAAGCAAAAAGTAAATCCAAAATATATCCAAAACCAGAAATGTTTTGAATCTTGAAATTGCTCAATGCCAAAATAAAAAGTTATTTCTACTTAACATATTTTATAATCAAGATACATCTACCCACTATTCTCCCCTGCCCGCAAAACACACACACAAACAATACCTCAAGCCTCAAAGAGCTTACAACCTAACTGAGGTAATGAAAACTGTCACAAGAATAAAATTAACAACTTCAAGTCTCAAATAAATGCTAAGTGAAAGGTGCATGTAACAGTTACTACAGACATTTGTTCCTTATCTAATCGAAATTCTATTTTTTATCATTTCTGCTCTTTCTTTTTTTATCCAAGTGAGTCGATGAAAAAATGTTTATTACTTTTTGCTAAATAACCTCACACATACTTGAAAACCTATTGAAATATTGTGTATCTTTTGTTCGTCAGCTTGAGGAACTCTACTTCCTCAAATCTGTTGATCTTGCTCATATTAATTCCCTCCCTCAAGAGTACTATATGCTGATCAGCTGCCATTTATGCAAGCCTGAGGCTAACAGAAGATGCTTTACCGGCAGCCTTCTGTGTCTAAGTATTAGAACTTCTGTTATATGCTTCAAATAATAAATTTGGGGTTCAGTTGATTCAATTTTTCATCTATTACAGGGTCTTTTCCCCAATGTTAAAAAGGAAGCTTTTTTTTTCCCCCGTAGAGAAGAAAACTTGGTGATACGAGCTGACGAAATTTCATTTAACTACTGATTACCCAACTGTACTCATCACGCAGATTTTTGCTATACTTATCACTACATGGTTTTCAAGTACTTTGAACACTTTCTGTCAAGCTAAAATTTTACTGCCAAAGTAGCTGAGCATAAAATGTGATTACATTAATTTCCTCCATTCATAATGTGGAATATTTTTTAAAAGTAGTTTTTGTTCTTATTTGTGAACCATGGTTTGTTTATTGTTAATTAGGATAATAGAAAAATAATAGTACCTTTAAAGATAACTTGTTCAAGAAGCATATCTGACATTAGAACAGAAACTGATGATATTTTTAAATTAATGCATAAGCACTAATGAGTAACCCAAAAGAAGTTTAAATTCTTTCCATTATAGCCATGTCAAGGTTGTAAACTTGAAGTTCAAATATCCCTAAAATAATCTGACAATAATTCAAATGTTTGTCAGCAAAATATGTAAAGCATTCCAATATACTGAATACTGCATGAGTTTACAAGAACTTTCTCTCTATTTATATTTCTGTTTGTAGAACTTTCAGAATTTTACAGCCTTTTTCAATCTTCATGAATTCTTTATTCTTTCCTCCACTTCCTCTTTTCCTCCTTCCTTCTTTTCCTCTCTTTCTTCTTTCCTTCCTTCCTGATAGGGGCAACAAATGAGTTATAATTTTTCACTGACTGCCCACTATGCCTCAAATAAGTGTAGAAATCTGAGATTCCAGTTTTCTTTCCGCAATTGCTTGTTTGCAGTCACAAGTCACTCCTCCTTTTAAATATATCATCACCTTTCTTTGTTCTCTTTCTTTTAGTAATAAATATGGGCATTGAAGTGTAATTTTTTACTCATTCATCCATTAATTTATTTATGAATGCATGTGTGCAATTTATTAATTCATTTCATCATGTTCCAGACACAATCAAAAGTTGACATAAAATCATAAAAAGAAGTGTGTTTCTTTGTTTTTTAACTACCCTACCTGAGTCTCCCAATTAGAGGCAGCATCTGCTTTTTGATTTCAGGTGTGTAGCCAGCCAGGATAATCTATTTAAAATGTACAAAGGGATGAACTGGAAAGAACAATTAAATATGTTCATTGCTAATGAATGATTTTCATGCTGGGTTAGCCCATAAAAAAGTAATGAGAGTTATACAATGGGCAGCTCTTAGGAACTATCCAGTTCCTTAATTCATGTTCACCCACTGGCTGAAAATGGATTCAAATGGATTCATCAGTATACAGTCTACCAGCTAGCATTTGCCACGTAGGAGAGATTTTCACTGTCAAGTCTAATGAGATATTTCTAATGGCAGGTAGTTCCTGGCAACTGCTGGTAGCATTTATCTGGAATAAGAAAAGTATAAATGAATTCCATGACAACCTGTCCTGGCAGCAGGAAAAGATAAAGGAGCATGCAGAAGGGATAGATCACCTGAAGGTGTAGGGAGAAATACAATGAAAGCTGGTTTAAAGGCTAAGAAGGCACACTTTCTATCACACAGTTGCCTTGGGTCACCTGGTACAGAAAGAGGAATTTTCTGTAGATATTCAGATAAAGATGGAGAGGAGTGTGCTTCCTGGCAAAAGATGAAACCTTTCCAGGAACCCTCTAGAATATCCAGTTAAAGATATTGTCTCACTGCAGATTTCATAGCCCCATTCCACAACTGAGCTTTTGGTTTATGTCCTTTTAAATTTTTCACTTAAAGTACAGAGATCAGAAGCTTTTAAAGACTTGAAGATTATCATCATACTATAGCAAATTACATCTGTTGTGCCCTCTTATTTTGATTTCTTCAATAGAGTGCAGTGTCCTTAAAACTGTTTCTTATTCATATTCATACTTGCTTCCTAAGGACCCAAGTAATCAATAAGTTTGATCGTTACTACCCATATCAGTCATTAGGGGATCATTCTATTGTCAATCACTCTCCTACTTTTTATAGTAATTTATTAACCAATTATTACAGTAATACAGTAATCACATAACCAAGTTTTGTGTTTCAAAAGATGTTAATGGTAATATGCCTTTTCACAAGGCTTCACCATCTAACTCTTGCTTATATCTTTTCATAGCATCCTTGGTATAAGGTTGTGTAGACATAATGAAAAACGTTGAGGAAAACACGGTGTAATCATTAATTTTATGTATCAACTTGATCAGGTCATAGGGTGCCCAGACATTTGTTGAAACATTATTTTGGGTGTGTCTATGAGGGTGTTTTTAGATGAGTTTAGCATTTAAATCAATAGAATGAGTAAAGCAATTTGTCCTCCATAATGTGAGTGGGTTCTATCCAATCAGTTGAAGGCCTGAATAGAACAAAAAGGTTGATACTGCTATGAGTAAAAAGAAATTCCTCATCCCTGACTACCTTCAAGCTGGGACAATGGTTTTCTCCTGCCTACATAGTTGAACTGAAACTTCAGCTCTTCCTGTGTCTCGAGCCTACCAGCCTGCAGACTGAAACTACACCATAGGCTCTCCTGGGCCACCAACTTGCTGACTGCAGATCTTTGGACTTGTCAACCTCAATAATTGTGTGAGCCAATTCCTTATAGTAAATATCATTGTCAGCCCTCTATATCCCCAGGTTCTGCATCAGTGGATTCAACTAACCACAGATCAAAAATGTTAAAAAACAAAACAAAACAAAAAACTTCCAGAAAGTTCCAAAGAGAAAACTTTGAATTTGCTTTGTGCTGACAACGATTTACATAGCATTTACATTGTATTTACAACTGTTTAAATATCATTTACATTGTATTAGGCATTATAAGTAATCTAGAGATGATTTAAAGTATGTAGGAGGATGTGCTTAGGTTATAGGCAAATACCATTTTATATAAGGGATTTGAGCCTTCTCAGATTTTGGTATCCATAGGGGTACTGGAACCGATTCCCTGAGGATACTGAGGGGTCACTGTATAATATCTCCTATTAGTTCTGTTTCTCTGGAGAACCTAAACTAACACACATGGTAACTTCCAAAAATAGTGAATTTGATGAAAATATGTTTGCATTGACTTGATTGTCTAAATACCTGTGACTAGTTTTTTAATAAGTCACAAAGTCTGACACGTAATTAGTGCCTCATAAATATTTTCTAAATAAATAAATAACCTATTATGTTAATTTTGTACATTGTTAGTATGTTGTGTTAATTATGTTAATTATGTATAGAATGAAGTATATATAATATTAATTGTGTTATTTACATGTAAGGAAACTTTGTGTTCAAGTTGTTGTAAAAGCTATATATCTGCCCAAAATTGGACAACTAATTGAGCTGTCTTGAAAAGTCTTTCTTTTCCCCTAATATATGGTTAAAAAAGAAGTTTTCCACAACTTGCAATGTGGTTTTAAGCAAGTTATACATGCACTGTCTCAATTTCCTAAGTTACAAAAAGAGAAAGTTGAAGATTTTTCAGTGTCTTGCAACTCAGTAATTAGAATCTATGTCAGTGTAACACTCAGTGATCAAAATATTAGAAAGGGGAGAAAGAAAGAACAGTGAAAATAAATTTATTAAAATAATCAATCCTAATTTTATTATTTCTTTTGGATATTTTATCTGTTGGAAGACAGCTTGTTCTGAGGGTTGGTTTAGAACTGATACACTGAATATTCCATCTTTCTTGCAAACCAAAAAGTGAGAAACAAAATGTCTAATTATATGTTCATTCTATATCACTATTTTAAATTTTATATTATTGATGTCAATTTCATTTCTACTTTTCATTGTGTAAATTTCTCTATTATTTCATTTTTAACCCCTATGGGTCAATCTTTCCTAACATTTGTATATCCTTGCTAATACCTCTTTATAGAATAAGCTACCAGGTTTAAAAGATTATTATATACTTTTTATTTCTAATTTCATAATTGTATTTTAGATTAAGTAAATTGAGAGGTACATGTTTTAGTATTAAAATTTCTTTCTTTTTACCTTTTCTTTATGTAACAACCTTAACTAGGGTGCATTAAAGATTGTTTTCAATACTTAAAGTAAATACAATTCAATTTTATAGTGAGCACACCCATTATAACATGAGGGCAGTAAAAAATATGTGAAATATATTTTTTCTCAGTTTCCTCTATATTTTGCTTTATCATTAAACTATGATAATGAGGGCAAAAAAAGAGAGAGGGGGTTAGCCAAGGAAAAAGTAGTGAAAGAAGGGAAGAAAATGGGATTTAAAGGCATTCTGTGTCTATAAAGCTATATTTTTATGTATACACGTACTGCACAAACACATACACTATATGCACACATTATAGGTAACCAGAATAGGTAGAAATGATTTTGAAAAAAATTTAAAAAACAGTTTAAAAAGCTCATTGATATTATTAGAAAGCTTAACTTTTTTTTTAATTTAGTAAGTTGACTAAAACAAAATTGCAAAAGTGGAGAAAAATACTCATAAAACACTTAAAGAAAATAGTAATATTATGCTTCAATGGGAAAACAATAAATACCTCAACAGAAACATGGGTGCAATAATTAATAAACAAAATATAAATGGCATGTATGATATAAAAATAAGTACATATTAAGAAAAAGATATGAACATAAACAATGAAACAGAATCATAAACCACTGGGGCAGTGTGATTTGAATCAATCTTCCTGGTGTATAATATGTCAGTATTTATTAAAAATTGTAAAAATGTACCTGACTTAGACCTTGACATTTCATCTACAAAAAAAGGAATCTATAGGGTAAAAAAGAAAAAAAAGAGCTATACATAATAGCAAAATAGACATAACCTGAAAGTACTCTCAAATGTTATTTTAAAAATTAAATACTAAATATTGCACAATCATAAAAAGTTTTATTTTTATAAAATTGATGAAATTTGTAAAAAATTTAAAAAAAATTTTATAAGAAATTTTGTTTTTATAAAAATATTTCTAGGCAAAATTCTATTTGCATAGAATTTTGCAATTCTATGCAAATAGAATTGCATAGCTTATTTTTTAAATATAAAAATAGGCTTCAGAATATGCAATCTGTAATCTTCCATCTTAAAAAATGCAATCCAATATTTTACACACACACACACAAGTGTGAACACACATACAGGAGTATAAACACACATATTTGTGTGTGCAAATAAAAAAACAAAGTATTTTATAAATGTTGACATTGATAGGATTGTGAATGGTGCTTCTTCATAAGTTTTTCAGTATTTTCTCACTGATATCTTATTTTTTATCAGGAAAAAATGTTATTTAAAGAAGAGGAGATTGCTGTAGAGAATTTCTAATTTCATTCTTTAATACTTCACATTGCACTGTATTATGGTAGAAAGTGTTAGTTTTTTATGTTATTAAAAAATTTCATATTCTTTAATATATAACTGTTTGAGGATATAAGAGTAGGATTTTATAAAGAACAAAGCTGAATTATTTACTCATTTTTTAAAACCAGATCACATAGTAATCGGCTACTAACAACACTATCTGACTTTACTGTAAGAAACTAACTTTCAAAAAGTGCTTTATGAGAGAAAGTACAATTTATGCCATTTAAAAAAAATCACTTAACCCATTTAACTTCAGATAATGATTACCTATAAGATAAAAGCTTAAAAGAGAAGTTAGGGGAGATAGCATGCTTTAACATTTTCATCCCCTGAGACCTTAATATGCTAAGAAAGAAAAAAGAAAATCATAAAGAAGCTTTTGGATTGCAATTTTATTTAAAGTCACTGAGATGGCATCTTCAGACTATTCCGTCTTACAAAATAATTATCCCCTCCAAATGGCAGTTAAAGGAGATTGTATAACTTTTACCAGGATGTTGTCGCATAGGAATAAAAGTCTTGAGACAAAAGAAAGTTGCAAAGGACCCTAGTATTAAACCAATCTGGTAAGTATATACAGACCATATTTCAGTTTATGCTTTTTGCTAATTAGTACGCTTTTCTCTAACAGACAACAAGGTATTTGCTATATTAGGCTATATTAGGCTTCCCAAATAAACTATTTCTTACTGAAGAAAACTAGTAAATCGTCCTTTATAAGACAAAACATGAAATTTTGGAGGGCTGAAGGAATTTGGGTACTTCTAGGCTGAATATTTCAAAGACAGTTGGAGGGTGGAGGAGAGAGATAAAATGTACTGACATGCTTCTCAAACAAAACTTAAGTAGCTTTATAGTCATTTTTATTTTCAGTTCAAATAATCTCGAAGTTGTTTGGGCATCACAAAGTAGGTGCCAGTAGGGCAACACACACACAAACACACTCTCAAAAAACTAAGAACCCAGAGAGTGACAGAATTTGGAAACACAGAGGTAAATTTCCCACTATAAGGGAATCTAGATCTGCTCCTTAAATAAAATATCAAGGGACAAGGAATCTGGCAAACAGCCCTAATGAGGAAAAGAAAACTTTATAGAGAAATCCAAATCTTTCAGAAAATCTTACATCCCACATGTTTATTACTCCTGTATAAGTACCAAATGGTTTTATTTATTTTGAAACAACACTGACACTCTTGTGATTTTGAAGGATACAATCGATGGAAAGGCTAAAAAATGTTAATTTTTCCCTGGAAATATAACTAAATTTATTTCCTTATCAACCAAAGTAAAATATTCCCCTATGTTCTGAGTACCTATGTGGACTCAATTAACACTCTAGAGCATGTAAGATAAATACAAGATATCCCCTCTGAGTTTCTTAGTTTGCTTAAGAGATGGAACTGACACAAAATGATAAGATAATGGTATAGGTAGAAAGGAATCAGTGGTCAAATTACACAATTCAGAGGAAGGACAGTTTGCTTCTACAAAGTTCTGTGAAAACATCATTGGTTGTGAGAAAAAAAAAAAAAAAAAGCAGAGTTGAACGGGGAAGGGGGGGCAAGCAAGGACATCGCCTCTTACAGGCAGACGTGGGGACTGGGTCAGAACTGCCATTCCCCTCACTGTGACCCCTTAGGTCACTCTGGGATCTGAGATGGTTTTGAGCATTTAAGGATAGAGAGGAAAAGAAATGGGAATGTTCTAAAATTATTTAAGAGTAGGTGTTTATTTGAGATGATTCTCAGGAAATCCCTGGCTTGTCCAGGTGCCTTGGGTTCTGTTCTGGAGCTACTTTTTGCCTTTCAAATGCTGTTTAAGTGCAAGTCCTCACATGCCACCAGACACTCTTCCTGTTGACAATTTTGACCTTTATTAATTCAGGTCTGCTCAATCTCCCACACTGATCTGTAATGCTGACACCCTGTTACACTCTGATTTTTCAGAGAGAATGCTGAAAGAGTTCACAGGCTATCACACTGGTTGACTTGATGCCAGAGAGAAAATAATAATAATAATAAATCCAGGACTGACCTCATTCACTTTCTATACTAAAACACAGGCCCAATTGAAGTTGCACTGAGGATTACTATGTGTTCCCAAGAGTTCTCAAGATGAATACCAGACATACTATGGGGATCGTTATACTATTCGTATGCTTATATAAATTGGTTTTCATGAGTAAATTTCCTGGTTTGCCCTTTTCCGCTGAAATATGTCCCTTGTTGAGGGAGAATGCAATAAAGCAAAGCAGTATGTTTTTTAATCTGTGGAAAGTTGAAAAGGTTACATGCTGTGAGTTTTCTATTCTCAGAATATACATAACTCATTCCATGAAACAAACAAACAAACAAAAAGCAGCATAATTTAACAGATCCCTGTGTCTTTGTTATCCCTACACTGTAGTTTTCTGGCAAAGAATGAATAAAAGTAACTTTGCAGAGAAGCAGCAGTTTGTTTTTGTAAATTTCAATTGACAATCACGACCTTAAGTCTTTTCTATGCAAGGAAAGTAAAAATGAGAGGTGTGTACCCTTTGAGATTAATTTATTACATTGCAGCAATGACGCTCAGTGATGTTTAACCAATAAAGTAAACCACAATTTGCTGACATGTATTTAAAACTTAGGTATTTTTGTTTTACCAATTTTTTCATCAGATTACCCACAACATGACTATTATTGAATAGACATCCCTTACTGATTACACTACCATTAGGTAAGTGGTATTAATTATTTTAATGTTAATGTTTAATTTGAATCATCTACTGATTTTAGCCACATTCCTTAACAGTAGTCAGCATTGGGAAGACTGAGGCTGTGGAATGTATAAATCTTTTCTGTATACAGCTAACTGGGATTATACCATCAAATTTGAAAACTGAAATTTAAAGGAATTGGACCTTGAAGAAATGCCCTCATTTGACAGATGTAAATATCAGAGAAGCTATGTAAGTTGTACATGTTGCACAGCACGTTAGAAGTAGAGCTGAATTCTCGAGGTCTGGAGTCTCCTTCCTTCCCTTCAATGTTGCTGCTCATAACAGTCACCCTGAGTTAGTTACATACACAAACAACGTAAAAACAAAGAAGCCAAAACCTCAGGCATTTGGAGTTCATTAATGTGATTTTTAAAAAATACTCCAACAGCCATTGAACTAAGTCTTGCTTTGCAAAAAAAGTTTTACTTAAGTAAGATAGAAATTTGTCTTTGAAATAACAATAAAAGCCTTCAAACTTTAAAGCTGAGGGATGGAGATAGGAAATGGCCACCACCACATTTTTTACTACTTCTTTCCCCTTCTACTTCACATATGGGCAAAAGAAAACTGGGCCTAAGGGCATGTTAGTGGATGATCACAGTAAGAGCTATGTTGATGAAGGATGCACCATGTGCTAGGAAGAACTTTATATTCCTTCTCTCACTGACTCTTGCTTCCTTGATTCAGGCAGAAATTATTCAGAAAGCATGCCCCAGCAAAACAGACCTAACATGTAAACTCTAGTTCAGAGACAAAAATGTTTTTAGTAAATCGTAATCTGCCTTAAAATAATGTAGACAATTGCATATAAATTGTGAATTACTTTAAAAAGTAGGGATTCAGATTTTTTTTTTTTCCACTGAATTTCACATAGAAGTTTAAAAATAAAAGTACTGAAGTGTAACCTGGGGATAATGCAAGTAAAAAAATAGACGGCCTGAGAATGCACATGCTCGGTTACATAGAAACAAAGTGTGCATTTCTGAATATCTTTAATAAAAATTATATATCTGGCATATATCCTCTCTCGAAGGATACTCAGCCTTCCTTAGGTATTCTTTCAAGGGAACACATTGCTCTAAAGTTTCTAACATAAATATACACATATATTTATGGATATTTATGTTGATTTATATATTATATACATATTTTTTCAGATTAGGATTATTACAAGAATACACAGAAAAAGTGCAAAGAAGGTACATATTTTCAAGTGTTCTCAACCCATTAACAGAAAAGCATAATATTGGGACTGTTAATCCCAAACCATTATTATGTTTTCACTAAAGCAATGTTCTAAATATGTAAATTTGACCACTTATTTCTTATAAAAAATATTAATGGTAATCAATTATTTATTTGGTGTATTACTTATTTTTCAAAATTTAACCTAATTATTTGATCACAAGCAAACCAACTCCCTTCATGATTTTACTGGATTGGTCACATACTTCTTTATGCATGTGAAACTGCAAAAGTCACTTGTAGTAGATTTCATTGAACCATCTCTGCTAGCACGTGTATCATTAGAAAGCTTAGTTTATCAGATAGGTGTTAGTATTGGAAGGAGTGTCTACTACTTCCATCTACATTAAGACTTTATCTGTTGTTTTTCACCAAAGGTTTTATATTTATATTTGATCTTGAGTGCAGAAATAATGCACAACAGTATGTAATATGCCAGTATGATCATACCTGCAGACTTCATTTAAATGTATCCATTCTCTGAAAGCTCTTTGCAAATTAAGAACTGCAGGTTAAGTCTGTTGTATGGATCACTTATTATAGGGCGCCCAACATGTGTTCCAAAGAGGCCCACTTGATAATCCACTACAAATAGCACAACATGATTCACCTAACTTGGTGAAATATCCCCATTGTAGACTCATAATATACCCTTGTATGTTACAGACACTTAGATGTTGAGGTTATCATACTCAAAGATAATTTCTCCTTTTTTCATCATGATCATGTGTCAGAGTTTAGAGTTAGGAAATATATCAATATGGTCCCTGAGAAATCTAGGAAGGAAGTCTTCAAATAGGTGTAAAGAAAGGTCATAACACATTTCAAATCATGTAATTCCCTAAACCTCTGCAACCTTTCAGTGGTTTCCCACCACTGTTGTAAAATAACAAAAATATTTTTTTTTAAAAAAGAAGAAATACACCCAATCCATATATGTTCTTTTCTTTTCTCACAATTATTCATTACCGCTTAATTATTGTATGCAACAGGGTAAGAAGCAGGGATTTTCTTTAAGTAATTCATGAAAGCTTCCATGTATCATCAAAGTCATCATGCCTGCCCTCCCTTCTGTACTCTGCCCTTTTGCGTGCAGCTGAACATGACATTAATAATAATGTCTAATTAATGGATACCTATCCATTCTGCTGAAGAAAGTTGTATGGCACATTTCCAGAGTCACAGGAGGGCTCTTTTAGAGTACTGAAAACTAATCTCAATTTTTCAATGCCAATGTCAAAGATGTTTGCCACAGTACCATGCTGTGCTCAGTTGAAATTTCACACGTGAAACTTCTCACCAAATCAGAAACAAGGAGAAATTATTTGGAGCATACATGCAAATAAATGGAAGAAAAATCCCCTCATCTCTGGCTTCTGGGAACTCATTAAAATATTTTATTCTAATACATTAAATAAATGTTACTGTCAAACTTTTCACCCGGTTTTCTTCACAGGTCTTCAATGGGGGATAATCAGGTGTTAATATTAATATGATTCTTTGGGAAAGATGGGGAAAATAATGACATCACATGGAGGCACTGACATTGCTGAGGAGATGAAGAAATTTACAAAATGAGGTCTGCAGCCATTTTATCACAAAACGTTGACTTGGGAGCAACCTATGCTTCAGATAAAGTATGGGCTTTCTTTTCTTTTTCTTGAGGGATAAAATATATAAATGCCATATAATTTGTTTAACAGGAAGAACTATTCGTAATCATCTGTTGAAAAACAAATGGAAAAAATTTGTTTTATGGACTGAATGTATATGTCCCCCTATCCTGAAATTCATATGTTGAAATCCTAACCCACAATATAATGGTAATAGGAAGTGGGGCCTTTGGTGGTGATTAGGTCATGAGGGTGTGCTCCTCATGAATTGGATGAGTGCCCTAATAAAAGAGATCACACAGGGCTCCCTTACCCCTTCTACCATGTGAGGACACAGTGAGAAGATGGCAATCTATTAACCAGGAAGAGGGCTCTCACCAGAGACTGAATCTTCAGCCCCTTGATCTTGTATTTCCCAGCCTCCAGAACTGTGAGAAATAATGCTTGTTGTTTAAGCTACTCAGTCTATGGATTTTTTGATATAGCAACTTGGAAGGACTAAGACAGAAATCGGTACACACTGAAATTATTTTTTAAAGGCAATCTTGAGACAACTTGTTTTGAACTGAAGAAAGTAATGTATTTTAGAAATAAAGTATACAAACGTCATAGAATTATTTTAACCAGAAGAACCATTAGTAATCATCTCTTCGAAAACAAACAGAAAAAGCCTTCAAAGGCATATAAGTAACCTGGGCCCCAGTGATATTATAGGATTGCTCAATATCATACAGCTGGTAAGTTGCAGAGATTTACAAACCACCAGATTTCCTGACTTCCTACACATAACTATCCACTATCCATAAACTTTAACTGATTCTGGAAAACTGAGTGTCACTATATAAACTGTGAATTACAATTTTTCAAAAAATACATTCTACTTACACACTACAGCTATAAGTAAAGAAGAAGGCACAGTGTAATATAAATTATACAGATTTTATAAAAGGAGGAATGAGGAGACCCAAGTCATGGCTCTCAAATGTATTAGCTTATGCTTGAGTCTCAGTTTCCTCTTCCATAAATTAGGGTGATAATAAACTCTGTAGCAGTGAGGTTCATGAGGATTAAATAAGAAAACCTGACATAATGTAATTTTAGTATTCTGTAAATACAAAGAGCTATAGGAAGAGCAGTGATCTCCACTGGACCATTCAGGGGAGAATTTTACGGTTATAAACTAACTGACTGAGTGATCAGCTCCAAGTGCATTTACTAAACACTGCATAAGGAGTACTATTCTGACTACTCCTTTAAAACAAATGAATCCCTGATTTGCCCCTGTTTGTCTGTTTCGTAATTATAAAGTGTAGAATATGGAGAAAAAAGCTTCCTGTTAAATTTAAGTTTTTTGGTTGACTTTCATGCAGCTGAGAGCAAGGAATTACTAAATTGATGTGTTCAGTGCTTCAAACCAAGGCTTGTAGAGTGTCCCGCTGGCTCCTGACCCTAGGATTTTTTGAACCTTACTAGATATAAACTCAAGGGTGGGGAGAGGGAAAGTGACACTCAACAGCAGCCAAGCGGTTTCTACCTCTCAAGTGTCAGAAACTTCAATACCATATTTCTTTAGGCAGAATGCACCTTTGTTCTGCGAAAACCACCTCTAACTGAGTCTTCTAGTTATGCAAATGTAAAGCAAATACTCTCCTCTGAAATGGAGATGGACTTCTAAAGATCAAAAACCGTTTCCTGGGTAAGGATGTAAAAGTTGTCTACTCAGGTTGTCTTAGGAGAAAATGCCTTACTAAGAAGAAATTTGCCTAGCCTCCTTGACTGAACCCCAGTGACTGTGGTCGAAGGGTGAAAACTCTTTTCAGAAGATAATATGTGATATTCGGGGCCCAGATGAGCATTCCCTTAGGTCGCAGGAAATGAAGTGTCACCCAGAGTTGTTACTTCCTATCTCCTTCCAGAAGCCAGCCCCATTCCTGTATGTATGCTACTGTTATGATTTGTCATTGTATTTTTGGAGTTGATTTGTCATTGTATTTTTGGAGTTATTTTTATAACTTTAAGAGTTGTATTCTTCATTTCTAAATCATTTTTGTTCTTTTTCAGATCTGTCTGCTCCTTTTTACAGTCTCTTTTTTGTTTCTCATTTTGTGGTTCCATCTTATATTTTATATATTTATATATCTTATGAATGCATGTGAGCATTTTTATTCTTTACATCATAACGGTGAGATCTAAAGTACTTGAGGATCTAACTCTTTAATTTTTCTGCTAACTCGCATGCCACTCATTTTCTGGCACATTTGGTATACTTGAATGGAAGCTCATATTTGTCCTTATCTGTGAAATATCTGAATGCTTAAATTCATGGTGTTTTTCTTTACATGTAGTTTTTTTTTTTTTTTTTTTTTTTTTTTTTCATGAACCAAGGGTCACTACTGACGTGGATCTACTCCAGTCCTATTCTGGCTTCCTCCTGAAAATTTATGACAGGTGGGCCAAAGGCTCATATCCACCCAAGAGGACCAAGATGTGTGCTCACTGTTCACAGACTTTGTTTCCACTCATTGTTTAACTTCTGTTCCTCTTTCCTTTGTCCTTTGGTGATTCCCTTCATGACCTTGATTCCAGCAACACAATCATGATATTATTTTATGATGCTCATCTTGGTGTTTTTCAGGAGGGCCTCTCAGGATATCTGTTTTGCCATATTGCTAAACAAGGAAGATTATTTTTTTTTCACTGGTAAAAGGGTTCTCTGTTCTCCCTTCCAGTTGGACGTGAACATTTTTACGAAAAGCCAATAGTAAATGAGCAGAATTTATATGTACACCTTGCGGGTACCTTCTTAAAGACAAGTTGCTTGCTTTGGACTTCTGACCCACTCAGTCCCCGACCTCCTTCCTTCTGTCTGAAAAACAATAACAAATGGAGCACCACCTGTTCATGCAGTGAAGGAAGCCAGGTGCCGAGGAGGTCAGAACCTACTGGCCAGCCTGGATCCCTACATGACCATGTGGAGTAGAGACCCCCTAGATGGTCTGAATGTCACATGAAAAGGAAGAGCCAAACAAACTCCTCTACTGTTTGCACCTCTACATTCTGTGGTCTCCTAAAGCAGCCGACCTACATCCTAACATATGTATATCCTTTTTAGGGATAGCATGACCAGATACCCTAAATACTTTAAGGGAAGGAAGATGTCAATTTCTGCAAAAACAAGTTCTCTGATCTTTTAACTGAAGATTGCAATTGAAATTAAAGAAACCAGAACCTAAGGGAAGAAAAAAGAACGTAGAGAGAAGCGGGGCATGGAGAGTTTAAATGTGACAGAAAACTGTAAAAAGTCTATCTTATCTTATGCCAGGGTAGGGGTTGTAATTACCCAGTAAGATAAAAGCTGTTGAATTTGTAGCAATGGAAATATTAAGACAAATTAAATACCAAGCTTATCTCTGCTCTGTGCTATCAATATTTTATACTAAACATCTGTTCCTTGTATCTCATCTCAGAAACACTTCTACACTTTATCAGCGCAAGCACAGCTTTTCAAAGCAAATTAAGCTAAACCGTTTTCACTTAATCACCAACTGATCACAACATGCAGAATGCCACATATTGATCTCCAAGAGCCCCATTTTTCCCAATTCAGAAAAGCATATTGGAGGAAACACTTGATTTGCAATCAGCGTAAACTGGTTAGGCTTACACTTCTGACATATTTTAAGTAGGGAGTATTTCAGTGATTAAAAGGATAAAACAACAAGTATTTTCAATGAGAGGTGAAAACTAGGCAATTTCCACCTTTTAGTTACAGGGTCTTAGAGCTACAGGAGATCTTCGAGATCCCCTAAGCTTTATTAAGTCTCCTTGGGGATCCCAATAAGACAGGCATTTTTGTTTTGCAGGCTATTATGACATTAATACCTAGGCGCCACTGAGAATCAGACAGAAGCAATCTTTTTTCCTAAAATCTGCTCAAGGGCCATTATTCCAAGCTAGGTGGGTCTCATGCAGATTGATTGCAAATCACTGATCTAGTCCAGAGGCTATATATTCCAGTGCCTACAGGAGCTGAGTGGTTAATGCAAAAGAGTGAGGAAGCACATTCTGTCCATATCATATGAGTAGATGCTATTCAACTCCAGATGATTACTGTTGCCTGGTACACATGTAGACCTCTTGTTACCACACCTTCTTACTTTTCAAGACAAGCTTCAGAAAATAAAGTAAAAATCAAGATAAATATGAAAAATCTCATGCTGTTTTTGCATCATGGTGTAGCCCAAACGAAACTGATGTGTGAATTGGATTTGGCTTCTGACCATAAATTTTAAAGTCTCTGATCTAGTCTTACCCACTCAATATAGAAAAAAGGAATGGGAGGTCAATAAAGAAGAAGCATTAGAACTGGTGCTGGAATCCAAGCTTCAAGACCACGATGACAAACTGTCCTTGTTTTCCAAAGATACTCCTAGTATTAGCACTGAAGTTTCACATCCCAGGAAACCATTCTGATCACGGCAAACTGGAACAATGTGTTATCCTAATCTAGACTCTTGTCTCAGTGATTTTTTTTTTTTCACCACACCCTGATGTGTTCTTCATCTCTATCGTAAGAACACATAATGAGCTTGTGGCCCTCGTAACTCTACATAGGGATGGGGAAGCCAAGGTCCCAATGGTGGCTACTGAACACATCAGCTATGGCATTTCTCACCAAGGCAGAGCTAGAACGAAATGGGAAATGGGAACCGGCAGTCAGGTAGACTGAATGATTAGCTTTGGTGTGGAAATTTAGCTTCTGTGACCCCTTAACCAATTGCCTCCTCAAGAGTGTCACATATTGGGAGATTACATATGCTTACTTGGTGTAATGTTTCTCTCCCTCTCTCTCTTCGAGAGAGTTATAGTTAAATAGTTTTAATCTGTCTAAAAAGATAACCTGAACATAAATAATAAAACTTCAGTTTAATTTCTGTTTTGCATGTACATTGTTTTGTTCACTGAAATTCCTATCATTTAACTAGTTAGCATGGCATATCAAACCTCACAAGTTATACAAATTCCAGCCATTTCCAGAGCATGAAACAAGGACCTCAGGGAAAGAGAGAGAAAGTGAGCAAGCCTTACGAACTGTGAGGTTACAGATCTATTACTTATTTTACTCCAAGACCCAGGGAATCTATCTGTGCTCAGAGTTCCAACCAACTTCAAAGGGAGACTTAGGATCACAGAAGTTCAATGAAATAATGGAACAAGAATAAAATTGGCCCTGTGTGAATTAGATTGTAAAGGCAGGAACTTCATTTACTTAAGAAGCCAATGTTTAAATTAAAAACTTTATATGTCCTCTGTGTTTTCCTAAGAGTCCAAATTTTGTACCAATGACTAGCCCAGAGAAACTAACACAGAAATTATAGCGGGATAAAACAGAAGTGAGTAATTTTACTTTTACTCTTTTCAAATGATTGCTCTTACAGAGGCACTTACTTTTTTTTTTTTTTTTTTTTTTTTTTCTTCCTTCCCAGAGCTAGCATAGAAGTGACAATTAGAGGATGATTTTTTCCCCCCACTTTGGCCCTGAAGGGATCTAGGGAGAGACTTTAGTATTTTTCTCTTTGTAAAATAAAGACTGGCTTTGAAGCCAGGATCTCTGAAATGAGGCATTGCAAATGTCCTTTGATGAATCAGTCTGTGTGAAGGAGAGAGGGAGTGGAGAGGGGGGCAGCAGATTGATTGCGGCTAATGTACCTCTCCTGCCTTGCCCTTTTAATATTCCTCGAATGGCCACGGATAATCAAGAGGTCAATCATGAATCCATCAAGGGGTCCTTGTCTCAGGGAAGTTTCCAAACTGTTGAAGCCCTCTCTCAAACAAGCTCTTTAAAGCAGTTAGCCAGAGTAGGGCTATATGGGGGGGGGGGGGTACTAGAAAACATCAGCTTCAGGGGCGACCTGTTAACAAAGTGTGAGAACACGTCCAGGGAGGAACACTTCCGCAGGGTGTGCAGAAAGGACCTGACCATGAACTTCATCCGTAAATAAATAAATAAATGGGAAACCTCCCATTTGGCAAGATGGGGCAGGCCTGCAAGACATTCTGGGTAAAAACAATAATAATAAAAAAAAATGTCCAGAAGAAGACAAGGAGAGAATAGAAAACTCAATTGTGGATCAGAAACAGCAGAGTTACAAGTTGTAACCTCTGTTGACTGACACTCCAGCAGCACTTCTGCAAGGTGTGCTAAATGTCCCCTTAGGGATTTCATGCCTCTGGGGGCCCTCTGTCTATAAAAGAGAGATGGAAAAATAAATGAGTTTAGGGGCTGAGAAAGAATTGCTTACATTAGGAAGCCGTAATATCTGTGAAGTTTGCTCGGAGCAGGGGTGCCAGCTTGCTGTCCTCAGTAGAAGCACTTGGCAGCTTCGACCCTGCTGGCCTATAAAGAAATAGCCTTTTCCTTTCCTCCAAGGACATCTCCGCTTCAGATGGCAGCCCTTTTTAAATTCTGGATGAGGTGTCAAATGAAATTTGACAGCTAACTGATAGGTTCAAATTCTCACAGGGCAGTCTATCCCTGAGGACACGGAAAAACTAATTCACTGCCAGGCCGGCAAATTTTCAGCGATCCTGATCATTCCACATTTGGTTTGATGCGCAACCAACTGCTTTTTCTGGTGGGAACACAGTACCTCTCATTAGATGGGACAAAGGACAATGATTTTAGGAGACACATGTTATTCCCCAAAGTTCTCTAATGTTCCAAAATGTATTTATTTATGTATTAGCAGTCCTAAGAATTGCCTGTTACTAATGGTATTCGTGAAAAATGGTATTTGTGAAAAATGTTATTTTTAATATCACTGAGGTCTCATCTCATGAAGAGTCTTCCAATCGAATAATATTAAAAATTCAAATTTGTACAGCTTGCACAAAATTTTAAAATAAACGATTTTTATTAGCATCTTACATGACGTCTAACCCGGCTTACTTTAGTTTTTCCTCATCAGTATGTTCATGTGCTTCTGTCTCTAAGTGATCCTGTCCCAATCCTCAATCCAACCAAAACTTGAAGCTAGAAATATTAAAGCAGGCTTAATCTCACCTCCTTCTTAAATGTAAGAAGCGCACTGTGGCAGAGTGGTTTGTTTTCAAATTTAGGCTCAGCTCACCCTTACTACATCTCTAACAATTGGCAACTCACTAAATTATTTAGATCTCCGTTTTCTCATCTGTAAAATGAGGATAATAGTGGTACCTAATGCAAAGGCGCTGAGGAGTGTGAAGCAAACAATCCCTGACACAGAGTAAGGGCTGAGTAAATGGTAGTTTAAGGGAAATAAATATTAGTCAAGAGTAGCCTGTAAGACTGTGCTGTCCAGTAGGTATAATACATCTTGTGTCCTATAACTTAAGTTCTTTAAATATTGCCTGGAAAGCGATGTTTTTGTATTAAAGAGGTAATTGGAGCTCACCACTGTCCCCTCAGTCTCAGCTCAGTCCCTCACTATTCTTCTGAGCTGATATCAGGGAAAGTAGTCTTGAGTTTATTGTCTGAACTCCCACTGTGTTGTTAAAAAAAAGTCTGAATGTATGTTTTGGTCTCTATTTCTATGGCCCATTTCCTCCAGTCTGCCTGTGGAAGATTGCTGTGCTGGATAAGCAATGCCAGTCTCATGGAAGAGGGAAGATGGAATAAGCTATGTATACACCATCTTAGACGAGCAACAGAACCAGGAGAATTGAAGCCGCTATATTGTTAAACAGAAAATTGTTACCATTCTGTGCCATAATGTTCTTACCTATGAATACAGAAATTAAGAGTGTATTATCTCAAAGATCCCTTCTATCTGGATAGTCTGTAAGGTGGGCCAAAGAAGCCCTGACCAACGTGGGATTTCAAAACAAAATAAGTTAAATGGGAGGTAAAAATTTTAAGCAAAAGAGTGAAAACAAAAAGAATAATTGAAAAATAATTAAAACAAAAAAAATAATTGTCATAATTGAAGAAAATATAAGCTGGAATATAAAGTAAAGCATAAACATACTAAGAAAAAGAAATAGTATTAAATTTACTAAATGATGAAGAATATGAATACCTTCATGTTTATAGTGCAAAACAATCAAACCAAGCAAAGTTGCACACGCAGCAGTACAGAACACCAGTTATAAGAAAGTGTTTACAGATTCCACAAATATTTATTAATCTGCTTTATGCCAGGAGGCCTTTATGGATCTATGTCTTAGACCCTTTGGGACACATCAGTGAGAAAACCAGATAAAAATCCCTGACCTTGAGAAATTTATATTCTGGAGTGGAAAATAGTAAATAAATGACAAACTAAACAAAAAAGTAACATATTTGATACTTTAGAAGGTGCTGCATATTATGAAAAACATTTAAATAGAGTAAAATAAGGAACAACAGAAGCAGAGGGACAGAGATGAGTGGTCAGCTGAGGCAAAACAGAGTGACCACGATAGGTGGTCATTGAGAAGGTCAAAATCTGAAGAAAGTTGTGAAATAGGTGAGGGAATTTGCTGTGTAGCTATTCAGGTGAGGGACTTCCAGACATAAGCTCTAAAAGAAGGTTGGGGAGCATCTCCAGTGCTGGACTGGGGTGTGTGGAAGATAAGGTCAGAAAGTGAAGCAGTCACTGAGGTCATTCTGGAATGGAGGCACTTAAGCAAAATAGGAAGCCACTGCAGAGTTAAGCAGAGGAGTCATGTGATGTGATCAGACTTGAATTGTAATGGACTTTCTCTGAGAATAGTGGGGGGGTAGGGGGTGGGGAACAGGCAAAGTTAGAAGCAAGGCATCCAGCTGGGAGGCTAATAATTCAGATTAGAGACATTGATGGTTGGTGCTGGAGGTGATTAGAAATCATGGAATACTATATATATATATATATATTTTGGAGTAGAGACAGGAGATTTTCCCAAAGGATGTGAGTATATGGGTATAAGAGGAGACAGAGAATGCAGAAGGCAGCAGTAGGCTCTATCTAACACACTAGACAAGGACTGGTTTTAGATAAAGCTATGGTAAAGGGCAGCAAGACAGAATAAAAGTGTACAAATGCTAATAGGTGGATAGGTAAGTTGGAGGGAGTGGTTTGGAGATACTCTTCTGGTGGGTTCAATTTTCTCTGAAAGGTAAGAAGCAATATCAACAGCTGGGAATGAGGATGGAAAAGCTTTATTGGAGGATTTTAGAGAGAAGCTGTGAAATTGCTAACTAAGAAAATGGGAAAATGATTAAAAAGTTAAAGTAGGAATGCCCGGCATCGTTACAATTCCAAGTGAGATTTTTGTTTGTGAACCTTAAAAGAGATCAGTCAGAGTGGTTGTGTGTTCTCTATTGCATTTAAGCTGCAAGCATGGAATAGGTGGAAGGTTCGTTTTTATAGGACCTTGGTTTTACCAATTGAGTATGAAGTGAGAGAGGAGTGGAAGTCAAAATATTAGCAAGTGTTTACAACAATTGACCATAAAATTACTATTTGTAAGAAGGGAGGTAAGGACATTAAATGATGAGGAACAGTGAGAAGTTGACAGAATCCATTGATTAGAGGTGCTACTGTCTTAAAGAAGCTGCATCCTAGAGGGAGACTGAAGGTGGAATTCAGAGAGTGGAGTGGACATAATATTATTAAAGGGTTGTAGTTATTGGTGTTGATGAAGTATGATTAGGACATACTCTCAAGTTCTGACTTTGGGAGTGAGTAACTAAAGTAGGGTGGGGATAAACATCTTTGAAAAAGATTAGTTTCAAAAATGTGGATCTAAGGTGTTAGAAGGAACATCTCTCACTATATATTAAAACAGGAGTAGTGTTGGAGAGAGTGACAGTGCACCATGGGATAAGGTCATCTAGAGGTGAGAAGAAATTACATGGGGTTCTGTAGTTGATAGCAACAATAAGGGATACTGGTGATATAATCTGATACCTTGAGTTTCAACGTTGGTGGTTTTAGGGAAATGTGAGGGAGACTAGTCTGAAAGCAGTATTAAGGAACAAGAAGGACATTTGTCTGGTCTGTGTGACCAGGCAAATGAGGAGAAAATGCAACCATGAGGGGCAATAGTGTCCTTAGGGCAGAGCCAGGTAACACAAGTAGGTAATGGAATCATCTAAAGGAAAAAAAAAAAAAAAAAAAAAAAAAAAAAAAAAAAAAAGCTTGTTGGTAGAATTTGAACATCTTAATACAAATTTAGTGTACATTAGAACAGTTGTGCCCTCTGTGTTACTCCTTTTTTTTTTCCTTTTTTTTTTTTTTTTTTTTCATTTTTTGGCCGTGCCACAAGACTTGTCAGATCTTAATTCCCCGGCCAGGGATCGAACCCATGCCCCCTGTACTGGAAGCATGGAGTCTTACCCACTGGACCACCAGGGAAGTCCCTGTGTTACTCCTCTTTACATTAATTCACATTTCATTGATGGATTAATTTCACTGAATTAATTTAAATAGGAGAAAAATATAGCCAGATTTTAAAATGATTGCAATTCTTAATTCTCCATTAAAAGAAAAATTTTAAAAAAACCAAACAAACCTCAGGTAAAAACAGTTGTACCATTTAAAATGGGTCTTCTGACTTTGATTCTCCCTTTTTTGGATAGATGAGAGATGAAGGCAATGGAAGGGGTCCTTGTTGCATGAAAGAAGCAACTCTATATACTGTTATTTTCAAGTTTGATCAATCATTTCCAACTCATTTCCTGTTTTTCCTTTTAAAAACCCTACCCCACCAAGAATTTCAATAGCAGCTAGTAAAATAATTTGGGTGGCTGACAGGCAATTCAATTTCCTGGCAGATTTTTAGATAATCAGACACCCAGGAGAAACTTGTAAATTTGTTTTATTCATGGTCAATTTGCTATGGCACATTTTTCCCTACAAGCTCAACTCAACATTTTACTCAACAGAGAAGTAGAGCATCATTATGTAGCAACACAAGTGGCTTAGGTGGTCAACCAGGCACAGCTCATCATTTCTGCAAACAAGTCCTCTCCATGCTCCCTGTATTCTTAAATGAATTGCACTAGGGTCTTTGTTCATCCATTAGGAAGTTTGTGCTAGACCCTTGTGGCTCAGATACACAGGGGAAATAGACTTAATTCCTCTGACTCTCAGTGCCTCCCGGATCCAGTGGACTCTGAAGCAATTGCCAGAATATTAAGAGATCAGCTGATCCATGGGTCAAGAGCTAGAGAGCAAAGGAGGAACCGAATATAAGTACTTTGATCAAGTCACTATATGTGTGCTATGATAAATACTGACAGGGAAGTGGATGACTATATGTACTGTAAAAGATATCCAATCTCTGCCAATGAAGAGGGAGGTAAATGTGGCCTTTTCTATTGTTTAAGAGTATCTACAGAGGCCCAAAGACCAGAAACAATAGGTACCAGGAGAAGGGGCTATAGTGGAAGCAACCTGTCTGTCCTTCTACCATTGGTAGAGAAAGGCCAAGTGTGGACTCTGAGAAAGGGAGACAATTTTAGTGTCTTGAAAGGGATGTTGCCCAACAAAAAACACCTGACAAGTGACCCCAACAGAGGTGGACCACTTTGTATGACTTAGGGAGAATTGTAAGAGGGCAAATGGAGGAGAAAGCCTGAGGCAAGGTGCGCAGAGTTCTCCAGTAGAGGATACTCCAAAAAGGCTAGGAACACACCTGCCCAGGGTAAAGGGAAAACAAAGAAAAAAAAAGAAAGAATTGTCCTTTGAACATGTGCCCTACCCAGAGTCATCAATGCCATACTCCAGCTCTGCCACCTGCCAACTTGATCACTTAATTGGAACATCCCTGCTTTGTCTATGTTGGGAGGAATGTTACTTAGTCTGTTGTTACTGTTAGGACAGGTAGACAGCTAGATATGATCAAAGGAAAGGAGGGGTGGCTTATGTGGCAGGAAACCATACATCTTGTAAAGAATGGAGTTTCTTGGGCAGACAAAGAAAAGCAGGAACCTCTGGACTGATAGGAAACCACACATTTTGAGTGACAAGGGTTCTGGAGGCAGACAAAGAAAGATGGGAAAAGGTGAGAATCTCCAGCTTCTGAATGTAACTTTTGCTCATTATGCTCTCATTACAATAAAATTGGCCTTGCAGATAAGATGTTCCCCTCATGAATCAATGCCATAACACTTCTGATCAAGGCTAAATAAGGACCAAAATCCCTCCTCCCTTGTGGAAGGTGAGTTGGGCTGAAAATTAGGAAATATGACCCCAAACATCTCCCTCCTCAATGCATATTCCTCGCATTCATTTTCACAGCCCATATAACCAGCTTGCCAAAGAAACTCAGGGCAGCCACTCACCTGAGTCTGCCCACTCTCCCCTTGAAAGTGTACTTCACTTAGTAAATCCTCAGTTTGCTTTCCTTACCTCTGTGTCTCATCTCTGAATTCTTTCTGTGATGAGATACGAACCTACTCTCCAGTAACATTACTATGTAATAGAAATAAAAGCCTACTGCCATATTTTCCAAATCTAAAAAATCTGAATCTTTATCTTATAAATGTCTTTACTCTTAAATAAAGAATATAATTTAACAGTTTTTATTAATTGTATATCAAATTAAATATGCTTAAAGGCCAGATACGCCCCATGGAGCAACCCTCTCTGCCCTTTGGTATCAGCAATACCACAACCAGTAAGGTCTTTTATACCCATATCTCAGCTATGTTCTTTATTAGGAATGTTTGCTGTGGTGTAATTTTTTTTTTTTTTTTTTTGGTTTAAATTTTTTTCCACTTTGTAAAGGTAGAAACATGCTTTTTAGTACCCTCTAAAATATACTTTTTAAACAGATCTTTTCAGGTCATTATTCAGTCACTTGTTCAGTCAATAATCTTCCCAGACTATTTAATGCCCAGACATTCTATGATCTTGATGCCACATGTGATTAATTGGCAATTCTATATTTATGTCTACCTGTCTGTCTATTAACCAATGATAGTATTATTTTTGAGCACCTTATTTCTATCTTTACTTTGCAGTCTATCTTGATTTGATTTATGTTATTTTCATTTATAAAATTAAATATAAAACTTTAAAATATACAGATAAGTAGAAAAATCAAATATTAAAAAAAAAAACCCTCACAATCATAGTAATTATGTCCATTGTAGTCATTTTGGTCTGAAGAGTTTTTCTCTCTGTCTCACTTTCTCCCTCCTTCTTTCAGATTATCAATCAATCAATCAACCCTCCACCTTTTCCTAGGCAGAAGGAGAAACTAAATCTTTTATTGCCTTTTTTCTTCCCCTTTCCTCTTTTATACCCTCAGATGAAAGCACCAGTACTCTGATTTCGAACCCTGCATAGCAATTTGATTTGATTTGGCATGTAAAAGAAATATGGCTCAGAAACTTCTCCTAGTCTTTTGAAATGTGAAGACCAGTCTGGAAAGCTCTTTTGTTTAGGAAATTTCTTATTTGAAACTTCTTATTTGAATATGCATATGAATAAGTCCTAAGGCTTAGCCAGGCTTGGAGAGTTTGAAACAAAGAAAAGGCAATTTGCTTTGCATAAACATGTAATGGGAATTTTCTACTTTCCCTGAAGGCTTGAGAAGAAGGATGCTGTGAGAAAGAAGAGGCTTGAGATTCAAAGAAGGGAAAGAGGGAAGTTTTGAGGAGATGGATGTGCTCTGAAAAATGACATAGCAGAGTGGGATCTAAAGTAAGAGAGCCTCTGAGAAGTTCCTTGAAAGGGTAATCAGGGCGTAACCTCAAAAGCATGGCTGTCTGATATCCAATTTTAAGCTGTCCCCTCTGGTGTGCTATAATTCCCTGCCTTTATCTACAGGTCTTCCTTGAGAGTTACATGCACCAGCATGTGTGTTATTGGTGCTTTGGAGAATGAGAAACAGGAGGCTCCTGCCCTGTCTTGAGAGAAGATGACCAGAGTGAGCTGCAGCAGCCTGCAGAGGAAGTAAGATAACTGGAGAAGAGCAGAAGCAGGCGTTTGAAGCAACAGTGATACATTTTCATTAAGAGAATGTACATTTACTGACCAAGAAGACCTTAACATTTTCCTCACCTTGATTAAACTTTAGACAGGTATCCTTCTGACTCCAGGTCCCAGACCTCACTTTTCTTAGAGCATTTACTTGAGAAAACTTTAAGTGTAAATTCTCCTCTGCCCCTTTGAGGTGTAAATCTCCTCCCAGCCCCTCCTCAGCTTTACAACCCAGGAATTATTTCTTAAGGCTTGGGATGTATCCCTTTGAAATGTAACCACCAAGAAACAGGATGCCCCTACCACCCAGTCTCTGTGGGAGGGAAGAAGCCTAACTAACTTGGATGAATGCCAATCAGCAAACACAGATGGCCTAATCACACTGAATAACCTCAAACCTAATGCCCTCCATTACGCTCCTGTAAGTTTACCCCAGTGCTTGAGAAGTCCTCCACTTTCATTTCAGAGGAGTTGAATTCAGTCTCTCCTCCCTACTGCAGTAGTCTTGAATAAAATCTTCCTTGTTGGGCTTCCCTGGTAGCGCAGTGGTTGAGAGTCCGCCTGCTGATGCAGGGGACACGGGTTTGTGCCCTGGTACGGGAAGATCCCACGTGCCGCGGAGTGGCTGGGCCCGTGAGCCATGGCCGCTGAGCCTGCGCGTCTGGAGCCTGTGCTCCGCAACGGGCGAGGCCATAGCAGTGAGAGGCCTGTGTAGAGCAAAAAAAAAAAAAAAAAAAAAAAATCTTCCTTGTTATTTTTAGTAAGTGTCCAGTGTAACTTCTCTTTGATACTGGTGAATATCAATCAAATACTCCAGGAATTATTTGAAACTGAGGAGATCTTTGGATGTGATACAGCGCATGGTATGGTAGACCTTACTTGGCACTTCCTGCCCAGCATCTACTCACTTTTTTTCTTATACCACCACCAGGATTTCACTTTTAAAAGCTCTGCTGCATAGAGCTTTGTGTGAACTGTCAATCAACATGCATTGCCTCCTCTCCCCATTCCTTGCCAAGTGATGGACCTGTGACTCGGATGCGGGAGCTGGAATTATGAAACACTCAAGGGTATTTGAGTCTTTAATTGAATGCCTCAGGACAGAAAACGGTTGAAGCAAATTCATCCGAATGTCAGCAGTTTGAAGAGACTATTCATTAGTCTTCACTTGGCAGAGTCCAGGAGCTCTTTTAGCTCCAGATGTCTTATGAAATGTAGCTCTTGAGTTCATTCTGTTTGCTGAGTTACCAAGCTACCCCATTGCCTTCCTTTGTCACCTACTTTATTATTTTTTCTTACATTAACCATGATTCACACTTTGCTGCTTGCAGTAAAAGAACCATAATGGGTACATGTAAGATGGGAACTCAATTCATTTTTATATGTATAATAAAGGACAGGGAAACCATAGAAGTATATTCCATCCCATCCTATCTTATCCTATCCTGTCCTATAATTTCCCTCCCTCTTTTTCCTCCTTCCTTTTATTCTTCCCATATCTCTCAACTAATTATCTACATATCTATTGGTCAGTACACACAGATTTTAATTATATTTTTAATAGAGCTTTCTTAATTTTGTTTTTTTTTTCTTTTTATTAACTTTTCTTTTTTCTTCTTTTACCTTTTTTTTTTTTTTTCTATTTTTCCTGACACAATTCTAAGCTATATCCTTGGCCCATCAATCAATTGTAAACAGAATATCTGCATCCAATTGTGTGGGTTCTGCTACCCACAACTCTAGGGCATATAAGGTACCTGGAGCCCCTTGAGTGTAGCCTGCATAACCCACTTGCTGTCCCTGAGGGTAAGGTTCTTGCTGAGAGCTCTTCAGTGACTGTGTATGCTAAAGATTACACTGATATCTTTCAGATCTATCACTCAGGTTATGGTGAACATTCTCACTCCTGGCTTCTCCTCTATGCTGTTTTCCAAGTTATATACGAAGTGCTAATTTGAGTTCAAGACTTTACTACTTCATAGTCTCAGATCAAGATACAACTGCAAGAATCAAAACCTTTACACATAGATTGTAGGTGTGAGGAAGGAAGGGCATGGATGTGTTTTTACATCTATCATCTGTGCATTAGGAGGAGCACGAGTAATGCCAAAACAAAGCAGGTGACTTGAAGTTAATCAGACCTCTGTTAGCATCCTGACTCAAAACATTAAAAAAAATTCTACTTTCATTTCTATTGTTGCTGCTGTTATTTTAATACTGGGCATATTTCCTCAGTTTCCTCAGCTATGATTTTGAGATTATAATTCCTATTTCAGGGGTGCTGTGAAATTATGTAAATGAAACTCTCTAGGACCTAATACATAAGGTACAATTAGTTAGTAGAGGTAATGAGAATGATGTTGATTAATACTGGTACTTATTTATTGTGGTGAGAGCAATCCCTAATGATAGTGCACTGCATTGGTGGAGGAAAACTCCATTATCAGTAAATATCATTGCACCAAGTATGAGCGATAGAAATATTAGAAATGTAGGCCGTTTTGCAAAAGTAAGGGGGCAAAGTTCTTTTAATAAAGCCAGGAGCACATGTGACAGCCAAAGAGCTATCACAGGGACCCTGTTGGGAAAACACAGAAACTTTCAGGGCATAGAAATCTTTTGTTTCTCTAAATGTGAAGAGAAATTCCCTGGCAGATGGGGTTTGGTAAGTGCTTACAACTCCAATATAAATAGAAAGAAAGACTTAAAATCAGTAAACACAACCTAGATATAAATACTACAACCGCATCTTTCATGTCACTTAAATAATTAAAGCACTTCTCATTGAATAATGAAGTTATTTAAGGAGAAACATCAGAAGAGCATCCAGCCGGCAGATCTAACTGCTTTTGCCTCGAGTGACATGTTCCCAGCAGTGGGTCATATTATGCCTTCATAAAATGTGTTCTGTCATTTTTTCAGTGCTGTTATTTTTGGCGGATACTAAGAAAAAATGTCTATCTATGTTGTATAAAATCTTTGGATGAAAATAAGGGAGTGAGTGATTTCTAACATAGGTGAAGCCCTCCAACAACTTAATGCCAGGCTTGTCCAAACCACAGGGGTGAAACTGACACTCAGGCAGAGCAATACAAAGATGCAGGGATCTTAACACCATAACGGCAGGTGTTTTGCTTTACCACATAAATTTTATGAGAAACTGCAACTACATTAAGGGCAAGATATAGAGTAAAATTTTTGTCCTAGGTCAGCGTTTCTCAAAAAATGTTTTAATAGGTATCTTATAAAGCAGATTTCATGATGAACTAAGTTTGGAAAACACCAGGTTAACAAAGTTAAGCAAATTTTACCTAATATTGCATCTAGTTACTCTACTACCCAATGGCAGAGTTACTATTAACCATGATCTGTCATCTCTTTATTTCTTAGGAGTTGGGTATAAGGCTCAAGTTATAGCACATTTCCCAGCCTTCCTTGCGGTTAGGTGTGGCCATATGACTAAGGTTTTCTCCAGTGGAATATGCATTAATATGATGTATATTAGTTAATGTCCTGGCCCATAAACCTTCCCCTGAGCACTCCTCCCTAAGCTCTCACACTTCCTGCTGACTATACGACAACAAACTAGAGTTATCTGAGAAGCCATCTTTCGGAAATGGCAGAACTGCTGACATCTTGGGTCCTACAATGAGTCCAAGGAGCAGAGAGCAAACTTTCTCTGCTAAATTAAAACTACCATCCTGAATTTCCTTCCCATACCCTTGGCTGTCTCCCCTCTATTATACACGCAATTTTTTAAAAATCTAAATAATGTTACTTAATTAAAACTTTAAGAAAGAGGCACATTCTTAGCATTATGCAGGTACATATCTGGATTTTTTAACTTATGCATACTATATAGTTTGTTATTGGTTGGACATCATATGCATTGAACTTCTGGGAAATGTCCACATCCAATCATCATTGTTTTTGCCACTTTCACATTAATTACTAGAGGGATTTCATGGAAACAACTTTCCTTGGGTTGTGTATAACTTGATTACTAATCACGAGAATAAACTTCAAAGAAACTGAGTTGAGATAAAAATCAAAATGGGACCTATATATCAGAGTGGTGAAAGCCCACTGAATTAAAATACGTAATACCTTTCAATATTTTTATTGACTTTCATACGTTTAACCTCTTATAGTTATTGCTAAAGGGGTAGATATAAGATTGGCTTCTCGATTAGCTACAACTTTTTAAAAAACAATTAATTTAACCAGCATTTATCTGAAAACCATTAAATACTATAATCCCAATGCCAATCACTGGTTCTTGGGCTAAAACTGTTCATTAGCAAGCATTAAATTTATTGATTCACAGACAGGCATCTCTTTGATAAGATTTTGAACTGCTCAAAAGAACATATGGTAATAACTCTGAGTATTAGAGTTCTAGGGAAAAATAAAGTTACACACACGTAAAAAACAATTCCATTATTTATCTCACTGTGAATATCTACTGCAATCACTGGGTATTTATTTCTTCTGTTTGGGAATCTAGACTTAGGTATCTGAATATACACATGACATATATATATCTACATACTGTAGATTTTTGATGTGGATCACCAAATGTCACACGAAGTGAAATGCCTTCTTATGGACATTAAGAGAGGACTAAGTTTCTACTATAAGAAAAGTATATGGACATATGTTAATTTAGACTTGCCAAATACTTTCATATCCAGTGCCAAATTCATGAGGTTTTTTGTAACTAATGTGTTGAGAAAAAGTCTGAGGCTGAGTCCTAGCTCAGTAAGAAGTAATGTTGGCATTGATTAGTGATGATGATTGTGAGTTCTGGAACCATGATTGATAACATGTCAAGGAGCCATGTTTCCTGTAAATAGTAACCTAAATTTTGGTTGAGGTAAGTTAGCTATTCATTGAGTGGCATGGTTATTCTGATATCTAGTTATGCAAGATTTACGCCAATTTTTCTCTGACAGTGTGCCAAAACACCACATGTAAAATACAGAAAATATTTGGGTTACCAACTTTTTACTGGTAGCAAGATACTATCTGGGAGTATCAAATGATGTGGTCTCCCACACATTTCTCTTATGTGGTCACAATCATCTTTTGCCTCAGGGAAGAAAAGAATTGACATAGAAGGAAAGTAAAGAGGAAGATGAGTCAATAATGAGGTTTTGGCTTCTGAAAGTAGGCTCTTTCAATCTTTATCAGGGAAAGTACTTGTGAAAAAAATGAATATTTTAATTTGCAAGCACTTGGGTATTGTTTCGGGGGGATATGAGAGTAGTTGGAGTCTCATTATGAAAGAAAAACGCAAAAACTTAACTATAAACATTAACTGGCAAAAGACTAAATGGTTATGATACCGGAAGACAGAGGGGGCATGAGAAGGGAGGCCAATGCAGTCACCCAGCTTTGGAGAGACCACAGCGGAGCTGGCTTTGAGAGAATGCCCAGTCCCTGCCTGAGTGGGCAGAGTCACCAGAGTTACCAACAGGAAGCTACAAAGGAACCAAACCAATGCCCTGCGTGAATCCTTTACCATTGAAGGGACCACCCTCATTCTGCCTGCTCGGGTCATATTAGTTGCCCTTCCCTTTATGCATTCTTTGGGAGCATTCTCCTCCACAGCTGCCTATACTTTGTCCTGGAAATTTCCTGAGGAGTAATCCTGCCAGATTTTTTTCTTATCTCTCCTGACTACCTTATGATGGTAAAATTTTTAGGAATCTTGCCAGCTATGTGTTATCAGTCATGGTAGAATATTTATACCAAGAACACTGGCAAATGATACAAATACCTCGGCCTATAATCTCCCCAGTATAGGTGGTGAGGCCACGGCCAAAGAGGAGGGCATGGAATAGAGAAGTCCCTTAGCACTGCATTTAAACAGGTTGGAAGTAAGCAGAAGCATTTGAAGATATCCCTCACACTATTTACAAGTCTAATACTCATCACCAATGATTATTCTTTGAAGGCTTATGATATACTAAGCCCTATGATTATGAATATGTCCTACCAAAATTAAGAAAAGTCACCTATACATGCTTCTAAATGCTAAAGCCCTTGGGGAAAATTCTTTCAGAATTGACTCAAAACTGAGAAAAGACTTTGAGTTCTGTTTCTTGGAACTATTGAAGCAAAAGACCATTAACAGCCTGATAATCCTGCAAAACACATTTACCTCAGGAAAACTCCTGGGCAATATGGAAACCACAGGAGTGGATTAAACTGCCCACTCAAGTGCTCTATGTTGTCTTCAACCTAAGGTTTAAAGAAGCAGAGCTGAAAAAAGCTGCGCCCCCCCCCCCCCACAAACACACATGCTTCTATGAGGAAGTCAAGTATCAAAAATTCTGCGAACATCATTTCTCTAGTTACTTGTTAATGACATGACACTACTGTGAATTTTGGAGGTTGTGGTCCCCATGACTTCTCAAAGGTCATTTGTAACTACATCTTCTAAGAGCTATGAGCCCTTGCCATCCATGGAATAAAGTTGACCGGCTGACAGTAATGAGACAAATACCTATTAGCTTCATGCCTCAGCAACTGTAATGTCCCTAGTGAATCCTTGACATTTACTGTGTGCAATCTCCCCTGGTATAAAACGTAATTTGAAAAACAATGGGAACGCACAAACATGTCGACAATTGCTATGCCAGCCAGGAACCAACTCCTTAAATGACGTTATAACCTGTTCCTTGAGTACTGATTAGGGTGTGCAAATAAAATAGCTGCAGATACTTGGAAGAGATGTTTAATACCAAATCATTCTTTTACAACAGTTTCTTTTTATTTGAATCAGGACCTCACCATCTTAAAAAAATATTCTAGCTTTTAGGAATGTGAATTTTTCACACAGCAGGGCTTTATAACATAAATCTGATATGATCACTCCCCAAAGCACTTAGAATAAAATCCAAAAATCTAAACTCTTGCAGCTCTGTGATCTATAAAACTCTCTAGGAGCTAGATACTATCTAACTCATCTAAGTTATTTTCCCACCACTCTCCTTGCCTTACTATACTCCAAATAGCCTTCTTGTTCTCTGGCTCTAACATGCCAGGCCCAGGGAGCCTCCAGGACTTGCTGTTTGTAGGTCCTTCTCCTGCAATGTTCCTTCCCACCATCAATCCTTGCATGGTTGGACCCTTTTCTTCCTTCCAAGCATAGCTCAGATTTCTCATCCTCAGGAAGACTTTCCTGGACCACTCAACCAGTTTGGCCATTGTCACTCACTCTATCACACGGCTCTGATTTATGTTCTTTATATCATATTATATATTTTGCTTATTTTTATTTCAATAGAATTTGAGCTCCAAAGAATAGTAGCCCTTTCATACCTTTGTTTGGATCATAAAAAAAAACAAAACAAAAAAAGTTGCTCTGATCCTGATATATTTTGAGAATGTTCTGTTTTCCACTGAGCATGTCCACTTGGAAATGCATTGGAAAGTACTTTCAATATCTTGGCAAAGAATCATAGAATCTATGAATAATGGAATCCAAAAGATTACCTAGTCCAACCACTTTGTTTTAAAGCTGAAAATGCTGAATTGAAGTGGCAGACTCAGACATGCATTTCTGGCTCTTATTTCAAACCTTTCTCCAACATACCAGAATCTGTTATGAAGATTTAGCATTAAACAGGCTTTAGCAAAAATATCAACTTTGTCTAAAATTATCAAAATTTTGAAAATTAGATGTAACTTATTTTTTGAATTTCTGGAAAAAAAATCTGAAGTTTTTCTTTGTTGTGTAGAGAAGAAACCTTAAGCTTAGGTATACAAAATTTCCTAAAGCTGTATCTGTCTCATGTAAGATTCCCCAAAGCATTTCCATTCTCATTTTCAAAAGTCTACTTAACAAACCTCCTTTGTTCATGCATTCATTCATCCATACTTTAATGCCTGTACAGAACTGTGGGAGACAAAGCAGAGAACAAGAGCTCATGGACACAAAAAGAAAAAACTGAGTGGCAAGAAAGACACAAAGGTAATGGCTAACTGATCAACAAAGGTAGCACAGATGTCACGGAAACCATCATCTTCATAAAATGAGAAGATTCATTTTCTGAATGGCTACTTGTCAGGAATTTTGGTAGACAGATTTCCAATTTTCATATTCTCCCTGAAAACTCAGGATTATAATTTCTATTTTATAGATGAAGAAACTAATGATCAGTGAGGCGAAAAAACGTATTCAAGGTGACCCATCTCATTTAGTTCAAAGCTAGGTATCTAACTGTAAAAACCATAATCTTTATCCAGTGTCAGTGTTTTTTCATCCATGTGCACAGAGCCCATTGGAATTTTGAGGAGTGGATGGGTTTAGTGTGTGCAGCTCTACGCACCCAACCATTTTCAACCAGAGTCCCCAGTGTCTATCTGGTTTGTGATGTATAATGAGTGCAGGCTATCTTCTGTGCATGCCACTGTTTTAGGCAGAAATTATATGAAATAGGTGTTCATACAGCTCTAACAAGCATATGTCTTTCATTATTTAAAACAAGAAACTGAATGATTAAAAACAGGTTTTACACAACAAATGCAAGTATCATGTAGACAAAATAGTTAAAATGATGAATGCAGAGGGGTAGGGATAATAAAAGTAGTCTTTGGTGATAAAAGATTTTGGACAGAAATCACTAGAAGTTCCACCAAAGACAGAGATGAGTGCAGATAGAATTAATCCTGAAGGATTTTACTGGTACCAAATCTGATAAGCAGCTGTATACAATGGTGTGGTGTACTGGCTTAGATCCATTTTGACAGGTCATGTTCCCTGACCTGAATGGGTGATTCTTATGCCTATTAATCATTAATTGTATTAAAAACCATTCCTGACTAGCACATTAGAGGGCAATTCCAAGGGAATGAGACATGTTTTAAGCACCGATGTTCCAGATCTTATGTGAGATACTTTCCTTGTTGAATCTCACACTATCTACCTACAAGGTAGTTGTCATTATTTACATTTTAGTGATTTGGAGAAGAGGCTCAGAATTGAAATTCTTTGACTAAGATTAAGTAACTAATATTTTTGATAGGTATTTTCTTGTTATTTTGCCACCCTAAAATCCATAAGTCTTTCTTCTGGTAATAGTACCTTATATATTTTTGGTGGACTATCTGTCTCCAAATCGTAGTTCATATTCTACCCTAGGCCCTAGGAATGTGAAAAAAAAAATGCTATGCTTCTCTGGCCAAGGTGATACCCTTATAAAAGATCAAAGCCCCAACCGGTATAACTCAGAACCTAAACAGAACATTTGCTTGAATGATTGGGAACGGGACAAGTTCTCCTCTGCTTGAAGTAGAGCTATGAAGATATAAATGTGATATTACTTTAAGCTGACCTAAGAGGAAGGCCTATCTCCAAATAAACTGGACTGTAGAACAGTTATACAGAGTGAGAACAAATATTTTAGACAGTAGTGAAGTCCATATGCACCTGAAGTCATAAACCTTCCCATGCTTTTTCCAATTCCATTGGCTAATACACTCACTTATTTGCTTAAGTCAAATTGAAATTCTCTGCTACTTATGACCTAAACAGTCCTGAACAGTGGTGCTTGGAAATCTGTGGAGACATTTTTGGTTGTCACTATAATATAATAGTTCTATTGGCATTTGATAGGCAAGGACCAGGGATACTTAATGTTCTGTAAAGCCGCAGGAAAATTCTGCAGAGGAAAAAAAAAATTGTTCTGCCCCAAATGCCAGTATTGCTCCCTAGAGAAACACTGGGTTAGGTGGAAAGAGATGTGTCACTTGGAAGAAATCTTGCAATAAACAGCATGCATATAAGAGAAGATATATGTAAAAAAGTTTAGGAGATAAGGCAGATACCGATAAAATTGCAAGGGGCTTTACATATAGCAGTGGGGAGTGCAACTCTAAAAGCTTTCTTGTTGACAGTATATAAAATTATGCATTTGTATCTCAAAGTAATGCAGAGCCACAGAAGCATTTTGAGCAATAGAATAACATGATACAAAGCTGTGTTATAACCACCTCACACCCTTTATAATGGCTACTATCAAAAAAAAAATGAAACAAAACACAAAAAACAAAAACAGAAAGAGAAAACAAGTGTTGGCAAGGTTATGGAGAAACCAGTACACTTGTACACTGTTGATGAGGGTGTAAAATGGTATAGTCATTGTGGGAAACAGTATGGAGGTTCCTCGAAAAAAAAAATACAATTTCCATATGACCCAGCAATTCCTCTTCTAGGTATCTAGCCAGCCCTCCATACCCATGGTTTCTGACTCTGTGGATACTGAGGGCTGACTATAATTAACTGTTTGAGGATTTGGGTATCCAAGGGGGTCCTGGAGCCAATTCCTAGTGGATATCAAAGAAAAACTGTATATCCAAAAGAATTGAAAGCAGGGTCTCGAAGAGATATTTGTACACCCATGTTCATAGCAGAATTATTCACAATGAAGCTAAAGCATGGAAGCAACCTGAGTGTCCATCGATGGATGAATGGATAAGCAAAATGTGGTACATACATACAATGGAATATTAATTTGCCTTAAAAAGGAAGGAAATTCTGTAATATGCTACAATGTGGTTGAAGCTTGAGAACATTATGCTAAGTGAAATGAGCTACTCACAAAAAGTCAACTACTATATAATTCCAATTATATGAGGTACTTCGAGTACACAGAATCATAGAGATAGAAAGTAGAATGGTGTTTTCTGGGGGTATGTGAGAATATGGAGTTATTGTTTAATAGTATATTTTTCAGTTTTACAAGATGAAAAGAGTTATGGGGTTGGATTATAGTGATGGAGGTACAACAATGTGAATGTGTTTAACATCACTGACTGGACACTTAAAAATGGTTAAGATGATAAATTTTGTTATGTGTATTTTAACACAATAAAAAAATAAAAATAGGGAAAAAAAAGAGCAGGGATATAGGATGACTACTTTGAAAGAAAGACAGTGAGTAAATTACTAAGCAGAGAGACAGGAGGCAGAAAGACTAATTGGGTAGCCCAAAACACTCATGCTTTTCTTTATAGAAGAAATAGTGTACTTACACTCTCATTTTTTTGTTTTTTTGGTTGTTGTCTTCCCAGCATATCAAGATTAGATAAATTTTAGAAGTTCAATAATAAATCAACCCTTTGGCAAGGAGTGTGTGTGTGTGTGTGTGTGTGTGTGTGTGTGTGTGTGTGTGTGTGTCTGTCTCTTATGGCTAAAGTTAAAATAAGAGACTATGACCAAACACAGAAAGATAATTAGTACCATCTTGATATGAAGTGTGTTTCTAGTTCTTTTGTGAGTAATAGTGATTATCTTAGCCTACATAAGACCATTTTTATTTGATTAGAACTACAAAGCTGTGAAATGACTGAATATGAATTTGGTAACTTCATCCATCAGACACTAATCCAAGTATGAACTTTAATAAGAATATACTTAGTGCAAAATATGTAGAATGAGGCAAAACACAATATATTTAATGAACATGTATGAATGAAAATATGTATTTTAGTTTCTGTCAATACAGATGATACATTTCTTGCTTAGTTTGTCTAATTGGTAAAGTGACATAACATACAACTGTGATCTCTATTGACTCAGAGATTCATATTCTTTGGACGTTGCTGCATGGTGTATGCTTTGCTATTAATAATTAGTATTTTTATCTACCAGAATGTGGATTAATTGTTAGCAACAGGCCTATGCGTAATGGAAACACAGAACTGGAATATGACATTTTGTTTTGATTCTGGGAAGTTTAATTATTGAGACTATAAATATTAAGCAAAGAGTTTAAATATTTTGATCACTATGATGGACTGGATATTTGTATCCCTCAAAAATCCATATGTTGAAGCTGTAATCCCCAGTATGGCTGGTGGCTGTATTTGGAGACAAGCCTCTAAGGAAGTAATTAAGTTTAAATGAGGCCATAGGGTAGGGTCCTGATTTCACAGGATTAGTGTCTGCATAACAACAAACACAGAGCTCTCTCTCTCTCTCTGCATTCACACACCAAGGAGGAATGGCCACGTGAGGACATAGTGAGAAGTCAGCTACCTACAAACCAGGAGGGGTGTCCTCACCAGGAAGTGAATCAGCTGGCACCTTGATCTGAGGCTTGTAGCCTCCAGAACAGAGAGAAAATAAGTTTCTATTTTTTTAAAACATGAAGTCTATGGTATTTTGTATTGGTAGCCTGAACAGACCAACACAATCATTCTTCACAAAAATAGAGGCAAATTAAAGAAAGTATATAAAGAAAGACCAAAGAAATAAGAATTGATTTTTGTGGTCAATTCTTAAAACACATAAGGAGATAAATTATTTATTCTGTGATCAAGCAAATATGGGACAAAGAATAAAACAGTATTACCAATATTGAACACAAGATATGAAAAGAATTCTTACTAGAAAAGGATTAATTTCTGATGGACTTTCTGCCTCTATTAAGAATAGATGACAGTTATCATATAATAGAACAAGTTTTTCCCTTTACATTATTATTTTTCTCCTACTAGTTTCCAATCTCTTTGGGGCCAATAACTCTACCTGTGTCTGTATTTATATCCACATCTGTATTTATGTCTAATAAAGGCTTGATGATTGTCCCTAGTTTTCATTTCAAAAATATGTATTGATTGATTCATGGATTTAAAAACTAGCATATCACATCATATTTTTATTATCTATTCTCTGGCCCATATACCTACCAAACTACACATTTCTTGAAGGGGGAACTGTGCTTTTACACCATGCAGTAGGTATTCAATACACAGATACTGAGTGTAAATAAATGACATAATACATCAAACTGAAAACAGGAAGCTGTGAGTTGGGTTAAGAGACTACTTTCTTGAATGGGAAATTAATTGTGAAAATGTCTCCGCAGTTGGGAGCCACTGTCATCAGGGACCTTAAAAAGGAAGCTCAGAGAATGCTAAAAACTAACAAACATGCTAGAGGAGACTGAAAGTGAAGATTCTATATTGAAAAAGCTTTGGAACAGAAAAGGTTTTATAGAACCATATACATGCAGGACAAGATAAATTAACACTGAACTCTAAAGACAGGAATATATATATATATATATATATATATATATATATATATATAAAAGCATTTGCAAAACATAATTGCTTCTGCTTAATCTATTTAAAAGAATCTTAAAATGCTAGAGAGTAGGTCGTTATACAGTGTAGAAGTCTATAAAGGTTCTGACAAATAATCTTTCCTTCTCAATTGTCCAACACACCAAATGCATGACCTTTGTCCGTCTCAAAGCATCTGTTCCTTGAATATGTTTCGATCAGAGCCAACTAACAAATATAAACATAGCTAATAACCTTCTGTTCTGCAGTACCAGCTAGTTAAAGACAATAATAACTGTGAAACAGTGAGACACCTCAGACTTCACATCACCCATTGCTTTAGAAAATTTTCAAGGGCAAATGTACTTAACATTGAATGTAGGTTTGAATGTAGGTAACTTCCCTCTCCTGAGTGGTAGCTTTGAAGAATAATTAGGAAGCACTGGAATAAAAACTGCATTTTACAAAATCCTAGATTTAGTCATGCAACTTGATGTCAGGAAACAGCTTATTTCAGAAGACAAAAAGCAGAGAGTATAAAGAACTGAAATGAGAGATGGGAGTGAATGAAGGAGGGGAAAGGAGGAAAAGAAAGAAAACAGCAAAGATCAGGATTCTGTCAGAGTATGCCAAAGGTCAAATTATGTTTAATAACCTTTCTAATTTTATGAGGTATAAATATGATGATAGTCATGTCATGACATCATTTGCCCTAGAACTGAAGGAATGCTTGGTCATTTAGATAATGGAGCTAAGGATGGTAATAGGATGAAACGTGTAGTGCAGGGTGACAGGTTAGTTCTTTTAGGATCACAGCCTCCTTCCTAGCATTGCATAAAAAGGATTATTATATTGGCTTTCAGAAGTATCTTGACATTTCCATTAAAATCATGATTTTGACAGGTTTATATATTCAGCCCCTTTCATTTGCATGGGATTGAAACTTGACATTAGAAATCCTCTAACCAAATGCATTTTAAACATGATGCATATTTGCATATTTATGTGTGAACACAGTAAGCGCAACATGTAAGTCTACAGAGCACATATCACTTTTTAATAATCCTTCTACTTTATAGTTGTTACTGAATTGCTCATTACTTTGGTAAGTGTTACATAATCTACCAAGAGGTGAAAAATATTTGAAGAGTTAAGATGAATGTGGTCTGCCTGAAAGTGATATTTTTGGTAGTGCCCAGGATATTTGGTACTTAGCAAGTTAAGTAGCCTGAGCTTTTAGGGCAATTCTTAAAGCCATTCATATAATTTTAACATGTTATTAAATTTTTTTCATACCTTTTGGCTTTTATTTTTCAAGAGCTATGCATTTCATTTCAAGTCCTCCATGCAGACTCATTATCACTTATCAGGTCAAAATGGGCTTTCTTGACTGTTGCCTATGCTCTAGCTACTCAAAGTGTGGCTGGAGGACCAGCAACATTGGCAGCGTGTATGAGCCTTTTGGAAATGGCTCAGGCCCCACATCAGAATTGCCTTTTGCCTCTTAACAGGATGCCAATGTTTAATGTCCCAGGGAACATTAAATTCTGAGAAGTTCTAGTCTAAGCTATCCTCAGAACAAAAACAAATAAGCAAAAAACTCTGTAAAATATCCTAGGATTTTCAATTTAAAAATTATCAATATAGGTAGACATAACCAATTACCAAACCTTTCAGCCTTTCACTAGAAGCTTGATGTTACAGGCAAACTTCTCAAATCCTTGAAATGTTCATATTGCCATTTCCACTACTGTGAAAGCCCTCTCTAGTAGGGGTACAGAAACTCGTCCTTGGGCCAAATCAGGCTTGTAGACTAATTTTTGTATGGTCTGTGAGCTAAAAAAGATTAGCATTCTTCGTGGTTGAAAAGAGTAAAAAGAAGAAGAATATTTCATGACACATAAAAATTACACAAAATTCAAATTTCAGGGTCTACAAAGTTTTAGATAATTTACTTATTATCTATGGCTACAACTAAAGATTTGAGTAGTTGCAACAGAGAGTGTATGTCCCACAAAGACAAAAATATTTGCTTTTTGGCCCTTTAGTGAAAAAAAAAATTGTGGACCCCTGCTGTACAGTATAGGTTTTGTATGTGTGTAACATGTGATAATACTGTTCAACATGAAGTCACTTTGTTAAATAAAATCACTCAATGTTCTTTAGAACTCTGGATACTCAAGACAGATGAATAGAGAAATAAGTATATGAATCAGAAATTATTTTTATTACATTTTGAGATCACGAGACAAAAATCTCATACCATAAATAAACATCCATAACATTTCACATGGGTAAATTCTTAGATTATTATACAAGGACTTTAGAATGATGTTTAAATTTATGGGAATGACATGCTGTGAAACCTTGTAGAAGCAAAATTGACTGCATGCTTACTTCTGCTCAAATTAGGATATTGCTCCTGTTAGATATTCTTTGGAACCTCAAAGTTTCTGGTTTGGAGTGGACTCTTTGATATTTCTCTTTTTTCAGAGTGGACATCCCCAAATTGTCCACTTCAACAGATATATTACTAGTGGTAATAAATCCCTTCCAGGACATGGTCACAGAACTAAAATAGACAAAAATTCTTGGTGAAGAGAAAATATCTATCACAAAGTCCATGAGTTTTATGACAAAGGCAAGAAGGAAAAGCAGCAGTTCAGGCTGGTGTACTTAAAACACTGTTAGCAGATTAGAAGATAGCCACTGACAGGAAAAATGGGGAGCATGAAGAACTATTGCCATGATTATAGCTTAGGAAAAGGACAAAGGGCCTCAAAAACTTATGAAGGCATTACTCTAATGTTGCAGAATATAATGATGGCTGGTCATAATAATGGCTCTGAGTCAAGAAAAGAGGCACTTATCTTAGCACTCTCTGTTTAAAATAATAATAATAATAAACCAATGTAATGTTTGACACAGTTCAGAAGGATCCCCATCAAAATGCTTAGCTCTGCTGCTAAGGAGAGGTGCTTTAGGTGTCTGGAATATTTGAATATGTGAACAACTTTGCAGACTACGCTGGGTATAGGAGATCTCACTATTCTAAAACAATGCCTAGAAATAGCATGCCTGTACTTGTTTTAACCAGCAGGGTCAGCAGTCAAGGAAGAGAGGTTATTTCATTGGAGAGAGCAAAAGTATCTCGTGAGGCAGGTAAACAAATGTTTTACCAATATAATTTTTTTTTCCCTTTGCATTCAAAGTTTTATTAATTATTTTTCACTGTGAATCTTGGTAAGAATCACATTCTGCACTAGAGAAAGCAAAAGTACAAAGTGATAAGATCCGTTAAAAAAAGGTTAAACATATTTTTAAAAGTGAGAAACTTACCCAGAAGGTTTTCCAGTCACCTTCTAGGTCTTTAGACAGTTCTTAAGTAATGTGCAATATATAGCCCACATTTACTCAAATAAATTGGTTTGAAAATGTGTAAAAGTGAGTATTCCAAATGCTTGCCTCTGAGAATAAAATGTGTTTCACTGCATTCTAGCAATGAGCACCATTTTAGCATTCAGCTAGTGATTCCTTTATGGGCTGTAACTTGGCTCATTCATCAGCCTGAAATGGGCTAATTTAAAATAGTCCGAGAAAGAAAAAGAGAGAAAAAAACTAATTGTCTGCAAAGAGGTGTTAAGAATGAAATAAAAATATAGAAAATTAGGAGTTGAAGAGGTATCTGTTTCAGCTGTCACAGCCCAATGTCTGAGGATGCGTACCAGTAATTTGTGAAGATGTGTGGGTATTGAATTGCTCCGTGCACAAAGCCAGTCTAGTGAGTGATAACTCCAATACCAGCTTTGACTTGAGTGGATTAGGTGCTAAGTGGGTTTAACAAAATTACACAGAGCATTACATCATATTCCTCCCACTTCTTGTGACAGAAGCTATTACTCCCGTCGGACTCTTCTGAAAATGAAGTGGTCGAGAATATGAAAGTGGTGAAAGGGTAAGGGGATAAGAATGATGGAGTAAAAAGGGGATCCTTATGACTAGCCCTTGTACTCTGAAAAATCGGGGAGAGTTTTGCCAAAATCAGAAGTGCTTGGCTTAAAGTTATATCTTAATAATATTTCTACTCTTGTGAAGATTTAGCAAGATTATCCTTAAAACTTGCTACTTGTATTTTCGATTTTGGACTTCCATAAATATTTGAGATAAATAAGAATCAATAAAAATGGCTCCTGGGCTTCCCTGGTGGTGCAGTGGTTGAGAGTCCGCCTGCCGATGCAGGGGACACCGGTTCGTGCCCCGGTCCGGGAAGATCCCACATGCCGTGGAGTGGCTGGGCCCGTGAACCATGGCCGCTGAGCCTGTGCGTCCAGAGCCTGTGCTGCACAACGGGAGAGGCCACAACAGTGAGAGGCCTGCGTGCCGCAAAAAAAAAAAAAAAAAAAAAAAAGCCTCCTACATGGTGACAATAGCTAACAAGACTGTTATAACTATGTGAGGTGACCGCTAACAAAAGACATTGGGGTGAGCATTTTGCAATACATATGTTTATGAAACCATTATGTTGTATAACTGTTTCAGGTGATATATAATGTTATATCTCAATTATATATCAGTAAAATTGGAAAAAAGAAAAGAAAAAAGTTACTTTTTCCTTCTCTCTCTTCCTCCCTCCTTCCTTCCTCTCTCCCTCCTGCCCCTTCCTTCTCTCCCTTCCTTCCTTTCCTCCTTCCCTTTTCTCCCCCCTCCTTCCCTTCTTTTCTTCATGCCATGGCCAGGCACTGGACAATCACTGAGGATACAGATATAAACACACAGTACCTGCCCTTAAGCAGCACACCTGGGCTACTATAATACAGAAACAAAAAGAAACATAGCAATGGCCAGTCTGTAAGACCTGGCCAAAAAAAAGAAAAAGAAAAGAAACTCTCTGCTTTGGAGTTACACAGATGTTCATATCAGTCACTGATGTAATACGTGAGTGTGAAACTGAAAGGATCTATGGTACCGAATGTTGGCTGAATGAATACAAAATCAGCAAAATTGAGATGCTCCTCTCTTAACCAGACAATAGGTTAATTTCCACTGAGAAGTAAAGATTGTTAAAAATAATAATACAAACAACTGTTAAATGTCTACTGACCAAAAGAGGATGCAAAAAAAGTCATATCATCTCATCTGACTTAAATTCTCAAACAATTAGCACTTGAATTTGAAGTTCCACATCACTTTGCTAACGAGTTATTTTTCATTGTAAAACCCTGCCAATTACCTTCTAAATAAAAGAGGAGACCTCATGAACTAAATCCTTATCTCATGAGGCAATTTGACTCTGGACTTGGCTTCTACTACCTTAACCAAATGCTTTAAAACACAGCTACTGATTTTTCTTTCTCTAAGAATGGGCAGAAGGTAAATGGATTCCAAAGCAGAAAGGGGAGTGCTACTAAAAGAAGTTTTTCTTGCAAGATATCACATGCAATTTCACCAGCAGTGAGACAACAATATTTTTCACCAATTTAATTGAAGTATATATGCCCATAGCAGGTGATATCCCAATGATATGTTTTGTTAATGGTCATCTTAGAAATATTCTGATTGGAGTCCATTTATATTACATTTATTTGAGTCTGAGGTATTTTTAACTATTTTTGTCTTTTTATTCAATCCATTCAGCTAGTGTTAGTCTTTCCACAAAATAGAGTGTTTTGTTTCACAGGGTAACAAAAGGAATGATATTTTAAGCATTGGATTTAGATTTGAAGAAGTAATACAATTCTATTCTATAAACTAAAATTGTTTTCTCCTTGAAATCCCTGGATAAGTATGACTATAGAAGAGCCACCTCTTCATTTAATGCTTAATAACTCAGAGGTACAAGATTGGCCTAATGAACACCTGAAGACACAAAAGTTAGACTTTTTTCACATTTTACTCAGATATAATCCCTCATATTTCTAGGGCTGGACAAATGCAGATGACTAAGGGCATATTTTTACTATGCTCAGTAGAAAATGATAAAGCATCTACTCCTTTTTCGTCACTAACTTAATTGTGATTTTTTTTTTTTTTTTTTTTTTTTTTGCGGTACGCGGGCCTCTCACTGTCATGGCCTCTCCTGTTGCGGAGCACAGGCTCCGGACGCGCAGGCTCAGTGGCAATGGCTCACGGGCCCAGCCGCTCCGCGGCATGTGGGATCTTCCTGGACTGGGGCACGAACCCGTGTCCCCTGCATCGGCAGGCGGACTCTCAACCACTGTGCCACCAGGGAAGTCCCCTTAATTGTGATTTTGATCACACTGGAATGCACTGAGCCTAACAAATTTTTGAAAATTATTGGCATAGCTAAAATTCTCCTCTTTGAAATGAAAAGGAAAAAAAAAAAAAAAAGAACTTATAAACTACCTTACTTATAATACGAGTTTGGGAATATCTATGAGAGAATGGAGAAAGGTTGAAATGTTTTCAAGCATATTCGCTCAGAACCTGGGGTGAGGGCCGAAGCAGGAACTCAAGCTTTTAGAGAAGAATTGACTATTTAGAGAAGGTTTAGATTATTAACTTAGTTGTGTTATTTTTAAGTAACATCTTCCATTTCAGTTAAGAAAAAACTTGCATTCTTATTTTCAACCTAAAGAATAAAGCCTCGTCTACTGCCGTTACCATCTTTCCTTTGAATACGGTGTGTGTGTATGCGTGCACATGTGTGTATGCTAGAGAAGAGTACAGGGAACACTGAGAGAAAATGTCATAATTAATGGAAAAAGAAATGATTATTAGTGGGAATTCTGCAATAATGTGTCAAGGACCTGCCCCAAAATAGCTTCAGGTTGATGGGGAACACTTAACTGCCAGTGGTTTAACTGTTACTGACAGAAATCCCCTAGGGCGAGGCAAGTGATGAGCAGTGCAAGATGCAGGCAGAACACATTTCTGGACAAATGCACCAGGCCTCGTTAAACGTGGAAACTGCCAAGATGCACCAAGATGTCTTAAGCCTGTACCCAGACCCCCACCAAACCTGATCATCTTTCAGCACAGACATCAATGTTTCTGATATATTTACTGACAAAAGAAGGATCCTTGAGATATCCTGACATTGGAAACATCACCCAACAGAACTCTCAGGTTTGGCTGCCTCATGCTTTAATATATCTATACTTAATGCACATCTCTCGCTTTGATTCCCGATGAGCTCTCTATGAGATGTGAAAGAAAAATGATTTAACATTTTGCTTAATGTTGTTGTGAAAATCACAGGATACATTTCAACAATTAGTGTTGTGGTGTTTTTCTAACAGTTCCTGGTAACCATAAATGGTAAAACCGTAGAGTTCAAAATGTAATCATATTTAACAACTATTCTGTGTTCCTGGACTGATAACAGTGAGTTTTGAATCCTTAGTTTCCTGTTTCTCCACGGTAACTTCCCAATCATGAAGATAATTTATCCAATAAGTTATTGCTAAATACTCTTATATCATTTTAGACTTATTCTATGGAAAAGACTATAGGGATGTCAAAAACTTCGAAAATAAACAAATAGTCACATAGTTACTTCATTGAGCCTATAGCTACTAAAATTTGCCTGGAAGTATAAGCATAGCATAAAATAATAAATATCAAATTTGCGACATTCCCAACATTGAAAGCAAATAGAGAGATATTGGTCATTAAGATGGTTTCAATATGACACTTCAATATAGTAGTAGTTAAGGAAGAAGACAAATTATTTTACCTAGTCAAAGAAATGTTCCAAAGTGTTCTTTAGGTGATAAAAAAATGGCAAAGTAATTGGAAAAAATGTTTAGGATCCTGTTACTTTCTAGTGGTGTTTTCACTGTAGATGAACAGGTTTCAGATCCTTTCTTTCTAAAAGAAAATCTTTCCACTTATTTTCCCCCCCAAGAAGAGCACAAGTTGGGGTAAAAGGAGAAGGGGACAGAATCATATATCTATTAAGAGAACTGTGGTTAAGGTTGGGTTCACATCCAGGCCCCACTGCTTGTTAATTCTATAACCCTTGCAAACTATCTCCTCTCTAGAAGCCTCGGTTTTCTCACGGATTACATGTTGAAACACAGTAGTGTGTGCTTTATAAACGACTTGGGTTATTGTGAGGAATAAAGGACACAACGCATGTTGATCAAGTCTGACATGTGTCTGGCACGTGCTGCATTAATCAGTGAGTTCTATCATTGTGTTGGATACAGCGGTATTTTCACTACAGCCTCAACATTTATGAAAGTCCTCACTAAGAGCCATGGTGAAATAAGCTTAGGAAATAATAAGTTAAAGAACATAGGACCTATATCTTGACTGTAAGTCTTCTGAGATATTTCAGTTTCCAAGGATGTATCATAAACTTTGAGGAAAGAAACAAATATGTAAGGCTTTACAATTTTATTTGAAATCCCTTTCTAATCAAGTGAGACTTACATGCCACAGAACAAACTTTGAAAGTGTCACACCTTTTATCTGTAGCCATCCAACTGGATACCCCAAGTTGAGTCTCTCACCCCATTAGTAGATGTCTCAGGTGTGCTGTCAGAGTTACCACTAAAACTACAGCCCTTGATATTATTTCCCATTAATTCGAAAACCTTCATCTGCTTTCCATGATTGCAGAAGTTCTAAACTCTTTAGTATGGCATTTGATGACTTTGAAAGTATGGCTTAAACCTTTCCTTCCCATCTCTTTTCTAAGCATACCAATGTCCTTTGGAAGCACTGGGTATCCATGGTTTCTCACCCTATTTTCTAAACCTACAGTGAATCCAAACTACTTCTCCACCTGACAAAACACACTCAACTCTCAAGAAACAACTCATGTGTCCACATCTCTGGATGCTTTCCCAGTACCATTTTCTTTTCAGATAGAACCTCTGAACTTTTATAATATTCTTTTATATTGTTTAGGTATACAAATCTATTAAAGATTATTATTGTTATACGTTGTGACTGAATCCATTTATCCTCCTTCTAATAAATTCAGAAAGAGAATGGACATTCTAAAAAAAAATCTTCAAAACCTAACATGATGTCTGGTCCATAGTAGATAATCAGAAAATTGGCTGTGAAAAACTGGAAATACTGGAAAAACATGTCAAAGCCTAGACACTGAAACTGTGGATTACAATAAATATTTCCATATATGGAAGAGAGAGATCTACCATTGCTCTACTAAAACCCAGATCCGCCTCAGGGCAGGTGACTACAGGTGTGTTTGCCTGCAGACAGTGAGTACAAGTCAAATTATGTCAATTCCTTCTAAAATTAAAGGGTATTTCTTAGTTCACTGTCAGCAAGAGAATTGGGACAGTCATAGGTAACTTGAATCAAGGGGAAACTCTTAGTTTATGTCTACTGGGAGAAGATGAATAAAACATATAAGTGGGAATTTCATAACCAGTTTTTATATTTAACAAATGCTATGGATTAAAGTTCCCTTAAGTTGCAGGAAAGATGTACTGTTCACTTTTAAGGAAGAAGTAATTTTCCTCATTACAGTAAAAATAAGCCTCACCTAATAAACTTTGCAACACACACACAAAGAATATTTCTTCTGAAAGAGCAACTACACTTAAACTGCTTTCAAATTGTCTGGGCCTTCTGGAGCTTCCGCCACCATCAGGAAGAATATAAAGATTGTTTGATTTATGTGGAAGGGGAAAATAAATTCTGTGCAATAGTCAAATGCAAAAAATATTGAATACAAAATAGACATTATACGAGAATTTAGTATTTTAAAAACAGTTAACCTTTAATACAAAGTTCTTACATATGCCTATATCTGAGTTCAAATTCTTCTTGAAAAGAGACAGAAACAGACTGTTAACAATCATGTATGTCCAGAGATTTTGGTAAATGAACATAATCTACTTAATGGAGAAGAAAGAACCTTAGATTAGGAAACTTGTATATCTATTTATAAGGAATCATATGTTCATTTCTTGACTGAAACATTCTTCAGTCTGAAAGAGAAGCCAATCTGACCTGCTGATGCTGTGAAGAATTCATATAGATGAAATGAACTGTTGACAGAAATACCTTAGAGCAGCACCTCCCAACCTTCTTAATAACTCTTGAAAGAAAGGAACCATGTAAGATTCACCTACATAAATTTACACATCCTGAGGGCAACCTCACTGCATGAGGTTCAAGGCTACTACAACTCAAACAGGAAGTTGTCGTCTTCAGTGGTTTGAGTATCAGAGGAAGGAGCTTCTCCCAGAAAGGCTGGAGATAAATCAGGAAAAATATCTCAGAAGGACAAACCCTCAAAAGAGGGAATACCTCGTTTGAGTTTAAACTATTATCAAATACTTGACAGATTCATGAACTACATATGAATAGGAAATACTCCAGAAAGCCCAGTGGAAAGCAAAAAGTTTGAAGGCTAAGAAATCTAAGCCAATATTTCAGCTGCTACTGACCACAGGTGATACTGAGATTGGAATACATTTAATTAGAAAAGCTGGATAAAAACACTAAACTTAACATTAAAAGTACAGAAGGGTCAGACATTTAAAAATAAAGCACAGATTGTTTGCACGTTAAAGAAAATAATATGTCTACTATTCACAGTAAACATGAGAAAGCTGGTGTGGCTACACTGTATTAGATATTCGAAGCCGGGAGTATTACAAGAGATAATGAATGCCATTTCACAATGATAAAATATCAATTCATCAGGAAAATATAAAAACCATAAATATGTATGTGCTAACAGCAGATTTTCTAAATATATGAAACAAAACCAGACAGAATTAAAGGTAGAAATAGATAAATAGACAACCTAGTTGGATATTTTAACACTCCTCTTAATCTCAATAAATGATAAAGCAAAAATTTAAACAAAACTCAGTGAGATAAGAGAAAACATGAACAACCCTATAAAGAAGCTTAAGCTAACTACAATTTATAGAACCTCACATCCAACAACTGCAGAAATCATATTATTTTAAAGTGCACATGGAAAGTTCATAAAGACATATTATCAACTATCAACAAATTTCAAGAGCTGAAACCAATTACCACAACAGAATTAAGTTAGAAATCAATAGTGATAAGATACCTAGAAAATTTTCCTAAAATACAAAAATTAATCAACACACATAAATAATCATGGTTCCAAAAAATTACAAGAATATCAGAAGAAAAAATTATAAAGTGTATGAAAATATATATATTTTTTTTAATTTTGGGAAATGCCTACATTGTTGCTTAAGGGAATATTTACAGCTTTAAATTCTTATAATATAAAAGGAAAAAATAAGTTTAAAATCTGTTATCTAAGTTTCCTCCTTAATAATTAAATGCAAATAAGTAGAAAGAGAGAAATAATAAATGTAAGGGAGAAATCAATGAAGTAGAAAAAGAAAAAAGAGAAAATAAAGCCAAACAATGGCTCCTTGGAAATTATATAAAATAATAATCTCCTTCCAAGACTGCTCAAAAGAGATAAAATACAATATATCAGTATCAGGAATAAAATAATTTTGTTATAAGAGATTCTATAGACATGAAAATCATAAAAATGAATATATTATAAACAACTTTGTACCATAAATTAGACAGTCTAGATGAAATGAACAGACTCCTTGGAAATTACAACTTATAAAAATTGACATAAGAAAAACACAGAAAGCCCAAAGGACCCTATAACTATAAATAAATAAAATTTGTAATGAAGAAAAAAATCTTCTCACAAAGAAATGGGCCTGTCAATATGGTTTGACTGTGAATTTGCCAAACACTTAAGTAAGAAAAAAATAGAAATCCTAGACAAACTCACTTTATGTGGCTATCATAGCTTGATTCCAAAACCTGAAAAAGATATTGTGTAAAGGAAATTAGAGACCAAAATCACTCATGAACATAGATACAAAAATCCTTAACAAAATATTAGCATGTGGAATCCAGCAATATATAAAAAATAATACACCATCACCAAATGGAGTTTATCCCAGAAAAGCAAACTCTGTTTAACACTGAAAAATCAATCCATAAAATTTACCACATTAACAAGAAAAAGGAGGAAAATGCCACCTAAATCAAAAAAGGGTGTCCACTTCCATGATTTCTATTCAATATTCTGGCCCTAGTCAGTGCAATAAGGCAAGAAAAAATAATGAAAGGCATAAATACTGGAAATAAAAAATAAAACGAGGGTTATTCACAGATAACATGATTATTTTGGTAAAAAAATCCTAAGGAATTCTACAAAGCAAACAATAGACCTAATGAATAACCAATTTAACATTGTCACAGGTAAAATATCAGTATACAAAATTAACTGTAGTGCTATAGACCACCAATAAAGAACTAAAAAATAAGATTAAAAAATGAATCAATACTATTTACAATATCATCAAATAACTTAACTGGTTAATAATATATTTAAGAAAGAATTCAAAGATTCAACCCTGAAAAATACAAAACATTACAATGAGAAATGTTAAAAGACCTAAATAGATGAAAAGATATAACATTTTCACAAATTAGAAAAATCAATATTGTTATTGATTTTCAACATTTTCAACATTTATCTATAAATTCAATATAACTCCATTTGAATCCCTAATAGTTATTTTTCTGGAAAAATTGACAAGTTTATTCTAAAATTCATACAAAACTTCAAATAATGTAAAAGAGCCAAAACAATCTAAAGCCAAACAAAACACACTGCTGTAGAAATGACCATAGAGCCACAGCAATCAAAACAGTAAGCATAATATAAATATAGACTTATAAATCAAAGAAACAAATGAGAGTGTTCTGAGAAAAGACTCATTTTTATATAATCCATTAATTTTTGACAAAAACACCATTTCAATTCAATGGGGAAAGGACACTTCATACAAATCATACTGGAAAAAGCATAAATAGATGGGGAGAAATGAGCCTCAATCTTTATGTTACATCACAGACAAAAATTAACTGGAGTTGCCTCACAAACCAAACTGTAAAACTTCAAATGATAAAGCTTCTAGAAGTAAACTAAGACTTCTAGAAAACTAAGTGACTTAGAAAACTGTCACTTTTTTTTGTGCCTCTGGGACAAGCAACAATTTCTTAGGACACAGAAAATACTAAGTATTTTTTTTTTAAAAGTGATAAATTGGATTTCATTAAAATGATAAGGTGCTATTCATCAAAGGCACCAAAACTGAGAAACAGAAGGCATTCAATAGACACAGAATACGTATCTGTAATACATGTACCTGACAAAGGACTTGCAGACAGAATGTAAAAAGAATTTTTACATAAAACAATAACAAGAACAGCAATAACAGCAAAAGCCCCAATTAAAACCATGGGCAAAACTGCTGAACAGGTCTTTCACAAAAGAAGATATAATATATATATATATATATATATATATATATATATATATATATATATATATATATATTCAAGACAATAAACACATGAAAAGAGGCTCAGCATTATTAGCTATCGGGGAAATACAAATTAAAACATTCACACTTGAACAGCTAAAATTAAAAAGGCTGATGTCACCAAATCTTGGTAAGGATATGGATTATTACTCTCATACATTGCTGGTGGGAGTGTAAAATGACAGAACCACTTCTGAAAACTGTTCGGCAGTTTCTTCTAAAGTTAAAAATGTATTTACTCTATGATCCAGCTATTTTACTCTTAGGATTTCACCTAAAAAACGAAATGGACAAATATGCACATGGGGAGAATTTGATAAGAATTTCATAGTCTGGTCCACAAGAGGCAAAACCTAAAAGCAATACAAATGCCATAATCAGAAGAATGGCTAAATTAAATTGTGATACATTCATACAACAGTACTCAGGGAAAAAACTTTCTGAGTTGCACAGTTAACTACATGGATGAATTTCCAAAACATTACAGTAAGTGACAGACCAAATAGAAATACTACATACTATATCATTTTATTTAAATGAATTTCAAGAAAAGATTTGATAGAATGACAGAAATCAAATCAGTAGTTGTCTATAGAGACAAAAAGTGACTTTAAGGAAGCACTAGGGAACATTCTGGGACAGTGGAAATATTCTATGTCTAGATCAGGATGGCCGTTACACAGATGCATGAATTTATCAAAATTTTTCTAATCACATACTTAAGATCTCTGAAGTTACTGCATGTAAGCTTTACCTCAGTAAAAAAATATATATTCTGTCATGTTATGAAATGGGCTTTGAGAGAAATTTAAGTTCAGCTGCAGAACAATAAAATTACAGTTATTTGCACACCTTCGTGCTCACTTTATACAAATACACAAACATACTCAAACAAATTCTTGCAACTACTATTAATACATTATCCAAAGAAAGTAATCATTTTTAAGTACAAGAGAGGAAAACATGGTAATGATAATTTCTGAGATGTGTGAAAATTAGCATTTTCAATATTTTGATTTTTCCTGTCACTTAATAAAAATTTTGCATTTGAAGTTTTTTCTATATTCTGTTAAATTCTGTTTATCTCATAAATAATGTTTTAAATAGACAGCTGTAAATGGACAGCACTGATTCTTATTTATTTTTACATGTTCTTTGCCAGACAGTATACCAGTTGATATTTAACATTTAAAATTGAAAGGAAAGCACAAAAATTTACTGTATCTCAAAAATAAGATTTAGTTTTACTTTAAAAATATGATGTCAGAGAAATATTGTTTGTTTACAAATCAAAGATATCATATCACATTTTTCTTTTAGTAAAATTAATAAAATTTCTATTTTTGCTCAAAAAATGTTAATGAAGTAAGATTAGGAATCAGACCCATTTTCTCTCAGAAGTGTTGGCTGTAACATTAGTGTCAAATATTTCATTTTGCAAAGGCATTATTTCATATAAGTGAATTTAATAATAACAATAATAAAGTAGCACATGTTAGTTTTTTGTTTAAAAGAAAATTCAAATTTGACAATGTGGACACTTTTCTCCTTTGGAAACTTGCAAGACAGGGTTATGTATTTTCCTGCCTGGTGGGCATTTCCATCTATCTTACAACCCTAAACCCTATCAGAAATATCACAACTTCTGTGATGTTTATATATATGTTTCAGATTCAGGGGAAAATGCAAAGAACAAATGCCGAGATTATTAAAAATTCTCATTCCCTATATTGAATTCAAGAAGGTACTAGCAAAAAGAGGGGGAAGGAATTACATCCCATGACCCTGTTTTATATTTCTCTGCATAACTAAGGCATTCACACCCTACTTTGTCATCCTTTATATTAATACCCTGATAAGTTATAAAGGTTTCCATAGGTATCACAAACTCAAAAGCCTGTAGGGTCATGTAGGTAACATAAATAAGCAAAGGAGTCTAGAAGTACATAATAAAGGGTGGTGGTAAGGATGTGACTTGGAGAGCATACTCTCTATATAAGGGCAGAAGGCACCTACTGCTGCCTGGCATGGTACCTCCAGAACTTCTGCATCTTCATAAGAGGCAAAAATATCTGCATTTTAATGCAAACTCTTTGATGTTGAAAATAAAGGTTCAAAAAAATTTAGTTAGCGTGCAAGCTAGAGAACCCACCTTCTGACCCAAAGTTATCTATGGGATGTCAGTTCACAACCTGTGACATAAAAATACCTTTCTTAATTTATCTCACCTGTAGTACATTAAGTGAGGAATTTTTATCACTTCCTTTTTAATGACAGGAAAAAAAAAAAAAAAAGACACGGAGATGCCCAAGAAATTAAGTTGATCATACAACCATGATTAGTTCCTGTATTTAAATCTTCTGCTTCCCAGTACAGTGCCCTTTGATCTAAACCTTTGAACTAGGCAGCCAATCTTCCAAACATCATGACTGATAAAAAGCAAGTTCAGGTTAGAGAGCAAAGGTAGCTTTAGGTAAACTTGGCTCCCTTTTCCTACTTTTTTGCTTTTGGGCTCCATCTGTCTCTGGTCATTTAGTGTCACTATTTCTTCCACTTATTCATCCTGCCCCAAACTCTATGATTTGGAAATAAAAACGGTGAATAAAGTTCGAAGAAATAAGACATTTATGGTTATTGGGCATAACTTTCACTTTAAAATGAAATGGCGAGGAATGGCAAATTAACTAAATCAAGTTATATAATATTTAAATTTGGGGCATCTATCACAGGCCAGGTGGAAAGCTGGAGTTGACAGGAAGGTTCAGAGACCCACCCAGCATTATGGAGGCTGTACTTCTTTGGTGACTGTGATTTACTGCATTCTAATCTGTGATTGAGTGATACCTGTGTAATTTGAGATAAAAAGACATAAAGAATTCTCCTAAAGCTACCTTGCTTTTTCCTTCCCTATAACTTTTAAAACTAAAAGAGAAGAATATAGAGATGATGGTAGATAATTTTACACAATGACTCATTTGTGTGTCAATTCCAAAGCATCACAGTGTTATAGCCTTAACAATCAAAAAAGAAATATTAGTAACTCATCTCTTCTAAGTTCTTCTAATTTAGGGGGTTCTTAGAAAATTCTGAGGTATGCAATATGCCAAGAAAAAGTGGTGCTTAGCACATTTCACAGTTAAAAAATGCTACTATAAAAATACATAATTCTACATTTATTACCTAGCTGGGAATTTTACTTTAGTGTCAAGGAATGAAATTCAACTATGAAGAAGCATGTTTATTTCACTCCCTCTTCTCCTTCTTTGTAACTATGTATGCATCACTAGATTGTAAGCGTCCTTTTTCCAGTATACATGCTGATGAAACTAATCATATGGTGTCTTATAGTTGTCCAGTGGAGCACATCTGGCTTTCTCGAGGACATGCTAAACAGACTTAAATCCATCAATAATCTCTTTTCAAACATTTTAACAAAAGGTATCAAAGGTTTGAAATGTGTCTTGAGATAACTCAAGAAATCTTGATAACTTGAGAAATCTCACATTACCACATCCAGGTATATTCTCACCAGGTATATTCTCTCCATTTATATGGATGCAATTCAAAATAAATGTGACTGGGCTTTCCAGGTATTCTTAGAGATAAAAATGGAGAGACATCAACTTTGTGTCTGAAACACACACACACACACTTATTTTGCATCTATATATATTATGTGTATATATACATAGTATAAATGTACATACTGTGTGTATAATATGAAAGTTTCTTATTTTTGCTTAGGCAAAAATAATAAATGTAACCACGTAGAGGAAGGATGTGGAGAATGACAGTAGTTCACATCTGAGCTCTGAAAAGACTGATGCAAAATGTCAATATCTGAGTTTTCAGCAATTTAATCACCTAAAGAAGCCATAATTGCTGCAGAAATTATTTTCTAAAGCTGACATTCTTGGCTTGATAAAAATATACAGACATCAAGGAAAAGCATCCTTTTCTTCTACTAAGGGGACTGAAAGTCTAAGCCTTTCTAACCAAGGAGAAATTTAGCAAGGATAGGCACCCCAAAATAGAAACAAAATAGGAAACTGATCTTTCCTAAAAAGAAACCATCTCTTGAGGTTACAAAACTCACTGTTTGTTAAAACTGCTCAACTAAAGCAGCTGAGAGAGCAGATATTTCAGATTATATCAGGCCATTAAAATTATTTTGCAATATTATTAGTTTCCATATTATATGGAATAATTTACTACAATTTTAAAAGAAAACAATACTTGCTGAAATAGTGTTACAGGGCATTTCATAGAGTAGGTACTTAATACATATTAATTTTCTCTACTTTTCCAAAGAGATAATCACAAAATATCTTATACAGGAGGAAAGGATGGATCATGTTCCTTCTCTTTACCTTGTCATTTTTAATTCAAATGTTAAAAGTCAATTCTTTCAAGATTTTTTTCTCAAAGTTTAATGGAACTCAGCAATAACCCAAATTATTATGAGTCAATTATGAGAAAACAATTATCAGGTACCTACACTCTGCCTGACACTTTGCTGGGTATTAAGAAAGGTAGATAAAAAACGTTTCTTCCCTTAAGTAGTTTTCAACCTAGTTGGAAAGACAAAAGGCAACAGATAGCACAGGAGAAAATGATACATAAGAATAACAGCTGAATTTGAATGGTGCCAGGAATTTACAGCATGGATATGTCAATTACCAAAACAAATTAATGGGCTACACTACGATTCAATATTCTAACATTTATGTGTTTTTGTACTCTATTTTTTGGCATTGGTTATAGTCTTACTGGTGGAGAAAAGGGGATATTTGTGTGAATAGTAGATTAACTGAACTGTCTGGGGAATGAAGGTAAGTAGATTTTCTAATTTTTTCATAGACTTTTGTTTAAATAGGGGAAAGAAGGTATTTTTTAACATGATGCTGCAATATTTCATGAATGATTTCATTGACTTTTCCTAAAAATAGTTTACAAAAAAATGCAAAGCATAGGAATTTGGGAAAAGTCCTTTTATATTAAAAGTCACACATTAAAATTACAAAGCATATACTGTAAGCAAGACAAAGTTGAACAGACCTTTCAAAACACAACCAGAATATTAGAGAATAATAATAAGATGTATTTAAAATATTGTACTTTTAAAAAGAAACTGCTGAATTCCTAAAATGTGAAGAAATACTATTGTAAATAAAGGAAATTATTTAAAAAATAAAAAGATGTAGGTAATTTGATGAAAGGGGATCATAATGAAGGGTTGAAGCTGGTAACAGTGAAGATTAGGCAGAAATGTACAAAGAAAGGGGAAATCACAGCAACATTTCTGAAAAAACTGCCTGTAGCAAAACTGAACCAGAAGGAGCTATGGGCATGTGAACAGTGTTCAATTCCTCTGCTCCTTGCTTCATTCAGCTTTGTTAGTATGCTTTGCACTGTGCTGCTTTTACGTGGTGGTAAAAATGCCACAATTTGCCAGAAGAATTGTTTATGGACCGCTGTGACTTCCACATGAAGATGATGGCATTCCTTAAGTGAAATAAGCCAGAGAAAGAAATACTGCATGGTATCACTTATATGTGTAATCTAAAAAAAAAAAGAAGTCAAACTCATAGATCAGAGAGTAGAATGGCGATTGCCAGGGGTTGGGGAAAACAAGAGGTGTTTGGTAAATGGGTACAAACTTCCAGTTATAAGATGAATAACTTTTGAGGACTGAATGTATAACATGATGGCCATAGTTGATAATACTGTATTATAGAATTGAAATTTGCTGAGATAGTACAATTTAAGTATTCTCACACACAAAAAAAACGATATTCAAGGTGATAGATGGGATTAACTTGATGGTGGGAATCCTTTCACAATGTATACATATATCAAATCATCAATGTTGTACACTTTAAATATATTGTAATTATTATAATTATTTGTAAATTATACAATAAAGCTTTCAATAAAGCTGAAAAGAAAAGGACAGAATTTGTCTATTTACCAACAATTTATAAGCTAATTTACATTACAGAAACATGTTGTAGCAGAAGAAAATTCAATTGTTTAAAAAAACAATTATATAATTTACTACCTTTGGATTTTCAAAGGGATATTTTGCTTTTTTTAATGAACACTAGGATATTAATATTCACAAAATTGTTTTAATAGTCTTTACAATATGTTGAAGGAGAAATACACTAAAATAAGTACTTACGACACAACATACTAAATATTAATACAGAGACACAAACAAAATGTAACTTTTAGAATCCTGAACATACTATTACTATTATCTTTCTGCCTTCAGTACCTTAGCTTTTAATGCCCTCCTCCTCCTTGGCCAGGGTCCAATTTCTTATTCATCTTACAAGAATTTCCTTCTTCAGAGCAAAAGCCAGCTCTACCCACCACCAGTCCCTCCCATCAGGAAACTTACAGAAGCCTCTTAGATAGCCTCATCCACCAGAGGGCAGACAGCAGAAGGAAGAAGAACTACAATCCTGCAGCCTGTGGAACAAAAACCACATTCACAGAAAGATAGACAAGATGAAAAGGCAGAGGGCTATGTACCGGATGAAGGAACAAGATAAAACCCCATAAAAACAACTAAATAAAGTGGAGATAGGCAACCTTCCAGAAAAAGAATTCAGAATAATGATAGTGAAGATGATCGGGGAACTCGGAACAAGAATGGAGGCAAAGATCGAGAAGATACAAGAAATGTTTAACAAAGACCTAGAAGAATTAAAGAAGAAACAAACAGAGATGAACAATACAATAACTGAAATGAAAACTACGCTAGAAGGAATCAATAGCAGAATAACTGAGGCAGAAGAACGGATAAGTGACCTGGAAGACAGAATGGTGGAATTCACTGCTGTGGAACAGAAAACAAAAAAAAGAAAGAAAATGAAGACAGTCTAAGAGACCTCTGGGACAACATTAAATGCAATAACATTTGCATTATAGGGGTCCCAGAAGGAGAAGAGAGAGAGAAAGGACCTGAGAAAATATTTGAAGAGATTATAGTTGAAAACTTCACTAACATGGGAAAGGAAATAGCCACCCAAGTCCAGGAAGCGTAGAGAGTCACATGCAGGATAAACCCAAGGAGAAACATGACGAGACAATATAATAATCAAATTGGCAAAAAATAAAGACAAAGAAAAATTATTGAAAGCACCAAGGGAAAAACGACAAATAACATACAAGGGAACTCCCATAAGGTTAACAGAGGATTTCTCAGCAGAAACTCTACAAGCCAGAAGGGAGTGGCATGATATACTTAAAGTGATAAAAGGGAAGAACCTACAACCAAAATTACTCTGCCCGGCAAGGATCTCATTCAGATTCGATGGAGAAATCAAAACCTTTACAGACAAGCAAAAGCTAAGAGAATTCAGCACCACCAAACCAGTTCTACAACAAATGCTAAAGGAACTTCTCTAAGTGGGAAACACAAGAGAAGAAAAGGACCTACAAAAACAAACCCAAAACAATTAAGAAAATGGTCATAGGAACATACATATCAATAATTACCTTAAATGTGAACAGATTAAATGCTCCAACCAAAAGAAACAGGCTTGCTGAATGGATACAAAAACAAGACCCATATATATGCTGTCTACAAGAGACCCACTTGAGACCTAGGGACACATAGAGACTGAAAGTGAGGGGATGGAAAAAGATATTCCGTGCAAACGGAAATCAAAAGAAAGCTAGAGTAGCAATACTCATATCAGATAAAATAGACTTTAAAATAAAGAATGTTACAAGAGACAAGGAAGGACACTACATAATGATCAAGGGAGCAATCCAAGAAGAAGATATAACAATTATAAATATATATGCACCCAACATAGGAGCACCTCAATACATAAGGCAACTGCTAACAGCTATAAAAGAGGAAATCGACAGTTACACAATCATAGTGGGGGAATTTCACACCTCACTTACACAAATGGACAGATCATCGACAATGAAAATAAATAGGGAAACAGAAGCTTTAAATGACACAATAGACCAGATGGATTTAATTGATACTTATAGGACAGTCCATCCAAAAACAGCAGATTACACTTTCTTCTCAAGTGCACATAGAATATTCTCCAGGATAGATCACATCTTGGGTCACAAATCAAGCCTCAGTAAACTTAAGAAAACTGAAATCATATGAAGCATCTTTTCTGACCACAATGCTATGAGATTAGAAATGAATTACAGGGGAAAAAACGTAAAAAACAGAAACACATGGAGGTTAAACAATACATTACTAAATAACCTAGAGATCACTGAAGAAATCAAAGAGGAAATCCAAAAATACCTAGAGAGACATGACAATGAAAACACAACTATCCAAAACCTACGGGATACAGCAAAAGCAGTTCTAAGAGGGAAGTTTATAGCTGTAAAAGCCTACCTCAAGAAACAAGAAAAATCTCAAATAAACAATCTAACCTTACAACTAAAGGAACTAGAGAAAGAAGAACAAACAAAACCCAAAGTTAGCAGAAAGAAAGAAATCATAAATATCAGAGCAGAAATAAATGAAATAGAAACAAAGAAAATGAGAGCAAATATCAATCAAACTAAAAGCTGCTTCTTTGAGAAGATAAACAAAATTGATAAACCATTAACCAGACTCGTCAAGCAAAAGAAGGAGAGGACTCAAATCAATAAAATTAGAAATGAAAAAGGAGAAGTTATAAGACACCGCAGAAATACAAAGCATCCTAAGAGACTACTACAGCAACTCTATGCCAATTCAATGGACAACCTGGAAGAAATGGACAAGTTTTTAGAAAGGTATAATCTTCCAAGACTGAACCAGGAAGAAATAGAAAATCTGAACAGAACAATCACAAGAACTGAAATGGAAACTGTGATTAAAAATCTTCCAACAAACAAAAGTCCAGGACCAGATACCTTCACTGGATAATTCTAGCAAACATTTAGAGAAGAGCTAAGCCCCATCCTTCTCAAACTCTTCCAAAAATTGCAGAGAAAGGAACACTCCCAAATGCATTCTATGAGGCCACCATCACCCTGATACCAAAACCAGACAAAGATACAACAAAAAAAGAAAATTACAGACCAATATCACTCATGAATATAGAAGCAAACATCCTCAACGAAATACTAGCAAATACAATCCAGCAACACATTAAAAGGATCATACACCATGATCAAGTGGGATTTATCCCAGGGATGCAAGGATCCTTCAGTATATGCAAATCAATCAATGTGATACACCATATTAACAAACTGAAGAATAAAAACCATATGATTATCTCAATAGATGCAGAGAAACTTGACAAAATTCAACACCCATTTATGATAAAAACTCTCCAGAAAGTGGGCATAGAGGGAACCTACCTGAACATAATAAAGGCCATATACGACAAATCCACAGCAAACATCATTCTCAATGGTGAAAAACTGAAAGCATTTCCTCTCAGATCAGGAATAAGACAAGGATGTCCACTCTCACCACTATTATTCAACATAGTTTTGGAAGTCCTAGCCATGCCAATCAGAGAAGAAAAAGAAATAAAAGGAATAGGAATTGGAAAAGAAGTAGTAAAACTGTCCCTGCTTGTAGATGACATAATACTATATACATAGAGAATCCTAAAGATGCCACCAGAAAACTACTAGAGCTAATCAATGAATTTGGTAAAGCTGGAGGATACAAAATTAATGCACAGAAATCTCTGGCATTCCTATATGCTAATGATGAAAAATCTGAAAGAGAAATTAGGGAAACACCCCCATTTACCATTGCAACAAAAAGAATAAAATACCTAGGAATAAACCTACCTAGGGAGACAAAAGACCTGTATGCAAAAAGTATAAGACACTGATGAAAGGAATTAAAGATGATACAAACAGATTGAGAGATACACCATGTTCTTGGATTGGAAGAATCAATATGGTGAAAATGACTATAGTACCCAAAGCAATCTACAGATTCACTGCAATCCCTATCAAATTACCAATGGCATTTTTTACAGAACTAGAATAAAAAATCTTAAAATTTGTATGGAGACACAAAAGACCCCGAATAGCCAAAGCAGTCTTGAGGGAAAAAAGCCGAGCTGGAAGAATCAGACTCCGTGACTTCAGACTGTACTACAAAGCTACAGTAATCAATATAGTATGGTACTGGCACAAAAACAGAAATATAGATCAATGGAACAAGATAGAAAGTCCAGAGGTAAACCCACTCACCTATGGTCAACTAATCTCTGATAAAGGAGGCAAGGATATACAATGGAGAAAAGACAGTCTCTTCAATAAGTGGTGCTGGGAAAACTGGACAGCTACATGCAAAAGAATGAAATAAGAACACTCCCCAACACCATACACAAAAATAATCTCAAAATGGATTAGAGACCTAAATGTAAGACTGGACACTATAAAACTCTTAGAGGAAAACATAGGCAGAACACTCTTTGACATAAATCACAGCAAGATCCTTTTTGATCCACCTCCTAGAGAAATGGAAATAAAAAGAAAAATAAATAAATTGAACATAATGAAACTTAAAAGCTTTTACACAGCAAAGGAAACCATAAACAAGATGAAAAGACAACCCTCAGAATGGGAGAAAATATTTGCAAACGAATCAATGGACAAAGGATTAATCTCCCAAATATATAAACAGCTCATGCAGCTCAATATTAAAAAAAAACAAACAACCCAATCCAAAAATGGGCAGAAGACCTAAATAGACATTTCTCCAAAGAAAACATACAGATGGCCAAGAAGCACATGAAAAGCTGCTCAACATCACTAATTATTAGAGAAATGCAAATCAAAACTACAACGAGGTATCACTTCACAGTAGTTAGAATGGGCACCATCAGAAAATCTATAAACAACAAATGCTGGAGAGGATGTGGAGAACAGGGTACTCTCTTGCAGTGTTGGTGGCAATGTAAATGGATACAGCCACTATGGAGAACAGTATGGAGGTTTCTTAAAAAAACAAAAATAGAATTACCTTATGATCCAGCAATCCCACTACTGGGCATATACCCAGAGAAAACCATAAGTCAAGAAGACACATGCATCCCAATGTTCACTGCAGCAATATTTACAATAGTCAGGTCATGGAAGCAACATAAATGCCCATCAACAGATGGATAGATAAAGAAGATGTGGTACATATATACAATGGAATATTACTCAGCTATAAAAAGTAACGAAATTGGGTCATTTGTTGAGATGTGGATGGATCTTGTGACTGTCATACAGAATGAAGTAAGTCAGAAAGAGAAAAACAAATATCGTATATTAACACAAATATGCGGAACCTAGAAAAATGGTACAGACGAACCGGTTTGCAGGGCAGAAATTGAGACACAGTAGTAGAGGGAAAAACGTATGGACACCAAGGGGGGAAAGTGGCAGGTGGGTGGGGATGGTGGTGTGATGAATTGGGAGATTGGGACTGACATGTATAAACTGATGTGTATAAGAACTGACATGTATAAACCAATGACTAATAAGAACCTGCTGTATAAAAATATATATAAAATAAATTCAAAAATTAAAAAAAAAAAAAAAAGAATCTCCTTCTTCAAGAATCTTGTCCTCAATGACGCTTACCTTGACTATCCATAGGAAGATTCCTCAGCTCTTTGACCAACCATTGTACCTTGTACAGATCACTTTTGATATAAACTTAGATGAGAACAGGTATGGTAAATCACCTGCATAGTTTGGTCAAAAAAAATAACATTGACATGGTGATAGTAAGTGTTCAATAAGCATATATTGAATAAACAAGGAAATACTTATCTCTGCCTAGGAGATTCTGAAAGGAAAAAAAAAAAATAAGCAATTACTCTGGCCTCTGCAGAATGAATTCAGGGATTGAGGAACATGCAGGTGATTATTACAGATACAGGGGATGGTTAAGCAAAAGCCACAGTGATATTATTTCTGGTAATTTCAGTTGTAAAGTTAAATTTCAGGAACCAAAATGGCAACAGTTCAAGTTATAATTATAATGGCTAGAACTCTATGTCAACAGCAGAGAGTTTTTTCTCATCTGAAAAATTCTATGGTGGGATTTGTGGCATTGCTTCTAAAAGTTCAGTCTTGAACTTACTTTAATTCTACATTTTTTTTTCTAGAAATCCTTTGAGATAGACTTATTTTAATAACACGGTAATCAGTCAGTGAACTTCTGTTGCTTTCAATTAACAGGCTTAAATAAGGTATATTAGTAGGAATTTGTATTGGTGGTATAGTTGTTTTAAAAGTGGAAATTTATTTTATTGACATCAATTCATAGCATTTATATAACCAACACATACCATCCATTTCTTACTTAGTTTCCACAACATATAAAATTCAAGGGAACATGAATTAACTGAATGGCTTACAAATGGTAGCCATTTCAGCATAATCTCTGCAATTAATTTTTATGGAAAAAAAGAAAACCAAAGATCAATTCACTACTTTGAACTGTCTTCCTATATTTGTAATAAGAAAAATGAGGATGCCTGTAATTTTAGGACATAAAATGGCAAAAAGACACAATGTTCTTTCTACGTGGAATACCCTTTCTGTCCTTATTTACCAAGACTATCTCAGTCACCTTTCTAGATGTACTTTAGTTATTATCAGCTCTGGGATGACTTTTTAAGATCCACTGAAAGAGAGCTAAAAAATGCTCTTTCTTGTGTCCTTGATACTTTTTTTTTTTTTTTTTTTTTTTGCGGTACGCGGGCCTCTCACTGCCGTGGCTGGCCTCTCCCATTGCAGAGCACAGGCTCCGGACGCGCAGGCTCAGCGGCCATGGCTCACGGGCCCAACCGCTGGCTCCGCGGCATGTGGGATCTTCCCGGACTGGGGCACGAACCCGTGTCCCCTGCATCGGCAGGCAGGCTCTCAACCACTGCGCCACCAGGGAAGCCCGTGTCTTTGATATTTTATACATATACTAAAACCTACTTGTTTTAGCAATTGTTAACTTCTACACCCTACTGAACTATTAGCTTCTAAAGATCATGATTAATTTATCTCTACATCTTGAGTATTTCATAGAGCTTCTGCAACACTGTAGCAGCTCAATATATTTTGATTGAATTGAGTGAATGAATGGAATCAATATTTTTAAAGCAATAGTGAAAATCCAGGAAATCAAACTGACATTGGAATACAATGACAAGTGAAATTTAGTTCAATGGTGGAAATTTTAAAAAAATAAAATTTTTATCATGTGACTAGTTTGTATATCAACACTAATGGCAAAACTAGGGTAGTTCAGAAGAAGAAAATTTCTGCAACAAGGAATAGAGCTAACAGTTTCAAATAAAATGTACAGGGGAAATTGCCAAAAGTGTTAAGATGTGAGAAAAGATGAGAGTAAACTGTTTATAAGAACCTCAAACCAACCTATCCTAAGCCCTCCTAAGTGAGAGACTTATACACTTAAAGAACTGGAAGCACCACAATGCCATCATTTCAATTCCTTCCTAGAAAAATGAGGAGTCAGAGGTCAGGAAATTTAACTGACTTACTCATAATATTGAGATGTAGAGAAACCAAGCAGGGAATTGCACTTAGAATTGGGATAACCAGAACTGGGTTCTCCATCACAAAGCGTGCACACACACACGCGCGCGCACACACACACGCACGCACACACACACACACACATTTTAAAGTTATTCCCTACAACTTTACTTTTGTAGTTGTTGGGGGTTTTTATTTGTTTGTTTTTGTTTGGCCCCAGCTGCTCTGCAACCCTCAGGTACAATGACTTCCCTGGGGAGGTGGCAGAGTTAGCAACACAACTCAGATTTACTATATTTCCAGGCTAGTAGTATAGTAATGAGAGTATTAGCTGTGAAGTGATATCAACCTTTTAGATTCCTGCTGTGCAAGCTACAGTTGTGTGGCAATTGAACTATTTATTCTCTAAATATTAATCTTCTATCTGTAACATGGGAATAATAAGAGTACCTAATTCATACTCTTGTTGTAAGGAGTAAATGAAATACTGTAGAGAAAGTGAATAGCCCATGGCCTGGCAGGGGAGGTGATGACACAGCTCATAAAAAAATGGCTCTAAGGATACCACACCATGCCTTGTAGCCTCTCTGCATAGGATTTATTGGCATGGACATCCCAACAGTGCTGTCTACAACATCCTGAAAGTAGGCCTACACATGAGTCATCAATCCCACTTTAGGTTATATATCCGAGGGAAATAAAATCATTATCTCAAACAGGAACTCCCATGTTCACTGCAGTATTATTCACCATAGCTGAGATATGGAAACAACCAAAGTATCTGTCAACAGATGAACGGAACAAGAAAAGGTGGTATATATATGTATACAATGAAATATTATTCACCTTTAAAAAGAAAGAAATCCTGTCATTTGCGACAACACAAATGAATCTGAAGGGTATTATACTAAGTGAGGTAAGCCAGACAGAGAAAGACAAATACTGCATAGCGTCACTTAGATGTAGGATCAAAAAACCAAAAAGGTCAGACTCAGAAACAGAAAGAGTAGACAAGCGGTTGCCAGAAGCTGGGGTTGCAGGAGTGGGAGTGGGGGGAATAGAGAGAGGTTGACAACAGGGTTAAAAATATATATGTATCGGGAAGCATTTAGTGGTTATATTCTCAAGTCCCAGTGACAAATATGCATCATGTTGATATTCAATTAATAAAGCAGTCAATAGTTACATTGTGAACATAAAATAAATAATAACAATAATGCTTATTGGGAGGCTATGTTTTCTTTTTATTATAGTTGTACACGTAATGGGGGCTGGGAGGAAAGACTACAATCACGTCATTCTCCTGCTCACAGCCTTCAATAGCACCACATTTTTAGTGTGTATGTCCTTTCTCAGCCTGACTCCACTCTCCTCTTTCAGCCCTTTTTGCATTTTTTGCCCCCAGCGAAGACTTCATACTGGTGACACTTACAGAAGGTTTCTGAGAACTCCAATCGAAATGTTCTGCCACGATCATTCTGGCTCTCACTTTTCTTTCTTTTTTTTTTGCCATTGCCATTAAAGAGATGCTTTCAGAGAACATTATACTTACAGGGGCATTCTTCATACATTTTTAAGATTTTTTTTGCACACACCCTGAACCCTGTCCATTCTGTGACCATACCTACACAAAACCTCATCTCCTACAAAGCCTCAATAGTCTTCATGAAACATATTACAAAAAGGTATCTCCCACTGGGCCCATGCTGGCCTTCCCAGGCAGGGCTTGGTCAGAAAAGAACTTATTTGTGCAAATTTGTAAAAGGCTGCTTTCTCCAGGCCAACAGAGCTCCCAAAGAGGAAGCAAAGTGGGCTGGACTGTGATTCCCACTTCCTCCTAAACCAAGCCCAGCAGGTCAGTTTCTTTATCAGCCTGTTTTGGGGCCAGACGTGTTTCAGAATTTAGATGTTAGAAAGGGAATTAGGGGCATATTTTCGTATATGTGGCAGGGTTAGGGGTAAAATCCCATAATGAAACACATTAATATTTCTTCAGAAAGGTGTGAATAGTCACATAATCAAAGATGAATAAAAACTATAAAGAGCCTACGTCAGATCAGGATAGGTTTGCCTCCAAAGGTGAGATCAAGTTAGACTAAAAACGGAAAATTTTCTTGTAATTTATGTTCAGGCAAAACTTAACCTAAGCTAAGCTGAACTCACATTTGGTGGCAAGCCTGGCTTGATCTAACACGAGGCTATTTTATAGTTATCAACTCATCCATAAGCTTCTTGAGAATGAGACTTAGAATTGATTTACCTTTGTAGGTACTCGAGCGCTCATCACTGAACTTTCAAGTAGGGGATGCTCAATATATTTGCTGAATTGAATACACACACACAAACACATATATCAAGATGAGTAATATTTGAAAAACAAGAGATGGAAGCCAACTAAATCTTAATTATCACAGACTAGCAAATAAGTCAAAACATTTGTATTTCTCTTCTCCCCTTTGCTGCCATACCCCTAGGAAGAACGCTGGTAGCTTAGTAAATGAAATCTGCATTCTTTCCTTCTCCCCAGCAGAAACTCACAAGCTAGGAGCAGAAGCCAGTGCTTATTTGTTTTGCTTCATTATCCTAATAAATAAGATATGACTTTCAGGGATCTGTCACTGAATCACAGACACTGAAGCAAAAAAACCCTCAGTTTTTTTAAAAAAATGTTTGTGCATATATAATAAGAACAAAGAATGGTTATTTCAGGCAAACCAAACTAAACCTAGTTAACCCACACTTAATTTACATATGTTGATATTTAACCTTTGTTACATAAAATGTGTTTTATATAAGAAATAGTTACCATTGCACTAGAATCGATGTTTTACGTGTGAAAGGGAACATACCGCTTGCAGTTATGAATTATATAAATCTACCTACCTTTCTTTCTATAGAGATAGCAAAATGTCCTTTCTTGTTAATCCTTGAGGATGAAACATTGCTACAAAAAAGTGTGGCTGTTTTCAGAAGTAGAGTAGAAACTTTTGCATGGTGATAAAATCAAAAGCCCTTGGTATCTAGGAAACAGAAAATCCTTACGTGTTTATTGTTCCTCATCTGCATGTATATAAATAGAGATATGTAGCCTTAACCTGCAACCTCTATACCCTCTTCACAATAGAGGGTTCTTTTATTCCAAACAAGTTTTGAATCTAGGGAAAAGTCATAATAAAAATAAAATAATACATATGAATAATTAATATATAAATATAGTCCTATGCTAAAATTATTCCAAAGAGCAAATTAAGATGATATCAACCATTAATTAAGCACCACTTAAGGAAATTGCCTGGAATTCCTTTTCATATCAACTGTTCCAGCTTTTTTTTTTTCTTTTTTACTATGGAATAACTAAGATTTCACCAAATGAAAACATCTTACATATCTGGCAACAGAATCAATAATGTGTTGTTACATAGAAAAGATCATTGATAAGTTTGACTGATTGATAAGTCTAAGTTTGCCTTAGACTAAGTTCTCCTGAAAGGAGACTCTGAGGCAAGACTTTGTATTCTGCTAGCATATCAGGAAGGTGATCACACAGCCAGAGTAAGAAAGGGACAGAGGGAAAACCACTAGAGTGAACATTATTGAGCTAGGTACCATTACGGAAAAACTGCACTCAATCCCACTATAAACCCTTTGAGTTACTTGTAGAGTGCATGGATGCCCTACCAAAGGATGGAAGGCACCATCATTCCTCCACTGACTTACTTATTCCATTGGTTTAAGGGTGCCCTTAGGGCATTAACTCCCTTAAATTTGTGTTATATCTACACTTGGGTTGATCAAGAGAGACTAAAGAAAATTCATGTAGATCAAGACTTTTGGTTATTTAAAAGAATGGGATTTGTAACCTGTTAATAGGGTTACTGGAGCATAGAATCACAGGACTGGGCCCTTCCACTTGTAAACATGGTTTATTTCCTTTCATCATTATAACTCATAAATTATTTTTCGAGAATGGAATGATTACCATGCTCTAGAAACACCCCCCCAAAACCCATCCACATATATATACAGTATATATGTATTCCTGTGGATCTATGCATCTATTTTCTGACATTTATATTGAAGCATACAAGAAGCTCCTCTCAACACTTCAAAATGAAACAGAAATACTTTAGTTGATCCTATAAAAGAGGGTTCATGTATCTCCCTGGGGCAGCAATGATCAGGTTGTGCTCAGAACTTTTCTTGCCATCCTCCACCCATAACCCAAGATGAAATTTTGAAATTGAAAAAAAAAAACGATACTCCACCAGCAGAGGGCTAAGAGTCCAATAAGGGCAGTCAAGAATTTTTACTAAATATTAAGTAGAAAATGACTAGTGGATTTGTTTGGTAATAAGCTTGACAGATGTCTGGCAAGAAGATGACAGACAGCCCTAATCTTTGTACAATAATTACCTATGAGAGGGAGCTACCGAATGATTCAGTAACGATTTAAAGGAGTCAAGGGTTATGATTAGATTTGCATTTTAGGAAGATAGCTTGGGTGAACTGAAGGAGAATATTCTAGGACCATGTGAAGCTGAAGGTAGGGAGACGAGAGGGGAGGCTTGTGCAGAAAAACAGGCAGGAGGGCTAAAGAACAGATGCAGGCAGTGGCAGTAGAATGGAGGGGAGGGGAAAGATTTAAAGCAGCGTGATAAGACACGTGGCGACAGAGCAAATGTTGTAAATAAGAGAAAAAGAGGCCTCTCTGTTGCTTCCTGGTTTCTGCTTGGGGGGCAAGGTAGCAAAGTGGCAAAGCAGGCAACAAATCCATCTTTTCAGGTTTCCAACCCAGCACACTTTCTATTAAAGCCTTATTGTCCAATTTTCAAAACAAGAGGAATGCATGCAACTTGTTCTTTCAAAATTGCTTTTTTGATTTTTGTTTTCTGCTTATTTTTCCAAAAAAAAAAAAAAAAAAAATCTCATGGAGACTCACAGGTAGCCTTCGAATTACCCTAATTCACTTGGTATTTAGATGAATTAATATACTTGAATGTATTTCCTTGTAATGGATTGACTTGTCTAGCCAGCCAATAAAAGCAGCCTTGGGACTCCATGTATTTCGCCTGGTATTATATTATAGCAACTGACAATAAAAACAGTAATAATTATCCAATTTCAAGATGGAGAAGTACCTTTGACCTCTATTTGATCCCCCTGGTCTATCTAAGTCTGATTCAGCATTGATTTCTTTCCCAAGGAAGTTGCTATAATCATGTTATGCCTGATTTATCACAATATGCTTGCGGGCTAGTAATTTCTCATCTTGAACTTGCTTCTCTCATTTTTTCTCCATGAAAAGACATATTGAAATGTTATTTTTTTTTCCAAAGGAAAGCACTTTCTCCAAGTGTTCTTCCATATTTCTTTCAGTGGGTGGTGTTAAGTGACCTATGGTCTTTGAGACACATCTTAATTGCACTATATATGTTGGCAGGGCAAAAATCAAACATAGATAAAATAAATAAAGCTTTCCACAGAAAATCTAATTTAGATTGCAAATATGGTAACAGAGAGAGAACATATGCTCAGAAAGCACTAGGTTTAGGTTCTAGATTTTTGCACCAAGTATTTTTGTGATTTGGAGCAAGTCACTTATTCTTTTTGAATTTTGGTGTCTTTGCTTATGAATTATGTCTAGTCGAACCCATCTTGTACACACAACTTTTAAGCATATACAAAAACTGTGATAAGAAATATAATGGAAAAAAATTACTATAGCTTAGTGTAGGGTTCAAGTCAGTTAGTAGATAAATAAGGACTCATCATTTTAAAAAGGTGAGAGTACACTTTAGGTGATTTTTAAATGAAAAACACCTTTAATATTACCCAGTACCAAACCCTCACAAAATAGAGGGTCAGAGAGATTAAGTAATGTGACCAAGGTTCACACAGCTTATTAGTTCCCCCTTCAAGGGACTTTAAGTCTTGTAATTCCTAATCCAAATCCTTATAATTCCTCCTCCAAAAAATTAACATTTGCTGGAACATGGCCATTAACAAACACATTAATCAAGAGAGATCAGGTACTGCTGTGCAAACAACTTCCAAATCTTGTTGGTTTAACATTATTTTTTTTTCATTCCTGCTTCACGCCTGCTGTGGATTGCTGGTAGCTCTGCTCTGTATTATTGTCAGTAGACTCCAGACTGACAAAACAGCCAATATCTGCATCTTTGCCACTCAGCATGAGGGAGAGGGAGAGAAAGGAGCAAAGCACATTGTGGGTCTTAAACTATCTCCTGCAATTGACAAGTCATTTTGTCCCATCTCATTGGCTAAGCAAGTCACGTGGCCACATCTAACTCCACAGGAGATGGGGAAGTTAAATCCTACCATATGCGCAGAGAATGTGACATATTTAAATGAATATAAATAATGAATACCATAGCACGTTTAGCAAGTGAAGAACATGGAAAATTTAAGTTTATTCCCTAAAATAGGCAGAGAATTTAGGGAATGTTCTTCAGAGTCAGATTTATAAAGTCCAATTCTCTTATAATTTGTCTCAGACTCTGACATACATCAAAGATTCAGGGACAAAAAAGGTATACAAGTCAAAATTTATCAGTCAACACCTAAAGCAGATTTCACATAGCAGTAGCCTGCTGGCTAGATTCAGTCAGTAGATGGGTTATTTGGCTCACATAGAGGCATAGTAATTAAAAAAAAAAAAAAAATCAATTAGTTGCTGAAAAATTTTTTAACATCTTTATTGGAGTATAATTGCTTTACAATGGTGTGTTAGTTTCTGCTTTATAACATGGTGAATCAGCTATACATATACATATATCCCCATATCCCCTCCCTCTTGAGCCTCCCTCCCACCCTACCTATCCCAGCCCTCTAGGTGGTCACAAAGCACCGAGATGATCTCCCTGTGCTATGCGGCTGCTTCCCACTAGCTACCTATTTTACATTTGGTAGTGTATATATGTCCATGCCACTCTCTCACTTCATCCCAGCTTACCCTTCTCCCTCCCCATGTCCTCAAGTCCATTCTCTACATCTGCATCTTTATTCCTCTTCTGATCCTAGGTTCTTCAGGGTCAGATCTTTTTTTAGATTCCATATATATGTGTTAGCATATGGTATTTGTTTTTCTCTTTCTGACTTACTTCACTCTGTATGACAGACTCTAGGTTCATCCACCTCACTACAAATAACTCAATTACTGAGTAATGGCTGAGTAACACTCCACTGTATATATGTACCACATCTTCTTTATCCATTCATCTGTCGATGGACATTTAGGTTGCTTCCATGCCCTGGCTATTGTAAATAGAGCTGCAGTGAACACTGTGGTGCAGGACTCTTTTTGAGTTATGTTTTTTTCAGGGTAAATGCCCAGTAGTGGGATTGCTGGGTCATATGGTAGCTCTATTTTTAGCTTTTTTTTATTTTTTTTTTTTTTTATTTTTAGCTTTTTAAGGAACCTCCATACTGTTCTCCATAGTGGCTGTATCCATTTACATTCCCACCAACAGTGCAAGAGGGTTCCCTTTTCTCCACACCCTCTCCAGCATTTGTTGTTTGTAGACTTTCTGATGATGGCCATTCTGACCGGTGTGAGGTGATACCTCATTGTAGTTTAGATTTGAATTTCTCTAATGATTAGTGATGTGGCACATCCTTTGCTGATATTTTTTAAACGAAGATTTCATGTACAAATTTGTTTTTTTTTTGTTTCCTTTAAAAATTCAAAGATCTGGTAGAAGTAGATAATCATTCCTCCATCAGAAAAGTTGACTAGACTGACTAACGTTACCCTATGTATCTGGATCAAGAGTTTCCTAGTTTGTCACAGACCTCACAACTCCCTATTTTCTAACATCTGGATTGTGTCACTTATTTAATGTGAATGTCCCGTTAGAAACTAACTCTCCATCCAAATGTATTGTCCCCTTTGGGCTGAATGCTAGCTTTTATTTCTCAGCTTTCATTGCACCTGGGGCATGTGATTGAGTTTCCCCCTGCAGTGTGAGTGGAGGTAAAGTGAGCCACTTCCAGACCTGGTCCACTCTCCATAGTCTTCCATGCCTGGATGTTCTGAACACCTACTCTGATCTGTTATAAGGATCAAAAAAAATAAATGTAAGATGTGTCTAGCCTCTGCAATTTTGAGATCTATTGTTTACAACAAATAGTTAGCTACTCTAATACATGAGTCATGCAGGTATCTCAGTGTGTGCTCACAATACCATATAAGCAGATTCTTGAATATAATATTCTTGAAAACTTTCTGGAACCAAATCATTTAAGTTTCATTTAGCTGGGGCAGTGGGGCAGGACTGAGGAATTCCAGGCAGAGGAAAAAAGAAAAGAAGGAAAAAAGACATGAGAATACACACATGGATGGTTTGAGAAACACTGGCTGAATCAGTTTGTCAAAATTCATAAATGAATCAAATATTTTTAAAAGAAAAAAATGGGAAGCAATAACTGGACAGAATTGAATATGGTTGCAATACCACTATTAGAAGAAAGCATAATCGTAGATTTATTCAAAATAATTTGAAGATTTTGAGTACATAAAGTCATTCTCATCTATTTTTTGGCAACTGGTTTTTAAAGATGGTCCCCAATGAATTAATCCTTCTAGGATTTATGTTTTTATTTTTTTTTTTTTGTGGTTCCTTTGTTCCATTGAATTTGGGATAGCCTGGAACTAGGGTTAACCAACAGAATATGGCAAATTCAAGCTATGCTTGCATGTGCCTAGCCTTTAAGAAGACAGCTGGCTTCTACCTCTCATCTCAAGATGTCATGTAAGAACTCTCACTACAAGGTGAAGATTACACATGGAGAGGGCACATGGAAAGATAATCTGGAAAGGAGAACCCTTCAGACTACAAGAAGAAAAAAAGAGGCCCAGCCTTCCCAGAATCCCAGGCAAGCCTCTAGATGAATTCTGCCCCATCTACCATCCTCCTTAAACAACATGAGAGATCTCAACAAAGATCAGCTGAAGAACTGCCTAACTGATCACAGACAACATAGAATAATGAGAGATAATTAATGGTAGTTGTTTTAATTTTTTTAAGTTTTGGAAAATTTTGATAGATAATAGATTATTAAAAGAGGGGATATTATAGGTCTGTGAGATATTAGAAAAGAAGGGATTACTCTGAAGCACAGAAATAACTTGACCAAAGTAATAATAATTACAAGAACAAAAATAATACCGATAATGATATTATCAGGTATATTTTATTTAATCCCTTGATTACAACAGGACATTCTTATTGCACTGTGTGTTACTGTATGAATACAGATATGAGCAAACACATCATATAGCACTTGAAACAAGAATGTCATATCCTTCCAATATAGAAACATGCATTGGATTCTAATCCAATGCATTGAGCCCATAAGGAGAGTAAAAAATTGTTCCCCAAAACCAAAGCTATAAAAAACTCCACTGATTTATGCATTTCATCTACTCTAATTATCATCATAGTTAGAAATGGCATCCCTTCACATATAATGAAATAGTCTGTTCAGACAGCTGTCCAGTTACTTCAAATTCCAGTCATCCATGATCTAAATCTGCACAGAGCAGCATGTGTTATTAACCCATTGCTTAAAGGCTACCTGGTTTGGTGACTTCAGACTATAACTGGTGGGCAGAGGACAGTATTACATTGAGCTCTTATTTCTCTGCCCCAAATAAATGAACTATATATGGACAGAAGGCTTCAGTTCAATCTGTTGCCAACCATCCATGAGCTACAAGTGAGTTGTTGTGTTGCAGGTGAGGTAATTTCTTCCACAGCGTTGACATGCAATAAATAGCTGTAGTGCAAACACATGAACTCCATCAATCCATTGCCTATCGATTTTGAGAGAAAATGAAGGGTTGATTATTCATCCCAGGTAAAAGAAGAAAAATGAAACCAAGTTGAGCAAGGCCAGAATGTAATGTATTGTTTCAAATGAAAAGGCATCCAATTGTCTAAAACACGGCTTCAGGAGGAATAGTGCACAGTAAAGTCATAAACTTCCCAAAATAAATTGTCAGTTGGAGAAATGCCAAGAAAAGGGAGGTATGAGAGACACTTCTTTATACATGACCAACATCTGCTAATATTACAGTATTCTGGGCATATAAAGAAGGAATATGCTTGTACCTAGGCATAACTTATGGGTAGAAATTGGCACTAATACTGGTGTGAAACTTGGGAGGGCACTATTGAATAAAAAGGACATAAAGGATTACTAATTTTAATTATTCAGCATAGAAGTAACACATACTTGTTGTAAACAAATGCATATATAATCACACAGAAGAAAAATCTGTAAAATAACAGTGAAATGCTTCTCCTATCTGCTCCCAACTCACATTCTCTCTCCCCAGAGATAATTAATGTTAGCAGGTATATAATTTTTCAGACACACATGTATAAACACATGTACACAAATATCTATATAGACAGGTTTTTAAAAGTGGCGTTATAAGATACATATGGTTCTTCAACTTGCTTTTTATACTCATCAATAGTGACATTAATTGGACTTTCTTCACTGTCAGGGCATACAGAGATAACTCATTTCTTAATTGGTTTGTTTTTATTCCAAAGAATAGGTGAAATCAATTATTTTTATTTTTTATGCTTATTGGTTTATTTCTTCATTTTTTTCCAGTTTTATTGAGCAATAATTAACATACATCACTGTATAAGTTTAAGGCATACCACATGATGGTTTGATTTACATCTGTTGTGAAATGATTACCAAAATAGGTTCAACTAACATAGATCTTCTCTTGTAGAAACAATTTTTAAAAAGTAGAAAAATTTATCCTGTGCTGAGAACTTTTAGGATATACTCTCTTAACAACTTTCCTATGTATCATACAGCAGTGTTGACTATAGTCATCATATGGTACATTACATCTCTAATACTTATTTATCTTAAAACTGGACGTTTGGACATTTGATCACTTTCCTCCAATTTTTCCTCCCTCTCTCCCCCTCTGATAACCTTAAGTCTGTCCTCTTTTTCTATGAGTTTGGTTTTTGTTTTATAGATTCTACATATAAGTGACATCATACAGTATCTGTCTTTCTCTGACATTTCATTTAGCATAAGGCCTTCAAGGTCCATCCATGGTAAATTTTCCTCATTTTTTATTGCTGGATAATACTCCACTGTGTTTATACACCACAACTTCTTTATTGATTCATCCATAGATGGGCACTTAGGTTATTTCCATGTCTTGGCTATTATAAATAGTGCTGCTATGAACATGGGGGTGCAGATATCTTTTCAAATTAGTGTTTTTGCTTCCTTTGGATGCATTCCCAGAAGTGGAATTGCTGGATCATAAGAAAGTTTTACTTTTAATTTTTTGAGGAACATCCATAATGTTTTGTATAGTGGCTGTATCAGTTTACAATCCTCCCAACAGTGTGAAAGGGTTTCTTTTTCTCCACATCCTCACAAGCATTTGTTATCTCTCGTCTTTTTGATGATGATCATTCCGACATGAGGTGATATTTCATTGTGGTTTTGATTTGTATTTCCCTAATGACTAGTGATGTTGAATCTCTTTTCATTTACCTGTTGGCCTTTCATATACCTTCTGTAAAGAAATTTCTATTCAGGTCCCCTGCCCATTTTTAACTGGGTTATTTGGGTGTTTTTTGTCTGTGTTTCTTTTTGGATTCTTTTTCTTTTTCTTTTTGCTATTGAGTTATATGAGTTCTTTATATTTTTGAATATTAACTACTTATCAGATACATGGTTTGCAAATATTTTTCCCATTCAATAGCCTGTCTTTTCATTTTGTTGATGATTTACTTTTCTGTGTAGGAGCTTGTTAATTTGTTGTAGTGCCCCTTGTTTATTTTTTTTTTATTTTGTGGCTTACGCATTAGGAGTTATATCCAAAAACTCATTACCAAGATTCACATCAAGGAGTTTTATTCCTATGTTTCCTTGTAGGAGTTTCATGGTTTCAGGTATTACATTTAAGTATTTAATCCATCTTGAGTTAATTTTTGTGACTGGTGTAGGATATTGGTCCAGTTTCCTTCTTTTACATGTGAATATCCAATTATCTGTCACTACTTATTGAAGAAACTGCCTTTTCTCCATTGAGTATTTTTGGTTCCCTTATCAAATATTAGTTTACTGTATATGCTTGGGTTTATTTCTGGGCTCTTGATTCTGTTCCATTAGTCTATTAGTCTGTTCTTATGCCAGTACCATGCTGTTTTCATGACTGTAGCTTTACTGTATAACTTGAAATCAGGAAGTATGATGTCTCCCATTTTTTTCTTCTTTCTCAGGATTTGTTTGGCTATTTGGGATCTTTTATAGTTCCATGTAAATATTAGGAGTTTTTTTTCTACTTCTATAAAAACTGTTGTTGGAATGTTGATGAGGATTGCACTGAATCTACAGATGACTTTTGCTAGTACGGACATTTTAATAATATTAATTCTTCCAATCCATGAACACAAGATACCTTTCCATTTACTTGTATCTTCTTTGATTTATTTCATCAATGTTTTATAATTTTCAGAGTAGAGATCTGTCACTTCCTTAGCTAAATTTATTCCTAAGTAGCTTATTGTTTTGAAGCTGTTGTAAATGGAATTCTTTCATTTCTTTTGCAGAAATTTTGTTGTTAGTGTATAAAAATGCTACTGATTTTTGCATGTTTATTTTGTATCCTGCAACTTTACTGAATTCACTGATTAGATCTAACAGTTTCGGGGTGAATTTTCTATATATAAAATCATGTCATCTGCATATAGAGACAATTTTACTTCTTCCTTTTCAATTATAATTTTATTTATTTTTCTTGCCTGATTGCTCTAGCTAGGGCTTAGTACTATGTTGAACTGGACTGGTGAGAGTGGACAACCTTGTTCCTGATTTTAGAGGAAAAGCTTTCAACCTTTCACCATTAAGTATTATGCTAGCTGTGGGCTTGTCATATATAGCTTTTTTTATGTTGAAATATGTTCTTTCTATGTCTAATTTGTTAAGAGTTTTTAATCACAAATGGATGTTAAATTTTGTCAAATGCTTTCTTTGCATCTATTGAGATGATCATATGATTCTTTTCTTTCATTCTATTAATGTGATGTATCATATTGATTGATATTCTTATGTTGAACTATCCTTGCATACCAGGGATAAATCCCACTTGATCCTAGTGAATGATGCTTTTAATGTGCTGCTGAATTTGGTTTGCCAGTATTTTACTAAGAATTTTGCATTTCTATTCATCAGGGATATTGACTTGTAGTTTTCCTTTTTAGTAATGTCCTTTTGTCTTTTGGTATCAGGATATTGCTGACCTCATACAATGACTTTAGGACTGTACCCCCCTCTTCAATTTTTCGGAGTAGTTTGGGAAGTACTGGTGTTAACTCTCCTTTAAAAAGTTTCATAAAATTCACCAGTGTGATCATCTGGGCTTCACTTCACTAGGAGAATTTTTTATTACCAATTTAATCTCCTTGCTAGTAATAAGTCTATTCAAATTTTCTATTTCTTTCCAGTTCAGTCATGCGAAGTTGTATGTTTCTAGGAATTTTTGCATTTCCTCTAGATTGTCCAGTTTTTTGCATATAGTTGTTCATAGTAGCCGCTTATGATCCTTTGAGTTTCTGTGGTATCATTGGTAATGTCTCTTGGGTTTTTACTTATAATTTTGTTGATTTGGGTCTTTTCTCTTTTTTTCCTTGGTTTAACCAGCTAAGGGCATGCCAGTTTTGTTTATCTTTTCAAAGAGTCAACTCTTAATTTGGATAATCTTTTCTACTGTTTTCCTGTTTTCTATTTCATTCATTTCTGCTCTAATCTTTATTATTTCCTTTCTTCTGCTAACTTTGGTCTCAGTGTGCTCTTCTTTTTCTAATTCCTTAAGGTATAGAGTTAGGTTGTTTATTTGGACCCTTTTTTGGTTCTTAACGTAGGCAGTTATTGCTATGAACTCCTTTGGCTGCATTGCACAAGTTCTGAAATATTGTGTTTCCATGTTTTATCTTAAGAAGCTGTTTACCCTTTAATGTCTTCTTTAACCTATTGGTGTTCAGGAGAGTGTTGCTTAATTTCCATAGGTTCATGAATTTTCCAGTTTCCCTCTTGTTATCAATTTCTAGTTTCATGCCATTTTGTGTATTCTGCTCTTTTTAGATAGAATGTTCTATATATGTCTGTAATGTTCTATATATGTCTGAACATATATAGACATATGTTCTATATGTCTATTTGGCCTAAAGTGCTGTTCAAATCTGCTGTTTCCTTACTGATTCTCTGTCTAGATGATCCATCCACTGTCAAGAGTGGAATATTAAACTCCCCAACTATTACTGTATTACTCTTTATTTCTCTTTTTAGCTCTGTTAGTTTTTACTTTATATATTTAGATGCTCCAATCTTGGGTGCATACATATTTACAATTGTTATATCTTCTTGATATATTGATCCCTTTATCATTATACAATGACCTTCTTTGTCTTTTTTTTTTTTTTTTTTTTTTTTACCATTTTTAGTTTAAAATTTATTTTTTCTGATATAAGTATAGCTACCCCTGCTTTCTTTGGCTTCCATTTGCTTGACATGTTTTTTTCCACCCTTTTACTCTCAGTCTATGTATGCCTTTAAGGCTAAAGATAACCTCTTATAGGTAGCATATTGGTGGATATTTTTTTTTGTTGTTGTTATTGTTGTTTGTATGTTTTATCCATTCAGCAATTCTATGTCTTTTAATTGGAGAATTTAATCCATTTATGTTTAAATTAATTATTGATAAGAACTTACTTTTGACATTTTGTTAAGTGTTTTTTTGATTGTTTTGTATGAAGTAATCCCCTTGCCTGTGTGAGCATGGGAATTCTCTGTGTTCGGTACTGGCTTTGCTCTGAGGGAGATGAACTCTGATTGACCACTTCTCCACTGGAGCACTGCTGGGTCACATTACTTCCAAGAGTTATTGCCAGCCCTTCTGGTCAGATGATCTGGAAGATGTTCTCTACAGTGGGTGGGGCTGTGATTCAGCTCCTTGCCCGGGTGTGGGTAAACCAGTATCTGGGACCAGCAAAACTCTTGGTTTGAGGATCCACATTAGGCCAATCTTCATCCTGCCAAGTTCCCTGACCAGTGCTGCCCCAACTTGGTTCTGCAAATGAGCAAAGCCTCTGGTTGGGATCACCACTTGAGCTCTTCAGGTATGTACTCAGTCTGTCAAGATCTGTGTGCTGGCTGTTGCAAGCCCCTCCCCCCTTCTCTGTCACAATTCCTAGTGGTTGAGCCCCATAGATTCCCCTAGAGTCCCCGAGATGCAGTGATGCAAGATCAAAGGAGGGTCTCCTGTAAAGCTATTCACAGTTCTGGGGTTGCTGGTTTTCATACCTGGGTTCTCTTTTTCCATTGGAGGAACTGGAGGCTCAGAGAAGACTTCTCTGCATGGTGTTGCACTGGCCTGGGAGAGGGGCAATGTGGGGAATGTGTAGCCGCTTCTCTTACTCTTTCAGTGAAGCCTGTCTTGGTCTCTGTGGTGCAGGGGGATGCTTCAGCCTCACCCCTGTGTTCTAGGATTTTCTCAGTAGTGTCTTATTCTTGATTAGTTGTTACTTGTTCTTCTTACGAGGGGTAGCAAAGTTGGGAATAACCTACGTCACCATCTTGGTGATGTTGCTTGGTGAAATCAATTATTTAATGCTTTGTCTATTGATGGACATTTATGTAATGTCAAACACTTGCATGAATATTTGTATGGCAAGATAATAACAGCAACAACAACAATAATAATAGTGATCGTTGCAATAGCTGACATTTTTACATGCTTACTATGCACTAGGCACTATGCTAAATGTTTTAGGTTCCTGTCTTCTTAGCAATTGTTTGAGGCAAGTGCTATAACTGTTTGTTTCAGATGACAGATTGGAGGCTGGGAAATATAATTTTTCCATGCCCCACAATTAGTCTTCAAGAAAAGCATGCTTTGAACCCAGGTTTGTCTGGGCCAAAGCCTAGATTATTAGACACCACACAAGACTGTCCTTAAAAATTTTAGGAGGATTATTGAGCAAAAAGGAATGTCTGTTTAAACTTTGAAGGCATACTAATTCAATTTTGGTTTACTCAAATATTTAGTGTATAAATATAACTTGTGGTGGTTGCCAGTCTGCTCCATGGCCTCCCTGGTGGACACATTACAGCCAGGGCTGTGAAGGAGCCTTCTCCCACCTGGGATCCTGGCCTAGGCTTTGCTGTCACCTCTGCAAATCAGACCACATCATTCCTCAGGCAGGGACCACCCCCAGTGATGGCAGAGCTCTAGGGGCCTGTGCAGGAGGCCTGTGTGGCTGTGTATCAGGCTCGAAAACACTCATCAGTACTCCCATTCAGTTCATGGCATAAATGATTCCTGTCTTTAAAAATAAAAACTCTAAATAAAATGTTTCAAAGCATCTATTAATAAAAATTTAACTAGACATATGTATTTAAAACCCCATAATATACAACATCATCTATTAATTTAGAAATCTGATTTTTTCCACCCTGGCATCTCTTGACTCTTTGACTCACTTATTCATATTTGGAAAGGTGATTCCAAAGCTGGGGCTTGCAATATAATGAAACATTTTCTCTACTGTTCCTGAGCTGAAGGGTCTTACAACCTTATTATTCTTCTTATGCTATCATTCTGTCATTTGGAAATAATGACCCTATTTATTGACTGAAAGATAGACTTTTTTCCTATTAAGGATATTCCCTCCTTAAAATTCTGAAAATAAGTAATGTTAGACCAAATTACATGTGATTTCCAAGGTAGTTATAGTAGAGAAGAGGTTGACTTTAAGCTTCTTGAAGAAAAGGTTGTATAAACACTGGCTCATCAGTCTCAAAAGGAATTCCATTTCCTACACTAGAACTGGCAACGATTTTGTGAGAGTGAAGTGTTCCTGTACATACTGTATTATGCTTTTGAGAATCATAATATTTGGAACGTCTCTGGTGCTCTCCCCCTTAAAAGTACTTTAACAAACATTAGCTATAATTATAAAGAGCTTTAGGATCCTTAGGGATGAAAAGTATTGTATAAATGTGCCATGTAACCATGACTATTACTTCTGTACATTGCTGCATAAATTATCAGAAAATGAGTAAATGGCTTTCATTCTCATGTACTTGAATGTTAATTGGGAAGAAAAATCTTTCACCAGTTTGGAGATGACAATTATATCACAGTCTATTTGCCTTAGCAGATATTCACTCTTTGTTAATCTTGACAGATTATAACCTCAGGTGTGCTGTGTGTCTGGAAGTCTTTGTGTGTATCTTGACACAAGGTTTAGTGTCAATTCCAATGTTCAGTCTGCTGTGAAGACATTCTACAGTATATCTGGCCTGGCTATATATCACTCTTGTACATGTACCTAGATTCTGCTGAAGCAGAGAATCTAATCCAAGTGGTTATTACTTCACTGAGCAGTCATAATGCTCCATGAGTTTTGTTATTCTTTTGTGAGGTATTTCAATAAAGGAATTTAAAATAGTACATTACTATTTTTTTTTTTTAAATATCAAATTCTTACATTTTTACTGAGAGATGAGTTTATTAACAATTCTTTCCTGGCAACATATCAAGTACATGCTGTTGATTCCTGATGTTTATTTCTCATTCCAGAAAGCTTAATTTTTAAACCATAGCACTTAGTATTTTAGCTTCTATTAGTTTTTCCAGGCATGAGAATATATCAAATAAACATAAGCTTGCCTATATTGAAGGTATTGTTTTTTTTTAATTTTCAGAAGTACTATTAATTTTCTTGCCCTTCAATCCTAATAGCCAGAAAACCACATGATTAATTCTTTAAAAAAATCTCTCCACTCCATCCTGTATTTTTATATTGATCAATGCTAGTGTTTAACCCAGTAAGGACTTCTCAACTATCTCATACTTCCACCATGGATCAAGACATTCAGTTCTATTTCATTTAAACAGAGGTAAGAACCCTGTCACTGCGGAGGGCTCATATCTGAAATATTTCTCTTGAACCATCAGGGCTGTTGCAGCCTGACCTTCCTGAGATTCACCCTGGCTTTTGGTCCTCTGTTGGTAAAGTAGGTCCAAGGGTAGGCAGATCCTGTGGATGAGTAAAGCAGGCCTAGCATAACACAGCTGGCACTGGTAGAGATTTTGGCTATTTAATGGCAATGGTGGCTAATGGAACTTATTGTCATGTGTGAATGTAGATTTCGAGCTGCTACAGCTTCTAATGTATGAAGAAGGCCAGAACTCCAGTGTCTTGAAAAATTAATAACTAATACATTTAGAAACACTTCTTTGGACCAGATTTGGTCTGAGATGGGAAGCAAGCCTGGCTTTCCCCTTCCTGACATGCAGCCCCTCCACCTCCATTGCAGTTGGGACACCCCTCTTGCACTTTGCTCGAAGGTTTCTTCTGTCTCCCTTGCTGACTCCGCGTGGACCCAGAGATCCCCCACCTTGGCTCTCCTCCTTTTGGGCTGCCCTCCTGCAGGCTCACGTCAGCCTGGTGATAGAACCCCCTTACCACTACCATTTTAGTTAGGTAGGCAGTGCTTTGTGCTTGAGCTCGTCTGCTAGTCCTCAAACCATTCACTTTGTCTTCAGTTTCTCTCTAACTTTAATATAAGCTTCCCACAAGTAACAGGTTAATCTTCCCCTAGAGTAGCTTTCATTGTATCACTATCTTGCTCGAAAGCCTTTAATTGCTTTGCATTTCATAGAGGAAGAGATTTAAAATCTCATATTAATAAATTCTAGCCCATCACAAGGGCTTACCATGGCCCAGTCACTGTAACTAAGTGCTTTACGTGCATTATCTCATTTAATTATCACATTGAGGTAGATATTATTACCCTTATTCTATGGATGAAGAAACTGAGGCTAATCTCCCATTGACCTCGTTTTACATAATGAAAAAAGTGCATAATCCTACAATGGCCTGGAATCATATGTTTAAAAAGAAGGGAAAAAAAATCTCAATTTCTATCACAGCTCTGTCAATTACTAGCTGGGTACCTTTTAAAGATTCACATAAACTCTCTAAGCCTCATCTTCATCATCTAGAAATAAGAAAAACAATACCTATCTCTCAAGGTTATGTAGAATAAAATGAAATGATTTAAGTATAGAACTCTCCTAATGCAGGTTGAAATTATTAGCTTAAAACAAAGTAGAACTTTGCATTCCCTACTAAATTAAATGTCTAAGAAGAATGTGCAATTAAATGTGTGTTGTTGGAACCAGAGATTGCCTATGTAATGTGACTCCAGGGATGCTCAAAAGACCACTTCAGCTCCTTCCTCACTTAGTCATTCAACATACACATCTAATGACTGCACTCTCATATGTCAGATACTGCATTTATGGGAGAGGTAAACATGAAGGTCGACTTCCAGGTCTATGTCATAAAATTATAGGAGGAAGAGGAGGAGTATGTTTATGGGGGAGGTGAGACTGAGGGCAGTTTTGGACTTGTTAATATGTGTGATGTATCAATTGACATCGACTATCCAGAAAGGCAAATTGATATAAAGTTCCATGGTTCAGAAGAGAAGGTGGGCTAGAGAGGGAAATATGGGAAACTTATGCCTTTATATTTTATTCAAAGTCCATAGGACAGGATGAGAAGATCTGGGGAGAGAGTTAGAGATACAGAACATGTAGACCAGAACTCTGAGAAATTCCAACATTTCAAGATTAGGGAAGGAGGAGGAGCCAGAAAAACTGACAGAACATAAAGGCAAAGAGGCAGGAGAAAAATCAGTAGAGTTCAATGCCACTGAGGTCATTCCTACTGAAGTGAAAGCTTCAGAAGGGTCAGGTAAAGAGTGGACTGAAAAGGGGTCTTTGGATAAGGTGGTGGAAGCTTCTGGTGACCTTAGAGAGAAAAGTATTGATGAAATGGGGAAGAGGAACATGAAAACCATTGTTCAGCCACCTTGTTACTGATATGGGAACCTCCATCTTTCTGACACTATACCCTTTAAACTGCTTTTTGATATCTATGTTTAATTTTGGTTAAAAAAATAATAGAAAACCGGGGCTTCCCTGGTGGTGCAGTGGTTGAGAGTCCGCCTGCCGATGCAGGGGACACGGGTTTGTGTCCCGGTCCGGGAAGATCTCACATGCCGCGGAGTAGCTGGGCCCGTGAGCCATGGCCACTGAGCCTGCGCGTCCGGAGCCTCCTGTGCTCCGCAGCGGGAGAGGCCACAACAGTGAGAGGCCCCCGTACCGCCAAAAGAAAAAAAAAAAAAAAGAAAGAAAAAAGAAAACTATGATAATCTAAAGGACCATAAGAGCACTAAGGACTCAAAGGAGAGTTTTTAGATATCTAGCTGGCGGAAGGTGGAACTGGGGTCAGAGGTAGAAGGAAGGGCTAAAATGGACTGGTGGGTCTAAAGACAAAATCTTGCTATATTTTGGCCAAGGGACTGACTTGGTTTTAGTTTCCTTAAGTTTTCATAATGGCTAAAATACGTCTCATTTCATGCTACTGTTGAAATAACCTTTATTGTAGGAATCAAACAAGACAAAGCTTCTTTAAAAGTTTGATTTCTCAGGGAAAATAGCTAATCAGCAAAATAGCGTTTTCCTTTTTTATGGAGTGCAAAGTACGCTGATTTGATTTCTACATGGTATGGGTACCGTCAAAATACTGATGAAATCAAGTCCACATGCCCTGCCTTAGGGGCAGTCCTTGTGTCCAAAAGTGAAAAGCAGGGGAAAAACAGACAAAAAAACAGTTCATAAATCTCTCCTATTTTCCTCCTTTTGAAATATTTCACTGTTACTGTTATTCTTTATTTCTGAAGAACAATCTGTTATCTGTCATGCACTGGTCAAGTGCTAGGGACATCAACCAAAGAGACAAAATAGCCTACTCTCATGTTGCTTATATTCTAGGGGGGACAAGGTTAAAATATTATTTCAGAAAAAAATGAATCATGCATATCCCCAAAATGTTACTCTGTGAGTGTAAATGAGTACGTGCAGTTGCCCATAATTCATTAATGTTTATTAACTCATTAGTACTATTTTGTTGTCAGATTATCTAGTTGAAACATCAGAACCTGGGAGCCAATGGAAATGTGAAGAGGGACAGATAAGTTTTGGAGGCAGGGGTGTGCAGAATTTTGGAAAAGATTGGAAAAATGACTGAACAAAGAGATCAGATCATTTTCTATCATTTATGGCAGTTAAAAACGTTGAACATCTGGAATCACCAGTTTAAGTTTTGAGGGCTGGAGGCAAATCCAATCCTACTAATAGCACACTTTTGCTAAAAGTTTCCGAAGCTTGAACACATTCAAAACACTACACTCTTTTCACTTAATAGAGACTCAACTTGTCCAGACTTAATGGACTGGAGAGACAAATAATAAATGATATCTTAAACAATCTATATCAGTAAAGAAAATAAAGTGTCTTTTCTCTCAAATATTCCACACTGAACTGATCAAATATTCTTGAAATCAGTAGGAACTCTACAACAAAACCCTGTGCCTGAATATTAGTAAACTCTTACCATATTTTCAAATTCTCCTTCCTTCCAGATTTGCATGTTGAGAAAGTGATTTATGAAATGACTAATGCAATGAAGACTTTAACCCAGTCTGGCAAACAAGAAAGCTAATTAGCAATAATTTACTTCTGGTTGGAAATTCATAATTTGCTGGGTCTTGACCTATAATTAATATATTTTGTGTGTTTCTTTTTCTAAGATAATTGATGGTGCATACTGAGTGTTGCTTTAGGAAAACTTATATCTTAAATGCAATTAAAATTAAACCATAATTTTGTGTAGGTAAATTATGTAAGACATTTTGAATCAAAGAACCTTCAAATTAGTGTCTCACAATAACAGCAGAAGAATTAAATGTCTTATTTAAAATCACACTGAATAAACATAACCTTATAGGAAAAAACCTTTTTTGTTTTCTGAAATGGTACTAAATATACAGATATAACACCTTGCTGCTGAAAAGAAAATATTTGTCCAGGTTATCAACTAGCGTAGAACATTGAAAATGTCAATAGTAAAATGAATTATTGTTTGAGGTATTCAGAAAATTATTTTTTGTGGTACTGAGAAAATTTTAGAACTAATAAGAGATCAAAAGTTAGTATAAAAATACATATACTTGATGCCTAGAACATTTTTATATTAGCTTCATCTTTTTTTATTTTTTTTATTTTTTAACATCTTTACTGGAGTATAATTGCTTTACAATGTTGTTAGTTTCCGCTGTATAACAAAGTGAATCAGCTATATGTATACATATATCTCCACATCCCCTCCCTCTTGTGTCTCCCTCCCACCCTCCCTATCCCACCCCTCTAGGTGGTCACAAATTTTTCATTAAAAAATAAAATATTATTGAGATAAAGTCATATCCTCCTGTGCCCTTCCCTCAGAGGCAATTATTATCATGAATTTAGCTGAGTCTATTTTTATAAATTATGATACATACATTTATACATGATAGATCTATTCTGTAAATATATTTTGTAACATTTTACATAAATAGTATTCTACTGTATACATTATTCTACAGTTTGTAACATTATAGTTCTAGAATCCATCAGTATGTGTACACTTGTGTTTTAATCAAAATTATGGTTCTGTAATCTATCAATATGTGTGTTTTCATGTATATTCTCTTCCTATTAACTAACACACTTTCCCATTTATACATAAACACATATACTTTTAACTTATCTGTTGTGCAAATTATGGACATTATGTGCTTTTCTTTGTTATTTCAAACAATGTAAAAAATACACATACAAGTATATCTCCCTTTTGTGAACTTGTGTAAATGTTTTTTAGCGTGTAAACATAGAAGTGGAATTTCTGGTTATGTCATTTTCAGTTTTACTGATAATGCCAAATTGTTCTCCAAAGTGGTTATTCCAATTCACCCTCCTACAAGCAGAGATGAAAGTTCAAAGTCATTGCCAATACTTGATACTGTCAGACTTTAAAATGGTCACCTATTTGATGGGTGGAAAACAGTATCTTATTTTATTCATTTATTTCTGTGGATGTTTCATATGTCTCTGATCATTAGTAATGCTCTGAGTTGCTTCCAAAATTAATATGCTATTTAGCTTTCTCTTTTATGGCTTGCATGATCATAATCCTTTGTCCATTTTCTTCTGTTCTTTTGTTTTCTTTTGTTTTTTCTAATTTGCATTTCATACAATGATTGGCCTTTCCAGAGCATCTTAAAAAGAAAATTATCTTTGATAAATGAAAACCAATACAAAGCATAAGTAAATTTATACATTTTCATTTAATCTCATCTGCCTGCCATTCTGCCCAGATCCTATTTGAGTGCTTGAGAACTTGGAAGATTTTACAGAAACAGGGATTCATACTGTAAGTAGTTTGGTATTTGCTAAAATCCTCAAAATAATTTCATTTAGAACCTAAGGGCTTTGCAGAGGAATTGTCCTGCCACCTACAAGTATGCCCATACCAGTACTGACATTGCCTCCAGCAGTCCCTTTAAGGAGGCTTTAACTAAGTGAAATGTGGTATATGTCAAAGTGATAGGTATGAAGAGATTCAGTGTTTTTAAACAACATCATTACTTTGTAGGGACTAAACCTTGTACAGGGGGTTCCTGCAATCTGATCTCTACCAATAAATCGTTCACAAATCTCCACGTGGTATTCTCATGACTGCTATGAAGATGTAATTATAGGGACATCTGAGGGCAACACAAGGAGAGTATCCAGAGCAGGTTGGGAGAAAGAAGGAACTTGAAACTGTTAAGGGATATAATGACAAGGTAAAATATGGCAGATAAGAAGTAAAATAAACAACTGGATGGTAAAACTTATACATAATATCTATATACACACATGCATGTATATTTGTATATATATACATGTGTGTATGCACACATGTGTATACATATACGTGTATATGTACAAGCATATGTATGTAGCTCTGAAGACTTGTTCAGTAGAGCACTAATTCCCAGCAAAGAGTTCAATGAGTCTATAGTATTTACATCCACATTTATTTCATTTGCCCAAATGAATCATTATTGATATAACCTATCTGGAAATAATTCTTTTAGGTAAGTACTGTCAACATGGTAAGTATTTAATATTTATATAACCCCAACAATACTCTAGGTACTGTAAAATTGATGAAATTGGAGCAAAATTGTAACTTTTACATTTATCCACCTAAAGATAATATTTTCCAACCTCTGACTACTGTATATTTTAAGTAATGACAAAATCTCTATCGAGGCTGCTTTCTAAACATGCAAAGATTAAGTTTGGGCACTTAGTAACTACATCGGTTGTAAGACTGTGAGAATAATAAAAATGAAGTGAGAAGAAAATTGGAAGTAGAGGTAGTAACTATGCCTTACATTTTGGGGAGGGAATGGAAAACACTGAATCAGAATCAGCACTACAGAGTTGAAACAGAATTTGAACAACTTGTTATCATGAATATCAATTCAATAAATATTTATTAAGTGGGTTATTTATGCATTCTAAATTCATTGGTTCAATAAGTAAGTTACTTTGTAAAATAATAATAATAATATTAATAATATTAATAACAACAGTACATATTTTTAAATCCTGAAATAAACCACCTGAAATTGTTTTCAGATATGTATTAAAAAACCCCTACATTTTTCCCTTTTTAAATGTAACTTTTATTATTCTCACAAAATCTGTATAAGATATTTAAGAATACAAATTTGGAAAAAAGGGGAAAAAGTCCCCGAATTCATACCACTGAGACAGAACACTAGTACAATAGCATATATTCTTCTGACTCTTTCGGTGAGCATATGTGTGAGTACATACGATGTTTAACATGGGATTTTCTAAATAGTATCTTTCATAATTGGATTTTTTAAAATGTACACACACGTGCACACACACAATCTTTCCATATTAACAAATTTAGATTTGCCTCATACTGTTAGTGAATGTGTGTATCTCACTGTAAATTGCATTACTACTTTTTGTAATCCATTCCTTCTAGGACTTTCTTTTTTTGTTTTTATGAACAATGCTTTAGTAAGCATGTTTATCTATCTTCGTACAATTTTCTGGTTATTTTCCTACCACCTTACATGTATAGTTTTGCCTCTAAGATTCTGGTCAAGTTAATTGCCTAAAAGCATCTATGAATAAATGAAGGCAGAAGTGGAATGTATTCATAAAGAAACTAAAGATTTCAGTTTACCTGGGTTTCAATTGTGTGGGAACCAAAGTAGGCAGTTTTCCAAAAGCATACATTTTAAGTAAACATACATAGATGACAGTTTGGTAACGTAGTTACTTTGGGGGAAACTTGTGATATTATGCCTTAACATACCTATTAGTTATCATTAATAACTAAAGGATATATTAAAAATATTAAATAAAAAAGCTGGGGCATCACCAAGCCAGAAGGGACGACAACTCAAATAAAACAGGAAGCTGTCTATTATCTACATTGGCTGAACTTCAGTTCTGGTTATTAAGTAATTTAAATTTAGGCATATGCTCCTATAGTCAATTTGTGAACCTAAGGTCTGATCCAATATTACTTTACAAGGCTTGGAGCTAAACTGAATGTCTAATATGCATTAGAAGTTTCTAGGTTTTGCTTGGTTTTAGTTTTGTTTTGTTTGGGTTTTTATAAGACCTACTCCATTTAAGGCTCATTAATTGCCAGTACAGGGAATTAAAATGATCTATATTTGTCACGAATAGGAGATGTTTCCAATCATCAGAACACAATCCCATCTTGTGGGCTGGTTCAATTGTGTGTTTTATAATTCACACAGAATTAGCTGGAGTGTGAATTACTAAATTGGAGAAAACTTGAAGCAAAGAAGCATTATGAAAAAGTAATACTAAATTGAAAGAGATTTGTGCTTTATACCAGTGCTATTTGATGTGCTATTAAATTCAGAACAATCAGGAAATATACAGTCTAAGACTCTTAGGTTAATTCTTTTCTCTGCTTAAAGCAAACATTTTCACTTTGGATAAATAATTCAGCCACGGTATCCTCATCTGTAAACTGCTTGAGAATCGAATGTATGTGTACCTATATAAAAGTACATCAAAGTTCTGGGGGCTCCCCTGGTGGCACAGTGGTTCAGAATACACCTGCCAATGCAGGGGACACGGGTTCGAGCCCTGGTCCGGGAAGACCCCACATGCCGTGGAGCAACTAAGCCCGTGCACCACAAATACTGAACCTGCGCTCTAGAGCTCATGTGCCACAACTACTGAGCTCACGTGCCACAACTACTGAGCCCGCGTACGACAACCACCAAAGCCCGTGCACCTAGAGCCCATGCTTTGCAACAAGAGAAGCCGCTGCAATGAGAAGCCCACCCACGGCAACGAAGAATAGCCCCCGCTCGCTGCAACTAGAGAAAAGCTCGCATGCAGCAACGAAGACCCAATGCAGCCAAAAATAAGTAAATGAATAAATTTAAAAAAAAAAAGTACATCAAAGTTCTTAGTAAACACAATTGTAAACATTGTTATAATGCCCAAACTTAAAATTCATCAGGAAAAGCAATGCAGTCTTTTTCATTAAAATCCTTACAAAGAAGCTGAAAAGTTGACTCCTACAACCTGGGATCAAATATCAAAATCTGATGTCAAAAGTCTGCATGATGTTCTTCCTTCTGAAAGAAATCTCCCAGTATGTGAGTCAGTTAAGAGTAGGTAATTTTATTGAGTGCTCTCTCTGCCAGGATATTGAATTCCCTCACCCACCTCAAAAGCTCTGTGTTATCTTTGACTCCCACCTCTCTTTTGTGTTCCATGCCTATCAGTTATGAAAAGGCATGGGGCAGCCTCTGTTGCTCCGGACTTTGCCGTTCTGGACCCATGAGCTCAGCTGTATTTCATTTCCTGTCCTTGATGTCAACGAGATTGCTAATTCTGTCATTACAAAAAGAGCATTACTCCTACCAGTTTCAAGGTGTTTCTGAACCCTACAACCAAAATAGCCATAAGTAGCATATTTCTGGCTTCACTCCTCCACATGCAGTCTACTTTAAATGGAAACTATATTATTTGCTCTGGACTCCTCAATACCCCAGATCTTTGCTTGTGTATTACTTTTTCATCTCCATCTGTTGAAATTGCAGTTCTTCCTTGAAGGCTCTGTTTAAACGCTATTGCTTTAAAGAAAGCTTGTCCCATTCTGTCCACCAGGCTGTCAGATCCTACACTGCTATGATTTGGCTTTACTTCTCTCATGATGTTTCCCTGCTTCCAATATTTTGCCTTTTGCTATATGCCCAGACTTAGATCACCCTTCACCCACTGTCCATCCCTCACCTTCACACACTAGATAGTTGGGTACTTGTGAGCCGGGAATGACTCTCACTCATTTTTAAGACCTACATAGGTAGCATGGTATCCAACTCCTTTTAAGAATAGATATCTGTGACAGAAACAAGTGGATAAACAAATGAAAGAATGAGAATTACACAATATATTTATAGGACACTTTCTAGAAAAAGCTTAGAACACTGAAAATGTCTTACTAGCAAAACCTTAGACTGAAATCATAAGTGAGAACGTGTTTTTCATTTTGGAAGTTTTACTTTTTAAAAATATTGCAATGTCTTCTTTTTTACTGTTCTTTTCAGTGTTTTGGTGGGCATGGGTCCATGTCAGAAGCACTCTAGGACACCAACAGATGGCAGGACCCTAACCATGGACCCAATGCTAATTTAATTTAAAAAACACATTAGTATGATCTATGTTCTGATTTGGGGCAACATTTCAAAAATGAGGCTTATAAACCTCCAGCAATTCACTGATGAGGCAAATATGGATGAAAAATTGATAACTAGCTGTGATACAGCCAGCTGGAGCAACAACAATAACAAAGAAAGACATTTTAGAAGTACCGGATAAGTGAATCTGGATCCTATATTGACAATTAAGATAGCCAGCATTATCATTATTCATCATTCCCAGTGAATTTTAACAGTAGGTGGTAGTGTTCAGTTGAAGGAACCAATTTATGTATGCATTTCAACTCAATTATTCATAAATTCTGTCTCACTAAGGAGACATACAAGAGCCAATGGGATGATTAAATCTAGATGTTGAGATCATATTCGATATTATACTATAGAGTTGTAAGGGACCTTAGAGGGCCATTTGTTTCTGTTTCCTTCCTACAGAAAGAGTCTCTTTTGCAAAGTCCTAGGCAGGTCCTTGCTAACCTCCAGGGAGTCAAATGACTGGTACATTTTGTTATTCAGATTTCTTCTCAGATATCACCTAAGGACTTCCCTGATCAGGCTTTCTAAATCAGAGCTCCTTTGGAGTAATTTAATATAACATTGTTCTCTTTTATTTTATTCATCATGCTTAGTGTTGTACAATGTATCATTTATTTATTAGTTTCTTTGTTTATTGCTGCTCTCTAACCAATAGGATGTAATAGCCAAAATAATGAGGACCTTGTTTAGATTGTTCACTGATGTATCTTAGTTATCTAGAACAGTTTTAGGCATATGGCAGAAATTCTACTGATATGCACTGCATGTTACTGAATTAAACTAAGCATTATTTAAAAACCACAGTTATTATTTTCCAAGGCAGTCCACTCTATTCCTAGAGGCCTCTGTTTGAAAGCCTTTTTAGTTTTGGAGCTCCTATGACTTGTCAGCCTCCCCTAACAAGGCTACTCTATCTTAAAGTTGATTATTGCAATATTTAAAGACTCAACCTGAGTCAATCAACAAGTTGCTGAGCTGGAATCCTTTATCACTCCCTCCTAGACACCAAGACATTTGTATTTTTAACAACAATACAAAAGTTTAATAATTGAAATGGTGGTTGAGACACAATATTTATCATGTCACCAGAGTAGTGATTCTCATCTTCCTTGAGTCTATGGACTCAAGTGTCGTGAATTCCATGAAGACACAAATCTGCTCATCAGAAAATTATACACACAAGCAAAAGTTTAAATACAATTTCAGGAGAATCACAAATACCCCCAAATCTACGTAGATCCTAAATGATAAATAAGATGTTTCAAGATATAATCCCAATCCTCAAGGTGCCCCCTCTCTAAAGATGGGCAATAGCCTTCCCTATGTTTTCTTTTCTCTTTGCTTCACAATTGCATTCTGTTGCCCATATGGTAGTTTAGAACCTAAATGATGAACATCTTTCTCAAGGAGGACAGGAAAATGCTTTTTTATGTCAAACTGCACTATTTTCAACTGTGAATTATCAATAGTAAATCATATCGACTGGTTTATACTTTCAAATCATTTGGCAAAAAATATTTTTCACAATTCAGAAACATAATTCTGCTAACCATTGTTAGGGATATTTTTACCCACATGACTTTAAATCAGTGATATGAAATATAACAAAATTGCATTTACATCCTCTCTATACTCTGTTCCTGATTGTCTCCTTTTAACGAACTCTGCTGAGAGAAAATGCATTTGTTTTTGGTTTGCGGTGTTTCCAAAAGGCAAGATATGCAGACCTCGATAGCTTACTAAGTGATATAATTTTCTATAGGCAACACACAAAAATAAAATGATTTGTTTTAACCCCAAGTCATTATAGGCACTGCCTGTTGTATTTCTCTCTATAGCAGAATTAAATAGATGTTTTTATTCTGGCAGAAATCTCACTCCCCCCGCTTTTGCTTTTGTCTCTTTTCTGAGAGGGATGAGACCTCCTCTGTCAACTCAGAAGCTCTTACTGTCACTAAGCAGAAAGAAAGCACCTCTCTGTGTAAGGACTATCATCTGCCAATAGATTTGGCTGTCAACCACCCAAAAGCACTGTCACTCAGTGTCAAAGCACTAACAACAAAGCAATTATCCACACAAAAAAGAAAGAGAATCAGAAGACCCAAGTTATGTAGATAAAACAGAGCCACTGAAAAATATAACAAGTGCCTCTGAAAGCTAAAGTGTGGTTCCCTTCCTCCCAATATGCTGCCACATCATCCGTAAAGCCTTCCCAATTTTTTTTTTTTTAAATTTAAAGCTTGGCAAGTATTTCTGATTAGTTGTGAAACATCAACAAATAATTTTCCAGGGAACATATCTTCTTCTATTAACATTTCTGCCTTACATGTAGGGGGAAAAATACCTGTAGGATCAATTAAAATTCCAATAAATCTACAGCTCAATTGATAAAAGCCAGGTAGTGGAAGCCTTAGAAAGAAAGGCTGCCACACAGGGTGTCATTTCAAATGGACACAATAGAGTTGGAAACAGGAAAGCAGCAACTGAATATTCGAGTTTGATGATGCTAGGCAAAGTGTATCAAATACTGTAATACTAAATAAAAATAAATTCTAACCTATGGGCTACGAATAAGCCTTGCAGGTAGCAATCAGAAATTCAAACTCAAGTTTGCATGCAAATATGGTGAAATAATAGTGGCTGCTTAACGACCTGAACTTTCTCCTATTATATATTGAATACTTATTCGTTTTTTAAAATTTCTTACCTTAATTCAACACTATTTATTAAGCATCTGTAACATTCCCAAAACTGCAGTCTAGTCTTAGGATGCAGTGGGGAAAGTAAGACCAATCTTAACTATCATGGGAAGAGTCTACTGGTAAAGACAGATGGAAGCACTCACACGAAAAGATAACTCTTGACTAGGGTGTCAGTATAGTTCAGATCTCCTTCTGACTCTACCTGTGTTTTATTTGTCCTTTGCCTTTGGCCAAGTCATTTTCTTTCTCTGGAAAAAATTTCTGTGTTTTGTAAAATAAATGAGATGGGCTAATATATTAATCTCTAATTTCATTTTGTTCACAAAAAATCCTATGATTCTATTTGATGACTTCTAAGGTCTCTTCCTCTAACCCACATTCATATTTCTCAGAGGGAGATAAAATGGTCTACCAGGAATATTTTGGGCACAGCACTGCAAATAGTCTGTAAGCTTTCTCCCTCTGAAATCCATAATTTTTACTTAAGCCCACTATCATCATCGTCATTATAATTAATATTATGACATTCTCCAGATTCTGGTATTTGTACAACATGATGGGAACATTTACTATAAAAAAATAAAAGTGATGAAAATATCTAAATTATTCAGAAAAATGTTACAAATTGTGGGAGGTGGGAGGGATGATAAATGACTATTTAACTAAATTTGTTTTTAATTAAAACCTTTGGATAATTGTCAGTGTCTACCTTGCTATTAATCTGTTATTAACGCAGATATATTTCTGTATCTTCTGGGTATTTATCTTATAAAAATATGAAAATGTTATCTTAGAATAAAAAATTATATAACATCATGAATTTTAATTTTAGTTCTCTCAGGTGAGATAAGTCCTATATAATTTTGTAAACTGTTGATTATCATGAGAATATGAAACTGTATGAACGAGAGGGTGGGTTGGAATATTTTGATTTTGGATAAACAGCAAAATTTAATCTTGTTATTAATAATTAATAAGATTTAACAAGATTTTCTAACAGAAGACAAAATGTTTATTAATAAATTTAAAATATAGTAGAACACATTATATAATTTATGCTAAAAGTCTGAATTTTCTTCTTGATATTGACAAGTAGCGTATACAATACATTCTCTAGTGAAAATAATGGAAGAAGTATGAAAGATTTTTATGCAGAAATGATAATATATTGATAGTTTTTTAATTAATTCATTTCTTTTTTATTTATATTTATTTCACATTTTCTCTGGTGACTACCAATAGATTTGATTTGGTAACTCTGCTTTGAATTTAAACATATATCCTGTCTTTCAGTATAAGAACAGTAAAATGGGACAGGGATATGAAAATATGTGACTAAGAACCAAAATCATCTAAGAGAAACTTTCACATCAGGAAGTTCCAAACTCACTTTGCTAGACTTATACAGAGTAGCCAAGAGTCAAGATGCTTTCATCTTCTTCAAAGTAACATCACATATTTGGTAATGAACTGTGAATCCTAATTTCTAGATGGGAATACTAACCTTAATCTAGTTTTCCAAATCAGAACCTGGGAGGCTGGGGAAGCAACAGTAATTTTCAAGAAGGATCAGATAGAAGGTATCATGTTGTACTGAATAACCTCAGGACTACTACACTATATATAACTTCCCTTACCATAGGTTATTCATCTTTCATTCCTCATGTACCAGCACAATGCTGGTACATGATTCAGTATGAGCTACATATTTGTCACACTGAAATTAGTCAAATGGACACTAAAATAAGGACACTTCAGCTTCAGTATAATTTCTACTATCAAAATAACTCTGAATTGATCACATCTATGGTAGTTTGACCACCAACTCTGAAATTATACGTCTAGTTATTTGATGGCAATAACATGCCAAATATCAGAAGACCTAAATAGAGATTTCTTCAAAGAAGACATACAGATGGCCAAGAGGCACATGAAAAGCTGCTCAACATCACTAATTATTAGAGAAATGCAAATCAAAACTACAATGAGGTATCACCTCATACCAGTTAAGAATGGGCATCATCAGAAAATCTACAAACAACAAATGCTGGAGAGGGCGTGGAGAAAATGGAACACTCTTGCACTGTTGGTGGGAATGTAAATGGATACAGCCACTATGGAGAACAGTATGGAGGTTCCTTAAAAAACTAAAAATAGAATTACCATATGACCCAGCAATCCCACTACTGGGCATATACACAGAGGAAACCATAATTCAAAAAGACACATGCACTCCAATGTTCATTGCAGCCCTGTTTACAATAGCCAGGTCATGGAAGCAACTTAGATGCCCATCGACAGACGAAATCTAGTTTTATAAAGAAGATGTGGTACATATTGGGTCATTTGTAGAGATGTGGAAGGACCTAGAGATTGTCATACAGAGTGAAGTACGTCAGAAAGAGAAAAACGAATATTGTATATTGACACATGTATGTGGAATCTAGAAAAATGGTACAGATGAACTGGTTTGCAAGGCAGAAATAGAGACACAGATTTGCAAGGCAGAAATAGAGACACAGATGTAGAGAACAAACGTATGGACACCAAGAGGGGAAAGTGGCGGCGGTGGTGGTGGGATGAATTGGGAGATTGGGATTGACATATATACACTAATATGTCTAAAATAGATAACTAATAAGAACCTGCTCTATAAAAAATAAATTAATTAAATTAAATTTAAAACATAAACATGCCAAATATTTAAACATCTCAGATGAAGAATATATCTTTCTTAACTTGGGTATTTCACATTAAAAATGAACACACACACATATACAGTACTCACTACATTTGAAAAGGTTACTTATATTTTAACATTTGCATTTATGGACAATTTTGGAGCAATATAGAAAAAACTTGAGAATGAAAAAGTTGTCTTCATTTTCTTCTCTTTCTAAGGTACTAAAATTTATTTTCAAATTACTAGTGGAGCTACTGCTATATTTTACTTGGTGGAATCATAGGCTTTAAAATATTTTGTATATATTTTAAATATGTACTGTTGCAATTATAATACAGTAATTCTATTTCAAGTTGAGTAAAACTTATTTTTAAATTAATTCCCAATTTTATAAAAACTCTTTGCTAGACATCTCCATTGGTATGGCAATAATGATAATGATGTTGATAACAAATGCTTATCTAGCCTTACTGGACCATATTCAAAATGCTTTACAAATCTTAACTCATTTAATTCTAATAGCAACTCTATGAGGCTGTTGTTATTCCCATTTTGCAGATGAGCAAACTAAGGATAAGGAACTTGCCTTAGTCATACAGCTAGTAAGTGCAGAGCTGGAATTTGATCCAATGCATTCAGTTCCAAATGCCATGCTCTTAATCAGTAGACTAATGATGACAATATTAATATGTTTTATATATATATATATATATATATTTAATATATATATCCATGAAAAATACTAAAATATATTAACCAGTGATCAATTACAAAATAAAAATAAAAAAGTTGAGTTTACCTTAAAGATTACCTTACAATTTGGTTATTACAGAATAGGTGCTTGGAATTAGAAATGGATATTAGGGTAACTAAAGATTATATAATTTCCTGGTGCCTAGAGTGAGAACAATGTAATTCGTTAAAATTCTAAGAAAAAAAATGAGTCATTTTAGATAAAATGACCCTGCCAATTTAAATTTTGAAGCAATGAATATTCAGGATAAATATTTATCTTTGCATATATTCATTCTGAATGATTGGCTTGACAAAATGCCAATTTCAGTTCACTTGATAATTATTAACAATTTTACTGAATGAATTTTATTTCATTTAATTGTTTGTAAATAAAACTATTCTTACCTAGAATTTTTCAATAACATCATCTAAAGGATTTATCAAATATGTTAAATAAATGCAGGTCTAAGCTATAGACCTCTCAGAACCAATGAGACAAAAGAGGTCAGCATTTACTAATTAAATGAAGACTTTCTACATTCTAACATGTATTTACTAAAAGCAAAGTTGAAAATGTAGAAAAAATCTTGGGACTTTCTTACATACACAAAGATGACATTAGTTGTGTGAACTAGGAAAAAAGCTACAAAACAGTTCATCAGTAGCAAGTTGCACTTAAAATAGTAAAATATGTTATCAGAGGACAAAAAACAAAACTCAGAAGGATTTCAAATTTTAAAAAGAAAAAGAAAATCTTATGTATATTTTCTGATATTGTAGAAATGGAGAGAACAAGTTGGCATTTCTGGAGAGTCCTTGATAGAAAAGGATCGGTTTTTGAGGTAGAATCCAAATGGTTTTGTAATAGTTTCTTTCCATCCTTGAATAAAATGGGCCAGGCTCAGAGATGACTAACAAGAAAGGGTGAACTTGACCTCTCCCTTGCTCTGAACATACCATAGCTATCCTATTAGAACTTTTATAGATCTGCTTTTATTTTATTTTATGGTTGTGTTTTGTTTTGTTTTATTTATTTATTTATTTTTGTTTACTCTCCTGCACTTCCAAATCTAATAGCTGGAAATATAAAAGAAGTCCAGAAATTGTTGTCATGTATAGTGTATATGAATGGGTTTCTTAGAATCTCTGCCAATTTGGGTAGCTCCCAACTTGGAAAGTTTCCCAGATGGGTGTACTTAAAAAAGTTATGCCATTCTCCAACTTGCTGTTGACAAACGTTTCTGTGGATGCTAATAGACATAAATGTTATTTCTTATTTAGACTAAGTATAGAAGTGGAGCAGCACTAATTTACAGCAGCACATTAGAGATTCGTATCAGCCAGGAGTAGAAAATGGCCTGGGAGAAAAGCAAAAACATTACAATTGTATACAGCAGTTAATTCATGTGTGGGCTCTGTCAAAGTGTGTGTTTCTGGAGGATTCTAGCTAGAACTCAGTAGTAGGACTGTGCTTGTGGGTGAGGGACGGTATTCTCAAATATCTGTGTTTTTAAAATCAAAGATCTCTAATACTTCTACAGTACTTCTGTACTTCCAATTAAATGTTTTCTTATTATGAATGATATAGACAAGGATTCATCCTGTTGAAAAATGAATCTAGGTTTGCTAATCTGATACTTCCAAAACTGTGCTCAGAATATTCAAAAAATTCATTTGGTGGCAGATGGTGGAAAAGGATAAGAAATGAGGACAGGTTCTCATCACCTAACTAAGGGCAGGATTTTCTACAGATATACACACAGTGGAGACAGAATAGTCTCAGTTCATCACATGATCCTGTGTCTGAGTAGGGAACTAATCCCATTTCTTATAATCAGGTCTTTTGCCAATTTATCTTGGTTCCTTTAAACAAATACTAGGAAAAGAGAAAGGAGAGGGGGGAAAAATGGAAAAATCATGGGAACTCAAGCAGAGAGCCAAAGAACATTATTTCTAAACATGATAATTCCTTTGGAAGTTCAAGGTTAGGAGAATATCAAATTGATCTAAAATAAGACACGTATTAATATTTAATATGATTTCCTCCTGCCCCTGTGCCAGTCAGACATTTGGTCCCTAGCATGACATTAATAAGACTGTAAGCTCCTTGAGACAGACACCATGTCTGGTTTATTTCTCTGCACCCCAGGGGATTTATCCCAGGTACTAGTGCTTAGAAGGGGCTCAAAACATATTTGAAGAGAGAAATCCAAAATAATTAGCCCTGTGTTTATCTTAAACAAAGCTTTTCTTCCATTCAAAATTAGTCACTTGCTGCCACACAGCTCCGGAAGACTCTAGATCACCAATGAATAAATATAAATAAGTACAAATCATTGTTACACTTGCAGAATTAAAACAGTGAACTGGGTAGTTGCCAAGACCCTTTCCAATATTAACATTTTCCTATCTCTGGACATATCTTTACATGTTCCTCTTTTTTATGTCTGGAGAGAAAACAATCAGTATATTAGTTTTGGTATTGTTTTTCTATTTTCAGGGTGGTGTTTTTAATGTTTTTATGTGTTTTTTTTTGTTTGTTTGTTTTCTGAGGTAGAAGGGAGTCAATGCAAAGGTGCTAGCAGTTTCAAATAAAAACTACTGCTTTGCTTCGGGTTAAATCACTTAACCTGCTGTGACACAATTAGAATCTACTTTGCTACTGAGCACAGCTAGGTGCTTAATAAAAGGGTCACGGGGAGGCACACACAAGGATGGCCACTCAGCTCTGCAAATAGCAGGAGCCCTTCACCAGCTGTGCAAAATGGTCACTGCACTATGCTGGACAAGTAGATCCATCTCCCCCCGACTGCCAGTCCCCACTTTGGAAAAACTATAGAATTCTGGAATTCACTGCCTGTGAAAGTGAGGCAAGCAATTGCATGCATTTTTTAAAATGCTGTTTTATTAAATTTTATTTTACATGATAGAGAATGTTGCCAGAGTTTTTTACATACATGATAAATCTCTCACTTTTCTTATTTACTGACAAATGATGAAAGTCAAGAACAATTCATCACCTGCTGGGGCCACTCAGATATGAAACCAAGCCTGCTGTTGCCCACCGTGCTTTAAATCAAAACTACAGAGCTAACACACTCTCGCCCTCACACATCCACACACTCAGAGGTAAGAAAAGGCAAACATAATAAATGTCTTCTGCAGAAACAGAGGCAGTCCCACAGTCAGTCAAAGCAAAATACTGTCTCTCACCTTTACCTATAGTGTCCTTCTTAAAAAAGTGTAATGGGAAAGCAGTCCAGACTTCTGATGGCGTCACCTAAGTCTGGAACCTATTTAACTGACCATTTAATGAGTCGCAACCTTTTCTTAAGATTACTCAAAACATACATCTCCATCTAATTCTCTAAAACAACATAAACAGTATTTTTTCTTCTTTTTCTAAAGAAAATAAAGACACTACACATTTATTCAAGAATAGGAAAGGAATGCAAAAGTTATTTTTGCTTTTACAATCTCAATCTGTTAAATATGAAAAAACTTACATAAATAATGGGGATTCACGTATCTGTCATTTTTTTCTAAAAATTATGACTGTGTCAAGTAGAAAAAATATTAACAGACCATTTATGTAGTTAAGAAACATCTATTTTAATTCTACCCCCTGAAATACAAATTCCTGAACCTGAACCTTGCCATAATCCTAAAGTTATTCTGGAATTCCTGCTTATGTCAGAGGTGCTCTATACTATCTTAATTTTATAAGGGGAAAGCAATTCGTATTTCCTATGCATACTGTGACCATGGTAAAGGTTGGTCGAGTGTTGTTTTGAGTCCCTGTGGCTATTGCCCATTAGTTCCAGTGGAGAAAGATAATGACTCCCTGGTATAGCAATTTATCATACTACTGCTAGGTCTGAATTCTATATTCAGCCACTACACATGAAATCAATCCACAAAGGAGACAAAGAAAACCAGCAGAACTTGAAAACCAATCAAATATCTTGCATCAGTTATTATTGCTGGTCACGGCAAGAAGAAAATTGTTGCTTTAATTGTTTTGTCTGAGAACTCATCTCTTCATGTAAATCAAGGGATAGTTACTCTGCCTCATTTAGGCCACTACAGATTGTCTCTCTTTCATAAGTCGGAAATGGAATGAATCAGAAAACATGCAATAAAGGTACTTCAAAGAAAGCAAGGAAAAGACACGTGCAAATTTACTGTGTTTGTATTCTATTCTTGACTCAAGGAGTTGACGACATTTGTAAAATACTAATAGAAAAGTAGCACAGGGAGGCTTTCATTAATTTTTTTTTTTCTGACAAATCAATAGGATTTGTCCTGGAGAATCCACACTTTCAATACTCTGCAACTAGTTGACTGCATTTTTTAAGGTGACCAACTGAGGTCTGGTACACTCAGGGGCCATAATTAAATATACTTTCTCACAAATCAAAACAGTGTGTTTTGTTTCATCAGGACTTTGAATAAAGAGAAACTAGTATTTCAAAGGTAGAGAGTTAGATTGCTTGCATCGCTAAAGATATGGTTGGGGCAGCAGCTACTTTACCAAATCCAATCTCTTTGCAAAGCAAGAAGTCGAAGAGATTTATCATTGCCAATGCTGGTGATTAGAAAGTGTAATTCGTCAATGCCATTTAGTGGCCAGTGAATGAATGGATCAGACCTATCTGGAAGCTGGCTTTTAATGTTAAAAGGGGAATTCACTTAGACAGATAATCTATTTCTCAAAAAGGAATTGACTTTAAAAAGTCTATTTGATTGTACCCTCATTCATTTATTACTTGTATTTGGAAATGTCCTATATAGCTAGTTTCTCAAGCCCCTAATTCCTCTCTACTGGTTCTCTGACTTCTGAGAACATTTACCAGTTGGAAACATTCTCACAATTATCCAGAAAACCAGAGAAAATACCAAATAGAAAGGAGAGAAAACTTTATTTTTAGGCCACTGCCACTTTGGTAGGCTATCCTGAAGAATTTTCAAATGAAAAAATGGCTAGGTTAGAAAAAGAATATGATTGAGTTATGCAAGCCTTACCTATACACGTATTTAATCTGCCATAGAAATTGTCAAGTGACTTTAAGACATCAGAGCTGGCCAAAGAAGAATAACATATTCAGCTTTGTTATGATTCTACTAATAAATTTTGGGTTTTTATTGAAGTTAAAATTAAAATTGTCTTCTCTGACACTCTTAGAAATAGATAAAATAATTCAACTGATTACTCTCTCAAAAGCTTGTATGGAAAATATATTTCAGATTCAGCTCTCAACTTATTTTTTTAAGCTACAAGATTACTGATTATGTGGCTTCTGAAAATTATTACAGCTCAAATTAAATTGTTTCATTGTATTATTTGTTTTAAGTGAGTATGCTCTTTAGTGTTTCCTAAGTGTGTTCTCTTTCCTGACCCTCCTATTCACACACCTTTTCTGCCCTCTTTAATTTACCGTCCCTTTTAATGAAGGGCTTATTTCCACAGAAAGTATAATAGATTCACAAAGAAACTTACTGTCATGCAAATATCCTTTCCCTTATAGTGAAGGTATTTTCTCTCTTAAAACCTACTTCATGATTCAAGTGTTCTTTTAAAATTGGATTAAAAAAAAAATATATGTGTAAACCAGTGCTACATAAAGAGTTGTCTTTGGGTAGATGTTAGTCTTCAGTTACTACCTTGCAGTGTGATAAGATTGTGTTAGGATGTAAATTAATTACATCACTAGGCACACTGTTGTGTTCAACTGAGCTTTCTTTTTTTTTTTTTTCAGAAAGAAATTTCTCAACAAAGGAAGTAGTGTGTGGATATACTGTCTGTTGTATATTCCATGTCTTGTCATGGGCCATTAATAAGCAGTTCAAGGAACAGCACTTTGAGTGACAAAACTACATACGTCTAATGGGTCTTATGCCCGATCTGGTTCAAACATCTGTGGACTTGATAAATCTATAGCTCTAGAGCATTAGAATAGTCCTCCTCTCCCGTTCAATGTCACAGTTCACCATGTCATTCACTCACTCTTTCACACATTCATCCTGTGTTTAATACTTGTTCTCAGGGAGTTTACATTCTTCTGAGAGACAATACCAAATAATAAACAAATATATAAACTAAGTATATTAAGGAGATATTAAATGCTTTGAAGAAAACAAAACAGGATGATGCAATTAAACCTGGGAGGAAAGAGTGGCATATGTGCGCTGATATAGAATGAGCCTTTGAGCTGAGAAGTGAAGAATGAAGAGAAATCATCCAGAGGAAAGGTAGAGAAAGAGCTGTTTTCAGCAGAAAAACAAAAACAGTTAGTGTTTTCCCACCCTAAGGTGGGATGAGCTTGACATGTCAGATGAATAGGAAAGGGCTTGGCAGGACTGGGGTATAGGGGACAAAAAGAGGGTCCAGGGTCTGCACTAGGAAAGGCCACCAAAAAACCTTCTTCTGTAATCCACTAGTCATCAAATTGGCATTATCACTTCAGCAGGCAAATTTCTTCTCAAATTGCTTAACACTCTCAATTCTAATTGACAGAATTATTGAGACCAACAAGCTAGTAGCATGTCTAGAGTGAGAACATTGGGAGTTGGGATTAAAGGTGTCTGACTTGTCTGAGAGCGTAAGTTGCCCATTTAGAATCTTTCTTTAGGACTTGGGATACCTAATCCACTGAACACAATCATGTGGCTTGAAAAAGCACAGCCTTGTGGAGGTGACATACCCCCAAATAAGAGTTTAGACCAGGCCCTCAGAATGTCATTGTTGTAGAGGCCATACAGATAACATAAACAAGTCAAATGGTCAGGTTATCTTGCTAGTCAAATGATGAAGAGGAACCAACACATGTGATGTGACAAGCAGTAAGGGGATGGTGGCAAAGTGGAAAAATAATGTGCCCTTTCTAAAAGTGTAAGCCACCATGGAGTTCCAGCCAATAATATTCAAGTGGGCATGTGGCCCGAGTGTGCCCAGATATTCTAATTCATTCATAAGAAGCTGGAATTTGGGATTTGGAGATGAACTCATATGATCATTTTATCAATAGATGTTGGCAAGGTACTAAAAAACACTCAGATCAAACAAAACACAACTTCAGGCCTCCATTAACCCACTGGCTGTTGGTTTCCAAGCTTGATTTAATCAAAGGGCTCAGATGATATTTCAGACATAAACAAAAGGACCATCTTATTGTATAGCAACTTTGATGAATAACTGGGTAGCCTGACCTATTTTGTTTCTTGCATGATGTTAGTTTAAGGTTGGTAACAATATTCCACAAAGGTTCTGCATCTAATAATGTGCCCCATCACTGACGTTATAAAAGCTCTGGGAATTGCAAATCCTTTCTAACATGTTAGTAAGTTTTATATAAAAACCAATATCAGTTAGTCAGCTAAATGATACTTTTCTAGACAGAGACTGATGCCAGTAGGATATATTTTAATGCTTAATACTCTTTTATTTGTAATGCCTAACATTACTCTAATGAACACCAGTCTATACAACCTGTTGATATCATTAATCTAACAAAAGCACTGCAGGTGACAGCAGCAGATTGCTTCCTATACTATTTAATTCAACAAAATCAGAAACATCTCAGTTTAAAAGGGAAAAAAAGCTATGAAAAGAAAGGTGGCTGTTGAATCACTCTGATTTCCATTTTCAAACAATAATGTCTATTACACATTAACTCTCAGCAGAGAGACTTCCCACATGTCATCAGAGGGTTGCTGGGAGGCAGGGTTGCCTGCAAAGGATTGGATTCCTTTGGTTTCCCTGGGCATCAGCATGCTGTGTCTGGTTGTACTCCCTGAGCTGCTAAATTCTCCTGAATGCTCAGAAATACTACAGCCCAAAGACAGCAGTGAATAGTTCATGGTGAAATATCTGTTAGAGAAGTGTCAGTAATCGTAGGTATCCCATTGTTATCACTCACTAGTCAAGAGACCCTGGACACTTTTTGTCACATGTTGTGTTGTCTGGTCACCATGAAATAATGACCATTGAGTTACATACAGTATGATATGTGTATTTGTGTGTCTCTAAGCATGAGGTTCTGTTTTCCCCTTGGTAGTGGTTATTTTAATAGAAGAATTTCATGTCTGACCTACACCTGGCTGCTAGCCAAGAATTAAATATAGCAATTTGTTACAGTAATATTCTTCCAGAGTCCTTCAGCAAGAACACAAACTATTCATTTTAAATTATGCTTAAAGGTGTATTTCATTTTTAAGTCTCATCCCTGGTGCACAACATATTCTAAGCAGCTTTCCCTCTCTTCAGCAGCACAAGCAATTTTCATCAATAGCTTCTTTTCCTACCTGGCATATCTCCCTCCCTGGCGTTCACCATTTAAATTATCACTTCTGATTTGGGTGTGCAATAGTTTTACCTAGAAAAAAAAAAAAAAGACTGTACATAGGAAGAGGCCTCTCCTCCCCCGGGAATCCCATCAAGCCTTATGACTACTCCCTTGTGTTAGGAAAAAATATATATATCACAAAACAATTTCAAAACAATTTCATTTATTCCCTAAATGCACATCGATTTTAGTAAATTGTTCTTAATTTCTAACCAGATGTTTAAAATACTCTTTCAAGCAGTGCTGCAATTTTCCATTCTTTTCCTGTTTCCTATTGCTGTCATATTTTTATGAGTCAGGTGTACTGTACACGTTGACAGTATTTGTGTTGCAGCAATCTTTTTAGTATTTTCAGTTGTGTATTAGTTTCCTATGGTTTCTGTAACAAATTACTATAAACTGCGTGGCTTAAAACTACATAAATTTATTCTCTCATGGTTCTGGAGGCCAGAAGTCAGAATTCAAGGTGGTGGCAGGGCCATGCTCCAGCTGAAGGCTCTAGGAAGAATCCTTCCTCATCTCATTCAGGTTTTGGTGGCTCCAGGTCTTCTAGGGCTTGTGACGTAATCCAGTCCCTGTCTCTGTCTTTACATTTCCTTCTTTCTTTGCTGCTTCTGGATCTCAAATCCCTCTTTGGTTTTCTCTCATAAGGACGATAGTTACTGGATTTAGGGTACACCTTAAATCCAGGATGATCTTATCTTGATCTCATAATTACATCTGCAAAGACCCTTGTTCCAAATAATGTCACATTCTGAGATTCCAGGTGTACAACCTCAGGCTTCAGTTAGACACTGGCTGCTGGCTTCCAAATTTTGATTTAATCATGGTGGTCAGATGATATTTTAGACTTAAACAAAATGACCTTCTTATTGTATGGCAACTTTTATGAATGACCACGGATCCTGTCCTATTTCTTTTCTTGGATGATGGCAGTTTAAGCTTGGTAACAATATTCCACAAAAGTTGCACAGAGACTGAAGGTTAGAATTATGGGGATATTAGAATATACTTAGGGTAGTACACGTACATGAGGAAAATGACAGCACATGGGTTTATGTGGAAGCATTCTTTACATGCATGGTTTTTAGAAGGGATAATTCCATAATATCATTTGTTATATCTTTAAAACTGTTTATTGCCCTTCACTCCCTCTCTCCCTCCCTGCTCCAACTGGTAGTTACAAATCCCTGATATAAAATGAACAGATGTTGTAGGTTGAAACCCAGATTTATCACATAATTAAAATGTGTGTCCATAGGTAAGGGTAGGGCGAAAAGAATGTAAGAATAAGACTGAAAGAAATGTACCCAGGAGGAAGGAAGGAGAAAAACCAGAAAAGAGACATGGGCAGATTTTTAAGAAGGAGAATATAGTCATGAGGTCAAATGCTATGAAGAGGTTGTTAAAAATAAGGGCCAAAAATATATTTTGGATATATAAACAAGTCACTGCTATGTCCAAATTTTCTCACATTTTAAATAGGTGTATTAAAGTTTTTAGGGGTAATGTGTCATGATGATCTGGTATTTGCTTTAGATTACATTAGGACAAAAAACATTGACGCAAATATGGCAAAATGTTAAGAGCAACTGAATTCAGGTGATATGTTTGTAAAGTTGATTATGCTGTTCTCTCTAATTTTATACATGTTTGAAAATTTTCATAATGAAATGTAATAAAAAAAACAAGAAATTAGAAAAATACATACTTTGCCAGAACTGGTTCCCTGCAGGGCATCAATAATAGTGTGACCCAGATATGAAGAAAAGTTTTCAAGTCCTAGTTACAACAGATTATTTTAAATTATCATCTCCTTCTCTCTCTCCCTCTCTCCCCCTCCCTCCCTCTCCCTCTCCCTCTCCTCTCTCCTCCTTCCACTCCCCCTCCTTTTCCCTGTCTCATTCCAGAACATATTTGGAAAAGTATTGTTACTGCTGCTCTGCTCATTGTGATTTATAAGTGAAAAACAATTTTAGAGAGCAATGTCTCATACTTCCCTGATGAAGGAAAAGAAAAGGGTCTGAGTTTAACAGACTATATTTTACTTAAAGGTTTGAAAATATTAGAAACATTTGCTTGAGCAAACATTTCTACATTAATTGAAATGTGATACAACCAAAGACAGGAATCCCAAAGGTACAAGTTTATGATGAGGAAGGCATTACCTGCTCATGTGTCAGATGGAAGATTCTGTCAAGGCTGGTTGGGGTGTGTAACATTCAGAAAAAAACAGTTCCACTTCCAGAAATACTTCAAAACGTGATGTTTTGAAATATTTGTCCCTTCTATGTTGAATAGCATAGTTTTCAGTTTCAAACCTCAAAACAGCCTGCAAGTGTATCAGCCTGGCATAGGAATATGTAAATGATTTTCTGCTCTTGAGCATAAAGTATACAAAGACACACAGAGAGACAAGATTTCTCCTTTTGCAAATAGCACTGCTTTATGGCAGATTGCCAAAACTCACAGAGGCATGTTATCACACTGTCAAGAGGCATTGTACCAATAAGGAAAGATACCAGTTTTAGGTATTGTATAGAGTAATTGTGGTTTAGGTGCTCTAATTGATAAAAGAGCAGAAATTTTGGCATTACATCAATAAGCAGAATAATTAAGGTAATAGGTAGCATGCCATCTAATCAAGTTACTACAGTAATACCAATGTGTGTTAACTTACTTTAACACTGTCTGAATACTAATTACTATCACTTTCAGATTTTTACAATATGCAGTATATTTAACAGAATTGAACATACCTGGGTAATTACTACTGTGCTAATAAATAAAAATAATTATTATTCAAGAAGCATACTGTAGCTAGCATTTTATTTTGACTTCTCTGAAAGTATTCTCCAGTTTTGAATCACCATATGATTAAAGGATATAGATTGTCTCATTTTTAAAGATGCTTTAACATAAATATTTTATCTCCTACCTTTACTATGTATAAGGCTACCATTTCTTATGGTATAGAAATTTAAGTTAAAAAACAAGGTTTTACTTTTTAAAAGGCATTTAAAAATCTCCATTGAGTCATTGTGTAAGGGAATTGAAGGATGATGCATTTCTTATGAAATATTATTTCTGCAATTTCAGTTATACTTAGCTAATTCTCACTTTTTTTTTTTTTTTTTTTGTACGCAGGCCTCTCACTGCTGTGGCCTCTCCTGTTGCGGAGCAACAGGCTCCGGACGCGCAGGCTCAGCGGCCATGGCTCACGGGCCCAGCCGCTCTGAGGCATGTGGGATCTTCCCGGACCGGGGCACGAACCCGTGTCCCCTGCATCGGCAGGCGGACTCTCAACCACTGCGCCACCAGGGAAACCCTAATTCTCACTTTTAATATATTCTCCTGCTTAGAGAGACTTAGAAACAGACTAAGATAATTAGTGATCATAATCCAAGTCACTCTCCCGACAATGTACCTCTTCTCATGCTTTCAGTTCTCCACCTTTCTTGTGTTTTCAACCACTTTGGTATTTGATATTTTTCTACCTTCTCTAATTGTTATTTTTTTCCTATCCCCACTTTCCAGCATTCATTTCTCTTGGTTCAACCATTCCCACTCTCTTACTCAGATGTTGGCACTTACGTGTTGAGTTCTAAGTGCTTAAATGATGCTGTCTTTTTCTGAATTTATTGACAGAATCAAATGTCAATGTGATATAAAAAACCCTACAATTTATAATATTATACAGTGTGCTTCTAGCTTTTTAAATAAGACCAAAACCATTTCTGTATAGCAACAGTCTTCACAATTTTTTTAATGATGTTATTTAGTAGATATCCAGGTAGAAAATAATTTTACACACAAACTTCTACATATCTTCCCACTTGAAATGTCATGAATACAATAGAAATGTAATTTAAAAATATATAAACACATAACAATGGGTAGATCAGATATTGCAATAACAGCAATAAAAGTAAGGATAGAAAACAAGTGGCTTAATGGTAAATGTTTAGAAGATCTACAAAAGACCCTAATGCTAAGCCGTACCAGGAAGGCTGATAATTCACCAGATTAATGTCAAAAAATCTGGTACTTTTGAGAAGTAGGAGTGAAAAGACCAAAAATTAAAGAAATGAGAACATCAGCAAAATGGTGGCCTACAAAGTTCCAGGCCATTTTTCCCTATGGAACTATTAAGTATACAACTAGAGACTGGTGAAAATAGCTTTACAGGAGCTCTGGTATTCAGTCAAGGATCTACAGCAAACAAATGAATATCCAGAGAAGAAAAAGTCACATTCAAAATGGTAGGAAATTTTGTGGCATTTTTATTTGTAATTTTCCTACCTTCTATCCATGGCTCAGTGTGCTTTGGGAAAAGCAGTGGTCTCATCCCAGTTCTATTCTGTGAGCCAGCAGGTGCAGAGCAAATCTAATGAGCAATATTATAACTTGTCTAGGGGTTGCCTAATTGGTCTCTGTGTCAGCCAACTCAGAGATCAGATATCGAAACAGCAAAGCTCAAATCTCAGGCAAGGGGAAACTGTGGGAAGCAGTGGTCATGGTTTGTGAAAACCACAAGCACACTACAAGACCTCAGATGCCTGTGACTACTGATTATGGAATACAATAGAATAGCTAAGGCCCCAAGAGAAGTCAGGATAAGACTCTTAGGGAATCCAAGACATTTAAAAGCAGCCGTGTATACAGGGGAGCAGGGGAAAAATATAATAATCAAAAGACCAGGGGAAAAAATATGCCTCCAAATTACCCAAGAAGCCCTTAAGACTTCACAATAGGCTGATTAGTGAAGATGTTCTATGGCAGGAGTAAGTCTGAAAACTGAAATAAGAGCTGACTTTTCAAAATTTTCACAATTTCCTTTCTGCAAAATCTGTTGCAATTTTCAACAAAATACTGCAATGTGTACAAATAAATAGGAAAACATGGCCTATTCAAAGGAACAAAATAAATCACCAGAAACAGTCACTGAAGAAATACAGGCATTGGATTTATTAGAAAAAAATTTTAAACAATTGTCTTAAATATGTCTTAGAGGAAAACAAAGAACTAAAGGAAATGAGGAAATTATATATGAAGGAAATAAAAGTGTCAACAAAGATAGATACTATAAAAAAGCAGAATTTCTGGAGCTTAAAAAATGCAATAATTGAACTGAAATGCTCACTACAAGTGTGCAACATGAGATTCAAACAGGCAGAATATAGAATCAGTGAACTTGAAGACAGGTCATTTGAAATTCTCAATTATGAGGAAAAAAAGAAAAAAGAATGAAGAAAAGTAAGCCTCAGGATCTTATAAGACACCATCAAGGGGACCAATATATATTAAGGGAGTCGCAGAAGAAGAAAGAAAAGGAACAATGAGATTATTTAAAGAAATAATAGCCTAAAATTTCCAAATTTGAGAAAATACATGGATGCACAAGTCCAAGAAGGTCAATGAACTCTACAGAGGAGAAAGCCAAAGAAATGCACACTGATACATATTATAATCAAAATTTTGAAAGACAAAAAGAGAATCTTGAAGGTATCTAGAGAAAAGTGACCATCACATATAAGGCATCCTCAATAGATTCTAAGCAGATTACTCAGCAGAAATTTAGCAAGCCAAAAGAATATGACATATAGGTACATCTCATTTTTTTGTGCTTCACAGATACCCTGTTTTTTACAAACTGAAGTTTGGCGGCAAACACATCAAGCAAGTCTGTTGGAGCCATTTTTCCAATAGCAGTTTTTCCTTCATTTCTCTGTCACATATTGGTAATTCTCACACTATTTCAAACTTTTTCATTATTCTTATATTTGTTATAGTGTTTTGTGATCAGTGATCTTTGATGTTACTATTGTAATTGTTTTGGAGTGCCACAAACCATATAAGATGGCAAACTTAATAAATGTTGTGTGTGTTCTGACTGCTCCACCAACCAGCCATTCCCCCCATTGCTCTCACTCCTTGGCCTCCCTATTCCCTGAGACACAGTAATATTGAAATTAGGCCAATTAATAACCCTATAATGACCTCTAAGTGTTCAAGTGAAAGGAAAAGCCACATGTCTCTCACTTTAAATCAAAAGCTAGACGTTAAGTTTAGTGAGAGAGGCATACCTGAAGCCAAGATAGGGCAAAAGCTGGGCCTCTTGCACAGTTAGATAAGTTGTGAATGCAAAGGAAAACTCTTGAATGAAATTAAAAGTGCTACTCCAGGGAGAACATGAATAAGAAAGTGAAACAGCCTTACTACTGATATGGAGAAAGTTTTAGCAGTCTAGCTAGAAGATCAAACCAGCCACAATATTCCCTTAAGCCAAAACCTAATCCAGAGCAAGGCCCCAACTATTCTTCAATTCAATGAAGGTTGAAGGAGTTGAGGAAACTCCAGAAGTATGAATCTGGCAGTGGTTGGGGCATGCAGTTTAAGGAATGAAGTCATCTCCATAATATGAAAGTGAAGGTGAAACAGCAAGTAATGATGTTGAAGCTGTGGTAAGTTGCCCAGAAGATTTAGCTAAGGTAATTCATGAAGGTGGCTACACTGAAGATTTTCAGTGTAGATGAAACAGTCTAAAATTGCAAGATGCCATCTAGAACTTTCATAGCTGGAGAGAAGAAGTCAATGCCTTTGACTTCAAAGCTTAAAGGAGAGGCTGATTCTCTAGTTAGGGGCTAAGGCAGCTGGTCACTTGAAGTTGAAGTCAATGCTTACTGACTATTTTGAAAATTTTAGGGTTGCTAAGAATTATGCTAAATCTACTCTGTGCTCTATAAATTAAGCAACAAAGCCTGGATGATAGCACATCTGTTTGCAAGATGTTTTGCTGAATATTTTAAGGCCAGTGTTGAGACGTACTGCTCAGAAGAAAAGATTTCTTTCAAAATATTACTGTTTCTTGACAATGCACCTGGTCGTCTAAGAGGTCTGATGGAGATGTTCAACGAGATTCTCTTCATGCTTGCTAACACAACATCCATTCCGCAACCCAGGGATCAAGGAGTAATTTTCACTTTCAACTCATTCTTTAAGAGATATATTTCGTAAAGCTATAGTTGCCATAGATAGTGATTCCTCTGACGGATCTGGGCATAGTAAATGTAATCCTTCTGGAAAGGATTTGCCATTCTAGATTGCATTAAAAACAATTTTGATTCATGGGAAAAGTCAAAATCTGAACATTAATAGGAGTTTGGAAGCATTAGATTCTCTCTCTCATGGAAAACTTAGGACAGTTCAAGACTTCAGTGGAGGAAGCAACTGGAGATGTGGTGGAAACAGGAAGAGAACTAGAATTAGAAGTGGAGCCTGAAGATGTGACTGGTTTGTTATAATCTTGTGGTCAAACTTTACCAGATGAGAAGTGGCTTCTTATGGATGAGGAAAGAAAGTAGTTTCTTGAGATTGAATCTACTGCTGGTGAAAAGGCTCTGAAGATTGTTAAAATGACAACAAAGTATTCAGAATATTACATCAACTTAGTTGACAAAGCAGTAGCAGAGTTTGAGAGGACTGATTTCAATTTTGAAAGAAGTTCTGTGGGTAAAATGCTGTCAAACAGCATTGCATGCTACAGAGAATTTGTTTGTGAAAGAAAGAGCCAATCCAAGCGTCAAACTTCACTGTTGTCTTATTTTCAGAAATTGCCACAGTCACCCAACCTTCATCAACCACAACCCTGATTAGTCAGCAGTCATTGACATCAAGGTAAGACCCTCTACCAGCAAAAAATAATTATGACTCAGTGATGACTCACATGATGGTTAGCATTTTTTAACAATAAAGCATTTTAAAGTTAAGGTACGTACATTGTTTTTTTAGACATAAAGCTTTACACACTTAATGTACTACAGTATAGTGTAAACATAACTTTTAAATGCACTAAGAAATAAAAAAATAATAATTGTGTGACTCACTTTATTGTGATATTTGCCTTTTTTTTTTTTTTTGCGGTATGTGGGCCTCTCACTGTTTTGGCCTCTCCCATTGCAGAGCACAGGCTCAGCGGCCACGGCTCATAGGCCCAGCCGCTCTGCGGCATGTGGGATCTTCCCGGACCGGGGTACGAACCCGCGTCCCCTGCATCGGCAGGCGGACTCTCAACCACTGCACCACCAGGGAAGCCCTTGCCTAATTTTTATATTTGCTTTACTGTAGGGGTCTGCAACAGAACCCACAATAACTCCAATGTCTGCCTGTATTTTAAGTGCTGAAAAAAAATCTCAAGAATTCTGCATCCGGAAAAACATTCATTCAAAAATCAGGGAGGGGGCTTCCCTGGTGGCCCAGTGGTTGAGAGTCCGCCTGCCGATGCAGGGGACACGGGTTCATGCCCCGGTCCGGGAAGATCCCACATGCCGCGGAGTGGCTGGGCCCGTGAGCCATGGCCGCTGAGCCTGCGCGTCCAGAGACTGTGCTCCGCAACAGGAGAGGCCACAGCAGTGAGAGGCCCGCGTACCGCAAAAAAAAAAAAAAAAAAAAAATCAGGGAGGAATTAAGACATTCCAAAACAGAGAAAAATTGAGGGAGTTTATTACCTGTTAAGTTGTTCTACATGAAATACTAAAGGAAGCCCTTAGAGTTAAAATGAAACAACACTACACAGTAACTTGAAGCCATAGGGGGAAAAAGTTCTCTGTTATAGATAAATACATGGACAAATGTAAAACCAGTACTATTACAAGTTTTGTTTGTAGCTTCACTTTTTATACTTCTACAGGATTTAAAAGACAAAATCATAAGGTATTTATAACTTTATGTTAATGGATATACAATATATAACGGTATAATTTGTAACATCAATAACATAAAAGAGGACAAAGGTTTTAAGGACTAGAGCTTTTATATGCAATTGAAATTAGGTTGGCATAAGTTTGAAACAGATTTTTGTAACTTTAGGCTCTTATTTGTAACCCCATAGTAATTTATAGCATATACACAAAAGCAAATGAGAAAGGAATGAAAACACAAAATCAACTAAACACAAAAGGAAGACAAAAATGGAGGAAATGGAGACTGAAATTCTATAAGACATACAGAAAACAAATAACAAAATGGAAATAATAAATTCTTCCCTATTAGTAATTACTTTAAATGTAAATGGATTAAACTCCCTAATCAAAATATATAGATTGGCAGAATGAATAAACTGTATGCAACTATGTGCTGTCTACAACAGACTCAGTTTAGACCTGAAAACATGCATAGGTTGAAAGTGGAAAGATGCAAAGATACATTCCATGCAGACAGTCACCAAAAGAAAGCAGGAGTATCCAAACTAATAACGGACAAAATAGACTTTAAGTCAAAAACTTTTAGAGGAGAGTGAGGTCAGCAAAATGGTAGAGTGAAATGCTTCCCTTACCTCTTTCTCCTCCTCAATCTACAAGCAGGAAGCATTCACGAGGCAACAGAAGTATCTCTGCCCAACATACCTGGATCCAGAGAATTCCACACTAAAGGTGGATGAATTAGAACACATAGAGGAGGCAGAACCAGGGGAACAAGAAAGATGGTGCCTGTAATCCTAGTTCTCAGGCTGTGACAGCTTAGCTCATAACCCCAGAGAAGCCAGTAGTAGCAGGGGAAGCAGTAACATATGACTCCAGATTCTTGGCAGCATTGACACCCATGGGCACAGGTAAATGAGCAACAAATGCTGAGGTGCCCATAACTCTGACCCCAAGCTCCCCTTACTGACAGTGGCAGGGCCCGTAAACCTTATAACACTGGACATGGCAAAGGTGCTCATGTGACCCCAGATCCCTGCAAACCTTGTCCTAATCTTTGGGGCAGCAGAGCATGTGACTCAGAGGACCAGAGAAACAATGAAGTGCCCCAGGTGGCAACACCAGAGACTTTGGCACCAACAAAGCATCCATGACCCCAGAGGCACAAGAAGCAACAAAGAGAGTACAGGGTGATACCCTTGGCAGAGGTGGTACAGGATGGAAAGTGTCAACTCTCCAATATGACCAAGAGGCAGCTCAGGTAAAAGTAACCTAAAACTTTTGCTATAACACCACCACTGGGAAACAAAAGAAAGGCCTCTAATTTCTAACCCATTGAGTCATTAATATCAAGTGGAAAGGTTTTCACTACTTCAAATGTGTCGGCAGAGGAACAACTCATCAAGCACCATGAAGAACTACAGCAACATCATACCACACACACACACACACACACACACACACAAATGACAATTCCCCAGAAATCAAACATAAATCCATAAAATATTGTAATCTAATTGATAGAGAATTCAAAATAGCTGTCACGTAGAAACTCAAAAGAGCTACAGCGAAACTCAGAAAGGCAGTTCAGTGAACTCAAGAATAAAACTAATGAACAGAAGGAATACTTTACCAAAGGTAAAGAACCAAACAGAATTCCTGGAGCTGTAGAACTCAATCAGTGAGATGAAGAATGCACTAGAAATACTGGAAATCGAGCAGACCATATGGAAGAGAGAATTAGCAAGCTGGAGGATAGAAATCTAGAAATGATACAAGTAGAACAGGAAAGAGAAACAAGACATTTAAAAAATAGAAAATTGTACAAGAGCTATTGGATTCTTTCAGAAAGGGCAACATTAGGGTAATGGATATCCCAGAAGTAGAAGAGAGGGAGAAGGGAGCAGAGAGTTTATTTAAAGAAATAATAGCTGAGAACTTCCTAAACGTGGGGAAGAAACTGTATTTCAAGTCCATGATGCTACGGGAACACCTAATTACCTCAATGCAAAAAGACCTTCTCCAAGACACATTATATTAAAAGTGGCAAGTCATGACCAAAAAAAAAAAAAAAAGGATTTCAAAGGCAGCCAGGGTAAAAAGGATGGTAAATTACAAAGGAACCCCCATTAGGCTATCAGCAGATTTCTCGACAACAACTCTACAGGCCAGGAGGGAGTGGAATGACATTCTCAAAATACTGAAAGATAAAAACTGTCACCCAAGAATACTCTATCCAGCAAAGTTATCATTCAAATATGAAGGAGACATAAAAACTTTCTCAGAAAAACAAAAGCAGAGGGAGTTCATCAACACTAGACCTGCTTTATAAGAAATGGTGAAATGAGCGATTCTACCAAAAACAAAAAGGCAAACAAACACAAAACTTTTAGTAAGGTGATAAATAGACATACAAAATCAGAAAATTTCAAATATTTATCAGCAAAGGCTTTTAAACACTTTATTATAGCATAAAGGGGGAAAAAAAGCAGAAAAAATAACTAGAGCTAAGTCAATTTGGTAAGAAACTCACAACATAAAAAGGGATACTTGTAGACAACACCTAAGTATAAAACACTTAGGAATAAACTTAACCAAGTGATCCAAAGACTTGTAAACTGAAAACTACAAAAACAAGCTGAAAGAAATTACAGAAGACACAAGTATAAAGACACCAAGCATTCATGGATTAGAAAACTTAATATTGTTAAGATGTCAACACTACTCAAATCAATCTATAGATTCAATGTGATATGTTCCAAAATCTCAACAATGTTTTGAATGAAAAAAATATGTCATCCTAAAATTCATACAGAATCTCAGGAGACCTCAAAGAGCCATACATCTAAAAAAAGACCAAAGGTGGATGTCTCACATTTTGATTTCAAAATTTACTACAAAGCTACAGTAATCAAAAGTGTGTCAGGGTACAGACAAAGACAGGTATATCAACAAATAGAATAGAAGAAAAAGCCCAGAAATAAACCCTCACATACAAGATCAAATGATTTTTGACAAGGGTACAAAGACTATTCACTGGGGAAAAGGATAGTCATTTTAGCAAACTGTGTTGGGAAAACTGGATATGCACATTTAAAGAACTAAAGTTGGACATTTATTTTATATCATATATAAAATTTAACTTGAATGGATCAGAGACCTATATGTAATGGCTAAAACAATCAAAGTCTCAGAAAAAAATAGGACAAAGGCTTCATGACACTGGATTTGCCAATAATTTCTTGGATATGACACCTAGCACAGAGGACAAAACAAAGAAAAATAGATAAACTGAGCTTATCAAAATTAAAGACTTTTGTGCATCAGGAATACTATTATCAGAGGAAAAAATAACCCACAGAATGGCACAATGTATTTGAAAATTATATATATATATATACGGTAAGGGACTTAATGTCCAGTATATATAAAGAACTCCTATAACTCAATAACAACACAACGAAGCAATGTAAACATTGGCAAACATCTTGTGTAGATATTTCTTCAAAGAAGATATGCAAGTAGTCAGTAAGCATAATGAAAGGTGCTCAAAATCACTAAATATTAGTGAAATACTAATTAAAACCATCATGAGATATCACCTAACAACCATTAGGATGGCTAACACTAAAAATAAAGAAGAAGAAAAGAAAAAGAAAACAAGAAGTATTGACAAGGATGCAGGAAAATCGAAAACACATGTGCATTGCTCATGGATAACGTATCAATAAAATCAAACAGGCACTACAGAAAACAGTATGGTAGTTCCTTAAAAAATTGAAAATAGATGGCTTCCCTGGCAGTACAGTGGTTGGGAATCTGCCTGTCAATGCAGAGGACATGGGTTCGAGCCCTGGTCTGGGAAAGATCCCACATGCCAGGGAGCTTACCCCGTGCACCACAACTACTGAGCCTGCATTCTAGAGGCCTTGAGCCACAACTACTGAGCCTGCATGCCACAACTACTGAAGCCCACATACCTAGAGCCCGTGCTCCGCAACAAGAGAAGCCACCACAATGAGAAGCCCACGCACCGCAATGAAGAGTAGCCCCTGCTTGCTGCAAGCCCGCATGCAGCAACGAAGACCCAATGCAGCCAAAATAAATAAATTAAATTAAATTAAAAAGAAACTGAAAATAGAATTACCATATGATCTAGCAATACTGCTTCTGGATATACACCAAAAGAGTTTAAAGCAGGGACTTCAACAGATTTTTATATACCATGTTTAGTGAAGCATTATTCATAACAGCCAAAAGGTCAGAGCAATGTACATATCCATCAGTGGATGAATGGATAAACAAAATGTCGTATATACACATAATGGAATATTACTCAGCCTTAAAAAGGAAGGAAATTCTACACATGCTACAACATAACATGGATGAATCTTGTAGGCATTGTGCTAAGTGAATATGCAAGTTACAAAAGAACAAATGTTGCCTGATTCCACTTTCATGAGTTAGCCAGAGTAGTGAAATTTATTGAGGAAAAAAGTAGAATGGTGGTTGCCAGGGACTTGGGATAGTGGGGAATAGGGATTACATTGTTTAACAGCTACAGAGTTCCAGTTTGGAAAGATGGAAAAAAAAAAAAAAAAAAGAAAAAAAAAACCTCTGGGGGTGATGAGCAGTGACGATTGTACAACAATGTGAATATACTTACCACCATTGAACTAGTCACTTAAAAATGGCTAAACAATAAATATTATCTTATGTATACTTTGCCACAATAAAAAACATCAAAAATTGAAGGATGATTTGAAAGGTTGTTATAAGGAATTTGAATTCCCAGCTCCTCCTTCATTTTGCTCCTCCTGGCAAAACCTGTGAGTTTAGTCTCTGATAGAGATACAATTGAGGGTATCTGGCTTTTGTAACATCAGCCACAATTGAGGGTGCTGAAAAAAGAAGGATTAATGAACATGTGCATACCAGATGGTAATATAAATGGCCTTCTTCTCCCAGAAATCTAGAATTGTAGCAACCAGGCCCTCCCCTGCCAAGCAGAAGGATTTTAGAGATTTCTCTGGGGAATCTGACTACCATGAAAGGAAAGAATTAAGAAACTGCAGTTGAAGATCCTTAACTTTTTGATAGATAACGATCATATCACAGTGAAGGTAATAGTTGGCTCCTCAGTGAGGCTCTTAGTCATAACTTTTTAAAGCACTGGGTTCAAAGAAAAGTTTTTGAGAATTTTCAGAGAAAGAGGGAGAATAAAAATATGTTAACATATAAACTAAAAACTTTTTTTTTTTTTTCATATTTTGTAATATCATCTGAAAACTAAAAGGCAATGGGGTAATGCCTTTAAAATTCAGAACAAAAATTACTTGAACCAGCAATTTTATTCCTAGCCAAACTTTAACTTACTTCCCTGGGTAGGATAAACATTCTCAGATTTGTGTAATCTCAAAATTTTAAATTCTCATATACCTATTTTAAGGAAGTTATCAGAAGTTGTGCTCCTCTAAAATGAGGAATTAAATCAAGAAAGAAACAAATATGGTATGCTGATGCGTACACATATGGAATCTAGAAAAATAGTACTGATGAACCTAGTGTCAGGGCAGGAATAAAGACACAGATGTAGAGAACAGACTTGAGGACACGCGGGGTTGGGGGGCGGGAAGGATAAGCTGGGACGAAGTGAGAGAGTGGCATGGACATATATACACTACCAAATGTAAAATAGATAGCTAATGGGAAGCAGCCGCATAGCTGCTCAGTGCTTTGTAACCACCTAGAGGGGTGGAATAGGGAGGGTGGGAGGGAGGCTCAAGAGGGAGGGGATATGGGGATATATGTATATATATAGCTGATTCACTTTGTTGTACAGCAGAAGCTAACACAACATTGTAAAGCAATTATACTCCAATAAAGATGAAAAAAAAAGAAAAAAAAGAAACTATGGTCTATACAGGAAATAAGATATTCATCCCAGGGAAGAGGTGAAGGCACTCCTCAAAATGGTGCTCAGGAGGGATCCTTGCCTGACATCTGTGTAGTGAATATACAGAGCTCTGTACTCTATGTGAGACTTTTGGAGGAAGATGAAATGGACAGAATAGCTGATGTGCTTGAATGTCTGGAGAGGAGACTTACATAATTTGTGATAAGTTTGGAGTTTTCTATGGATTACATAGTTGAATTGTGTTCACCCAAAATTCGTATGTTAAAGTTCTAATGCTCAGTATCTCAGAATGTCACTCTATTTGAAGACAAGGTCTCAAAAGAGGTAATTAAGTTAAAATGAGTTCATTAGGGTGGGCACTAATATAATATGACTAACATCCTTATAAGGAAAGGAATTTTGGACACAGACATGCACAGAGAGAAGATGATGAGTAGATACAGGAAGAAGACAGCAGTCTACGAGCAAAGAAGAGGCCTCAGAACAAACCAACCCTGTTGACACTTTGATCTCAGACTTCTAAGCCTCCAGAATTGTGAGAAAATATATTTCTGTTGTTTAGGCCACCCAGTCTGTGGTACTTTGTTTTGGCAGCCCTAGCAAATTAACATACTATGCCAACAACAACAGATAGTAAACAATATACTGTGAAGGAAAAGGAAGTGAACTAACATACCTGAGAAGATAAGGGAGAATAAAGAGAAGGGTGACTGTGGGCTGGGGGGTAAAGGCAGGGTCAGGAGTAAATCGAAATACTCTTCCTACGAGGAAGATAATAAACAATGAAATTAAGAAATTAATATTCAGGATAATTTATTTAGAGAAATGGCAGTAAACAGCAAAAGAAATCAGTGAAAAGAGCTGAAAATGGTTGTTTCTATGGAGATGGAATGGAGGGTAGGGGTAGAATATATTGCGGAACTATTAAATACTTTAACCACATTAATGTATAACTTTGATATATATAAAACATAAAATATATGATACACAATAGTTCCTGGGTTATTTGCTACATGTTACAAATGAAAAATTAACACTGCAGAGGAACTAAGTTATTTCTCTTTTGTCGTACAGGTTGATAAAGGGAGATCCAGAATTTGAAACCAAAACTTAGGAGTCCTAACTCAATATTCATTTTCAAAATGATACCATATAACCTGGACTTTTCAGATCCTTGAAAATGGAAAGCTGTTTCTAATCCTACCATCTATGAAAGGGTTGACAAGAGTATGCCACAATTATTAGGCACTACTGAGATGGCTGCTGGTTCTACTACATGGATTTTAAGAGAGAGCCATTAATTTTCAATTAAGAACCCTGAAGATTATCCAAGTCTTAAGTTGGGTTTAAATGAACGTTTCAGTTCATTCCAGGGTAATTAATTTATTTTAATGCAAAAGCTAAAAGTAGTGAGAATGCATACCTTTCCATTTTAAGAGTAAATAACTGAACTTTTATGAAAGCAGACTATTATCCTTCTAGACTGAAATAGGAATACTTGAGCTTGACATCACACTACTGCAGGGAGAGCTAAAGTTTTTAATTGACTGCCAAAATATGTATTAAAGAGTAGCTTCACTTTACTCTGTGAATTGCAATATAAAAATGTTAAAAGTTGACGGAAATGATATTTGCATTTCTGTACATGGTTATGTGCATGTGATCAATGGGAAGAAATATACAAAAATACAGCTAATAAACAGAGTTGTACTAAAGTACTCCTGAATCTACAGATCTTATCTCTATTTTCAGGCCTTCATCGCTCAGTTTAAAAAGGCAATAAATATCAGTAGTTGTCAGCAATCCTTAGATCCCAGGGGAATTTGGCTCAAGTCAGGTTTACATTTCAGATCCCATCCACATACAATTCTGTTAGCACAAATATAAAAGTAGCATAATGAGTTTGTAGCTTAACCATTCTGCAGTATTTTCACCTTACTTTTTTTGTTCTCCTAGGATTTCTCCTTTGTCTCCTATATCTATGACAGCAAAATATTCATTTAATCTGTTAACATCTTGCATGTACTGAAATGGGATTGTTTCCTAGTCATCAAAATAATTAAAGTAACAATAATGGAGAACTAACTTACCATGAGCCAGGTACTACACCGGGTTCTTAGAAAACAATGTTAATTAATATAAACTGTATGTGCAAATCGGAGTCATGATGGACCACTGTACAGGCTACGAGTATGGTGTCATAAATTGCTGGGGTGCAGGATAGGTTACAAGCAGGATGAAAAACAGTGGTAAATTTAGCAGGCTGCAACATAACCTAAGAGGCTTTGGACTTCATCCAACTCTGATGTTTTCAACCATGAAACTGTTACACACTGGAGTCTCATGACACACTTTCTTTGTGATGGGTGTTACAATTAACACTCTCTCTCTCTTCTCTTTGGTAAGTTAGAGCTGACTCACTGTCTTCCTTCTTATATCATTTATATCCAATTGTCTTTTGAGTAATAAAGAGCTGATATTTCAGCTGCTATATTGAAAATTGTAAATGGGAATACAAAAAACATCACCACATCATCTGCTGTACGCTAAAGTGGAATTTGCTGGGGCTTTTTTTCCCCCCATTTCTGATCTCTTCTGATAGCAGTAAATGCCTTCATTTCAGAGATCTGCCTCTTCCTCACTGCCGTAGTTCTAGGAGCTTCTCATCACACTACACCACCTTGCTAGTCACAAGGGTATGTCTACTATGTCTAGCCAGTTATGCTAAGCTATTCCTCTGGGCACAGTGACTGGCACAGGAATGACTGTAACCAAAACTAGAACAAAACTAATGTGTCCTGAAGCCAGGGATGCTTTACCATAGGAAGAGAATGAAGAAATGGATCTGACAGATGGCCCAGGGATGGTTGCAGGAGGAGAATAAAAGGGGAAAGAGAGAGAAGGAGGGAGAGGGATAGAGAGATAGGGAGAAGGAGGGAGGGAGGGAGAGAGAGAAAGACAGAGACAGACAGAGACAGAGAGGTAAAGAAGAAATGAGGATACAAAGGCAATATTATTATTTGAAAACCCCCAAACCCATTCTATATTTGAATAACCCAGTTATGGTTGCTAATATATTTTTATTTTTACATTTCATGTAAATGTGTGTGTGTTTGGGTGTATAAGTATGTGTGTTTGTGAACAATATTTATATATTTGCGTGTAGGGGGAAATTTGAGAATCAATGATATTGAACTAGCCAGAATACATTTAAAGTATTTAAACAAGCAAGTGATTTGGATTTTTGGAAAAGTCATTTTGGTAGTAATGAGAAATACAATCCAGCAAGTCTAAAGGAAAAAAATGTGAAAAACAAAAAAATAGTTAGGGAAATCATTTCTATAGTCCAGGTGACACTGCTTTTTTTCTTATTATTATGTTATTACTATTATTATTAGTTGTGGGAGTAGTAACTATTATTTACTGAATGTTTATAATATGCATACCATATGCTAAATTTCTTTATGCATTACTTCATTTAATCCTTATAACATCTCTGTAAATGATATATTATTATTTTCAGTTACCTGTTGATGTTCAGGGAGACGAAGTAACTTGTTCAATTTTATGTGCACAGTAGTTAGTAAATTCAGGATTCACATTTAAGTACACCTGATTCCAGTACCAATGATTGGAGCCACCTTTCCTCATATTTCCCAGATTATGAAGACTTGCACAATAAAGCTGGAATTATGTAGAGAGTCATGAATTACAGTTGACCCTTGAACACTGTGAGGGGTAATTCACATGTAAGTTATAGCAGGCTCTCAATATCTGCAGTTCCTCTACATCCACAGATTCAGCCAACCATGGACACTGTAATACTGTAGTATTTACTACTGAAAAATACCCATGTATAAGTAGTCCTGCACAGTTCAAACCTGCCTTATTCAAGGGTCAAATGTATAGACCTGGTAATACTTATAGGACCAGCCAGTGACTAAAGGGTTGAGAAAAATTCAAAGTTTAGAATTAGTATGTAAATATGGTACCTTTAAACAAGAGATACAGAGGCCTAGACCTTCTGATCCAGGTCCCTGAACCTCCCACACCCACAGCCAAAAAAAAAAAAAAAAAAAGAGAGAGAAAGAGAAAACATAGAAGATTAAGTCAAGAAGAGCTTTACATACTGTGTAAAACAAAACAAACAAACAAAAACTGGTACATTTTTGGAGTGCTATGGATATATGAAAATATTTTTTCTTGTCATCTTTAATTAGGTGTTAATTATATGATGGGACAAAAATAGTAATGTGCAATGCTAGCCTTTTCTTGTAACCTAGCAAAAAGGATTCAGGCTTTATTCTTGCAGATTTTTTGTACACATTCCTACCTATCAGGTAGGGATCTGACATTGCCAAAGGATTCTTTGGGCTTTTGTTATGAAGAATATAGAGGAAAGGTGGAAATATAGAAGGGTTATAATTATTAGAAGTATAAAAACACATTTTTAGAAAGTTTTGGAAAGGAATACCAAAGTTTTCAGGTATAAATGAGGAAAGGTTTGTAATACTGCATTGTAATATGTATCTCCTTGATCATAAGCAAAGAAAGCAATTAAAGAATGTGAGCACCCACACGTGGTTGCAGACCTTTCATCAAAACCCTTTTCAAGGACTAGACCATCGGAATCATGATTTCAACAGAGTTGGAATGAAATATTCTTTTACCCTCTACAGCAAATAAAATGATTTAAAGCAAGTAATGAATAAATGTAACTGTTATATGGTAAAGACACGTTATTGGTTTTTGTTGGGTTTTATAGTTTCAACAATAAAACTGGACAGTAGGGTTTATATTCTCAGATCCAAGGTTTGAATTAACATTGTAATACATGTGACAAACCTGGAGATGGAGTAAGGGCATCGACTTAGAGACAAGTCATGTAGAGGTATATAGGTTTTGGAAATAAGTTTCCCAAACTGGTCTGCATTTACAAATCAGACCCTTATAATTCTATCCTTGGCCAAATGTTCATTCTTTCTTCTCCTTTTTCCCTCTGCCCACCTCCCTTCTACAAACCCCTCTCCAAACCTTGTACTTTACACCATAAGTGAAACTGTCATTTTGGGGGGACATAAGTATAACTTATAACAACAGAAACAACAGCCTCAAAATTGTTTCTGTGAAATATCCTCAAAAGGACTATCTTTTGCATTTTCAAAGTGAAGCATTCCCAAGCAAAAGTCTGTGCCTCTGAACTACTTCACCTATATATGAAGTTACCTCAAAGACAGCAATAGATATAAATAATTTGTTGACTCAGGTAGCATGTCTAAAGTATCTCACTGAAGTGACCCCTATGAGAACAAAGGAAGAACCTGACCCTAAGACAATTACCAAGTTCACCCTTAGAGATCCAGGAAGCAAATGTTTCAAAGTTTTAGAATGGCTATTGGATCTCTACCAACAGCCATCAAAGGTTCAAAATTACTGAGGTAAATTCTCCTAGGACACTATTAGATACTACTGAATATGAAAAGAGGGTTTCCCTGGTAGCGCAGTGGTTGAGAGTCCGCCTGCTGATACAGGGGACACGGGTTTGTGCCCCGGTCCGGGAAGATCCCACATGCTGCGGAGCAGCTGGGCCCGTGAGCCATGGCCACTGAGCCTGCGCTCCACAATGGGTGAGGCCACAGCAGTGAGAGGCCCGCATACAGCAAAAAAAAAAAAAAAAAAAAAAAAGAAGAAAAAAAGAAAATGATACTTATAAATCTATATAAAAATATCAGATAGTCATCTAAAATATCTAGCTTTTTTTGATATTTAAAATATTTATTGGCATTTTTTTAATAGATCTTTACTGGCGTATAATTGCTTCACAATATTGTGTTAGTTTCTGTTGTACAACAAAGTGAATCAGCCATATGCATACATATATCCCCATACCCCCTCCCTCTTGAGACTCCCTCCCACCCTCCCTATCCCACCCCTCTAGGTTGTCACAAAACACCGAGCTGATCTCCCTGTGCTATGTGGCTGCTTCCCACTAGCTAACTGTTTTACATTTGGTAGTGTATATATGTCAGTGATACTCTCACTTTGCCCCAGCTTCCCCCTCCCCACCCCATGTCCTCAAGTCCATTCTCTAGGTCTACATCTTTATTCTTGCCCTGCCACTAGGTTCATCAGTATCACATTTTTTAGATTCCATATATATGCATTAGCATATGGTATTCATTTTTCTCCTTCTGACTTACTTCACTCTGCATGACAGACTCTAGGTCCATCCACCTCACTACAAATAACTCAATTTCATTTATTTTTATGGCTAATATTCCACTGTATATATGTGCCACATCTTTATCCATTCATTTGTCGACGGACATTTAGGTTGCTTCCATGTCCTGGCTATTGTAAATAGGGCTGCAGTGAACATTGTGGTACATGTCTCTTTTTGAATTATGGTTTTCTCAGGGTATATGCCCTGTAGTGGGATTGTTGGGTCAAATGGTAGCTCTATTTTTAGTTTTTTAAGGAACCTCCATACTGTTCTCCATAGTGGTTGTATCAATTTACATTCCTACCAACAGTGCAGGAGGGTTCTCTTTTCACCACACCCTTTCAAGCATTTATTGTTTCTAGACTTTTTGATAATGGCCATTCTGACTGGTGGTGATACCTCATTGTAGTTTTGATTTGCATTTCTCTAATAATTAGTGTTGTTGAGGATCTACTCATGTGCCTCTTGGACATCTCTATGTCTTCTTTGGTGAAATGTCTCCAGAAAATGGGCATAGAGGGAACCCACCTTAACATAATAAAGGCCATATATGACAAACCCACAACAAACATCATACTCAATGGTGAAAAAATGAAAGCATTCCCACTAAGATCAGAAACAAGACAAGGATGTCTACTCTCACCACTCTTATTCAACATAGTTTTGGAAGTCCTAGCCACAGCAATCAGAGAAGAAAAATAAATAAAAGGAATACAAATTGGAAAAGAAGAAGTAAAACTGTTGCTGTTTGCATATTATGTGATACTATACATAGAAAAGATGCCACCAGAAAACTACTAGAACTAATCAATGAATTTGGTAAGGTTGCAGGACACAAAATTAATGCACAGAAATCTCTTGGCATTCCTATACACTAACAATGAAAAACTAGAAAGAGAAATTAAGGAAACACTCCCATTTACCATTGCAACAAAAAGAATAAAATACCTAGGAATAAACCTACCTAAGGAGGTGAAAGACTTGTACTCAGAAAACTATAAAACACTGATGAAAGATATCAAAGATGATATAAACAGATGGAGAAATGTACCATGTTCTTGGATTGGAAGAATCAATATTGTGAAAATGACTATACTACCCAAAGCAATCTACAGATTCAGTGCAATCCCTATCAAACTACCAATGGCATTCTTCACAGAATTAGAACAAAAAATTTTACAGTTTGTATGGAAACACAAAAGACCCCAAATAGCCAAAGGCAATCTTGAGAAAGAAAAACAGAGCTGGAGGAATCAGACTCCCTGACTTCAAACTATACTACAAAGCTACAGTAATCAAGAGAGTGTGGTACTGGCACAAAACCAGAAACATGGATCAATGGTACAGGATAGAAAGCCCAGAGATAAACCCACACACATATGGTCACCTAATTTATGACAAAGGAGGCAAGAACATGCAATGGAGAAAATACAGCCTCTTCAATAAGTGAAAATGCAGCCTCTTCAATAAGCTACATGTAAAAGAATGAAATCAGAACACTTCCTAACACCATACACTAATAAAACCTCAAAATTGATTAAAGACCTAAATGTAAGGCCGGATGCTATAAAACTCATAGAGGAAAACATAGGAAAAGCACTCTTTGACATAAACCACAGCAAGAACTTTTTTGACCACCTCCTAGAGTAATGGAAATAAAAATAAACAATGGGACCTAATTAAACTTAAAAGCTTTTGCACAGGAAAAGAAACCATAAACAAGATGAAAAGACAACGCTCAGAATGGGAGAAGATATTTGCAAATGAAAGAACGGACAAAGGATTAATCTCCAAAATATACAAACAGCTCATGGAGCTCAATATGAAAAAACAAACAATCCAATTATAAAATGGGTGGAAGACCTAAACAGGATGGTAATTCTTAAGCAGTGTTCCATATAAGCTTGTGATTATAAACTTACTTAAAAAAAAAAAATCACCAATTCTAACCTAATCCAATTGAACTAGATGATCTAAGTGTGTGGCTTGGGTACATGCATTTTGGAAAAAGTTTCCCATGTGATTCGGAATTACACCATTAATAAAAATCACTGGGCTCCGAGATCTGAGTCGGATATTCTCCCTGAGCAAGTAGGAAGTAGCATACTAACAAAGACCCCTGATGAGACAATCTCACACTCTCACTTAGGTACCATTATATTGTTTAAAAAACCTTTGAACAATATGAACATGTGAAACATTTTCAACTTGTTTAGTTATTTCTGCTGCTGGCAGTAGACAAAAAAAGCCAGGAAACTGGTAGGAACAGTATTTTCTCCCTCTGGACAACTTGCTAATGAGGTTTATCTCACTCCCTACGCTCAGAGAATTTAATGTTCAAAAGACTTCTGAACATTAGTCTTTTGAACACCAGGCTTCCCTGGTGGCACAATGGTTGAGAGTCCACCTGCCGATGCAGGGGACACGGGTTTGTGCCCCAGTCCGGGAGGATCCCACATGCCGTGGAGCGGCTGGGCCCATGAGCCATGGCTGCTGAGCCTGCACGTCCAGAGCCTGTGCTCCACAATGAGAGAGGCCACAACAGTGAGAGGCCCATGTACCGCCAAAAAAAAAAAAAAAAAAAAAAAGACTTGTGAATGGGATCCATGCAGCAATCCACATGCAAAATACAATTGTGCATAAAAATGGCATTTTTCATACTTTCAAATGAATCTGCTTCTGAAAGTCCTGTGAACTCAAACCAAATTTTCTGCTATTCTGTCCCACATGACTGCATGTGGAAATTTGCTTGAAGGTAGGGTATATTCTACTCTATTCTTTTCACAACTCATATTCAGACATTTACTACTACCATTTCATACTCAGATGTATTAATGTTCACCTTCTCACTGTAATTAAAAATTCCCTGCTATATATTAGTAAACTGCTACCAATATTATGGTAATTAAGTTTCTCATTGATATTTCTAATCTACTTCAATTCCTTTTAATTTGTTCATCTTTTCACTACATTTTGTGGCCTTAGGAAATTACTCCAAATACCCTCACATTCAAAAAGTTGTTATATTTTTCAAGAGGTTAGTCATATAAATATTGTCATAGTCCATACTGTCATATTCAGAATATTCTATCAAATGAGAAAAACATAGATAAAATACAATGCAACATCTTTAAATATACCTTCCATGTTTAAAGTCAGGAATGCCCTAATATAGCCTGAACACTTGAATTATTCCTCTCAAACACATTAGTAAAATTATAATATTTATAAGAATATGATAATGATGAATATATATAAGATATATTCAAATTCATGCAATTATTGTATGTCTATCTTTTGTCTTGTTTCTTATCTTCAAAACTAGATTCTAAATCCTTAGTCATCATTGTCAAGTTTTGAACTATACACTTATACAGTAAATTTGAATGGTAAAATTTTATATGAATGCTTAACAGATTAATCATATGAATGTTTAATATAAAAACATAATAATAAATAAAAGTAGCAGTGAACTTGGAAAATGAAAAACACTTTACTCTTTCCTCAATTTGCTAATAGGAAGCTTTTTGATCAAGATTGTTTTCGATGCTCAGACATCTACAAAATATTTTTCTTATGTTCCTTTCTTATTAATCAACTAAGTTTGAATACCTTCATTGCATAACACGCTTTCAAATCTTGAACCAGGTCAATACCCTCTATAGATAAGGTTAACAGGAATGATAAGAATGTCTCTTTGTCCCTATCTGGTCATAGTCTATTTAGAACAATAAAGGAACATCCAGTACCTAGGAAATAAGATGGAGATTCTAAATACCATGGAAAGCTTTCTCTGTATTCCATTATGCTTATTTATGGACATGACTACCATATTATATTAGGGTGGGATAGGACTGCTGGGACAGGATTTAGATGATTATTGTAAATTTGGAAATTATCAAAATTTTATGACAGTTTCTATGTGTGATGCATCTTTACTCTGGGCCATTGTATAACTTCTAAGTTAAGGTGAATGTCAAGAGGACACTAAAATAGCCCAAGATTCCACTAATGAGATTATCTCCCTCTGCCATATTATTAATTTATATTACTTAAGGGCCTGCAGGGGAAGAGCTAAAGGGAAGGGCTGGAGGGGGAAGAGGATGGACACTTGCTAATTGATTGGCAAGGAGTTAGTTCTGAGTTCTACCACAAATATGCTTTGGTTATTTTAATTCATCTTTAAATTGCCCTCTTGTCAGCTTTTTATCTTTATTTATCATTTGGGAAACTTTCATCTAAAGGGAATTTGTAGTTATTTGACATGTACACAACTTTCTATATATATTTAAGCTATCTGATCACTCAAAAGCACTCTTCCCTCTTGTTAAGTTACAAAATTTCACAAGTATTGATGTATTAAACTCACCTTTCCAATAATCTGTGAAAAAGGAAATAGTCCCAAAATTTAAAGCATTAAAATGAATTGATCATGTATCATAAATATGAATGGTTTTATCCAACAGTATATTGTAATAGAAGAGTTGTGGGGAGGTTTTGAGAGTGACTGAAGCTCTGGAAAACTCCACTGATAATGGGAGCAAGGGAGTAAATTTCAGGAACTTCCCAATGTTGGCTGGGGAAGTGCTACAGAAACTTCTGTTGACAATAAAGTGAAAAAGGACATCTCACAAAATGGAGAAGAAATAAGTAAATAAGAATAAGTAAATAAGTAAAATAAGAAATAAGAAATAAGTAAAAGAAATAAGTAAAAACAAAAACAGTTGACCTTAAATAACTGAAAAGCCATACAAGTGTTATGTCTAAAATAAAATGGAACCAAGTTGAAGAAAACAAAAGTTTATTTTCTAAAAACCCTTTCATATCTAAATTGTTAAAGGAATTCTTCTTTAGAACATGAAGCAAAAGCCAGAACATTGAATGACAAAAATTAAATACTTATTTAATTGGTTATTTAAATAAACACTGATGTGGCAAAAATTTAATTAAAGGGAATAGTTGCTTGTACATACACATAATATTTATTTCTGATAATTCTATAGTGATATAATCAGTAAAATAATACTCATAATAATTCCATTTTTGCTAGGTCACTTTTTAATGAAAGGAATTTAATAAAACATTTTACATTCAGTACTTAAATTTATTTTCACAGTATCAAGTATAATAAGTTTTACTTGTTTACTAACTGTAGTGGCTTGAATAGTATTCCCCAAAAGATATGTTCAAGTCTTGATCCCCACTACCTGTGAATGTGATCTTATTTGGCAAACGAGTCCTTGTAGTTATAATTACAGTAAGGATCTAGAGATGAGATCATCCTGTATTTAGGGGTCCATGTATCCAATGACTATATCTTTACAAGAAGAGAGTGAGATTTGAGACACAAAGAGAAAAGAAGGCTACATTAAAAATCCATGTGAAAACAGAGGCAGAGATTGGAATTATATTATACAGATACAAGCCAAGGAATACCGAAGTGTGCCAAGACGCTAGGAGAGAGGTATGAAATAGTTTCTCCCTCAGAACCTCCCAAAGGAACCCCACCCACAACTATAAAAAAATAAATTTCAGCTGCATAAAGCCACCAAGTTTATGGCAATTTATTAAGGCAGCCCTAGGAAACAAATACTCCATATAACTGCTAATTGCCTGGTATTTTTCTTATTAAATCATATGCTAATCACAGCTGAAGTTGTCAGTAACTAGGTATCTCCAGCTTGTATGAAGCACGTTACAAGTGTTAGACAGAAGGCCTTTGGGCTGGTCTTGAGAGTTTCTTAGTGAAGACAGATCAGGTCAGACAGTTTTGGTTTCACTCCAACTCTACTGGCAATCAAATGAAAACTAGGAAATTAAGTTATTTGACTAAGGTCAATAAGCATATTAATGCTAAAATTGGAAAAGCCCCAGTACATGTCTCCGTGAAAAAAGTTTCCCTTCCCCCTAATGACATACACACACAAATATAATTACCAAGTACCTAAATATTAACTACTAGCTTGATAAAATATTTCATAGTATTTGCCTATGTGCAAAGTAAAAAAAAAAAAAAAAAAGTTATTAGTGGGATTTTTTTATATTTTTATTAAAAAGTTAATATATACACACACAAACTGATTATGTTTCTCTTACCAGAAATACGCAGTAGAATAAAAAATTCTAAAAATTTAGAATAGTATCAAATATATCAATTGCCTAAGAAAGTTTCTAAGAAATAATATACAAGGAATAGAAGACCCCAAAATATTTTGAGTTAGATTAAACCAAAATAAAATAAATGGAGAAAAATATTATGTTCATGGACTAAAAAGATTCAATATTGAAAAGATGTCAATTACACTAGTTTCATTTGCAGATTCAATGCAACCCCAATCAAAACCCCAACAGTCTTCTGTGTGTGCATGTGTGTGGTATGTGTGTGTGTGAGAGTTTTCAAACTAATTCTAAAATTTATATGGAAATACAAAGTGCCAATAATAGACCAGATAGTCTTGAGGGAGACAAGAAGGAGGGAAGATTTACTCTACTGGATGTTAAGACTTATCATCATACTAATATATCTAAGAGAGTTTGGTATTTGTTTAATTTTCATATAGACCAATGGATCATTATTAGAAGTTCAGAATAAATCTATATCTTTATGGGCACTATTTATGACAAACGTGGTGTTGGCGATGCAGAATAGTGAGGAAAAGACAGTTATTTCGATAAATGGTGTTTGTCCAATTATAACTCGATGTGGAAATATGACAGTCAAATAAAATCTGACTCCCACTTAACTCTACACACAATAGTCAATTCCAAGTGGATTATAGACCTAAATTTGAAAGGTGCAACAGTATGCTTCCCAAACAGTATTAGGAGACTATTTTTATGGTCTGGAAGAGTAGGGATCTAGCTGTTAGCAGTAACTATAAGCAAAAGATTGATAAATTAAACTACATTAAATGAAAAACCTATTTACCAGACGATATCACCAAAAGAATAAAAGGCAAGCTACAGAATGGGAGAATATATCCGTAACATAAAACTGACAATATATCAGTACAAAAATGACATGCAATCCAAGAGAAAAATAAAAAGATCAAGTGTCTTGGGGCTTCCGTGGTGGTGCAGTGGCTAAGAATCACTCTGCCTATGCAGGGGACATGGGTTCGAGCCCTGGGTTCGAGCCCTGGTCCAGGAAGATCCCACATGCCACAGAGCAACTAAGCCCGTGCACCACAACTACTGAGCCTGCGCTCTAGAGCCCGCGTGCCACAACTACTGAAGCCCACGCACCTAGAGCCCGTGCTCCGCAACAAGAGAAGCCACCACAATGAGAAGCCTGCGCACCGCAACAGAGTAGCCCCCACTCACCACAACTAGAGAAAGCCTGTGCACAGCAACGAAGACCCAATGCAGTCCAAAATAAATAAATAAATTAAATAAAATTTAAAAAAAAAAAGATCAAGCGACTTGAATGATACTTCACACACAGGAAATGATAAACATATACAAATGGGCTTAGCCTCATCAGCAATCAGGGAATTGAAATTTAAAATTATAATAGGATGTCACCCTACACCCATCAGAGTAACTAATGTGAGACTTACAAGGCTTAGTGTTGGAGAGGATGTGATATACCTGGAATTCTTATAGTGTTGGTGGTATTTATTGTACATTGATAGAGTCACTTTTGAAAACTGTTGGGCATTATCTTCTAAGATTGACCAAATACATTTCCTATACCTAATACAGACCTAACTGAAATACTCACATATGCCCAAAAGACACATACAAGAGTATACAAGGATGTTCAGTTTTACTTGCAATAAACAAAAGTTGGAGAAAACCCAAATGTCCATCTGCAGTAAAAGTGATAAATAATATATTCATACACTATTCCTTTGTATTTCAAAGTAGACTTCAAGGAAAATAACTGAAATACAATTATATGCAATAACATGGATAAATCACATAAACATAATACTGAGCAAAGAAATCAGACACAAAAAGTGACATGTGCATGATTCCAGTTATATAAAGTTCAAAAGCAAATAAAACTAGAGTGTTAGACTTCAAGGCAATGTCTACATTTAAAGAAGAAGGGGGCCAAGTATCAAGAAGAACTTTGAGAGTACTGTCAATATCCTACCTTTTGACCAACATGGTGGATACATGGTATTCACTGTGATAATTCATTGAGCTATATGTTTACTGGCATTTTTCTGCATGTGTATTATAATTAAATATAAATGTAAAAGATTGAAAACATACATAAGGTAAATACAAAGCAAAGCAAACCAGTATAATTTTCTTACCATCAGACAAAACATATTTTGAGGCAAATGGAATAACTGGGGAGAAAGAAGACATACTTAACTTGTCTTTGTATATGTTACATTTGAAATATTTATTACACCTTCAAATAGAAACGTTGAGGAGCCAGACAAATACAAGAGTATAAAATTTATGGCAAAAGCTAGTACAGGAACTAGCTTCCAACTAGAGTTTCTCTATCAGCATACAGAAAGCATTCACAGCCCTGGGACTAAATGAGCTCTGCCAGGTGGAGACATCATCAGTACAAAAGAAGCCCAATGACAGTCATGGAGTATTACTTGTTAAAGAAGGAAGAGACAAATGGGGTGGAATTATCCAAACTTCATGTTCATAAGCAAATAGAGTGTGAATTTGCCCCAAGTGTTGCTAACACTTCCACTTGGGCAATTTTTAATACATTTTTCAGATCTGCATTTGGAGGGCAATTTGATATGCCAGGTTCCAGTGTCTAATACGGCTATACCATGTTGAAGTTGGGATTTTTCCAGTCACTCCTCCCTGGTCTTAAAATCAGCAGAATGCCAGGAACATACACTGTTCCTAGAATGTCCTTGTCTTTTTCCCTACCCAGATGCTTTCATTATTGAACCTCAAGCTCCTCAGAAACAACATGCCACACTCAGTACTTACCCTCCTCCCACATGCCCTGGAAAGTCTTTCTGTCCAGTGTATTGTGTTTCAAGGTAATGTATAAATACCAGGTTGGAATGAATACCAGCACTCTCAAACCACATCTATGACACATGTAATGGGATAGCTGCAAGGTGTCTGTGTTCTGTGTTGGGCTGATATTAAGTCTTTGAATCAGAAGGCAAAGGTGTGAAGTGACTTCTTATCTGTTTCTAGTCATCTTTGATTTTATGAGGGGAAGCCTAGGTAGATATTTCTTTTGCCAGATTCCCTGGCATTATATTTAATGTGAATCCTACTGGATTACTGATGAAAAAGATTTTATAAATACTTAAGATGTTGATATTTACCCTTATTCTTACCCATGCTAATTTACTGCTTCTCAACTTCTGTTTCATATTTTGTCACTTGAAATTGTCCTGGACTTCATTTCTACCAAGTGCTGTCAAATAGGGGTTAGCAAACAGAGGCCTTTGTTTATGTCACATCTGGTTCCTCACTCAGAAGGGGAGTAAGCACAAGTTAAATGTAATTTACAAATTAAATAAGAGGGAAAAACTGCTGAATTGAGAAGATGAACAGTATTGCCTCTTATGAAAGAAAATGTACACATTGTCCGTTTGATCCAGTTTTGATCTCACAGATGTGCAACAGACAGAAAATGCTTTACCAATTACTGAGACATAGGAAAGGCGATTGCATCAATAGGATATATGACTAAGGCCCCTGTGGTCTGATGGAGATGCAAGATCTGGTGTCTGTCTAGGTCCTGCTATCAATCAGCTGCATGACCTTAGGCTGGCAGCACAGCCTCCCTGAGCCACAAACATTTAGAAACAACCTCTAAAGGTAACCCAAAAAGAGTTTTGTGTGTGAGTACTGAATATGATAAAAGATATAAAATGATTTCAGAAACCATAAACAGTGTTAAAATATTGTTAACAACAATTAACTTGATTACAATTACCATTTTTGGACAACATGTAGGCATCGGGTTAACTAAGTAATATATCCAAGCCTCCCAAGACCAGTCTAAATAATTATAGTGAATAACTATTGTTTTTTTTTTCTCTCCAGCATCTATTAACAACTTTCCTTCTAATAACCCTTCAGTAGTCCTCCAGAGGCCCCTCCCCTTTCCCCAAGTTCTCCTCCTGAAGTTAACTTTACACCAGCTTAATCACTTGGCTATACAGAATGTCTCCAGAATGAGCTTGTGACTAAATCACAGCCAGGGGGACATAATTTTTTGGATGGAAAACTGAACTAAGACTTTCCTTTTTTTCCCACCATATGAGAACCTGAAAGACTGTTATCACAGAAACAATTGGGAACTCTCTCATACCCAGGTAGAAAAACAGAACTTACCCAGAAGAAGCAGCAATGAAGGATTGATCCTGGGATACAGCATGAATTCTGAATTGTCAATCAAGGTGCACGTGAATCTGACACTTAAACCAGAAGGATTCCTAATGGATAGAGAAGGGTAAAGGTGATATCAATATTCCGTATCACTTACGAAGAACCTGTAGCTCAGAAATGTCAAGTAATTTTTCCAAATGCCATCTGTGTGTGTATAATATATATACATATACATACATACATATATGTGTGTGTGTATGAAGATCCCGTTACTGAAACAGAAATGGAATTTGAATTCCAGAGCCTATTTTGGGCTCTCTACCTACATGTGGGTAATTTATTGGTCCCTAAATAAACTGTGTGTGAGTATGTATGTGTGTGGGTGCTTGTGTATTCTATATTGAAGATAGCTTTGTTGCAATGACAGAATTTAAACACTGTTTATCACTTTGGGAATGTTCTCCAAGGAGAAGGATCCTAGAAATAAATAGGATGATATTTTTTTTCTCTTTTTAATAAGTGGAATCTCTTCATTTAAACACACACAATGTTTATTTACATGGCATTTACCCTAAATTTAATATGAGAACTTTAAAGAACATAAGCTCTGAGATATGATGGTATGTGCTAAAAATACATTTGCAATTTCATATTTATATGTAAATATATATACCTTCAAATAGTCATTTTACGGGACACTCAGAATATATATTGTACTTATCATATTTGAATTTGAGATATAAGAAATTTGTTGCTTGTTAAACATTATGGGCCTCTTTTTTTAAGAGTTCTAGAAAGTTGTTACTTTCTAAATGCTTGAGACCAGGCCAGGCCAATGTTGCGCATTTAAATGTTCTAAAATGTTGAGCGTAATTTAAACAATATTTAAGTAAAAAGTATCAGTCTTGAGTCCATCAGCACTTGTACTGATTGTGATTTACAGATTACTAATGTGATACCTCTCTCTGCGAATCTGTTCACTGTCTCCAGGTTGAGACATAATTGCTTGGGAGTTAAAAACAATACTGTCTAACTCACCATACCTTTTTGAATGACAGTAACACTGTGAGGTAATAAAGAGCAACCAAACAATGAAATCATCAGATGTTTTTGACTGATTTCCCTGAAAGATCTAAATATATAGGTATCACACAGGAAAGGTCCTTTGTGGACCATGAGATACACAACCTTCTGTTTCCAAACTACACATCTACATTAGGTAAACCTTCCTAAATCTCTACAGGAGCAAGCTCTGGCATTTAAAAGGATACTTTTTAAAGAGGAAGGCTGTGATTATCAGAGCTACTGAAGGCTGTTCTTCTCAGGATCATAAGTCAATAATCTGAAGAGAGGTTTATATTTTAGATGTTGGGTATCAATTGTTTCTGTCAACATTGTATTTGCCAGGAAAATCTGTCAAGTAGATATGATAATGTGACAGTTCTAAGCATTGTCTTATACTTCAAAAAAAAAAAAAAAAAGTATGGACGAATAGCAGTATTGTATCCTTAGAAAATATAGAAGAAGAAAAATAAAGGAGAAAACTTTAATGCCTGTTGGATTAGGTTTTTTTGCACAATAAAAGCACAGTCGATATTATTCAATTATTCAAAGGAGAGTGAGAAGTACAAGAAGGGCCCTAACAAAGCGCTACCCTCATGCTAGTGCATAGACACTGGTAGCTACTGAAAAGAGTCTTGAATAACAGATGTTTCCTCTAGTCTCTGACCTTGTAAAAGTGAGTTTGTCAACAAAAGACCAGGATGCCACTTGCTGTGTATATATAGACAAAAAATATGGGGAATGACGAGCATCTAAAATGTTATCATCTACTATTTTAGGTAGAGATGTTTAGGCTTCAAGTAACAGAAAACCTAACTAATATTGGCTCTAGTAATCTGTAATTATCTCACTTTGAAGAAATATGAAAAAGGCAATTGTGGGATTGGTCCGACAGTGTCCTGCTTTGTTCTTATTGGATTTTCACTGTGGGCTTATGTCAGTCACACTATAGATGTTACAATCTCAGAATCATATCGTCACACCAGTGATCTAAGCACAGAGGAAGGGGCAAGAATAGGAATTTACTTTTTATCAAAGGAAAACCTTTTGTTGAAATCCAAAAAACTGCCATTTACATTCTATTGGTTGTAACGTCACTGGGCACCCTGAACTAGGAAAGAGGCTGGAATGTGAATATCAACAAAGGCATGGTCATATCTCGCTTGTCTAATTATCATTCAGTCCTTTGTGCTGGGTACGTTGCTGTACTGAACAAGACTGGGGGACTCTGAGCAAAAATGAAGGGAAACATGACAGTTGGATAGGCAGTAGCAGTCTCTGACAGCTACCAAGGAGCTACTAAACTACTACTTTCTCTCTTCCGTTATATCTCACACATCTCAACTAGCCTGTTCATGGAATTGGCCTAAACTCTCAACTTTATAACTTGTATATAGGAAGGAAAAGATGAGAATAAGAATGCATGCATAATCTCTTTTTCTTAACTGATTCACACCACATTTTGGGGGATAAATTTGCATATAAGGAGACTACAGTGGGTTGAATGGTGGTCCCCAAAACGATATGCCCACATTCTAATTCCCAGAAATTGTGAGTTTGTCCTTGTTTTGAGAAAAAGAGTCTTTGCAGATATAAGGATCTTGAGTCAGGATCATCCTGGATTATCCAGATAAGCTCTAAAGATAAGAACATTTATTTTATGAGAGACACAAAGGGGGTATTTGACAGAAGGAGAGAAGGCAATGTAACCCCAGGGCAGAGATTAGAGTGATGCAGCCACAAGCCAAGAGACATTGGAGACACCAGAAGCTGGAAGAGTCAAGGAAAGCAGTCTTTGCTAGAGCCCTCAGACACAGCACACTCCTGCTGACACTTTTATTTCAGACGTCTCGCCTCCAGAACTGTGAGAGGATAAATTTCTCTTGTTTTAAGACACCAGTTACTCCTTTCCTCCTTCCTTTCTTCATTCTCTCTCCCTCTCTCTCTCTCTCTTTTTTGTACTGGTATTACAATTTGTATTAAAGTTAAATAATCTATTTAACTCTGGAAGAATTGTCAGTAAATATCTGGTCCTGATGACTTTATATGTGGGATAATTTTGTTGTCTTATACATTTACTTGTTATAGGCTTTATGTTTTTACTTGTTTCAGTTTTGATAAGGTATGTATTCTAAGAATTTACTTAAGTATTCAAATTTGTTAATGTAAGGCTATTCTTCTTTATTTCTTAAATCTGCATTGTATCTGTAATTACGTCTCCTTGTCATGTACAAAAGTAATCATTTTTTTAATTGATCTTAGCAAAGGTTTGTATAACTTTTATTAGCCTTTTCAAAAAAACAATGTTCGGCTGCTTGATCTTCTGTAATGTGTTTTTATTTTTTTTCATTCATTTTATTCTTATCCTTATTATTTCTTGCCAACTATTTTATTTAGATGTATATGTTGTTCTTTTAATAACTTTTTACTTTGCTCTTTAACTTTTGTCCTTTCTTCTTTATCTAATTCGATAATCTGAAGTCTATAAATCTCCTTCAAATTACTGCATGTTCTGTTCTGAAATTTTGGTGTGTAGTATGTTTATTACCATTTAGTTCTAAAAATTGGCAAAACTGATTATGATTTCTTGTTTGACCTAGTAATTAATTATTTGAAAGATTTGTCTTTGTTTTTGTCTGTTTGACTTAGTATGTGGGAGAAATGTGTTAAAATATGCAAGTAGACTGCGAGACTTGTGGGTTTTGCCCCAAAACTGTCATTATTTGCTGACTGTATTTGAGACTATCCTATTAGAATCATATAAGTTTACGAAGTGCTATATCTTCATCATGCAGCAAACTTTTATTACATGAGTCCTTATTATATACACTGAGTCCTTCTCAAGTCCTGGGAATATTTCCTAGTTTAATAGTCTAGCTCTACCATTTAATATCTGTATGGAAAGCTTATTTAAACTTTTTGATAATAACAACTGGTAAAAAAAAAAAGATTAATAGGAAATGGGAATGGGCATTAGCATGTAAAGTGCTAAGATTAAGCCTGGGACAAAGTAAACATTATGTAAACATTTGCCATGATGATGTTGACGAGGAGGAGAAAGAAGATAATGGTTGACATGGCATATGATGAAAACAATTACTCTAACCTTTCAGTATGTGTATTATAAGTAGCTTATAGCTGGTTTTTGTTTTGTTGTTCACTCTGTCAATTTTAATTTTCCAGCTAGTACATGTAATCCATGATATTTATTTGAATATTAATCTGTTCTGGCTTATTTCTACCATCTTTGTACTTTCTTTCTCATTTTCGTTTAACTTTTTTCCCCCCCCACTATCTCTCTTCCCCACTTCCTGTTCTTTAGGATTAACTGCTTGTTTCTTAATCAATTTATTTTGCTGATTTGTAAGTTACATATTCTATTTCTAGTATTTTAGTAATTTCCTGGAACACTTACCTTAAAGTAAAAATAAAAAAAAATTAACCAACATCTTAACTCTTAACTATTAAAAATAAAATGACCCTGAAAATATTTTCTCAGTACCACATTCTGATTTACATACTTCCAATACTTTAATGTCACAGAGTAGCTAATATTACATACCAGTTGATAAAAATAATGTGTTTTCTTTTACATTTGCTTTTAAATATCTATTCCTCTGGGTCAGTATTTCTTCTTATATCTCATACTTTAGGATTATTTTTCTTCTTTCTGAAGTGCAAACTTTAGTAATTACTTATTTGTGTTATGGTGTTAAATTTTCTCAGTTTATCTTAAATATCTTTATTTTATCTTTCTTCTTGAAAGACAGGTTTTTTTTTTTTAAACCTGTGTATGTTGACAGTCATTTTCTCTCGGCACTTTAAATATATTTTTTTGCTATCTCTTTGCCTTCCATAGTTATTGTTAAAAGATCTGTGGTATGTCTAATAATTGTTTCTATTTAGTAAACCATAGACATTTAAAAACATCTTCTTCTTATTTTGATGTTTTATGGATTTCCTGTTAATAGTCTTACATCTCTTACAAGATCCTGAGAATTCTCACACATTATCTATTCAAATCGAGTTTTTACTTTTTTTTTTCTTCTCTATTTATAGGATTCTGGTTAGATATCTTTGAGACCTTTCATTTTTTCCTCCATATATATATATATATATATATATATATATATATATATTTTTTTTTTTTTTTTTTTTTTTCCTTTCTTTTTCAATTTTTGCTCTCCTTTTCTCTCTGGCTAAATTTTGGGAAATTCCCTTAGAGCTGTCTTCCAATTATCTAAAATCCCACTTCACGTATGTCTAATCTCTCGTGTACCCCATTACTTTTTATTTTCGAATATTTTCTTTTTCATCTAGATTTGTATTTTATTTATGTTTTCCATTTTCAAGGGAATCTCATTTTCTGACAACCTTTATTGTTTTCTCATTTTGGACACGATTGTTTTTCAAAGCATTTTATATAAAGTATTTTAGGGTTTTGTGTCTTATAAATCCAATATTATAATTCCTTAGGAATACAAATTTGTAGTTTAATTATGTCTATTCACTCCCATTCATGGACATTGCTCCTTTGGGTATTTAATGGTCTTAAGTGGTGATCTTACATTTGTTTGAGCTTATTTTCAGGAATCCTAAAGACCTAAAAAGTAATGCTTTCTTCTAGATGAGCTTTGTGTTTACTTCAGCTGGAAATCAATGAGTGCTATTTTCTTGGCACTCCATGAGTATACCTTGAGGATACCTGCCTAAAGAAATAGTCTCTGTTTCAACTGTCCCACCTTGCTGGAAGAAAAAAAGTTTGTTCTCTGAAATCTGCACTGCTTTAGGCATGCTTCCTCAGATTAAACCTATCATATCTTCATGAATCTGTTTTAAGATTTATGATTTTTTTGTAGATGTATGGTAGAGAGGGCCAATAAAGTTTTCCATTACTTTGTACAAGCCCAGCAATATACTAATCACATATGTTGTCATTTCCATTCCCAGGTAAGATCTAGATATTTTATTATAAAAGGACTTCTCTGATAATCTAGTCTGTCATATTATTCGAAGACGTCCATACTACTACTTTTCTACTATTATTTCACTTAACCGAATTAGGGAAATAATTTTTATAAGATTTTTTTTTGATGTGGACCATTTTTAAAGTCTTTATTGAATTTGTTACAATATTGCTTCTGTTTTATGTTTTGGTTTTTGGCCGCGAGGCATGTGGGATCTTAGCTCTCCAACCAGGGATCAAACCCGCACCCCCTGCATTGGAAGGCGAAGTCTCAACCACTGGACTGCCAGGGAAGTCCCAATTAGGGAAATAATTTTATTTGATATTCTATGGCTCTAAACTAGCAATGTAATTCTACCAGTATATTTCCTACACCCACATTTGGATATGCTAAACAAAAAGGTCTATATTTCTGAAGTTCAATATTATGACATTATACACCATGTTATGATAGATATATTTTCTATCTCATAGGATGATATGAGAAAGGAAAGACTATGGTTTCCTCAGAATTGGAGACCCAAACTCATATTAATGCAGGGACAAAAGAGTTAATGAGTACAACTCGTCTAGCATTAACCTGGCCAAGACACAGCCTTTCCATAGCAGGGGAGCCAGTACTCCATTCCAGTTCGTTTCTGCTATGGGAATGTGGTACCAATTTTGGCAGTTTTCGAATTATTTTTTAAGATAGACTTGATTTACAATTTTCTTTTAATAAGTCCCACTGTTTGTATGCATTAACAGCTCATCTCATGTATTTGAAAATATCACACTGAGCAAAGAAAATGAGGAGTTTTACTTAGACTGTAGTCAAAGATTGTTTATCTATAATATTAAATTTTATAAGTTTGAGGATCCTTAGAAGCCATCTGTGTAATGGGTACATTTCACATATGACATACCTAAAGTCCAGCTATGTTGAAAAAATTGCAAGTCATACCACCATTTGCTCAAATGTCAAAATTCTTTTCAGCACTTTGGAATACTGACTAATTCAGTCTTCTTTCAAAGCTCTAGGATCCAGCTCAGCAGAGCAAGCAAAATTAGAGATAACTGCATAAAAATTCCCATCACCACCATGTTCTTAAAAACTTGTTTGTACCACATATTTTGCTGTTTAATTAAAATGCACAACAACCACAGTGTGTATAGATATGTCTGCTGCAAAGATATTATTTAAAACAAATACAAAAATTTTAGTCCATAAGTCTATAAATCTAATATAATCCTAGGATTATCATGTATTACTAACTGACAAGACTGGAGTGAATGATGTTCATTACTAAAGATCCTTGGGGACACCAGACATGTCAACAATACACAGTTGGTTTCATTTCATGAACTTTACCAAGTCTTAAGATCAGCAAGGTTTCTAAGATTCCTCTAAATCCCCTATTGGAATTTGAAATATATACAAAGTCATACTCTTTGTGTGACTGTATGATCAATATGAATTGTAATTCCTCATTAATTGGACTTGAAAGAACTCACACAACTCAACAGCAACAACAAAAACCCCCCAAAATCCAATTTAAAAACATGGAAGAACCTAATAGATATTTTTCCAAAGAAGACATCCAAACAGCCAACAGGTACATGAAAAGGTGCTCAACATCACTATTCATCAGGGAAATGCAAATCAAAACCACAATGAGATATTACCTAATAGCTATTAGAATGGCTGTCATCAAAAAGACAAAAAATAACAAGTGTTGGCAAGGATGTGGAGAAAAGGGAAAACTTGTGCACTCTTGGTGGAAATGTAAATTGGTGCAGCCACTATGGAAAATAACGTGGAGGTTCCTGAAAAAATTTAAAAAAACAGAACTACCATATGATCCAGTAATTTCACTTCTGGGTATATGTATCCAAAGAAAATGAAAATAGGATATTAAAGAGATATCTACACTCACATGTTCACTGCAGTATTATTCATAATAGCCAAGATATGGAAATGACCTAAGTGTCCATCAATGAATGAATGCATAAAGAATGTGTGGTGTATATACACATGGGATATTATTCAGCCATGAGAAAAAAGAAAATCCTGATATTTGTGATAATATGTATGAAATTCAAGGGCATTATGCTAAGTGAAATGAGCCAGACAGAGAAAGACGAATGCTGCATGGTATCACTTATTTGTAGAACTTAAAAAATAATATGTGCGTGTGTGTGTGTGTGTGTGTGTGTGTGTGTGTGTGTGTATATATACACACACACATATATATAGCCTTTATCTTTGATAAAAGGATAACAACTTTTAGCTATAAGATGAATAAGGTCCGAGGATCTAATGTAAAACATGGTGACTATAGTTGATAATACTGTATTATATAACTGACATTTGCTAAGAGAGGAAAACTTAATGTTCTCATAAAATATACATATGGTGATAGGTATGTTAATGAACTAGATGGTGGAAATCCTTTCACAATTTATATGTATATCAAATCACCATGATGCATAATTTAAATATCTTACCATTTTAATTGTCAATAATACTCAGTAAAGCTGAAAAAATTGAATATTCATTAATTTAACAAGTCAGTCAGCTACAATGGGTAGACATAATAGTAGGCACAAAAGAGGGAGACATCATGATCTGGTGAAAAAATAATGAACCATAACTTAGGAACTCAAAGTTCAGCTTTTATGTTGTTCAAAGATTATGTATCTTGACCAAGCCATATTAACAACACAAATTTCAAATGGTTATATGATGCCATGTGCCTTGAATCATATAATGAATAGAGCAGCAAACTTCACATATAGAAAGTGATTAACAAATGTTAGGTAAAATCATGAAAGACTCTTTATGAATGTTCTCTCATTCATTTTTAATAGCATGGGGAAGATGTTATTATTTTCCCATTTTATAGACAAGAAAACTAAGGCTCAGAGAGAATAATTCATTTGCCAATTGTCCCACTAAGATATAACAGAGGTGGGTTTAAACCTAATTCTTAATTCCAGAGTCCATTTTTTTTTTTTTTTTTACTACTATGACCTTTGGCTACAAAGTATAATGTAATAGATGGTATTTAAATGCCAAATGACTGATGATAAACAATAAATGATGTCAAAAAAGGAAAGTACTAATCAATGAAATCTTCAGAGAAGAAGTTGAATTTTCCTTGAAGAGGAGAAAAAGATGGAAGGATTTGGTTTAATAATAGTAAAAAGAATCGCAAAGCAGGACACATGATGTGTATCAGGTTGTATTTTGCAAAAACGACATTGGCAATTTTGCCAGTTTGGGAGTTTCCATCCTCTCCCAGAACATTGACATTCCCTGTCAAGAGGTGAATTCTATTCCTCCTCTCCTTGAAACTCACTCCGCCATTGTGACTGCTTTAACAAATAAAATAAAAAGAGAAGTAAAACTGTTAGAAGCTTTTCCTTCATATATGTGTTATATGGCATGCTAGAGTTCTCCAGAGAAAGAGAACCAACAGGACGTATGGATATATAGAAAGAAAAATTTATTTTAAGGAATTGGATCACCTGAGTCTGAGATCTGCAGGTCAGGCAAGCAGGTTAGAAACCCAGGGAAAAATGAATGCTGCAGTTTTGAGACCAAAGGCAGTTTGCAGGCAGAATCCTTTCTTCCTTTGGGGACCTCATTTTTTTCTCTTAAGTTCTTCAACTGATTAGATGAGGCCCACCCGTGTTATGGAGAGTAATCTGCTTTACCAAAGTCTACTGATTTAAATGTTAATCACACTTAAAAACTACCTTCACAGCAACATCTAGACTGGTGTTTGACCACACAAATGAGTACCATAGCCTAGCCAAATCGACAAACAAAATTAACCAAAACACATGAGCTGAGTAAATATCACATCAACACAATTATATAACAAAAATCAATTTGAGACTTATGGCAATTAAATAATTTGGCTGAATCCAAACTTTGATATTTTTACTTTTGTTATTAGGGCTTGAAGTATTTCATTCGTATCAATTTTCAGAAATGTATGTATATATGTCCACCTAATAAAATCTATGATTACATCTGTATTTAAATGATAATCAAGATAATATATTTTCAAAGGATAACTTCATTTAACAAAACAATTCCAAGAAAGTACAGTCATCAGCTCTTACCCTAAGACTCCCAGGGAAGTGTTCTAATAATATTAGGACTTTGTGTTCTTATCTAATTTAGAATATGGTTTGTCCTTGGATGTTACAAAAATCAGTCATTAACAAGAGAGCTTTGAAAGGACTGCTGAAACTTTGAAGTAGTTTCTTGGCAGATTACACAGTTGTTATGAATGTAGACTCTGCTGCCACAGACCTGATTTTGCCCTGTACTAGCTGTGTGATCGTGGACAAGTCTCTTAACCTTTCTGAGACTAACAGTTCTCATTTGTAGAGGGATGTGATTTGAATACTTACCTCACTGAGTTGTTGTACGGATTAAATGGGATTATGTAGACAAAGAGCTAGGCATAGTACTTGGAACAAAATAAGTGTTCAATAAGTATCAAATGCTAATAAAAAAGAATGATTAATGATTGTAGGTAGGCAGCTTCCAAGAACATTATGCTATTTTTTAAAGTTCTGGAATTAAATGCCTGTATGAGAATCTGAGAAATAGATATATCAAGGATATATGTATCTTTTTCATTCTTTCCTCCATTTGAAATTACTATAGAGTACTAGGTACTGTTTTCAATCCCAAGAATTTATTGGAGAAGAAAACAGGCACAGTGTTAACCTTCATGAGCTTACTGTTTGGTGAGTAGAAAATGATAATACATAAATGGAAGCATGTGAACGCATATTGTGATAAGTGCTCTGTGGAAACCAGCAGGTCGAAGCAGAGTCCTACCTGGATAGGGAGATACAAATGAGGACACAAATATGAGCAAGGCCCTTGCTATCTGGGCCCTCACAGACCATGGCAGGGATTATTTATTTTCTAAGAAGTGCAAAAGAAAGCCATTTCATGATCTTAAGCAGATGTAATCTGATTTATATGGTTTTAATAATTTATTTGGTTCCTGTGTGGAAAAGAGCTTCTAAGGAAGACAAGGAACCAGAAAAATCAACAAGGGAATGAAGTTGCAGTAGAAAGTGAACATATGTGTAGGATAATGGAGATTAGGAGAAATTGATTGATTTGAGGGATAAGTTACAAATCATAGGAGCGCTGATAGATTAGATACAAGAGGTGGGGTGGTAGCAATGAAAACAGAACAAATTAAAGAATGATTCTAGGTTTCTCTAGAAGCTTGGGGAGATGTTGACACAAACTGACATAAATAAGACTCAGAAAAAAACCTGACTTTTCTTTTTGGGGGGTTAATAATCAAGAGTGTTTTTGGGAACATATCATTGTGGAGTAATAAGAAGACAGCTGAGTAGAAACAAAGCAGACAGACATCTTGGGCACATACAAGGGGCTTATACTCTAAGTAGAACTTCTGATTCCAGCCTATGTTTGGCACATAAGGTCAGAGAAGCTAGGGAAAAAAAGAAAGAGTGAGAAAAGAAGAGACACAGGTGTATTAGTTTCCTAAGGTTCTCATAACCAATTACTACAAACTGGGTAGCCTAAAACAAGAGACATTTATTCACTCACAGAATTCTCTTCTGGAGGCCAAAAATCAAAAGGCAAGGTACTGGCATGGCCGTCCTCTCTCTGAAGACTCCAAAGGAGAATCACTGCTTGCCTCTCCCAGCTTCTGGTGGTTCTTGGCATTCCCTGACTTGTGGCAAAATAGCTTCAATCTGTGCCTCTGTCTTCACATGATCTTTTGCTCTCTGTGTCTCAAATCTCTCCCCTTTCTCTTACAAGAGCAACCATCATTGAACTTAGCACGCATCCTATGTTCAGGGTGATCTCAATCTGAAATTCTTAACTTAATTACATCTCCAAAGACCCTATTTCCAAGTAGAATAAATTCACATTCATAGGTTAGGATTTGGACCTGTCACTCTGGGGGCACTATTCAATCAACTACATGGGCTAAGCTTTAGGATTCTAGAATTACAAGTTTGGGTAGAGGAGAGGGAAGAAACCTGCAAAGGAGATTAAGATGCTGCTTTCAGGGAATGCGGGTATCACAGAGGCTAAAACCAGCAAGAGTGTCAAGAAGAATGTGGTCAAGCTGAGAGGAACATTGCTTTGTTATGAATAGCAATTAAGAAAATCCATGCCAAACACACAGCATAGCGCCTTTTAAGTACACAAGTACTACTGTTGTTTTCACTGTTGTTGAATAGAAAAGCCCTAATTTTCTAGAAAAGCATTTTAACCCAGCATTGAAAATTATTCTAGTGGAACTGTCCTACTATTTGGTTTAGTGATGAATGTTTAAAGGAACTTTAAAAAATGGCCATACTGAATAATGTAATTTTTATCATCTGCATGGAAAAAAATAGAGAACTTAATTGAAAGTCCATTTTAGGATACTCTCAATTAATATTTTAGCTTGCTTAAATTTACTATATGTGTTTTCAAATGGATCAAATAAGGCCTTGATGTATTGGTAGAAAAGGACTGGAACAATAAATAGAATCTGGATTGTGAAGAATAAGGAATTCATGACTTAAATTGTTTTTCTAAAATGTTTCTAGCATATATAAATATATATATATAATGATATATATATAGAAATACATATTGAAATATGTATTTTTATATATTTATTTATTTATTTATATATTTAAGAGTTTTATCTCCTATTGGGGTCATTTCAAATCTTGATTCTGTGAGTAGGACTTGAAACTCATTCTGTGTCACTGAAATTCTTAAGAATGTCTTAAGACCTTATGAAGATGTGATATCAGAATATAAAACCATTTTAACTAAGTATTTAAAAATAAAATAGCCTAGAACTCCCTTGAGCTAATTCTATTTCTAATACTTTAAGTTTGATATTAAGATGCACTAATTTAAGAACTTGGCATTTGAGTGATCTGTAGAATTTAGGCAAAGCCAATAAAAGCATTTCCAAAAGACAGCCCTAGAAGGAATAGGATGGATTTTAACCAGGCATAGTCTTTCAGTAGTAAGCTATACTGATCTTAAAAGGACTCAAGAATATATGAGTAGAAACTTTGCTCTTAAAAAAAAGCATTTTTAATAGGACAGTGTGGTTGTATGGGAAAGTAGGAGTCCTTATACTTTTATTTTATCCAGCAAATACATATAGATATATTTTCCACAGGTGATAGTCTCCATACTTTTTTGGATCACGTATCCCAATAGTATTTTATGTGTATGCACATATACCAAATATTTTCTCTATTTATTTTAAAAAATATGTAAAAAATCCAAACTATATATATATATTTATATATTTTTTTGCAGTACGCAGGCCTCTCACTGTTGCGGCCTCTCCCGTTGCGGAGCACAGGCTCTGGATGCGCAGGCTCAGCAGCCATGGCTCACGGGCCCAGCCGCTCCGCGGCATGCGGGATCCTCCCAGACCGGGGCACGAACCCGTGTCCCCTGCACCGGCAGGCGGACTCTCAACCACTGCACCACCAGTGAAGCCCCAAACTATAATTTTTAAAAGATGAAAAACTAATAGAAATAAAAGTTGAATTATTAGCACATCTGAGCCGCAGGGGAAAACTTAAGTTTAGGGCATTAGAGGAGTAGTTGGTCTACCACAGTGGTTAAGACGGAGGGTTCGAAAGACAGGTTGCTTGCGTTAAAATCATGGCTCTGCCAGTCAGTCTGAGAATCTTAGACTGATGTAAGATCATCAAAGATCATTGGGCAATGTGCTTCTGCAAACTCAATCCACTCCCTTGTCTCCCTACATAGAAGGGTAACGCTAGGAGTAGTCTTGACTAGAATGTATTTCTAGATTAGGATAGGGTTCCTCTATATCATCCCTTGTAGGAGGATAAACTTATCCAGTTTGTTTAGGATTTACTCAGTTTAGCACTGAAACTCCCACATCCACACTGTCCCAGGCAGACTAAGATGGTTGGTTAGCAATCATGTAACAGAGAAAGGCAATAAAGAAAATACTAATGCATTGTGCCCAGAGTACTCAGAATTCCTCTAAAGAGGTTTTCTAAATAAATTCAAGCTTTTAATTTTATAGTTATTAAATATAAAGTAATGCTTGAGAAAATGGGAAATTCAAAAGGTAAATTAAGTCTTTGCTATTCAATATGTGTTTCTTCAGACCAACAGCATCGCCTTCAAGTAGGAGCTTGAGAGAAAAAAATGTAGGATATCTCAGGACCCACTCTCAGATCCTGGACCAGGATTTACATGTTAACAATATCCCGTTTTTTTGTTTTTTTTTTTTTTTTTTGCGGTACGCGGGCCTCTCACTGCTGTGGCCTCTCCCATTGCGGAGCACAGGCTCCGGACGCGCAGGCTCAGCGGCCATGGCTCACGGGCCCAGCTGCTCCGCGGCATGTGGGATCCTCCCAGACCAGGGCACGAACCCGTGTCCCCTGCATCGGCAGGCGGACTCTCAACCACTGCGCCACCAGGGAAGCCCTCCCCTGGGTATTTTTTAAGCACATCAAATTTGGAGAGCAATGATATAGAATAGCAAATAACTATAACCCTCCCCCCATTGATTTCTACACATCCCAATTCCGGAGATGCATCCAAATCACCTGGTATAAACTTTTATACCTGCTCTTACCTAAGGATATTCAGGGTCATCTTGTGTTTTAGGAATACCATGGGTGTTTCTGATTTATAATAAAAGCTGAGACCTCTAGTTTAGAACAGATAGGAGATTATTTCCTTTTAACCTAGTCACCTTCTTAAACCTCACTACCATACACAAGTATTATTTCAGTTTATTGCACTGCGTTAAGCCATAGTGCTGTGTGTATTAGAATTACCTGGAAGGTTTGCTGAAGTACAGAGTATGGGACTCCACCTCCAGAATTGCTGACTCATGGACCTTAATTTGCATTTCTAATAAGTTCCCAGATGATACATATACTTCTGGTCCAGGAGCCACACTGAGAACCACTGATTTGGCGACCTGGCTCTGAAAATTAAGGCTCTGGGTTTAAACTGCAGCACTTAACATCAGTTAGTGCTCTGGCCTTGGGCAAGCTGCTACTTTTTGTTCTTGTACTTCTGTTCCTGCATTTGTAACATGAGGAGAATTTGGGTATGTACCTTATATGTATAAATGAAATAATTCATGTAAAGCATAATGTCCATCCTTTGCTACTGCTTGTAGAGATATTTATCACTTTTATTGTCCAAAATCAAAGAATACTGACTAGTTAATGTTATGCGTTTTGGCCACTGACTAAGCAAGCTTATTCCTCATGACACTAGACCTATGACCAGTATTTTAAAAAAAGATTCAAAAACAAATTAGACACAACAAAAATACATATAGCTTCTCTGAAGTTCTGCAGTCTCAAGGCTCATTCATTTATTAAAGGCCCTGAGAAGTCCTGCAGTATAGAAACCTGTTTAACATAATGTTTTCTAGAATTAAATCCTTGAGAATGAATGTTATTTGGAATGTGCTTTGAAAAACACTGGCTTAGACAGCTAACTTTCTTTTGAAATGAGATGCTGTATTTTTTGTACATTGATTTATCAACTTTAGAAAATACTCTCACAAACTAATCAGTATTTCACTGTAAAGGCAGTGTACTATCTGATAAGCAATCTTATGAGAATGGATGAAAGAATGTCACACAATTGAAAGGGGGGTTAAGAACATGTCACACAATTGAAAGGGGGGTTAAGAACAATGGACAGAAGACAATGTTCTATTTGTGTACACAAGACTAAGTGAAAAATGTCCTAACCAGGTCTCCTGTAAAGTCCAGATAATAGTGCTATAACTCACTGTTTGAAGTTTGATAAACCATAGAGATGATTCTCAAGACCTTAAGCCTAGAATGTATTATAAATAGATCTCAAACTGATGATAAAGACTAATTTGTATTAGATTTTAAAGAATCAAAGGGCATAAAAGGACCTTAAGGTAACCTATTATTTTTGAATTTTTTATTAAATAACTTCATTCAGTCTACCATCTTGCTTACTGCTTAGGTGAACTCACTCAGATTCACAGCTTTAAATTCACCTATCGGTTGATGGCTCACCAATTTACAAAACGAGCCTTGCCTCAATCTTTGAACTCAATTCATATATCTGGCACTGATTTGATATCTCTACTGGGATGTCTAATACGATCTCAAATTTAAGTTGTCTGAACTTGAACTCTTGGTTCACCTAAACCTATCTCCATACTGATTTCTTTTGTTATCATCTCTAACTTGGTAAATGGCAAGTCCATCTTACCACTTCCTTGTGCCAAAAGCCTTGGTATCATCCTTGATTCTTTCTTCTCACACCTCACATTCAATCCATCACATAGCCGGTCAGATCGCCTTTTAAAAATACCCAGAATCAAGCTTCATCTACCCACTCTCACTGCTACCACCTAGTCAAAACCACCTACAATTTTCGCTGACATTAGTGTATTTCTGTACTGGTCTCCCTGCTTTCTGTCCTAGGAACCCAGCAATCTAGTCTCACAGAATAGATAGAATGATCCTCTTGAAAGACAAATCTGATCACGAATCTCCTTGCTTAAAACTTTAAAATGGTGTAAAACTCTCCCACCTTACTCTTAGTAAAACCCAAAATACTTGTTATAACCTCGAAAGTATTGCAGGTTCTGGGTCCCCTCCCACCTCTGACATCATGTCCTGCCATTTTCCTTATGACTCACTGTGCCTATCGCTCTCTGTATTCTTCCTGAAATACATCAAGTATATCCCCACTACAGTGCCTTTGCATGTGCTATTCCACTGCCTTCAACACTTTCCCAGATATATCTACATGGTTCACTCTCTGGCTTTGTTTAGGTCTCTGCTAGATATTGCATACACGACAGCACTTCTGTAATTATGTTTTCTGAGCTACAACTACTACCATCAGCCCTTAACCCTCATAGAAGTTAACACTGTCTGACGTATACATTTTTGGGGTTATTATCTATTTTTTGCCCACTAGAATGCAATCTCCATAACCATTTGCTCACTACTTCATCCCCAGGATGTAGAGCAGATCTTAGCACATAGAAGGCATCGATAAATATTTGCTGAATGAATGAACAGAGAACCTACTTTACCTCTGCCTCTAGCTCAAACTCTGACCTCTGCTTAAATTTTCACCAAATCATTATCTACCCAATATAAGAGATATTACTATGATTTAATTATTTCCTCAATGCATTGAAACTATCCCAATTCTTATTCTCTACTATTCAACATGCTTGTCTTTGGAGCTAGAAATTGGTAGTACTTCCTTTCCTTACATTTTCTCTGATTGTGTGATAGGATGGAGGAGGCATGGATATTTCTTGAGCTGAAGTTTCTGGTTAGGACACTGACATCTTACAGTTTTCTTTCTATTAGATTTTTATTTGTTTTAATTCCTTGTGGAATCCTTGGCATTATGCTCACTTTTATGACCAAGGATCTAATCACACACACTGGTTAGGACAGCCAAAAACAAAACCCAAAAGAACAACAAAATTGCATGTTTCTATAATAAACAAACAAAAACAAACAACAAATTATGTTACAATATATTACAATATTTCCATTAAAGGGTCTTCCATAGTTATTGACTACAGCTCTCCTTAACTTGGGGCCTCTCAAAAGGTGGCTGGTTTAAAATCTTGATGTATGATTAAAGAGGAGGGAAACTGTATGAGCTGAATCTAAAAATAGGCAAGTCTTGTTTTATTCTGACATTTCAGCCAGCAGCTCCAGCCCTCTTCTGGGAAAACAAGTATCAGACAGGAGGACAGTGGCTCTGTTCCTTGTTTATAATCTACAGGGACGCGCTGATGGTTGGCAACACTTGAACAATTTAAAGAGCCCGACCTCTACGCTCTAGAAGCATTTCAGTGAATATGTAAAAGTCTCCATGAGGACTCCAGTGTTTGGAAACATAATGGTAAAATTTTGATTGAGGCTCAGTATTGATTAACTTCTTTAAAGTTCTGGCAGTGACATTTCTGCCATTAAGTAGTTTGCTCATGCACTTAATATTGGGAAAACGGAACACCAGAGATCAAGGGCTAAATAAGAAAAGGGCCCTTTTGTATTTTTCACATTCTACCTTCAGCAGAATACAGTCTCTCCAATATTCATACTAGTGACTACCAAAAGTGTGTATGTATGTGGTCCAGGAGCAACAGTAAATTCTTGAAAAGAATCCTGAAAGGAGAGACAAGAGACCAAATATTTTTTTTTCTAACTTTTACGTGCTGCTTCATAAATCACTTGCGCGCTCAGGGATTTCACTTCTTATCTGTATAACCTGAAAGATTAGGTGTGTACCCTACTGAGAATGAAAAAAGTTAGTGTAGCCTCATGGCTTGAGGTAGGTTAAAACAGACATTGTGTCTATGTCTTTGGCATAAAGAAGGATTCTTTCCTACATCTTCTATTCCCCAGCTTGAAACAGGTATCATGAGAAGTCTCCATCTACCACCTTTACTTATGTAACGATCTAAAGAGCCCAATCCTCCGACTATGTAGCAGAGTTGGTGATAAGAGAGTATAAAGTGGGGAAAAATGGTTTGCAGACCATCTTCCTAGAATCACAGGTCTTAGTACAAAGTGACTTTAGAAAGTTGTTATTAGTATTACCATTTATATTTGAAGCAACTGAAATCCAAAAGAGTTAAATATTCCACCTAAAGTTATAATGCAATTAAGTGGTAGAAATAAAATACTACCTTTGATGTAGAGCTAATTCTACTTCACCTTTCTTTCAGCAAGTTTCTGCATAACTTATTCCTTGTGGTCTGAGGCCTTGCATTTAATCCCTCCTGCCTTTTGGTACCTTCATCTACAGACAAATATGAGATGAAACCATTAAAAATAAATGTATAAATCATAATAAACTTTGGCTAGAGGTAATCCAAATCTCAAGGTTATAAATCTCGTCTTCAAATGTGCATATCGCATATCTTTATTTTGCTAGTTATAATAGAATAATTCATCAAGAGCTAAGTTACATTAGTGAATCCCCCCCAAACCAACAGTAATGGAACACAGTTGCAGGATACTTCTGGGGATGATCTTCCTGCATAAGACGAAGATACAGCATCAAAGACATTTTACCTGTAGACAGCACCTGAAACAGCATTTTCTCTCCCATGTTGGCGGAGGTAGGAAAGTTTCACATTGCCCTAAGGGGATAAATTCACTGGCTGCTAATCAGGACAGGTTTTGTGTGATATGGACATCTGTCTAACAAGAGCCAGATGAAGACTGCCATGTCTTTGACAACTAGGAGACAACTGAACAGCCTTTAGATAGTAATGATTTCTGTCACAGTCAACATACCACAAACAGATGGCGAGAAGTGACTTAGAGTTGAAAGATTCCATTGCCTGCCCTTAATCCCTAAGCTATCTGGCCCTCTCCCCTTTTTCTTTTGACAAATGTGATGTTTCATTCTTTATTGATGCAAGACAGTCCCTGTGGTCCCTTTATTTAAATCTGCAGTGATCTAGGTAAGGAAGTGTTGAGAAGTTCCTTTAGATACATTCAAGCTAAAGGATTAGCTTGAAAACTTTGCAAAAAACACTGCAAACTTTTTTTTTTTTTCTCAACCCCTATCAAATAGGCAGCTCATGGAAAGAAATAGGAGTATCATGAACAAAAAAACAAGTTACTGCTAAAACCAGAGAATGTTTACAAGCAATTCCCCAATCTAGAGATCATTTAGATCTCTAGGATCTAAATACATGAATACATGTTTTCTTGAATACATGAATATTTTATAAATTGGTAATAGCAGGGCTTTCTGCCCTTAAATATCTGTCCAAAATGTTTTATGTCATCTGTTGGCAAATGATTTTAACATTCACTTTTCACCTGATATATCTTCCTGCTCGTACAATTCATTTCAGAGGCATAACTTGTTTTCTTTGCTAAGATTTCATTTCCTCCCATCTCAGAATTTGATGAAATCTATTTCTTAGTTCCTCGTCGCCCAGTGAAAGCTGACAACAAGTATCAGACCGAATGTAGCTGTCCTATATGAAGTAATTCATTTCTGTCAAAGATTAGACATTATTTTTTTCTTGACGTAAGATGACATATTGTGCTGTAAGATCCCAAAGGTACAACTTAACCACTTAAGGGCTAAGACTCGTTTTAAGTAATGCATTCCATTCAGAGGATTAAGTTTTGATTTGGGGAGTTAGAAGGCAGACACAGTCAGGAAGAGGGAGAGCAACAGAAGTTAAAGAAGATAATAATTTAAAATTAATACCATCTTAGGCCAAAAGCAGTTATAGGGCAATTCTGTTCTTAAAAGAGGTTTAAATTATGAGACATGGCTGTACTCATAGTGTGCATTTGGCATCTCCAGTAACAAGACAGTAGCTCTCACTCTAGCCTACCCAGGTAATATAAAAAAATTAGCAATCTTTAACAATATACTGAAGTCAGTGGATAGTATGACCTATCACAGAGGCAGATTTCAAAGAGAGGAAACCCCAATAAGGCAAGGAGCCCTAGAAGTTGGACCATGTGTTCTTTTTGTTCCATCTATTTTACAGCATTTTAGTAAGCTTTATTATTTAAAAGGAAATTGGATTATTTAAAGGTGCAAACTGCTTCCTCTCACCTAGTGGACCCATTTTAGGAGACGAGAAGGGAAAGTCCAGTGGATTGGACTCTCTATCCACGTTCCTACCTTGACCACAACAACTCAGTCTGACTCTGTTTCAAAGGTTGGACTTCTTTGTAATATTTCATTAAAAAAAAATCATAGTACCAAAATAAAACAAATAAGCAGATATCTGGAAAAATAGAAAAAATTAAAATCTAGTTGAAAAATCACTCCAGTACATGGTGATTCTTTTTGCAAAGTGATGGAGCCAGCCCTCAGATGACACTGACTTTTTCTCCATTGTTACTTTTTTTGATCCAACATTCACTGTTCTGGGGGTCAGTTTCTTCATGTTCTGAATGAGAACAAGAAATATAGCTTATTACTTGATTCCTGTAAGGACGGATTTGCAGATCAAATTAGACCAGAGCTAGAGGTGACTGTTTTGGAAAATTAAGAGGTGGCAAACAGCAGTAGGTGTAACCCCAATAGTAACCCCAGGCAGCTTCTTGCTGTCTGCTTAGTCAAAGAAACTAGTGTTTCCCATAGATGATGGAGAAGGAATGGGATTATTTTAGAATTAGAATGGTTGCTTTGATTTTTTTGCTACTGGGTATAGATAGCATGGTATGGGGGCATGAATTAACTTCCTGATTACTGGTTGAAACTGTGAATAGGTCATGTAAGGGGACTAGGGAGAAATAATCAAATTGAGGGCCCACTATATGGTCAGATATTATACTAGGCATTGTATATGTTATTTCATTTAATCCTCAAAAGAGCTCTATGTACAGACAAGAAAACTGAGATTAGATAACTGAGGTTATCTAAATGCTGGTACCTAAATTGCAACCCAAGTCTAATTTCTAATTCCCCAGATGGACACAGTGACTGCAACACGCTTTCTCGCGTGCTTTGTATAACTGCACACGGTGCTACCAATGGAAATTTGTCACCAGGAAAATCTACATCCTGTGGCTCCCCAGCTTGCTCCTTGGTGACCTCTAGTTTACTGCTTCCCAGTTAGCTCAGCAGACACTTCCCAGAGCATTTCTCCAGCACCCCAGCCAACCTCTACGCAGGGACTGTGGACCAGCTCCGATGTGGGACAACCCAGTCAAATTCTTCACCAAACAATGGGCTGCAACCACGTTGTCTCCAATGAGTCTGAATCCTAACTTTTGGGATTCACTCTTCCAAAGGTTGTCCTTTCCTTGATTACTCTCCCTCAGCCCTAGCATTTTGTTCAGTGTTTTCTTATACTCCATCTTTGTTAATTTCCTATAAATCATTAATATTTTTATATTAAACCTGTCCTGTTAAAATTTAAAAAGAGAAAGAAAATCTAGACCATTGATCAACACTTGGGCAATATGAAAGCAGGACTCTATTCATTTATTCAATCATTCACTCATTCATTCAACAAATAGTTACTGTACAGCTGCTTGGCACCAGGTACTGTTCTAGAAGTCTGAGAAAGAGCAGTGAATAAGATAAAAACAAGATTCTGACATTTTGTAGCATATGTCATATTAGAGAAGACACAAAATAAGGAAGACAATCACCAAAAGAAAATATTCAAATTTTGGTACTATGTTAATTAGCATAGTACATATGAAGGGTGATTTCAAATGAATTATCAATATTACAGGCACATTCAAAGAAGCCAGCTTTTATCTGGCCAAAAGTTATGCATGCAACATTCCAAAACAGCTTGTATGAAACTGAAATTAAGCACATCTCAACTGTTATCACCAGGATATATAGCTTCATGTTTTTAGAAATCTCTCTTTTAATAAAATGTATTTACAGTATATTTTTTTATCCTAGCTCAGTTTCAAAAACAACTTACTTATCAAATCAATTATTTGCATATTTCTGAGAAATAATTATTTTGTTATATGTAAAACTCAATTAGCTAATGTGCCTACACAAAACTTTTTAACTCCACTATGTATTTCTAAAAAAAATGAAGCAGTAAAGCTTCACTATACATCCCAGATTTGGTCTAATTCCCATGAAACAAGAGAGTACAATATCCTTGGGATAATATATTGGTCTTGGTAAAAGTCAGCCTCTTATTAGCTTTCTTGGTTCCTGTATAATGCACTGAGAATTCAAACGTCGGATCTAGTTATTTATCCTTATCTCTTCACCCCCGTTAACTAATTCACTGCCATTTAAATTGAACTTAGCTCTGTGCTTTCCCTGCACACACATGACTTGACATTTACACTCATTAAATTTCATATTCCACCCCTGAACCCTGTAGCAAAGAACTTTCTACAAAACCACTAGATTTTTTTTTGTTATAGTCACTCCATTTACTTTCTTTCTAACTGTATACTTGACAACATCTATTTAAATAAAATATTAATTGTAACTATTACAAATATTAGTCACTTGAACTTCAGTCCTCAACTGTGGGAGGCTTTTTTGTTTTATGCACAGAGAAAAATTCAATTAGAGTCTTCAAATGACAATGAATTGCCTATATTTTAGAAGTACAGAATATTGCATAGAATTCAAATTTATAAAAAACAGGGAGGCAAAAATGGGAATGTCCTTGCTATCTAAATTCAGGAAATTTTAATAGTAATGACTGACATGATTTATTTCCCATGAATCTATGATGTGCTCTATGTAATGAACTATATTGTCCAATAATTTTGAAAATACATCATTGAGGCCTCTGTGTATCATCCAATAAATGCTGTGGTTACATTTTTCTTTATGTGACATTTAACAATGCTTAATTTTCAAAATTTTTAATAAAAAATAATTGAAATGTTGTTTACACTTATATTTTCTCTTTCAGAGTAGCTATTTACCAGCCAAACGACTCACAGTCCAAGAAAATGTAGGTTTATTCTTTTTGGTGATTTATGAGGTGGGCCATTATGTTATCTGGGTATTTTAAAACTCTTTTCCCAATACATTTAAAATTAATCTTAATCCAGTTCAGCTAATTGAGATCTTGTCCTCATTATCCCTAAAAACATGCACATATATTTATATGTTATCAACTGGCAAAATGAAGGAACGCTTCATTTTTCCCTCTAATAAAGATGACCACCATACAACTTTTTTTTTTTTTTTTTGCGGTACGCGGGCCTCTCACTGTTGTGGCCTCTCCTGTTGAGGAGCACAGGCTCCGGACGCACAGGCTCAGTGGCCATGGCTCACGGGCCCAGCTGCTCCGCAGCATGTGGGATCCTCCCGGACCGGGGCACGAACCCGTGTCCCCTGCATCGGCAGGCGGACTCTCAACCACTGCACCACCAGGGAAGCCCACAACTTTTATTTTTAGTTGAACATCTTTTGTTCCAAGTTTTTAGTCCTCTAATGAATATTTAAAATATTTTCATGCCAAACCAAATATTACATGCTATTGGTGCTACACTTCCCATCAAGTCCCTTTGAATCCATTACATACACTAGCCAAATTTTATTTTACAATGCTCTTAATACTGGAGCAGTTTATTGCCCCTTAGAGGTTTTTTGTGGAGCCATGGGTTACTAACAATTAGCTTTAAAAATCTGTCACACATAAAAATATTTATGCTTAGTTTACATATACTCCCCTGGAGACAGAGAGATAAAACTGTATGTACTCCCTCTGAGATAACTCTGCATGTCATTACATTTTTACCTTCTTTATGTTGATAGCAGTTCTTCTCTGGCCTATCCAGTAGAAAAAAAAAAATGTGTCCTTTTGTTAAAACAGCATTTGCACATGCTGACTTTCCTATAGCTTTGCTTCTATTCATTCAGATGAAGGCTCACAAGCACACCTACACATTACTAAAGACTGTCAAAAGGACAAAATTTGCAACAGGAAGGACCAGTATAGATATTTTTTTTAAAATTCTCTAGTTCTATTTGGCAAGGTAGTTATAAGTTGGCCCAAGCAAATAACATTTCTTTCCAATAGAATTATCCAAAAATACCTATGGAGAATGAAAACAATAACAAATTGAAAAAAAAAAAAATAGACAACCTTCCAGCACACCTTCATGCACTGAAAACATCTGTGATACTGTGTCACTATTTCACAAGAGATAAATTATTTTACAGGGATTAATCACCAGAGATTTTAAAATATATAGTATAAATATATTCATTATCTGAGCTGCTTTTTTTCCATGTATGTACATAATCAGAATTTTGCCTCTTAAATTTTTTTTGTTCTTATTAAAAATGTATTATATGCTAAATTAATAGTTAAATTCAGTATGCTCTAAGTTAAATTGATAGTTAATTTCAGCCTTATAATTTCAAACATCCCTCTTTACTTTAGCATAGTTCACAACTGGGACATCTTATTATCTTTAAAGAAATGAATGGAATACTTATGATCTTGGGTGTTTGTACTCTGATTTATTAAAAAAACAACAAAAAACTGTTGGAGGAAAATCAAACATGTATCCAAATCCTAGCATGTTTTATAGAAGGTGCAGCTTATAGCAACATAAGAGAGTGCTATGTGGTGGAAAGGATTTGAGACATGAAGAGATCATTTGCTTTGTGGTTCTGTGTCTTTCACTCACTTGTGTGATGTGAGGCCAGTCTCTCAATGTTTCATTTTATAAACAGTCAAAAGCAGTGATACTAGGAAATAACTGTATGATAAATGTCCCAGTGTTACATTAAAGACAGACTATTTTGTGTAAAAAAAGATATGGAGGAAATTTGGGAAAATACTGAGGACATTTGAAAGCAGCATGCATTGTTTTGAAGATTTGACAAGTTGGTATGTAAAGTAACAGCTATGCCCGGGTTACTGACTTCCCTACATGTTTGAAGTAAACTCACTTGCCAAGATTTGAGGAATCGTCTAGTAAACTATCATCTGAAGAATATCAGGATTTTTATACTATACATTTCCAATGGTCCAATTTGAGCACAGGAATATATAAAGCAATTTTATGAGCCAGCATCATTTCCCGAGCTCATCTAGCTCCCCAGGACAGTTTCTGAGGCAGGGAGTAGAGACATTGACAGTGACATGAAACTGGAAAGGAAGACCGGGATGGATTTTCAAAGAACTTGAATTCTGCCCTAGCGCTTTACGATGATCTGATTCTGAAGATAATAGAAACCCCTCCTTCCCCCAATTTAGAAATACTCAAACAGACTTAACTTTTAAAATATAAATATTTTGCAGTGAAGAAGGTGGCTCAAAGAAAATTAGAGCGCAGTCCTAATGAGTGGTGAGTTTACAATGACAATGAGGACCTGAATTAAGGCAGTCTGTAAATATCAAAAGGAAATTTTAGATAAGAGTCAATCTCTAAGATGGCTCCCAGTGACCACTGCCTTTGGATATCCATGCCCTTGTGTAATCCTGTCCCCTTAAGTGTAGGCTGAATTTATTGGCTTCTTTCTATACATAAAACATGGCAGATGTGACTGGATAACACTTTCAAGATTAGATTATGGAAGGAGGATAAATTCTGTCTTGTGTGCCCTCTCTGGCTCTCTCTTGGACTCTTGCCCTGAGAGAAGGCAACTGCCATGCTGTGAGCCAGTCCTGGGGAGAGGCCCATGTGAGAAAGGAACATGATCTGCCAATAGTCACAAGAGTGAGATTAGACTCAGGTTCTCCTACCCCTAGTTGAACCTTCAGATGAGACCAATGTCCAAGCTGACATGGCAGAGTAATTGCAACCTGATGAGAAACCTTGAGCCAGAGGCATCAAGCTATGACATGCCAGGATTCTTTACCCACAGAAACTGTAATCTAATACATGATTGGTGTTTCAAGCCAAACTAGGGTAATTTGTTGTGCAGCAGTAGATAACTAACTAATACAGAGAGGTATTTAAAAATAAAAGCAAAAACATGATAACAATAATAGGAGTTAATATGTCTTAATTTCTATTGTTACATTTGCCATACTAAGGAAAATAGAAATAATACATTAAAATTATTGAGATAATGTGAATAAAAATGCTACAACTAATTTAGAAACCAATAATGATATAAGAGTAAAGGGAAAAGAGGATGAGAAGGTCTGATTCTGACCAGTTCCTATGTGAAGGTATTTCCCCTACTCCAAGTGACTCTGTGATTCTATCTGGGTACCCTACAATTGACTCAATTCTGACACTATTTAACTGGAGATGGCATCAGACCCTACCGGTTAAGGGCTCAGTCCCACAAGACCCCTTCCACCCCCCACTACAGACATCAATCACAAGTCCAGGTGGTCACCTGTGCTGCTGACCCACTGGCTACAGATTAGAGGTTCCAATGACCCGCTCCTTGGGTTCAATTAATTTGCTAGAACAACTCACAGAACTCAGAGAAACATTTTGCTTACTAGATACTGATTTATTATAAAAGGATATAACTCAGGAAAAGCCAGATGGAAGAAGTGCATAGGACAAGGTATGGGGAAGGGCCCTAGATCTCCCATTCTCTCCACTTGCCTCTCTCCCTGAACCTCTACCAAATCCTGTCCTTCTGGGTTTTTATGGAAGCTTCATGACACAGGCATGATTACTTAAATCATTGGCCATTAGCAACTGATTCGACCTCCAGCCCCTCTCCCCTCCCCAGAGGTCACAGAGGTGGGATTGAAAGTTCTAACGCTCAATCATATGTTTGGTTCCATGACAACCAGCCTTCATCCTTAGGGTCTTTCCAAAAGTGATCTAATTAACAAAACCTCAGGTGTGGTTAAAATGGGTTTATTATGAATATGAAGACACCTTTATCACTTAGGAAATTCCAAGGGTTTTAGGAGCTCTATGCAACCAATGTGACAAAGACCAAATATTTATTTCTTATTATAAAATCACAATATCACAGAATTATTAAATGTACTATAGAAAAGAAGAAAATGGAATAGGTAAGAAAAAACAAGAGGTAAGGAAAAAATGATTTGAATACAATAGGTTTATAAGAAATTAATTTAAATGCTAATTGAAGCAATGTGATTTTATTTTATTACTGGACAGTCTTTAAAATGTATAGTGTGTAAAATATGTAACTCTAAAAATACTTTTTTAGGGACTTCCCTGGTGGCACAGTGGTTAAGACTCCATGCTCCCAATGCAGGGGGCCTGGGTTTGATCCCTGGTCAGGGAACTGGACCCCACGTGCATGCCACAACTAAGAGTTTGCATGCCGCAACTAAGGAGGCCACGTGCTGCAACTAAGACCCCATGCAACCAAATAAATAAATAAAAATAAATATTTAAAAAAATACTTTTTATAAATAAAAAATGTGAAAATTAAATGGAAGTTATTTGAAGACATTAAAAAGTTAAATGCTCTATAATAAACAGTCAGAATATTATAAGCTTTTTGCTTTATGTCTTTACAACATCTCTATTTCCTCCAGTTTGACGTTTATTTCCTCGACTTGAAATGAATTAATCTGTTAGCAGCAGACCATTTAGTATTTTATGAGCCAAGAGAGCAAAGAAGAGAGCCAATACTTAATGACGACTTACTATATACTAGGCACAGCCTTAGGTAGTTTACATGGTTCAAACATCATCTCATTTATTTCTCACTTCAATGAACCATATGTTTGGTGTATTATCCCCGTCGTAAAGATAAGAAAACCAAGAGTCAGAGATTTTAAATAGTAGGACTGAAGTGTCATCGTTAGTAAGTGTCAAGTCTAATGAAAATCTATGCCGATGAGTTCAAGTTCTCCTTCCAATCCACCATGTCACCTCATTAAACAACTGAGATGGGTTATTCATTATCCGTAAGTCCTGCTCAAGCAGCAGAGTGCCATACAAAGTGAGGTACTACTGTTGTCACCTATCTTTCTAACCCTTATTTTCTTGTACAGTTTTAACCTTTTATAAAAAAACTTCCATCTTATGGAGTCACTTTCTCACTCAAGACATGTTCCCATTCCCTGGCCTTGCTTCCTGAGTTATTTCACTTTATATAGAGTAATCATATTCTTCTAAACCTGTTCTATATGATTTCCTAAGAAGGAAGCCATCATGTTACAGATCATAACCTGTTTCTTCACTGTATGTCACTCAATCCACTCAGTGTGTGTGGTTTGCCACAGAAGAGCGTCCCCAGTACTTGAACTGGTCTCCTGCTCTCCCATGTCACAAGCAATCTCTCTTTAGATTTAAAAGTGATCATTTAATATGCAAGGCTCGCTAACACTTTCTACTTTCTAAACTGTACATTCTGTACTCTGAACTTCCATTGTGCTGATCAAACCACAAGTGATCTTCACCTTTCTACCTTCATTAAGCTCAGACCCATTCTGGGCAATTTCTGCCTAATTGCTCTCCCCTGCCTGACTACTGTCAGTTGGTGGTGCTTCTTTGCTGAAATGCAATATCAAACAGCACAATATATCTTATTTTCTTTCATAATCACTCTCTGCCCACCAGAATCAAGAACGTAACGTGTTAAATGACTGTGATTGTTTGAATATCATTTGGGAAATATAGGCTAAAATGCTGGGTTTGAGGACTACTACTGCCCAAATTGCATTTTTTTTTTTTTTTGCTTTCCTCTTTTTGTTTTAGCACATAACTATGCAACTGAGTGGAGGGAACAGCAATTCTAGCTCACTGCTAGTTGTAGGAAGTCATGCAAATGCCAAGAATCTGGGGCAGATGACAATCTCTCGTTCGCTTTTTTTCCACTGAAATATGTAAGTACGGAATGAGAATGTTTGATGTAAAGTGGACTGGCATTCCATGGGGTCAGCTTGGAAGAGGTGCTCTAGATGAAGTGATACATGTTCAATTTCCAAAAACAGTCTTTCCCTTTTTTTCTATTATTTGTTGCCTCACTCCCTTTGTTTCAATCTAGATACTGTAATTTTGACATTTGTTAAACCACTGAATGGGCTGGAGCACAGTTAGGTGAGGGGCCACAGTTTGGTGATTTGTTCAGAAATGTTACCATCGATCCTTGTGGGACAGTGGGGGATTTGGCTTTCATTCTCAGTGAAATGGCCAGCTCTTGGAGATTTTGGAGAAGAGTCTTATTATTTGACATTCTACAAATGGTAATAGACTATGTGAGGACCTGTCCACTGGGGCAATATATGGGAAAAGAAGGCCTACGGATTCAAATCCAAAACAGACTGATAGAAACCTAGCCAAAAAGTAAAATGTGGTTCCAAGCAGAGTGAAAAAGGATACTAAGCTAGCATCCCAGGAGACATAGTAAGACCCAAAGGAAGCCAGTAGAAAGGTTAATAGCCATGAAAGTTACACTCTAGGTTAACATTTCAAAGATGTACAGAGGCTGGGTAAAAATTAATGTTTGCCTGTCCTACCTACAGGGGATGCTGTTATATGGCTCCGGGCAATTTCTGTCACCAAGAAATGAAAGCCCAGTGTTGCCAGAGCTTCAGGTTTCTTACAAGACACTGGGAATATGGATTTTCTTTTCATGACAATTTCAAAACTTTTAAATGCTCACTGGAAAAGAAAAATAGAAATCACTGTGTGGTTAAAACAAAACACATCTATTAGCAACATATGAACTGAGTCGTTCATAGTGTCAGGTTTGTAACTCATGTTGTAGAAACAAAAGTAAGGTGTGGGGAAGGTATGACACAGCCATTCTGTAGACTACTCCACCGAGGGCTCTTATTTTTGAGTAGATGTGACCAGAAGGAATTCCCATTGCCTTTATGCCCCTTCACTGTCCCTACAGCATTCTTCTAAAGAATAGACTGCCTTAAAAAAAAAAAAAAAAGCATAGGATGCTCTGTTGGTTTTGGTGAACATAAATTTCAAATAGGTTGTCAGCCATTTGGAAATGCTTTTGTCCTGATCAAACATTGTGTGTGTGTGTTTGTGTGTGTGTTGCTTGGTATATTTCTTGCCTTTTCTTTCACTCTCATTTCTTTTTACACTTCTTCTCTGACTCCATCATAACCATCATTGATTTCTTTCATTTATTTAATAAGCCACTTATAATTTTCCTCTCTCTTCCCCTCCTTCTTTCCCTTCCTCTCTATTTCTCCACCGTTGGACATTCGTTGTATGTTACTTTCTCTACCAGAACATTCCTAGCCTCCCCTCTTTATCTGGTGAATTCCTATTCATCTTTCAGTCCTGACCATCCAAGCTGGAGTTACTGGCTTCCTTCTCAGCATTTTGTGGCCACTGATTTACTCCTTCACATTATTTATCACACTGTATTACAATTACCTATTTTCTTCTGTGTATCACCCACCACTGCATAAGCTCTGAAAGAGCTAACATTATGTCTTTTTTTTTCCCCACTTGTTCATCAGTTTAGTCTGATCTCATGACACACTGTCTGAACAAACTGTATGCTGAATTGGTATTTATTTATTAAATACAGAGAGATCATGATTGTCTAGCCACAACATGAAATGACTATGTATTAGAATAGTGTACTCAGTTGAAAAGGTAGTATTCATTTGGAGCTTAAAAACCCACTAAATCCAGTAATTTATCTGTTGCATTCATTTCTGTAACTATATACCAACTCATCTTATTATTCCAGTGTGTTATCGTGTGGAGGCTTTGTTCTTACTATATAATTACAAATCCCTTAAGTTATTCAATATCCCCACAGTGTAAAAGATATAGTCAGGCTCAGTAAACAATTCAGAATTAATAAAATAATATGATTTAAAATATTGGAGCTTTTAAAAATTGAGATTGAACTTGTTGTTTATAACTAGGTGCTTTAAATTCAAGAGTGGGTTTTATATCACAATCTTTCCTTTGAAGGCTTTCTTTATGGTGTATCTTTAGCTTGGGCAATCCTATTTAGTAAATCTCAAAGAAAACTAAAAGATCACAGACTGGGTAGATATTTACACTTGGATCATAACATATACATCAAAAGAAAGACTGAGTAGCTACCATGAAGGCCAACTGGAATATAAGCAAACTGTTAGTGTGTTCCAGGTTGCATTATTACTAGATTTTTCTTAAAGGATAGAAGACATAGTTTCAGAAATCATTCATTCTACTGCTAGCGTGTCATGCTAGCAGTGGCGAATATTACAATGCATTATATGTGAGAGACATAAACACTAAAAGCAAAAGAACAGTTATTTTACTCCTCCAGAATCAACATTTGCTTACAAGAATTATAACCATAATTCTTCTGGATGCAAAATTTGCCCCTTAATTAAGTTCCTCTTCTTTCAGTGAGAGATGTGAAGTAAGTTGGCTCTATTTTACCAAAGCAGAAAAAGAAATAAACTGAGAACTGAAAATCTATCTATATATGAAAGCTCAAGCTTACACTGACTCTTTTAAAAATCATTAAAGGAACTACAATAAATTGCATCCTTTGAAATGGAAATCACATAACTTACAAATTCACTTTTCAGGAACTTTTTTTTTTCTTATGGATGATATGTTCTCAATATGACTTTTTCCAGATCACACTTTTCCTTTTCTTTTACCTCCAGGTTTAATCCCAATCAAAGCTAGCAAGTTCCATCCCTGTGGGGCACTAAAGAGAATTGTTTCACACTGTTACTGGAAAGATTTGTGACTTTAATTATTTTTGCAATTATTTGCTACAATTCAACTGTGATTTTATTCTATAATCACAGTTTTACTTCCTGATCAATTATTTGATGCCTCTTCAAAACAATTCGGCTAATCTAAATTTGGGCCTTGCACGTTATGTTGTTTCCTAAGTGCTCATAGTTTGGTTTCTTGTTGCAATACTTCAGAAAAGCAGTAAACCTTCCCAAGGGGCATACACAGCTATGCAACTTTTCTGTAACAATTTAATTAGCAAAATTATCAAAACGATACTTCATATCATTGTGATGTTTCAGCTCACTTTATATTTCCAACCAACAGACCCCCTAGTTGGCTACTCAGATATGAAAAGCTAGATCATCATTAAGTTACCGAGCAAAATAGTTCACTTCTTTAAAGAGATACCTAAAACTCACAGTCATTTTAATGTATGCCTGGTGCAGAAGATAATTTTATTCTGAGTATTTTCTTCGCATACATTTGTTGAAAATATTTACAAATAAAATTTTCCCTACCTACTTTTTTATTTTCTACTAGTCAAGTTTATTTGCCTTTCTTATCCTAATAAAAATGCAATGTATATGTTCAGGGAAGAGAATGAGTTTTTTAAAAATTGAGAGGAAAACAAACTAATACATGTGAATTTGAATTTTACACAAATACCAAATTAGTTTTAAAAGATGGGAGGTAAAATGAATCTCAAAACATAATTTCTCTTTTACCTTATCAATGTGACCTCTCAGGTATGCTATTAGCCAATATTTATCTTGACATCTCACATGAACTGATTTTTTTCAAAGAGTTCCATAAAATACTTGCTGCCAGTTATGGCAGAAATGCAATATAATTTGGTCAGGAGCAACAAGCCAAATAGAACAACAAATCTGATCACATAACCCAACTATATATTTTTAGACTTCCAAACTACCAGTCTCATGTTGATCAACTATACTCTTCTGTATGAGCTGGGAAAATGTGGAGTTCATAGCCTAGAAGCATTTTGGTTTACTTAGTGTCATGGTTACCTATTGCTGCTGCAACAAATTACTGCAAACTCAATAGCCTGAAAAAAACACAAAAGTATTATCCTACAGTCATGGAGGTCAAAAGTTCAAAATGGGTCTTCTGGGCTAAAGTTAAAGTGTCTGCATGGCTGCATTCCTTCCTGGAGGTTTTAAGGAAGAGTCTGTTTTCTTGTCCTTTCCAGCTTCTAGAGGTTATACATTTTCCTTGGCTCATAACTTCTCTTCTCCGTATTCAAAGCCAACAATGACCAGTTGAGTCTTTCTCTCATCATATCACTGGCACTGACATTCCTTCCTCCCCCTTCACACTTAAGGACCCTTTTGATTACATCAGGTCCATTTGGATAAGCTAGGGTAAAATCTCCATTTTAAATTAAGCTGAGCTGATCAGAAATCTTAATATTGTCTGCAACCTTAATTTTACTTTGTCATGTCAGGTAACATACACAGGATTCTGGCAATTAGGACATGAAAGGCCATTATTCTGACTACCACACTGAATAATACTCAAAAACCTTAGTACAAACTGCATAAACTTTGAAGCATATCTATCAAAAGTCTGGATGGATGTTTAACTTTGGAGCATTTTAGGAACCTTCCTCAAGTTGCTTCTGGTTCACATTCCTATTTATTTCCTCATTACAAGCCAGATAAAAGCAGAATAAACACTTCAAACTTTTTATCAACTTTTACAATTTCAACACCAGTTTTATGGACAATTTCCTGATGATACTTTGACAATTCTATGCCTAAATCCAACCAAATATTGCATTTGGAAGCTGTTTTCTATTAACTTTATCATATTGTATGTGGAAATCTGTCTCAATCAGAGTAAGAAACAAATGTAAATATAATAGGAAAAAAAAGAAAAAAAATAAGAGCAATAGTGAACCTAAAGTTGGAATAGAATCCATGGAGTTTAACTTTTCTTTTTTGTATTTCTCTATACCTGAAGTCTCACATTCATCCTTTAGAACTAGACAACAAGAAAGAAAAAACTAAGAAAAGAATACGCTATGGCATAAAAGAATACTTCTGACAACTTGCCTACCTTCACTACCTGTCATTTCTGATCCATTCACTTAAACTTTTCATTCTTTGCTCCTGCAATAAGAGAAACAACCATCTATCTATCTATATAGTCTTTCAGCCAGTCACTCATTCATCAAAGATTTATTAAACACCCACTATCTCTTAGGTTCGGTATTGGAATATCAAAGTAAGAAAGAGCCTCAGAAACAATTTTTAATATGTGAATTGTAGCATGGAACACCCAGTGACTTCTCTTCCAGTATCCTACTCTGGTAGAGGGAATTATCTGATCATCAAACTTATGTTCTCGTCCTACTGGGCATATGTCTGGACAATATGCCAGCCTCCTTTGCATGAGAGTAAAACTACATGACTCTATTTTAGTCAATAAAATATGAGACTTGTATACACTCTTCCTATGCCTTATCCTTTAAGACCTTTTCATCTGTTTACTTTTCAGCTGGCTGGAATGGGGACTTACCCACAAAGTGACACTGGGAGTCACATTTAAGAGAATGGAGCCATAATATGGAAAAAGCCTGTGTTCCCAAGTCCCTGATTGGAGGAGGGTGGCCCAGTAGGGCCTCCCAAACAGAAATGCCAGCATTGGATTATTTGAGAAAAAAATGAACTTTTATTAAGGCACTGATATTTTGGCAGTATAGTTAGTTATGTAATTGGACAGATACAAAACCAAAAATGTGAAATAAAAATAAATAAGAACTACAAAATCAGTTAAAATCTGCATAGACATCAAGTAGGATGAAATATAGCAGCAACTATAGTGAGGGAAGTGAAAATGAGGCAACTCAGTATCAGTAGATTTCCGAAAATGCAAGCCAAAATGTACTTTCTAGATGTCATAGGCTCATCCTGAAATTATATAATCCTATATCTCTTGCATCAAACAAAAGCTGTGAGATTTGGATTGACTGATTGCGTAATCCATGGAATAGAAGTCATATGGGCAACACCAAAAAAGGTGCTTAGAGAACAGATCTAAAAATACTTTCAGGGGTGGAAGATTCTGCAAGGAGCTGGGCTAGGAAAATTCAACTAATTCCATGAAGCAATAGAAAGGAAGCTAGCACAGCATAAACACAAAAATATTATACAAATAAAAAGGTGGGAAAATCAAGAAAACTTGTTAAAGTTTTGGTATGAAAAAGACTCCCTCATAACAGATGAAAATTCTGACCAAACATTTCTCTGAGAATTAGAAGAATATGTATGAGGAAATTTCCTCTATCAAACAAAACCACACAACAGATATACACGGGGAAAAAAAAAAAAAGTAGAAGAAAATAAAAATTGAACTGGCAGAAGCTAAGGAATAAATTAAGGGGGGGAAAAGAAAAGAAAAACACAACCTTTACCAACAACAACAGCAAAAAAAAAAAAAAAAAGTGGAAGAAACATCAATGAGCAGACAATGAATAAAAAGAAAGAGGTAAAAACATTTAGAGACAAAAATCATATAGTTGCACATATAAGGCAAAAGAGATATAGAATATTCTTAATGGATTCCACCACAGAAATAAACCCAATACCGGAATAGAAAAAATGAAGATACAATTCAATGACATATTCCTGAATAAATTAATATATGAATCTACATAGTTAAAGGATACACCATATGACAGAAAAAGTTGACCCAAAGTCAACCTGGGCTATAGTCTACTGAAGCAGTAGATTTTAATGATAAAGATCAAATCCTTTGAACAGAGCCATAAAAAGACCAAATCCTTCACTAAATATTCAGATTGACATTAAATTATACATAGTAAAATTCAAAAACAGAGGACCACAGAAAAGATGAAATGAAATGGAAGGCAGAGTAATGCCTATTAGAACTTAAAGAAAAAAAAAATGATCTAAGGAATTTTTTATTTAACCATGCTGTCCCCTATGTTAAAAAGTCAACAAGCAAATATTTATATAGCATTTTAATATATTATACATGTTTTTTTAATATAGAAGACCTCAGAAAATATATTTTCCTCTGAGACCTTATATAGAAAAATAAAGAAAACTAGTATATGGACTTTAGCCAAATAAGAGATTTTTGGGGAAATCACAGCAAAGAGGATTGGTAAGTACTGAATACTTTTAAGTGCAGAATTAAAATGAAAATAGATGCACGAATTGACGTGATGGAACAGAATTTAAATGATATGCCCTGACAAGGAAGAAACTATATGACTAACAAAAAATTGAGAGTAAACGAGAAAAAGAAAATGGAAATTTTAAATAGGGAGAAAGATTGTTGCAAGGGGAACTTGTATTTTTATTGCTGTTAAGTAATAATAGTCTGTCCTGACTCAGAAATATTGTGCTTAATTACAGGAGACTATGAATATATATAGAAATAAAAAAAACTTCAGAGTCTAAATCATCAATTGTAAGGAAAAATAAAAGATTTTCATATTGGATTTCATATTGGATCATTAAGCAAAACCCAACTCTATACTGTGTACAATAGACAAACCTAAACAAAGCTATTCAGGGAATTTTAAAATAAATAGGCAAAATCATATCAGGAAAACAAAATGAGAAAATATGGAATATAGTCGTAATATCAGTAAAATGAAAACAAATGAATGGAATAATATTATGTAAAACAAACAGTGATGCTTCATATGATAAAGCGTATGACTTATACCAGCCCTAACATTTATAAGTCATAAATATAGACAATATAAGGAGAAATACTAGTAATGGGAGAAAATAACGATAATACAGAACCCACTCATGAATTTCTACAGTAGTGTTCATAGAACATTCACCTAAAAAAGTCTGTATGTTACAAAACAAATTTTAAATTACTTCCGAAGCACAGAAAGAGTGCAGAAAATTTTGTCTGATCTCAATGTAATAAACTAATAGTTTAAAGACAAAAATAGAAACAAAAGATCACTCTCCTTGTAAATGACAAAGACTCCCTTTTAAAACATTCCTGTATCAAAAAGGAAACTCAGTAATACTTCACAATTTCTAGAAAATAATGATAAGGTAAACACTATTTATCTAATGAAGTGCTATGAGGAAAATACTCTGATTTTATAGCAATAGAAACATAAGAAAGATGAAAATAAATCAACTATATATCAGATTGAAACTTTAAAAAATAATAATATAAAGCAAAAAGTGAGTTAAAAACAACAAAAAGGGGAAAAATATACAAATTCAAAAGCTTGTTCAATAGGGGAATATACAAAATACCAAAGTTTATATTATAAGAAATAATATAATGTTATTAATAATAATATAAAGGATCAAAGAATATCATAAAAGATAAAAAAGGAGAAAACAAGAAAATTTAAAAGGCGAAAGAACATAAAATACATTAAATATATTAATAAATGATTAAGGAGAAGTAACCACAGAAAAAGAGCATGCTATAAGAATCACAAGAAATCACTGTGTTTAACTTTAAGAAGAATCTGTATATTCTCTATGAAATATAAGTTACCAGACTAGAGCTCAGAGGAAGAAAAAAAAAAATGTAAACAGAACAATTTCCACTGATGAAGAGACCTTTGTTAAAATATACCTCCCTAAGAAAAGCATCAGACCCAGCAGTTTTCTGAAGGAATTCTACCCAATGATTAAATAGTAAGTAATTACAAAATTATAACATTTTTAGAGAATTAAGAAATTGACATCTTTCAAACTCTTTCTACTGAGTATAATGTTCCAAGGGATTAAATACATTAATATGTCTTCATATTAATATGTCTTAGGAGGAAAAAAGCATTTGATTATGTCCATATATACTGAAAGGCAATTGACAGTATTCAAAAACAATTTTAAAAATATTTAATAAAGTAAGATTTATCTGTACTTCCACAATACAAAAAAAAGTCATCTAATTCAAATCAAAGCCAGAGCCATGTTTAATGAGGAACTCACAGCTATTAAGATGCGACTTCAAAACATAATATTGTCCTACAGATGCTAGATGATTATACAAGATAAAAAATAGAAGCATAGAAAGAGAAAGGATGAGGTAAAACACTCAATATTTATAGGTAATATAATTGTATACCTAAAAACCCCTCAAAGTAACTGAAAAAGCTACAAACAAGGAAATACCATATCCATTTTATATGTAAAAGACATATTTTTATAAGTAAACCTCAAGACAGACGATATAAAATAATAAATACAACCATAAAATAGAATGTAGAAATGAAGAAACAAATCATTTACAATAATATCCAAAGACAAGTGCATAAGAATAAATGGAAATAAATAGGCAAGGCTTATTTGAAGTATATTATAAACCACTACTAAAAGTTACAGGAAAAACTTGAACAAATAAAAGGAGATGCTGAGTTAGATAGCAAAGTACAACTCATCAACTTGCTAATTCTCCATTTCTTACTTCATTAGTTTAGCTTGATCTTAATAAAGACATCAAAATATTTCATAAAACTAAACAAGATGATCTTAATCTAAGTATGTATGAACAAATGAATTAGTAACTACAGCCAGAAAAATTTTAAATCATAAAGAGTAAAAAAAATTGCAATGAGAGGAAATAGAGACTGAATTTTAAAGCATCAATAATTAAGTTACTGTATTATTAGATCATTAATAGATAAATTATGAGAGGATCCAAAAATATGAAAAAATACATTCTAGAAATTAGTGCAGGATAAAGGGGTAACTCACTCAGTGAGGAAAAGATAGAGTATCAATTAATGGTGTGGGCATAATAAAAAGGAATAATATCTCTAATATATATAAGTATATAACTAGAAAAATGAAAAGCTAAGTATCAATAACCAAACAAAAAACTGAGTGAGAAATGTGCACACTCAATTCACAGAAAGAATGTAAAAACAGTTTTAAACATAAGCAAAGATGCTCAACCTTAATAATATTAATAAAACAAAAATTACCACTACACTGAATTATTTTTTACCTATTATATTAGTGAAAAGTACAAGCTGAATAACATATTCTGTTGGAAATGCTATAGAGGAAACAGGGATTTTCATATACACCTGGTCAGAAAGTAGAATGTTAATTCAGTTATCTGTATAAGGCAATTGAGCAATAGTTATTAATACTATAAACATATGTAACTTTTGACCTAGCAATTCCACTGTTATGAACGTATCCTGCAGATACACTTGCAGGTGTGTCAAATGATCTGTGTAAAAAAGACAAGGTGAAGTAAAACGTGTATGATCTCCTATCTTTGGAATAGAAAAGAGGGCTAAATGAAGAATCTATATTCATATTTTCTTGTGTGGCATAAAATTGCTCAGGAAGGATATAAATAAAAAATAGTGCCTCTCAATGGACTGAGAAAAATGGATGTAGGGGAGCTGAGAATGGGAAGAAAACATTTTAGTTTTCTCATTATATATCATTTTATAATTATTCCATTTTTTTCCAATAATATGAATGTAATTTTATCCAAGCACTGAATGAAAACAAAGAAAAAAGCTCAAATGCTATTTTTTCCCCACCTCTCATCTAGTACTCAGTTTCCCTATAGAGCCCACTTTCTCTAATCAAAGAATTAGATGATGCTTTTAACATCTTGAATGTAGGAAAAACAATACAAAACCTAGAACCAAATACTAATTTGAAGAGTAAACAGCCAACTGAGATTTGGCTACCTCAGGTGTAGATAAATATGAACTGGCTAGAACATAGCATTATTAAAAGTACTTCATATTTTTTCCTCTTTGGGGAGATTAATGTGTTTTTGCTTTTTTCAGTCCAGAAAGAAAACATCTCTCTCTTTGAAAAGACAAAGGAATTGAGATCCCGGTCCAAATTTTATTTTGAAGTTATGTTAGTTTGTTCAGCTTGACAATAAGAGAACTGTTTTCTTCCTTTTTGTCATCATCAATCTTGTTTGTGATATATTGTGTTTTAAGAACATGAAGGCAAGCTACACGGGAGCAGAACTGTAATGTTAAGTCAAACTGCCATTCAATGCACTAATCCTCTAAACATCTCAACTGTCAAGTGACAGATACCTGGATGCTTGTGTGCAGCAGGTAAAGAAGATCACTGGACAGCAACTAAAAAAAAAAAATGTTCAAAGGAAAACTAGATGCACATGTCCTGATACAGTTTTCCATCCCGAATGTGGAAATGAATGATACAGTGGTATTTTGACGTTATACAGGATGAGTGTATAATACAAATATTATATCCCAGCTACTCTACCAAGAACTTTATATCATCTAAACTTCACAGTAACCATGTGAGGTGGGCATTATTAGCCCCATTTGGCAACTGAGAAGACATGGTCTCAAGATGCTAAGGAACTTATCTGAGGTCAATGGGACTGGAGCTGAGATTCAAATCAAGGCTGTTTGATTTCAAAATTGGAATAGCCAGATCTAATTTGGCTGAGGACTATTTAAATTACTATTTGGTCCTAAGTTTATTATTGTTTTCCCTTCATTCAAGGTATTAAAAGCACCCCTAATTACTTTGCTCTCCTATGCACGGCACCACGTAAACATTTATACTTATCCTGTAACTCACAAGGCAGCCAAGCAGATTGATGAATTGAAAGGGGTTCAAAGGAAATAATAATGCTTTATACAAGTGGATATAAAATTTCAATTAAAATCAGTTAGCTGTCATCTATTTACAATAGCCAGGACATGGAAGCAACCTAAGTGTCCATCAACAGATGAATGGATAAAGAAGATGTGGCACATATATACAATGGAATATTACTCAGCCATAAAAAGAAACAAAATTGAGTTATTTGTAGTTAGGTGGATGGACCTAGAGTCTGACATACAGAGTGAAGTAAGTCAGAAAGAGAAAAACAAATACTGTATACTAACACATATATATGGAATCTAAGAAAAAAAAAAAAGGTCATGAAGAACCTAGGGGCAAGATGGGAATAAAGACACAGACCTACTAGAGAATGGACTTGAGGATATGGGGAGGGGGAAGGGTAAGCTGTGACAAAGTGAGAGAGTGGCATGGACATATATACACTACCAAAAGTAAAATAGATAGCTAGCTAGTGGGAAGCAGCCGCATAGCACAGGGAGATCAGCTCGGTGCTTTGTGACCGCCTAGAGGGGTGGCATAGGGAGGGTGGGAGGGAGGGAGATGCAAGAGGGAAGAGATATGGGAACATATGTATATGTATAACTGATTCACTTTGTTATAAAGCAGAAACTAACACACCATTGTAAAGCAATTATACTCCAATAAAGATGTTAAAAAAAATCAGTTAGCTGTCATATTTTACACTTATAGTATCTGAATTAATTTAAAATTTGGAAATACCAAAAGTAAGATAACATTATGTTACTGCTACTAATCTTTTCTTTTTACGCACAGATCACATTTTACCCATGGTTCAAGAGAAACCAAATTATTCTAAAAAGTATAGGTAAGAAATAACTCAAATTGTTCCATGGAAAATTCCATTATTGGTGTCCATATAATATAGATTATCATTTTGCAGAACTGTTCATCCTAATTATCTCCATTTTTAGAAGTTTGTGTTGCCTATGGATGCTCATTCTCTAAATGAAAATAAAAAATAAATTTTGAAAATAAAATTATTGCAAAAAAACAAGGAGAAAACTCTCAGTCTTCACTTTGTTAGAATGCATATGGATAATTTACTGTACCTTACTTGCAATATTATTTTAAATTTGAAAGGAAGCAAATGTAGTTAACTGGATCTTAGACATGGATCTCTACTAACTAATAATACTTTCAGTGGATTTTTATGGGGAATAGTGCCTCTACATCTTTCCCCCCCTAAAACAAATGATCTCTTGGTTGGGAGTGATATGACTGAATTGTGGATAATTAACTTTGAATTCTATGGTCTATATAAACAAATAAAATTAAGGCCAACGGCTTTTAAACTTACGTGCAATGCCCAGATGCATTTTTGTGGCCTTCAGGGCCCTACATTACCTCACTCCCTGCTGCTATGCCTTTATCTTGGAACCCTTTTCACATCTTCATTCTAGCTGTACTGAACTATATGGAGTCATAAGGACCTCAGTACGGCAGGTTCATTCTCATCTCAAAGCGTTAGCATATATTTGCTACATTTTCTTCTTGAAACATTGGTCTCCAAAGTCTTCCGATGGTTGGTTCCTGATCTCTTCAGGCAGATTTCCACAAAAAAGGTTATTTCTTCAGAGATAGCACCCTGAACACCCTATCAACTTAAAAACCACCAAATGATCCCACTCATTGATCTAGTTTCTTCATCACTCATCCACAAACTTATATTGTTTATATCCCTACTTGTTTAATATTCTTATTTTCCACTAAAGATGTAAATGTTTTATCTTGTACTTCACTGTAACCCTAGGACTTGGAATAGATGTAAAAAGAGATGTATAATGGGTTTTTGTTGCATTGATGTATTTTTAAGGTTTTAATGATGAAAGCATGGACTACTAAAAAGAAAACTGGGACAGAAGGAAAAAAGTGTTCTGATATATCACAATTAAGTTATAATTACACACACAAATATATAGGATAAGAGAAAAGAAATTTTTAATATGTCCATTTCTATCACTTCCCTCTTGTCCCCCCACTACTGCTATCTACTGAATCACATAGTAGACAGCAAGCCATAGGAGCACTATTCTGTGGACCTTCCATGTCCTTAATAGTTCTGTGTTTAGCTATGTTCTATGTTTAGCCATAACATACTCACCAGTCGCAGTGTATTTATAAATGAGCCTGAAAGTCCTCTAAAATTCTACATGCCATTTTATAAAAATGCTATATTTTTTAAAAAAGCGAAAATCTTCTCATAGTATTTAAGCACCTTGGTGAATACACACACACACACACACACACACACACACACACTTTTTTAAAAAAAGAGAAAATAGGTTGGCATATTTGGAATAAAAAGCTAAGACTGTAGCATATATTTAAGTTGAAATTGTGTTAAAAAAATCTTGCAACATCAAAGCACATATAGTCTATTTTTTGCACATGTACTCAAAGCCCTTAGAGCAATAGACACGTATTTAATGACTCAAAAAGTAGAAACTGCCTATTTATTTCTTCTCAAATAATTAAATCTGTAATTAATTTCACATATAGTTAGTAATAAGCATCATCCTAGTTCTGAACTTTCAAGTAGTCCTCAGTTTGCTTTTAGTATGCTTCTGCACTTACTGGAGCTACTTCAGTCTCAGGCTAAGTTTGAAAATAGCTCTCAAACTTTCATTTCTTAAAAAAAAATAAAACACATTCCAAATGATGTGGGGAACTGTTGAGTCAAGAGATATAAATTATATGAAACCATAAAGTGGCATAATTGAGCAAAGCAATTTTGGTGAAAAACTAAAAAGGAGGGGGAAATCATGTAAATGTGATTATTTCTAATTAGAAACAATGAGTAACCAAATCAAATTATACAATGAGGATTTGATTTAGATCCCTGGAGGAAAGCAACACATGCATTTGCATTCATCTCCAGCTATTCCTTTTCTCTTAATACTTCTCATTGCTTTCTCAGACCCTTAATTGTTAGTAAGATCAGTGTTAATACAGATCTTTAGAATAGTTCTGTGTATGTAGGCTGATATTCCAGCGAAGATTTATGTTCTTTCAACATATTCATCAAATACTTCCAGGATGCATGGAAAGGTGCTTTACTAGGTGCTATGAGGTGACATAAAGAAGCCACAAACTTTCTCCAAATTCATTGCCAAATTCTACTGAGGTCCTACATAAACTACAAAAACTGAGATTTACTATAAGACCTAAGTATTGGTCCTAGATTTGTGATAAACAGCTATGTAATCTTGAGTGAATTATTTAATCACTAATTTCCTAAAGTCCTTCTCCATAAAACTAAGGTGTGTGTGTGTGGAGGGGAATATAAATTAAGAGAACATTTAAGCAAACTATATTGAGAAGTTACTTTGGTAAGGTGTTTGGAGGAGAGAGAGGTTATGCACTTAGAGTTCTGGCGAAGTATGGGCACAATACAGATTAGAATCAATAGATCTCAATGAATTTGTCTAGAATTTTATAAGTAAAAACAAGTAAGAGAGAAGCCTTTCACAATGTATATGTGCAGTCATACCTCGTTTTATTGTGGCTTGCTTTATCGTGCTTCACAGATATTGTATTTTTGACAAATAGAAGGTTGTGGCAACTCCACCTTGAGCAAGTCTGTTGGCACCATTTTTCCAGCAGTAGCTGCTCAGTTTCTTTATCTTTGTCATTTTGGTAATTCTCACAATATATCAAAATTTTCAGTACTATTATATTTGTTATGGTGATCTCTGACCAGTGATCTTTGATGTTATGATCGTAATTGTTTTGGAGCTCCATGAACCACACCCATATAAGACAACGAGCTTAATCAACAAATATTGTGCATCTTCTGAATGCTCCACTGACCATCCATTCCTCCATCTCTCTCCCTCTCCTCAGGCCTCCCTATTCCCTGAGATACAACAATGTTGAAATTAGGCCAATTAATAACCCTACAATGACTTCTTAGTGTTCAAGTGAAAGGAAGAGCCTCATGTCTCTCACTTTAAATCAAAAGCTAGAAATGATTAAGCTTAGTGAGAAAGCATGTTGAAAGCTGAGACAGGCCGAAAGCTAGGCCTCTTGCACAAGTTAGTCAACCCGTGAATGCAAAGAAAAGTTCTTGAAGGAAATTAAAAGTGCTACTCTGATAAGCACATGAATGATAAGAAAGTGAAACAGCCTTATTGCTTATAGAGAGAAAGATTTAGTGGTCTGGGTAGAAGATGAAACCAGCCACAACTTTTCTTTAAGCCAAAGCCTAATTCAGAGCAAGACCCTAACTCTCTTTAAGTCAATAAAGGCTAAGAGAGGTAAGGAAGCTGCAGAATAAAGGTCAGAAGCTAGCAGAGGTTGGTTCATAAGGCTTAAGGAAAGAAGCCATCTCCATAACATAAAAATGCAAGGTGAAATACTTGAAAACTTATATAATATTGTAAATCAACTGTACCTCAATCAAAAAGAAAATTAAAAATGCAAGGTGAAGCATCAAGTGCTGATGTAGAAGCTGCAGCAAGTTGTCCAGAAGATCTAACACAGGTAATTCATGAAGGTGGCTACATTAAACAACTAATTTTTAATGTAGACAAAACAGACTTACATTGGAAAAAGATGTATTGGACTTTCATAGCTAGAGAAGAGAAGTCAATGTCTGACTTCAAAGGACAGGCTGACTCTCTTTTTAGGGGCCAATGTAGCTGGTGATTGCAAGTCAAAGCCAGTGTTCATTGACAATTCCAAAAATCCTAGGGCCCTTAAGAATTGTGCTAAATCTACTCTGCCTGTGCTCTATAAATGGAATAAAAAAGCCTGAATGACAGCACCTCTGTTTATAGCATAACTTACTGAATATTTTTAAGCCCACTGCTTTACTGCTCAGAAAAAAAAGATTCCTTTCGAAGTATTACTGCTCATGGACAATACTCCTAGTTGCCTAAGAGCTCTGATGGAGATGGAGAACAAAGATTAATGTTGTATTCATGCCTGCTAACACAGCATTCATTCTGCAGACCATGGATCAAGGTGTAATTTTGACTTTCAAGTCATTCTTTAAGAAATAAATTTCATAAGGCTGTAGTTGCCATAGTTAGTGACTCCTCTGATGGATCTGGGCAAAGTAAATTGAAACCTCCTGGAAATCATTCACCATTCTAGATTCCATTAAAATATTTTTGATTCATGAGAAGAGTCAAAATCTCAACATTAGAGTACTTTGGAAGCATTAGACACCAACTCTCATGGAAAACTTTTAGGGGTTCAAGACTTCACTGGAGGAAGTAACGGTAGATGTGGTGGAAATACCAAGAGAACTAGAATTAGAAGTGGAGCCTGAAGATGTGACTGGTTTGCTATAATCTTGTGATAAAACTTTAACAAATGAGGAGTGGCTTCATGTGCGTGAGGAAACTAAAGCGGTTTCTTTAGATTGAATCTACTCCTGGTGAAAAGGCTCTGAAGACTGCTGAAATGACAACAAAGGATTTGGAATATTACATCAACTTAGTTGATAAAGCCCTGGCAGGTTTGAGAAGATTGACTCCAATTTTGAAAGAAGTTCTGTGGGCAAAATGCTATCAAACAGCACTGCATGCTACTGGGAAATCATTTGTGAAAGGAAGAGTCAATCCAAGTGGCTAACTTCATTGTTGTCTTATTTAGGAAACTGCCACAGCTGCTCCAACCTTTAGCAACCACAACCCTGATCAGCCAGCAGCCATCAACATGGAGGCAAGACCTTCCACTAGAAAAAAGATCATGACTCACTAAACACTCAGATGATGATGGTTAGCATTTTTGAGCAATAAGGTATTTTTTAATTAAGGTATGTACACTGTTTTTTTAGATATAACACTACAGACACTCAATAGACTACAGTATAGTGTAAACATAACTGTTTACACTATACTGTTTACATTTTTATATGCATTGGAAAACCAAAAAAAATTGTGTGACTCACTTTATTGCCATATTTGCTTTCTTGCAGTGGCCTGGAACATAACCTGCAATAGCTCTGAGGTAGGCCTGTAGATCAAATCATCATGTTGCACACTTTAAATCTCTTAAAATTGTATTCGTCAAGTATCTGCCATCAAAGCTTTAAAAAAAATTGGTGGAGACAGAAAGCAGATGGGTGGCCTCCAGGGGTTGGTGGGTAGGGGGAATAGCAACTTCTTAATGGATATGGGGCTTCCTTTTGTGTAAGAGAATATCTTGGAACTAGATAGAGGTGGCAGTTGTACAGCATTGTAAATGTCCGAAATGACCATGAATTATTCATTTATAATGGTTAAATTTATGTTATATGAATTTTACCTCAACATTTTAAAAAGAAAGGAAAAAAAAATAATTGCTTCCGTTTCACCTGATTGTTCAGCTCCACAACTGACACTGAGTTAGAGGAAAGTACCTTCAACCAACTTCTGTACTGTATGACAAGAATATTAAAAATTAAAAAAACAAAACACTAAAGAGATTATTTTAACTTTATCATGCTTCTAATTATGTGTAATTCTTTGTTTTCAAATCTTATTTAACAAATGATTCCTATCAATTTTTTTTCTGATTTTTTTCATGGCACTCTTCTTCATCTTAATCCCTTTTCTTGGACTTAATTCTTTGCTGCTCTTTGAGCCCAATAAGCATTCTCTCATGTCAGAGCCTCTATACTCATTGTTTCCTTCAATAGAATATTCTTAACTCTTAGAGAGGCCTTCCTAAAATACCTTAATCATTTTTTTATTCTGCCTTATTTTTCTTTATAGAGTTATCATTCTCTGCCATTATACTGTATATTTATTTACTGATTTGCTTATTGTCTGACATGACTACTGTAATATAAGTTCCATGATAGTAGATGCTTTGTCTGTTTTATTCATTGCTGTAGCCCCACTGCCTAGAACAGTGCTTTGCTCTTAAGATGAGCACAGTAAATGTATGTTGTCTGAAAGCATATGGAGCATGGATATGCTCAGTTCTTGGGAGCCTCTTAATTAATTCAACATTGCATACATACAAAGAAAGCAGAGACATAGCCCTTGCCTTCATAATACAAGTGGTTGCAATCATATATATATATATATATATATATATATATATATATATATATATATATATATATATATATAAAATCTCAGGAGATTCTGATGGATGGTAAAATACCCACTATAGCATAGCTTCAGATCCAATGACCACGTGTAGAACTAGCCCAACTTGGATTGGAGTCAACCGTGAAGACTTAGCTTTTTCAATTGGCTCATAAGTTGTGTGTATCAAGTAGAAACAAAGGCTGGGAGAAGGGCATAGTGATTAAATGATCTTCAAGTGACCTTCCAGTACCAACACTGTAATTCAAAAAATTTCATTACATTAACTTGTTCATTGGCTAAATGATTGTCAGCATGATACTGAAGTTGTAAATTACTGGGTATATGTTTGAATAGCATCAGACTAGCATTTCTTAGTGACAAATAATATTCTAAAGGTCTTAACTGAAGAAATGTTTCTTGATTAAATAAGCTTAAAAATGCTTTATACTAAGCAATCTTGTGCAAAGTCCAAATATTCTGTAGCTTATAAAGCTACCAAAACGTCTTACAGCAAGGAAGCATTGTTAACGCTGCAACAATCCACTTTATTTCCTCAGCACACTAATTTTCATCTTCCAAAACAATATCCTCTTGACTTCAGTTTAGAAAGCACTGCTCTAGAGAGTATTCTTCTTGAAGGCAGGGGACTATTTTTTATTTCTTGCCTTATAATTCACACCCAGCCCAGTGTAGGGAATGAATATAAAAAGGTTGAATGGGGCTTCCCTGGTGGCACAGTGGTTGAGAGTCCGCCTGCCGATGCAGGGGACGCGGGTTCGTGCCCTGGTCCGCGAAGATCCCACATGCCGCGGAGCGGCTGGGCCCGTGAGCCATGGTCGCTGGGCCTGCGCGTCCGGAGCCTGTGCTCCGCAACGGGAGAGGCCGCAGCAGTGAGAGGCCCGCGTACCGCAAAAAAAAAAAAAAAAAAAAAAAAAAAAAGGTTGAATGGATAACCGTTGAAAGAGTTGATAAATTATGTTCTCTTTTCCTAGAGTCAAGGACAAATATAAAACAGGTGGTGGGGCTAAGAAAAGGTGATATATGAATATATATGAATACTATGAATAGTAATAATAATTTTAATACTACTAAAAATCATATATTTTATTATGAATATTGCTTAGCTATTGATTTGCATCAGGAGACCTTGTCAGGCCATTTTTTCCAAGCCTTTGGGCTAGCTTTCCTTGGATGACAGGAAAACACTCCCATCCCTAGTAAAAGAAAAAGTCTTCAACTGAAGAAAAAACAGAAGATAGATTTTTAACACAGGCAATTAGTTTCATAAAATTACTTAATGATAGCATAGTTTGTCTGGATTTGGTTGATAAGATGCATGCTCTAAAGCATCTACTGATTTATATAATTACTGCTGAGAGAGGGATGCAGTGTTTATGATCATATATAATATCCAGGCCTTCATGATAAACAAGGTTGTTCCCAGTTGGGTTAGATTTCACCCATAAGGCCAGGAAAATTATCTTGTGATTGCTTATTTCTTCTAGTTTTCTCTTCATTTAAAAAACAAGTAAGCTGATGAATTCATCACCAGCCACATATTAATTATATAAACTCATCAGACTGTGCTATTCTAATATTCTTTAAAAGGGCTTGACAGATAAGCAATAGGTACAGTCTTTAATCTTAGCCAAGTGACAAGGTTTATAATAGTTAGAATAGCAACAATGAGAGCAGCTTCCATTTATTAAGCAGCTACTGTGTGCTAGAAACCAATTTATTTGTGTATGTTATTAATTACTTAATTTAAAGCAAAACATACTTTGTGCAGATCAGAAAATTAACTGTAACAATGAGTGGCACAGATCTGATATATATGCAGATTTTTTCTGACTCCAAAGTCTACATTCCCTGTTGTCAAATTGGGAAGTTTTCAAGTAAGTTATTGAGAAAACGACTGATCTGTCTTTGGCAGGTAAGGTGGTTTTAAGGAGAAAGTCTTAGTATAGGTGTTTCACAGATTCCTTCTGTGCTTTCATTACTTAATATAACTCATCATGGCGCAAGTTAAGTATCTAGCGTCTGGAAAGCAAAAATCGTTCCTTTTTCTTTTCCTCATCATGTTTTCCTCCTTTGGAGTTGAACTGTAGATACCAAATTTATTTTTTCATTTACTCAAGTCAAAAACTTGCATTACGCTTGCTTCTCTCTCTCACACCCGCACGAGATTCATTAACAAATTCTGTTGCTGCTACCTTCAGAATACATGTGCAATTTGAACACATGGCAACTTCCACTGTTTTCATCCTGGTCCAAACAACTGTCATTGGTCCTCTGGTAATTATAATAGCTCTCTAAATGCTTACCCTTTTCTTTTCACCCTGTTTCCACTTGAATCTATTCTCAGTCTAACGCAAATCTTGCAGGGCCTTCCATAGAATCCACTGCAAACACTTTGGTTTTCATCCTGTGTGAGATTGGACGTCCTTGGCTGGTTTTGAGGAGAGGTGGCCATTACACAGGCTCTTTTCTGTGCTTGGAACATCTCAGGTAATCTCCCGCTTCAGGGCCTTGTCAGCTAGCTCAGTTCTCTTGGCACATTCTTTCTCTGCATAAGGGCAGGGCTGGCTCCCTCAGCTACCTGGGTATTTACTCAAATGTACTCTTCCTCAGTGTGGCCTCCCTGGCCACCTTGTTTAAAAACGAAACCCTCCCTTCATCCCTTCAGGCAGTTGCCACTCTTCCTCCTTTACTCTATGGCATGTATTGCTATCTATCACACTACATATTTTTACCTATTTACTTTCTTTACTTTTTATCTCTCCCCCTCCAGAAGGTAAATGTTATGAAAGAAGGAATATTTTTCTGTTTTGTTCACTACAGTATCCACATCCACATCACTTAGGACAGGGCCTAAAACATAGTAAAGCATTTTGATAAATATTTGCTTAAATAAAGATAGATGCACTGACTGACTTCAAACAAAACACCAGTCGCTAAACTTATTTAGATTAGAATTTATCCAGAGCCTGTTTTTGTTTTCTTTTTTAAAAAAATTAATAAAATATTCAGCCTTAGGAGTGCTTCATTTATCTTTTATAGGTAGGGGATTATCATATACTTGCCAGATGTCAAATTCCAGGCGCCACACTATTAATCATATGGCAACTTAAAAACCCCATGACTCCTAGTCTATGCCCTCATCTACCAGAGAACTGTGGAGAGAAAATATTAATAAACCTCACAAAGTTGAACTGTATGGCATTAATTTAATAGCTTTAATTTAGAGTAATAAATTATTAGAAATAACTGCCAGAATTAGCAAGCTACAAAGTTTTAGGAACGACAGGATTTTGAACTAGAAAATGTTTAAGTCTCTCTTAGAACAGAGAGAAACAGGGTTTAAATGGGCACTGCAGAAATCAATTTGTAAAAGACAAAGCACACACAAAAGACCTTCTCACACATAAGCACACAACTTGGTCCTACCATGTACATGGTCATAGGTTTAAATTTTATATATATATATATGTATAATATACATAGGTCATAGGTTTAAATTTTATATATATATATGTATAATATACATACATATTTATATATATGTACATATATACATTAAAATACATAATGTATAAGCCAGATAATCAATAAAATAATTTGAAAGAATTTCATTTGGTTAGTTTTTTAATAAAAACCCATAACACAAATAAACCACCTGTAAACAGTCCTAATTTGCAGTATCTACTAAAACAAGGACCCAATTGTATGGGCAAATACAAAGACCTGAACTATAGAAAAGAATTCTGTTTCAGACAGAATTCTTTTTAACTGCAATGCAAAAGGACAGAGGCAATAAGTTGAGACCACAGCTAGAAAAAATTTAGGTTGGATCCCAAACATAACTTGCTGAATAAGGGTCAGGGTCCATGAAAGGGAATGCTGAGAGATTATGGAAGCTTTTCTTTCAAGCTTTGTATTTTCACTGTGGGTGTCTTTGTGGACAATTTAAGAATAGTCCAGATCATGGAGAAGATGAAACAATTTATTTATAAACTCAGAACAATGTGGTCTAATGGTTAAAAATAGTGAGACCACCATAAGACCAGATTTCTAGTCTTAGGACAGTTGCCAAGTTGCTGCCCAACCTTTTCAAAATCATCGAATAACAATCAAAATGAAGAAGTTTTGGAACTTTCCTTTGAAATGGCTATCCAATGTAAAATCATTCCCAACCCTCCCATAATCTCCAAATACATACAAATAATAGAGGAAAAAAAAAATATATATATATATATATATTTTTTTTTTTTTTTTTTTTTTTGCGGTATGCGGGCCTCTCACTGCTGTGGCCTCTCCCATTGCGGAGAACAGGCTCCGGACGCGCAGGCTCAGCGGCCATGGCTCACGGGCCCAGCCGCTCCGCGGCATGCGGCCTCCTCCTGGACCGGGGCACGAACCGGCATCCCCTGCATCGGCAGGCGGACTCCCAACCACTGCACCACCAGGGAAGCCCAAGAAAATATTTTTTAATAAAATATTTTAAATAAAATATGTTGTCAAGCCTGAAAGCAATCAGTAGAATTATCTAGACTCTCAGTACAAATTGGAAAGTCACAGATACAGCAGGCATACGTATTTAAAGCTGTAAAGCTCTAGTCCCAAAGAAAATTCTCCTAAAGTTACTCATATTGGATTTTAGAGTTATATATTAATTATCTTAATACTGAGTTTAAAACTGCTTTGTACTAGAATTTATCATTTGTCCTTCTGTCTTTTATAGTCACACTAAAATATTTAACTTTTTCATACAAAGAAATCCTTTAAAAATATAAAAACAATTATCTTGCTCAACCCAACTGTTACACTTTTTTAAAAAAATTCTCCAACTTAAACATCTTCTGTTCTTTTAATTATTCCTTGGGATGGTCACTCAATCTGGTGTCTATTGCTTTCTGCCATTTGTCAATGTTTTTCAAGTCTGTGGTTCCAGCTGGAAGCCAGGTTTCCAGGTGTGGTATGAACCCTTCAGAGTAAGGACAGCTAGACTAGCCCCTTCCTTACTCTGGAAACCATATTTTAATTAATACAAGGGAAAACTGCATTTGATTTTTAGCTATGTCAATTTGTTAACTCTTGCTAATTGAGTTTTTAAACAAAAACCTGTTTTTTCACATATTATTTACCATGTATCTGATAGAAAGCAATGTTTCAAAGGTAAACACACACATATTTGTATACTGACAGAAAGATCTATTCTTGAATCCCTTCTCTGTTTACTAGCTCTGTGACCCTGATGAGTTACTTAACTTTTTAAAGCCTCATCTGTTTTAAGAGAAGTGGATAATGATCGGTTACAGAGCTCAAATTACTTAATTTAGGCAAAGTACCTACCACAGTGCCATCATACTCAAGAAGAGCATTTCTTATTTTATTTTGAACAGCTAACTATTATTATAATTCTTTCTTGACCCAAATTTAAAACTTCTTTTAAATAAAATACAATCAGCTAGAGAGTGGTTACTGTTTTAACACTGCGTCATTGGTCATCCTTGGTGTTTTGTTATCTCCTCATAATCATCTACACATACCTTTTTTTTTTTTTTGTAAACAGCTAGGTAAACATTTAACTACATCACTTAAAAAAAACTGTCCACTGACTCAGAGACTAGCAGCATAACATAAAGGACTGTCCTGTGCTTATGATCATTGAACTATTCTTAATCTACTTAATCCCTGTGACAAACTGCTTTCAAGACCCAGTGTCTTTTTAGAATATGGAAATATCTCTTTAATTTTCTTGTTTATGAAAGGAATAGTGCAAGTTAGGTGAAATTAAGATTTAAAATTGGGTTGAAGAAAATGACTAGATTTATATTTCTGATCTGCTATGCATTTTCCCCTACAACATCAAGCAAATGCTTAAGATTTAATTTTGTATCCTGTAAAAAGGGAATAATATCATCTCTACCTCACAGTTTTCATAAGGATTAAAACAGAGAATACCTGAAAAGTGTTTAGCACAGTGCCTGACACATATTAAACATCCAAGATGAACTGTTATAAGCTGTAAATTCTTTTTTAACTTCATCAACTTCTTTGGTATCATCTGCCTTAATTCACCATATAACATTTTTTTATGTTATCAAAATAAAACTATTCTAATTCTCATAAATAGAGCATGAAAAAAAATAACTGGGGGGGGGCAATTGGCAAACAAATAACTTTGATGTGACAGTATTCTACATGGAAAAACATAGTTTATGTTTTATTTCCCTTCTTGATTACATATGAGATTTTCATGCTGCCACAGAATAAGTAGAACCATAGCTTATATTTTTAAAATATGGACTTGTGTTCATTCCATTTCCTATCTCTAAATAATATTTAGAAGGTAAATATCATTTCTTGAGAATTTGTCCAATAGTTCTCCTCTGATACATAAAGATATTTCTAAACTCAGAGCACTTTACTGTTTTGAAAATCACCATTCCTCCAAAGGAGGTTTACTCCTTCAATTTTAGGGCATGTCAGAGTCATGAGTGCTTAGAAGAATCTATCACGAAGAGAGAAGATGCAAACTGTTTCTCATTCCTGGCAGATTGTCTTAGAGTCAATAGTCATAAAAGAAGCTGGTTCTTACTTGGCTCCTTTCAGAAAGTGTTTGGAAGAAGATGATACGTGGTGTAAAATTCAGGGTTTACTTAGAATGGGAAAAGAACCCGCAGAACTGCATTTAGAATCTTAGTAATTTCCAAAAATGTGAACTGTGGAATTTAGAGCATTCTTTCTTAGTTCATGTTGAATACAACTGATAAAACGAGCCCCAAAGAAGAAAAGATATCACCCACTTAAAAAGAGAAATGAAAACTGTTTTCAGCTGTCATAAAACTCTTGTCAGACACGTAGACTGTAATTAACCTGATATAGAAGGATTGTTATAAAAGGTGTGATTACGCTGTGGATGAGTTATGTTGTTGAGCTAGTCGTGAAAACATCAAAATTGAATTTATAACAGCACATATATTATTTGATGCTCCATAGTTTATTATCTAGTATTTATAAAATTTATACCTAAGAATCAACCAAAAAATGCTATGTTTCTGTTTCATAAAAATCCATCTCTTTAACATATAAAGACTGTTTGGCACCTGAAGAGAGAAAGGAAATGAAATGAGAGGATAAACATGGGGTTTTTTTCAGGATGGAGTGGTTCCACAAGTTACATTTTATAGCAAGGAAAACAAGAGGCTCCTGATATGGTTCTCCACCATTAATGTCTGTCTCCTTGCTGGCACATGGTCTATATGAACAGGGGTGGGTTAGGGGGATTTCTGGCATGTATGAGGTTGACTTTCTCAAGGAAATAATTTTTTGGTATCTGTGTATGTCTTAATCTCTGTAATAGAATATTTCTAAATTAATTCTTACAACTGTTTTATGACCTTCAGTGGCAAAAAAAACTAATTTAATTTCTTTAATAGACTGAGATGCTCAACAAAAGGAATTCACAATAAAAGAAAAAAAATTCATCTGGGTTTGCATGACATAGACAAATTCTCCAATCCATTTTCTGCTCAGAAGGTAGTGTGGCTCTTTTATAACATAAATGAGTTGATGTTCGGCCTGTGTTTAAAAGCTTTCACTGACTGCCCAGAGAATAATACCCAAACTTACACAGAATTACAAGGCCCCGCTTGAACTTTTTTTCTGAATTCTCCCCCAATAGCATCTTAGTCCACTTTCCCTATAGTTCATTGGTCTCTGGTTCTTAGAACACACCAAGACCTCACTTTCATTTGTTTGTTTTTTCATCTCCTCAAATCCTGTTTCCTCTGTTCAACTATAGTCTGGCTCACTCTTTACCTGTCTGACTCATTCCCTATATTCAGGTTTCAGATTAAATGTAACTTTCTCAAGAAGACTTCCCTGTTAGTGCTCAGCAATGCCTGGACTTCAGTCCCTTCCTCCCCAGCCTTTGTGCAGTTAGGCAGGGTCATGTGACTAGCTCTGGCCAATGACATGTGAACAGAAATACCAAGTGTCACTTCCAGGATGGGGCAGTGAAAACCTTCAGCATGATTCTTCAGACTCTTCCCTTTTAACAGTGAACTGTTGAGATGGTGGAGCCCGAGGACCTAGGTAGATCACCAAGACATCAAAAGAACAGTTGTCTTAGGGGGTTGGCTGTATCACAGCTAGTTTTGTGTGGACAAGAAATAAACTTTTGTTGTGTTGTTAGGCCACTGAGATTTGAGGTTACTAGCTACGTTGTTACTGTGGTCTGAGCAGAGCATCCCAGTTAGATGAGCCATATTATTTTTTCTTATAGCACCTGCCAACAATTTTGTTAAAATTAAATATGTATGCATTTTCTTATTAAATGTCTGCTTTCTCCTCTAGACCAGAGGTTAGCAAATAGTTTTGGCAGAGTGACAGATAATAAATATTTTAGATTTTGTGGGCCTAAGGTCTCTGTTGTAACTATTGAACTCTCTCGATCTAGTGTGAAAGCTGTCACAATATGTAAATGAATTAGTGTGTCTGTGTCCAAAACAACTTTATCTACAAAAACAAGTAATGGGTTAGACAGATTTAGCCTGTGGGCTATAGTCTGCCCACGACTGCTCTAGATTATCAGATCCACAGAGGTAAGGAGCATTTTTTTTATTTATGACAATATACCTTTCACTAATCAGAGTGTCAGGCGCACGGTAATCAAAGCTTGCTGAAAAGAATGAATGGATAAATGAAGTATGCTAAGAACAATCACTGCAAGATCAGGGTGTTTGAAGTATGGAAGCTGTTTAGAATATCTCCTAATCCCAGATTCCAGGCTCCCAGGCTATGGGTGGGTTTTGTGTCTAGATGCATCTTTATATTCACCTATAATCCTTTTAGCATGAAATATAGGTGGATAAATGTGTGAACTGTATAGAATGGGATAGAAAAAATAGGATAAAATACTCTTAATCCTAGAGTATATTCAGTCCCAGACTAAATCTTTTAATATAGATTACTGAAGCACATGCAGGAAGAATGTGTGACACTCAAATGCTCTTACATGGTTTATTTTCCCCCATCCAACTAATTCTTTCTTCTTGAAATTTTCCTCAACCATGCCACTGAGATCACATTAATATGCCTAATTTTCCATTCATTAATTGAACATATACATATATTAAATACGTGTTATGTGTGAGGCACTCTGATAAACTCACATGCAGTCTCTCATTTAACCCTTACAGAAACCCCACAGAAAGGACATTTTTACTGCTTACATTTCAAAATAAGGAAATGGAGATTTATAGATAGGAAGGGATTATTCCAATGTCCAGTAAACAGCGAAGCCAAGATTTGAATCTAAGTTATTCCAAAATGATTATTATTTCATAAGGTTTCATTTAAATTTTTGATTAAATAAATACTGAATATGATATTTTTGAACCAGAGAAGTATTTTTTGTAAGCAAGAAAATGTCCTACTTTTCTTGATGCTAAAGTGGGGACTTAAAAGACTCTTTCTAGGTGGACTGATCAATTACCAAATGTTTTCTTATCTGGTACACTAATCACAACTCCAGCAGATCAATCAACTGATTTGGCACCAATAAAGTGTAAGCATAAGTAACTGGGCAATTTCTAAAAAATTAACTACTGCTCTCAATTATGCAAGTAATGAGTGGATCAAGTAAATAGCAATATGGAAGGACAAATTTCATTATTAGAATCTTTCAGTGAAAATGGATATTATAATCATTCCAACTTAATACCTATTAATGTAGGGTACCTGCACAAAAGCCTTGAGAGGAAAAAGATTTATTTGAACATTATTTTTTTCTCACCATTTAGTTCTTATTTTTATAAATATTTGTGAGAGTAGATTTTCAGACTTCATTAACTGCTAATGGAGAATTTGCTAGCCATTCTAGCTCCTCCACAATTTTGAGGAATAAAAGGTCATGACCATTTTCCAAATATTATTCATTCTGAATACATCTGCTTATAATTAGTAATAATAGACAATAGTGTCTTTCAAAATTATATGTCACTCAATACTTTCCTATTTTAAAAGGTTTGAAAGTTCATAGTATTGGGATTGTGCATAACAAAGACATTAAGAATATTCAAATACCTCTAAGTTTTAGTTTATAGAAATTTTGCTCACTACGGTGTCCTAGTTCCTTAAAATAAAACTTTCTTCAAAGTTGGGAGGATTCGAAACCTTGTAAAGTAAATCTTTCAATTGAGTGGATTCTCGAGTGTTTTATTTCTGCTTTTAGTGCAAGTAAAATACTATAGTCTATGTATTTTTTAAATTTTTGTTTTGCCTACCAAAAAAATTCTCAACTGAATACCCAGCACTGACTGTGTTATAAATATGCACTATATCTATATCTCTCTATGTAGATACATATATTCTATTAAAGAGGAGAGAACTAACCTACAACAAACATTCAAAGAAAAATATTATACTGTGCAGTATAAACAAGAATTTGTAAAACCATTGCAGTTGTTGAGATTCCCTTATTTGATAGGTGAAACTCAGAGAGATTAAGAAGAGAGAATTGGTAGGATCAATGTTAGAAATCCAGCAAAGCAATCAAACAGAACTGAGTTGAATTTTGGGATTTATTACTACCTGGCAAGTTGCTTAAAGTTCTCCGTGCCCTTATCTATAAAAGGTGTTAGTGTCTCTTACATATAAGTTATTTTTAGGGTTGAATATTAGGCTTATATATTCATGGTGACATGTTGAAATGAATTTTAGAAAAAATCACCCAGCACAGGGCCTAGGATCTAGCAGGTGATCAAAAATGACTATAATTGTTTTTATTCTTTTACTGCCATCATCCTCATCCTCATCAATGTCTTGTTCTAGATCACACAGATAATTACTGAAATAGAAATCAATAGAGAGCTGGTTACCCAACTCCTAAATTAGTGCTTTTTCTGATCTAGCTTATACGAGTTGGAGATTCTATGGAGAGATACAGCAGAAGCAAAGCTTGAGAGGAGAGGAGGTCTGTTGGTCCATAAAGCATAGGTGGGACTTAAAAAGAAGAGGACTGAAGGCATTCCAGCAGGTGACAAGGGGTACGATTGGGAGAGGTAACAATTAAATGCTCAGAGATGAAAGAAGCGTAGTGTATAGAGATGCTGTTTTCCTACCTAACTAAAAAGTTGTTGACCACAGACAAGAAAGTAGAAAAGTTTGTTAGGTTGGAACTTCCAATTCAGGCATGTTTGGATGTGATGCAGAACAAAGGAAGAAGCATCATCACAGGCTTTTCATTAAAAGAGTCACATGATAAAATCACTCTATAATTAGTCTGCCCATGTGCAATAAAATTGGTAGAATATGGTATTAGGAGACAATGAAAACTACTATCAGACCCTTGTAATAAAGGGGTTGTAAAGATGTGCAAAAATAAAAAAAAAGTAATAGTGCTTTACTTTTTAGTATTTCTAATATATTGGTGATTAAGGAGAAAAGTAAGAAAAGTCTTTTTTTTTTTCTTCTTGAGACATCTTATTAAGTGTTTTTTAGAAGGGAAACTAGCCCCTGGCCAAAAACCAAATGCCTATATATCATACTTTTTCTCAGTTGCATGAATGAAGCCTCAAGTTTTAAGAAGGCTGCAAAAACAGCTCCAAATCAAGTTCAAAGATAAACTAGGCTTCATGCCCTTTTGAGTGCAATCTGCCCATAGAGGATTATTGAACATCTTGGTCAAGACTGAATTTGAACCAGGTTCCAAGGATGAAAGCCCACAGACTAATCTGCTGAGCTACCAAGCCCACTGTCGTGCTGGTTTATAGAAATCCTATTAACTGAGAGATTGAAGGGAAGGAAGATAAGATAGCAAGGTGTTGGGAATCAAGCTTCAGTAGTTTTAACAGAAAAAGTACTTTTGAACCATGCTATTGTATACAGATAGGAATTAAATGCCACACACATACCCGATATACATGTGTGTAACTATATACATGAAACTGTACATTTTCACAGATTCCATTTTGCATGTATTACACGGTACATAAAAATGTTCAATATATTTAACATGGAAATATTTATTATAGGACTGGTGTTCATGATGAAATCCATTTTCTTATTCTACCTCTTCCAAGGGACAGTGGTAAATATTTATAAGGAAACTACTATTTTGTGCAGTCATAGTCAGTCATATCAGTCATAGTCAACAGTTTCATGATCTATTACAATAATGAATCTTAATTTTATCATTCCCTAACATTTGTATCTCTTCTGGTTCTGAGAATACCTACCACAAACAGTATTTACTAGTGATCATCCCAGTACAATTGGAATGTAGCAAGAGAGCTCCTTGAATTGTCAATCATAAAATTTCAGTTCAGATTTACAAATAAATTAGGCAACTATGTCATCACAAAGAGAATTTGCCATGCCTCTTAGGATATGGCTAGGCTGTACTGGGAAAATTATAGAACCACAATGGGTTTTATTCTCTAATCCAGAAACTGAAGAGGTTGGATTGAATTTGGTGGCCAGTATCATTCTTTACTCTTCTGAATAATGTAAGACTCTATGAAATTAAAATGACTGGTAAACAAGAAAAAAGAAATAAAATTTCAAAAATTAAGGAGGTAAATCCTCCTAAGAGAGTAAAAAAGAGCTCAGAAACCAAGTGTCAAAAATCTGGAACTAGAGTGTTCATTTTGCCCCTGAGGAGTTAAGATGGTGGGGATGGGGGCAGGTGACACTTAGCAAATGACTAGACGTCTCTGAGCTTTTACTGTCACATTAACATCTGATCAGAGCACATGATATTTGGACTCACTTCTAGTATTAAATATACACATTTAATTATTTCTCTAAATGATTAGATTCTATATAAAGTTTCTTCATGATATCAGGTGAGAATTCTGATTATTAAATGACATTGAACAGGACATCTTTTCTGATTTTTTATTTATTTTCCTGTAAAAGGAATATACTGGTGCCTACTACTCACATGGGTGTGTTGTGGAGAGCATGTGGATTAAGGAATGTGAATGTACGTTTTCATTTATAAGGCTCTATAAATGATAGTAAACCAATCATTACCAATTAAGTTGATTATTAACAAATGGCCATAGCAATATTAAGCTGATAACAGATTTTTAAAACCTCATTTTATTTAAAAGAGAACTATGTAGGAGAAATGCAGTTAGTTTGATTCTCCTAATTTTGAGTTACTTTTATTTTCAGTATGACATAAATTAAAAATTTGTGGCAAGAAGTTTTCCTTTGCCATAAAGATAGATTCTTAGAAATAGTATGATTTGGGAGTTCTACCGTTGGAAGCAAGCTGATTCTATGAATCTTGTAGGCAAAATACTAATACTACAAAATAAATTTTTAAAAGAGTATTGTAATTTTAGTAAATTACACTTCAGCTAAAGTGTAACTTTAGCAAAAGTTTTGTAATTTTATTTCTAAACTATGGCTGTAGTGAAGTGTGCAAACATTGAAAATTTACTATGATCTGTTATTGTTACCTTAAATGCACAACAGAATCAATGCTTTGTGTACTGCTGTTGAGAATATTTTCTTCCTGCATTTTAGTACTCACATACTAAGAATTATAGGCAACAATGGGCCACACATTCTTCCTGGACTATTGCTGTGATCGAGATATAAGAAATTGGACATTTTATATCTCAAAATACTAAATATGTACTAAATATATATTCTCCCTTCTTCTGGGTATCTATCATCTTTGAACATAAGGAGGCAAATGCTCAATTAAGAATAGAAAAATAAAACTGAACCAGGCACAGTATGGATACTCTTTCTTAAAATCTTAATTTACAGCGATTTCTAAAGGGCCTGCAGAAGGAAGAGCCTTTACAGATATTCACTTCATTGTTTTTCATGTGGAGAGCTCGTCATGTGCTTTAGTCAATACATCCAGCCAGTCAGATTCAAACACAGTTCACCCTTGAATCCAATCCCAGAGTTGTGGCTGTGAACCCACGCAATCAGAGGAAAAATTTGCCGCAAATCCATCCTCACAGCATAGAATGCTCATTGTTTCAACCTCAGTGCTGCTAAGCTCTCAGTCTTGTTCCAGAGTTAGCATCTGAGCCTTTCTTGTTATACAAGAGGGGTTCTCCTTCACAGAGCCCTGTCTCCTTTCAACATCTTACTTCCAGAAGCAGCATTTCAGATTTGAAGAAGCATGTTATTCACACACCCCCAAATATTTTCATTGGGCCAGGGGTTCCCTGTCTTTTACCACTAAGCATCCTCAGTTACTGCCTTTGAAGATTTCTGGGAATTCAGGTCCCAAGATGGAAACCTCTGAGTTAACAGATGATTTGACTAAATTTATGGCAATAATCATACATTTTAGAATGGCATGGATACAGCTTAACCTGCTCAGTTTAGGAATCTGCATGGTAGAAGTCAACTCTCCAATAGACCATTTTTAATGATTCTACCTTGTAACGACATTTCCCAAACTATGTACTACAGAATATTATCCATACTACAAGATGAACTAAAATGTTTTTAAAAAGGTTTTTAAACCAAATCTAATGTAAAATAAAATAATTCCCTCCTCCCAATATTCCTTGTGCGCATATGAAAGACATTCTTAAGTTATTCATGAAAGAAACCTCCTATCTTTAACCCTGTACTTCCCAAATCATTTAAACATGTAAGCATTCTCCCCCATAAAGTTGCTAGCACCTCCCATAACACAAGTGTAATTAGAGTTTTAAAGAAGACATTGGAAAATACTACTCAGAAAGAAACAGTAGAGTTGTCATTTGGGCTTCATGGTTCTGAGAGTACTTTCTTATTCAGTAAAAGATGTTGTGCTGTGTCAGTTATCCTCACGTTATTCCTTTCCAAATCCTTTCTCCATCCCTAAGTTAGATCATTCCTGGTCTCCTGTTGCTCATGATACAATATTTAAACTCCTAACATGTTATAAAAATCTTATATCTGAAGCAAATTTACTTTTCTAGCTTATTCCCCATGTCTTTCTTATCAGCAAACATACTGTCTAGCAAAATGATCTATTCACTATCTACTAGACAGAATGGTCATTGTGCATGCTTTTATTTATTTATTTTTTCTGCATGGAAGTTCCTCTTTCTCCAATTTTTCATTGACTTACACCCCTTCTTCTAAATATAATTGAAAAGTCACCACCTCTATAAAGGTTTACTGTCTTATACTTCTTAGGTTCCTTTTTGCTCCATTAGGCTCTAACATCTCTTTAGACACATCTTTGTATAGTATTTTCAAAGAGTATAAAAATGATCAGTTTCAGTGTCTCTTTGAAAGTAAATCTAATCCAGGGTGCTAGAAGTCAGAGTAATTGTTCTCTCTTGACAGGGAATTACTGACTGGGAAGGGGCATGAAGCGGTTTTCTGAAATAACATATATATATATACACATGCATACATACATATACACACATACACACACATATATATATGTGTGTGTATGTGTGTATATATAAAAAAAAATATATATGTAGTGATTACCCAGATACATACATAGGCAAACATTCAAGTAGTAAATATAAGATCTGTTCACCAAATGCATTGTTATTTTTTATATGCCATAAGAGCAAAATTAAAAAATAAGTCCCCCTACTTACTTGAGAGGAGAGATTTTTTTAATTCATCTTTTTATTCCCAAAATATAAAATGATGGCCAGCACAATGTGCCCTTGAATAAGTGAAGAGCCCTTGAATAAGTGAATGAATGAATTAACATGCAGCAGCCCCCTCTTCTGGAGTGTGGCCTTAGTTTGTCAAGAAAAGAACACATTTCAGGTAGAGGAAGGCTATTTAATTGACTATAATTAGAGCAATAAGAAGACATAAATGATAGTATGTAGCAGTAACTTTGCAGATGAGACAAGAATACGCCGACTGATTAAGAATTCTGAATAGAACTTTAGAGTCTGGCAACATATCAGCAACGAAGTTCACTGAACAGCTCAGCAAATACGTGCAACCCATATGCCTTGTATTTTCCCTCACACTTAAGATATTTCCGCCTAAAGGCTAATAAACAATGGGTACATCCCTGAAGAACGATATATATATATATATCCATAATTGACTCAGATATTATTACTTAACATTAAGCGCCAGCTATACATAACCTACAACTAGCATTAATTCCTTGCCCTTGAGAATCTTATGAATAAAGAAAAAAAGTTACAATGTTAGACAAGACAAAAAAGCAAATGGGAAATTTGGCTGTCATATTACTTAACATTTCCTGTTTATTCACTGAAACATATATGAAATGCCTATTACAAGTCAGGAACTATGCTAGGATGTGGGCAAAAAATGGTAAGAAAAATAAGATCCATGATTTCATGGGGCTCACAGTTCAGCAAAAGAATAAAAAGTAGGAAGAGCTTTCATTTATGTGGCTTTCTCTGTGCTAACCATTGTTCACGTATTTATTTAATTCTCATATCAGTCAGATGAGACAGATACCATTACCATCCCCACATCATAAATGGAAAAGAGGCTCAAAGAGGCTCAAAAGTTCACTTATATGATTTTCTCATCTAGATGTGTCAACTTCTGGAGAGGAGGAGACCTGTCTTATACTTCTGGGTTTCTTCCTCAGCATCTGGTAGAGTGCTGGGAACATAGTAGTGTGTCAACTATTGATTGATTTACTGTGATGGGATGTGACCTACAACTCTTTTCCTGTTCTTTCACAGCAGGAAATGGAGAAATATTTATTTCCTGTGTAAGAGATATATAACCATATTAAACACTGTGTTGAATCTATCATCGTATGATTTGCCACTGTACATTAAAGTGGTTGGCACATGGCACAGCGTAGGCCAAATCCACCGAAATTATTAACCATCTACATAGTGTGACTGTCCATGCTTCACTCACATACCTGCAGAACCAACTTACTATTTTGTACTGTCTGTGTGCTTTGCTTCCAACAACTTGTAGCAGCAGCAGCTTAGAGGAAGTTTTCAGGGCCCCAATAATCCTTACCCAATGACTAGCTGCTGCAAATTAGACGAGACTAGAACTTCACCTGAAATTGAACTCTTGCTAGGACTCCTCCCTTTACTGCCCCTTTCTACTCCTTTACTGGTTTCTTACTGTAATTATCTCCTTGCTAAAACATTTATATATAAAGCTTTATCTCAGTTTTTGCTTCTAAGGAAATCAACTGCAGGTAATTTAGTTAACCCATTTTGTAGTAGCTTAGTCGTATATCAGATGGAGCTCTTCAGAGAAGAACCAATAGGATGTGCATATAAATATAGAGAGAGTAGAATTTATTTTAATGAATTGGCTCCCACAATTGTGAGGCCTGGCAAGTCTGCAATTTTCAGAGCAGTCTGGCAGGCTAGAAATTCAAGTAAGAGTTCGTGCTGCAGTCTTGAGTCTGAAATCCATAGGGCAGGCCAACAGGCTAGAAACTCAGGCAGGATTTCTACATTACAGTCATGAGGGAGAATGTCTTCTTTTCCAGAAACCCTAGTTTGTGCTCTTAAGACCTTCACCTGATTGGATAAGGCCCACTCACATTATGGGATGTAACCTGCTTTGCTTAAAATCAAATGATTGTCAATATTCAATCACATCTAAAAGATACCACTGCAGCAACACACAGATTAGTGCTTGACCAAACAACTAATCACCACATCCTAGCCAAGTTGACACACAAAATTAACCATTAGAAGGAGGGAAGATGGGAATGGTGCAACAAGTCCTGCCCTGAGCTGGAGGACACCATCCACAAGAGCTCTGAAATAATCTATAGCTCTGTTCTGTGCCTCAGTTTTCTTCTCTATGTAGGATGGTCTTAAGAACTCCTGAAGATAAAGCAAAAAGTAGTTCTGTTCTTGTGCCTCAGCCCCTCTGAGATACTAGGCTGACCCACTAATAGGTTCAAAAGTCCAGACAGAAATTGAAGGTCCCAAATAATAGCATTCCTTCCTTAATAACATGTACCTCCTCTTCATAGAACAATCATTAATTATATATCAACATGTGTCATTACTAAACAACTTTCTCTTAACCCAATTTGAATGTAAGTTTCATGAGGTGAAGAGCTGATTCTGTTATCATTGTATCCCCAAAGCTAGCAGAGTATTTGGCACAACGGTTGTCTATTGAATAAATGCCAGTGACATTAAGTTATTAACATAAATATGATCTCATGTATGTAAGTATATGCAAATATTACATATAATAAATACAATTATATAAACATATATGCATATCTATCTATATAAACATACACATACTTATATACTTTATTAGTTTCTTGAAGGGAAAAAAAAAACAAAACCTTGAGGGGTGTCCTGAGGAAGTACTTATATTTTATGTTTTTTCTGTTTTATGTACATAGTGCTTCATTCATAGGGAAAATATCTTTCAGTTTGTCACACAATGAGATTTTTCTTGTGTTCTTTTAGAAGAAATGAGGTAACACTAAACCCTTGAAATCATTTTTCCTGGAAAATATCTCAACATCAGTTGACTCCAAACAGAGAAAAAAAAAAAAAAAAAAAAGTAGACAATCAGACAAGGGGACCTGAGCAGCAGAAAATAATTGGACGCTCTAAACTGTACCATTCTTAAGAGGAACTACTGACTTGCACTGCTTCTTCCCCGGACCATGCTGTGCATCCCTTGGAATCTCTACAGAAGCATTTTATTGCTCATTAAACATTTTTCAATGTGAATCCACTCTTGGCATTTCTGTTTACAGTTTTTCTCACAAACCTTCCCATGTTGCATGCCTCCTTCCCCACTACTTGTAATTTAAAAGAAATTATGTAAGCTTCTTTCTCGGATTAAGAAAGCCTAACGCACAAACACACAAAGGATATGACCAGTTGTAGCTCAAGCTCAATGAATCTAGCAGTTTTCAGCTCATTCCCAATAAAAATGGGCCCCACAAATCACTATGAAAAATGTGTTTTGTACCTCAAGAGCCATAACTGTCATACATTTACAATTCATAAGCAGTGACTGCAGGGTGCTTAGTGTGGTTAATATCGATGCTGTGGAGAAGGGGCACAACAAAATCATCTGTCACTTGAAACCCTCGCTTGGGAAGCCTCCCACTCTAATAAGATCCTGAAATGTAGCCGTGCAAAGCCTGAATGGGTTCTTCCCCCTAAACTGTAAGTGGTGACAGAGGTGAAAGTCTGAGATGGCCAGGCAGTGCTGGCCTAGCCTGCCTCTGGTTTACTGACTTTAAAATAGTAAAGATAAAACATGAAGTTAAACTGTCGAAAACCTTATGTTCCAGGCCTTTCCTCTACCTATCTAGAACTGAAAACATAAGACCTAGAGACACTTAAATTCTGGCAAGCTTCCATGTCGTCGTGGATTTTGCTAAAGCACAACTGGGATATGATAAACAGCCAGGTGATTGAAACTCAGGAATGACTCTTAATGAACATATTTAATATACTTACAATTCCTATAGGAAGCCAAAATAGTTTATGTGCCTTTTACATTAAAATGATTTCCAAATTTTATAAGTAATATTTCAACTCAGCCAAAACATGTAGCTCACCCCTGACGTCTGCAGCAAATGGCTGTAACCCACGCAACTGAATCTTTGTAATGCTAGGTTTCCATTGCAGTAAGTCATGGGGTTTTAAAACAGGTTATAGTCTGATTTCAAACGTGAGCATTTTTCTTTTTATTAAGAACATTAATGAAATCAGAGAAAGCCTATTGTTCATCCAATACAATCCTTCTGCAATGAAAGGAATTTACTCAGAATGGTATGAAGACTAGTGAAATGTATTGGTGAATCTTGAAGATATGTTTTTCTGTCCCTGAGAGCAGAGTTTCTAAACCACTCAGTCATTTAAACATAAGGCACCTGAATGTGGAAAGAAAGAAAGAAAAAAAAACCTAAATAAAATCAGCTGCCCTTGCTTTGGCCCATCCTTGACGTACCACCTTAACATCTTTCTTCTGTTCTCTTCAGCAACATCCACTGCTCACAGCAGACACTCCTTATATTTCCTGGTATAAAATCACCTCAGTTTGTTGATTCAAAATAATGATCCCTCACTTCCTAGGTGTGCATATTTAACAATACAAGCTTTGTAAGTTCAAGAAGCAGAATCAAAATGCATTTATATTCAATATTACAATAAATGTGAATATCAAAAGATTCTCCTAGAGTTGTGTGACTGCTGGCATTTGTAAAAAGCCAGAGAATCCTGGAATTGGAAGAAGCAGAAAATTATTTAGTGTTTCAACTGACTCTTGATGGAGAGTGACATAGGGAAAAAAAAACAAATGACAAGTTATTTTGCAAATTTTTATATTTCATTTAAAAAATATTTATTTCCCTAAGACCTAGATTAACTGCAATGCTTGCTTCAAGACACAAATGGTTCTCTTCTGTTTACTTATTTGCCATGTGTTTATTTTTAATAACATAGTAAACATGCATTTATTATGAAAAGTAGAACTTCATGACAACTTAAGTGAACTCACTGGTCTTCTATCCTGTTTCTCCAACCCGAGATAACAATTATCCTGAATGATGATTCTCTTGGAGGGGTGGGGTGTGTGTGTGTGTGTGTGTGTGTGTGTGCGCGCACACGCAAAGTTCCTTAATATAAAGAGTATGCTTTAAAAAGTGTATTATTTACTTTTAGTCATTTTTAGTGTTACAAAAAGGCACACACTCTATATAATCCTTTTAAAGCTCAATCACTCGATATAATAATGCTAGGACATATAGATATGAGTTTATTTTTACTGCTATATAGCATCCTACTGTTGAATATACTATGTTTATACTTTCATAAACAAAAATTAAATTCATGAATTGTCAACTGTTTATAGTAGACCAAGAGAATAACAACAAAAAGTACCATAATACTTTTTTTTTTTTTAACTTTTGGTCCTTTCTAGATGAACTCTATAAAATTAATGAAGTTGTAAGTGTGTGGTTTCAACCTTCTTTGTGCTCTGAGGCAGCCCAGTTTTCTGAGTGGTGCACTTTCTAGGGCTTATATCTAATGAATATATTGACAATCCTTCAAGGCCAGTACTCTTAGGAATAGTTCTATTGCATCCCTTTACCTAAGCCTTGCCCTGTACAGAGACAGGTGGTGTATTCCTCATGTATAAACACACGGATGTAAGTAAATGTAGGTAGGGGGAGAGAGGTTTTCTAAACATGGAAAAACAATTCTCTTAAGGTAGCATATGGCTTCCATCTTCATGGTGTTTACCTGGTTGGGTAGCTATTCTTTCGTCAGTGGGTTCATGAGGAAAATAAAAACAAATTAGTAAAGTCTCCCCTCCTCTAAATCCTTGAAGTGAAATCAGCTCTTTTGCTCCCTTCCTGTTTGCCCATTTCTGTTCTCCTCTAACCTTGAAAGAACGTAATTACAGGAATTAGATCATGAGGCAATTTAAACTAACTCCTCACTTATGTTCTCCTGAATGCACACCATGCCTTGTCTAAGTGGGGACATGTGTATGCATATGGCTGATTCGCTTTGTTGTGCAACAGAAACTAACACAGTATTGTGAAGCAATTAATATAAAGATCTATTAAAAAAAAAAAGTAAGAATGAAGAATTAAGTATCTAAAGAATGACTGGCTCTCTATCCCCAACAGCCCCCTTAGCAATACTGCAGGCAGATCATGCAGGCAAGATAACATCTGAAGAGAGAGTCAGCCAGCCTGTATGCAATGGAGAATGATGCAGAACCCAACCTCCTGCCTCGAGAATTCACTGAGATTCTCCTCACCCCCCCGACAAACACCTTTTTCCCTTTAAAAACTATCATGTAGATAGCTAGTGGGAAGCAGCCGCATAGCACAGGGAGATCAGCTCAGCACTCTGTGACCGCCTGGAGGGGTGGGATAGGGAGGGTGGGAGGGAGGGAGACAAAAGAGGGAGGAGATGTGGGAACATATGTATATATATAACTGATTCATTTTGTTCTAAAGCAGAAACTAACACACCATTGTAAAGCAATTATACTCCAATAAAGATGTTTAAAAAAAAAAAGATGTGGCACATATATACAATGGAATATTACTCAGCCATAAAAAGAAACGAAATTGAGCTATTTGTAATGAGGTGGATGGACCTAGAGTCTGTCATACAGAGTGAAGTAAGTCAGAAAGAGAAAGTCTAGTACCGTATGCTAAAACATAAATATGGAATTTAAGAAAAAAAAATGTCATGAAGAACTTAGGGGTAAGACAGGAATAAAGACACAGACCTACTAGAGAATGGACTTGAGGATATGGGGAGGGGGAAGGGTGAGCTGTGACAAAGCGAGAGAGTGGCATGGACATATGTACACTACCAAACGTAAAATAGATAGCTAGTAGGAAGAAGCCGCATAGCACAGGGAGATCAACTTGGTGCTTTGTGACCACCTAGAGGGGTGGGTTAGGGAGGGTGAGAGGGAGGGAGATGCAAGAGGGAAGAGATATGGGAACATATGTATAACTGATTCACTCTGTTATAAAGCAGAAACTAACACACCATTGTAAAGCAATTATACTCCAATAAAGATGTAAAAAAAATATATAAAATAATTTTTTTAAAAAATTAAAGAAAATAAAAAAATAAACAGCATTGTTCTAGTAACATCTTAAAAAAAAAAAAAAAACTATCATGGCTAAACAGAATCTTCAGAGTTGGTCTCGGAATAGGAATTTACCTTCTCCCCAGATTGCCAGCTTTTCTAATTAAAGAATCTTGTTTTTCTACTGACACTTGCCTCTCAATTATTGGCTTTGTGAGCAGCCAAACCTGACTATGGAACAGAAGTACAATCATTAAAGTGAGAAGGCAAAACTTCTTATATGTGGTAGGCAAAACAAAAGGTATCCAGATGTGAGAATATCTTTGCAGGAACATATTATTCTACCCTCCATCTGATGTCTTACCTCCGCTGAACTTGAAGAGATATATTAGGATATTATTCTTACTCCAGATACCATGGCAATATACAAATGGAAACATTAATACCAAAAATATGTTGTTTTAAGTATAATTGATATAATCAGGGGGACGTAAGAAGCTTTAAATCTTTAAAAAGAGAAAAATAGTACTTCAGTGGCAAGCATACATCTTCAAAATAGGCTTGCCAAACAGGTAAGGGAGATGGAAACTTTCAAGCTCTTTGGCCTGTCCTCTTCTACACGTGAGAGGTGGCAGTACAGGGAGGAGACAAAACAATTATAGGGACTCAAAGTCCACTGCTGGCTGAAAATAGGCAGTGCTTCTCCAGCCATTGCAAGATCTGTACCTTGCATCTTCTGAAATACACAGAGACATAAAGCAAATAACAGTGTCTTCGTTTAATACCTCTCTCCACTTGCGGACCAGACCCCAACCCCTTCTGGCTTACTCAGAGGCACCACCCCAGCAATTCTATCTTTCAAAACTTTCCCATCCCTTGCTACCAGAAAACTACTAGAGCTAATCAATGAATTTGGTAAAGTGGCAGGATACAAAATTAATGCACAGAAATCTCTGGCATTCCTATATACTAATGATGAAAAATCTGAAAGTGAAATCAAGAAAACACTCCCATTTACCACTGCAACAAAAAGAATAAAATATCTAGGAATAAACCTACCTAAGGAGACAAAAGACCTGTATGCAGAAAATTATAAGACACTGATGAAAGAAATTAAAGATGATACAAATAGATGGAGAGAAATACCATGTTCTTGGATTGGAAGAATCAACATTGTGAAAATGACTCTACTACCCAAAGCAATCTATAGATTCAATGCAATCCCTATCAAACTACCACTGGCATTTTTCACAGAACTAGAACAAAAAAATTCACAATTTGTATGGAAACACAAAAGACCCCGAATAGCCAAAGCAATCTTGAGAATGAAAGAAGGAACTGGAGGAATCAGGCTCCCTGACTTCAGACTATACTACAAAGCTACAGTTATCAAGACAGTATGGTACTGGCACAAAAACAGAAAGATAGATCAATGGAACAGGATAGAAAGCCCAGAGATAAATCCATGCACATATGGACACCTTATCTTTGATAAAGGTGGCAGTAATGTACAGTGGAGAAAGGACAGCCTCTTCAATAAGTGGTGCTGGGAAAACTGGACAGGTACATGTAAAAGTATGAGATTAGATCACTCCCTAACACCATACACAAAAATAAGCTCAAAATGGATCAAAGACCTAAATGTAAGGCCAGAAACTATCAAACTCTTAGAGGAAAACATAGGCAGAACACTCTATGACATAAATCACAGCAAGATCCTTTCTGACCCACCTCCTAGAGTAATGGAAATAAAAACAAATATAAACAAATGGGACCTAATGAAACTTCAAAGCTTTTGCACAGCAAAGGAAACCATAAACAAGACCAAAAGACAACCCTCAGAATGGGAGAAAATATTTGCAAATGAAGCAACCGACAAAGGATTAATCTCCAAAATTTACAAGCAGCTCATGCAGCTCAATAACAAGAAAACAAACAACCCAATCCAAAAATGGGCAGAAGACCTAAATAGACATTTCTCCAAAGATATACAGACTGCCAACAAACACACGAAAGAATGCTCAACATTATTAATCATTAGAGAAATGCAAATCAAAACTACAATGAGATATCATCTCACACCAGTCAGAATGGCCATCATCAAAAAATCTAGAAACAATAAATGCTGGAGAGGGTGTGGAGAAAAGGGAACACTCTTGCACTGCTGGTGGGAATGTGAATTGGTTCAGCCACTATGGAGAACAGTATGGAGGTTCCTTAAAAAACTACAAATAGAACTACCATATGACCCAGCAATCCCACTACTGGGCATATACCCTGAGAAAACCAAAATTCAAAAAGAGTCATGTACCAAAATGTTCATTGCAGCTCTATTTACAATAGCCCGGAGATGGAAACAACCTAAGTGCCTGTCATCAGATGAATGGATAAAGAAGATGTGGCACATATATACAATGGAATATTACTCAGCCATAAAAAGAAACGAAATTGAGCTATTTGTAATGAGGTGGATAGACCTAGAGTCTGTCATACAGAGTGAAGTAAGTCAGAAAGAAAAAGACAAATACCGTATGCTAACACATATATATGGAATTTAAGAAAAAAAAATGTGATGAAGAACCTAGGGGTAAAGCAGGAATAAAGACGCAGACCTCCTAGAGAATGGACTTGAGGTTATGGGGAGGGGGAAGGGTGAGCTGTGACAGGGCGAGAGAGAGTCATGGACATATACACACTAACAAACGTAGTAAGGTAGATAGCTAGTGGGAAGCAGCCGCATGGCACAGGGATATTGGCTCGGTGCTTTGTGACAGCCTGGAGGGGTGGGATAGGGAGGGTGGGAGGGAGGGAGACGCAACAGGGAAGACATATGGGAACATATGTTTATGTATGACGGATTCACTTTGTTATAAAGCAGAAACTAACACACCATTGTAAAGCAATTATACCCCAATAAAGATGTTAAAAAAAAAAAAAAAAAAACTTTCCCATCCTTGATACTGCCTCATTTCAAGTTAACAGCAGCTCCCTGAGAAGTGGGCTCTCATGAACCCACACCATCAGGCTTTCATCATGAACAACATTAGCCCTTGTCAATGTGCCAATGACCCCCGTATTACTAAATCCAATGCGAGCTTTCCAGTCTTCATATCTCTTGCCCTAATATATTTGATAGAGCTGATTGCTTCCTGCCTTTTGAAACTCTCGGCTTCTGTAAAATCACAATATCTTGATCCCTCTCTCTCTTTTTTTTTTTTGCGGTACGTGGGCCTCTCACTGTTGTGGCCTCTCCCATTGCGGAGCACAGGCTCCGGACGCGCAGGCTCAGCGGCCATGGCTCACGGGCCCAGCCGCTCCGCGGCATGCGGGTTCCTCCCGGACCGGGGCACGAACCCGTGTCCCCTGCATCGGCAGGCGGACTCTCAACCACTGCGCCACCAGGGAAGCCCCCACAGCTTTTTAATACTCTTCAAAAATCTCAAAAAAAAAAAAAAAAAAAAGAGCCACGTATGTCCCATGATCTAAGGACTCTTTTATCCAACTGCTATTTAACCTCTCCTCTAATACGTGCCATTGTCAACTCAAATTTACAATGTTTAACAGTAAACTGATTTTTTTCCATGCAAGCCTGCTCCATCTGCAGGTTTTCCTGTCTCAGTAAGTGGGAAACTCCATCCTTCCATTGCTCAGGCCAAAAAAACATTGACATCATTCTTGAGTCCTCTCTTCCTTTCATACCACACACTCAGTTTGTTTTCAAATTCTGACTCTACCTTCAAAACACACCCGGAATTCAACCACTTTTCCCAACTTTAAATGTTACTTCCTGCTCTAAGTCACCTTTAAATCTCCCCTAATTGGCCTCACAGTTGTCCTTGCTCAGTTCTTCCCTACATCTAAGCTTATTCTCAACCCAGCAATACAGAGGGAATCTGTCAGAACACAGTGCTTCTACGTTCAAAGCCCACCATAGGTTTTCCTTCTCACTATCAGAGTAAAAGCTGATGTTTCTTCAATCTATGGTCTGCCCACCATCCTTATATGACAAATACTCTCCCTTACTCAAAGTTCTCCAGCCACTCTGACCTCCTTGCTATTCCTAGATTACACCATGAATGTTCTTGCCTTAGAGCCTTTGCACTTGCCCTTCCTCCTGTGGAACACAGCCCCTCACTTCTTTTAGGTCCTGCCTCAAACGTCACCTCACTGGGGAAGCCCCGCCTGATCTTACAAAATAACAGCCTGCTGACTGTGCTTCCTGGTACTCTCCATCTACTTTGCCCTACTTTATTATCTCCACTCAATTTATCATGTGTTGATACATAATGGGCTTGCTTGCTTGTTTATTGTCTGTTTTCTGACTAGACTCCACGAGAACAGGAATTTTATCTGCTGTGTTCATTGCAATATCTTTATTGCCTTGAACAGTGCTTGGCACCTTGTAGGTGTCTAATAAATATTTCATTCTTGGAAAGAGGACTGGGTTACTGTTATCAACCAGATTTTTCTAAAATAGGTCTGTGTGTTTAAAATCATTAAGTTACTTTGTTTTAAGCATATATGGAACAATCACACAAGCAGATGATGTATTAAACCACAAAGAAACATTTCAAAAATCCCAAAGAGCAGAGATCAGAAAGGTTACGTTATCTGAAGACAATGCAGTAAAATTAGAAATTAAGAATGACCTTGAACAGTGAAAAACAAATGTATCTACTTGACAACTTGAAAACATCCACTTAACTCCTGATTACAACAGAAAAGAAAAATCACTGAAATTTTGGAAAATTTACAAATAAAAGTACACTATGAGATGCCGCTAAAGCAGCATACAGAAAATAAACCTGGGGCCTCAAAATGTATATGCTAGGAAACAAACAAGCAAACCAAAAAAATAAAACTGATAAAATTTGAAAACTAAGGCTCATGACTTAAGTGGTTGAAAAAGAAAACCAAAAAAGAAAAATTAGGAGGAAAAATGAGTCAATAGAGATGAAAGCATGATTTATTGAAATATAAAGAAAATAAGACTTGATCAACAAAACTAAAATTTTCCTGAAAGACTAATAACATTATCACAGTGTCTGAGCAAGAAAGAGAGAGAATTAGAAAGAATAAATACTATGAGAAATATGAATTGGAATAAAAATATAAATAGAAACAATACTCCAATATAATTGAATGTGATTATTTTAATGGCTATATTTATTATGGACAAAAATAGAGAGAAAGCAACGTCAGAGAAAGCAAGTAGGAAGTTATTTCCAAGTCTAGGAGAGAAATGATTTTTGACACCTATACAAGAGTAGTATCTCCTAGAAGAGGTTTAGGGGTGAACTAGAAGAATTAAGTAAAAGTGGGTGATTGATTGGGTGAAGAGGTTACAGCCCTCTACTTGCCACCCTTCACTCCACAACCTTGTATTAACTGTGACTGAGAGGGGTGAAGGCAAGGACTCATAATTTATTTTCAATTTTTAAAATTGGCTCAACACCCACCATTAACACGAACATTTCAATTACCCTAATTCATTAGGCGAGATCTGATGAGATCTGGCTTTTTTAAAACTTTTACAGTTTCATGTTTCTTCCACATGTGTGATTTTGATTTTGCCTCAATTTCTGTGTCTGGAATAACTTTCTAGTAAAAGTTTAAGAAGTCAGTGATAACTCTGTTAGGTACATGGGAAGTTCATTGATTTAATTAATGAAATTACTACTGAAGTCTAAATTGAAAGAAACGTTACTAAATACTTCACAGGTCATTTGCATTACTACATTTGCTAGTCCTAATTTGAATAGGAATTCTTTACAAAAGCATGAGGAGAATGATTTGGGAGTTTGGGCTTAAATTTTTAAGACTATGTGAAGTAAGGGAAAAAAAACAGTATTAGCAATTCCAACAACAATACTACCTTCCCGGACATTACCTTCTCCTGGATTTATTCCATAACTGGCTCCTTTCCAGTACATTTTCTCATTCTTTCCTATTCCCCAGCCCCTAAAATTTCCTAACCCTCAGTGTTCAGACCTTGAACTTCATCTCTTCTCTATCTACACACTCCCTTGTCATACAGTCTCATGGATTGAAGTATTCTGTGCAATAGTGTCTTCCACACTGATCATTTTTAACCTGAATCTCTCCTCTGAATTTCAGAATCACATTCCTAACTGCCCACTTGACATACATTCTATGAAATGTAATCGGCGTTTCAATTATATCATCCAAAACTCGACTTCTGGGTCTTCCCCCTAAACTTGTTTCTTCCACAGTGTTCCCCATCTCATTAAATGACAACTCCAACTTTCTAGTTATTCAGGTCAACAGCCTTGGAGTCATTCTTGATTCCTATCTTTCTCATACCTCACATTTAACCCTTAGCAAAACTCACTGTTTTTCACCTTCAAAATATGTGCTTTCTTAGCCTGTCCACTGTTACTACTCTGTTCCAAGCTACCATCCTCTCTTGTTGGGATAATTCAATGGTCTTTTCACTGGTCTTTGTGCTTCCACCTTTGCCCTACTATGTCTGTTCCTCCATAGTCTAGTTTCAGGACAGCAGTCACATCTATCCTTGTAAGATGAAGACATTTCGTTCAATTCTTTTATTTAAAACCCTCTAGTATTTTCTCAGTTAACTTTGTGGAAAACTGAAATCTTTATAATCACCCACAAAGTCCTATATGATCTGCTTCTACTTTATGTCTCTGACTTTATTTTCTACGAATTCCTCCTGGTCTCCTTACTGCTCCTCAGTTCAAGGCATTTCCAGAGTTTCCTTTGCTAAAACTCTTCCCTGGATTTCCTGCATGGTTCATTCATTCTACTCCTTTGGTTCGTTGCTCAAATGTGATTTCTAAGTGTCAGGCTCCTTTTCTGTACTTTGAGAAATTGTACCTCCTACAGCCTGGCATTCTTCTCCTTTCCCTGCTTTATTATTCTCCACAACACATACTATCCAACATTTTTTGTTGTATGTATGAATACATATAGTGAATTGGCTTTATTCATTCTTATATTCAGAGATAAAAGCTACAAAGCTTCATGAGGCCCCTTTCAGCTTGGTGTGACTCAGTCTACTCATAAGTAACTGGACTCATAAATGTAAAATAATCAGTATACTGTTTGAGTATGGCCATATCAACCATATCAAAATTGCCTTCTTCCCCCGTCACGTTAATGAAAAATGTGTACAATATTTTTAATCTATAATATATCATTTTCCTGATGGCAGTAATGATATTTCACTACAAGAACTACCAAATACCCAATGTGGAAAAGTTAGCCTGTGAATCATTTCTAAATGAGTGGTCCAATTGTTAGTTCTTGAGGATAGCAATCCTTTTGATGACTTTAATATGCATGCTAGTTTAATCAATATTTACAGAATTAAATATAATGTATGAAGCAAAAGTACTGACATGAGCCTCTGGGTATAATGAGTACCTTCCTTCTCTGGGTCTACTTTATACATTTTAGGATCTTGAGCAAAAGAGCCCATTAAAGAGGGAGAGACAGGGCTTCCCTGATGGCGCAGTGGTTGAGAGTCTGCCTGTCGATGCAGGGGACACAGGTTCGTGCCCTGGTCTGGGAAGATCCCACATGCCGCGGAGCGGCTGGGCCCGTGAGCCATTGCCGCTGAGCCTGCGCGTCCGGAGCCTGTGCTCCGCAAGGGGAGAGGCCACAGCAGTGAGAGGACCAAGTACTGCAAAAAAAAAAAAAAAAAAAAACACACACACACACAAAAAAGAGGGAGAGACATACAAGAAGTGGCCATCCTATGCCTTGCTTAGGTATGCTGCATAGACTTGGCTGGAGATAAGGCCAGTGAGTAACTAATGCCAATGTTTGTAAAGCATCTACAACTCAACTGGAAGAAACTTGCAGAAACAGCTACAATCTGATCTCCTTATATGTGAAGTAGGATAAGCAGCAAAGATGGAATTTATTCAATACATATCACCCATGTTTCGATGAAAAATGTCATTTAAAAATGGTGTTCATCCCAGGGATGTTCAAATGGTTTTTATTTTAAAAAATTAGAGGAGTTGTAATAACAAGTTTGTGTGGGACTTACTAAATACTTTCAAATTGCTGAAATCTGAAATGATGTCCCAACTCTGTTTAACTAACATCTCTAAGATTGTTTGCTCATCTCAGAAATGAGAGGGATGGGCTTGAAAGCTATATGATTCTAGGATGAGAATATGCTGGTCTTAAAACTCCCTAATACCAAATTTTCACAAATTCCCTTTATCCTCCCATGCGATGTTTACACCCTTCAGACATTACACATAGATAGCCCTAACATTTGCAAATTCAGCAATGTTATCTTATTGTACCCTTCCTGCTTTCTACTTCATAAAACTTCATGGGCCCAAAGGTTGCTATGAAGTTACTCTCAAGACTTTGCTCTTCTCCTGGTAATTTAATCTTCTTTGTTCTTCCTCATAATTCAATTTTGTCGAACTTTTCTTCAGGGGGATTTAAAATTTACTACCATAACTACTTAATGGGCTGCTTTGTGTGATAAGGGGATAAAAAATTTACTTTTGGGGACATGTGCTGACTTCCTCATGGGTACCATCTAGTCTGCTTCCTGCTGACCTCAGGATTTTGTAACTTCAAAATTTTAATGGTTTCTAAAACGTGAGGAATTTATAACCTCTTACTAAAGAGTCACCTGCAAAGTGTGTCACAATGGGTACTGTATAATAGACGTTACTCATGTCTTTTTTTCTTTAAATAAATTTAACCCCTCGATTTTTGAAATGATTGACTTTCCCATTAATTATTTTGATTTAATGTATACTAAAATAAAAATAGTTTGCAGCTAGATATACAACTATGGTTATTTAGTATACAGTTACTGCTTATAAAATACCAATAGATTTCTGAAGGAATATGAACAGTAGGACCCATGGGACACACCTAATTTGCTCTGCACCTCTCTATGTGCCAGGTATCAGAAGAATTCATAAGGAGATACAAAAATGTATTGGGTACTGCATAAATCTAAGTGTAATATGACATAGAGTGATAGAAGACAATTAATACATTCTGTGGCAATAATAATTTTTACCATGGGTGAGAGGGAGAAAGGAAAATTTTAATTGGGCCTTCCTTGAAGAAAGAAAAAAAGATTTGGTAGGCAGAGATGGCTGTTAGATAGGAAGGGCATTTTAGAATTAGGAACAGCAAAAACTGTGAAAATAATTTACTGAGACTAAAGTTTAGACTATATTATTAACAGTAAGTGCTGTTAGTTGCAGTAATAAACAACCCTAAAATCCAAATGGATGAACACAATAACATTTATTTCTTTTTTATATCACAATGTAAGGTGGGTCACCATAGGATTTCTGCTTCATGTGCCTTCAGAGACCAAGGCACATTCTATGTGGTGACTCAGCTGTCATTGCCCAGGAGCCTTGGAAACTTTCAGTGGATTTTCCACATCCAACTAGCTTAGCTTATAATCAGATACAATATTACATACATGATTGAGTGAGAACTTATAGGGGTCATGACCAGAAGTAGTTCACACCACTTCTACCCACCTTCCCTTGGCTTGAACTCGGATGTGCTCCTTCACTCAACAGCACAGAGGCTGGCTGGTGTTGTGTGTCAGTGTGCTGAGGATTAGAGTAGAACTCAGATACTGATGAGCACAGCATTCTGTGTCACAGTGCATTCATTCAGAGGATAGATATTTAGTTGAAGAAACCAAAAACACATTCTAGGCAGATCATGGAAGGGATTTAGGATTCACTCTGCAGGGTATAGATATAAATGACCACTGCCTAAAAGAAAAAATAAACTATGAGATCTATTTCTCTCAAGTATACCTAAATATTTTTTTGCTTCACTTCAGGCAACAAAGATTTAAAAAAAAAAAAAAAAAAAGGAGAAGGGAACCAAGCTATTTTTAGAGCATCATCAAATGTATATACACTTGTGAATGTGCAAGTTTAAGGCATTCATGTCATTAGACAAAAGGCATTGAAATATAAGGTGCATTGGTGTGAAACCTTGGTATTTAGATTCCAAGGTGATTTATTTTCATAGGGTGTATATGAAATTGTAAATGGGTGTAAATTGGTGCCAGAATGTGAGGCATGGAGGATTGCAACTCTCCTTAGAGTGGATTCAATAATCCTGCTGTTTAAAATGCTTAATTTAATTGCAAGATTTGGTTAAAAAAAGGGGAAGCTTCACTTACTTGTGAGGTGGTACACATCTGTCAATAATTCTATACCAGTAAAGCTGCTTCTATTTGAAATAAAAAAAGATTTCTGGATAATGATAGGACACAGATTCCATAACAGAAAGAGACAGGTTGAATCTTTTGACACAATCGAATCAGCTGCAAGACTTCCTAAGAGGAGGAGGATGAGAGGACAGAAGAGTGAGCTAAACCAGGAGAGAAGCACAAGAAGAAAATTCACACTATTTCTGCTGTTTTCTGTAAGTCTCTCTCCAGTCTTCAGTGTAAGAGGAAAGAGTGTCTAGTCTGTAACCAGTTTACTGAATGAGCCAGACTTCATAAGGCATAAGCAGAAGACAGCTGTGATTTCTCTCAAACCACTGCTTCAAACGTGCTCTCTTGCTGTCTGTACTAGTCAGGGATCTCCAGAGAAACACACCAACAGGATGTGCATATAGAGAAAAAGAAAAGTTTACCTTATAGAATTAGCTCATATGACTATGGAGCCTGGTGAGTCCCAATCTGCAGTGTGAACCAGCAGGCTGGAGACCCAGAGACAAGCCAATATTGCAGTTCAAGTCCAAAGGCTATTTGCTGCAGAACTGACTCTCGCTCTTGGGAAATCAGTCTTTTTGTTCTATTCTGGCCTTCAACTAATTGGGTGAGGCCTACCCACATTATGGAGGGCATCTACTTTACTCAAGGTCCCCCGATTTAAATGTTAATCTCATCCAAAGAACAACCCCACAGAAACATTCAGAATAATGGTTTGACTACGTATTGGGGAACCCGTGGCCCGGCCAAGTTGACATATCAAATTAACCATCACATTCCCCTTTCCTACTCCTTGCAACCGTTGATAGTTTACAGCCATTTTGAGTTCTAAAACATTCTAAATTTTAGGCAGTAAAAAATCCAGTTTAAAGTTCAATTTCAAATTCTCCTTTCCCTAATTTGAGTCTGACTAGTGTTTGTGGGACCACAGAAAGGAAGTGAGACAAGTAGGAGATGAGCTGTCCTTTTATTTTCCTACTTTCCCACTCTTCCATTTTCCATTCTTTAGAAATCACCTTCCTGTCCCTTCCCCACATTGCTAAATCCCCCTCCGCTTCTTAGGAATTCCTGCTAAGTTATCTAGAACCTATACTTAAAGCGAGGCTGTGGGGATATAGCTATTTCTCTTCCTCCACTTTACCACGTTAGCCTACAATTTGCAATAACAGTCTAGTTATTATTTCAAATATTGTTACATATATTACCACACAGTTATTGCCAACTAAAAATTGTCACTTGCCATTTGGTTCTACAAGAAACAAGTCACTAGCCACTGTAGTCGCTGACCTTCAACACACCCTGAAGAGTTCAAGGTGGAGATCAGGAATGAGGCACTCTGTGCTCTGGGAAAAACTTTCACGTTGTGCTTTTTTTTTTTTTTTTTCAGTTGACATTATACACACAGCTGCGCGCTCACTCTCACACAGACACATACACACAACACCACTCTCTAGAAGTCTTTTTTTGGAACAGTAGGTGATGCATAAATAACTTGCAGAAGAACGCAATCTTTGGAAGTGAATCCATACCATTGATACCATCCCTGCTTGGATAAATCCCAATTACAGCATTATTTCATACCAGCCGGAAACTATTAAACACTGTGTAGCTCATAAAATTTCTTTTAATGCAAAGACCCAATCAATCATGTCATATTTCTATCACACGTTGCACATAATTCTATATTATTATATCACCACTTCTGTATGAATGGAATGATGAATCCAAAGTAGTAACAAATGCTATGAATCATGCTGTATGAACTGTAATCCTATTCAATAGTCGAATAAATAATTTAGATTGATTTAGAATATTTTGCATATCTTTATCATGTGTTGCTAATAACTTTTATCAATTCAAAGGTAGATTAAAATATATTCAAGTCAGAAGGTCATGGTGATGGCCAGACTTAGAAAGACTGTCCCTTTTTACTCCCAACTACACTTAGGTGTGATTTTCCTCTCCTTATCTCTTTTACTACCAGTTGCCTCCGTGCTTAGGGGGAGATGTATTTTCTCTAAGATAGTGTCCCTCACATGTGAGTATCTGCATTATTCTTTTGCTGTTAAATTTGTCAATATAACACTTACTAGGTTCTGCACAAATTCAAAAATTATAAAGAAAAAAACTGAAAGACCCACATCCATTACTTGGATAAAACTTGGTAACAATATTAGATTTTTTAAAAAGGATCCCAAGGAAACTAGTAGAACAGAAAGTTGCAAAATCAAAATAAATTGATCCCTACCCCAATTTCTTAGGTCTCCCCCCCCCCGCCAAAGATGAGCACTTCTAGGAAGTGTAAGTATTAGTTCAGAATGTTCATTATGAAGCTGATCTTCTTGGGTTTGAATCTAAGCTCTTTTGCTTATTTCCTATACATATTCTAAAGCACTTTATTCTCTCAGTGCCCCATTTTTTTCATCTATAAAATAGGGGTAGGAATATAACCTACCACATAAGATTATTGTGAGGATTAAATGAGTTATTACATGAAAAGCACTTAGAACAATGTCTGAACTATATTGAATGCTTAAGAAATATGTCATTATTATAAATTATCCCAGTTAATATTTTTCTATGTTCTTCTAGAAAAATCATTATGGATATTGCAGTGTAATTATTCTTTTAAAATTTATACAAAATTTATATAGATGTCAACCTACTATATACATTGTTCTGTACTTTATATTTGTTCATTTAATGATATATATTGGAAACCTTTCCATATCAGTGCATAGAAATCTACCTTAATCATTTTCAGAGATGGAAGCATTCTATTATATGGAATTATTGACTGCATTGTATTTAGATAGCTCCTCACTGATATACATTTAAATTGCTTCCAGTTTTTTAATATTATGAACAATGCTTCAGTCAACATACTTATACAAATAACTTGATGTACTTTGGGAAATATGTCTACAAAGTAAATTCCTAGCTGTGTAATTGCAAGGTCAAAAGATATTCTCATAAATTTTTATAGATTAAAAAAAAATAAGTCCCACTGAATTATCACATGTAATTACATTTCCAAAAAACAATATGAAAATATATTTCTTACATGAAAGAAATGTTAAAATTCTACTGAAGGGCATAACAGAAGACCGATAAACAGAAAAATACACCTTATTTCTTGATAGAAAGGTTTAATATTGTGCAGACATTAACATTTCCTTATAAAAGTCTTAATTAAAATATTAATCAAATTTGTGGTAACATGAAAAAATAACGTTATATTTTAAAAGTTAGGATTATCTAGAAATATTATTTTTTAAAATGAAAGAAAAAAAATAGAAAGAAACATAAGTAGCAGGAAGGGAAGTTATTCCTGCCAAGAATCAAACGCATTAAGTGGTTATAATACTTGAGACAATAAGTTTGTATTGGAAGGGAAAACAAAAAATGGAGATCAATTTCACAGTATAGGAGAAAATATACTGGAACTAAATATATAGTATTTAGCAAACAATGAGCATAGCATTTCAAATTGATGAGAATGTTGTGGTTTTTAAAAAAAAATAATTGCTATTGCTTCAAATGCTAAATATTTGGAATATAATGAATCTGGATCCCTACTTCATTTATTGCATGAAAATCATCTTAGGTATGCAATTAAAATATGAAAATAAGAAATCATAAAACACCAGAGGAAAGTAAATCCAGATTTACTTACAAGACTAGAGCAGGGAAGGCTATGAAAGATGAGTACATTTTACTATATAAAAATTAGAAAATTGTGTAGAGTGAAAAACAGTATTAACAATCCTGAAAAACAAAGTTACATGTAAATACAAAGGGAAGCAATTAGTATTTTATTTTAGATTAGGGGAAAACATTGCTTCCTTTAAAACTATGCAATTCTAATTCTGAAATTCTAACAGGATAGAAGAAACATATTTATGGTAAAGACAACCTAGGACTACCACAAAAGTTCTGGCTTCTTGGACATGTGCTGTTATAGCAAACTTCTGTAATTAGCATAATTTTGTGAGTCACTGAATTCTTACACCTCCCCTGTAGGAACTGGGAAAGATCCAGCATACTTGCTCAATTCATTCAAATTTAAACTCTCTAATTTAAAGCATTTTAGGTCAGATTATGACCATTTCCAAAAGTTTCTACTTAACTTGCTTCATACATGCATGACATAAACAGATGCCATTTGCATTTTTATGAAAAAAGATAGCTTCATTACTGCAAGAACATTACTATTGTTATGGCCACCAGAATCAGAATGCATTTGAGTGAATGATGGCCCTAAAGGCCATCTGTTGGTTCAAACAAAATAAAAACCCTTGACCCTTTGTCTGAGAGTTCAGTCTAAAATGTTTCCTTTGCTGCAGCAGATGTATAATTATAAATACCAAATTAAGCACAAGCCAGTTCTTTGGATCCTATCAGAAGAAAATTTACTGAAGGAAACAAAACATATTTTGGAAAAAGAAAATCAACATGTTTCTTCTAAAATGAGAGAGTTGAGATCAAAATGAAATGTTTTTTTAGATTAAATTTTTAAGCTATAGCCTTATTTTTTATTATTATTTTATATCCACTTTATGAAGACCCTGTAGGCGTCTAAAGCCTGAATCAGCTTTTATGAAACAACGTATCAAACTGAGATGCTCTCAGTGGGCAGATCATTTGAAGCCGGTGCTGCCAGAGGAGACACTGGTCTTTTTAGAAACGTTTGCATTTTAGAAAACTCAGTTTTCCCACCGGACCACCAATAAATGTGAAGTCTTCAAAACTTACATCTGACAGAGGAAAAGAAAAAGCTGTTGGATGTTTGAGGTCTTTCTTTTGTATGTGGGGAGGGGAGGGAGAGGAGTGATGGTGGGAAAAAAAAAAACACATAATAATTTATAAAGAAAGAGTCCTAGTCTCAACTTGTATAACAAAGTCTAAAGAAGAAAGGTGCTCTGTTGTGAACAAATGGGCAAGTTTGCCATTCTGGGTTAATTGTGCACATATATTGGTTTAAATGATTTATGCTTTGCTCAGTGATAAAAGTTTAATTATTAGAAAAAGAAATAAAGAAAAGAAAATCAACAGGCAAGGACTATAAAAAGTCTTGGGTCTGTATTGTCACTTCAGGTACTTGCAAGGCAGTAGGCTGACACCATCCATATCGATCACACTTCCATTTATTGAATGTTTATTGAGTGTCAGCACTGTTCTAACATGCCTTATATGTGTTGAATCTTCATCAAAACCTGTGAGGCTAGCATTACTACTAACCCCACTTTACTACTCAGAAAACAGAGGCATGAAGAAGTTGAGGAACCAGCCCAAGATTGCAATTTGTAAGTTGTGGAGCCTGAATTCAAAAGGAAGTCACCTTCTTCCAAATCCTGAGCACTGCTTAAGACCCTCTGTATGGAGCCTGCAACATGACTGATTTATTTATTCTTACTCTACTGGTATTTGTTCCTTTAAAACTATTTTAACGCCCCCAAATTATCTAGTAGCCTTGTAAACCTCAAATTCAAATTCTCTCAGAATTTCTGCCAATTCTATCGTTTAGTACGACATATATCTATAGTTGTATAAATAAAAGAGTGCAATTTCTACTTCTAAGATTCACATTTTACTTCTCAGCCTCAGTCTGGGAATGTTTAACCTGTCCCCTTCTTTGGGGACTTTTGATATAAGAGGACATTTACATATTGTTTAATATCTACAGTATCATCCGTTATGGTACATATAATCCACTTAGCGCCACCACATACCTTTGCACTGAGAGCTCTTGCTTGGTAGCATGATGAGAACATTATTAAGAAAAAAAAAAAAAAAGGAAAGAATGCTAAGCTCCTTAACTCACATCCTCTGGTTGGCAGAAACATGCTTTATTCACTCCTATGTCAACAAGAGTGCCTAAAACTGTAACGGTTTTCTGTCTAACTTTTTAAAATAATTAGTCCAGAGAGGACACTTAGCTGGGTGGTCGAATGCTGGCTGTGTTTTACAGCAGAGTGTTACGGCTAAAGTATTCTGATTACTTTAGTATAGCTGTGTCAAGTGACAAGTGATCTTGCTACTTTACATCTTGAACAGTGGTGCTACAATAACATCTTGGTCGTTTGTGCTTCTTAGAGATGAGCTAAATACTATGCCCTAGAGTGTGGGAAATCGTTAAGAACAATTTTATTTGGAATGTACACTTTCTCCCTCCATTTCCTTCCTTTTCTTTTTCTTATTTTCCTACCCCTGCAGCTTTCTCTATCATCCTATTCCCAGCCCCAACTCAACACACTAAGAAGACTTCAAAGAGGAATCTAACGGTCAGATGTCTAGGTCTACCACTTAATAGCTGTGTGATATTGGGCAAGTTCCTTAACCTCCTGAAGCCTCAGTTTTCTTTTCTGTTCCATCTGGGTAATTTTGTATTTCCTCAATCCTAAATTGTATCCTAAATTTCTCTCACATTTTAACATTATTGGAAGCGGGATTCATCTTAGAACTACTGAACATTTAGTGTAAGCATACTATTTTATTTGTCTCTTACATCTATTTTAACACCAGTAACACACTAAGTTGATAAGTGCCGTAAAAAAGAAGTAAAACCATGCAAGGGGGTAGAGACATTGTGGTGGGAGCTATTATCTTAAATAAGGTAATCTGGGAATACCTCCCTAAGCAGGTGCCAGTTCAGGAGAGCCCTGGAAAAAAAAAGAACAGAGGCAGAAGAGATCTGGGGGATGATTCGGTACATACTAGGATTTCTCAACCTCAGTGCTATTTATGTTTGGAAATGGACAATTCCTTGTTGTGTGGGGCTATTCCAGGCAATGGTTAGCAGCAATCCTGACCTCTACCCACTAGATGCTAATAGCACCTTCCTTGTTGTGATAACTGAAAATGTCTATAGATACAGCCAAGGTGGGCAAAATCACCGCCAGTTCAAAAACACAGCTCTAGACAGAGGAAATACTAAATGCAAAGCCCTCGAGCTTGGCACGTTCGCAAATGGAGACTAGGGTGGTTAGTGCTGAAGCAGCAAGAGAAGGCTCTGTAGGAGAGGTGGGCAGAGACACATCTTGCATATAGTATTATGGGCCATAATAAAGAGGCTGTATCTCACTGTCATTTGAGGGAAAGCAATTGTTGGTTTTGAGCAGAGAAAGAGACTATGGTTTCATTTATTTTTCCTTCATCTGTTCCTTTATCCCTTCTTTCCTTCTTTCTTTTTCTTCTCACTCTTTTATAATAATCCATCTGACCATCAATATCAAATTAATCTGTCTTAACATCAATCTATCACACCCAAAACTAAGCATTTACTACACCAAAATCTTAAAGGGATTAATTTTTATAATGAATATAATGAGGACAAGAAAATATCTAGACTTACGGAGCTGTGTGATGATGGTTACATGAAGATGATTCAAGGGAGAAAGAAGATGTGGATGGAGATAGAGAGATAGTTAGACTACTCTTTGGAAAAGGGAAAGCTTTTAGCAGGATTTTTAGTTTTTCTTTTAACGAGTGGGAAGATTTAAGGAAAGAGTGAGTATTGGTTCTTTGTGATGTGCAATGTGAGCCTCTCTGCTGCCTTTTAAAGAAAACATACAGGTGGGAATGTAAATTGGTATAGCCACTATGGAGAACAGTATGGAGGTTCCTTAAAAAACTAAAAATAGAACTACCATACGACCCAGCAATCCCACTACTGGGCATATACCCTGAGAAAACCATAATTCAAAAAGAGTCATGTACCAAAATGTTCATTGCAGCTCTATTTACAATAGCCAGGACATGGAAACAACCTAAGTGTCCATCAGCAGATGAATGGATAAAGATGTGGTACATATATACAATGGAATATTACTCAGCCATAAAAAGAAACGAAATTGAGTTATTTGTAGTGAGGTGGATGGACCTAGAGTCTGACATACAGAGTGAAGTAAGTCAGAAAGAGAAAAACAAATACTGTATGCTAACATATATATATGGAATCTAAAAAAAAAAAAAAAAAAGCTCATGAAGAACCTAGGGGCAAGACGGGAATAAAGACACAGACCTACTAGAGAATGGACTTGAGGATATGGGGAGGGGGAAGGGTAAGCTGGGATGAAGTAAGAGAGTGGCATGGACATATATACACTACCAAATGTAAAATAGATAGCTAGTGGGAAGCAGCCGCATAGCACAGGGAGATCAGCTCGGTGCTTTGTGACCACCTAAAGGGATGGGATAGGGAGGGTGGGAGGGAGGGAGACAAAAGAGGGAAGAGGTATGTGAACATATGTATATGTATAAGTGATTCACTTTGTTATAAAGCAGAAATTAACCCACCATTGTAAAGCAATTATACTCCAATAAAGATGTTAAAAAAAAAAAGAAAACATACAGCAAAGATCTATATCCTTCATGGCTTTTGTATTTAGGTTCCTTTCTTTTTTGATCTACAAAGGAGCAGGCAAATCTCAAGGCACTTTACCTATATTGGGGATGTCTGTCTGCCTATATCTATCTAACTATCTACCTACCTATCAATCTTATCCATTGTTTTTCTTGATATCAACAGCAGTGCAAAGAGAAACTTGTAGATTTTAGTAAGTGAAATAATGATCCTATGTTATAACTGCAATAAAAATGAATCTTACACTGTACTTTTAATTACTCCATTCTAAATTTCTTATGTTTGAATATATAATTTAATGGCTGATTAAACTGTTTTTATATTTATAATAAGCTTTTATTGGAAACTACTGATTCTCAATCTTGAGTATACAATGGAATTGCCTGGAATACTGGGGTTCTAACCCCAGAGAGCTTATCATAACTAGTGTGTGCTGTGGCCTGGGCATCATTTTTTTTAGCTCTCCAGGTGATTTTAATGCACAGCCTCAGTTAAGAACCACTGAACTTATCCTTGTAGCACAACACATAGAATTTTATAAATGCTCAATAAAAGTCTGGTGAATGAATCAAGATAATGATTCTTAAATTTTTCACACCTTCCTTGTATTTTTTTTCAAATCCTTTTCATTAAATAAGAGAAACATATGAAAACACATTGTAAACCATAAAGAAGGATATAAATCTTTTCTTCCTTATCTATACTTTCAATAATGTATTATTGAAAAATGCTTTTAATTTCAATAATTATTTATTTTTGTTTTGTTTTGTTTTGGCAACTCCTTTCCTTTATTTCTTCCCCTTATAAAGGGTAATTCGAGTTCAGCAGCATTCCTTTTCTGCCCCCAAGTCCCCAGCCAGACTAGAGACTGCAGGCACCAAATCCTGGGTGACAGCACAGGCCTCAGAACTCTCCTCTAGCTCTGAGCTGTACCAGCTGTTCAGCATCTGTACAGATGAACCGGTTTGCAAGGCAGAAATAGAGACACGGATGTAGAGAACAAACGTATGGACACCAAGGGGGGAAAGTGGGGTGGTGGTGGTGGGGATGAACTGGGAGACTGGGATTGACATATGTACACTAATATGTAAAAAAATAGATAACTAATAGGTCAGCATTAAATCCATCAGAAAAGAGTAGCACCACTCACAGACCAGGGCAGCAGCTGGGCCTGAAGCTTTGAGGTGGACCAGACACAGGCTTCTGAGTGAGGACAGTCTCAGACAACTGTCCACATGAGCTTGGCTGGAGTAATTTCGGTAATTATTTATTTATTTTTTTTTATTTTTTATTTTTTGGCGGTACGCAGGCCTCTCACTGTTGTGGCCTCTCCCGCTGCGGAGCACAGGCTCCGGACGCACAGGCCCAGCGGCCATGGCTCACAGGCCCAGCCGCACCGCGGCACGAACCCACGTCCCCTGCATCGGCAGGCGGACTCCCAACCACTGCGCCACCAGGGAAGCCCCTCGGTAATTATTTAAAATGAGTCTGCCTTTAATGACCATACCATACCACTAACTAGATTATGTCTATATGTGAAGGAAACTGGTTTCACATGGAAAATTTCATTCAGAGGAGCAAAGTAATGTTGATATGTTGTAAGTCTCTAAACAGTTTCTGCACCAGGAAACTTCCAAATAAAGTGTTGGCTGTTCCAATAATGGCATTGGATCATTTTATAGTATGACTATTACAACAAGCTTATTAATATTTCTCCATAATTGAACTGAGGCTTACAATAATGCGACTAATAACACTATTAAAAAGATTTAAAACTGCTGATTATTTGGGGCTGGATACAGATTTTACAGGAGCACTACAAATGCAGCCAACTAGCGTTGGGATTCACAGCAGCAGTTGTGAACGTGAACTAGCCATTTGTTTTCTGGCCAATCTGATTTAGGTGTAATTTATAATAGAGTAATGAGTCTTACCACTTCACATCCTTTTCCAAGTCTCTTTTCTGGCTGAAGGACAAAATATTTCTATAAAGATGTCCAATATATATTAGCAAACTTGAAAAAACAGCAAGTGGTTGAAGAAATATGACATCCCAACTTTTATTTAATAAATATATATACAGAGATGTTGATATATAAAATAGTAATGAACGGTCATTACCTCTGCCTTGTGAGATTATGGTGAAATCAAGATTTTTTTTTGCATGAACTTGTTACTTTTTACATGTATGTATTATTTTTACAATCAAGATATAATGCAGATATAAAAATCAAATCCAGGGCTTCCCTGGTGGCGCAGTGGTTGAGAGTCCGCCTGCCGATGCAGGGGACACGGGTTTGTGCCCTGGTCCGGGAAGATCCCACATGTCGCGGAGCGGCTGGGCCCGTGAGACACGGCCGCTGAGCCTGCGCGTCCGGAGCCTGTGCTCCGCAACGGGAGAGGCCACAACAGTGAGAGGCCCGCGTACCGCAAAAAAAAAATCAAATCCAGATACCACAAGCTCACAAATAAAGTGTTCTTGTTCAGCACAGTGGTATATAAGAAGTTCCAATACACTTTCTTGTCTGTTTTTTTTTAAGAATATACTATTCTATTCTGGTAAAATGTAAACATACAAACCAAAGAAAAACAAATGAAAAACAAGTTCACATGTTCTTAATTTCAATGTGGTCCTCAAGAAAGTATTCAGCTACTGCTGCTTCAGTTAAAAGTTTTTGGTGAGAAATTGTCAGATAAGATTGAAAAAATCTGAGGATGGAGGGGAAGAGTCTTAGAGAAGTATCTACTTTTAAAATGGATTTCTAATACATCAGTGGTAAAGGAACTGTCTTGCTGGCAATTGCATGTATTTGCCTTTCACCCCAAGGAAATAACTTACTTACTTGTTCACCTGGAATACCATGTAACACGTTTCTTTTCATTTGGCTTTTAAAATATATATTTTAATGTAACCGCATGTCACCATTTAGCCTTCACTATTTTCCTTTAATGAATCCTCAGAAAATGAGTGATTATGACCATGAATGCTTAAAAAAAAAATGTTCCATGCTTTCAGGCTCTCCACTTTGACCATAATTTTGGCAATAGAGATAAAAAGTGCTCATCTCTAATAACATTCTTATTAATGTCATAGAATTTCTATGCCAATTCTTCTACTAGTCATGAATCTAGCTAATTACTTACTCATATTTCTATCACTACCTTTCCTGATTGCCTCTGCTAATTTTGATATTTCTTCAAATCTCTGTTTCATATAGTCATTCACTCATTTGTTCATCTTTTGTGGAGTACTTGTTCACATTAATGCCTGCATTTTGGTTCTGTATAGCATTGTTTTTTTCTATCACGTAAGTGGTGTTTATTTTGTACTGGCATAAATCTCAAAATGTACCATTTATGAGAGAATCACCAGTTGATTTTGTGGTTGGAAGAGAGACTCTAAGAGACATTTATATATGACTTATTTTAATTTCAACATCATAATACTATTTCTTGGGTCAACCAAGTTGTCATTTCCATTACGACAAAAATTATATCTTAGATGTCTTATATTCTTTTAGTGCTTTGGCAACATCCTCAACCCACTGTAGCTAATCAATAAATATTTGATTCATCAGTAAATTAAACCTACTTTGTAAACACATATCAAGAAAATTGTTTCTCATTATCTATCAAGACTGTGAGTAGAGGAGACGTCCTCTGGAGAAAAGCATTATGAATCTTGTGAAAGAATAGTGACGACACAGGCCCTGGGGTTCAGATAATAATCTAGTTACAAGATGCTAAAAAAGTACCTACATTTCTGGTGCTTCCATGTGTGAAATAGATACCACCACCTGACCTGACTCAGCTCAGGAGGCTGGGTTTGAGGATTTTCTGAAGTTCCTTCCTATTCCTAGATATCAGACTCTACAAATCCCTCGTAGTAATAGCAACGCATCAGACTCCTTATGTGCAATTGGCAGTTGTGCTTCATCTTTATCCTGCCCGTATGTAGTAGTGGAATATTTTTCCCTGAAACAGGCAGTGTACCAAAAAAGCAGTCTAATAAATCTGTAGGCAGGATGCCATTGAACTAAAGATAAAGAATTCTTTAATGATCTTAATCAAGAGAGCTTATCTGTGATGTTCACTGAACTTTAATGTAAAACCCATAATTGAAAGCTGAGGATATGAGTGAGGAAGCTTCCCATGCTGATCAAGCCTGAAGCCAATATGGCCAGTATGACAGTCTGCTGGATTCCATTTTGAGTTTGTGCCTCAACAGATAATTTGACCTGGACCAAGACAGGGCAAGAAAGGGAATGAGCATGGAGCTATGCCGCAGATATTTTTGACACTTTATAGAAAGTGTTAATTATTTTATTATAAATTATATGAATTAATATCAGGGGCATTGTACGTGCCTACAGTGGGAACAATGTATATGTATTACCTCTAATCTTGCAACAGAAAAGCCTTTTTGGATATAAAATGTGTTTAAAGAAATTGATGCTCACTGAGAATAAGTATATTGTGCAAATTCCTGTAGCTTTTCCAGTGGCAGAGTTGAACTCAAACCCTAGTTCCAATGATTATTTGCTTCCCCATGACTGTGTGGATCCATGCTCCTGACTGTTTTCTCTGAATTTGGTGACATGTTTTAATAAAATAAATAATTCCTATACTTCATTGTTTTATAAATTGAAATAGATATTCTATTTGCTTTGTGATGTCAATCTGTTACAGGTTTGCAGCACACTGTTTACAACTAATTTTTCATATTCTATCTTATTTGATTACCATAACAATGTGGATATGTGATGTAGAGATTTTATTTATAAATGTGAGAAAAGTATGACTTGGAGAGGCCATGACACTGGCTTAAAGTCCTAAAGCTATTAAGTAGCAAAGTAACACTGCCGTAGTTTTCCAGTGTTGTGTAGTACATTACCATAAATGTAATGGCTAGAAACAACGCCTACTTTTTAGCTCACAGTTCTGTAGTTCGGAGGTCTGGGCACAGAGTGACTGGGATCTGAGTCTCACAAGGCTGAAATCAAGGTGTCAGTGGGGCTTCATTCCTTTTGGCAGGCTCTGGGGAGGAATCTGCTTTGAAATGCATTGGGCCAATTCAGTTACTTCTGGTTGTATAACTGAGATTAAATTCTTGTGGGTATGGGAACCACATAAATGGGAACTGAGGTCCCCATTTCCTTCCTGGCTGTCATCCTCCAGCCTCTCACAGATCCTAGAGACCACCTGCATTTCTTGTTATGCGGCCCTTTCATCTTCAGCCAGCAACTGAGAACTTCTCCCAACAAATCCCCCTCGTGCTTCTAAAGCTCTTACTTCCTCTACTGCTGGTCTCTAGACTCAGATCTAAAATGATTAGGCCAGGCCCTCTTGGATAATTTTCCTGTCTTAAAACCAACTGTGCAATAAATATAATGTAATCATTGGAGTAAAATTCATCATATTCACTGTCTCTGGGATTATTCATAGGGGGCAGGGAATAGATGGGGCCTTCTTAGAACTCTGCCTATAATAAGCACTAATACTCACATATTGGTAAAATTAGCATCATGGCTCTGTCATTTACTAACCTCATGAAGGATTATACTTCTATAAGCTATTGCCATTAGGCATGGCTATGCCACTTACTTTGGCCAGGGAACTATGAGCTGTAGTATCATATTACTAGTTGGCAGCAGAAGCTTTGGATGACCTTATGTGTTTTTCCAGAGTTCTTTTCCCCCGATAACAAGGCCAGCATATCCCAGCTATAAGTTGCTTTTTCATCGTGGGCCCTGGAATAAACAAGGCTTATGGAGAACAGCCACAGAAGATCTGCAGCATATATCACGGGCAAGAAATCAACCATCCTGGTTGTTGGCTACTGATACCTTGGAGGTACTTGCTACCTCAGCATAACCTTGTTTAAAGGTAACTGATATAGAAATTGGAGCTTAAAAGTGAGATAGCTATAAATAATAAAGAAATATATAAAAATAAAGTAAAATTTGGCATTAGTTTTGTAGCAGCTGGCAGTGGCATGGAAACTCAATAAATATAGGAGTCTGGAAAGATGGTGAAAATGCTACCTAATTTCAAGACCAAAAGAAAACTGAGTGATATGAATTAATCATGTATATATTTTTGAGTCTCAGTTTTTACATCTATAGCATGGGATACTACCTCTACTTTAACTCCAGAGTTATGATGTTTTTTTTTGAACGTGCAAAATATAGCTCTATTCTTTCAGTTCCTGAAGTATGTCTAATTAGAAGCACTAAAAACAATTAATTTTTCTAAACTATAATCAGTTTAGGAATATTAATAATGATAATATCTTATGATCATTAGGATCTTATTATGTAACAGATACTTTGCTAAACAACTGAGTATGCCTTTTCCTATTTGATTTTCACAACTATCTTGCAAGGATATAGATAAAGGATAGCTTCCTCAGGCTCACAATTCTAGTCTGAAATTTGGCCCACATTCTTTTATCCCAAAGCCCAACTCTTAGTTCAAATTTTTAATTCAAATTCAAACTTTTCTACAACTCCTATCTCTAATATGGCAGACTTGCAAATAAAGAAGCATTCTAAAAGGCAACTTCAAAAGTGAAGATAAAATAATCATAATTTTTCAGAAAAAGACTTACGGTTTAGAGCCATAAATGTGATTTTTGAAGTGGTGTAACCCATAAGATCATAGGCTTTTTGAAGACAGACCCCATTTTTCCTCCTTGGAACACTATCTTGAAGTAACTCTCACATCCTTTCCTCATCCTGCACATCTCATACTTAAGTTCTTGCTATTTTTCTCTGCCACAAATGGTCTCTATTTTCTGTATCGCTTTTTGTTAAAATCTGAGGCATCCCTTGACATTCATTTCTAAAGCTTCCTCCTGCTATATCTCTAAATATACTCACTTTCCTTTGAGCTCCCACAGCGCTTGGAATTTCTCTTTTGGCACTTAAGGCACCTTGGGTAAGTGGAACAGAATGAAGACTTTGAAGTCACACTGTGGCCAATCCCCTGCCTCCGCCTTATTAACCATGTGCCCATTTTTCAAGATTATTTTAAGCCTCCAAGACAAGGCCCGAGTCCCACAATCAGAACATCAAGTTAGCTCAACATCTGCAACTCATTCACAACCTTAGGTCCGAAATGCCTGTGGTGACATTTTCTCGTGTATCGCCCCACTTGATTCTGAATCCACGTCCCTTCTCCGAGCTTCGGCTCCATCTTGCTCCTTAGGCATGATCTCACTGGGCATCACTTCATCTACACTGCATTTCCTCCTTGACTCCAAGTAGGATCACTTACCAGCCACCAGCCCTGCTTTTTCAGAATCTAAGTGAACATGTTGCTCAGACTCACCCAGAGTTCCCTCCTGGGGGTGGCACTTATTCAACACACACCAACTGGAATGGTGACTTGGTCAAGATAATGACCTCTTTTGAGTCTCAGTTTCTTCAATAATAAAATGTGTAAAACTCCTTGTTAGTGTGATTTTGAGGATTCCATAAGACAGTGCATGCCAAGCTCTTACCTCGTGCTTTGCATACAATAAGTGCTCATTAAATATGAGCTTCTTTTTCCCTGCTCTTAGTCTAGCCTGTATTAAAGCTAGTTGCTTCACATACTCTATACCATGTGTCTCTCTCTTATCTCATAAAATGATATTAAGTGCCTCTAAGCTAGGTCCCAGGTATTATTAATCTTCATATCTGCTACAGTGCTTAGACTGTTATTTTATATTACTGAATTAAATTTATTGCAGCAGATACTATATGTTTAGTAGCACAAGTGAGTGTGAAGAAGCATAAGGCTTGGCCTGTGCTGTCTTAGTAGTTAGAGTCTGTTGGGATTTTGAATTGTTACAAATAACAAAATGACTAATTTAAGAAAATAGGTTTAAGGGACATTTTTGAAGTACAGAGAAGTGTTGTAGGCATTCAGGGTAGTAATATAATGATAATGATTAAGATGATCATAAAAGGTTTAACAGAGTAATAAGAGCACTGGCCAGAACCAATAGAAGTTTCAGTCATAATACAGATTTATGCAAAAAATAAGGAAGTGGCTAATTCATTTGCTTACTGTAACTAAAAAAATGTTAGGACTCTGCTTCAGGCACAGCTGAATCCAGGACCTCAATCTTATCTAACAGATTTTTCTTTTTCCATGTCTGTGATTGTCTCTCACCCACCCCTCCCCTCAGTTACTGTCATCCTTCAGTATCTGTAAGGGACTGGTTCCAGGACCCCTGCAGATACCAAAAGCCAACAATGGTTCAAGTCCCTTATATAAAATGGCATAGTGTTTGCATATAACCTACACACATCCTCCCATATATTTTAAACCATCTCTGAATTACTTATAATACCTAATACTATGCAATACTATGTAGTTAGTTGCCAGTGTTCAGCAAATTCAAGTTTTGCTTATTGAAACTTTCTGGATTATTTTCCCAAGTATTTTCAATCTGTGGTTGGTTGAATCCCTGGATGTGGAACCCAGGGATACAGAGGGTGGACTGTATTCTCAGAGGATGTTCCATAAGCAAAGAAAGATGGCTGTAAGTTAAGCTGCCCTACTAGAAAGAAAGAAGTCTTTCTGATGATGCCCACATTTAGGGAGGACCCTGACAGAGCCACATGCACATCTCTGAAAAACTTAGTCTGGTGAGAGGAAGGAGGCATTCTGAGGGCACAGCCCCACAGGCCCACTTGAACCATATGACCAGGGAGTCTGTTTGGGCAAGAGTGTTAGGGGAGCTGAGAAGACAAAACTGGTAACTTACCATTATTTAGGACTTGCGTCCTATCTTAAAGAATGAGCAGCAATGACAGGCCAGTGTTTTAGATGGGTAAAGCAACCAATAAAAAGGAAGAAAGCAAAGAAAGCTAACTCAACTTATTTATGAACTATTAAGCTGATTATACTGAATGGTGAGTTCAGTATAATTTAGTTTTTTTTACTAAAAACTGAGCCAAGGATTTGGAGGCAGGTAAAACATCATGAAGGAATCCCAACTTCACTATTTATTAACTGTTAGTTCTTGGACAAGACACTCTCCTATTAAGAACTTCAGTTTCTTGATCTATGAAATGGGGATAACACCATGCATATCATAGAGTGATTCTAATAATGCATAAGATAATGTATCTGAAGCTTCTAATGCAATTTCTCATGTTTAGCAGCATTAGTAAAAATTAATCAACAGCAGTATTATGATAATGATCCAAATCTGAGGGGTCTGTTTTGGGAAAACATAGGCACTGAAATGCACTGAAATGCAATCATTAGTTAAGAAATCACCCCCACCCCCCACCCCTGTTAGAGACAGTCACGGAGCTTCTGTTCTTCAGCTGGCACGGCACCACTCAGCTGGAAGGTCACCCTGCATTAGCATGAATGTCATTTTGCCTTCAAGTAGCAAAACAGTTTGGGAAGTCAGAGAGCAGAGAACCAAACGCAGTTTATAATCCACAACTCGGAATTTTGTTTTTCATCAGAATAATTTTAATCATAATCTCTTCTGGCTTTCGTTCGACATAGAAATTGGAAAGAAAAGGAGGAATGGGCATATTATTTAGTGAATCCTATTTGCCACGGCATTCACAGATCACCATATGTTCATCATATATATAAAACCTACTTTAAGCTCATTTTTGCACATATGCCCCCAAATTATTTCCACCTTATATATCTATATGACAACCCTAGAAATGTAGTTTTAACCTTTCCAGGGGTATAGCTTTAAACCTTTTACTGCTCTAAGCCTAATTTGTTTGTTTTTATTTTTCACACTTTTCTTACTGATGGCTTTTTGCCTATTATTTTTCAAGCAACCTGGACTGATTCTCCATGATAACTATTCTTATACCCTATGGTGAACAAATATATAAGAATCTGCAAACAATTAACAATTCAAAAAAAAAGCAGGTAACATTTAAAAAGAAGGTGACATTAAACGGAGCTGTGACTTAAAAATGAAATGTGAGTAAGAAAAGGAGTTTAAGCCTTTGTGTGAATTCTTATCTGTTGCCAATACAAACTTAAATTTGAATTTTCCTTCATTTTCATTCATCTCTAGAATATGTATATGTCTCAGTTTATCTAGAACACACATACTTCTCAAATTAATTTATCTAGTGTGCTCTTTAAATATAGGGAAAAAGAAAAAAAAAAAACTGTACTGTAGTCAGAATACATTGTTTACATTGCAGGCAACTGGCACATGGATTTATGTACATCCTGAGTCCAAAACAACAGTTATGTTGTTAGACTTCTACTTTATCTTTACAACATGGACTTGTCCCTTTCAGGAATCATAGAATCATCACGGCATTTAGCAGTCCAGTATTTAAATTATCTCTACAACACTTGAATCACATTCTATTTAGGAGGAAAGAGGAAATCAACTATTTTTTAAAAAAAATTATTGGCAAAGTTGTGGAATTTTCCCCTAATAATCTATGCAGTTTTAATTTAAATCTCATAAACAGGAAGCTCACTAAGTCAGATACCCCCAATGAAAGCCCAGATCATGTTCATTTCAGTAGGTCACAAAATCTCATTTTGGTAGACACGCATCATCTGCAATAATGCCTTGATTAAAGTGACCCTAAAGGGGCAAATGTGCATTTGGGCTTTGGAAATGTGCTGATCATTACTTCTGAAGAAGTGAAGCCATCAAGACTTTTACCACTTCTTCTCCCTCCCATAGATCTTTAGAGGGAAAATCGTGGTTAGTGGATATTCACGTTTAAAGAGAAATGGCAGGAGATAACAGCCACCAGAAGAAAGAAACTATATTCTAACCAACTTTTCCTGCATCTAAATAGCAAGCTTAAAACCATTAAACTTAATACTATTAAGACAGTAATATTTCAAAACACACATGTGCATGACCTCATTTAACTTTATCAAGAAGGTAGAAAATAGGTAGCAGTGTGAAGAAAGCAAGGCACAAGTAAGCCTGTGTCCAATCACACAAGTTTCTCCATTCCTAATCACATGAGATATGCTCTATGTCAAACGATATGTGCAGGACATTAGGATCCTGGGTTCCCTGTACTTGGTAACATTGACCAGTGGCCTAATAATCACTGGTGGACTAGGAAGCATTCAAGTACTCCTTTTTTTTTTTTTTTTTTGCGGTACGCGGGCCTCTCACTGTTGTGGCCTCTCCTGTTGTGGAGCACAGGCTCCGGACGCGCAGGCTCAACGGCCATGGCTCACGGGTCCAGCCGCTCCGCGGCATGTGGGATCTTCCCGGACTGGGGCACAAACCTGTGTCCCCTGCATTAGCAGGCGGACTCTCAACCACTGCGCCACCAGGGAAGCCCTCAAGTACTCTTTTGATAGTGATTGTTATAAAGGGTAAGAAGCACAAGTCCGGGAATGCCTCAGTTTGCAAATTCTCCTTCACTAAAATGTGGATTTAACAAGGGCAGTGACTAAACACTTAAACAATGCTTGGCACTTAGTGTGCACTCCATAAATATATGCTAAATGCTTCAAGAAAAGCTCCTCTTTTACACGTTACACTTACAGCCTTAAATCCCATAACCCATGGCAGTACATGCCTCCCTATCTACCTTAGTTTCTTCATCCAGCAGATCTGAATGCAACTGTGTGACTTTCCAAGACCACATGCAGAATATTATATGTTGTCGTAAGATTGAAATGAGATTAATTATGAATGAGAGCTGGTGAAGGACAACACAAGAAGCTACAGACTGAGCGAGTGACATTTTCACTGGACTCCTTGATTCCAATGCTGTACGTGGAAGAGGTGGCAAGATATACCACTTCTAAGCCCTGACCAACAGCAATGCTTAAATAACCAGCTTTGAAAGACTAACAACAGATTTTAGCCCTGCAACAGCATAACAATGTCACACACACACACAAAGCTGAAGACCCCATTGAAATATTTGCATCTGAGGTATCTTCTAAAAAGCAATGTGAGCACAAAAGATGCTACTGCTGCTCCAACACTGGAGCCTTTGATGTTCCCTCATTTTTACATCATAGAAGGAGCTCAAAGGGTTAATTAAAATTTAATGATATCTGCAGTACTTTGAAAAAGTTATGAACTTGGGCAAGATCAATCACTTTCTTGGACTGCCTGACTTCAAAGCCGACATTATGCAAAAGGAGAGAGGGGGGAAAACTGCTCCCATTCTGAACTGAATTCATAAGCAAGGATTTTCTCATTAGTGGTCTGTACATGGAGGAGATTCCAAGTTCAAACTAAAAAGAGGTGAGATGCCAAAAAGTGGTTAATCTGAATGTTAAGCCTTTGATGCCAATTGCATTTATGTTTGAATGAACACATTACCAGAAAGAGAAAGACCCCAAATCAGGAAATTTAGAATTAAGGGGGATAAACAGCATTTTTTCCCCTTTTCTTTATTTCTGCTTTTGGAATCATGTTTTGTTTGGCTAGATTTAGCAAAAGAACAAAGAAAACCAAACTTGTTTACTCATTCTCCGTGACATTCTGTAGAATGACATTTAAAACGGCTAATTTAACTTCTGTCAAAATGTAAACTTTGGGCTGTCTCACAGGTCTTTTCTTCTACTTGTGTCATTCTTGCCTAAGTTCCCTAACCATGATTTCACTCTCTCTTAGAGATTTATTTATTTATAACTATAAAGGGTGATGTTTCAACTAAAGGAAAATAAGTCTTTTTTCAGACACATGAATATGCTTCATTTGGAGTTATAGCTTGAGGTGGATATGGTCATTTCGGCATAAGTTATAAATGTAACAGAAATGCCCCTTTTGAAACAATTATGAATTGTCACTGAAAGCCAGAAAAAGTTCCCAACCTGGTCCTGAAAAGACCAAATCTAATCAAAAGCTGTTATCAGGTAACATCTTGCCTTAACATGGGGGCACCAAAGGTTTGTGGTGAAATAAGAAGGGCAAATTAGCAGTATCATATATTTGGAGGTGAAATTTAGATCAAGTTCCCAATCATCAAAGATTGAGAAAAAAAAAAAAGAAAAATAGTTCTATGTATTCTTAGCTGCCACACAGTGTTAATAGAAAAATCAAATCACAGACGTGCCACCAATTTGGGAAAAGTTGAAAATATGCTGGATTTCCTCCAATAACATCTTTCCCTCCAGATATCTCTTTCAAGATAGAAAAACAGGTTTTCTGAAACCTGAAATGGTCTGCTGAATTCTGTTGGAGACTCACAACATGATTATGGATTAGTTCAAAGGAAGGGCTTGGTGCACTGATGTTGTATATACTCGGGAAATTATCTTACCCTTACGAATGTACTCATTCCATTTGTAAACTGCAGAATCTCCCCTGGACTGTTACAGACCCAACAATTAAAAGCAGTCTACTGGCCACTCATTTTTAAAAATCTGATTAAATAAAACATATCCACTGAAGTAATATTTGGACTTTTGACTTTTTATTTGAAATTTTGATCTAAAGCAAGGAAAGAATGTCCTATGGTGACTCAAGGGGTAGAGGCAGGATGAGAGATTCAAATGCACAGAGAGGTCCTGCAGGTAACCAGCCTGAGCAGGCCACGTGTAGGACAACTCTGAGGGCCTGAGGAGCTGCCAGCTCAGTTAAAGTCTTTCACGTTTTTTAAATTTAAAATTGCCATCATCACCTAATAAAATACATCCAGTGGTGAGATTTAGCCAGCAGTCACCTGTTCAGAACTTCTGGACTACATTTGATTTGGGGGAATTGAATATAATTACTGTGGGAGATACAAACATTAATGCTCTCCAAATTATAAGAAATGTAACAAAACACTTCCCTCCTCAGATATTGTTTATCCACACCTATTCCCTGGCTCATATGGAAGCAATAGCAAGTTTGCTTTCAAATATCCATTCTTCATAATCTCAGAAAAAAAAAAAAATTCCCTAGTACTATACTTCTTAAGTTTCCACCTTTTGCTGTTGTTGTTGTTTTTCTTTCTTAATTAAAAAAACACAATAGCTCACCTCTTCCTTTCCTTTTGTCCCTCTTTCTTAACATAGTAAAGAAAGCATGAGTGACTACTGTCCTTTACCATTTTAATTTTCTCTCATTTCTGAACATTTTTAACCTGTCACATAATACATAGTAAAATGATATATTAGGCAAATGCACTATGAAAAAATAGCATAGAGTAAACATGTCACAAGTTTGACAGATTCAGGGTGGGAGGAGGAGATGTCAGTATATAGGTTATAGTTTTAAATTCGATGAAAAGGGTAGACCATGCTGAGAAGGTAATATTTACGTAAAGACCTGAAGACACTGAATAAGTAAATGAACATCTTCTCCTTGAATGAATATTCAGAAGAGCATCCCAGGCCAAAATAGCCATGCAAAGCCCTAAAGGGGTGAATGGCTGGCCCGAGTAAGACGAAGAAAGAGGCAGCTGTGTGCAAGGAGAGATTCAATGCATCAGGATTCTGTACCAACTGCCATTTCAATGCACTTTTAGCAGAGCTATTTGATATAGTCCTGTTAGCTTCCTCTATTTGCCCTGTCTTTCCATCCATATAGTATTTTTCCATCTCCCTACCTTACCCCTTTTCTTTCTTTCTTACATTTTCTCTATTATGAATCTCAAATACAGTGTCAAGGTTACATCTCCTTTTTAAATCATTTTTGTTTTACTTCTATGAAGAAAAGTATCAACATAGAACAATGCCTAAAAACAAACAAACAAACAAACAAATCCAGCAGGACATCTTGCTAATGATACAGAACATAATAGCCTTCTCATCTTAACACACTCGTTTAGGAATCCTTGAGGGGTTGATAAGTATTGATTATAATGCATTGCCAAGCCATACTTGAACTCTCAGTTTGGGGTTCATTTCACATTCCTTCCTGTTGGTATTGTTTTTGTACTCCAAATTATAAAGTTGTCAAATGAAGTGGCTCCAAATTTCACTGGAGAAGCGGGGAGAGGAGAGAATTTTTATTGAATTCTTCTTAAAACTATTGGCTCATTGTACATTATAATTTCTTTCTTGGAATCACCTGCCTCCATCTTGAACAGGAGAGAAATAGACTCTAACACTTTGACAAGCTAAGTACTTGAATAATGATTTCACTTCTCACTCAGAATAAATTAGCTGGATGCTTTTGAAGCTACTTTGTTAATACCACTTCCTACCGCATATTTCATGAAAAAAGAAAATGCAAGCCACTTCAGTAGTGACCATTTATGATTCTCTTCCAATTCCACAGTATATTTTCCCAGTTTGCATATGTCTCTTTCTGTAATTAAGAAAATAATATTTTGATTCTAAGTTTCTGACATGAGAAAAAAATTACTGGGTGTAATCGAAATAAGTAGTTGAAAGTTGTTATTTTCAAGTTTTATTGAAATCTAGACTTAAAATCTATTTTTAGAACTCGGGGCTTAGTTTTCATTCCTGACCCACCCTGTCAAGGATATCCAAAAAGGTGAGCTAGATTTCACAATATTGATGCAGATCAAGGAAGGAATAAATCTTCAGCTTGCAACTACTGGTGGCCATAAGGAGACTTCTATAGGTGATCATCAGAGAGGAAGCCCTATGACTGAAGCATCTTGCTTAGAAAGCAAAACCAATGGTGATGGGAGCATAATCAGAGAAGGGGAGATCCGTCAGGGGAGACAGATGAAAAAGTCCTACAAAGCAGTAGAAATGAGGGCTTTAAATTTGCTAGCCTCAAATAGCAACGAAAAATGTGAGAGGAGGGGATGGGAAAGAGCAAGAGACCCAGGAAAGGAGGAAGAAGAAAGGGAGAGCTTTAAACTTAGAGTAGAGAAAGGCAGTGGGAAGGCAGACCAAGTCAGCTTCCCTGGTGACTATGATATATAAAAAAAATATAGGCTTATTAAAGAGACATTTATTTTGAAATAAGTAGATAGTGTGGCATAAAGGTTAAAATCACATACTCTGAATTCAAACTTTGTTTCCATTTGGTTCCAGCTAAGTTCCTGGACCAATCCTTAACTTTGAAGTCCTCAGTTTCCTTAACTGTAAAATCCAATAGTATGTGTTTAACTGACTGGGTTACTGTCAGATTTAATAAAATAATTCCTGTAAAATATTTATTATGGTGCTTGGAATACAGCAAATAGTCTAAAGAGTTTACTTATTCTTATTTCAAGTTAACAAAGTGTTTAAGGAAGTTTATGCTATCACTTCCCCCAATTCACTCTTTTCTATAAACCATTGCATTTCATATTTAACTCCACATGATATCATTTAAATATCAACTACAGAAACAGCAAACTTGTTTTTCATATCCCTTCTGGGCATAAATGACTCTAGGTAATCTCTAAAGAAATGTCAGCTTCTTATTCCATAAGATTAATGCCCCATCTCCCAATTTTTGGTACCAATTTCACCCCAGTGAAAATAAAGCTCTTAAACTAATGATATAATTTGGCAAAATCAATTCACACAGTATATTCTGGGTGAAGATTTTTTTTTTTCAACTACATGCTGACAATGCAACTGTTCTGATAAAAGCCTGTTATTATTCCCCATATTATCACAAGAAATATTAAGTTGCTACACATGCCTACAGGACTTTATCTAAAGCCTCGGTCCTCTCTTCATCCTTTCTCCACTTGTTCTCTCCATACCCTAATCACATTGGCTTTCTTGCAGTTTGGAGAAGGCAACTTTCTTTCTCCTGCCCCTGTGCCAAAGCACTGGCTTTCTTTCTTCACTTTCTTTTCCACTGGGGTTTAGGCTGCTCTTCTCCAACTTCATGTCACTTTTTCAAGGTATCTCCAACTCATTCTTCAGAGTTTTGACTCAATACTACGTCAGGGATTTTTCTTCATCACTCCACCTACGCTCTGTCCCCACTCTGTATGAACTCAAATGCCCTCCTTATCACTGTCCCAGAATCGTGTGTCTTCCCTTCACAGTCCTAAAATAATATAAATAATCTCTCTAATTTCCCCCTAGACTTTTCTATAAATACTCTATTTCAACTGCACCTACAATTATACATATATATTATCCTTGTGATTATTATTTATCTCTCTATTAGAACTTAATCTCCATTAAAACTGAGACTTTGTGTCATCTTACCATTAGATTCCCAGAACCTACTGAGTAGATGAGTGACATAAATGTTCTATGTAGCAAAAGATAAATAGAAGTTCCAGGAAGCATATTTGGCTCTTTAACTTATGTAATCATCCCCTCAACTAAGAGAGGTGGGTGATGTGTCCCTATTCATGTGTGATGAAACCAGCAAAGAGAGGTTAAACATGTGCCCAAGATCCCACATCTAGCGGGTAACAGCAGAGACTAAAATGTATCTTTAATTTAAAAATCAAAGGCTCTATTCTCAAATTCATGCTGCTTCTTAAACTGGCTCAGTTTCTTAAACTTTGATCCCACAACTGCTCAAATAAACTTACTTCCTGTTACTACCCTGCTAGACCTGCTCTGGGTGCTTTCTGTGCTAAGTTTCCTGGACCTTAACTACCATTTCATTCATTCTTGGGTGAAAGGGGAAATAAGACTCCTAAGTCCTTATAAAACCATCCCTAATGAACTCTATATTATTTGTTTCTCTCTCATCCCACCTACAAAGGTTGCAAATGTTGAGACTGTCAAAATCCAAACATGAGACAGAGCTTCCACTATGCTTAGATTTCTTCCTGACTGAGTTACTTATCTCCAAATGATATTAGTGCCACTTGAAAAGTTAGGTTCAACAAATACATCTTCTTATCTCTGCCCAGGGAAACGTAGTAATGGGCTATTCTGCTCATAAATGTTGAACGTGTTGAGTTTGTTTGAAATAACACCAAGGGAAGAAAAAGAGGAGGAAAGTGTTTTTGTTTGTTTGTTTGTTTTTCTGTTTGTCCTCAGATAAGTTTGTATCCATGAGCCTTCTTATCAAAAGCTAAAATAGCCCAGACAATTAAGAGTTCTCTGCCTTTCAGAAATGTGGACCTGTAGCATGTTGTTCCTGGACCCCCAAACCCTTCATCTTTATCATCAGCAGCATGTGCTTCCTGTAAGCATGTCAGAGGCTGGGTACCACCTCCTGTTTCACCTGTGCAAGGGAAACACAGTTTCCTCTATACATAATTGAGGCACAAACCACACATTTTTAGAAATCAAAATGACTCTAAGTGCTCATCCTTTGATGTCCTTGAGGGACAGTACCAAGAAATGATGAATATTTAGAACAAAGCATGAATATGTATGTCCAGATTATGTATAAATGATATATAATCACTTGTTAACCTTTATATTCCTTTTGTAATAAGGGTTAAATAAATAAGGCTAGGAGGAATCAACTGTCTTTTGTCCTTTCCCTTCCCTAGCAGTTTTATAGTTCAACACTCTACCCCATTTAAAAAATCTGATTCTAATACTCTTTTCAGGATGGGTTTCACACTTTAGTATAGTACACATAATATCCAAACATATTGTAAGCACACATGTCCATGGTGAATGTTCAATTACTGTTGTTAGAACAGAAGTTATAGAAAGAAATAAAATCCTACTCTGCCACATTTATCACTTTTGGCACCTGAGGTGATGAGTGTGGACAAAAGACCATTTTCATCCATTCTCAGAGTGTAGAAAATGGTATCTGTAGATATTTCTATATAGAGTCAGGGTATTTGAGAGCCAAATAAGGAAATGGTATAATTATTCTGGTTTAAGGGAAGAAGCGAGACCCCTACCCACTCAGAGACTGATTTCTGGGGCACCACTGAAAAAAATCTTGGGGCTCAGCTTGGAAATTAAGAATACATTCCAAACTCCCTAGGTTAAACTGTGAAAACAGAAGTCTAACGTGGCTCTGTGACTTGCCAAAGTGAATGAGGCACAGTTAATAGGTGAGACTAGAACTGTAGAAGGTAGTTTGTTGTTCTCACTGTCTCATCAGGCCTCCAGGGTACTGGGCTTTTACTCACCAAATGTTTAAACTGATTTTCTTAAATACTCTGATAAGTTTGAATTTGTGATACTGCCTTGACTCAAGCATTTTGATGCTGTTTTTAACAGGACACAAAATGGCAAAAAGTAAAAATATAGATTAAAATAACATTATACATTAAATAATTGAATAACTATTTATTTTTGCTATGTGCTTCTCCTTGTGTTAGAAGCAAAGGACTAAATCGTGAATCTAAAAGCCACTACCTCTGCCATTCCAGAACTTACAGTCTTGGCATTATCTTACACATACCGGCATTAAGTAAACATCAAAATAATTGTAAAATTATAACTGTGATGAAGATGATAAAGGAGTGGCACTTAACAACACAAAGATTTGTAACAGGACCGGACCTTATCTTACTCTAAAGTAGCAGGGAGGGTGTAGCGATATTTTGAATTGAAGTTAAATAGTTTAAGAGAACAAATTTTGTTGGCATGGTACAAAACAACTGAAAAACACTTAACTGTCTTGTTTCATTTAAAAATGATTCCATAGTTTTACATAACTCCAACTGAGCCTTCGTCTTCAATTTTATGGCAAGACATACTATAAGTATGATAGCTCAATAGTCATAATGGTATGCTCTTCCAAGATAAAAAAAAAAAAATTCTATTTCCATGATCTCACTAAAGATAACTACACAAATACTGAATTTCAATGAACATTCTATATTCTAGTGTATGATGTATGACCTATCCCAGGCATGTAAATGCTTTCTTTTCTTTAGCAGAAAACTTTGTGTATTATATTGAGAAACATATCTTCGATAAAGACTAAACAGAAAGAATAAAATTAGTTTCTACTGAATAAATAGCACTGGGATAAAATTCTTCCTGCAACAGGCTGTGTGTGTGTGTGTGTGTGTGTGTGTGTGTGTGTGTGTGTGTGTGTGTGTAATTCTAGCATTTCAGTTACTTGTAATTGTACTTCACTGACAACTCACAGAAATGAACAATACATATATTTCTTCCTGACACAGAGAAAGAGAGAAAGAGAATGTTAAAAAGACATTAAAGAGAGAATAAAGAGAATGTTAAAATAAAGAGAATGTTAAAAAAAAACACACACATGAATGTGTGTTTTAGGAACCATGGATGTACTGGCAGGAAAGGTAATCCATCATGGGCATGGTTCCATTGCTGGAAATAATGAAGTGGATATTCCAATAAAGTAGAATATGCTGTCTTTAAAAAGTCCGAAGAAAATGAACTATTTCACTTAAAATAATTCCGTTTTTTTTGAAGAGTGAACATTGATACAATGTTTTTGTGCATTAATCATTACTAAGTAATAAAATATTTGCAACTTACTGTACTTAGGAAACTCCTCTGAGAATCTCAAGAACGTGAAGAAGGAAAGTCATCACTGCAATTGATTGGTAATTGATACTGGTACATGATAATATATCTATAAATCACACATCTTGCCTTCAAAATGTATTTTAAGTTTCAAACTTGTACAAAATACAGACTTCCTCTTCTTTATAACCTCAGCATAGAGAAGGATAAGAACTTCTGTATAGGGATCAGAATAGTGAAGTATCCCTTGAACTGAGAAAGAACTAAAAATTGGTTGCCAGCAGGGAGGTCAGCTCAGTGCTTTGTGACCACCTAGAGGGGTGGGATAGGGAGGGTGGGAGGGAGACGCAAGAGGGAGGAGATATGGGGATATATGTATATGTATAGCTGATTCACTTTGTTATAAAGCAGAATCCCAGCTTATATGGAACATCTCTGTAAGTGATAGGCCTTATTAGAAATCCTTAAAACTCAGGGTCAGGGAAGAAAGCAAATGTTAGAAAAACCTCTTATTTTAAATAAATGAGAAGCCTTAAACTGAAAGTCTTTACATCTTTTTCTTCTATTGGAAGATCTTGGGTGCTGACATTTGTCAAGCTTTGCCTGAATATGTCTTTATATTTGTCTGTTCTATTTCCACCACATGCAGTATTTGTTCTCTAAAGCTATCATTTTTGTTACCGTCACAAAAACACTGTATGAGAGGTTATTATTATTATCTCCGAAATCCTCTCCTCTGTATGGTTCTGGGCTAAGTTTGGCCACACATACACACATTTACGTGAGAATTAAAAGGTGTAAATGGAATTACATCCGTTTTTACATTCCAAAGTTCGGTGTGGGGTTAGGTGCTTTTGTAGGCTATGTACTTTATCACTGATCTACTGGCACACCTAGTTGACATGAGGCAGTACTCAGGGTGTGCAGCTAGTCCAGCTCCTGCCAGTCTTGTTCAGCTCCTTTGAATCTTTAGCCAGGTGTGTGCAGCAATATGCTGACAGGTACCAATTTTTCCAGCAAGTCAACCATATCATCAAGCCTGGAGGTGGTGTGAGATCAATGTGGGTAGCAATTGACCGTGTATCTTCCAGTTTGTTCTCGTGGGTTCCAGTTTGTCCTTATTCACCTCTGTTTCGTGTCCACTTTCCTTCCTGACTGCCTGCCCAGCTGATCAGATCTAAAACTGGAGGCAATATTCTTATACAGACTAATCCCATAATTATAAAATCTAATTCCTATTCATTCCTTATCCTCTTTCACTCAGAGGAGTCAGCTCTCCTAATCAAACCCTAACGTGAAATAACCTGCATTTAGCACCAGAAAAAAACTGTGGCCCTGAGATGTTAAGTAACATGTCCACGGTCACTCAACAGATTTGTGTTTGGAGCTAGGATCTGAACCCTGGTTGAATGACTCCTAAATGTGTGTTCTTAATCTTTCCCAGGATGCTATTTGCACATCTTATAGGATTGTCCTAGGGATAGAATGATATTTGTATTTAATATTTGCAAAGTACTAAATCAGTATTGGGCCCCTAGTAGGCGCTATATGAAATTTTGCAATTTTTATTAGCTATTAATACTATCTGAATCCAAAGATCATGCTGTTAACCACTACACTACACTGCCTCCCAGTGAGTAACTGGACAAAGGATACAAAATAACTGTCTCACTATGTTCGTACTCCAGCATTCACCAAGCAATGAAAATCTAACTTCTAGGATTCTCTGGCTAGAGATAAAAGTCAGCCAAATATATAATAAAAATGGATAACATGAATACTTTAGAGATTTAGGAAAGGTATGGACAGGAACAGAGATTAATCTCAAGATGGGCACATGGTAATAAAAATGTACTTCACTAAGTTAACCAACAAATATCAATTGCTCACTTTAAATTAGGGATAAAATCCTTCACAGGCTAAGAGAAGCCTAAGCCACAACACAAGTTTATGACTTTATGATAAATATCTTCTTTCAGTTACGTCTATGAGGATATCTCTGAATGCATTCATAGCTTCATTTGCAGATAATACCAATAATATATTTTCTTTTAATATTTTAATTGAGATGTAAAATACATGAGTGGAAAAAGCACACTAATCTGAGATGTATGTAACTCAATGGATATTTACAGATTTAGACCCTCATTCTGATTAAGATACTGGATATATGAATCATACATTTGGTATTTTAGTATATGCAGTTTTGCTTTCTAATCCCTTTTATTTGTTTATAAATGGAAGAATTTTATTGGTAGCAGAAAAAAGCCCCTTCTGTTGGGTGTTATCCTTGTATTCCTCATCATCATTATCATCATCTTCACAGTAGCTACCATTTACCAACTACCTTCTACCTGCCAGGCTCTATCTACTCTGTTTACCCTCATCATTTCATTTAATGGTAACCACAGTCCTTTGCCAAAGATAATAGTTGCCTCTTTTTACAAATTAGGAGCTTGAGGCTAAGAGAGTGTAAGTAACTTGTCCAAAGTGAGAAATTGTCTTTAAGTGTTGGATCCAGGATAAGCACACATTTTATCTGGCCCCCAATCTCTGCTCGTAAGGATTGAGCTACATGGGTTAGGAAAAAAAGAGAGAGAGAGAAGTAAAAAGAGTGAAGTTAGAAATAGAAGGAGTTGGCAATTAAGCAAGAGGTAGTTGTGCATGGAAGAAAAGGAATAAAAGTCTTGACAGGGAAGCACTGAAAGAGAGAAAGCAGAGAGTATTCCCAATCCTTTAAGAAACCAACCTGAAGCAGCTACAATGTATTTAACAAAAGCCAATAGCATCACGTGTTGGGGACTGTTTCATTTTGGGGACTGTAACACAATCAGGGAGGTGGAAATCTAAATGTAGACGCCATTTGGAAAAATTCCCTTTAGAATTAATACTATCTGCCTGTAAAGCAAATTAAGTTTTCAAGTATCTTGTGGAACCTTGGATAAAGAGCCTATTTTTAGACCATACATGGATATTTTTCTCAGGATCAATTCTAGCATATTTAAAATACAATAGAATTGATATTTTCTTTGTTTAATGCACCATATTGTTTTATTTTAATGACCATGGACATACTTATGAGGGCTTCCATAATCCCATTTTTCTTGATTTTTTTTAACTTCCTCAATGATGAATGATAGAATCTCAAATGATACGGGTTTTGGGGAACTGTAACTACTCCGTGTGTTTGGAAACAAAACACATGGTATATTTTTCTCCAAGTATGTTTAAAGGACTAAGGAGAAAGTGAAATGGCCTTTCTAGATGCCTGGTATTGTTAAAGCGTAGATATTTGAATTGATATATTTTATAAATATGTCATTGTATAGGCTGTTCCTTCTGTTTGGAATACTCTCTCTTCAGAGAAGTGTACGGCCATGTAATTTCTCCTAGATGCATTATTAAGGTCAAGGAAAGCCCAACCTCTACAATTCTGCATTTACCATACTGTATAATTTTTACAATTTAAAATTATTGTGCATTTAATCTATAACTTATTGATGATTCTCAAATGCCTAGCTGATGTTCTTATGGAAAATTTTTACTAATCCCCTTATCTAGGGTTTAGCAACACAGAGTGATGAAAAATGGGAGCTGACTCTGTAGTGGAATATAAAAGATATTTCTTTAAAATAGACATGATGAAAAGCATGATATAAATGTAGGTATTTTCTTCAAATTTTCTTCCAATCTGTCACCCACTGAGATGCAAATGCATATCAGGACTGGTAATTAGAGATCATTAGACTCACATCTGTATTTGGCTGTTGCACAGGGCTAAAGTTTGGTGGCAGGAACCAGATGTTGGGGTGGGAGGATATTATCTCAGCTGTTGGCAGTGGGAGTCTGAAACAAGGGGGCAGCAAGAAAGTAACAAACAGAAATAAGCAGAGAAAAAAATTGAAATGAGCAATGCTGCAGAACCAAATTCATTTGGGGGGCTTAGTAATTAAGAACAGAACTGTCATTGGCAAAACCTATAACTTATGGTAATATTAAGTTTTTGAGTTTTTTAAACAAACACATCTGTACGTGAATGTATGTTGTAGTGTGCAGGGGTGTGTGTGAAGGAGGGTAACAAATAAAAAGAGACGATGAGGCTTGCTAAATGATCACAGCTAGTGTCTTTCACCCCAAAAACCAGACACTTTTCTAGTTTCCTTTACTTGAGTTCATATACACATTTATTTCAAAGGTAAAAAAATCCCTAAATGGTTAATCACTTTTTCTGATTAATTACACATGCATGTGCTTCCTAAATCTTACAAGAAAAAGGTGCTATGGACAAATAGTTCTTGGCATCAATATTAAGAGCTTGGAAATCCTATACTAACCAACAGCTGGCAACAGACTGCTAAGTATCACACAAAAATGATGAGTATTAACTGCAATGCTAGGAAGCAAGTGAATGGTTTGTGGAAAGGAAAGATGATCTTTCTAGGAGTGTATAGAGGAGATCAAGAAAGGAATTTAAACTTGTTAGTAAATATAATTAATAATATTTAAAGCTATAACTATTTTAAAATATCTGTAGTGTGGTAGGCAATGTCTGATATGGTCTGCAATAATCCTACTTCCTGATATTCAAGCCCTGTGAAATCCCCTCCCTTGCGTATGTGCTGGCCTATTGACTCGTTTCTAATGAACAGAATATTGCAAAAGTAATGAGATAACACTTTCTGGATTAGATTAGATTATAAAAATCCTAGGACTTTCTCTCTCTCTCTCTGCCTCTTCCCATCTGCTTGCTCTGATGAAACAAGCTGCAGAAGCCCGTATGTATGATATATGGCAAGGGACTGAGGATGGTCTCTGGAAGGCATGAAATACCTAATCTAATGACCTTTGAGGAACTGAATTCTATCAACAGTGAAGGATAACGGAAGATTGTTCTTCATGTTGAGCCTTCAGATGAGAATGTAACCTTGACTGACACCTTGACTTGTAAGAGACCCTGAAGCAGAGGATTCAGCTAAGCCTGACCCACACAAACTCAGATAATAAACGACTGTTGTTTTAAGTCGCTTTTATGCAATAATAGATGTTTAATCCGAGTTTTGATTAGAGATGTAATTCTTAGCAGTGCTCCCAGAAAACTTGCCAAGTGGTCTAAAGTCACAAGTTTACCAATGTCAGTTTTCGATTTACATATTAAAGATGAACAAATCAGAGCTGGAGAGACGCCTACTATTCTCTCTGTGCCACCATCCAACAACCATCCCATCAATTACATCTTTACATAAAACCCTTTCCTCTTTTCTTTTCCAACAAGACTCACTTTTGTGGTAATCTCATTTAGTCTTATGGTTTTAAATACCACCTATATGTAAACAACTTCCAAATTTATGTTTTCAACTAGACTTCATTCCAAAAATCAAAATACATATGTTACTATTTACTTGACATTACACTTGAATGCCTGACAGCACATCTCATTCACAACTAATCCCAAACTGAATTGATCCCGCCCTTACCCACGCCCAACATGCCTCACTCATCGTCTTCATATTGTAATTATCAGCAACTGCATCCTTCCAGGTGCCCAAAGCCAAAAACTCTGAGTCATTCTTGACTCCTTTCCTTCATACACTATCAGTTTACCAGGAGATCTCAGCTGCACATTCAGGATATATTTCAAAATCACCATTGCTTACCGCACATTTCTGAGCCACCATCATCTTTCACCTTGACTATGGCAATAAGGTCCTAATTAGTTGGACTGCTTATATCACCCCTTCCCCTTGTCAGTTCTCAATATGGTTATCAGGGTAATCTTTTAAAAACACTACTCAGATCATCTCGCTCCTCTACTCACAACTGTGCAATCACTCCCCACCTCATTCAGGGCAACAAAGTGCCTTCAGTGGCCTGCAAGGCCTTGATTCCTGTTACTTCCCTGATATCCTTTAGTAATACGCTCTTCTGTGCTTGCTCTTCTCAGCAACACTAGCCTCCTTGCTCTTCCCATAATATATCAGTCATGTCAGTTCCTCAGTAAAGCTCCTTCAAGTCTTTACTCAGATGTTGCCTTTCCAATGACACCTACTCTGACCACACTTTAAAAATATAGCCTCCCTACTCCTTACCCCTGGCCCTCTCTTATGCCCTTATGCTACACTATTTTTTCATTATTCTGAAGCTTTTATCACTACCTAACATACTATTTTACGTATGCACTTTGTTTATTGTCTGATTTTCTTCTTGATTGTAAGTCACAAATACAGTGATCTTTACTGATGTATGTCTTATTAAACTTTTTTAAAGTGCCTGGTATGTAAGAGACCCTCAGTAAACATCAGTTGAGTGAATGTCTACATGAATAAAGGAATGAACAAACCCCAAAGTAAAGTGTTTTTAACATCGCTCATTAACCTCCATAGCTTGTCTCTCCCGGTGTTCTACTCAGGTCACATGGAAATACCTGCATTCCTCTAATGACTTTTCTTTCTTGTTGCTGACTTCTATACCTGCTGCTCTCTCTGCCTTTCATACTCTCCTTTTCCATCCCTCTCTCCATTTCTCTAATGCCTATAGTTCTATTCACTGGGTTGACCATGTGTTGAGACAGCATGGATTCTGACTCCTCTAGGAAGATTTTCCTGACATCTTTTCTGGGTTCCTGCCCCCACCAAAGCCAGGTTTGACACCCACCTGTCAATTCCAGAAGATCTTTCACTTACCCTAAATGCTTTAAGAACTAGGTAATGCTTACACAGTTCTCTGTTCTTTGCTAAGAACTCAGTTAAATGTTTTACGTGGATAATTTTATTTAATCATCATAAAACACTAGAAATGTGTAGTGGGAATGTCTGGTGCTTCTTCTGATCATCTTGTATCCATTTTATAGTTTTTACATGCTGCTTTTCACCACTTTAAATGTGATTTGCCTTCAAAAACCTTCACCCATGACTGTTTTATTGAGGTCAGGCTGTTGGAACCACTTTGTATCCAATGCAGAGAGTCAGAAATTTGGGGAATTTCTTTCCTCTGGGGAAGCCCTTAGTTAATGGCTGTGGCCTAGAAGACAAGAAAAGCCCAGCTCCCTTAACTTTTAAATTGTGAAAACTCTTAGGCTCAAATATGTATGCCAGGATTCACTGGGAGGGTCAGGCTGAAGCAACCCTCTGCTGGACTTTTATGTGAAATTTTGTTCTGGCTGGCTGGCTTATTCTTCTTTGTACCACCCATAACTAGCATTCTACTGCTCATGGGGTAAACGCTCAACAAATATGTGTTGAATTAATATGTGTTAATTATACTAGCAGGGGGACTTCCCTGGTGGCCCAGTGGTTAAGAATCCGCCTGTCAATGCAGGGGACACAGGTTCGAGCCTTGGTCTGGGAAGATCACACATGCTGCAGAGCAACTAAGCCCATGCGCCACAGCTACTGAGCCTGCGCTCTAGGACCTGCATGCCACAACTACTGAGGCTGTGTGCCACAACTACTGAAGCCTGCGCACCTACAGCCCGTGCTCCGCAACAAGAGAAGCCACCACAATGAGAAGCTCATGCACTGCATCGAAGAGTAGCCCCCCGTTGCCACAACTAGAGAAAGCCCGTACACAACAATGAAGACCCAATGCAGCCAAAAATAAATAAATATTTTTTTAAAAACCTCTAAAATGAGCACATGTAAATGATTAAAAAAAATTATACTAGCAGGCTTTTACTCTATTAGTTATGAGATTAACATTCTATAATAATTAACCAGGAAGCAAAGAAAAAGTAACAAGGATAGCTTTTATGAGGCAATATCCCTGACCAGTCTTAAAGAATTCACAGAATTGGACTATAAGAGATACTATTCTCACAAATACAAGGGACGAAACAGTATATTTTGGGACTAAGGAATAAGGTCTCTCTGCCATAGGATTTTCCTTACTTCCCCATTTGGAGTTTTTCAATGAATTTAAACAATCTGTTTAAGATAATTGTAAACAGTCATCTGAGCCAATCTCTCTTCAGTCTCCTCTATGTGACAACATTGTAGACATAAGGCTAAGTGCTTTATATGGTCTCACTGAAGCCCCATAAATATCCTCATATATAGGTATTAGTAATATACTCATTTTGAAGATAGGAAAGCAGAAGTATAATGAGAGTAAATAACCCAGCAAAATTTACACAAATAATATTGCAGGTAAAGCTAGAAGTAAAACAGAACAGGAAGATGGAAGTAAATCATAAGCAGTATGAAGGGCTGCTCTTCCCACTCTCCACTGAGAGTTGATAATCTGTTTTCAATCACTTTGCTGGCCTTTTGTTTTTTAAATACTTCTTTATACCAAAGTAGCAGAGACTGCCAAGGTACACAGAGTAAAATTAAAATAACTATTTTCCACTAAGCGAAAACTGATTTTGTGTATGGCATTAAAAAGAATAAAATTATCCAAGATGATTAATATATTCAAACACAATAAATACATTTGATTTATTATTTCTATGCCACAGGAAGTTTCTATATGCACTGCTTATGTGTCTAATATCAGAGCTGCATGCATAATTTTGAACTCTTCTATATAATTCTGTGAAACAAATCAACTATAGGAATTATGTTCATGAAAGACATTGCCTCATTCTAAAAAGAATCTTATTATTTTAATTTCATTTAATGTTTCAACAATGCAACTTTTGTGCAGCTCACAAAAATCACCACAAGGAATGTTGTTTATATTGCCATGACTCTTTAATAGGAATACGCAAAGTATTTTATTTCAAAGGAAATATACATGTCGTAAAAAGAGGTTGATAATCTATGATTGATGTTTGAAAAAAGTTCTAATTGGGTAAGTAATAAATACTTTGGTTAAAAACCTTTCAAAGTAATGCTATTATCCTGACAACAATTATATGTCTTGTATCCAGGAACAGTTTATTCCTAAATCCTTTACTTAATGGCAATTGCTTTAGTATTTGGCTTAGGAAAATGTTAAAATATTAATAACAGTAACCTATTCCTTGACAGTGAGTTGCTTGCTTGAACTTTCAGTTCAATCACTTACAAAAAAAAAAAAAAAAAAAAAAACCCTAAGATTTAATATAAATACAGAAATGGAAGTAGATATGTTATGAAAGAAGAAATATCTAGCCAGATATTTTTCCACTCAGCAATGGCAATTCCAACTATAGCAAAAATAAAGGTAGTGCTTGTGAAAATTAAATAGAAATAGTTGACAAAGATTAGAAAATCTTCAGTTTAAAATTTTCAATGAGTTTCAAACTGCAGTCTTCTGAAGTAATCATGCATGTAAAATTAGTTCCTTTTAATCAAAAAGAATATAAAGCACATTTTAGAACATTTCATTACAGAAATAATATATATCGTTATCTGAGAGAAACATATGTAAAACATTCAGCTCTTTCTCTGTATAACCACTATAGATTTAAGCATTATTGAAGAGAACACTAACAGTCTGTTCAATGTACACAACTATAAAACACAAGTCCAATTCGTATTGGCCCTTGTAATTATACAACTGATGATATGTTTTACATAATTTATTTAATATAGTAAGTAAAATAATTTAAACAACCTGCTGATTGAAATTTAACTATTGTACCTACAGTTGTAGGTAATATAAAAAATATACAACTATAGTTGTACCATATAAAACTTCTGGGCAACTTAGATAACTTTCTTTGTGTTTAAATAGTAGTCCATATGTCTGAGCATTTCCCCGATGTTATTTTCCTGAATGAAAGGCTGAAATTATTTGAAAGTAAATATGAACTGTTTCTGACAGAGAAGAAAATGAAAGATTGATAGAATCATAGTTGAACACACATCTCCACACAACTCAAGCCAGAAGAGATGGACCTCAATTACCTAGCTACATGAAGAACAATCGCTTTGCTCTGATTCATCTTTAATATCATTTTATTTCTAGACTTTATTTGGCATTTGTACATGTTATTTGTGCCTTAAACTGAGATATTAACTTGTTAACTTACTTCTTTATGTAAATTATCTCCAGAATTCATACCCTTTTTAGAATTTTATTTTTCCGCTGCCTGATTCAAGTACACATGATCTTCCTCAAACTTTTCCAATAGTTTCATCATAAGTCTTCCTGCCCTAACATCCTGCAACTTTTAATTGACACACAAACTGCTGACCAAGTCACTGTAATCGTATCAGTCCACTGCTTGAAGATTTTTGGTGGTTTTCTGTTATTTAAGCATGACTTAGAAAGTCTCTAGCATAGCATTCACAACTCTTAATAATCTGGTTTTATCTTACCTTCCTAATTGTGTATCTTAATGCTTCTTATGTATACTTTTTTTGTCACTATAGTTTTGGTAATATTTAACCATCTTACCATCATTAATGTGCAATAAGTGAATATTTGAATAAATTTTGATGCATTACACTACCAAAGTTGTCAAAAAATTAGGCATTCAATATAGACTGCATTTATATATGAGTCTACTACTTATGTGCTGTTAAGCTTTAGGCAATATAGTTTAGACTCAACTCAATTTTCTCATCAATAAATTTGAGAAAACAGTAATATCTGCTTAAATTATATATTTATCATATATTATGTATGGTAAAGATGTATACTACCATGTACCAGCATGTGTAAAAATGGGATACAGTAAAAATAAATGTTAGATTTTGTGATGATGAAGATGCTGATGATAAAGCTGAGAATGCTGTAGTTGATAGATAATAATAAAACAAAATGTCAGAATAAGATTTAGAATAATCTCAGGTTTTGTTGATACATATAATCACATATAAATATATTATTTTATACAGTAATACTTGAGCACAGATGTAAGTCTTGAACTATACATACAAATCAGTTAATAGTTAATCTCTTAGTGAACGTGGAGGTGTACATCTGTGTATGTGTGTGTGATTTCATATTCATGAAGTATATCTTTTCTTTAACATAGATTTATATTGTTTATGTATTTTTAAAAACCATACTATCCTTAAAAATTAAAAAATAAGAAAAGCAAACTTAATGAGCACGATGCTTAATTACGAGTAACAATTACAGTAACAATCCTCTCACAAACAACAACTATAAACTTGGACAATACATGAAAACCTAACTAACTCAAGGTAGTAGAGAGTAAACAGAAGTAGTAAACAAAAGTAAAAAAAAAAAAAGTAAGTGGAGGAGAATTGACATTAGGAAGAAATAAATGTTCCTATTTGAGCTTCACATTTTTTTTCAGCTTGTACCCTGAGGATAGGCTCCAGTTTTCACCATGTGGGATGTTTAATGTGGGGGTAGAAAAGCTGCAGCCTCACAGACTTGAAGAAATGGAAGTAAAAATTAAGGAAAATCACAGCAGGTAGAAAGTGAGAGAGGAAATCCAAGAGGGAGAGTGTTGCTGTTTAGGCTCCCCATGTAATGTGGATAATCTCTGCCCAAACCATGGGCTGAACAATTAACCTGATATGCTGAAGGTATATTCCAAGAACTTTAGTGAAGACTGAAGAACTGTAGAGAAATTTTAGCTGCTGTCCACCTTGGTGAAGACAGAGTTTGAAGTTTGAGTTCAGTCAAGCTAATTGCCTATTTTTTAAAACCAATATTCTTCAGTGGAACATAGCAAATTTCTGAATCTCTACAATTCATTATTCAGTGTCCAGTATGTAATCCAAAATTACATAGCACAGAAAGAAACAGAAGTAACCAATCATGAAAAGGAAAGACCACCCCCCAAATGACAGAGATATTGGAAATGATAGACAAAAAATTTAAGGTAGTATTTAAAATTATGCTGAAAAAAATATGTGTATAATGAATAACAGGATAGAAACACCCCACTGAGAATTCAAAATGAAATAAATATAAAGAAAAAAATAATTTTATAAACCTAACATGAACTGTTTTTTTTTAATTCACTAGATCAGATTAATAACAGATTCATACTGAAAAAAGAATTTGTGAATTGATTACTGATCAATGGAAACACATTATCCAGTCTTTAGAAAAAGTATAACAATATAGAAAAATAAACAGAGCCTCAGGCACCCATGGGACAATATTAAAATATCTAATATTTTATGTCCCAGAAAGAAAGAAGAGAGAAAATGAAGCCTAAAATTTATTTAAGAAATAATGGCTGAAAATTTCCTCAGTGTGATTAGAGGTATAAATTCACAAATTCAATAAGCTTAGGCAACCTCAACAGAATAAATATAAAGATAATCATATCAAGACCCATCATAGTCAAACTAGTGAAAATCAAAGCAATGAAAAAAATCTTGAAATCGATTAGTGAAAAATGAAAAATTACATAAAGGAGAACAATGAATCAAATGTAGCTACCATCTTATTAAAGGTTATGGTAGACAGAGGATAATGAAATAGCATCTATAAAATATTGAAAGAAAAAAAGTGTCAATCCAGAATTCTATACGTAGCAAACATATTCTTCAAAATAGAATCAAAGCGAAGGCATATTCTGTTAAAATAAACTAAAATAATTGTCCCCAACAGACTTGAAGTGCAACAAAAGCTAGAGAAAGTTTTTCAGACTGAAGAGAAATGATACTAGATGAAATCTTAGAATTTCAAGAAAGAATAAAAAGCATCAGAAATAATGGATATAGGTATGTATTTTTAAAAAAAAAAAGTTTTTCTCAAGTTTTTTTTAAAGAATAAATATGACTATTTAAAATATCAAATTCAATATTACATTAATGATTTTATGATGTCTATAGATGTGATATAGATAAAATTATACTGTGAATATTAGAAAAATAGAATACATTTTCCTACATATTTGAACCTTTCCTATATTTTAAATATACTGGTACAATATTAATATTAAATAGACTATAAAATGTTACAGAAGCATACTGTAATCTTCAGAGCAACTCTAAAAGATGAATGCAAAGATATATGTGTAACTGAATCACTTTGCTGTACACCTAAAACTATCACAATAATGTAAATCAACTATACTCCAATATAAAATAAAAATTAAATTAAAAAAATGAATGCAAAGATAGTTATATAAAAGTAAAATTCTAAAAAAAGTTAGCCCAAAGTAATGCAGGTAAAGATAAATAAAGAAACAAGGATAAACCAAAAATATGTAAAATAAATTAAAAATGTAAAACAAAACAATTCAATGTAAAACAAAAATGTAACATCTCATCTAAATTAAAAATGACACGTTAATGAACAAACACTGCAATTAAAAGTTAGATTTTTTTGTGTGTGTGTGGCATGCAGGCCTCACTGTTGTGGCCTCTCCCGTTGTGGAGCACAGGCTCCGGACGCGCAGGCTTAGCGGCCATGGCTCACGGGCCTAGCCGCTCCGCAGCATGTAGGATCCTCCCGGACTGGGGCAGGAACCCACGTCCCCTGCATCGGCAGGCAGACTCTCAACCACTGCGCCACCAAGGAAGCCCCAAAAGTTAGATTTTAATAACACAAAAAAGCAAGGTCTGAATATATTCTCTACAAAAGACAAACTTTATTTATGTCCATTCACAGATATATTGAACCTCGCTAGATAGGGAAAAAATATAACATGAACATCACATGTATATTGTATGCAGAAGAAAGCTGCAGAGCTCTATGAATATTTTCAATGCTTTCAGCAAAATATTATGACCAGAGATATATAAGGAGTTTTTCTTTAATTGGGGTATAATTGCTTTACAATGTTGTGTTAGTTTCTGCTGCAGAACAAAGTGAATTAGCTATATGTATACATATAGCCCCTCTCTCTTGAGCCTCCCTCCCACACCCTCTCATCCCACCCCTCCAGGTCATCACGGAGCACCGAGCTGAGCTCCCTGTGCTATACAGGAGCTTCCCACTAGCTATCTATTTTACACAAAGTACTGTATATATGTCAGTGTTACTCTCTCAATTCATCCACCCTTCCCTTCTCCCCCTGTGTCCACCAGTCCATTCTCTAAATCTGCAACTCTTTTCCTTTAAAAACAGGAGATTTTAAAATGACAAATAGTCAATTCTCCAGTAAGATATAACAATATATATTTGTATTTGACTAATAATAGACCTTCAATATACGTAAAGTAAAAATTAACTAAATTAAAGAAGTAAATGGACAATTCCACAATCATAGTTGTAGATTTTAACATACCTTTCTCAAAAATTAAAAGAACAGTTAGACAAAAAGAGGAGAGGTACAGAATATTTGAGCAATGCTATCAGGCTACTAGACCTAATGGATATTTGTAGAACACTTTACCCATAAAATAGAAAAATACATATGCTTTTCAAGTGCAGAGGAAACATTAATCAAGACACATGATATTTTGGGTGATAAAACATACTCAATATATTTAATGACTGAAATCATACAGTATAAGTCCTCTGGCAAAAATTAAATTATAAATAAAAAATAAGATGTCTTAAAAAAAATAAAACCCAGATACTTGGAAATTAAAGAATCCATTTTCAAATAAAGTGCTGATCAAGTAATAAATCACATGGGTAATTAGAAAATATATCTTACTAAGTCATTACAAAAATATATCAAATTATGCAGCTAAAGCAGTACTTGGAGGACATTTTAGAGCATTAAATGCTAATATTAGAAACTAAAGTCTAAAATCAATAACCTAAGATTAATCTTTAATAAGATTGAAACAGAAGAATAACAGAAGCCCAAAGTATGTAAAAGATAGGAAAAAAAAGAAAGAACAGAAATCAATATAGTTAAATATAGCAAACAACAGAGAAAGTCAAAAGTTGGTTCATTGAAAAAACTAGTGAATTGGATAAACACCTAGCAAGTATGATGAAGAAAGGAGAACACAAATTGCCAGTGTTGAAAATGAAAGAAGGGTTATCACTAGATTCTACAGATACTAAAAACGATAATAAACGACTTTATGCCAAGGAGTTTGACCATTTAGGTAAAATAAACACATTTTTTGAAAAACACAGCTTACTAAAACTAAGAAGAAAAAACAAAGAATTTGAATGCCTTATGCCTATTAAATAAATTGAACTTTTATCAAAAACTTCCTATAAAGTCCAAACCCAGATGATTTTCCTGTTAAATGGCATCAAATATTTAATGAAAAAATGTTTCAAAAATTACTAGTCTTATACAAACTCTTTCAGAAAATAGAACAGGAGAGACTTCTCAATTCACTCTTCAAAGACAGCCTAATTCAATACCAAAACTTGATATAGTATTTTTTTAAAGGAAAGAAATTTAGAGACTAATGTCTTATAAACAACACACTATCAAATCAAATCCAGCAATATATAAGTATGATACATCATTTCCAACTGGCATTTATCCACAGTGCATGATGGTTAATTTAACATTTACAAATTAGTGTAATTAAACATGTTAACAATAATTGAGAAAAACTGAAGGATCATTTCAGTACATGCAGACAAATAATTTAATATTCAACTTAATTCATGATAAAAAAAAAACAATGTGCAAACTAGAAAAATAAATTAACTTCCACATTATGAAAAGGAACATCTTCAAAAATCCTATGGCTACATATTTGATGCTTAAACATTAAATGCTTTCATCCTAAGACTGGAAACAAGCTATGCCCAGTCTCATAATTTCTATTCGATTTTGTACTGGAATGTCTATTGTAATATGGCAAACAAATAAATAGTATAAAGAAGAAGTAAATTTCTCTTTATAAACAACATAAAATGATTCCTTATATAGAAAATCTCAAGGAAGCTACAACATACCTTTTAGAACTAATAAGCGAATTTAGCAAAGTCACAGTATGTTAAGTAAAAATAAATCAATTATATTTTCATACATGAATAGTATATTATTTGAAAATAAAATTCCGAAGGTATTCCATTTATATTAGCATCAGAAAACAAAATGCTTAGGAATACATTTAACAAATACATGCAAGACTTTGACAGTGAAAACTCAAAAAGACTGGTGAGAGAAATTTTAAAAGACCTAATTAATGGAGAGATATTCCATGTTTATGGATTGGAAGACAATATTGTTAAGATGTCAATTCTCCCTAAATTATTCTATAGAATCAAACAGTTTCAATCGTAATCCCAGTAAGCTCTTTTGTAGAAGTTGACAAGTTACTCCTAAAATTCATGCAGAAATTCAAAGTAACCAGAAGGTCCAAAGCAATATTAAAGAACAATATTAAAGAATATTGAGAACAAAGTGGAACTTGTACTACCTGCCTGCAAAACTTATTACAAAACTTCAGTAATGAAACAATTAAGGAATGTTAAGTAAGTCAGTGGAATAGTATGCAAAGCCCCTACTTGTATATTCTTGCTTGGTTTTGAAAGAGAGGACAGAGCAATCCAATCAAGAATGGGATGTACTTTCACCAAAAGGTACAACAACTAATTGATTGTGCAAAAAACAATCCTCAAATTCTACCAAACACTCTTTACAAAAACTAATTCACATTGGGGAGTAAGCCTAATTATAAAAGAATAGGAAGGCATACACTTCATGTTGTTTTTCTGTTAGGAAATCACCTCTCTCTCATTCCATTTGATCTTAGTGGGCCTGCCATTCTGTTATTCATGATACCATGTTGAAGCCGTGGGCATGTGACCTGGACTAACCTTTCAGAATACGCATCCCTCTTGCCAAAGGGATTTGTTCACTGAGGAGCATGTGGCTCAAACCTTGGCAAATGTTGTCTCCCCCTCCTCCTCAACTTCCCTTAAGCTCTGAATACTGTATACTTATAAAGATGCTTACTTATATGTCTGCCTATCTACCTACCTACCAACCTTCATACACATTTTCAGTTGAAAGCAGACACAAGAGATGAGAACACAGAAGGCATTGTTTGGGCCCCTGCATACAACTCTGCCTAAAACCCTCTGTATACTTAGCCTTCCCAATAAATACATGTGCTTCTTGATCTATTCTGAGATGATTCTCTCCCTGGCGTCTCTAAGGGTACTGATTAATACAAATAAGAATATAGAAGTCAAAAGGAAAAACATGATCCAATGTAAAGCAGTATGAAAGAGAATATTATGTGCAGAGTACTGTGCAAATAGGTGTGTGAGGGTGGGGAGAGCAGGAGCAAGTGGTTTAAAAATGAGCCTAGACAGGCAGATTACAGGAAATTTGTGAGGGGTTCATTGTATCATCTTGGTTATCATGAATGCCATCACTAGAAGAATGACACAGTCAGACCTGTACTTTGGGAGGGTAACAGTAAAGGCAGCTTCTAGAATGGATTTGAATACCTGTATAGGAGAGCTTGCAAGTACATGAGGGTGCATCATTAGGAAAATGCTGTAGTAGTTAATTAGAGATGAGCTAATTTAAATGGTAATGACAGTGGAGGTAGAAATGAGAACAGTGATAAAAAAAAAAAACAACAAAAACTGAGGGACTTCCCTGGTTATTCAATGGGGAAGACTCCATGCTCCCAATGCAGGAGGCCCGGGTTCAATCCCTGGTGGGGGAACTAGATCCCACATGCATTCTGCAAATAAGAGTTTGCATGCCACAACTAGAGTCTGCATGCCGCAACTATGCGCCCACATGCCGCAACTAAAAGATCCCACGTGCCGCAACAAAGATCCCACGTGTCGCAACTAAGACCCGGCACAGCCAAAATAAATAAACAAATTTTTAATAATAAAATTAAAAAACCTGAAATCAGAGAGGCTGAACTTTGTGAAAATCTGTAGACTGTTGAGTGAGAGGAGGACCAATCATCATTTTGAGATGTCTAATTTGAATAACTTAGTGGTTGGCAGAACCATTAACCAGAATAGGAAACGCAGATGTGTCAGGAAAACACACTAAAGCATAATCATAGCATTTCCCTTTTCCCTCTTTTCTCTCTTCTTTCCCCAACCTCCACAATAATTACTGTTTTTATTCTTGTTATGATTATTATCATCATCATTTTAGAAGTAGAAGCTTAATTGATTTTTTTATTGAGATGTATTTCATATAACATAAAACGTACATTTTAAAGTGTCATGTCATTGCTTTTAGTATACTTACAAAATGTGAAAGGAATCATCACTATCTACTTCCAGAATATTTTCATCAACCCATAAAAAGCCCCATACCCATTAGAAGTCATTTCCCATTCATCTCTCTCCTAGTCCTTGAGAATTACTAATCTTTTTCTCTCTATGGACATGCCTATTCTGGAAATGTCATAAAAATTGACTCATAAATCTATGACCACATGAGTCTCCCTTCTTTTGCTTGGACCAACATTTCACTCTTTTTAATGGCTAAATGTCTCCTACTGTATGGATATACCATGTTTTGTTCATCTACTCATCACCTGATGGGCATAATAAAAAAGACAGTCAATAATAACAAGTGTTGACAAGAATGTAGAATGTTTGGACCCTCAACAATTAATGCTGCAATATAAAATGGTGTGGCTGCTTTGGAAAACAGTTTAGCAGTTTCTCAAACAGTTAAATGGAGTTGCCATGTAATGCAGAAAATATACTCCTAGAAAATATACTCAAGACAATTGAAAACACGTGTCCATACAAAAAACTTGTACATGAATGTTCATAGCAAAATTATTCATAATAAGGAAAAAGTGGAAATGACCCAAATGTCCTTCAACTCACCAGCTTTTGAGACTTGATAATGATAAGCTTGAAAAGGCATATAGTTTCTCTTTTTAAGGAATCAAGAAAAAGAAAATCAAGTGTGATCTACAAATTATAGAGATACATTCAAATGAATATAGGATGAATCAAAGTGAAAGAAAACAAATTCTTGCCTAACAACTCCTGGAATGAATAGGCCATCAGAGAAGTAGATGCAAGGGGACAATCTGTGTTATGCTGTTGCTTGTTACGTAATATCACTTCCCTTAGCACCCTTTAAAATGACCTAATGATAAATCATACCTTGCAAGACCTTTGTTTCCACTTTACAATGGAGACCACCCTTACGCTTATTTCAGAGGTTTTGACAATATATGAAAATTGTTTATCAAATTGTTAGTATAATTATTCTATTATAGTGATGAATTAGCATTATCCTTTTTAATGTTATCATCCTATGCATTGTAGCCAAAACAACAGATAGTAGTCACATAGAGTGGGGGTTCCCGGTCCGCGGCCTGTTAGGAACTGGGCCACACAGCAGGAGGTGAGTGGCAAGTGCGCCAAGCTTTATCTGCTGCTCCACATCGCTCGCATTACCACCTGAACCATCCCCCCACCCCACCCTGTCCGTGGAAAAATTGTCTTCCCTAAAACCTGTCCCTGGTGCCAAACAGGTTGGGGACCACTGACATGGAGGATCTCACTAAGGGGGAGATATCACTGCTTTGTGATAGTCCTGATATCTTTACATCTTTCACAACATTTTGCAATTCAGAAAACCAGTTCTTGAATTTCATGGTATTTTCTGACAGAGCTCTTTTCAGGAGAGAATAAAAATGTAATGTTGAGTCAGGGATATAGGCATAGAGCCAATCTCCTTGAGGTAAATTAAATTAAATACTGTGCATGTTGCCAGGTGGCCCAGCACTATTCTATCCCAGGACTCTAATGATCCACAAGTTTGAATGTTTATTAAGACCCCCTTGGAAAAAACTTTCTGTGGACATCAGTGGAGTCACATTACAAAGCAAGGCATCTTGGAAATTTCTCTTAATTTTTGCCACTAATATTGGATTGGAAACAAAATTTCAGGAAAATACGTTAGTACATTAAAGTATGTACTTTAATGTAATTTACAAACTTGCATTTTAGAGCATCATGCAGAAATAACAGAAATAGAACAAGTGAAAAATGACACTTATGAGCCCCAAAGATGCTTCAAATGTAGTTTGATTTAGTTCCAGAAGATGTCTTCTCTGTAGCCTGAGTTGAAAGGAATCACTTCTCTTTTAAGACCACATGTGAAAAAATGAATTATAATATGGAAAATAGTACTACAACAGGAAGGTGTAAAGAGAAAGAAAGGATGCTAGAAATAGATGAATTCAGCTTGAGGAAACCTAATTAATTACAGCAACTGACCTATGGATTCTTATTACATTTTTAGACCAAGCACCCTTTTAATAGATTAGGTACCAAACATTTAGCAATCATGTGTTACATAAATTTTGACTGCTCCCATTCCAAAGATCTAACTCACTCTGGTCAACAACAGCAAACAGCCAACATGTATACTTTATCCTCTCAGAACACACCTGGAAGAATCAACAGTTCTTAATCTGCTCCCTGGATCTTTAATTCTAGATTTTTTCATGAAATTAACAATCGATAGTTAGATCCCAGTGCTCTCTGCTCAGTATTCTGTAACAACCTAACTGGGAAAAGAATTTGAAAAAGAATAGGTACATGTGTATGTATCACTGAATCACTTTGTTGTACACCTGAAAAATAACACAAGTGTTAATCAGCTGTAATCCAATATAAAGTAAAAAGTTAAAAAAATAGTTGAACCCCAAATTTCGGGCCAAAATTCTATAATAATATTTTAATAGTTTAAAAATATAAAATTCAAATATTAGAGTAATTTTTACTAATTTATATCAATTGGAAATCAATGCCTATCAAACTAAAAAAGGAAAATAATATGTGCAAAGTCTAGTTAAGTTCAGTATAGCTCCTGAGAATGAGTGAACAAATTAAGATTATTTTTACTACTACTACTGTTCACCCTGGGCCAATTTCTTCCCAATTGAGGGCAATAGCTTCCTGGTAGAAACCCCACAATAGTTTGGGCCTCCCCACTCCAGTCTGTTTTTCACATTGTATTCAGAGTATTCTGGTATCAATGCAAATCTTACAATGTCAACTCTTAATGGCTTGCCCTTTTCTTTAGAATAAAGCCCTAACATTAAGGTAGCCTACCCAGACCAAACTGGATCTGTCCCATCCTTTTCTCTAAAATCTCATTCCAGATGACCCTTTTATCCTTACTTTCTGAGCTCTAACCATACTGAATTTCCTTTCAGTTTCTCAACTCCTCATAGTATTTTCCTGCTTCAAAATATTTGTGCATTTTCTTTCATATGCCTAGAATCTTCTCTACCCCTCTCACCACCACCATCACTTGGTTACTAAGAATAAGTTTGTTATACAGGTTTTAACATCAAGAACCACTTAGGGAAAATTTCTCTGACTTGCAGGACCAGATCTGGTCGTCTTACTATATAATCTCACGGCATCCCATACTTCTTCATACAAGTATTTCTTCTGTATCTATTTTCATTCTGAGTTCCCATCTCTCATTCTTACAGTTATATGGTATAACTTGGAGTGACCAAAGGCATCTTGGAAATGCACTGAAGGGAAAGTTGTATTGAGGATACATGTAGTTTTGGTTTGGTGGAGCTTATTTATATGGTTTTCTGTCACTTCCATGATGGTAAAGTTATTCCTAATTGTCCATATGGAGAAATGGCTTCCAGTAACATCCCTATAGGGTATTGTGTCATAGTGACTTGAAAGTAAAGGGTAGATGTTATATGCTGAAATAAATGTGTTGTATAGAATCTGGCACCTGAAGTGTGTGGTGGTGGCGAAGGAACAAGGTTTGAAATATAAAGTCATAAGCCAGCCTGTGGAAAATTCTTCCAAACCTTGCATCTTAAATATAAAAGGTTTTCTCATATTTGGTAACACTCAAATATTTACATGACATTGTCTACAGCAAGTTGTGATGCTGAAATAAGCTTTTTACAATTCAATGAGAAAAAAAAATGATCACCCCTATTAGAAAAATAAAATGATCTTTTCATTACTCCTATAGAAAAAAAATTACAAAATCTTTGTTATGTGAAGAGGCATTCACGTAGTATTCAGTCAAAATAAGAGAAAAAAATGCTATAAAAGTTAACTAATATAAAATATTACAGTTTCTTTTTGACTTTGTAATTTGACATTGGTGATAGTGGCCAGATTTTTACATATCTATCTGTGATTTCTTTGCTTTTTCTAAGTGTTTACTTTTTAAAACCTGATTTGTATTCGTGTTCTTAAAGAGGGCATACTCTAATTATATAATCTTAAGCTCTACTAAATACGGTTTATGCATCATCCTATTTTAGTGCTGCATTTACCACACAGAACATGTCTGTCAATGGTTGACACTCTATAAGCAGTTATTGAATAAACAAATGACAATTTAACATTATAATTTATTCATTATATAGGGAAATTCTATGGTCATTGATTTTACTTGACTACATGTCCTCAGGTTTGAGAGAGCTGTTTGCTTTGAGGAAGTAGAAACATATCAATCTTTACACAGAATGGCTGTGTTAAATACTATATTCACTTACATATCATAAAATAAACTGTTTGGCTTGAATTTTTAACATTTATAATATGCTTCTGTCATCATTTTTTATCTCAATTTTTTCTTATCCATTACATTTTATGGTTACTTACTGTTTATGATCATTTTGAAAAAAAAATTTAAATGAATTCTATTTTAGACTACACAATGCCTACCACACTGTTCTTTTCCAATTCTGGTTACTGAAAAAGAAAAATTTATTTGAGCAGATATCTGCACACTCTCACTGACAACACTGTAACAGATCACCATCTCTACGGCATTATCAATCAAAATAATATTTTAGCATATACCAGTTTCATTCATTCAGAAGACAAGGGGTAACACCACTAGCTTCAGTGCCCAAAGTATGTGACAAAAATGAGTAAATTAAGCATTTAAAAAGTACTTATTATGTTCCTTTTTTTTTTTTTTTTTGGTGGTACGCGGGCCTCTCACTGTTGTGGCCTCTCCCATTGTGGAGCACAGGCTCAGCGGCCATGGCTCATGGGCCCAGCTGCTCCAAGACACGTGGGATCTTCCCGGACTGGGGCACGAACCCGTGTCCCCTGCATCGGCAGGCGGACTCTCAACCACTGCGCCACCAGGGAAGCCCTATTATGTTCCTTTTTACAGATAAGTAAATTCAAGCTCAAGTTATTTATTCTAAGAGCTGATAAGTGTAAGAAACTGGATCAGAATCTAGATTTTCCCATTAAATTTTCATCCACATCAATGGATTTTGATCATAATGAGGTTCTATAGTCCCAAGAAAGCTACTGTTTTTTTTTAAAATCACATTTCATCCTCTATATTTAATTCCAACTGTTTATGGGTAAAATACCAGTTTTTGTCATTTATAAATAATCTTTGAACTATGATATAAACAGTATCTTGGAAAAAGCTTGTGTCCTGCAGTGATATTACTGATACTTCCTAAGGCAACAGATTCATGGGAACTGATTCAAAGGCAAGAGAATGGAAACCCTTTTTTTCTCTATGTTTTATGTAATGCAACTTTCCTCTACATTTTATTAAAATATTCTACATAGTTTTAAAAATACATAAACTGGAAAGAAACTGTGCTTCCTGTAAGTTTATGTTTGTTTGCATATAACAATGTTTAAAAGATTATGAGTGAGTGAATTTGCGAGAAGACTATATTGGTAATTACATCAAGCTTCATGAAATTTCAGTTATTTGCTTTGTGTGTATTGTTTGCACTTATTGTAACTGTATGTGAAGACATGATCTATGAAGAAAATTACATATGAATGATAACATGCTAAAAAATACCAGAACCTTCAAGAGGAGAATGATCAGGATTCCTGACTACTACTACTAGTATTACTTCTACTACTCCTAATTATTATTATTTACCATTTTCAAAGTACTAAATGAGAATTAGCTGTATTTTCCACCAAAAGTACCATTCCAAATGTGGGTGTATTACTTTGCAGAACCACTGAGTGCAAGCATGTTTAAAATTAACTTTAGTTTTTGTAGGGATAATATACCCTCATTTTTTTTTTCATTGGCTCCACAGTCAGGGAGCATTCAGAGAATGCTGGTTAATAAAAGGGCAAGATGGAATATCTAACACTGTTGTATCTGTAATGATCACTCCTCTCTGCTTTTAAAATGATCATTTGGTAACCAGACAACAGTTTACTATATTAGGAATCACTGTGGTGAGATCTCTTCACTAGTGTTCATTTGTAAGGTAGTTGTAATTGCCTTGGCAAAGGAAAAATCAACAAAATAAAAATGCAACCTACAAAAAGGAAGAAAATATTTGCAAACCATATATCCAAAAAAGAAGTTAATATCCAAAATATATAAGAAACTCCTACAACTCAGTAGCAAAAGACCAAATAACCTGATTTAAAGATGGACTTGAATAGACATTTCTCCAAAGAAGATATGCAAATGATACTTTTCTATATGAAAGGTAAATGAAAAAATGCTCAACATCACTAATTGTCAGAAAAATGCAAATAATAACCACAATAAGATATCACCTCACATTAACTGGGACAGCTATTATTTAAAAAATATATATAGTAAGTGCCAGTGAGGATGTGAGAAATTGGAACTCCTGTACACTGTTGCTAGGAATGAAAAATGGTGCAGTCACTGTGGTAAAAAGTATGGAAGTTCCTCAAAAAGTTAAAAATAGAACTATCATATGATCCAGCAATCTCACTTCTGGGTATCTGAAAGAATTGAAACCAGGATGTCAAAGAGATACTGCATTCCCATGTTCATTGCGTTATTCACAAAAGGAGAGACATGGAAACAACCTAAGGATCCATCAATAGATGAATGAATAAAGGAAATGAGGTATATACATACAATGGAATATCATTCAGCCTTAAAAAAGAAGGAAATCCTGCATATGTGACAATGTGGAAACTGGAAGATATTATGTTTAGTGACACAAGCAAATCATAGAAGGAAAAATACTGCATTGTTCTACTTATATGAGTTATCTAAAATAGCCAAACTCATAGAAACACGGAGTTGAACAACTCATAGAAACACAGAGTAGAACACACACAGAGTAGAACAAACACAGAGTAGAAACACAGAGTAGAACAACAAAACAACAATGGGGAGTTGTTTTTCATATGGGTATAACTTTCAGTTATGCAAAATAAACAAGTTCTAGAGATATGCTCTCCAACATTTTCCCTAGAGATATCAGTTCTGTATTGTGCACTTTTAATAATTTGTTGAGGTCTGATCCCTTGTTAAGTGGTTTTATAAAAAGAGAGAGAGAGAAAAAGAAAGAAAGAAAGAAAGGGGGGAGGGAGGGAGGGAGAGAGAAAAGGAGGGAGGGAGGAAGGAGGGAAAGAGGAAAAAGTTGCAGTAGAGAAAAAAATTGCCATGTCCTTTCCCTTCTATTCCTGTTTCCTGGGAATCCTTATTGTGGAGGGAGTATGTGGACTTCTGTGCAGTTATTTTGTACTAATCTAGTCAATTATCAGAGGATTTGTGGGAAACTGACAAAACTGCAAACTCTGAGTCCTGCATCCAAATAGAAGGAAAAAAATCTAATGTAGCTCTTGAACTTGGAGGATCTGACTCGATGCTAATGTACACAAAAATAAGATTAGCTGAATGAGCCAAGAACTACTTTTTTTTTTAAACTGTGAACATTTCCATCCTTATATTCAGCAAATTGTTGAGTAAACTAAATTACACCCTCAGCTTTCTAATATAATTATAGTAATAGTATTATGCATTTCTGAATTCCATAGCAATTTATTTCTAGAAATGCTCTGTAAATTAATGTGATACTAACTAGGGATGTGAGTTCAAAAAAGTTTCCTCTCAGATTTCTAAAATGAAGATTCAACTCCTCCGAAATCAAAGCCTGTCTTTTAAGCAAACAAAGTGAACAGACACCAACCTGGGTAAATTTGAGGGTGAACAGACGGCTTCTGTGTGACATAAAATACTATCGTTACAGAAATATGCAATTTTAATATTAGATCTTCCTTGTCAAAATGAGTTTGGAGAACCAAACGGAGATAGAAGACAATGAAGTTTTATCTCTAGAAATCCATTTAATGCAACATGACCCAGGCCCTGGAAAAAAATATGGGCAGGGGAAATTTATTTCACTAATAGTTCTACATGTTTTTCATTCTCAGATTAGATACTGATAATGCTGGAAAAGAGAGAACAAAACTAGAACAGTGGGAGATAAAGCACAGGCAACTTTTTGCTTGGTTCTACCTTGTCCTCAAGGGTAGAGAAACAGGATAAAGGAAAGAAAGGTCTAGAAACACTGTCTTGGAAGAGAAGAACTATCATAAATAAATTGTACCTGCATTAAAATTACACTTCAGTCTCTGCCTAGCTCAAGGTGATGAAGGTAGCAGATATATTTTTAAAACCACAAAATATACCTATGGCAAACTCAAAGACCAAAACAAGCGGTATATTTTCTTGACTTACAGAAGTAGTTCATGCATATTCATGTTCCTTTAAGTCTTCCAAATGAGTGAATAACAGGCAGTTCTGTAGTAATTACTGAACTCCAATATTTATAGAAAACTGACCACCATGAATACATAATTATTCTGTTATGTCCACTCTAGTAAGTAGAAAGACGGTCTATTCATTTACCATGACATAAAAATCTTGTTACCTTCCTCACCATGCAGAAGTGAACCAAAACACTTGGTGAGGAAATCTGTGAGTAGAATTCCTATCTTAGAGAAAATATATCTGTATGAGATTAATATACTTAATTTGAATGAAAATGTTCATAAATGTATAATTTACTTCATTAATAGAACTGGATTTGGCTTAAAATAGAAGGATTTTATAAAGTATCTTGATGGAAATAGACACATTTATTACTCTCACAAACTTCACTTTGAAAATCTGAGTGTTTGTGACAATGTTGACATTTCTTTATAAGAGTAATTACATATTTGATTGTGTCATTTATTCTTGATGGAGTGATGGGGGCATTATGATTACAATCTTGAGTAGGAATTGGAAGGGTTTAGCAAACTTATAATGAGAATTATTGCTCTTAGATTACTTTATCGAAATAAATTAGAGAAAAAGTAATGGAAATTGACATTTTTATATATTACTTCAAAATTAAAATTGATGGGTATTTGTTAAAACAAACAAACAAAAAAAAAGGATGTGATTTGTAAACATCTTTTTTATTTTTTTGGAAGGAATGTTCCAGTTATTCATGTCACGTGTAGTACAGTTGGCAGAGATTTTAGAAAAGCTGAATAAAAAAATTCACTTTTTAAAATATGTAAACAACTAACTACTAACCTTCATATACCATTTCCTGTGTGCCTGCCACTGTTCTTAGTGCTTTGTGCATGTAACTTTAATTATTAGTTGAATCCTAAGATGCAGGCTGTATGATTACTCATTTTATAGATGTGGACACTGAGTCACAAAGAAGTACAAAGACTGCTCAAAAGCCACACAGCTGAACAGAAATTCAGGCCTCAGCAGTCTGGTCTAGAACCTGAGTGTTTAACCAGGATGCTTAAGGACTTCTCACATTTTCCCACAGCACAGCTTCAATGGGCCAATGATTAAACAGAAGACAGAAATGCAAACATAAGTGGCCCATAAGACAGAGCAACTCTACGATGGTTTCAAATGGGAAAACAGAGACTTATGACAACCTTCAAACCTTCAAATGTCTAATAAAATTCCTTGATATGGTCTCTCTCTTAAATTCCACTGCAATCTTTGGTACAAAATAAGCTACAAGTACTATTATTAGATCCATGTTATAGATAAGGAAACTGAGGCTTAAAAAGGTTAGTCAACTTGACCTAGATTACACAGTAAGTGTTAAAGCTCAGAATTAAAACAGGATTGCAAATCCACTGGAGAGCGGGCACTCTTAGCCACTATGATACATACCTTTTTGCAAATCATTTCATCTTTCTGATCCTTATTTCTCCTCAGTATTGGAAAAATATTAATTTAGATTATCTCAATATTTCATGCTGACATTTCCATAGTTACAAATGTCATGTACTTAATGACCACTTGGGACCGTTTATTTTGTGGCAACCTTGCAAAGGGACGCCCTCGGTTGCAAAGGAGAAGTGTGTAGGTGGACTTACTGACAAAATTCATTTCTATCAGAACACCCACATGAAATGCTCACCCTAATGAGGATGGTACATAAAAATAAAAAAACCAAAGAACTAAGTCATGAAATGTTTTGTAATCTCATATCTATTTCTCAAAATAGAAAATATTGATATTTTGGAAGTTTAATTTCTTCAACTATATTTAAAATCTCATTGATGTTTTGTCTTATTAGAGGTAACAGTGATCTAGAAGTCTAGGATTCTATCAAGGCTTTGATTTTCATTTGGTGATTTTGGAAGTTAAAGATTTTGATCAAGTGTATTAAAATTTGTGTTAGATACTCTTCTTTTTTACTCTGTCTCTGTCTCTCACCTTAAATTCGGTACAATCTATTATAGAGCTTTAAGGGAAAAACTAGACGGGAAGTGAAGAAATACTTCCAGGGTAATATAGTAAGTTAAGAATGAGTACTTGTTGGTCATTTTTCTAAAGTCAACGTAAAATATGTTGAATTCCTTTGAGAAAACAACTGCGTAAAAGCAAGGGCTATTATATCTTTAAGCACGTAATTTACTTTATAAGTGTAAGCACATGCATATTCACCATCCTATGGGAATAAAACAGAACATGTACACTACGGAATTTTGTTTCAACAGAAAAGTGTAATATTGTGATATATCCAAATTATTCATTACAGAAAAAAGTCTCCGAATAAGACTGGAAACACATAGAGTTCTTACAGTCAACACTGAAGGAAGTATTTCAATGCATACTCTTTGACAAATGGTGCCAAAATTTCAGCTATTTGTTTTACATATAGTAAAACTGGCAAATGAAGATTGTGGAAAAGCTGAATAAAACATTACACACATTGTCTTAAATAGTTTTGTAGTTGTGTGTTTTATTTATTCATTCTATGTATTTCTCTACCTAAACATGCATATAGACAACATCAACCACTTTCGTTTCAATATTTCACATCATTTGTTTTTCCTTTTCATTTCAATATCATAAAGTTATACAGTCATCCATCCCACTCCTAGGTATCAATCATATTGCAGTCTCAAATGTCATTACGTATTATAAAATAAGGAGAGTCATGCTCCATGTTGTTTATCCATACCGAACACGTAAATCTTGCTGAGGAAAGTAAATACTATGTAATGTTCATTAATGTTTTATAATATGTGATTAACATATTGGTAATACATGTGATTCACTACTTTTTTTAACCACAGAAAAATAATTATCCATGAGAAAGGGGAAAAAAAGAGAGATGTGAGATGCTTCAAAGTGTTTATTATTATCTTCTTTAGTAAGTCTATGAATTTGAAAGAAACAAAAAATTATATTAACATTAGTAATAATAGCCAAAATTTATTAAGGACTTCTATCAGGGCTTGTATTAAAACCTTTAAATGTTTAAATAATAACATTTATTCCTTACAATGGACCCAATGAGGTATTTACTACTATTTAGAGAAATAACTTTATAAAAAATAAAAGTAAAACTGAAGTAGATTAGGAAACTTGTTTAAAGTTACACGAATTCATGAAGAGAGTTGTGATTCAATTCAAATTTCTATGAATCCAAATTCTATGCTTTTAATACACTTTTAGTTAAAAAACATGTAGATAAATTAAATAAGCCTCTTAAGTTCCTACTAAGTGTTAGTAAGATATAGTGAGCTATGGTAAGTAGAAAAAAGTAATAAATTTAAGTTATTGTTCTTTGATCAAATAGAGGTATTTGAAAATAGTTTAATGATATAAGATATGATTAAGTTTAAAAGTGAGTGATAAAATAATAAGTATTATAGACCTATTTTTAAAAACTAGGGAGCAGAACAGCTTATTTATTGGAGAAAATGTAGTTAAAATTATAATTTATAAGTAACCATATAGAAGTCTCAAGTTAAAAATCTATTAATAGTATACCAAAAGGGGCAGAAAATTTTTAAACTGTACTCTTTTCCATTATAGTGATGATGCTCGTCTTAATACTGAATGTATTTAGATAACTAATAAATTTTCCTACTCAGAATACCTCTACTTAACGAGCATTACTCTGATCCTGAAATATTAGAGTATCTCACCAACAATCTACTCCCTGTCTCTAAGCAAGAATAGACATCATAAAAAATTACATGTGTTCCTGCGTAACTGTACTATCTGTAACTTAAGTTATTTTTCTTAATTTAATATGAGACATCAAGGTGTTTAACAAATGGAAATCTCTAGTGTTCATGGGTAACAAAACATATAGAAGAGAAACCTAGCTGAGAAGTTGTGAAGTGATAGCTCCTTCCCTCTTAACAATTTTTCTTAAAAAGGGAACATAATGGTTTTTAAGATGATGATTAAAAAAAATGTTAAAAGAAGTTGAAAGAAAAACTATGTCACATAGGGGAGAAAGACATGGGCAACGTCCATGATTGTGAGTATGGAAATGTATAATGTGGTGTATAGATGTGATAGAATACCTTGTAGAGGACAGACAGACGCAGAGATTGAATGTGCCCCAAATAGGCATCTATCTAAAAACAGAATGTTGGTTAAACAAACAGAAGGAAGTTTAAAACAGAAAAGTGTGTATATAAAGTAGAAATATGAAAAGAGAAAGCAACAATGCTTCTATTTATTGAAGTTCATATTGTGTTGACCACCTATAATGTGACAGGCATGGTTTTAGGTGCCTGATATGACAGTGAAAAGAATAAAGATCCCTACCCTCATGAATAGTACAATGTAGCTGAAGAGAGACAAATTATTAAATAAGCAATGAGTGATAAGTGTTACAGAAATAATTTAAAATCATGTCAGTAGAAGGTGAGAGTATCAGGAGGCTACTTGCAATTAAGTAGGGTTAATAGACTGGGACTCGAGAAGGTGACTTGAACAAAGGGGCAAGGGAATTGAAGTAGGTGGGGTCTGATTCAAAAAGTAAAACACAGAAGGATAAAAACATTTCAAATAACTTAGAATGTTTCCCTATGGAGGATAAGGACAGAAATGGGATTGGGGCATCAGTAAAAATTGAGTGAATGATTGAATGAATAGATGAATAAGTAAATGGATGAAAGAATGAAAGAAACAAACAAACAAGAGGTAAACCTTTCACAGGATAATGATCACTGTGTGCTAGAAAATGAAGAACAGGATACTTCAATTTTCTGTCCCTGAAATCTAATCACTTCCCCTATCCCACCCATGAGGAAACAAGTCATACAGTCTCCACCTTAATAGTATTGGTAGATTTAGCAAACACAATAGGATACTGAAATTTTACCTTCAGATCAGTAGCAAATATAATTTATTTTTAGCATAAGTGTGGTTCATGCCTTATTTATCTGTTGTTTATAAATGATAATAAAAATATAAATAACATAGGAATTATTAATTGTTATCTGAAATTCTCATTTAACTGTATGTACTGTATTTTACCAGGCAAGGCTACAATCCAATGACTTTCCCATGCCATCCCTCGGTTTACCTAAATGTCTCCTAATCCCCTCTGCACATTTCATTCTATGTTATATGGAGGGGATGTTGGTAGTAATAGGAGGAAACTCTGAGAAACAATTTTGGTGCTTAGGAAAGGTTTATAAAAGCCTCATTTTGAGCTAAGCTTGATACTGAAGCAATTGTGGAGAAAAAGGAACACAAGCTTAAAAAGATAAATAGTAGACTTGAGTTGAATGATGAAATACAGAAGGTCATAAAATATTCAGCATACAATTTCACTTAGGTAGTAAATTTTCATGGGGAGGGTAGAGAATGTCATCACAAATTTCCTTCTCAATTGAAATACAGAAAGAACGAACTAGGAACAAATGCTGGATTTGGGAAGGTGTTTACTGATAATCTTATAGAGCAGCACTGTCCAATATAAGTATAATGAAAACCACATTTGTAATTGTAAATTTTCTGTCACATGAGTAAAAATAAACAGAAATGGGTAAAAATAATTTTGCTACTACATTTTATTTAACTCAATATATCCAAAATATTATTTCCACATGTAATCAATATAAAAATTATTAATGAGATGTTTTACTTTTTTGTACTGTTAAAAATCCAATGTGTTTTTTTACACTAACTTCATATCTAAAATTGAACTAAGCCACATTTAAAGTATTTGACAGCCAAATGTGGCTAGTGGCTACCATATAAGACAGTGAAGGTCTAGAGAAGCAATACTGTAACTAGAATTAAATTTATATATAAAAAGACTAAAAGTGCTGGGGAATGTAAGGTTGTTAGTTATTAAAGAATTGATGAATCCATTTAATAGCAAGAGTTCTTAACAAATAGATATCAATGTGATATATATCTCTGATATTAAAGAAGTAACCATTTTACTCTAGGGAAATAGAAGTAGGAGTGAAAGTATATGTCTAGAGAAAAATGTAATTGAGAAGGACTTTCATTTCTGATTAAGAGACCAGCATAAAATATCTAGAGTAACTTACCACTAAAAAACAATTAGATCCTGGCAAAAAGAAAACACACAGATGTTATGTGTAGTTTAGGATGTGGAAAATAAGGGAAATCTCTAGTTGTGATCCATGCCCACCTCTACTACAAGTAAAAACACCAACCACAAAAAGTTTCTTGAGCTGAAACCAGAGCAGGAAGTTAAGCATGAGAAAGTTCAAATTGCACTGATACCAAATACAAATGTAGCCACTGGTATCTGAATGGAAATCTTAGAGAATCAGAAACATGGAGGATCCATACCTAAGCTCCTAATGTGAACCAGGGACCTTGCAAGGGGACTAAAGTTGTCTTAAGTTAATAGATTTATAGCACCTGCTAATATCTGGCAAAAGCAAATCCTCTTTCTGAAAGAAAACATTGTGTTTTTAGAGCCTAAGGATTTCTACAGGTTAAAGAATCATAAAATATACAAATATAAATCTTCAAAACCCAGATACAAATGTACACACACACACACAAACACACACACACACCCCATCTTGAAAATAAGGCTAAATCGAAACAAAAAAACACCAGATTCATACCACCATGAACTTTACATAATGAGGAAATCAAATAGAGACTATGATTTTGTCTGATTTAAATAAATAAAGCAATAAATGATTTATCATTAGTAACCATAAGATGTGAAAAAAAAGTATTCAAAAATTTAAGAATATTTTTGTTGAAACTGAAAGCTAAAGGATTGATTTAATAGCTAAATAAACAATGATGGAAGAAAAATAAGTGAGGTGGAAGATATATCAAAAGAAATTATCACTGAATTTATGTAGAGACTCGCAATGAGATCTACAAAATAGCAATCTAGTTTTTAGTCAAAATGAGAAGATAAATAAAATATCTCTACAGCTGAAAAATTATAAACATGTAAACATCTTGAGTCAAAGAAAAATCACAATGCATATGTGAAAATACATAGTGTTTAACAATAAAGAAAATTTTTATATCAAAATTTTTATAATGCAGTGAAACTGCTACTCTGAGGGAAATGTATGACTTAAGTCCTTATAAACAAAGGAAGGATAAATTTAAAGACTAATTAACCAATTTATGTCAGACAAAAGATTAACAGAAAAATCCCACAGTATATAGAAAATATAAGAAAATTAATGAAATTGAAACAAGTATACAATAGATAAAATCAACAATACCTAAAATTAGTTATTTAAAAATACTGACCAAGAGAAAAAAAATAAAGTGAGGAATAAAATATGGGTCAGAGTATAACTACTTCAGATCCTTAGAATGATAAGAGAATATTTGAACAACTTAATGCCAATAAATATGAAAACTCTGATGAAGTAATTTCATAGAAACATAACTTTCCAAAATTAGATGTTGAAAAAATGCTAGACATACACAATTATCTTGGAATCATTTAAAAAAAATGAATCAGCTATTTTAAAATTTCCCAAGAGGAAAAAATCAAGTACAGATGTTTTTATAGATGAGTTCTAACAATATTTGATGGAATAAATCATTCCAATTTCATCAAAACTCTTTGAAATAACAGGGAAAAATGCCCAATTCATTCTATGATCAGTATATTCTTAATTCCAAAACTAGAAAATGACAATATAAGAAATAAAAATTCCAATTTAAAATCACTGATGAACACAGATGCAAAAATCCTTATGAAAATATTAGAAGTTAAAGAGAACATTGTATAAACAATAATATATCACAAACAAGTTAGGTTTATCACAAGAATGCAGGGGTGCTTTTAAATGAGAACTTTATCAATGAAATTTACCCTGTTAATGAATTAAGGGAGAAAATAATATAATCATTTTAATAGGTACTGAATAAACATTTGAAAAATTCAATTAAAATTCATAATTAAAGCTATTAATATACTAGGCAGAAAAGGTCACCTCTTGAACTTCATAAAAAAAGTATCTGTGGTATAATAAAAATACATATTTTTCTGGAAGGAAATCCTGACACATGCTACAACATAAACAAACATGAGGACAACATTATGCTAAGGGAAATAAGCTAGTCATAAAAAGACAAATACTTTATGATTTTAGCAAATGGGTAGTCAAGTTCATAGGGACAGAAAGTAGAATGGTGATTGCCAGGGAATTGGTGGGAGTGAATGAGGAATTGCAGTTTAATGGGTATAGAGTTTAAGTTTTGCAAGGTGAAAAAAGGTATGGAGGTTGGCTGCATAACAATGTATAGGTAATAAATACTACTAAATTATATATTTAAAAATAATTAAGATACAATTTGTCCCTGGTATAAAGCTTCAAAACTCTTGGAATTTCTTGAATGATATGAGTGTTTTTTTATGCTAATGAGATGGACTGTGCTGGGCCCTGTAGATAGCACTGGTTGCCAGAAAAAAAGTCACATTACTATAGTGCTGAAACATTCCTGGGACTGGAGATTGAGTTCAAACATGTGATCAATAATTTAACCAATTGTGCTTATGTAATGAAACAAATAAAAACCCTGGACACTGTGGCTTTGGAACATTCTGGCTGGTGAATATACCCATATACCAGGAATATGGTGCATCCCGACTCCACTGGGCCACAAGCTCCTGTGCTTGGGACCCTTACAGATCTTGTTCTATTTATCTCTTCATCTGGTTGTTCATTTGTATCCCTCACAATCAAAGTATAACTGTAAGTATAGTGCTTTCCTCAGTTCTGTGACTAGCAATTATGGAAACTAAGGGAGTTGTGGAAAGTCACAAATTTCTAGTCAGCCAGGCAGAAGTAGGAGTAGACTAAGGAACCCACCTGTGGCTGGCATCTAAAATAAAAATCTTCTCAATGGGGAACTTGTTCTTTAACTTGTGGAATCTGGTGATAACTGTGGGTAGTTACTATCAGAAATGGGTCAAATTGCAGAACACCCAATCAGTGTTAGAACCCTGGTATTGGAACAAAATATCTACGAAAAATCTAGAGTAAATGTCTTTGTAATGGTGAAAGTTTAAAAACATTTCCTTTTGAAACAAGGACAAAACATAACTCACTAATTCTACTGAACATGGTCTAAATTGAGTAGTCAGCATGAAAGAAGAAAAAAATATGAGTATGGATTATAAAGACACAATAGACTCATTATTCCATAGACAATAAAAACATATAGACAGAAAATTCAAAATAAAATATAAGTTATTATGATTAAAGGCTGCAAAATAGCCTATACAAAACCAATATACAAGAATCAACTGCACTGTTTTTGACAACAAAAATATCAACATTTATTACATATCTACAAAACTGAGTAGAAAGACATACCATGTTCATGAATTAGAAGACTCAGTGTTATATAGATGTCAAATTTCCACAATCTTTTTATAAATTCTAAAGAATTCAACTTAAAATATCACAAGATTTTTTTTTTAAGAAATTGAAAATCTGATTCTAAAATTTACATAGAAGTCATGGTAGGCAGAATTCTAAAGATATTTCCCCAACTTTTCCTGCTCTAATTCCTAGAACTGGAAATATACTGAGATATCATGCCTGTAATTACTTTACATGGCAAAAAGCATTTTGCCTATGTAATTAAGGTTACTAATCAATTGACTTCAACTCAATCAAAAAGGTGAATGTAACCTAATCACATGTGACATTTTAAAAGTGGAAATTTTTTTTCTGGCTGGTAGTACAAGAGGAAGGCAGAGATTTGAAGCAGGGGTGAACCGACATATTGTTCCTGACTTGAAATCAGAGAGGTTCATGTGGAAAGGATCTGGTAACAGTTGCTATGAGCTAATATCAACCCCCAGACCACAACCAGCAAAGAAATTGGAACCTGAGTCATATAACCACAAGGAAGTGATTTCTAGCAACAGTAAATACGAGCATAGAAGCAAATCTCCCCCCAGAGACTACAGGTAAGAACTGAGCCTGGCTGAGTCCTTGATTTCAATCTTAAGCAGGGAACCCAGTCATGCCATGCTGGACTTCTGAACTATAGAAATGTGAGCCAATAAATGGGTACTGTTTTAAGCCAATAACTTCATATACAACAAGGTAAACCTAATTTAAAGCAATAGTTCAAAACTCTGTAAGATACTTCAGAATAAAAAGAATAAAGTGAGACTGGCCTATCTTTACCAGAAATCAAGATAATTATAAAGCTATAATCATTAATAGAGAGTGATCAGGCTACAAATAGAGCTAAAGAGAATTCTTAGAAACTGACACTTTGATATTTTGAATTTGCTTTATAGTCCACGTGGTTTTGTATATCACTGGGGAAGGAGGATCTACTCAATAAATAGCACAGGAACTCTTGTTTATTCATACTGGGGTAAAAAAAAAGAAATCAGATCTAATCTTCTTGCTATACAGAGAAATCAACCCTAGATAAATAAAAATTCTAGATGTTAAAAGTCAAAACTGTAAATCTTTACAAAGAAGATGTAGGAGAATACCTTTATGACCTCAGAGAAGGAAAGAAGTCCTCAAACAAAATCCACAGAACACCATAAAAAAATATATAAAGCAACCATGGTAAAACAACAACAGTGCATAAAATGTAGCTACCAAAACTAAACTGTATATTCCTCAAAATATTTCTTAAAGGAAAAGAAATAAAGCTATAAATGTTGGAATGTATTTGCAAAGTATAACTGAAAAACTATTTGTATTCAAAAAAAGAAATTTCAAAATCAGTATGAAAAACACTCAGCAAAATCAATATTTTTTTAAAATAACAAATATCTTAAAGAAGGAAAACAATAAATGACAAAAATTAGATTACTCGACTGTAATAAAGAAGAGCAAAATTAAGATGAAAACAATGTTGTTTTCATGCTTAAAACGTTTGCTTAGGCTTGGAAATTGAGAGATCACAAAAAGTGATTATCTAAATTTCGTTATTATAATATTTGAGCTTTATATTTACTGATTTTCTGCATATTATATTCACAAAAATTAAGAAATATGGCAATATCAAGTACTGGTCAGGCTGTGGGTCAACACGAACTCTTAATATAAATACTGCAGATAAGAATAAAAACTGATACCATTACTTTAAAAAAGAATTGAACATTATCTTGAAAATCTCGAGACTCATACTATAAGGCCAGCAATCCCATCATAAAAATACGTCCATGCACCTTTTGCAGCTGACTCCCCATACAACTTATTTTGCAACATCACCTCTCTCTTTTTCTTCCAAAACTTTAAACACAAATATCTTCTCTCCGCCTTTGCTCATGTTTTTCCTCAGCTCTTCTTTGCTCTTATTTTTTTCTTTACTTTTCTCCTGTTTCTCTATATGCAAATCCTATATATGCTTTAGAAAAGCTCATAAAGGAAATGTTCATTTATTTATTCTTCCATTCATTCAAAAAATATTTACTGAGGAGCCACTATGTGCCAAGTATTTAAAGCCCAGCAGTACACTAGATAAGCATGCCTCTACCCTTGTGCTTCCTATTTTTCAAAAGATGACTAGGTAGTTGGTGTGGAGACAGACAATAAACAAGCAAATGAAGTAAATTCAGATTGTTCTGAGAAAGAAAAGTAAACAGGATGAGTTGACCTGATAAAAAATAATTGTGGAAGTAGAAATCTGTATTAAATATATGTCCTGAGGAGCATCTCTTTCCTTAATATACTGAATTTCAAGTGTGTATGTATACATATGTATGTGTGCAGGTGTGTATGTGCACATATATACACACACAAGTATGCATGTGCACACAACACATTTATCTCCTATTCATGACTCTGTGTTTCTATGTATCACAGTCCATGTTTGATTCATTACTTTATCATCCTCAGTATCCAAGTACCTTACTATGACACTAATAGAGCATGAATAAATGCTACCAGCTCAATAAAGGCTGCAGTCATCAACAGCTAAATACCTTTCTCTTGCATTGCCAAGGTTGTACTGCTTCAGGTAAGCTTGGGCTGAAGCTCCTCTGCCTTCTCCGCCATCCTCTATCCTGCACAGAAGCCTGATCCCCCTGTGTTCCTCTCTGTTGACTGGTATGGAGGACATGGACACTTTTCTGAAGAAATCTCTGTGACACCTACACAGACCTTGAGAATCTGAAGGCGGGTTATACATCAAGGTTGGGACCAGCAACTTCCAATCAGTGTAAATATAAAGAGAAAACATCTTAATTGTTTATACTACTTTGTCAAACAATAGAAAAATTGAAAAATGCTTAGGGTAAAAATAATTAAAATTTTTCTCATAAAGACAATCTTTGGCTCTAAATAATTCTCTGAATTTCTAATCATTTACATAGGAAATAGTCTTATATTTTAAAACCAGTACTGTGTTTTCTACAAGATTGTCAAGCTCTTGTTACGTGGTAGTAAAACTGTTTTTCAGAAGGTTGATACTAATTTACGTACACACCAGTTGTCCATGAGCCTGCCTATGTTTCTCCAAAAAAAACACAGGGAGGATTTCATCTCTTAAAATTTTTTCTGTGTTGGAAAAACAAAAAAGGGCTCCTTTATGCTTTTTTTTTTTTAATTTCCTTTCCCTTATGACTGAAGTTGAGCTATTTTCATATGCTCATTATTCTTTTGCAGTTCTTATACTTTGAAATCTCTTTACCATTGTTGACCATTAAAAAAAAAAGACTTTAGTGTTTTTAAAATTCTTTAATGTCTGCATTTTGGAAAAGTATTTCCTCAGTTTGTTATTTATCATTTAATTTTTCTAATAATGACTTTTTGATGTATAAACGTTTGTAAATTTTAATTCAAGTATATTGATCTTACCCTTGGTGTTTGTTGATTTCATAATTTAAAAGTTTGTTTATGCTTAGAAGTCTACAGATCACAAAAATTATCCAAATTGTCATTTCATTATTATAAGATTTTAGTTTTACATTTACCCTAAATTGACTTTCCATTAGTTTATCATTTTACCTTCTATGTTTCCCTGTTGAATATATTTTGGTATATGATGTACAATGAGGATCTACATTACTGTCCCCTCCTAAAGATAGCCAATATTTTAACTCCATTTATTAAGTAAACCTTTTGCAAATGGTTTGTGACCTTTTCTTAATTCTATATATATTGAATTCATATACATGTACCCACACATATGTTTCTGTGTTTTCTATTCAGTCCCATTTATCTGTCTGCATATTATTGTGTGTACTGCTGTTTCATGTATTGTGTCTTTATAATATGTTCCAGTACTTATACTATGTTTCAATATGCTTAAAATGTATTTAAAAACACATTTTAAAGCATGTTTAGAGCCTCCTAAGTTATATTTCTCTTTCATGCTATGTTGGTTATTTTTTAGTGACTGATTTTGAAGAGTTGGTATTTTTGAAGAGTTGGTATTTTAGATAATTTTGTCTTTTTTTTTTAATTCTCTCTTCAACTAATTCACCTATTTATTTATTATCACTAGGAATTACAAGTATTTTTTAAACCTTTTGACAAATTTTAAAATAATAATGATTGTTAAGGTACTATAAAATAACGTAATAGCCCTAAAAATAAATCTTTAGCAAAGAATCACTAAATTAAACTTTATTCTTCTCTTATAAAACAATTTAATACTTGACTTATGTATCTACACCCATAAACAGGTCACTTGAAGCCTATGGTAAGTCTAGTAGTACCCTGGCATTCATACCCAGCATGTTTTTAAAACCACTAATATGCTACTCTCCAATATTTTTCCAATATAATGATTGTCTATAGGTGTGAAGGGAGGATTAAACAAAACTGAATGCTGATTAAATATTATGGGACCACAATTATGGGAAAAGAGTCATTGTTTCATACTTAGACCATTCCTAGGAACTGTGGAGAATCAAGTGGGAAAAGCTGTGGGCAGCGAATGAAACTAAGGAAAAGGAACTGGGAAAGATAGGAAAATGACAGAGGAGCAGAAAGGAATTGTAGATATAGGTGGGCATAGTAAAGGAACTGACGAGATGTCACCCCAATACTATCTGTGTCTTTCACAACTTCAGACATCCATGCCCATCCAAGGAGGGGGAGAGGATTGGAAAATCAAACATAGTACATTGTTTATGTAGATGTTTTATTCTAACAAGGAGTGCTTCATTTAAATATAATTCTGCTTGCTTTGTGCAAAACTGAAACTGATACATTTGTAAAGGTTTCTTTGTACTGTTTCTAATCTATAATTTAACAGATTTGTTCCACCAGAACAAATATTTGCTGAATGTTATAGAAATGGTTTTGAAAAGTATAATGTCAGCAAGATCGCCTCTGAACACAACAGTTGAAAAAGGCAGCACCTGTATGCTAAAATACACAGATCCACCCACAAAATGGGCAATGTTTCAGAGACAGTTAGTGCAGAAGCCACTCTTGTATTCTTATAAACACTGTTCTTTTTTCTGTCCTTAAGACATGTCCTCAAACTCTTCCTCATATTCTGCACAGCAAGGGGCATTAATCACACAAGTCTACGTGCCCATTTGTCCAGAATTGTTGCCTATGATCCATCCTTTGAATAACTTATACTTCTGACCTTTCTGATCAATAAGATGAACGATAAAGGCAAAGGCCTGTGGTTTGTATCTTCGTAGAAGTTGCCATCTCCTCTGAGTAGTTAAAATAAATAATTCCTTTAGTGTTATTCATTGCCTCCTGTAAGCGATATTTGTATGTGTGTGGGAGCGAGATGTACTGCATCTTCTTACCTTTGATGTTTGGTCTTGTTTTGGGGCTGCTCTTTTGACAAGCTTTCAAAAGCCCCCTACTATGAATGTCAAATTAAGTACCCTTATGAATATGCATGAACATAAACCTCGTGTACTCATTTTGGTGGCTACTCACTGTGCTGGATTGCCCTGGAAGCCATTCCAAATGGTTTTGATTTTGCATTTGAGATTCTTAATGGTGGTAATTATCTGTTGCAGCCATGCAGTACCAAATATGATGCGTGTTAGAGATACTTTAAAAAATAATAATAAAAATGACTAAAGATGCTAATTCCCACATTTTAGTTCCTACAGGGCAATTAGCCCCTAGTAATGATGTTTATATTTATATGCAAATGTTTCAGGACAAATGAATCTTAACAGAGACTTCATATCTATACCATTGGGAGATGAGAGTATTCCATCTGTCTGTAGAAAATGCCTGCCATTAGCTCTACATGTAGCCTATTTCTGTAATAGAAACTATTTAATCTTAAGTAATTCCTTCTTCATTTTGTGTTATTTTTCCTTCCTTCTGTTCTTTTATTAAGACTCTTAACTAGTACAGTATGTGCGGCTCTTCAGGGCCTACACAGAGGTGCCCTGCCACATTTTCTTCTGAGTATCATCTGTTGTTTGAATTATCACCTAATGTCCTTGCCATCCCTCATTTTGAGATACTAACTGAGTAACCAAAGCAGGTTGCTCAAGAGGCACTTACCCGTTAATATCCTCTGTTGTAGGGATTGCTACAACATGAAAAGACAGAAATGTAATGAAGAAGTAAAGTTCTGCACTATAGCTGAGCTTTTGACTAGCTTCTGGCCTGTTTTCATGTGGAAACTGAAACTTACCGACTTGTCATGAACTACCTGTATAATCAGTCAGGGAACAGGCTCAGTCTACAGCCAACCTCATACTGCAAGGCTCTTTCTACTCCAAGACAATCTCTTAATACAGAAGGTCCCTTAAAAACGAATCATTCTTTTTCTGTACTCCCTTTGTTTTCTCCAGACATTTTAAACTATCAATTGGCAATTCAGTTACTTATCTAATGTCATTTGATATACTGCTTGCTTAGCTTAGATATGTTCTTTTGCAGAGGAATAAAGTGATAGCCATTATTTCATTTAGGAAGTATTGTTGTTCCATGCTTTTAAAGGCCAGCAAAGAGTAGTTTCTTTTTAGCTATCAGAAATGGAGTCTCTGAATCCATGACTACATAAAATAAAAATTATTAACTGAATCTAGAATTCGAGAGGTCTACCCAATACTGTGAAAACTTAAGATTTCAAATTTTGTTTGGAGAAACAACAAAAAAGAAAAAGAATCAAAGACCAGTATAGTAAGAAAATTGTGTCATATTTATACCACTTCCATAGCAGAAATTCCTTTAAGAATAGTAATATGTAAAGGCAAGGGTAGAATCTGGTGAACCTACTAAACATAACCAAGTTCAGGTCTATGGTAATTACCCACAACTTTCCATAGTAAAAGATGCACTCACCTGACAACTGTGTATATATATTTCCCTTTTAACCTAGAGTAAACAAGAAAGAAGCCACCCCAGAATTTCTAAATAAGAACTAAATTGAAACAGATAGCAACAGGTTTCAAAACACAGATGATCCTTGTCACTCACAGTCAAAATTTTGAATAAAGGAGTCTGGGAAAGGGAGAAATTCAGCATCCTGCCAGTGGAAAACTTCATTAGAATATCTTGAGATTTATCTGTCACTCTGACAGGATAATTTGATTTTAAATTCCATCACTGCTAGCCCTAATTTTTAAAATTATATTGAAAAAAAAGTGACTTCTTTTTCTCCCATACAATGAATAATAGGATAATATAAATCAAAATCAAGGGTGCCATTAATCAGACATTACAGGAAAAATACCTGAAAAATTTTAGGGTTTCAGGGAAGTAGGAAAGTTTCCCTCCCTCACTCCCACCCACCCATCATGGAACCAGAGTAAAGATCAGTTAAAATAAATTCTTTATGAAGTTTAATTTAGAGCATCCAAAGTTTTCTCATCAGTGTAGAATTTTAATTCTTTCTCAGAAAGTCTGGTTTCTTTCAAAAGAGCAGCACTTATTCAACCCCATGCTGAGCCCACTTAGGACAGTATTATCATAATTCATTTCTGAATGAGAGTTTTTCAGACAGTAGACAAAAAACACAGCAAAATGTCATGAACATGCTCTTACTTTTAGGTGTTCCAGTTAGCACCTAAAATCATATAAATCTTATAAAACTCCAATCTCTTCTCTTTCCCTTTCTCAATAAAGGGACATACAAACAATTCAATGCCAGTGATGGATGAAAGTAAAACCACTTTCAGAAGCTGATCTACTTGAAGATCACTGCCTGCTCTTTCAGTTGTCGTTCTGTAGAGCACCTCAGAATTCAGGTATTCTCAGGCCCACAGTGATAATCAAACAACTCATTAAAAAGAACAGAATTATATCCTGACCAAAATGGAAAGAGTGCCATATCTTGAGAATTGCTTTTTACATTTCTGGTGACATACTTCATGAACTTGCCAAATATTAAAATTTCTAAAGAATGAGGACTTAATGTCAACCTGCTTGTCAGGGAATCGGGTTCGTGAGCAGTAGAATTTTTTAATATGAAGTTGAGAAGTCAGAGGTGCCTCTCTTTTTGCCTCTTCATTTAGCAGAATCAACTCTGACAGGCTCACCTTCCACAGAGCTCTCTGTTGTAACATTTACTTTCTCTTTAGGGAGCTATGCTTCTCATGCCTGGACATGCCACTATTTAAGTTTTTCCCTGCCACATTTCTGCTTTTGGGTAAACAAATGAAGAGACAAATTGATTCTGTTATTTAGTATACATCATTGTGGCTTCTTGGGAAATAGACCAAGTACGAACTTGGTTGAACTCCCTTCATTGAAACTTAGAACCAAATGATTCATATAATTTAATATTTGTACACTTTGGGACATCCTGGTTCTACTTTTTGAGACATCAAGATATTTTTTTTAAAATTAGTGTATTCACATTTTTCAAAAAGTGATCACACTTTCTACTTGGTAACCTAGGCAGATACAGTTTTTTGATAAAGTTTTTCAATATTTAACATGTATGTGCATTCATACACTTATCTGTATATGTATATACTCGTGTGTGCATTGTATAAAATCTCAAAGTGACAATAGCTCCACCACCAAACTATGAATTGAGGAAATTTGAATGAGAAATGTAAATTAATTTGCTTCCCATTTATCTAGGAAAATCCAACAAAAATTATTTTAAATGATGGTTTTGTACACTGTACAGATTTTAGAAGCTTTAGGAAGAGCACTTACCTAACAAAGTTGAGATTCTTCTCCCATACCTGTGCTCACTCAGGACACATGCCCAATTCTTCATAAGCAGTGTAGCTGTAGTTTTAATAGCAACTTCCCACCTGTTGCAAATTTAAAATTGGGATTATTTTTTAATACAGAAGAAAAATCATTTTGTTCAAGAAAAGTAATATAAAAATTGCATTAAGATATATACTCTCAAATGCCCTCATCAAAGATGCCCAGCTCTTGATTTCAGGAGCAAACTCCTCAAAGATTTCACCTTCACCCTGAACAAAGCTGTGACAAGCCAGTCAAGGTCCACTGAATCCAATTAGAGCAGTTTTCTGGGAAAGGAACTGTGATTCTTGACAATATTAGGGCAAAATACTGCAAGTTGTTTTAACATGAAGGAGGGCAGTGGTAGCTACAATCATCTTTAGTCTGTGGCTTAAAACTGTGTCGTCAAGCCATGACAGGCACAGAACATTTGTCAAGCTCTACGGGAACCAGCCATTGGCTGTTCTGTCCTACAAGGCTATAGTTTGTTTATATTCTGTTGCATAAAATCAGGAGAGTGTTTAGAGGCTAGAAAAATCCAGAACAGTGGACAGAGAAGTCACTGTTGTCTGTATAACTTAAGAGGGGGTGATGTTCTGTGAATCTTATGAAAAAGGACTTACAAGATTTACCAACTCAGAGAAATGTTACCCACTTCTTCCTTATCCATCAACTCTTCAAGAAACCCTGACAAACCCATTTCTTACATGTCGCCTTGTTTGTCCCTCTTATTGCACATTTCCTGCCATTTCCCCCATTATTGGACTTTGCACTGCAGTAAAATCCTTCTAAGTATTCAGCCTTACCTAGGCCTCCCTCCAGTTCACATTGCACTCTGTCAGAAGCACCTTCCTCAAACACAAATATAAAACATGCCAACCTCTGACTTTTTTCACATCAATAGTTCTTCATTCTGAGATCCTTAAGGAAAAATAAAATATCCTTCACGATCTGACTTTTGCCTATTCTGCAGATTCATCTTTCGAGTGTCTCTACCCTTTCCCAATTTATTTTGAGTTCCCGCAATACCAAACTTCATATAGTCTACAAACACACACTGCCTATATGGCTCATTCTGCCTTTTAATCCACCAAGAAGAGTTCTACCTGTTCTTCTAAGTCCTCCTTTGAGATGTTATCTTCTCACAGGCCTTCCCTGCTTTACTTCCTGAAAGGGTTAATCACCCTCTCCTCTAAGATACCTCTATAGCTGTCTGTTAGTGTACTTTCTGTTTACATGTCAATCATCTCCCCTTGAACATGAGTCTTTTGGTCTAAGTCCCATATATCATTAATCATCAGTTCTGAAGTGCTTAGCATAGTGCCTGATCTATTAAGGAGAAGTGTATATTGGACTGAGTATCCAGATGTTTTATTTCCTTTTTCATATAGTAATGAAGATAAAAATTTCTCAAGTTGATATTGGGCATCCCCAATGCTTAAAGACCTTTTGAAGTCAAATCCAAATGTGCGGCAGTAGGTGGCTGATGAGATCCTGGTATTTTGCTTCTGTGATTGCACACAGTAGGTTTCCAAGTGATGGATTATATGGCCTCACCTTCATTATACTGTAGTCCCCCCAAAATGCTCAGAATACTCTCAAAAGGGAGTTTCGTGTTCTCTAAAGTGCCTTAAAAAAATAGTTATTGGAGTGTAAGTCCTCAGTTTTACTTGAATTCCTGCCATTCAACAAATAGGTTGTCAATTATGCACATGGCCTAATGGACCATGATTAATTGACTGCCATGGATGATACTTTCAAAAATTCATGTGAATTTAAAAGAAAAAAAGAAACAGGAAGGAAGGAAGGAAGAAAGAAAGAAAGAAAAATTTATTCCTGAAAATCCAGTGGCCACCCATCTATACATAGGTAAGCTCAGTGTATAAATTTTGTCCTCCCTGGATTTAATCTCCACAGGTACTACTGGATAGATATTTGTTCCCATCAGGTTAATATTTTCACAGCTAATATTTGGTAAATAAAATCAATGAAACATCTGTGCTGGGTTTTGTTTGTCAATGTTAAAGGGGGCCGAATGGAGTGAATCACATAATTATACCAATCCCTCACTTGCTATCACATGCTGGACATGAAGCTCTAATATCAATATAAACTGCATTTGATCAACATGCAGGAGGAAAGCAAAGGCACTCTCAGCTTTTTCTAATGTTCTTTTCTACCTTTCGAAATTGAGTGGCTTTGTATAATCCTCCTGAAACTTCACACCTCACACCACTTCAAAGCCCAATGCTCACACATGGTAGCATTAGAGGAAGGATTATTAAAGACCCCCATTGGAACTGTGGCCTATTCATTTTCTGTGTAAACCATGGGGTTTCTGTGCAGACAGTGATGTGCCAACACAAACTCAGACAGCTGCTGTACTAAAGCTGCTCCTAGTGCAGGTGGGGAAACAGCTTGTGATATTAACAAGACTAGATCCTTCTCGTGGCTTTCTATAGCCTTTATTTAAAATACAGAAAAATGCTTTCAAAGACTTATTTATAACTGTATCAAGCACAGATTGCACCAACATTATGCTGCAATGAGCACATGTGTTATTCATACTGATATTAAGTATTTTTCTTTTTTGAAATAGCCATAAAGAAAAAAAAAATGTTTCCTGCGGATGATTTCAGATAGGAGTTACTAAAACCATATCAGCAAAGCTAACTTGGTTGAAAATAGCTTTTTTGGAATTTTAAAAAATCATGAAAACAAACAAACAAAAAGATTCAGTGTAAACAGTGAAATTGAGACACAAGGAACCAATTTTTTTTAGACAAAGGTTTTACAGATATCACAGCTGTCACATGCATTTTTTTCTCCTTCATATAAAGACCATAAGTAAATTCAATTAGATATTCCACATCACTAGAGAATTGTATTATAATTTTTCTAACTCCTCAATAACCCTTAACAGAGTTCTTAATATTAAAAACATATTCATTTTTTCCCTGATGTCTTATTAAGCTCCTACTCTGTGTCACAGTTCTGTTAAGTGTTAGGACCAATGTAAAACTATCAAAGCTATGTGTTGGCTTTAAAGAGCATTTACCTATTTAGGAAGACACAAATGTTCATTATGTGTCGATGAGAATTAAAAGTGGCAATAATAATAAGTAGTTATGGGCCAAACAATGCAGACTCAGCCAGTTAATAGTTATGCAATTTTCAGAAATGTACTTAACGTCTCTGGCCTCAGTATATTTATCTTTAACATGAGGGTCAAAATATTACCTATCTTATCAGGTTTTTCTGAGAAATAAAGGAGGTATTATAAGCAAAGCACTTAAAAATGATTAGCCACATAATAAGCACTCAGGAAATAGGAGTTGTTATTTTTCTATGGTTAATTTATAGGAATCGCAGTTATTTGGGCAAGATACTGACTAAGGAACTAACCAGAAGAAAATTATTTTTTGCACTCAGGCATTGGAAATAGTTGATGTAATAATTGAAGAAAGGACATCTCAAGTATGGGGACAATACTGAGCAAAGTTATCAAACTATGAATGAGTAAAAGTTGTGTTTTATAAAGTGATAGAGTCATAGGAGATATAGTTGTAACAGAGGAATGAACATGTAGAAAATCTGGATGCTACATTGGTAAATGGATATCAAAGAGAGACACAAATGAATAGAGTGAAGGACAAAATTCAGATGACTTCCTACCTAGTACTCAATCATTTTCACCTTTGAATAATTTTTACATTATTTCTTGAAATTTCAAAATTTTACCGAAGTTATGATTTCATTTGACATTCCAAATATATTCACTCGCATATCAAAACTGTAAGTTGTCCACTTTGTTCCACTGTATCCACATATTCACATTGCTTTTAGTCTGTTGAATTTCCATAATATTCCCATTTTCCTACTACTTGACTTTTATTTCTTTTTCTTAAAAAAAATGCATTTAAAATGTGGCCGTTCCAAGCAACTCAAATGTCTATCTTAGCATGAACATGCACACGCATGCGTGCACACACATGCTCTTTCTCCCTCCCCTTCTCTCTCTCTCTCTCTCTCTCTCTCTCAGGTTTAACTTTGAAGGGAACTCTGCTTTACTTTTGGGTCTTTATTGGTTTTAGAGTCTTGGGCAGTCATTTATTCTCTTTGAGGATCAGTTTTCTTAATTATACAAAAATTAAAAATAATGCTTCTTTATTAGCAAAAGACAGTGAAGATAACAAGTAACAAACAGACTAAACCCATGAAATTAGTATAAAGTATGAAATAAATATTGTTATTATTTTAGAATCCTTAATATTGTTGCTTTAAAAAAAATCTTTAGGAAAATTCTTTCAGTATACCCATATTAGTCAAAAATAATTGTTGAAATAGTTTTTAAATGGTTAGCTAAACCAACCACAATTATACGCTTAGAGAAGACTAATCTTATCATTGGGAAATATCAACACACTATTCTTCTTAAAAATAAATGAGAAATAATTAATTGTTTCAAACATTTTTGTTTGTTTCAATACTAGAACCAAGTACTTTCAAGGTGAAAAAAAATTAGTTTAAAAATTACAATAGGATTATATTAATTGCATTTTAACATTGGATTAAAGTAATAATCAAAATAATAATTTTAAATATTATTGATAGAAAATTTTAAAATAAAAAATACCTACATGGAATTACCAATACTTTATATTTTACTTTATTACATTTGTTTTTATCAAATTATTTTACTATCAAAACTGACTGTAAATATCAGAACCCAAAATAAAGGTTTTTACTTTAAATTTTAGACACCATATTGTGGCATGTCACTTATGCAAAATCATATTATATTTTACAATATAAGATGTGACACATATTATGTAGGTAAGGATAAACTTAAATAGAGATGACTCTACTACTTTCTAGACATGAAATATTGAGTGGTGGAATGCTTCCCTAGAGAATAAATATTCTTTGAATAACACAACTAATAAAATAACTTTAAAAAATAGACTTTAGGTCTTCAAATCTTACAGTAAACAATGCAGTCAAACGACAAAGAAACCAATTTTTATTACTTATTTTGTACTGAGGCATAAAGGGCTCAGTTGTTGGTTTTTTTTTTCCCACATAAGTTAAATAATTTCACACAAAATATTTAATGAAATATGCTTCACTTGAAAAATAAAAGTAAACTGGAGCGCTATAAAATTAAGAAAAAGTTTAAAATATTTGCAAAGTTTTGGGTGTTCCTGAATTATCATAAAATTCTGGAAAGATAGACAAGGAAAGATTTAATGATTGAGTTAGAATAATTAGGCACATTTATTGATTTCTATTTTTTCTATCATATGAACTTACATCATGTGCATTATTATCAATAATAAAGTTATTTTACCATGTGGTACTACACAAGTAAACAGAGCAATGAAAAGTCACTGTGCAACTGTTGAAGATTTCAAAGACTGCTAGTATTGCATGCTATTTGTAGAGTAAGGGAAACAGACACTTTTGTACAGTATTGATGAAGTCTAAATTGATATAGCCTTTAAAATGCACTTATAAACCAGCATTCCAAGTCTGTTAATTTCACCAATGGAAATACTCAAATATATAGACATATACAAGGATGTTCAAGAATGTTTACAGAAGTATTATTTAAAATGACCAACGCTTTAGAAACACTCAAATGCCAATCAATAAGAAATGTGTTAAAAATTTCCCCATACAGGGAATGTCATACAACCATGTAAATTCCATGCCTGTGGAATCCGAAAAAAAAAAAAAAAAAGGTACAAATGAACTTGTTTACAAAACAGAAACAGAATCACAGATGTAGAAAACAAACTTATGGTTACCAGGGGTGAAAGGGATGGGGGAGGGATAAACTGGGAGATTGGGATTGACATACACACACTACTATGTATAAGATAACTAATAAGAACCTACTGTACAGCACAGGGAACTCTACTCAATACTCTGTAATGACCTATATGGGAAAAGAATCTAAAAAAGAATGGATATATGCATATGTATATTTGATTCACTTTGCTGTATACCTGAAACTAACACAACATTGTAAATCAACTATACTCCAATAAAAAATTTTAAAAAATAATAATTTCATGCCCAAGATGTACTGTTCGGAAAAAAGAAAGTTACAGAGAAGCATAATTATACATTTTTCAAAGAACTAGGAAGAAAGTACATAGCAAATGTTTAATCTTTTGCTTGTGCGTTTAGACCTAAAACTAATAAAGAGGGAAGAAGAATGAAAATAATAAAATTATTGTCTAGCAGGGTGTTATACTCAATCTCTTAGAAAAGGGAGAAGAGATAGTTAATGATAAAACAATAACAAACTAACCCTCCTCCCCATCATCCCTGGTTTGCCTTTCCCTTTTCAGCCTATAAGTAACCTAATATAAAATATAAGAATCGTATTACATAACAAATTAATTCAGAACATGACAGGAAGGGCAGACAAGTGGCTATTTTAGAAACGAATAGACTTCATGAAGTATTTAATAAGTATTGATCCTGATTTCACCAGGGGGTAAGCTACTCTCTGCTACTAAGTTAAGCACTTTTGAAAGCTGCATCCACTGTGAGGTCAGCAGTTCACCTAATACCCAGTCATGACCAATTGGCTCAACACACTGCATGAAATCAAGGCGGGGCTCCTCCGAAATTCTCCCTCATTGAATGTGGACCCCACTAGGGAATAAAGAGGATCATATTTTTGAATATTGCACATAGGGTCATCACTGACACTGACTGAAGAATGGTGTGGAAAATAAGCCTATAATTTGCCGCTGCCATCAATAGGCAAAATGAAGGATATTTTCTGCAGCTGTTTTAAAATCCTCAAAAAGCCATTTAATTCATTTCATAAAACTCTATTCCATCCTGGGGTTTTTTCCTTTTTTTTTTTTCTTTCTCTTTCTCTTTTCCCTCTTCCTCTCTTCTCTCTCTTCTTCTTTCTCTCTCTCTCTTTATTTTTAGTTTTTATTACAACATCACAGAAACTAGCTGGAGTCTACAAGAGATCTTAGGAGCAACGCTACTTCTTCTGCTGAATTTTTAAACTGTGTGCTTATAAGTCAGTCTTTTTGGGCCTTGCTTTTCCATCTGGTCTTTGAAGCTCATCAGACTCAAAAGCTAACTGAACAGGAAAAAGGTGATTTAATATCCTATGTTGAAAATGTTTCATGAAAGAATTAGCTAATGTATTAGCAGCTTTATAGTCTAACTCTTCTTTCACTTTCTCCTTCATTCTGGGTTTCCAGATTGGCATATCTAACAGAAAACTTGAGACTTGAAAACCATTTTTAAATTGAAGAGAGTGAAAGATTTTTTTTTTTTTTTAATGCTATAGAAAATGTAACTACTGCCTGGAAGCAGTCCTTAGTCTTCTAAAAAGCCATGTCTTCATTTCATCAATGTGCTTCCCAGCAGATCAGAATAAATGGTACTTACCCTTATGATTTCATGCATTTTGTAGCTGTATGGGATATTCTCTGAAAACCTGATACTTTATTAAGATTGCACAGATTTTTTTTTTAAGTAAAACCTGTACTAATATAGGAGGGTATAAATATAATGATATGATGAGCAATTTTACTACAATTACCTCAACTGATAGAGTTCAAATTTGGGTTAATCTGCCTAATGTCTCAAATGCAGATTGGTCACAGTTCTAATCATCATCTCCATTTTTTATGTGGTCAAGATGAGGAACAGAAATAACCTGGAATTTTCAAGTAGCAGACCTAGGAAAAGAGCTCCTTTTTCTCAGTCTCTATCCAATGCTTTCTGTGCCTGAAATGACTATTGAACACCAAATTACTTTGCTTAATTTTAAGTTTATAATGAAGCTAAGAAATTATGAATTCAAAAGAACCTTAAATTCTGAAACGTCCTCAAGCAATGATATTGTCCACATTATGCCACTTATTCTTTTATTTGGGGTTATGATTTCCTTTGAAAGCAATCCCTTTTCTAGGTATAGCTTAGCAGTTAAAATGGCATAGCTCTCAGAGGGTCAACACACATTTCACTTATGAATGCTGTTTATTTCTATGCTAACAGTTTCCTAATGACTTGCATAAAAAATTTTTTTGAAGTATAAGTAAAAACTGTGCATATATTTAAATTTTCCTTCTAGTTCTGGTTAACAGAATCCTTTTACCCTCACTCAACCATCAGTTATCCCTTTAAGAGTCTGTAAAATTTTGGTAAATTTTCAAAATTATATAGTGATGAAAAACATTGAAAAGAAGTAAGGAATTTAATCCAGCTGCCACAGGCAGGCATTGCGTAAGCAAACAAATAAATTATTCTCCTCACATTTATGTACACAGTTACAGTGTTCCCACTAAAAATCTCAAAAGATATTTTCCAGCAATGTAGCAAATATATTATATATATATATATGTATATATATATATTTTTTTAAATATATTTGATATATACAGAATAATAACAAGGGAAGGTTATCGAATACTAATTTTGAGGGAAAGGCACTAAATTTATCATATAAAAATTAAGGCTGTGAAAAACTAGCAGAAATATTGGCATTTTTATCTGCAAAATAGAATAAAAATCAGAATTTTATCTCTAATAGAAAATTTAAAATATAGGAGTAAACACAAAAGAGAAGAAAGGATTATATACAACTGACCAGGGACAACTGATTTTTTGTCAGATGAATTACATCTATACCCCTCACCAAATAACAAAATTAATTTTAGATCAGTTTAAAACTTTCCATGGTAATTATTAGATAATAAGAAATGAATAGGCGCTGAGAAGAGAAAATGAGGAGTTGAGGTAGGAACTTAAGCAGCAGAGGTGTTTTTGCTGTAACATCATGAAAGAAGAGCCAAGGAGGGGAGGCAGCTCTTTGGATCTCTAACTTTGAATCTCTTGGAGAGATAGAGACCAAAGCATGGGTGTAACAGTGGATTTGAGCTGAGATAAGGAGTACAGCTATATATGAACTTCTGATAGGCATTAAGCACAAATAAATTTGAGGTCATCATAAAGGATGTTACATTGCCCTATGTAATGGAGCGAAATTAAACTACCCTGAACAGAGGGTAATTTAAATATGTTTACACCAAGTATTTTCCATTTTGTTAAGGCACAAGAGAGAAGAGAGTTACCAAATATTCCAGGATATAAAATGTTTTTCCAAAAGTTTTCCCTTAATTATAGTCTTCTTCTATTCATCTCTCTCCAAAAATCTCATATATTAAGGGGTATAATAACAATTATTATAATATTTTGAACAACAAAACACAATGCCCAGATGACACATTGGCCTAAAATAATGTCAATAAATGAAACGTCTCGATACACTTAGATGTCATCTGATAGAGCTGGTTTAAAGAAAAAGAGCCAGACATATTTATTTAACCCAGAGTTGGTAATTTTTTTTTATAAGAAAGTGATCTCACAATTGCAAAGCTATCTACTGGTATCAATCCTTTTAGGGGCTAGATGTATCAATGTGTAATATATCAACTGGCTATACTTAACTATTTAGGGATCATGAAAATAAACCTCCAGGACAAAACAAGAAGCAAAGAAACAAACAAAAGAACAACTAACACCAGTCCATATATTTTACAAATGTGCCTCATAATAAAACTTTTACAAAATTGTGCCTCATAATAATAAAACTTATAGGAATAGCAGCATATATGGATTAAAAAGTATATCTATCTTAAAGAACTTGGCCAGCAGTAAAAATGAGGTGCTTAGGAAGTACCTAGATGGAAAAAAAAATGTGGCTTTGGTGATGATAAAAGACAGTAATAGCATAGCTACAGGTAAAGTTTGTGAACTAGTACTTGAAGTAAGGGATAAATAAAGCCCATTATTTCCCAATTAATATATCTGATCATTTTATTTGAATGTAAGTAATTCCATGTACATAGTCACCTAATAAATTGATATTTTAAGGAGAGTTTTGACTACTTTTGCTACATTCCCAAGAGTTTGTATGTTCAAGTTGACTAGCACCCAAAATCAAACAGTGAGAATCAGTATAAAGTAAATTTGAGTGTCTGTCTGATATTGGAGGCCATTGCACCTTTCTAAAATTCGAGGTGAGAAAAGATAATTCAAAGATTATAAAATGTCAAAAGAATTGTGTGTATAAAATTAATTTATAGTGTAACAAATAACAAGAACTAACTGAAAGAGGAAGTAGGAGGCTTCAGATTTTGGTAGTATTTCAGTTCTTGATTTGGCTGCAAGTTAAACAGATGTCTATACTTTGTACAAGTAGATAAAGCTCTGTTGTTATGATTTGTGCATGGCTCAGTATTATGTTTTATTTAATAATGGGGGACAAAGAGGATAGCTTTCTGAAAATGATAGTAATAATGATATTAATACTACTGTATAATAATAGCACTATTAATAAAATTTTTAAAAAGCGAAAAAGCAGAGTCAATGGAAAATTGACACTATAATAGTAAATTAGGAATATCTATATTATATTCCTATAACTTGATAACTATGATAGTAAGACCTCCTTGAAAAATAAGCAAAGGAAAAAAATCCCAGAAGAGAATATATATTTGGAAGACCACAATATTGGATATTTTTTCACCTTTGAAATTGAAAAATACTGCAAATTAAACAGCAATGAATACCATTTATGATTTCCAAGTCAGAAAAAAAAGTTAATAATCATACCCAATATTGGCTAAGTTGGTTTGAAGGCAATAGGCAATATGCTCACATGATACATTTGGAGTAAATTACTCGAATACCACTGGAATATTATTCAACAAAACATTTATAGCTTTTAATCAGTGTTCCTAGTCCTTAGAATTTTTCTTGTGAAAATATTTCAAAATATACAATGATATTTACTAACATATTTACTCTGGCACTCCAGAGTTTGTCAAATACAAATCTCAAAAACAGAAAAGTACTTTAAGTTATAGCAACTAAAGAGGAAAACAAATATTGTATATTAACGCATGTATGTGGAATCTACAAAAATGGTATAGATGAACCTATATGCAAAGCAGAAATAGAGACACAGATGTAGAGAACAAATATATGGACACCAAGGGGGGAAATGAGGGGTGGGATGAATTGGGAGATTGGGATTGTCATATATACACTACTATGTATAAAATAGATAACTAATGAGAAACTACTGTATAGCACAGGGAACTCTACTCAGTGCTCTGTGGTGAGCTAAATGGGAAGGAAATCCAAAAAAGAGGCGATATATGTATACGTATAGCTGATTCACCTTGCTGTACAGCAGAAACAGAACATTGTAAAGCAACTATACCCCAATAAAAAAAATAATAATAAATAATGAAAAGAGATATCAACAAAAGTAATAGGAAGCTACTGATACTATAAACACTATATAATGTTACATAAAATTATATATATGCATAGTTTTGTATTATATGTACAAAGATAATAAAGATTGTTTACTTTGTTAAAGTATAGAAGATTGGAATATTTAATTCCTTATTTGATTTCCAACAGTATTAGTACAGTGTTAAATTTTCCAACCACAACTTTAAAGAATTTTTTTACAAAAATTTACAAACAAAATGGGAAATATATGTTTTAGCGAGATGTGTTTTGGGTTTGGGTATTTTTTAATACAATATTTTATTCTATGCATTTTTTAGCAGCTTCTTTTATCACTTAACAATATGTCTGGAAAATACCTCCATTTCCTACATATGTATGTGTATAAGTATATAGCTTTTGTTTTAACCACAATATAAGTATTTCATAATACAGATTTACTACTATTCATTTGTTCAGTAAAATGGTTAGGGACACTAGGATTTTTTTTCTTTTTTAATTCCTATTGCAAAACAATCCCATAATGAAAGTCTTTGTTTATGGCTCTTTATGAACAAATGCTTTCTAGGCTAGAAACCAAGAATTACATTGTTGGGTTATCAACGGTTTTAATGTTAACAGTAAATGTATATTGCACTTTCAAAGGCAGGACTCCCTTGAACAAAAAGAAAATTTACGTCCAACAAATCCATTCGTGTGTGTGTGTGTGTGTGTGTGTGTGTGTGTGTATACATACAATCTGATGGGTGAATTAAAATCTCACTATTTTATTTATTTATTTTTTTTTGGCGGTACGCGGGCCTGTCACTGCTGTGGCCTCTCCCATTGCAGAGCACAGGCTCCGGACGCGCAGGCTCAGCGGCCATGGCTCACGGGCCCAGCCGCTCCGCGGTATGTGGGATCCTCCCAGACCGGGGCACGAACCCGCGTCCCCTGCAGCGGCAGGCGGACTCCCAACCACTGCGCCACCAGGGAAGCCCAAAATCTATTTTAATTTGCACTTCTCTGATTACTTATAACATATATGTGTATTTTTTATGTAAATTTCTCAATTGTATCTATTCTGTGCGTTTGAAAATCATTTTTTTAATGTGGTAAAATGTACATAACATAAAATTTACTATTTTATCATTTTCAAGTGCACAGTTTGGTAGTGTAAAGTGCATTTACATTATTGGCGATCATCACCACCATCTGCCTTTTTCACCTTTCCAAACTGTACCCATGAAACAAGAACTCTCCTTCCCCCCTGCAACCACCGCAGCCCCTGACAACCACCATTCTACTTTCTACCTCTACGAATTTGACTACTCTAGATCCCTGAGTAGGAAAAACCTACAGTACTCCCGTGTTTCTCCTTTACTCTCACACTATGACCAAACTCACAGCGCTTCTAACACCAGGCATGGGTTTTCCCCCACTAAGTGATTCTCTGCACCACCAGCTGGGTATCCTACAATTTAACTCAATTCTGACACTATCTGATCCCACAAGTTAAGGATTCAGTCCTCCAAGACTGCTCCCACCCCACTATAGATGCCAATAGCAAGTCCAAGTTTTCACCTTTGTTTCTGATCTATTAGCTGTAAAGCTGACTTTCCACGACCCCCCATACAGATTCAATTAATTTGCTAGACTGGCTCACGGAACTCAGGGAAACACTTACTTAAATTTACCAGTTTTTTAAAGGATTTGATAAAGGATACAGGTGAACATCCAGGTGGAGAAGATGCACAGAGTAAGGTATTCAGGACGGGGCTCCATGGCCTCTCTGGGTGTAGCACTCTCCCAGAACTTCCATGTGTTCAGCCATCCTGAAGCTCTCCAAACCCCACACTTTGGGGATTTTTATGTAGGCTTCACCAAGAAAGCATAATGGATCATTAACTCCATTTCCAGACCCTCTCCCCTCTCTGCCGAACAGGGAGGGCCTGAAAATTCCAAATTTCTAATCAGGGCTTGGTCTTTCTGGTGACAGCCCCCTGTACAGGAGCCAACCTAGAGTCACCTCAGTAGAACAGAAGATACTCCTATCACCCAGGAAATTCAAAGGGATTTGGGAGCTCCATGTCAAGAACTAGAGTCAAAGACCAAATATTAAAACAAAAGATGATCTTAGTGCTCTTATTGCTCAGGAAATTCCATGGTTTTTAGGATCTCTGTGCCAGGAACTGGGAGCAGAGACCAATATGTACATTTGCTATTATTTCAGAGTATCTCACATAAGTGGAATCATACAGTATTTGTCTTCTTTTGTTTGGCTTATTTTACTTAGCATCATGTCTTTAAGTTTCAACCATGTCGTAGCATGTGTCAGAATTTTCTTCCTTTTTTAATGCTGAATAATATTCCATTGTATGTATATATCACATTTTGCTTACCCATTCATCTGTTCATGGACACTTAGGTTGTTTCCTTCTTTCAACTATTGTGAATAATACTGCTATGAACATGTGGTATAAATATCTGTTCAAGTCCCTGTTTTCAGTTCTTTGGGGTATGTACCCAGAAGTAAAATTGCTGGATCATCTGACAATCTTATGTTTAATTTTTTGAGGGACTTCCAAAACATTTTTCACAGTGGCTACAGCATTTTACATTTCCACCTGGAATGCACAAGGATTCCAATTTCTCCACATCCTAACCAAGACTTGCTATTTTCTGTTTTGTTTTTTTTGTTTGTTCTTTAATGCCTTTAAAAAAAAAAAAATAGCCATCTAAATAGGTGTGGAGTGGTATTGTTTTTGATTTGCATTTCCTTTATGATTAATGATGCTGAGTGTCTTTGTGTTCTTATTGACCATTAGTATATCTTCTTTTGATAAATGTCTATTTGCCGTTTTTTAATTTGCACTGGTTGTTATTATTGCTGTTGAATTATAAAGAGTTCTTTATATATTCTGGATATTAATCCCTCACCAGATATGATTTGCAAATATTTTCTCCCATTCTGTAGGTTGCCTTTTCACTTTATGATAGTGTCCTTTAACACAGAGAAGGTTTTAATTTTCAACTCCAATAAGTTTTCTTTAGTTGTCTGTGTTTCTGGTTTCGTTTCAAAGAAATCATTGCCAAATCCAATGTCATGAAGCTTTTCCTCTTTATTTCTAAGAGTTTATAGTTTTAACTCTTCAGATCTTTGATCCCTTTTGACTGAATTTTTGCAGATGGTATAAAGGTAATGGCCCAGCTTTACTCTTTTGCATGTAAACACCCAGTTTTCCCAACACTACTTGTTGAAAGCACTGTCCTTTCCACATTAAATGGTCTTGGCACCCTTGTCGAAAATCATTTGACCATATATGTGAGGGCTTATTACTAGGCTCTCTATTTTATTCCAAAAGTCTGTATGTTTGCCTTTATACCAGTACCACACTGTTTTAATGTAGCTTTGTAGTTAAGTTTTGAAACCAGGAAGTGTGAGACCTCCAACTTTATTCTTCTTGAAAATTACACCTCATATTACATTTATGTGTATTATTAGATTATACACTTGGAGTCTTCAACCCTCTAGTTTTTAACACAGTGACTTGAACAGAGCCGATTCCTTATAAGTGGTTGTCAGGTATCTGGCTACCTTAGTGACTTTCCTGCCCAATTTAACTTCAAAATTATATCCTAGTTCCACATCTCTTTCTCAGTACATTCTTTAATGAAATGTCTTAATTTCACATCTTTTGTAGTTTGCAATTTTTTTCAGCTGTCTAAAAGCACTGATTGCATTATTTCATGATGTAATGTTTGTTTTAAAAAAGTCATTGACATCATGAACTAAGGCTAATTTGTTATACTTGTATTTAATGTATCATCATCTATGGGGTGAATTAAATTGAATATTTATATTGATATTAGAAAAAATTAAGGCTAAAAAAACATTAGGTTACAAAGTTAAAATCCCTGGCAGGGAAGAGTTAAAATATATAAGGCAAGGAAGAAGAGAATATTTTTAGCTGAGTTTTAAAGATAGTTAATGGGATGGAGAGTCCTGGAAGGCTGTTCTAGATGGCAGATGGCCGATGGCTACAGAGCCGTCCTGATACAGTCCTGGCTGTGACGTTAGTTGAGGGAGTTGGGACTGGAGGAGAAGGGAGAAGCTGTGAAAAAGTAGTGATTCCAGAGTTTGAAGTGGTTTCAAAAGAGTATCTGTGAAAGTTCTATAAAAGTCTATCATGCTATCAATAAAAAGCAAAATCCTCCTGATATATTCTCATATGGAGAATTATCAAAAAACAGGGTATTTTATACATTGTGTCAAAAGTGATAAAATATTAATAGATGACCTCATTGTATCCTTACTATGTTTGAGGTGCAGGGCTAACAACTTTCTAAGAATTTCCTTTTCAACTAGGAAATGGTGGAGGTGGACCCAGGTCTGTCTCAGTCTCTTGACCTCTCTCTTACGTCACCTCCCTCAGCTATTTGTGGACAGCGTGACAGAGAAAAGACCAAGGACTCTTCTCTGTATCCTTATTTACCACTTTTTTTTCTCATTTTTAAAGGTAATAGAAACAGATGACTCCTATTCACCTCAAGAGTCTACATAGGGAACGTAAAGAAATAAGAATAAAAGGCAAAATAAACATTTGACTGTGTTTTAGGACAATGTAACAGAAAACATTTCTAAACTAACAGTTTCTTTTTTTTTCTTTTTGTCTTCAAGAACTCATATTTTGAAAAGGGAATTTTAGAGTAAGATTTTGTTATTGTATAGAACTAAAGAGCTAGGCTTTCTTTTTTACTCATAGTCTATTTTCAAATGACCTTTTTCTCTAAATACGAATACATCTACTTTAATATTAGGAAATTCAAGAGTAATGATCATTCTGGGGCTTTCCAGTGTTACTCTTATCATTTCTGATTCCCTCCTTTCCTAATTAGACAATAGTTTGTCTTGTTAGGTGTGTGTAACAGTCATTCGGAGCTGTCATTGTACAGGGCACCCTACTCACTGTTGTGGGAGTACAGATTCTAAGAATAATTCTTGACCCTATGATTGAGTTGAGAACATGAGATATAAAAGAAAGATAAATGTATAGTGCAAATGATAAATGCTTTTAATCTCAAGTGGAAAAAATCACTATGGCTTTCTTCTCTCTGATGCCTAAAATTTTGAGAGGCTTCTCTTTGTATGTCTGTGTGTGTGTTTGTGTGTGTAAGCATTTTCGTGATAAATTATATATTTTTGCTAAGGAGTTGAGCAAATTTGTGCATTCAGCACTTACATGTAGGGCTTCCCTGATGGTGCAGTGGTTAAGAATCTGCCTGCCAATGCAGTGGACAGTTTGAGTCCTGGGCTGGGAAGATCCCACATGCTGCAGAGCAACTAAGCTCGTGTGCCACAACTACTGAAGCCTGCTTGCCTAGAGCCCGTGCTCCGCAACAAGAGAAGCCACCACAATGAGAAGCTCACACATCACGACAAAGAGTCGCCCCCGCTCGCTGCAAATAGATAAAGCCTGTGTGCAGCAATGAAGACCCAACGCAGCCAAAAATAAAATAAATTAAAAAAAATACTTACATGTAATTGACATTAGTGGAAATTCTAAACAACATATATCTCAGAATGTGGACCTCTTTCTTTACTAAACTCTGTCATTTTTAGTTTTGGCTTTTCTTCCTTAAATTAGAATTTGGAAAATATTCTTAACCTTACTTTCCTAGAATAGACCAGATTTTGTCTACCTGCATATGACATGAAGATAAGAAATAAGATATAAGGTACATTTTAAAACAAGATACCTTTGAATAGGGAATGAAAATGTTTCTTTTCGATACTCACATTGCTTTATACTAAGCTTATTTTCAAGTGGATTGTCTCACTATGTGATATAATTATTAGCCATCATTTAGTGAGTTAAGTTCCATTATAGAATTTCTCTAGGGTCTGATGAGGCAGTATTCCTTTTTCTGCTTCATGACAGCCAAGACTGACATAGTGGAGGCCACTGCTTGATTAAAGTAAATGGCAGTCAGTGTGTATAAAATCTGGATGCCAACATGAGTACTTTTGTGGGTATTTAAAAAAATATAGCCCTTTGCCTCCAGACTTCTCTGGGGCCAGCAGCCGGCCGACCTGGGGCCCGGGGCCGCGGGCTCAACCGACTACCGTGAGCTCTGTGTCAAACCAGCAGTTTGCAGGTGGCCGGAGGAGGAGCAGGAGGACGCGGCCCGGGCGGCCGTGGAGCCGCAGCTGCTGTGCGGAGCCGGCATCTGTTAAGTGGTTCAACGTGCGCATGGGATTCGGCTTCCTGTCCGGGGTCACACTCGACCCCACCCTCACCCCGGCGGATGTCTCTGTGCACCAGAGTAAGCTGCACATGGAGGGCTTCCGGAGCCTGAAGGAGGGTGAGGCCGTAGAGTTCACCTTTAAGAAGTCTGCCAAGGGCCTGGAATCGATCCAAGTCACCGGCCCTGGTGGGGTGTCCTGCACTGGGAGCGAGAGGTGGCCCAAATGGAAGAACATGCAGAAACGCAGATCAAAGGGAGATAGGTGCTACAACTGTGGAGGTCTAGGCCATCATGCCAAGGAATGCAAACGGCCACCCCAGCCCAAAGAGTGCCACTTCTGCCAGAGCATCAACCATATGGTAGCCTCGCGTCCACTGAAGGCCCAGCAAGCTCCCAGCTCCCAGGGAAAGCCAGCCTACTTTCGGCAGGAGGAAGAAGAGATCCATAGCCCTGCCATGCTCCCCGAGGCCCAGAATTGAGCCACAGTGGATGGGGGCTATCCGTGTGTGATCAGAAAGTTTTGAGGAACAGGCATCGATCGGCAGAGTGGAGAAAGGGGGGACAGGGTGGGTAGGGGGCAGCTGGCACTGCCATATATCTCAGGCCGGGGTCTACAGTGTCACCCCCTCTTCCCTCTTGGTGGAGGGAAGGGGTGAGGCAAAGAAACTCCAATCATGCTCTATCCAAATGCACGTGAGGGCTTTGGGGGTAACCCTTCCTGCATGCTTTATCTGAGTCTCCACCCCCAGAATCTCCAGCTTTTGAAAGTGGCCTGGATAGGGAAGTTGTTTTACTCTTCGAGAAGGATATGGAATAATAGTTCCCATGCCAGAGTGAAAAGATTAAGCATGAGACCAGATTGATGGACCCAAACCCACAAGCCACTACATTCTGTGGGAGGAAATATCTCAGGGGTAAGGCAGGGTTTTCCGCATCCTGTCTCCTCATAACCCCCTCCTGGGACAGAGTGCTGAGAACTGTCCCAAGCAATGGGTTGTGATGATAGGCAAAAGGGGGGTTGAGGGAACAGCTGCAGACCTGCTGCTTCTAAGCTCACTCCCACCCCATTCCGGGCCAATACAATTTTATTTATTTGCTCCCTTGGATGACTGTACCTTGGGTCCCAGTTTCTCCAGGATGCCAACTGTACTAGTTGTGTGCGAATGACGTATCTTGTGCATTTTAACTTTTTTTTCATAATATAAATATTCTGGTTTTGTATTTTTGTGTATTTTAATCTAAGGCCCTCATTCCTGCACTGTGTTCTCAGGTACATGAGCAATCTCAGGGATAAGTCGGCAGCAGCTCCAGGTCTGCACAGCAGGAATACTTTCTGTTGCTGTATCACCAGAGAGAACAACTATTTGGAGTGTATAGCCTATTGAACTACCTCATTTTTGCCAACTAGAGCTGGCTTTTCTGCCATAGTGTCCTCTTGAAACCCCTCCATCTTCTATGTTTCATGGGAGACTAGGTTTTAACTGCGTTGCCCCATGGCATGGTCTCCTTCTACTGAAAGACTGGAAATTGGTCTGAACAGGAAAAGGTGGTACAGAGAGGTTAGGAGAGGCTGGGCCAGGTAAAAGGTGCAGAGAGGGGAAGCCAAGATTAGGCAGAGGTCATCTGTACGTGTGATAAAGGATTCCTGTTCCAGACCTGTAATCCCAGGGCATAGGACTCGCTTTACATACCAGGTCCATCCTTCACTGGATTGGGCTAGGCCTAACACACAACAGGGTGTATTGTAAGTGTTTTTGTAAAAACTGTGAGTTGGTAAGGACAGGTTTTAAGAATGATGCCTCTGTACCCATCTTAAGCTGCCCAGGGATGGATATATGAAACAAGGATAAGATCCTTAATCTTTAACAATTCTGGGCTTTTCCTCCTTGGTTTCCAGAGAGACCATCAGTGATGGCTTCTTTGTGGTTTCCCAGAGCCAGTGTCCTGCCCTGCTGCCGCAGTAATTAGCGTCACGGTAGCTAAAGGAGAAAAGGGGGTTTCATTTACATGCTGAGATCACTGCAAACCTACCTCACTGTGTTGTAATGGGGCAAATGCAATAGAACACATTGGGTGATGTGTGTCTGATCCTGGGTTCTTGTCTCCCCCAATTGCTGCCCCCCTCTAGCTATTGTATTTGTCTGGGCTTTGTAGGACTTCACAAGTAGCTGATCTGGTGGTTGCTAGGTGGCCTAGTTTGTGTAAATATAATGTGTTGGTCTTCTCCATGTTCTTTTGGGATTTTATTGTTTACAAATTTCTTTTTATATTGAGAAAAATAGCCAAAGCGTCTTTGACAAAAGGTCTGCACCAGCCAAAAAGATCTGAAACATAAGATTGGGGGCCCCTCTTCTTGAAGTGGGAGGTCTTGAACTACACTTTCTTTTGTGTTCCTCTTCCCCTGTTTCCTATTTTGAACAAGATCTTCTGTTCTAAAAACTGTATTCCTACCCCCTCTTCTTTCCCCCTTCGTGCCCCCCCCAAAATAGTCCATACACCTATACATTTAATTTGTCTGTGATTAAATGATTTGTGCAAAAATCCTGAAGAAGCTAAGAACTCTCCATCCCTTGTTCCTAAGTCATGACCATTCCTTGATTTGATTCATGGCAAACAGACTGCTGTCTTTGGATGGATTAAAACCTACTTGAATCTCTAATCCTAGGGTAGAGAGGAGCAACGAGGTGGCCTTCCATGTAGAAAGTGGGGTTGGGAGACCACAAAAGGAAAGATGAATATATAGCCAAGCCACTCAGGAACTTTTATGCGGGTGCAAGAAACTTACGTCAAAGGGGCCACAAGATTGTTTAATAGGAGACGGACGAATTAACTCCATGTTTACTGCTAGAAACCAAAGCTTTGTGTGAAATCTTGAATTTATGGGGAGGGAGGGAGGGAGGGAGGGTAGAAAAGCATGTACCTGTTCTTCATCCCTTCCCCTCATTACTGAACTGCAGGAGACTGAGCCCCCCTGGGCTTTGGCGACCCATCTGTGTAGTGTTTATTTGTTGGTTGATTTTGCTGTGCCAGGTACTTCCTTTCCCATTTGCTATCATTTTGTAACACACAGGCTGACCCTTTTCCCTTCCCCTTCTTTTCCTTGGGAAAATACAATGAATAAAGACTTATTGGTACCGAAAAAAATAATTTTATATATATATATATATAAATATATATATATATATATATAAAAAAAAAATATATATATATATATATATAGTCTCCCAAAGTTGAGAGTGTAAAAAGTTTATAGCTCATCCCCTTTTCAGAATGGAAACAAGTTATTATTTGTTAGAATTTTTCTTTTTTCTAATGGCAGAGCAGACTGGGCAGGTCAAAACCAAATCCTAGAGTCTATGTGATTTATTTGGCTATATCTTTAGAGCAACCTCATCAGACCTACTCCCACACCATTACATAAAGTCAGTTTAGACCAGAAATCAGGGCATTAATCTTGGTATCCTGACCCAACTGGGAATTGACACTAACTAGACAAATGTCCTTAAACAAGCAACACTTTTTATGGGTCTCAGTTCTGTCACTTATAAAATAAGGGTACTAGATTACATAATATATAAGAATCAGTGGTTCCCCTAGGCAATTACTTTGAGGAAATAAATGCATTGCTGAAGTCTGAGATGGAAGATAAACAGAGTAGGAATAAAAAAAGTAATTAGTACCATGCTCTATTATCCAAGTTTGTTAAAGCAAGCACGCTATTTTCTGAAAACAAAGAAACAAACAAATACAAATAGGAGTTTCAAAGAAGAAAGTAAATACAGGTTTAAAGTTCTTGGGACTATTTTTTAGTGTTAGATGATTTATATACTTTTTAAAGTATTATTGAATACTAATGATAAATATGATGTTCTAGATATAAAACTGAAGCTATGTAAAGCAGATTAAAAGGGAAACATTATGTTATCATTTACTGACTAATGCAAAATCTCCATCCATCCCATGGAGATTTTGGTACCTGGTTTACTGTTTCTCTCTCCTGCCTTTGCTCTTGAACCATTTTAATAGTCACATAGATAATCCTTCCAAAATCCTGGTTCTAAGTTCCTTAAATTGCTCTCTTTAAATGAGTGTTCTCTATCCCATAGCACACTGTGATATTATTCAATAGTTGTTTTTCTTTTTTCAACCAGTTAATACATTTTCCCCATTACTTCCATTTCAGACATTCTAGCTTTCAAATATCACCCTCTATCTTTCAAGGTCTTCTCATTAATTTCCCAGTTTCAACAATTGCTATTCTACCCTAGAACCTATAAGCTATTATTCTAGCACATTTCCATTGTTCTTCACCCTTTCATGTCCTAACTTCATCCTTGGCCAGTTTGAATCCCAGATATGAGTCTATCATCTCATATCTGGCCTCAACTATAACACAAACCCCCCTATCACTCATAATTGCCTGGAAATGCTGAAGTACTGGTTCAATTTAATTTTTTTTTTTTATTCTACTCCTATCTGTAGACAGATGAGTAAGGCTGGAGCAAATAGAACCCTTTGACTGCATGCTACTATTAAACACTAAACAGTATAATTTGGGATAGACCAAATGTTATCTCATCAACTCAAGGACATAATACCAACATGTTTCTCTTCTTCTATAACATTTAATTGTGCTCTCTACTGCATCATTCCAATTAGAATACTGTATTATCAGGCCACTCAGGATGGTTGTTCTCTTGTTCTCTGTATATTCCCTGCTCCACCAGTCCTTTCTTCTCCTAGACTTATTCATATGACTGACCTCCCCTCTTCTATTTTTTGAATAAATAAGTTACACTCCATTTATAGTTATTATAATATATTGGCTATATCCCCTGTATTGTACAATATATCCTCATAGCTTATTTTATACATAATAGTTTGTTCTTCTTAATTTCCTACCCCTATATTACCCCTCCTCACTTTCTTCTCCCCACGGGTGACCACTAGTTTGCTCTCTGTATCCGTAAGTTGGCTGCTTCTTTGTTATAGTCATTAGTTTGTTGTATTTTTAAGTTTCTGCATATAAGTGACATCATATAATGTTTTCTTTCTCCATCTAACTTATTTCACTTAGCATAACACCACCCAAGTCCATCCATGTTACTGCAAATGGCAAATTTTAATTCCTTTTTATGGCTGAGTAGTATTCCACTGTGTGTGTGTGTGTATGTGTACCGCATCTTCTTTATTCATCTGTTGATGGACACTGAAGTTGCTTCCATATCTTGGCAATTGTAAATAATGCTGTTATGAACACTGGGGTTCACATATCGTTTTGATTTTTTTTTTATTTTTATTTTTTGGATATATAACACAGATAAATGTTGGTGAGAATGCTGAGAAAAGAGAACCCTCCTACACTGTTGATGGGAATGTAAATTGGTGCAGCCACTGTGGAAAACAGTATGCAGGTTTCTCAAAAAACTAAACACAGAATTACCATGACTGACCTCTGAATCATAGAGCTTAATCAGTAATTGCCTATGTGCTTCCTGCCCCTCCCCTACCTCACCTCCGCTGCCCCAGTCAGTGACTGTCCTAATCTTTAGATCAGAATGGCTCCACTACAGTAGTTTATCAAAGGGGAAACATCTGCCCCAAGATGGTTGTTAATGCCAGGGGGCTGTGAGAGATGTGCCCCTCTGCTGGTTTCCCTGGCAACTGAAGAGCCAACCTGATGTCATTTCCCCCTAAACTGGTAACCTCATCTCCACAACCTCCCCAATAGTGAAGGAAGACTTCTGCCGTGTCTTGCCTGTCATCTGCGGTGCAGGGTGGCAGGTTGGAGTGTCACTCCAGGACCTTGCTTCAGACATGTAAGGTCCTCTATCTGATAAACCCTTGATGTCTTGGTCGCTGACACGGGGTTCTTTCTTTGGTCTTGTGGCTGGGCAATTACAGGGCTTGCAGACCTGCAGGGTACAGCCCAACACATACCATATGCTATAATATCTGTGCTTTTTTTAAATTGACTGTATCCTTACTCTTCCTTCATCTTATTACTCTACCAGAATAAATCTTATGAAAGTCACACCATTCACATTGCTAAATTACATAGACAGTTCTTGGTCCTCCCTTTCATTCAGCATATAAGCAGCATTTTGTAAGGATGCTTATTCATTCCTTGAAATATTTCTTCGCTTGGCTTTAGGGACCTCAGCCCTCTCGTTCTCCTCAAAATACAAGGGCTATCTCTTTTCATTCTCTTCTATTAGTTTTTCCTCATTTCCTCAGGGCTCAGTTCCTATTCCTCTACATTCATTCCCTGTGGGATCTTATTCCGTCTTACTATTTTAAACATCATTTATATACTGGCAGCTCCTAAATTTCTATCTCCAGCCCATAGCTCTCCCTTGATTATCCAATTGTCTGCTCACCTTTGGAAATTTCATCCTAAACCTGTATCTTCCATGGAATCAATCAATGACAAATCCATCTTGTACCTGCTCAGATTAGAAACACTGTCTTCATCCTCAAATCTTCCTTTTCCCCTTCTCACAGCCCATATCCATTAACCATTTCTGCTGGCTCTACCTTTAAAGTACACCCCAGATCTGATAACTTCCAACTCTTTTTACTGCTGTCATGCTAATTTGAGCCACCATTATTTCTCCCCTGTATTACTGCAATAGCTTATTAACTTGCCTCCTTGTTTTCATCTATACCCATTTGTAATCTACACAAAACAAAGCAGCCAAAATTGTCTTTAGAAAGTTTGTCACTCATTTTATTATTAATAATTAAAGCAAAAAACAAAGAATTAAGGCAAGAATAAAGGCAAATTAAAACAAAAAGATAAACTGGAAAAATATTTGTAACAAATAAACTAAAGCCTATTCTTCCTAATATATTAAAGGCTGCTGAAGTTAAAAAGAAAAAAAGAACCAGCAACCTAATTTTAAACATAAGCAAAGGAAAGAAATAGACATTTAACAGGAAAAAAAAAAGAAACACAATTGTCCTATAGGTATATGAAACGATGCTCAATAATTCTCAAAAAGATAAATTCAAATTATATGTAATGTGATAGCTAATGAGAGTAAAGATGATGAAAGTTCAAAAAAGGATCTAGCGATCTCCATCAAAAGTATACACCTATAACCTCACAGAGCAACCTCAGCTCTGAGTATGTATTCATTTGAATACTACTTCACATGTATCAATATAAAATTAAGTAGTTTTTCTGCAACATTGTTATAATAGCAAAAATTGGAAACAATTAGAAATAGGTCAATGCTAATTAAATGTGGTATATTCATACAATGGAATAGTATGCAGCTGTATAAAAATTAAAAATGACAGTAATCTCTATTTATTAATAGAGAACTCTCCAGAATACACAGTTAAATGAAAATAGGCAAGAAGGAACATGGTAAATAAAGTAGACAAACATTGGTGTAAAAAGTGAGGCAGTAGTGATATAAATATATTTGTAAATCCTTTTATTTGTCTGAAGATAAACTTATATAAGAGCTAAAAAAAATGGTTCTGAAAATGCAGGTAAATCATGTGAATGCAGACAGGGATGAGAGCAAGAATTTGTAGTGTAAAACCGTTCTATGTCATCTTTATCCATAAGCCACCTGAACGTATCACGTATTCAAAAAAATTTTAAATACCGTAAATTCAATCACTTCCCAAATTAAATCTCTCCATTAACTTTGTACCTCATTTGATGGGAAAAAAAAGAAGTCTGGATATTGGTCTACAAGATGGTCTGCATTCTCATCTCCACCGCCCCTCTCATCCTGTCTGCCACCATTACCCTCTTTGCATTAATCTGCTCAAAATACACTGACTTCCCTACTGCTCCCCAAAACAGCAAACACATTCCCACATCCAGACTTTTGCTTTCATTGCTTCTACTCCTTTTAAAACTCTTACCTCAGATATTTTGGGGGCTCCTCCTTTTCCCCTCCTTCTGGTATCTGCTCAAGTGCCATCTCATCAGCAATGCCTACATTTACTGCATAAAGTAGTCTGTATAAAGCACCCTCCTACCTTGGCACCTCTATTCCTTTGATGCTGTTTTATCATGTTTTTATCTAGCAGGGATCAACATTTGATGTATTATAATTTTACTTTCTTTTTTTTTTTTTTTTCCCCATCTTTTCTCCCTCTACCTCCCCAGGATGTAAATTCTAAAAGGACTTGGTTTTATTCCCTGGTGATTTCTCAGTAGGAAAATCAACAGTACCTGGCACATAGGAGGCACTCCAAAAAATACTGCTTAAATGAATGAATGTTAGATACTTAATCAAGCATAATCCTCCAATTTGCTCTATCAGAACAGTTCATTTACATTCCCACAGCACTACATATATTCTAGCCATGGATGTGGCAGTCATGGGCCTCAAGATCTTTGGAAGTGCTACATGGAGAGTGAAAATAGTGTGAACAAAGGATGTTTTCCCACAGCTTGAACCTAAGGAGCCCTTTGCTCCCCGCATGGGAGGACCATACAACCACACAATTGTAGGAGAGAACCCAGTGAACAATATATGAATAGAGGGTCCAGATGAGACCTCCTATCCATTTTTTACCTCTTAGAACACAGGCTGGCTAGCTCTCAAACACTGCACAACCATTCCTGAAAACATAGCCTGAATCTACTCGGCGAAATAGAAGTTTTCTTCTCTGAAAATTCACAGAATCTTGATGCAACAGCCAAATAGTTCTATCGAGATGACCCACTGTTATCATTAAGCACTAATGTTGATACAGAAATCTTAAAACTGTGTACGCATAACTGTGTTAAGAAAATTGTATTTAAAATGTGTGCTTTGTGTATATAACTTAACCATACATTTTAAAACCTCTAATTGCTCTTTGCCTCTTGAGTGAGCTAAGCTACATGCTGAATAAGAAAGGCAGGTTTGTTCCCCTCTCCTGGAGGCTCCCACTGTTTGATGATACCTTGTTTTTGTGCTTTAGCTTTAGTTTGAGAAGGAGGCAGGTAATCCTTTTCTTTCACTTGCCATTCCAAATGAAACAGTGTGACTGTTCTTAAACTGCCTCTTATCTTTAGCTCTATCTGCATGACATTGCCCAGAACTTGCTTCTGCCCTCCCTCTTACTTCAGATCCCTGTTGTATGTGCAGACTTCACTGTCTTTAGAATGTGCATGTTCTATGGAAATCCCGGGAGTTCTTTCACACGGGGTTGCCTGTAGTTTTCTGACAATCTTGGCTACCCTGCATTTTTTCCTAAGCCTAGAGTCTTCCTTCTTTGTTTGCTCTTTTCAATTTTCTTCTCTCTTCCAGTCCTTTTACTCTTCATTGGCCCAATGGGATCAGAATTTAACTTCTTCATTTCTAGTCTCCCCCTTCCCCACCCCCTTAATTAGTCCCCATATCTTCTTTGCTTGCCATCAACCAGACTTTCAAGAATAACTCAAAATGGCAAAGGGTTAAGAAGCATAGTTAAATTTGGGCCACATAATCTAAGTTACTGGATTCATAGGAAGACAAATTTGCACTGCCTCTGATTCTCTGAACAGGATTTTTATTTTTTTTAACTTCGGGCCTTTTCAATTATTCTTTTTATGTAAACTACTCTTCTTTCAGCTCTTTTCTTAATCACTCTTATCCTTTAAGTTTCAGCACAAATGTTGTCCCCTTAGAGAGGCTTTTACTGCCCACTCCATCTCAAGTTATTCTGTTTTATTACTCAGTGTATTGATTTCCTATGTAACACCAAAACGTATAAGCGTATTGCTTATCTATTTGACTACTTTATTATTCTCTAGCTTCCCCACTAGAATGATGTTTCCTAGAGAAATGAAATCTCGCTTTTTCACCCTCTCCCCATTGCATTCAAATCTAATTCAGAGGAACAGTACACACTCAATAAACCTTAATTGAATGATTTAGTTGATTTCTTCCTTTTCCTCTCACATTACTACTTCAATCTAGTTATTCAAAAGTTGTTTTGTTTTCTTTGCTTGTTTCTTTTTAGCATTTGGGAATATATGTCTATTTTTTAAATAAGTTTTTATTGTGGTAAAATGCACATAACATAAAATGCACCATCTTAACCATTTTTAAGTGTACAGTTTAGTGGTGGTTCCTAATGGTGTTCAGTCATCACCACCATCTATCTCCATAACCCTTTTCATCTTGAAAAACTGAAACTCTACACTCATTAAACAGTAACTCCCCATTCCCCTCATAAAGCTCCTGGCAACTAGTATTCTGTTTCCTGTTTCTATGATTTTGACTACTCTAAGTACCTTGTATGACTGGAATCAGAGTATTTGTCTTTGTGACAGGCTTTTCTCACTTAGCATAATGTCCTCAAGGTTCATCCATTTTGGAGCATATGTCAGAATTTCTTTCCTTTTTAAGGTTGAATAATATCCCATGTTATATATATACTACACTTATCCATTTGTCCATGAACAGACACGGGTTTGTCAAAAACAAGACAAGAAGCCCAAGACGGAGTCAATATGCTAAGTCCCACATGAGCAAACCAAGACTTAATTACCATTTCGACTCTGTCAGAAATGTAATCTTAAACCACTCACTCAGGAACTGCCTGATCAGCACTAGTTAGGTGATCTGTCTAATAGACACCTGCCATTCCCTAAAGGAAAGTAACTTTGCAATAACTAACCCACATTTTTGCCAGTATAACTTTGTTCTCATTCCATTCTGCCTATAAAAGTTTTTCGTTTTGTACAGCTCCTTGGAGCTCCTTTCTATCTGCTAGATTGGATGCTTCCTGATTCAAATCAATTTTTGCTCAGATAAACTCTTACATGTTTAATATGCCTCAGTTTATGCCTTAACAGTTCCTGTGTCAGAAGAGGAAACTGAAGGAGACCCCTGACAGCCCCCAAGAGTAATGAAGTACCACACATAGGTACCTGTTGAGCTCCTTAGCTTGCTGCTTTCTTGCTGCCTTGAGAGGTCATGAGTATGTCCCTCTAGGACCCTAGCTCTGCAGCTTTTGCATTACGAGCTGTGAGATTTTTTTTTTTTTTTTTTTTTTTTTTTTTGCGGTACACGGGCCTCTCACTGTTGTGGCCTCTCCCGTTGCGGAGCACAGGCCCCGGACGCCCAGGCTCAGCGGCCGTGGCTCACGGGCCCAGCCGCTCCGCGGCATGTGGGATCTTCCCGGACCGGGGCACGAATTTCGCCCCAGCTTACCCTTCCCTCTCCCACCCCGTGTCCTCACGTCCATTCTCTATGTCTACATCTTTATTCCTGCCCTGCAACTAGATTCATCAGTACCATTTTTTTTTCTTTTTTAGATTCTATATATGTGTGTTAGAATATGGTATTTGTTTTTCTCTTTCTGACTTACTTCACTCTGTATGACAGACTCTAGGTCCATCCACCTCATTACAAATAAGTCAATTTAATTTCAAAAAATCTAGAAACAATAAATGCTGGAAAGGGTGTGGTGAAAACGGAACCCTCGTGCACTGCTGGTGGGAATGTAAATTGATACAGCCACTATGGAAAACAGTATGGAGGTTCTTAAAAAACTAAAAATAGAAAGATCATATGGCCCAGCAATCCCACTACTGGGCATATACCCTGAGAAAACCATAATTCCAAAAGAGACATGTAACACAACGTTCATTGCAGCACTATTTATAATTGCTATTGAATTCTATTCATTATTTTAAAGAAATCTCTCTAATAAAAGGCAAACCTCTCCTTATTTTTCTTTACAATTTAGTCTGTGTGAAAAGTTGGTCATTTAAAGCTTTTGTTTCCCATATAACTGGTCTCCTTGTTAAGTGCAACAAACCTAATAGGCTTTGTTGAGTTCTCTATTTCTAAATTCAGTTCAACACCGATGTTTATTGCTTTCCTACTCTTTTGAAGACTCAGAAGTAGGTGGTTTGAGGGGATACAAAAATGAACAAGCCACAATTACTTTGTTGATGGAGCATCAAATCTAGTGGAAGAGCTAAAATGTCCTCAAATAACTACATTAGAAAACATAATGTGATAAATACAACCACAGAGCAACAAAGAACCTTAGCCAGATAGAGAAACGTGCTCAACTGCTGAGTGCCCAGGGCATATAGGGCTGACAAATGTTAGAGTAGCCCTTTCTATTTGAAAATGACTGAGCCCTGTTATGAATTATCCCCCCCGCCAAAAGGAGAAATTTAGACACAGAGGCAAACATGCACAGAAGGAAACAATATGAAGACACAGGGAGAAGATGCCCACGTGACCAGTGATGAATCTACAAGCCAAGGATTGTCAGCAAACACCAGAAGCCAGAGGAGGCAAGGAAGAATTCTCCCCTAGAGCGAGCCATTAGAAAGAGCATGGCTCTTCTGACACCTTGATTTCAGACTTCTAGCCTCCAGCACTGAGACAATAAATTTCTGTTGTTTAATTCACCCAGTTTTCATAATTTGTTAGGGCAGCCCTAGGAAACGGATAGAAGTCCTAAACTCAACGTGATACTAAAGAAATATAAAAGTACCATGCACCAGGCAGGGACTTGGAAACTACCAACCATATTCTGATTATATTTCAATCTAATGCTAAGATTCTGATCTGTGGAAGTAAAGAACTGTCCAAGCACCCTTAATGTAAGACCATTTTTATGTATGCCATTTAAAAAGAGTTTACCGGCTACACTAGTATTTCTACTAGAAATCAAACTATCTACTGTTTATCTGCTTTTTGCTTTCACAAACAAAAACCAAGCAAACAAAAACTTCTCACGTTTGCAGTGCTGTACAGATGGTAGGCTTTGAAAAGTATTTTTTGTCAATTAACCCATAAAAATAGCATAAATTACACTTTTCTTCAAATGGGCAAATGTTTGTCCCAGCTAACTCAAGTGTGTTGTTAAAACCAAATACAATAATGAGCATCAAAATGTTTAGAAATATTTAGTAAAGCACTAGGGAAATATATAAGGTATGATTACTGAGCAATTTAATCCATAAAATTTAAAAATACTCTTCAAAACATATGTTTACTTTAAATATTGACCATGTCTTTAAAAAGGTATTTTACTTGAAAATGAAATCATTATTGAATAAGATTCACTTGCATGATTTCTCTTTATGCGTATCTAATTTTCACTAAAGAAACCTGTTATTACTTAAAGGAGGGATTTATTCTGACATGAAAAAAATAAAAGACGATAAAAATGTGAGAGACTAAAAAAGACTCAGAGAAGAACAGGATACAAATCTAACTAACTCTAAAATCACTGTTGTTTACAAAGAAATCTTTCCTTTGATTTACCTGGGGTGTGCATTAATCACATCTCAAAAAAACTCAGGAAAAGAAAAACAAAAATAACTAGAAAAGCAAAATGAGGGAATATTGATTTTCTTTGTTTCTCTGATTAGATGAGTTGGATGCCTATACTCCACTTTCTGAATTATTTATTCCAATTTGATTCAATGAGTATAATGTACAAATTCTTCCCTAGGTTAGACATTTGAGGGAATCACTATTAAAACTTGACACCCACCATCATTACCTGGACTAGTTGGAAAGACCTGGATTTTTTTAAAAAAAATAAAAACCCAGTCGGGCTTCCCTGGTGGCGCAGTGGTTGAGAGTCTGCCTGCAGATACAGGTGGCACGTGTTTGTGCCCCGGTCTGGGAGGATCCCACATGCCGCGGAGCGGCTGGGCCCGTGAGCCATGGCCGCTGAGCCTGCGCGTCCGGAGCCTGTGCTCCGCAACGGGAGAGGCCGCAGCAGTGAGAGACCCTCGTACAGGAAAAAAAAAAAAAAAAACAGTCACTTTTAACCTTGAACCCTGGTCTCTTGGAACTCTGGAACCAACTGGTTCCTCCTTTATTGATGTCCCTGACAATCATTGCTCAACTCCTTGCCTTCTTCTTTCTCTAATCACTACTTCCAAAAATGCAACCACCTCCTTAACTTCTCTCCTAGATATTTCTAAAAACAACCAGTTTAGCCATCACTAATTACAGTCTCTCTCTTCCCCCATCTTGTACATATTCCCTTTCTCTGTGTTCAATTCTCTTTCCAAGAAAATCTAAGATGAAACCTAGCTTTCTTCTGATAGCAGATCACCCTTTAGAACAGGTAGCCTCTTCTCTCCAGTCCTCAGATTCCTGGCTAAGGAGGTGGGGTTGACATATTTTTGGATCCCCATTGTCAACTCTAGATAACCATGCAAAGTTATGCTAGAAATAGTAAGGTAATAGTGGCAGGATATGGTCAGATTGCCAAAAACTATATTCTTCCAAAACCCGTTTCTTTCTTATTTCTATTTCTTAAAGGGAAGATATATAGTTTAATGGCTAAGATTGAGACATTCCTACATTTTCTCATGACTCTTTTTTTTTTGCTCCGGACACGCAGGCTCAGCGGCCATGGCTCACGGGCCCAGACACTCCATGGCATGTGGGATCTTCCCGGACAGGAGCACGAACCCGTGTCCCCTGCATCGGCAGGTGGACTCTCAACCACTGCGCCACCAGGGAAGCCCCTCTCAAGACTCTTGATGATGTACAATATATTTAAATTGTCAGGAGAAAAGGAAAGTAGTATGTTAGAAGAAAAAGTCAGAAAGGAATTCAAGGCAAAATTCTATCATTAATATATTGCTGACAAAGAAAATTGGGGGGAGAGTAATTTCTATCCGAATCTGTTGAAAAGTGTCCAAAGAATTTATTTTATTTCTATGGTAGGCTGAGTCTAAGCCAATCTAAGATCCTGCAACATCTGGTCTGATTTAAGCCATGTGAACACTTAATGTAGCTAGAAAAAATATATTTTTGTGTGTAATTTACATGCTATTTCAGTCACTGAATAATGTTTTCTTTTTACAAGATTTTTTTTGAGACCTGGGTTTTACCATAGATAGATAAAATAGAGAAAGAGATATTTTAATATATAGCAATGCAATCTTCCCAAAGGCATACCTCACAAGTCCTAAGAAGTAATACTTATTTGATTATTCAAATAGTGTTGTGCATTGAATAGGTCTCCAAGTACACACTGGAGTTTGTTTTTAAAAATTAAAAAAAAAAATACAACTAATAGCCACCACAACAACCCAAGAAGGAAAAGTAATTTAGACCCACCAAGCTTATTTTAGGTGCTAATGGAGGAAATTAATTGCCAAGTTGGCAACCTACACAGTTATTGAACACAGGAATCTTGATAATTTGTGTATATCTCCAGAGTGCATCTGAGATTATTAGGATGTATAGCTAATGTTTTTCATATTCTCAGTGCATTAAACTTACTGTTTCTTGTATTAAATTAACAGTTTACTAATGACAGTTATCAAATAAAATAAAACTATTTGCCAGCCATTAGTCTATGTCCTAGATAATTGGTGTCAATTAGCCCTTGTAACAATCCAAGGAGGTGGTATTTATCTCCGTTGGTTTATTTCCATTTATATAAATGATAAGACTTTAGTTATCAGCATAAACAAACAAACAGCAACAAACATTATTCTGAAAAGGAAGGAAACAGGAGTAAGTGGTGGCAAGTCCTACCCAAGGTCACACAGCTTGGTACCCATCTAACAATGGCTACCTTGGTACTATTTTTCCAGGTACTCTGGTATTGTACAAACTTAATAAAAAGCACCCAAACATGACTGAAGGTAACTAGGGATAATGTAAGGCATTAGGCTTAAGTGAGAAAGAACTGGGGAGAGGGTGGAAGAACAGGTCAAAAAGTGAAAGCTAGCCTGGTACATCATAAAAACGAATAACAAACAGAGCAAATGGGCTTTTCACTTTCGCAAAATTTAAAGACAGCTATCTTTCAGGACAGCGTTCATGAAGTACTTCCACTTCATGACCTCTCAAAGTCTCTTTTATCTCATGTAGTCTCTGATTCTATAATGACTGCTGCTACAAATAATATTAGTAGACAGATAAGAAATAGACAGGGGAAAAGAAGGAAAATCACCTCAAACAGGGATAACAGAAGGTGGAATTAAGTCATTGTTATACATGGCAGTTCTGCCTTTCAAGACATCACTTTTGTAAAGCTCCTAAGAGAAAAGGGGATTCAAAAAAATGTTTCATATTAATTAAATTCCATACTGCATCAACCCATCATCCAGTGTATTATGATATTATGGGAAAAAATTTGTCATTCAAGAACTTGCTAACAATCTCAATAGCAATGGTCTCTTAGGAACAGATCTCAGGAAGGTGAACAACAACAGGCATGTGCTGCTTGGGAACAGATTTTTCATTTTCCCCACTAGTCTGAATAGCTAGTTGATTTATTTAGGAACAAAAGCACAACATTCAATATCTTATGAAAGACGCCTACATAAAACCCTTTAAAAACTAATGATTTCTTGGTGTAATTTGAAAGATGTGTTCAAGTACTAAACCAAAGTATAAAATCAGCCACTTTATCCATTCATACTAGTGGTTAGCCGTGAAAATCTAATGGAATAGTAGGAGGCAGAAAGAAGGCGAAAATGTCTTGAGGGAATAAAATGTCTTTGTGGAAGAAAAACTATGTGTAAATCCTCAAGGGCAGAAACTGGGGAGTAAGCCATGAAGGGGTATTGAAGTATGGACCAATGCATATGAACAAGTGATTTGTAAGCCACAAACACCCAAATGAGTAACAGTTATTATTACTTTACTCATGAACTACATTCTTATACAGAATATTCACTTGAATCATTTTTGGACCTCACAAAGGGAGGAATACTGAATGACTTGTGTCTAAGGGAAAAAAAGAGACCACACATACCTGGGAACCCTTCTATGATTGTATCTATGTAGTAACAGTTTTTTGGCCTCACTCAGCACTGTGTTACCGAGGTTAGAACAGAATCTCTGGAGTTATACTAGCTGTGTGTAAAAATCCTGACCCCAGGGCTACCTTATTTTATCATTGTAGAAAGTTAAGTGTTACACCACGAATGTACTTGTTATTGTTTAGCAATGTGGGGAAAAAGATACAATTGCAAACTTCAAGGAGGTTCTAGTAGGCTCTAGGCACTTTTGCCTTGTCGGCCCCTGTGTCTCTGTCTCTCTCTTCGTAAGTACACATATAATATACACACACATACACAGAGACTTAATACAATAAAATTGTATTTTATGATCATGTTGGTATAAAAAGACTCTATTACCATGTTAAGACATTTTCATCAACCTAAAAGTTCATTTTTTACTGATTTTCAAAGAAATTGGAACATTTTTTTGAGTCCTAGGTACTATGCCCACTGTACCTCGTGGAGAAGTCAGCTCTGCTTGCTTCCACTTAACACATTTATGGCCTTTGGCAACCTACCCAACTCCCTATGCCTCAGCTTTGTCATCTGTTAAAACGGGAGGATCGTACTAGTACCTACTTCATTGGGTTGTTGTGATAATTGAGTACAGAATCCATCTTGGAAGATGGAGGGGGCACAGGCTGGGGTGGGGATGAGGACCGATGGGGTAGAGAAGTGTCAGAAGCAACCGTGTTAGGCAAGGTTGGAAAATGGGAGCAGAGTGGTCTCAAGGAGGTTGAAATTTCTAAGCACAGTAAGGGTCTTGCCCCTTTACTGAGCTTCACCCATTTTTATGCTGCTATTTTTCAAATATAGCTACCACTGAGTTAAATAAAAGTTCATTTACATAAGTTATTGACTCCATCCATTTTGTCATAGTACACTTTATCAAACAACACTGAACAAAGCACAGTTATTACTGTGGGATTTATAGAAAAAGTTTATAGTTGAAAAAAAAGGTAATTATGGGTGTGCAGGAGGTTAGTTGGAGGATTTTAGAGTCAAAGTTCATAAATAAAAATTTAGGACTAAAAGAGAGCACAATTTTTTAATGTAAGCCATAAAATTTGCAGCTGAGATAACTGAGTCTCAGAGAAGTTTGCATAATGCCGTAAATTAGGGTTATAACCCAAATCCCCTGATTCTTCCCTTTGGGGCCCTACCTCACTCCACACCAAAGGTGGAGTAGTTCTGAAACAATGATTTACAAAATGGCACTCATTACAGATTGGGGACTTTTGATAGTAGGAGAGAAGAGTTTTCATTAATTCAAAAGTATTTATTGCACCACTAAAGGGCTTGTTAATATTTATGCAATGTGGAAAAAGACATGCTACAACTTTTGAGCAGTTTCTAGTTTAGTCAGCATTGAATGAATACACATTCACATGTGAATACACATTCACACATGTGAATGCACATTCAATAAATAATTAAAGCAATATCAGCATCACTGTAACTGTATCAAGTTCTACAAAAGAGAAGCACAGTGTTCCAGGAAAGTGGAAAATAAGAGCACATAATGTGGATGAAGTGTTCAGGAAATGCTTCCTTGAGGAGAAAAAAAAAAAAAAAGAATAGGAGAAGAGTGGATGGTTGAGTTCAGGCAAAGAAGGTAAGAGAGGGTATTCTAGGCAGAGATTAGGAAGGTGCCTGAAAGTGGGAAGGCACTCAAAATCAATCCACAAGCAGAAGGGAAATCAGTTTGGTTGGGACCTGGTGAGTGAGGAGTAGATTGGGGCAAGATGGGGCTGGAGGGCTGGGTGGAGGCCAGATCACTCAGGCACTTACAGAATGTGATAAGGATTGTTTGGTTTATTCTAAATGCCCTGGACTGCCAATGAGTATTGACAGAATTTGAGAATAGGACAGATGAAAAATGACAGTAGTTTGTGGTATGATGGTAACAGTAGTGGAGATGAAGAGAGAGAATTAATTAAAATATCTTTAAAGATAAAATATATGGAACTTGGTTTCTGACTGGAAGGGTGAGGGGTGTGAAGGAGTTATCAAGGATGACTCTGGTTGTCTGATACAAGTAACTGGTAGATCAGGCTACCTCCCCCCCCCTCACTGTTGTGGCCCCTCCCGTTGCGGAGCACAGGCTCCAGACTTGCAGGCTCAGCGGCCATGACTCACAGGCCCATCTGCTCCGCAGCGGATCTTCCCGGACCAGGGCACGAACCCGTGTCCCCTGCATCGGTAGGTGGACTCTCAACCACTGCACCACCAGGGAAGCCCCAGGCTACCTTTTTAAAGAGGGTTGACACCTTGGTAGAAATAGGGATTAAATGTCTTTTCTTTCCTATGGCTCTTTGTTTTCTTCTAGTTCATCCTATAAAGTTAGTTTAATAGGATTAGAAGATTCAAGCAAACCTAAAATAGAGTCTAGAAAAACACAGATACAATCTGATAGTTTAATAATAATTTATAACCACGCTAGCTTGTATTTACTGATGTCTGCTCTTTGCCAGACCCTTATCTAAGCTAGTTATATAAATATTACATTTATAGTTACTTATTTAAATCCTTAATCAATATGAAGTTAATACTACTTTTATTCTTATTTTACAGAGGAAGAAACTAAAGCACAGAGAGGTCAAATAATTTAAACAGTGTGGAAATGATGGAGCCTAATTTTAACTATCAAGGGGTGCTGCCTCTCTTCACAAACCCCTCTAGTTTAATCCCACATAAAGAAGTAAAGGAGGCCTTACAAAACCACCTCGAGTCAAGATCCAATATGCCAAGAGGCTGGTTAAGTATTTGGGGTTGAAACCCTAGATAACAGTAAATAGTGCTACTGCCCCATTGTCCTCTTGGAAACCAAGAAGCACTATAGTAGATCTCTGGGTGGGGCTGGGAATTGAGAGATTTGTGTTACTCGCCTAAGTTCTCAAATGTAACCAAGGTGAACTCTTCAATTTTTTTTTTCAGTCCCTTAACAACTGCTTTGCCATTTAAGAGCCCTCAGTCTTACGACAGAAATACTTAGGCGTAAGCGCCAGAATGAACCTGTCTGTTGTGAAGAAAGAAGATATACTATTATTATTATATTTGACAAAATCTTGTAAAATCATTACTCCCGTAAAGCATGTAAAGCAGAGACCTATAATCTCTGTCCTCTGCTGTAGATACATGAAACATTAGCTTGCTTAGAAGAATACTGATATCTTAAGGTACCAATTGTTCAGTTTTACTACCACATGAATTCCATGTAATCAGTTCTTAGCATAGCACTTTGCCATAACTCATTTCCCAGTTCACTGACAAAAATGATCCTTCAACCCAGGTAAATAATAGCATATGTCATATATGTTATCTGATTCTGTGTCAAGCTTTGAGCACCTGAAGTAGTTAAAATTTTAGTAGGGAATGTAAACCATAAGTCAGATTAAAAAAAAATAGAGACTGAGTAATATGTCTGCCTACAATATCTTGCACTGTTCTTACATTCTGGGAAAAAGTCAAAGGGAAGAGAATGTAGATATAAGAATGCACCCATGTACAGGGCTGAATCCTTTCTAGTTAACTGCTTTTACCACAACAGCTCATCACCAATTACCAGGTACAAGGCACAATATAAATGAACCTTATTTTCAATTTATGTTATTTGGCTTAACTTGGAGATGATGGAAAAATTTATTTGACATGGAAAGGCACATTTTAGTGAATGCTGATAAAAATCCTAGTGCGACCTTACTGTTCACAGAAATCTCTCTCTGAAGGACATAACCTTTTCTGTCATGACTGCAACTCTCATTGTAAAATGAGAAAATTAAATCACTTGGGAATGCTAGAAAAGACAAAACTTTAAACTAAATGCCACTCATAACACTAGAAAGCAGGAATAAATGATGTGTTGGCTTTGATATAAGAAAACATCTATGACATTATCTATCATTAAGTCAAAAAATGTCAGGTATGTTTTTCTTACAATAACGGTGGTTTTTGTTTTGATTTTTTTTTTAACTAAATCTGGGATTGAGCTGTTTAAATAGTAATTCGCACATATATCAATTTAAACAAACTTCTTGGCCCACGTATAAAATTTAGACCAATGAGAGTTTCAGAGTTCTGGATCCCTCAGTGATTTTCAAAAAAGTATTTTAAAAAGCCTAAATAAACCTTCTTTCCCACCTCAATTCACACTGGCCAAATCATCTGCAGTCTACACGTTAGCTCAGAAGTTTCCATGATTATCAGCAAGTTAGCAGCAATCTTTCCAAAGATAAAAGGTATCATAGGTATAATAAGTACATGGATGCGACAGGAATAAAAATAGTTTGGAGAAAAACTGGTGTTTGTTGTCAAGTACATATATCATTTTGTGTACACTTATAAAAAATTTTAAAATCCAACTTCCTAATTTAACTACATCTAACTACATGTCAAATTACATATTAGAAATTTTCCAGTAAGTTGTCCTATAGATATTTTCCTCTAGGAAGACACATTTTTTTCCTCATTTTTAAAATACCAAAAATTACTTTCATGTTTATTTATGTTTTCTTTGTTCATGGTTCCTGTTTTTAAAATAACATGTAAAAGAGCCATGATTTAGATATATCAGAAAAGCTGACGGTTCAGCAAAATTAACCGATAGTCAGAACAAGAGGGAATATAGAAAATCAGACTGCTACCTTAAAAAGTTTGCTAGAAACACTGAGAGATTTGAAACATTCACACAAAAATGCATATATGTGTGTATACATATGCTTTCCCTAAATACCAGATCGCTGTTCATGTTTGAGATGATAGGAAATCTGTTTTTGTTTATTTTTAGAGTAATTGGTACCTCATAATAGACCTAACTTAAAAAGAACCTGCTAGTATATAATAAAAAGTGAAAGGGAACATTATCTCAAATATAATATTTAATTTTTACTTGGCAATATTTAGATTATTGTTATAATCATCCATTCATTTGTGGAATTAACTACAATACACAGATCAATTGTTTTCAGGGCATAATTTTTCTGGTAAATATTTGTGATACTAAGAAAATGACATCCCTCACTTTGAAATTAACTTTTTGTGCAATCATTAAAAGGGTCTTTATCCAAAAATATTTCAGGGTTTCATAAATTTTCCCAATAGCCTCTCATAAATCATATGCTTTTGAAGCACCAAACATTTCACTGTTCTTGTCGATTTTTCTTAGGAGATAACTTTTTAGTTTGGTAACTGCTCTAACTCCCAGATGTTCCCATGTTAATCAGTGGCTTTGCAAATTATTAGAACAGTTGTCCAAGATCACTCTCATCTACTTCATGAAATCCTGTGGCTTTTTGCAACATTTACGATGTAACTTCGCAATCCCCATTGCTCTTTATTTATGTAACATTGCCAAATTTCAAAACTGAAAATCAGCAAGAGATCTAGAAGTGTTCAGGCAAAAAATACTATTGTTCTCTGAGAAAATATGAGTAATTTAGTAAACTTAGTCCATATTGTAATGGATTTTTAGCCTCTAATTCAGGGGTCAGCAAACTTATTCTTCAAAGGGCCCAAGAGTAAATATTTTAGGTCTCTGTTGCAACTAAACTCAGTCACTGTAGCATGAAAGCAGTTATACACAATACATAAAAGAATGGGCACGGCTGTGCTCAAATAAAACTTTATTTACAAAAACAGATGCCAGGCTGGATTTGACCCAAGGGCCCTAGCTTGCTGACCCCTTCTCTAATTTAATAAACAATCAGAAAATGAGGTTCCCACTATAAGAAAAATATTTCTCCCAGAATAGAATGATTTCATCTATAATGCTGCCGAAACCTAAGTACTTTTGAAATCAAATACTATTTGCATGTCTTTACTAACACAATCACCCTGAAGATCACTATTAAGCAATTAATTAATTCTGTTATTTCTCTCCATCATCGTATTACTTTAAAATGTATGGAAAAATTTTCCCTAAAAAATATCTGAAAATTTATGTATTTCTCAAATTTGCAAGTTTCTGACCCTCTCATTGTCATTATTACAGATTAGGAACCCAGGTTACCTAATGGAGGTAACCTGGATAATCATATGGATTAAAAAAACAGTGATGATGAAAGGGAAAGAAAATGGCTTCAAAGTAAAAAAACAAAGTTTATTTGAAGCAATTACATATAATCATTTGTTCTTCATGAAATGCCTCAGTTAAGACATTTCAACTGGGGAAGTTTCCATGATGACAAGTCATTATTTCTAAGTGAAACAATCATCTATATCTTGACAAGTCATCTTTAATCCCTTTAATATGATCAATCCAATCAATAATAAAAAAGTAGATCACTATGGTGACAGAGAACTCTTGATCTAAGTATATAGTGTTGCATATGCCTCTATTTGCTATATTTAATTATTACTATGTTCATTTAATTATATTGCAGAAAAAATTCACAGACATACCCTTGATTTTTAAAGGACAATTAAGGCCTTCTTTTATCTATTTCAAATCATGTGATTCTGATCTCTTTCAAATTTTCCACTTTTCTTAAGTCCTTTAAAATCTTTTTTTCTTTTACTACACACGCATTTGAATAATATGCATTAATATGCATTGAATAATAATTCGATGTTATTGTTTAAAGAAGGGAGAATAAATTAAAATAAAATGTTCACAATGATATTTATAAATGTCTCACTGCAATTCATGCATGTAAATTTTTTGCAAAATCTAAATGATGCCATATTTCTAAAGAGCTATCTCTGCCTGCCCTGTTAATATTTTCTGGAAGTATTTTGTTTTAATGGTAAAGAGGAGAACATTTGAACTGGATGAATATAAATAGATATGGAAAAAAATTTAATGAATCTACTTTTTAAAATAATTACTGAAGATAATCAGGTTTCTCTACAAAAACATCTCTTCTTAATGATGAAAGAAAAAAAGACCTATTAGGCCAGGTGGACAATAGCTCTGAACCATTATGTTATTTCCAATTTTCTAGAACAAACCTTAGGACAATCTTTGCAGGATAAAGAATAAGATTCTTTATTATCATGACACAAGATTTTCACTGAAGCTCAGCTAAGTTAGAGAAGGTCAGAATATAGAAGTAGTAGGGTAAACCATTCCAAAATCAGATGCTTTTTTGTATTCAAGGCACATTGACTCTCAGATCACAGAAGTCTCAGCATTTGGAGGTGTCCCACTACATGGCTTGCCCATCAAACAAACCATTGACTGGTGTTGGTTAAGGCATAGTTAAACAGTTTCTCTATTTGCCAAGTTAGAATGAGATTCTTCTCATTCAAGAACTCGTTTTTTTCCCTTTCATCTCTAACTTAAACAAAAATTATGTGATGTATAATGCTAACAAATAGAAACTATTATCAAATGTTATCATATAATTTATTAACAATAGAACATTGATTTCTTACTTTTCTGCTTTATAAAAACTATAGTTCCAAAGCAACAGAAATAATAATTTGAAAACAGACAAAATTTATATAGCATTTATGGTGTACCAGGCTGTGCTTCAAGATATATAAAGTGAGGAAGGTTGATATATATATATAGATAGATATAGATATTACTATATCACTACCTATATCAATTCACTAATCTAGATATACATGTATAAACACAGGCATGCATACACATACACACAACACATGTATGTGTATAAATAAACTATTTTAATCCTCAAAATAAATCTATAAAGCCAATTCTATATGCATGCTGCAGATGTGGAAATTGAGTCCCTGAGCATCAACTTCCCCAAGTCACAGAGCCATTAACTGGCAGATCCAAGACTGGAGCCCAGGTAGTCCTTGATACTAATACTATTTTCACAGTGTTAAGATTTTTTTTCTCTTCCCAAACCCTAATCGAATTAAAAATATTATTTTCAAAAGCAATACTCCAAAAAATTTGCCTAAACTAGATCATAATTAAGATTTCATATAAAAATCCTTCCAGGTATATTAGAACTTATGTCAGAGTAATACCTGCTCTGGGAGACAACCACTGCTCACACATTTATCTAAGATTCTTTTCTACTCACCCTACCTCCTAGCAGAGCTCCTTAAAACACTTTTTAAAAATTAAAATGACTTGAATAAATCAGCAAATTAGTCATCAGAACCAAATGTTAATCTATTATTCCCTGGCTCTTTATCGAAAAGTGACAAATCATGAAAACAGGAGTATATACAAAGTCTTTTCCCAAACAACTAAATGGCAATATATAGTCTAGAGTCAACATATATTTTAGGACAATTATCTTTGACTCCTTTCAGTTAAACCAGCAAATTTACATAACCAAAACAACCCTTCCCTCTGTTTTCCAATTAATAGGTTTTTAATATGTTTAGAAAATATCTCATTGAATTCAGTGAAACAGCCAATTATAAACCAGGTGTTTCGATTGTATAAATAGTCTAAGATGTGGACTGCATTAATTATGGTAAGTCTTTATCTCAACTCCAAAGCATCCGACTAAAATTGGAATGAAGAGTATTGCAAATTTCCTCAACATATCTAGTCTCTGTTTTAATATCTCATTACATTTTTAAAGGAAAGAATCAAAATCTCTAAGGCATGTAGAGCTCCTTGGTAATTATAAATACAAGGTGGGATTAATAATAAACTTTTATTTCCATTTATTTTTCTCATTAATTCATTCTTTTAAATTTTGTATATTGCAATGGGATTCTTTTTCCTCCCCTGTTACAGATGTTTGGATTCTGTAATCCCCTGAGGTATCAGGAGCCTGCATATCCCCATCTGCAGTGATAAACATATCTGGTGATTAGAATTTCATACAAAGCAAAATACTAATACATCATTAAGTCTACAAAATAGCTGGTCCTCCATATGTTGTTTGTGCTTCAGATTTCTCAAACATTTTGCTATAAAATATATTTCAGAATAATAGATAAAAGTAAAGTCAAAGAAAAGTAAAGTACCTGTGGATTTTTTTAACTTCTTTGTTTTATATTTTATTTGCATAAAGTATACTATTCAACTCTCAGTATTCCTTACTCCCTTGACATGAAATCAGAATATTCAGGATATATGGGGTTTGCAGAAGATATTGGTTTTAATAATACACTTGGCATTAAATTGAGCTTAACTTAAGATGGGTGGGAGAAATTCATTAGAAGTTTCCTGATTGGGCATTAATTGCCAGTCAGATTATACAAAGTAAACTCTGTATTTCCCACTGTCTGTGCAATGGAGTAAGGATTTTGTTTTGCGACAGAGCTTAAATGCAACTTTGTGTCTTGCTGCAACATTTAAGAAATAAATCAATTGTTAAGCAAAACCTATATACAGTTTATTGCACATAATAAGGCAACAAAGCTCAAAGGTGAAATGAACCCCAAATGAGAAGTTTCAACAGAAAGAGAGCAAAAAGCTAAAGAGAAAAAAAAAAAAAAAAAAAAATTTCCTTGTAGCCCTGTATTTGTTTTATACCTCACAAATGTGCTAAACAAGAAATAGGGACAAAAACTACATCAATTGTGTGAAACAGGACTACACAATCAACTCTCAGATTTGGACTGTCTGATAATTATCAGCAGGTAATGTTTTAATTTTTCAGCTTCAACATTAGAGCCATTTACTTTTCCAGTAGCTTCCTTAACTACTGCCTTACATACGTCCTACTTAAACCTTCTCTCTGCTGAGTACATTTCATCTAGGATTACTCCAATCTGGGACTAGAATAGTAAATACTGGAGGGACTAAACAAGCCAGTCTCCTCCAGTGAAAAGATGTAAATAATGCAATATTTCACCTAACCAACAAACACAAAATTAAAGAACTGGATCCAGCAGAGCTTGGACCTGTATATTTTAGTTTGTAATGTAAACATAAATATGACCCTGGAGATTAAACAATTTAATATTTTTCACATTTAATGAAGACTGGGTGCCTCCTGAGTGTTTCCTGAGTATTTTCACATTTAATGAAGACTGGGTGCGTCCTGAATATAAGCATCTTAGAAGCATATTTTTCATAAAACCAAATTAACCAAAAATGGGAAAGACCTTTCAGGTCAATCAGACCATCCCCTGGAGACCACAGAGGGCAGTTGCCTATAATAAACACTCCAGTATTTGGTCCCCTCGAGTGTTAGAGTTCCCTAATGTTAGGCCAGTTTCTGACCTTTTATTTACAGCGTTATTTATTATTCATATTTTATTAAATATTTAAAATGCCACCTATTGTATTTGATGACTATTATAAGAAGAAAAGGTCTCTGTTTTTCAGACCTAGCTAGTTAATATCCTGGACTTGGCATTAATTATCTGACACTTCCTTTCAAAAATTCCTGAAGCTCCGTGTTTGTATTTAATAGCCAGCAGTTGCAAACCCCTTTGGCAGAAACCAAACATAGCCATGAAGATAGCCAGACTCAGTAATTAGTTCCTTCTTGACCTCTTCTTTCATAAATGAATCCATCATTTCTGTCTCTTCTCCAGGAGTACCACTGATGACCGATATTAACAAGTATATACAATAGGTGACAGGGGAACATTTGCTTTAAAAAAAAAAAAAAGGAATTTCCAAATTCAGTATTGGTTCTTTTATAGAAGTGGTTTTTAGGCATGACTATCCCTTACATGGAATTTATTAAATCAATAGTCTCGTGCTTATCTGTATCTGTCTGTCCGTTTCTGTCTCCATTTGTCTGTCTCTGTCTCTTCCCCATGGTGTGGGAATTTGAAAGGGAAGGGAAGGAGTACATTATTCTGATTTTTTAACAGCTCATCTCCTAAGCCAAGTGTCTGGTTCTTTCTGTAAAGCTCTATATCCTCAAATTAAGAAAAAGGAGAACATCTCCAAACCTTATCTTTGAGGAAGTTAATCCTAGGGCTGTGCATAAGAATTCTATAACTAAAGACAATCAGTTGAGTGAACGATGAATCAACAACAGAAAACAAAACCGAAAACAGACCAAAAAAACAACCAAAGCACTCTTCTGTGCTGCCAGCAATCAATTTAGACCAGCTACAGAGAAACAGAGGTGCCTGGAGGACTTTTCTTGTGGGGATGAGATGCCTCTGGCCATGCAGAGAAAGTTCACAACCAAGGTTGATAACTGGTTGTACAAGGGAACTTGGCATAGGTATAATAACCTATACAGTAGTCTAAACATATTTCCTGAAATGTACCCTGTCCTTAACTATTTATACAAAATTTTAGTAAAACTGAGTCTGGGGCTTGCCTGGTGGCGCAGTGGTTGAGAGTCTGCCTGCCGATGCAGGGGACACGGGTTCGTCCCCGGTCCGGGAAGATCCCACATGCCACGGAGTGGCTGGGCCTGTGAGCCATGGCCACTGAGCCTGCGCGTCCGGAGCCTGTGCTCCGCAACAGGAGAGGCCACAACAGTGAGAGGCCCACGTAACGCAAAAACAAACAAACAAAAAACTGAGTCTGTCCTCAGTTTTGTTGTACATTGTAAGGGAAAGGCCTGGGTAGGAGAGCTGCAATACCATCATAGCAGATGCTGTGACAGGGGAAGGAACACATGGAAGAGGTCATGAAGAAGAGGATGGCAATGAAGGGAAAGCCAGAGGGAAGAAGCAGATAAAATACTTAGCTAGCATATGTGGCCTTATGCAAACTTGGACAGGGAATAGTCCCCTCTGCCAAAAAAAGTTCATGCAAGCTCATGCCATCATGATTTGGATTATGGTAAATCTCTTCCCGCTGCTTATTGCTAATTTTCATTCCTCAAATCCTTTCTACATGCCTCCCCAAATTTATGTCTTATGTATTGTCCTTTATTTTCTTCCTTACTCCACAGCCCTCAACAATTTCAGAGCATCCTAACATCAAGTTGGATTTGTGATTCAAAAGAAGAAATGTTAATAAAAGAAGCTGGACTTCTTGGGATTAAATCTGAGATCCAGCACTGATTATTTGCTTAACCTTGAAGAAAAGGAACTCATCTGCAACTCAGATTCCTCATATACGATATGTAAATAAAATATTGTACATACATAGATGTTTTTGATGAGCAAATGAAGTCATTTGGGAAAATCACTTGGCAGAGTGCCTGGCATACAGTATACTGATATTAGCTCTAATTATTAATAATTATAATTAGGTGATTTTAAATATGTATCTCCAACAATGGTATTTTTATACAGCTCCATCCTTTATTTCCATCTCTTTGTTGATTGTGTCTTACTATCACTGAATATTCAATATTTGTTTAATCTCACACTTTTTTTTTCTTTTCAAACTAAGCTATTCCTTTATGCCAAGATCCCATTTTCTCTCTCAATCTAATCAGTTATGAAAGTCTCCAGCTACTACTGATACATCTTGAGCGTTCCTTCCCTCCTTTTCATTTCCAAAGTCACCATTCTAGTGGAAACGCTCAACTTCTGCCTCTAGTATTACAACTGCCTCCTAACTTTTCTTGCCCTTTCTAATAACTCCCTACTCTAATCACTTGTCACTCTAGAAAAATCAATATTCCTAAATCACAGATCTTAATCTGTAGACCCCTCAAGTTTATAGTAGTTTGAACGCTTTACAAATTTTGCCCCAACCTTCACATCCAGTGTTTACTAGTTTGATACAAAAATTTAAGCTCTAATAAAATATATTTTATTTCTGTTCTTTGAATATTCCACAAATTTCTCTCAATGTTTATTCTTTCTGAAACGTACTCCTCTCATTGCATTTCTGTATAAGATAATATGTGCACTTCAAGGACCATCTCTAATGAAGTATCACATATAAAACTTTTCTTGATCATGATATTGTCTTCACCAAGACTTTCTAGCATTTGATTTAATTTCTCCTGCCATTTCATCATAACATGAAAAATAATACGTGTTTATATATCTTGCTGCATCTTTCCTTCATCTCCAGTAGGCTTAAGGATCCTTGGAAAAGGTTTATAGGCATAATTCAGTCTTACATTTACATTAGTGCTTTGCATAATGTGCCTGGTTGACATTCAGATGTATGATTAACTTAATGGCACTTAGTCATTTTAAAAAGTGACAAAAATAATTTCTTATATCCAGTTAAAATTGGTACTAAGTGAGAAGAAAATATTTATTAATTAGTTTTATTATGGATATAAGCTCCAGGTAGTAATCTAGCCAAAAGCTTATTAATTTTTGTTTCTTCAACAAAGTATTATTTAGGTCAAAGGGAAATTCATTTATGTTTTTTAACAAAACAGAATATCTTTAAGATGCACTCATAGGGCTTCCCTGGTGGCGCAGTGATTGAGAGTCCGCCTGCCGACGCAGGGGACACGGGTTCGTGCCCTGGTCCTACAAGATCCCACATGCCGTGAAGCGGCTGGGCCCATGAGCCATGGCCTCTGAGCCTGCGCGTCCGGAGCCTGTGCTCCGCAGCGGGAGAGGCCACAACGGTGAGAGGCCTGCTTACTGCAAAAAAAAAAAAAAAAAAAAAAAAAAAAAAAAAAAAGATGCACTCATATTCATATGCTCACATTATGCTTATAAAGTTAAAACACTACAGCCTAGTTGTAGAGATTCTGATTCTGGATAGCCAAAAATTATCCCACCAAATCTCACCCTCCCACATATAACAACTATAAAATCTGGGAAATTTTTTTAAAATAACAATGAGCTGAAGACCTTGTAGAATGAAAAGAAAAACAACATCTGGAGAAGAGCTGACACTTTTAAAAAAAGATAATCATAGAATGAGTTATCCATTTGTACAGCTTTAAGCCTGAAGGTAGGTCACTTTCAACCCCATGCAGGGTGGCAGAAACTCCAAAGAAAACAAGCAGACTTTCTGGCATAAACACCAGAGGAAAGAGTTTGTGGCAATCACAGAAATTGAAAAGGAATCCTAGGATGAAGAGCCAGAGAGACAAGAACCAAATTTTGTGTATAGACTTTGAAAAATTTCTGGCTGACCTCTGAAAACTGCAAGCATAGATCTGGCTTGAGGCTGACATAAAACAACCTGCCTAAGAACAAATTAACTGAACTGAGATTTGAGCTGCTCTTCCTAGAAACAGAATTTGCAATTTATGTCCAACAAAATAACTGCCTGGTAAAACCACATCAACAAACAAAAATCAACATTTTCCAGAGAAATGTAACTGAATATAGAATCTCCACAAAATACAACCAACACATCTAAGGTACAATCCAGAATTACATGACATATGAAATACCAGGAATATGTTAACAATTTTCAAGCAAAAGACAATACCTGAGACAAGCCTTGAGATGACCTAGATATTGGAATCGTAACTATACTCAAAAACATGAAGAATAAGATGTCTGCAATAAATTAATGATAGAACATTTCAGCAGAAAAATTAAAACGGTAAGAAAGAACAAATTAAAAATTCTAAAAATCTGAAATTTAAAAATTACTGGATGTGCTTAATAGCCTAGTGGAGGTATTGGAGGAAGAGTAATGACTGCATAGATAGGTTAATAGAAGCTATCTAATTTGAAGAAAACAGAAAAAATATATTTAAAAAATGAAAGCCTCAGACCTTTGGAATATTAAAAGGTCTAAATTATGTGTAATTGGAACCTCAAAATAACAGGAAAAAACAGAGTAGAAAAATATGGGAAGGGAAGCCCTTCACCTAGAGCCCATGCTCCACAAAAGAAACCACTGCATTTTCTCTTATTTAGTTTTTATTTTTATATATAGACAAGCAACAAGTATTTACTGTATAGCACAGGAAACTATATTCAATATTTTATGATAAGCTATAATGGAAAATAATCTGAAATATATATACATACACACACAACTGAATCACTTTGTTGTACACTTGAAACTAACACAATATTTTAAATCACCTATACTTCAATAAAAATTTTTAATAATATATTTAAGAATACCTCAACTGTTTATTAAAAAACATACTTCTGAATAATCAAGGGTCAGAGAAAAAAGTCATAATAAAAAATAGAAAATATTTTGAACTGAACTACAGTGAAAATGCAATACATCTAAATTTAAGAAATGCTAGTAAAGCAGTGCTTTGAGAAAAATTTACAGCATGTAAGGTTTATTTCAGAAAAATGAGATCTGAAATCAATTACCTACAATATTCCCTTAAGAAGCTACAACAGCAGCAGCAGCAACAATGCAAACTAAAAGGAAGCCAAAAGAAGGAAATATAAAAATAAAAATGAAATAAGAGTAAATGGTAAATGTCAAAAGTAGTTTTCTTAAAAGAATAACAACATAAGTAAACTTCCAGCAAGAATGATGTGGGGGCAGTAGACGGGGAGAACAATTATCAACATTAAGAATAAAAGAGGGCTTCGCTGGTGGCACAGTGGTTAAGAATCCGCCTGCCAATGCAGGGGACATGGGTTCAAGCCCTGGTCCCGGAAGATCCCACATGCCTCGGAGCAACAAAGCCCGTGCGCCACAGCTACTGAGCCTGCGCTCTAGAGCCCGTGAGCCACAACTACTGAAGCCCGCATGCCACAACTACTGAAGCCCGTGTGCCACAACTACTGAAGCCAGTGCTAGGTGCTCCGCAACAAGAGAAGCCACCGCAATGAGAAGACGACGCACTGCAACGAAGAGTAGCCCCCCACTCACCGCAACTAGAGAAAGCCCACATGCAGCAACGAAGACCCAACGCAGCCAAAAATTAAAATAATTAATTAATTAATTAGGGAAAAAAAAGAAGAAACACAGTCCTTACTAAAACTACAGACATTAAAGGGATGAGATAATTATGAACAATTTCATTACCACAAATTTAACAACCTAGATAAAATGGGAAAAAAGATTCTTTAAATAAGTTGCAAAAATAACATAAATTTAAATAGAAAGTATATCACTTTATCTAAATTAAAAAATTGTATTTGTTACATGTATATAGTTTAGAAGTTCCACAATGAAAATTCCAGGCTCAGGTGGTTTTGCTTTTGAATTCTGCCCCAATTTTAAGGTAAAAATAAAAACAATTTTATACAAAATACTTAGCAAAAATTAAGAACACTTCCCAACCTGTCCTATGAAGCCAGCATGATTTCAGCAGTAAAATCTGACAAAGACATTACCAAATAATAAAATCACATACCTCTATTTTTCATGTCTACAGATGAAGAAATTATTTCAAATTATTAGAAAGTCTTATCTAGTAAGATATACTAGATATATCTTACTAGATATATATACTAGTAAGATATATACTATATATATAGGATATACTAGGATATACTATACTAGGATAATACAGCAAGACCTAGCAGAGTTGATTTCAATTTTGAAAATTAATTTAGCTTACCATATTAGCAGAATAAAGCATTAAAACCACATAATCAATAAGTGCATAAAATATACTGACAAAATTCAATACCCATTTATGATTAACAATGGCAACAAAAAAACACCTCTCAGCCAATAAGTAATAGGAAGAAACTTCCTTAATCTGATAAAGGGCATCTATTTAAAAACAAATGCACAGCTAACATCCCTGCAATCAGGAACAAAGCAAGGATGCCCACTAGCTCACTGGCAACACTGTACTAGAGATCCTAGCTGTTAAATAATGCATTAAGAGACATAAAAGTTGTAAAGCTTGCAATGAATAAAATGAACTGTCTCTATTTGCTGATGAAATAAATGTTCATATAGAAAATCCTAATGAATTGACAAAACAATGATTAAAATTAATATCTTAGGATCTGAGGTTAATACATTAAAAATCAATTATATTCTAATACACCAACAGGAGATGATTTGAGAAATGAAAAATGAAATTATTTTCTTATAATAATTTCCAAAAAATATGAAACATTTAGGTTAAGCATAAATTAACAGATCTTTTTCATGAAAATTACAAAGCATTGTTGAGAGAAAATTAGGAGGGATCTAAACAAATAGGAAAAAAACACCATATTCATGGATTATAAAACTCAACATTACTGAGATGCAATTTTCCCCAAATTGAACCATGTTCAAGACAACAATCTCAATTACGATCCCAAATGCCTATTTTGTAAAATTTAACATGCTAATTCTTAATTTTATGTGACACTGCTAAGGACTGGAATAAATAAAACGATCTTTAAGTAGAAGAATGTGAGAATACTTATCCAACCTGACATTAAGACTAACTATAAGCTATACTAATCAATATAATGGTTACTGTAATAAATATCGCTGAATAGATCAGTGGAAATTAGAAAGCCTAGAAATTCTGCAAATGGCTTTTTTTTAAAAAACACAAAAGTGTTTTTCCTCATTGCTTTCAACTGAATATCCATATAACAAAGTACTATCATAATCTTACACCATTCTCAAAAATAATTCAAGATTTATCATTGATCTAATTATAAAAGCTTAAACCATAAAGTTGTGACAGGAAACTATAGGAAAGTATCAATATCTTCATGATTTGAGAGTAGGCAAAGATTTTTATAGAGGTTATATAAAGTCAGATATACTAGGAAAAATAAAAGTAAATTAGACTTTATAAAATTAAAAAAAAAAAAAAAACTGTGCTTCTCAAGAGACATTGTTAATAAAGTTAAAAAGTAAGCTACAGGGCTTCCCTGGTGGCACAGTGGTTGAGAGTCTGCCTGCCGATGCAGGGGACGTGGGTTCGTGCCCCGGTCCGGGAAGATCCCGCATGTTGTGGAGTGGCTGGGCCCGTGAGCCATGGCCACTGGGCCTGCGTGTCCGGAGCCCGTGCTCCGCAACGGGAGAGGCCGCGGCAGTGAGAGGCCCGCGTACCGCCAAAAAAAAAAAACAAACAAAGTAAGCTACAGACTTGGAGAAATTTTATGCAAGGCATGTATCCATGATATACAAAGAACATTTACAACACAATAATAAAAGGAAACCCCACTCCCCAAAATAAGAAAATATTTTAACAGTCTCTTCACAAAGGAAGATATATGAATGGTCAATAAACACATAAAAATAGCTTAATATTGTCAGTCATTAGGAAATTGCAAATCAAAATCACAAAGCCATATAACTTCATACCCATCAGAATTGCTAAAGCTGAAAAGACTCTGACAACAAAGTGACAAGAAAGTGTCACAAGCTCTCATGTTTTATTAATAGGGGTTTAAAATGATACTGCTAGTTTTTTACCGAAGAAAAATGAAAAGGCATATTCACAAATAATTGTATAATAATGCTCATAATAGGTTTATCCATGATAGCCAAACATTATAAATATCCCGGGTACACATCAACTGGTAAGTGGATAAAAAATCTACTGTATATAGATATTCATACCGTAGAATACTATTCAGCAATGAAAAGGAAATAACTATTAATAGACACAACAATAAATATATACCATACATATATATATTTAAAATCCCAAATGATAGCAGCATTACAGGTAAGAGTACATGATGTATGCTTTAATTTATATGAAATTCCATAAGAAGAAAAATTGTTCTGTGCTGAAGAAAAACCAGAACAATATTTCTCTCTGGAGGGTATGGACAGGAATTGACAGAGATGGGACATAAGGAAACTCCCTAGGTCGATGCTATGAGTGTATTGTTTGATAGGAGTTTGTGGTGCACAGTTTATTCATACTTAGCAAAATTCAGTCAATCTATACTTAAGATCACCAATACTTGTTGATTTCATTGTACGTAAATTCTAGTTTAAAAGATGAACACTGTACACAAATCTTGGACTCTAGTTAGTGATCTGCAAACTGAACAATTTAGGAAACAGTCTACTAATGTCTAAATTTAGTTTGAAATTCATCAGAAATACAGTAAATTAATAGATGAATAGAGAGATGAACACATAGGTAGATACGTGGTTTACAAAAAAAGAATAGCATTAAAAGTTAATGGTAAAATTTGGAGGTAGATGTGTAGATTTACTGTAAATTTTTTCAACTTTGGTGTGTTTTTAAATATTTCATAGTAAAATATTGGGAAAATGAAAGAAATCAATGAAAATAGACATATATTATAATTTTATATATAATATATATATATATCATATACTAAATCAAATAAAAACAAACAAAACAAAATAAAAACAGCTGATTGAAGCTATTGAAAACATCCAAGGCAGCAAGGACTTGAGGAGCCAAGTTTCCAGAATAAAAGAAAAGGCACTGAGATGAGCTTAGATTTATCAGTTTTTGTATCAACCTATTTACTGAGCCTTAATTTGCTCAGGATGACGGACCAAGACAAAAGCAGCAGTTTAGAGCTTTCTGTGACCTCACAGGGATGCAGGGATAGAAATTATATTTCAAGGTTGCATAGGAGGCCATGTCTTAAGGGGCCAAGATCCCAGAGAGATAAAGGATTGCAGAATTTTGCATTATTTTCCCCTCAAGCTATTTGCCAATGTCTAATTCAGTGGGAAAGAGATTAAGAATACAATGAGAAAATTGCATGTAAGAGGGTGAGAAAACTAACAGTGCTTTTGGTAGTCTCACTTTCCTGTCATCACAAAAGTTGGAGTTCAGGAAACTCCATAAAGGAGAAAATCTGCTAAACACTCTCCCTGAGGGCCATGATCAAGAAACATGTGCAAAACTGGAAATAGTTTAGTTCTCAAACGACTGGAATGTAGACTAAACCATCTCAAAAATCTGACTGCCTTTACTCTAAATGCCTTCCTAAGTCCTCTCTGAAGGAAAACATCATCATCAAGAATGTCTAATTGTTTTTATACACATTATCCAGAAATTATTTTAAATATGCCAGATATACCACTTCCATTCAACATTGTACTGGTGTTACCCATTGAAAAGACTAGAAGGAGAAATCAAGAAAAAAATAACACTGTCATTATTCTCAGATCAAAGGATTATGTGCAAAGAAAATCTAAAGGTATCTAACCATTGTTAGTAAGTGCATTTAGCAAGTTTGCAAGGGAGAATGTTAATACATACAAAAATGTATGTCCATATACTAGCAACAAACAATTAGAAACTGAAATTTTAAAATAATATTTATGTCAGAGCACAGATGAATTTTAGGACAGTTAAAATAATCTGTATGATACCATAATGATGGGTACATGCCATTACACATTTGTCCAAACCCATAGAATGTACACCACCAACAGAGAACCATAAAGTAAACTAGACTTTCAGTGATTACGGTACATCAATGTAGGCTCATCCACTCAAAAAAATGTACCACTCTGGTGGGGGATGTTGGTGATATGGGAGGCTATGCATGTGTGGAGGCACAGGGGACATGGGAAATCTGTATCTTCCCTTCAATTTTGCTTTGAACCTAAAACTGTTCTAAAAATATAAAGTAAAAAATTTTACAAGACTATCATAAAACTTCAAACACCTAAGAAAAAAATTTGCAGGAGATATGGAAGAAGACCTCAATATGGATTTCTACAAAATACTGCTGAAAATACTTAAAGACTAAAATAAATTCAGCATTAGCTAAAATAATTTTGAAGAAGATGACCAAATTGGACAATTTAACACTACCAAATATCAAGCCTTACCTTACTATAAAGCCACACTTATTAATAGTGTTTTCACAAAAGAATTAAAAAAATAATAATTCCAGAAATAGACTCAAACAAGTATGAGCACTAGATTTTTTTTTTTTTTTTTTTTAACAAAGGTACCATTGTATAAGATGGGAAAAGGATGGTCTTTTTTGTAGGTGGTCCTGGGTCAACTGGAAAGCAATATGAAAATAAATACTGTTGTTTATTTTAACTTAAACACAAAAGTAAATTACAGATAGGTTTCAGAACTACATGTGAATTGAAAACAACGAATTTTACAGAAAATAACAAGAGACTACAATCATAACTGTGGTATGAGCAGATATTTACTAGCAGAGTGAAAAGTTAGACTAGGGGAAAAGTTATATGTAACCAACTAACCAGCAATAGCTTGTAGCCAGAATATATAAATCTTTTCTACAAATCTAGAAGAATCAGGCAAACCAATTTTAAAAGAAAGGGACAAAAGACATCAACAAAATATAGCCAATGAACAAAAAGGGCTCTTGGTACAGTTAATCATCAGAAAGAGGTAAATTAAGACTTTAATGGAAACAGATTTGCTGGAATAGCTAAAATGTAAGTTTGACAATATCAAGTGTTACTCACTCTATGCTGATGTGAATGCTAATTGATAAAAATCAATTGTTGTATATCCTTGTGTCTCCACAATTCTAGTACACGTTTGAGCACCATAAGACATGTATAAAGATATCAATAGCAGTGTAATTCACAATACTTAAATGAAAACAACATAAATGTCAATAAACAACAGAATGCATAAATAAACTGTGGCATATTTATCCAATGGAATTCCATAAACAAATAGAAATGAATGAACTTTGTTTACACTATAACCTGCATGAATCTCAAAACATAATACTAAATAAGAAAGGAAACCAAAGAAAAGAGTACTTTCTAAATAATTATTTGTTTATGTTCAAAAACATATGAAACAAACCAATGTTGAAAGAGGTCAGGAAAGTGGTTAGTAATAGGGTGGGGATCACAGGACTGACAGGGGACATAGGTAAACTTCTGGACTTATAGGAATATTCCATTTCTTCACTGGGATTGTAGTTACACAGGTGTGCTCACTTTTCTAAAAAGTCATTGAGGTAAATAAATACGGTTTGTGCAACTTTTCAATATGTATATTATACTTCAGTAAAAAAGTTTTCTTAACAAACAATGGTGTAAACTATATAGGTAAACATAGAGCCTTTAGAAAAAGACTCCCTGTTTCCTGTTCACTCAAAGACAGAATGGTTGGAATGTCCAGTCATCTGCATTGTACTTACCTTTTAGTCTATATAGACTAAAAAGTCAATATAATGATTTTTTAATATTCCTGTAATCATTCATATTTTTATTGCCTATATATGTGCATATACCATATAGGGATCTAGATTTTCCTCTTGAGAATCTGGCCATTTAAAAGTAAAATTCAGGGCTTCCCTGGTGGTGCAGTGGTTAAGAATCCGCCTTCCAACGCAGGGGAGGAGGGTTCCAGCCCTGGTCCGGGAAGATCCCGCATGCTGCAGAGCAACAAAGCCTGTGCACAACAACTACTGAGCCTGTGCTCTAGAGCACGCTAGCCACAACTACTGAGCCCATGTGCCATAACTACTGAAGCCTGCATGCCTAGGGCCCGTGCTCCACAACAAGAGAAGCCACCGTCGTGAGAAGCCCGTGCACCACAACCAAGAGTAGGCCCCGCTCACCGCAACTAGAGAAAGCCCACGCGCAGCAACAGACCCAACACAGCCAAAAATAAATAAATAAAATAAATTAAAATAATTTTTTAAAAAAAGAATAATAAAAGTAAAATTCAAAACCATGAACCTAGGGGCAGGACAGGAATAAAGACACAGACGTAGAGAATAGACTTGAGGACACGGGAAGGGGGAAGCGTAAGCTGGGACAAAGTGAGAGAGTGGCATGGCCATATATACACTACCAAATGTAAAACAGCTAGCTAGTGGGAAGCAGTTGTATAGCACAGGGAGATCAGCTCGGCACTTTGTGACCACCTAGAGGGGTGGGATAGGGAGGGTGGGGGGGAGACGCAAGAGGGAGAGGATATGGGGATATATGTATACACGTATAGCTGATTCACTTTGTTATACAGCAGAAACTAACACACCATTGTAAAGCAATTATACTCCAATAAAAAAAAAAAGTAAAATTCAATCTAGGCACCTGTTAATTTGACAAATGAGAAATATTCTACAGGTGCTATCTGAATGGGTGTAACAAAGAATGTGTGGTTCTAGAATGGAGCTTCTCTGCTGACTCTGCACTGGGAGAAGCGATCCCTCTCCACAAGAAGTACTTGTTTGAGGCCTCACGCTGATACACTCTGGTTAATTAGATCTTGCCTTTTTTAACATTTTAAATTGGAACAAAGTAATATGTATATCACTTCATCCCAATTTAAAATATGCTCAACGATGCAACAATGTGTGTGTATATGCATTACATACATGTATATATGTGTATATATATGTACATGTGTACTTTATATGTATTTGTTTACATATGTATGTTTCTCTGTTCTTAGACTATACTATACCATATTATTAAAAGTTCAAACAAATTTTGGTTTTGAGACTATACAATCGAAACTCTAAAATATGGAGTATCAACAGACAAACAATGTGGCCTAGCTAAAAACATACCCTCTTTATTTCATATTCTCTCCTTAAATAACTTGTAAGTTGTGATACTGGAACACAAATTATCAGTATAATTAACTTATGTATCTATTTTCTTTCTTTTTCTTTTTTTTTTTTTTTGTTTATTTCCAAGCGCAGGAAAATTAGGTTAATAGTGATGCTACCTATGGTTAGGAGTAACTGGTGATAGCTAGGCTCCTGGAGTATATTATTACTACATTTGTGATATGATTTGTAATGAGAAAAAACAAGTAGCAAAAGCATATGATTATTTCTGTAATTTAACTTACATTTTCTAAAACCGGTAATAACTAGTGTAATTTAGATCTCATAAAAGAAACAGAGATGCTCTACTGAATCTAAAATCAAAGCCCATGAAAACCTTTTACACACAATGTAAACAGACATGTTTAATATAAGCATCTGCCAATCTAATCTGATAATTTTGCTCATGTTGTATTTTTTGCCCATTTGGCATGTTTTTATGCAGCAATTTATATACAACACTGTATCAGCATATATGGGGGTATGCAACCAGCTGTGTCCTATTATATAATTTGCAGGAAAAAAAAAAGTTTGACAAAGAAAATTGCTTTCTAATGAAACAAGGGGCAGGGGTGTGAAATTCTAAGATGAGAAACCTGTGGACCTATCTTCCAGCTAAGCCTGCAAGAGGCATATCCTGTTCCTAGACCTTGGACTATAATGTTGACTGCTCTTGATCAGATTGGCATGTCTACTCCAATGCAAAACTCACACATTTGCTTTACAAAGGAGACTGTCACTTTTGAAGTCAATCCTTTGAAAAGATAGGAAACAGCAGCATGCACTTTACAATCTCCAAAAGGGAGTTGTTTCTGGAAAAAAAAAATTTTCCCAATCAGAATATTGTAATTAGTAGTAAACAGAACAAACAGTGGTGGTGAGTAACAATGCACAATCAGAAACATGCATGAGATGAGCAGCTGCCAGTAGTTAGAGTTTCTTGTTCACTGTTTTCCAAAGCACTGTTTATATTATAAAGGGGGAAAGAAAATCAAGGGAATAAAAATTGTACAAAATGAATACGGGTCATAATCCTATCACTGCTGCTCCTCCCATCTTCCACCTCCAATTAATTTTTTCCATTTGTTTGGTAAATTTTCCCAGGTATGAATCATTTGATCTGCTACCAGTTAGCCAGGTACAGTTCCTTGTAAACATCTCCTGTAAATCTCTTAGGTTTTAGTAATCCATTGTCTTTGAATATTACAGACACCTTCGCAAGATTTTTCTCTTCTGTGATATGACCATGAAAGGATGAATTTTTCTTAAGGCATTTGATTCTTGTCTTGTCTAATTCTCTTTATTCTTGTCTAAGACTCATCAGTTAGTTTTCTCATATTTGGTGGCCCATGTCAGTACACACAGAGTGTGGGGTTCCCTCCTCCTATAACTGTTGTCTGTATCCAGATATCCTCAGATTAGTAAACGTGTTTTGAAAAAAAAAAAAAATCCAAGGTGATTCAGACACACATTCTATCCATTTTGAATCATAGGCATGATGGCCAAGAATGCACTTGCCTAATAGACATCTAGTGTTTTTGGTTCCTGGCAGTGATCTGCCCTGGTGGATTAACAAATCAGCTTCCCTTTATGAATAAACTTTCCAACTAGTTTGATCAGAATGATTCAATGCTGATCATGGTGATGTTAAGTATTTTGGTTCAAGTTATTGCTCCCATAGTATAGTAACATATTGGAACTCTGAGATTTGCTTCTTTTGGGTGTGCCTTTTGGTTAACATTGGTCTGTTTTTGAGTCCGCAAGACTTTCACAAGAAAGGATCAGATCCTGGACTATAAAAACCTCATTGACATGCGACTTCTGAGTTGCTGTCCAGCTGTGCTTAATCTTGCCTTGTCCGAAACCACAACAATTCTATCTTCTTACTGTCAATAGATAAACTCTCAATTAACTGTCCTTTCTATTAAAACCATCAAATATCCATGACGTTTATTCTTAGATCATGGAACAAGGTAGCACTAGACTTAGCACCCCCTTTCCAGTGATCTAGTTCCCAACAGTAGTTCCTGCCATCTCAGGATCATGCCCAGTATACTACTACTACTACTACTACGAATAATGATTATTCCTATTTTTATAATAAAAAAGAATAAAATTGAAGTTAACATTTTTGAACTACTCACTATGTTCCAGGAACTGTATGTGTTAAACACTTCACACTATTTTACTGTAATTTCCATAAAATCCCCTAAGGTAGGTTCTGTTGGGTTCCTAGACCCAATTCCACTGTAGCAGGGGTGGGGTGGGTTCCTCACACCAAAAAGCAATTCTCTGGACACCAGCTGGGTGTCCTACAATTCATCTCAATTCTGACCCTACCCACCAGGAGATAGCACCTGATTCCACAGGTAAAACTTTCAGCCCTGCAAGATTGCCTCCCTTCCCACTTCAGATGCCAGTCTAGGTTATCACCTGTACTTCTCATCTATAACCAGCTATAGGTCAGAGGTTTCAATGACCCACTTCTTGGGTTTCAGACACCATCAGTAGAAAGTCCAAGTTGTCACCTGTACTTTTGACCAACTGGCTATGAATCAGAGTTTTCCGTCATCCCCTTCTCAGGTTTGATTAAATTGCTAGAGCAGCTCCCAGAACTCAGATACACATTTTACTTAGTAAATCACCAGTTTATTATAAAAGGCTGTAAAAGGGAGGGCCATAAGATTCATAAGGCCATGTATAGAGAAAGGGTACAGAATTTCCATGCCCTCTCCAGGGGCATTGCTTTTGGGTTTTTTTATGGAGGGTTCATGACATAGGCCCGATTGATTAAATTACTGGCCATTGCTGACTGAGAGCAATCTTCAGCTCCTCTCCCCTCCCCAGAGGTCAGGGGATGGGACTGAAATTTCCAACCCTCTAATCACTGGGTTGGTTCTCCTGGCAACCAGCTCCCACCCTTAGGTGGTCCAAAAGCCATCATTAACATAACAAAAGACACCTTGGTCACTCTCAACACTTAGGAAGTTCCAAGGGTTTTATGAGCTCTCTGCCAGAAACAGGGATAAAGACCAAATACATATTTCTTATTATAAATCACAATATCACATTGGTACTATCATTTTTCCCATTTTACAAATTGAGGCACAGAGAGATTAAGCAACTTTCAAGAAGTAATATAAGTAGGCATGTTCTAGTCCAGGTTTGGTTATAATCACCTTCATCACAGCACAGTTAGCTGTGCTGAATCACAAGCTGATTTTACTAAACAAACACAGTCGAAGGTTACTGTGCCACCCACCGTTCACAAAGAGGCTTTGAGTCTATGTCTTGGTTTAGAAGGAACATCTTAAAGGGATGAGGTGTTTGGTATTGCTGGAAGGTCTGGAAAGTAGTGAGTTTTACATAAACAGAATTACTACTCACATAACCAGGTTATGTTAAACTGAGCCTAATTTAACCCCCAGCATATGAACCCAGCAGTATGAGGTGACTTCAGTGTAGGGAATTAAAATACTGTTTCATCATTCACCACAGGAAAATAACAATTCTTCTGATAACTATTATCATGGAATACTGACTGTGTACCAGGTACTGTCCTAAGCATTTTAGCTGCATTTAAAAAACTGGTGTTTGGAGACAATGGTGAGGACTCATTGATAATAGTAGATATATTTTGAGAATTAAGCTAGTAAAATCCACACACAATGGATGTGAGAGATAGATCTTTCTTACAAATGCACACATGAAATATTCAGGAATATTCATAACTCTGACACAAGGGAAATGAGAAAAAAAATTCAAGGATGCTGAACAGGGATGTTATCACAAGTAAGTAAGCAGAAGTCAAATCAGATATCATGCCCAGTTCTGAGAAAGGTTATGATCGGGCAGAGGAAAGACTAGACTGGTTCAGCCATTGAGCTTAAATAAACACACAAGCCAATAGCAACCACAGTGACACAAGCAAACACTGGCAGGCTCTGTCCAGGTACCGTTTGAGGGAAGTGGTGGCCTGTGACAAGCCCCCTTGAATTACTACCCACTTGACATAAATACCTATTACAGAGATTGATTCTTCAAGCTATCAGTGTCTAAAGTCAATACACTTGAAACATATAAATATAGAATCGGAAAAAGAGATGCTATTTAACAGGCAAACTTATGATTACCAATTTTTTCACATGTGGTTTTTTTTTTACGAGAGAACATGCTGGTAAGACTGGTGTGTCTGATGGTTGTTTTTCCTATTGTTAATAATACACTGGCATGTTGACATATCTATATAGTATGGCTCTAAAGGAACACAGATTTAGACCGATAATGTGAGTCAACCCACGGGTAACCAATATGTGAAGGAAAGCAGGTTTCGGAGCCAGCATGAAAGCTGGTTAGATCAGTTACTAGAGTCTCATGTCATTTAGTGAGACATATCAGCTTGCCATCACCTGGCTAAGACTCCTCCTGCACAAGTGGGTTTCACTAACCACTGCATTTTAACTGTAATGTTTTCTAATTATCCCTGTATAGGACTCGTTAGTTTTGCTTTTAAAGATGAGGATGCTGAGACTCAGACAGGTAAAATAACTTCCTCTACATTACTCAATAAGTACAGAGCCAAATACTGAACACAGAACTATGTGGCTGAAAATTCCAAGTTCTTAACACTACTAGCCAGGGTGCATTCTCTGAAAGAAATATAGTTACACATCACTGATGCCATGGGGATAGTATGCCTTAAAAAGGATTCACTGTGAAAACCCCAGAAAGAGCCGAGAGCAACCATTAGTTAAAGAACTTAATAGATAGGCTTTCAGAAGCTTTCACTTCTTTTCTTACTTTTTGTCAGTTTTCAGGAGGATAAAAAAAAAATGTTAAAGCTGTGTTCATGACAGACGCCCATTGGGGACACTCAGTGTCACTCACTATTCACACAAGCAGGTTTAGTATACTGGAGGGCTATCGCCTAAATAAGAAAATGCAAGCTGAGGTCCCCTTCTCATATTCGATGCCTCCAATTATTCTGGAAGTAGGCAAGAAGCAACAAATTGGCAGAAAACTCAAGGAAAAATACATTTGTAAGAGGAGATTATTCATTATACTAAATTGCGTTTGTCTCATGACGAGAGAGAGGCAGTATTAATATCAGAACTCAAATGACTCTCCCTTCACATAAGGACTATTTTTCAGATGTTTGAGCCAAATTGCACTGTCAGAGAATCGCTCCAAATTTCATAAGCATTGTTATGGCTCAAGAGCAGGGCGATCTACTTAAAGTAGAGTTTGCCTTAGGCACAATTGTGAAGTAAGTAGCATTTATCTTTTGGGTCCTTAGTGCTCTTTCTCTGTATTCCCTCATGTCTTCTGGCAAGGCCTGCTGTTGTCCCTGTTTTCTTTTAATAGAAGAGTTAGCAGTCATGTACACTTTAGTATGAATGCATTTTAATGAGCACAATTAGCATGCTTCCTCAATTAGGGTACCCTCGTTTTAAGAATTATTTCTAGTTGTGAAATAAAAAGCTGTGTTAAAAATTTTGAGACATCAGGGAGATGATGGAAGAGCTCTCGAGGAAATTATTAAGAGAATTTTCATGCAGTTCCTGAAATGATACTATAAAGGCAATCACCTACAGAAATGATGATAAATAATTGGCGAATATTTTAACTATAATATGTCTTAAAGAAACACCTCATCTAAAAACTAAGAGTTGAAAGAAAAGTTAAAGCCCGGTGTGATGAATCATTTTCTTTCAATAACAGAATTTTAGATCAGATAGAATGTTAAACCTACCACTTGAACTTTCTATTTTCCATCTTTGCCCTTTACTATTTTGCTGGGAGCATGGAGCCCTTTCTGCCCACATTCCATACACAATTTCTGTCTCATAAGGCACTGCCCAGAGCTTCACATGTATCTCTCACTCTCAGTGATACATTCCTCACACACTGCGATTTCCACTTCTCAGTGACCTGTTTTCAACAAATGACTATGTTAGAAAATAATCTGATAAATTAATATTTACCAGAATGTGCATGACTCAAAATGGCCTCAAGCTTCAGTCATCCATACTGTTAACTGTATTTTCCTTTAAAAGTGATTTTGTTAAACGAATGGAAGGTGGCCCAACTTAATTATAAAATTTTAAACCATAGGCATATGGTGGGTATTAATTAACAAGTGTGCAGGCAGGTGACCTTCCCAACTTCATACCAGCAACAAAAATAGCAAGAACAATAGCAATGGCAGCAAGAGCGATGGTGAAGCAACGCAAACAACCACTAATACGAGGTGGGCAATTTTCTACTCTAGGTGTGCATAAGGTTGAACCCGCCTTGATGGGACACTGGTAACGATGGCATTAATTACAATGTCTGTCCCTCAGAGTTTTGTTCAGGAGGATCAGTCTTCTATGAACATCTTTGAAGCATCTGTTCATTAGGAGTTTTAGAGGATGCGCAGGTGATTATCATTATCAAACAGCACTAGAATGATTGGATTCACTGGCATCTCCCACCTGGCCATTACAGTCGTTGCTTTAGATTTATTCTGATCACATTTTAAGTTCCATTAGCGCTGAACCCTTCCTGGAACAAGCCCTAGGACTCTACCTCTCTTCTAGTAGATATGTTGTCTCTCTCTTCCATAACTCCACAATACCTAGAGCTTTTGATCTCTACCACTGAAAGGAAGTTTGGATTAAAATCTTTAAGCGCTTATAGGAAATAAAGTGAATCCTTCTCTTATATAGGCATAACAAAAAGGAGCTGTGTGCATGCAGATACAATTCTCTTCGTCTAGCAGTTCAGATCCCATGACCATTTTTCTTTGATCTTCCTCATGGTCTTGCTATCACTTTGAAGCAGCATGGCACGCACTCTGGGTACCAGCTTATTAAATACAGGTTATTGTGAAAAGAAAATTCCAACTGAGACTGAGCTGATTCATGTATGGTCTCCCTTGTTTACTAAGAATACTTTTGACTGGAAAATATTGAAAGGCAGGTTGCTTTTCTTTTCTTTAAGAAGTTTTAACTCCCTTTTATTTAGAAAAAATCTTTGAAGTAAAATTTCACTGATCACTTCCCAAATTTTTTTAATCCCCAAAGCCTTTGTAGTGGATGATATTTCTGTACACAAGTCAGTTAAATATATATACTACTGTCCCATTAACTAATATTGTCATTTTTTACCTGAAAACAGAGGTTGCATAACCTAGGTGTCATTGGAATGAGAGACATCTGGAAAAGCTGGTATTGTTGACCAGCCTAAGTCAAGTTTCATAGCTTATATGTTTTCATAAGTGTGAAATGTGGGGAATTATATATAATTATTATTAAATAATGATTTTTCAAATCCCAAATATATAATTATAAAATGATCAAACTTTAAAAATTATATTACATATACATAGAGAGAGAGATGTGTGTATATAGAATACATGCATTTGTGGAAGTCTGGATTACAGATTTTTGAATAAAACAGACTGGGGTTTTATGCATTTTATATACTGTCTCGCCTTGGGAAGGTTTTGTAATGTTTCTGGTCCTCCGTTTCCTCATCTATAACAGGATTGATAAAACCCATCCCGAAAAGCTGTGTGAGGGCTGGCAATCGTGAACAGTGAGTACGGAGTACCTGACATTGAATAGGTACTAATCAATCTAACAAACTCTTAATCAATAGAGGCTGGTGTTGCCAATGCTGCTGCATCTCCTGCTTGGGATGTCATTAGCTAGCCTGCAGTAAATAATTCTCCTCCGCCACTCAAGTTGTTTCTGTGAGGAGTAGCACGATAGGAAACCATACCTGCGATTCAGAACATCTGCCCCTGAGACTTTCATTTTGGGGTCCATATTTTATAGCCTGCTTGTTTTCTTTGCTCTTGGCACCTTAATGCCAATGGCTCGTGTCACTTATGGAAGTCTCATGGGCTTCTAGCCGTACCTACTTTAGCTACTCTGGAGGAGGCTGTTTGGACTCCTCAAAAGTTAATTTCCATACAAAACAGTTCCTATTTAAAGTCAGTCACTTAAACACATTTTTGATATTTTGTGATAATCCATTTAGATGCTCTACTGAGGCAGTTAGCAACCACAGGTAAATAATTTTACTAATGTAGCTAATTATAAAGATCTTACCAGATGCCTTCAGGGGGAAAAATAAATTGAAAATGTATCAACCAGAGAAAAGACACTATAGAGAAAACATGGAATTATATAATTAGTATCCTCTCATACCCAACAAATACACAGCTTAGTCACCCTCATTATTACATGGAGATTGTAAATCATCTGATGTCCTGCTCTTATTCTACCCTATTCACTGATAAAAAGACCATGGGCTACATCCATCATTCAATCTATACCCCTAATCAGTTATTTATTAAACCCTTGCCGCGTGTGTGCCATTATGATGTGTTGTGGCTGCAATTGTACGTCTTATCCTGTTAAGATGGTTCCAGTAAAAGCTTGTAGATTCTCAGATTACATGTCAAGCCCGGACTTTCATTCCTCATACGCTGCTCATTAAGTGTGAAGCCTTGAACAATGTCTTGAGCTAATCTGCTTCCCCTTCCTCATCTACGTAACGAGGAGGCTAAGACAGAGGATGTCTCAGGTCACCTTGCAATTGCCAGACTCTCTGCTCTTCCTCTTTTTTCCTGAGATGCCAGGTGGGATTTCCTGTGTGGGTCATGGAGCACACTCCTCGCTCCAGCCATAAGGAACCACATTCATATGGATCTCACTTCCGGGATTTTGTGCTGCACGACACCCCCTGCCCTTTATAAGAATAAATTTTTGTCATCCTTTAGGTTCTGGTTCAAATGCCATTTGTTTACCCAGAGGTCTTCCACAGTCTTGTGTGGAACACTGCTCTTCTGCGGCCATAGCATCTGAAACCCCTTTGCCACTTTACAACAGTCACTGCACAGCACTGTCTTGTTTGTTTGTCCCACTGAACTCTTCACTAGATGGTTGGCTCTGTGCCTTACTTGCCCATTGGATTTTCGGCTTTAGAGTGGGATCAGGTTTACAGTAAGCATTCAAAGATTATTCCTTGCATGAATTAGGAGTTGAATTTTGTGCTTTAAATCCTTCAGTGGCTCGGAAATGGGCACTGGGCTACTCCTCCCTGATCCCCCTTCAGGATGAAGAGCTCAACTTGCTAGCTGCAGGCAGCAGAAGAGCTATCAGCAGTATCCTTCTCCATCCCTGCCGCAGAGCTGTCCGTGGGAAAGGCTGAGGGAGGCCCCTGAGGTGACTGCGCTGCAGTTCAGTTCTTCCCTGTGCCCAATCCTGTTTGTTTTCCGCACTCTGATCTGAGTGTCATTTTCTAAAGCACTCAGTAATAAACCTTCTGCCTGCAAAACTCCAACTCAGACTCTGTTGTCCAAGGAACCCAACCTTTGATACCATAGGTCTTAGAATAAAATCCAAATCCCTTCAAAGGTCTGCACAACCGTGAACGATCTGGCTCATTCCCCCTCTCTCTAACCTATCCTCATCTCATGCCACTTTTCCTCAACACTACTGTTTGTCCTTCTTCAGACTTGCTCCCACCCCCCCATCCCACCCCACCTGGGTCTTTTACTTCCAGTCCCTCCTTCTATAATGTTCCTCCTTGGTATATGTTATGGATGGTTTGTTCACATCCCTGAGCTATCAGCTCTGACCACATCTCACAATCTTAGTTATTTCCATGACAGCATTTTTCATAACTAGGGGTTATCATGCTTCCTAATGTATTGACCTCGTTAACATCTAAGCATCTGAAGTTAGACAGAACAAAAATAACAACACACTTATTATTAACCAGGCATGATTTGAAGGGGTTTACACATTTAATTCTTCTAACAACCCTGTAAGATAGGTAATATTATTTCCTCAATTTTACAGATGAGGAAACTGAGGAACAGAGATCTCACAGCTAGCAGGAAGTGATACTGAGATTCACATTCGGGCCATCTACCAAGTCTGAGCTGTTCAACCCTGCCTGAGGCACAGCATAACACTTTTAGAGTGATGTGTAGCAAATGAATGAATGAGGTGGACAGGACATAGTTTTGTTTTGTTTTTTTGCGGTACACGGGACTCTCACTGTTGTGGTCTCTCCCACTGTGAAGCACAGGCTCCGGACGCGCAGGCTCAGCGGCCATGGCTCACGGGCCCAGCTGCTCCATGGCATGTGGTATCTTCCCAGACCAGGGCACGAACCCGCGTCCCCCACATCGGCAAGCAGACTCTCAACCACTGCGCCACCAGGGAAGCCCGGACATAGACTATTTTTAAAGTAATTTTTCTGCATAGAGTATGAGTCAAACGTAAGAGCTTTAAATGTAATTTTAAATGCATGCCCCTCTAGAAAGAGAAACAAATATTTGTGATTCAGTCTCACCTTCTTTGTTCAATCAGTAGTTCTCCTGCTTCTACAGAAAGGAGCATATTACACAGTGGTGCCAAAGCCAAAATCTTGCCTGCTATGCACTCAGGCACTTGTGTTTCTAGCTTCTCTTTAATAAGCAAGCAGTTCAAATATAAGCAAGACACACTTGGAAATACTATAACTTATTATATTAAGAGAAAAACTAAGCTTAGTCCTAACTTTGAGGGTACATGTTCTCCTTTCATATCACTATAGAGGATATTGCAGTACTTCTAGTTTCATAAATTTTAGGATGATTAAATCCAGTAATACAATGCATAAGAAATATCAGTTCTAATAACATTTTCCACTCTCCAAATTTACTTAGAGACACTGTCTACAAGATGCCAAATTTCTGGAAGCAAACTAAAAAATGTGATCAGTCACCTGAATATTTTATCTACCTCATACTGAACATTGTGTTATTTATAAATGAGAAGGTTGAGATTTTTTTTTAACCTAGTATCCAGAATATTTGGCAAAAACACTAAGTCAGTGGAATCTGGCTCCTTTTGAGGACAGCAATAATGCATTTTGTCTATCCTGCATTCTTATAGCTTTTTGCCTAGGTATGTTTGAAATCACAAGTTGATATTTCACTATATCTAAACTGGCTTTGCATTAATGTTATATTCAATTAAAAAGCACATTAGAAGTACTGTTTAATAGGTTGATTACTGATGAATTTCACAAAATGTGGTCATTTTCTTTGGCGTAACAATTTTGGAAGTCATTTGGCAAAATAAAGCACTGCAAAGGAGATTGATTTTCCAGATGAACATCTATTACTAGTCTTCTACTTTTATTCCCAAAACTTTGAGTGTCAATTACAAAACAATTGCTTCATAAATATCAATAAATACTTATATATTTTCATCTTTGAAGCAGTGTTAAATTTTATAAAAAATACTATTTTCCTTAGAGTCCATACATCTAGGAGAACAAGTTCTTGCTGAGAATAAGGAAAGTCAATTACAGTAATTTCCCTAAATAATGATAGTGATGCAACCAATCTGTTCACAATGTCGTGTAGTATCAGTAACTGTTATTTTCATTATTTTTTCATTTGTAGTATTAGTAATTGATTTTTTCTTCCTTTTTGAGTCATTACTATATACAAAGAGTATTCCTGGATATTTTAAATTTATTTTAAGAGAATATTCTCTGAGGTGAACACTAGTTAAATTTTGAGTGCCTAAGTGAGGCACTCAGTGAAAGTTGAAATAAACTATCTTTACGAAACTTGCAAATAAAGTATAAAACTAAAAAAATAAATCCTTCAAGATTTCAGAAACTATATTTTATCTGCGAATCAATGTCATTGCTCAGCTCTCTATTGTCAGGGAAAGAGTCAATCTGAGACAGATCTTGTGGACACTTAGACCGTATATTTGCAAAAAAATATGAATTATTTAACATGTAACCCCCAGCCTGATCATGACATTAAGATTCCCTTCCCCTCTAATTAAGATAACCATTAGATAAGTATGAACAAGCGTTTTGTTTGTTTTTTTACTATGACAATTTAAGAGTTTGGGAAATATCTGACTAACTTAAAACCTAATTATTTAACTCAGCATCAACCAGAATATCTTCAAGAAAAATTAGTGTAACTGTTGAAAACATACTTTCCCAAAGTATGTGATAACTTGTAAATGAATAAATGAACTCTTCTCCCCTCTAAACACCACCTACTACCTCCATTAATGGAAATGATACAATTGAGGATGTCAATTTTTGTGCCAGCATATATTTAAAAGTGTGATAACCAGATATTGGTAATTATTAATTTTTTTTTTTACTTAAAAGCCTCAAAGTCATTGGCAACAATCGCTAATTCATCATAATTTCCAATCGTTCATTTTTGCAAAAGGTACAGAGGTATTTATAACAATTTGAAAACTAAAATGAGTACAATATGTCTGGGACCAAAAATATATGGTATCTTTAATCACTGATTTTCTTTTTTACAAGTTGAATTCTGATTCATGAGAAGAAAATTTCTCTGGGACTTCTAAATAGCATATTAAAAAATTCACTTCAGAAATCAAGAATACATGTATATTTCAATTTAAATCTTTTGAAGAAAATATGAGCAAACACAAGCAAATAATGTACAGGAGAGAGAATTCAATCAGATATCATCAATAATATAGTATAAGTTAACTGGGAAAATCATTACCAAAGAGCTATACAATACCAACTTTAAAAGTCTGAAATTTTTTATCTTCCAAATCACCCTAAGTCAAAGTGTTTCCTTATTTTTCTCCTTTAGGAAAAGAATAATACTTGCACTGACAAATGGCCATTTTCATCATTATATAATGTATATTTATCTGAGCTAAATAATCATTTTAAGAGACACTGGACATTTTGGTTTAAAATCTTAAATAATTTTCCAGGTATAGGTGAAGAGAAAAAGATAGCTCAGTGCTATATTCAGGGATAGTCAACCCCAGCTAGGGATCATTAACCTTACAACACATGTTATAGTGATAACACTAATTAATATTTCTAAGAAGTGTCCATACCAGAGGTTTCTTGTCATTTATACAGTTGAAGGAGAGAACAACCTAATTAGGAATTTATAAGTCATCTCAAAGGAAATCCTTTTGTAATGACACAGTCTTTAAATCAAATTTTAAACAGAGGTCACTTTAATTTTTTTCTTTTAACACAACAATATCCAGTAGCCTTCCCTCTCTGTCTAAATTAATTCTATTACTATTTCAAAAACTAAAGGTATCACTTATATTCACCTTCCCAGCGTTGTCTCAGGTAGGAATTAGCCTCTTTTGTAGTAGACATCTTTGGAGTCTCCTCCCAAACAAGGCCTTCCTCTGTGAGATTTGCATTCCTACACACAAGGTAGGCCCCAGCAACCCTATTTTTACTACATTATCCTGCTCGCTGGCAACACTCTACTGGACTAGAAATGGAAACCTGGCCCAGGCTGGACCATTCATATTTGCTCTTTCAGAGTTGGAATTGGACTAGGATAAGCAGGTCAATATCTCTAATGCCCCCAAGAAGAATAGGCATGCTGTCTGCAAATGTGGGGTGGACTTTTGCCACGAAAGTACAATGTGAAAAGCAGAGAAAGGATCAAGCGAAGATGCAAGATCATGCATCTTAAAGGAGTTTGAGAGCCGTGGTGCTGGAGGCCAAGTGCATTCTAAGTTTTCATCTCTATCTTCCTTAAAGTGGGGGTGTCTTTCTTCCCGTCCAGTTCCGTAAGCTAGCTTTATATTTCTTAATAAATCCCCCCATCTTTGCATGAGTGTCAGTTGATTTCTGTGACTTGAATCCCAAAGACCACTGATTAAGACCCCCATCCTTTTGCATCATATGCCCCTTTCCAACATTTTTAGATGGATAAAAATACTCGGACGTATGTTTTATTATGATGAAAATGTATGAAATATTCCTTGAAACGTTAGCAACAAATTCAAGAATTATTATCCCCCATCACATATTTTTCTTCCCATGACATGCAATCATCAGAACATGCTTTTCAACTTGGCAGATCCGTGAAACATTTTCTTTCTAGTGAGTCCCCAAGCCCTTCCTCGGGCTTGCTAACATACTTCCAAAGTTAACAAGCATATCGCCTGTATAACCTGTCTATCTTTGTCCAGTGTGATGCCCACGTCTCTAAATCAATCTTAAAACCACAAGACCCTGCAAAGTAACATGATGTGTCACACCACGCAAGCATACTACGTAGACGCTACTAAGCAACTTCAATACTCCTGAACCTAGTAATACTGAAGTGTGAGTTCTGGAGTATCTCCTAGTTAATGCTTCACCAATAATAACTCTCAAGTAAATCCCAAAGTATTTGAAACAGGTCTGTGGGTATTACCTTTCACTATCAGTTGAAATAAGAGGAGCTCTAGTAGCTTTTCTTAACAGAGTAAGACATTGCCAAAGACTATTTTTCTCAAATATATTTAAAACTGATCTACTGTGAAAGCAAAAGATTTCTGCAATGGGGAAGCAAAGAGAGGAGAGAAAAAGGGAAAGAGAGACAAAGAGACTTGGTTAACAACTGTTTACTTGTTTCAACATATTTTAACATAGTTTTGCATACTTAACTTTCCTACTTATTTTAATTGGAATGTAGGGACGTATTGATCATTAGAAAAACATTCCAGAGCCTATTTTGGTTAAAAACCTAATTAAGATAATATTGCCTCACTCTAATCAAGAGAGCAGTTAGTGACACAAACTGTGTTCCCATCAGTCAGTTAGTTGTAGTAAGTTAGTTAACCGTGAACAGTTACGAATTACTAGTGTGTAAGATACACTAGGCTAGGCATGCTGGAGGTGATATTAAACAATAAATTAATACTTCCTTCAAGGAGTTTTAGGCGGAACTGAACAAGCACAGGTAGACATGATTAAACATAAGTAGTTTTCTAACATCGTTAAAAAAAAAAAAAAGCAAATTCTGCCACATGCGAGAACATGGATGAACCTTGAAACAAGCCAGCCACAGAAGGACAAAACACTGCATGATTCCACTTACAAGAGGAATCTAAGATAGCCCAACATAGAGAAGCAGAGAGTAGAATGGTAGTTCCAGGGGCTGAGGGGAGGGGGAACAGGTATAAAATTTCAGTTATTCAAGTTGATTTAAGTTCCTGAGGTCTGCTGGACCACATAGTGCCTACAGATAACAATATTGTATTGTGCATTGAAAACTTTGTGAAGTAGATACCATGTTAAGTGTTCTTACCACAATAATAAAAAAAAAAAAGTAAGAAAACATCTTAAACCTGCACAAAATTCAACAGGGAGCTTGTAGAAAACGTATCTGTGCAGGGAAAGGTACCTATGTCTGTGAACTAGTTGAACACAGCAGAGAGCTGCTCATTATTGCTTTGTTGAGACAAGAGGGAGCTGACTGGTGTGTATTCATATCATCTCTGCTCTGGGTGTCAGCTGGTGACAGCCACGCCTCGGTAGCAGCAGCAGTGGCGGGGCCTGAGCACTGCCCTAGCAGCCACCAGCAGTACTGCCTGGAGAGCCGGGTGCTGAGAGATGTGCCTCCTCTCCTCAGGGCGTCTCTGGCAGCTATTCATATGCAAGTTAACTATGTTAGGGCTGGCTTTGCAAAACATCTCTAAGCAAGAACTCCCACGGAATAGTAAAATGGAAATTCTGCTCTCAGAAAACCTCCAGAATTAGGTTTTATTTCTGACACCTCAGATAACAATAGAAAAAATTTGTCTTCATACAAAGTGCCTCACATGTATTATTTATTTACACTTTCTACATCTGTGAGGAGTTGGGAAAAAAAAAAGAGAAGATCTAAAGTATATAAATGCTCAGTGATCCTCCGAAGCTGTATTGCTAACAACAATAATTTCCACTACAACTGCTACCCCTGCCACTAACTGCTAGCGCCTACAAAACTTACTACGTTATGTGTCAAGGACAATGCAAAACACTTCAGCATCCCTGGAGGGGCTCTGTTGCCCCATTTTCTTGGTGAGAAGAGTAAGGCTCATAGACATAGATGTATGTAACTGTGCCCAGGCACACAGAGCTACAAAGAGGCAAAACGGGTTTGTCTGATGCTGAAGCCCATGTTCTGAACTACTACCCCACCACCCTTCAAGATCTCTCAGAAGGTTTTTTTTTTTTTTTTTTTTTTTGGGTACGCGGGCCTCTCACCGTCGCGGCCCCTCCCGCTGCGGAGCGCAGGCTCCAGACGTGCAGGCCCAGCGGCCATGGCTCAGGGGCCCAGCCACTCCGCGGCATGTGGGATCCTCCCGGACCGGGGCACGAACCCGTGTCCCCTGCATCGCAGGCGGACTCGCAACCACTGCGCCACCAGGGAAGCCCCAGAAGGCTTTTTTGTACATAGTCATTCTCTGTTGTTATGCCTCCATATATTTATGTATTATACTCCAAATTATTGTACATACTTAATTCTCACATAGCATGCATAAAACTAACTGGTCAGCAGTTCCTCAGTACTCTATTTCAAATGTCAAACACATGTCCCATTTGACCATTCTTTGAAGCACTTACCTTGACATGATATAGAGAGATATAAATATAGATATATGCATTTGTTTGTTTATTGTCTGTTCTCCTCATTAGAATGTAAGGTCCATTAGAAAAGGGACTTTGTTTGAGTCACTATCCTAGACCCAGAGTCTAGAATAGTGTTTACATTCAATATGCATATGTTGAATGAATAAATTGCAATCTAGACCCTAAAATATCAGGACTATCTCGACTAGTATAAAGTTATAATTACTTTTTAGATGTACATGTCATCAACTTATTAGAAATATTCTTACTTGAGCTATTTAGATTCTATAAGCATCACAATATGACACAGGAAGCATGCGGTTGTTGGAAACTGCTATATTGATTTTAAGTAAAGAATAAATGAACTAGGAGAACAAATATTCAAGAAGCAACACCATGTGGCAGAGAAAAGTCAAGCTTTGAAATTCCCGAAAATAAAGTTTAAATCCTGTCTCTGTCACATAATGTGTGACTACAGGTAAGTCATTTATCTTTATGTATAAAAATGGGAAGCAATTAAGATTACATATAGGGATTACTGAGGATGACATGAGATAACACAATAGTCTGTGACTTTTAAAACATAATTTTCCTGACTTCCTCTAAAAGGCTGCAAAACAGCAAAGCAATTCTATTTCAAACAATTCCAAGTTTCTCTACCAAGTCATCTGTGGCAACAAAACAGAGAGGAAGAAGAGAGATGCTGCAAGGTGCTCACAGACCTGGAGGTCAACTGAGAAAACATCAGACAGAACATGGCATCCTGGGTGGTACCCCAACAGAATGGCAAAGCCGAGAGACGAAAGAGGACTCATGAAAAGCAGCAAAGAAAAGTGGGCAGCGTGGCTTTAGAACTCAGAACTGTGTGGGGGGCGAACTACAGAAGCAGCGTAGTGTGATGGCAAGATAGTGAATAGAACTAAATTCAGACTAAAAAGCTAGAGCTTTTATTTCAAAGAGAGGGACAGAAGGGATAGGCTGGCTTACATTTCACGAAAGCACCAAAGAACTTCACAATCTTTGGGAATTCCCCAGGGTGTAAAAGTTCAATAAAAGAAAATTGGATTAAAGTACTCAGCACTAAGTGAACATCTCAAGATTAGTTAGGTAGTCCGCTTCCCTCTCCCCTTAGATCCTTGGACTGGACACAGTGAAAGAATCAGAAACAAAACTAAATAGTTCTTAAGGAGACAGAAAAGTTTATTGGATGAGGACTGTGTGAAACACTCATGATGAGAAGATTAGAAACAAAGTTTAAAAGAATCCCCCCTCCTTTTTCTGGAAGACAATGAGGTGATTAGCATATGGAACATGGTAGATGGAAATAAAAATAAGGAAAATTATTCCCTTTTGTGCTTTCTTTCCAGGATTTTACAATTTTATGTTATGCTAGGTTTATGTGACTTATGAAGAAAAAAACCTAAATGGAAGTTTTGTAATTATCCAAGGGATTTAGATATATAGAAAAGCCAGTATGGAGAATGCCCGTCAACATCATTAGCCTTTTATTTATGTTTCTTAAAAGCAGGAGTTGTATCTGACAATTTGATAGATATCCTTAAGATATTTAAAACAGAAAAAAGTTCATCTTTCTTGCAATGTTTGGACTTTGAGTTCAAAGCCTTCAGGCAGAGAAGATATATTACACGTGGATTATTCTTAGGAGGTCCTAAATGAAACACTGTGTATTGAATAATCATGTTTTCCATAAATTCTAAGGTACACATTTTTAATTAAAAAATGAAGCAAACACTTATATAGAAAGTACAATGTTCCAGTTACTGTTTTTAGTGGTTTGCATATACTAAAATATTTAATTTGTAAGCAATCATATAAGAACTGTTCACATTTTACAGATGCAGAAACTGAGGCAACTGAGGTTGTTTAAACTTCCCAAAATTACTCAGCTGGTAAGCAGCAGAGATAAGGTTCGAACACAGAGAGCCTAGCTAAAGAGACTGTGTGCTTAAGTATAAAGGGTACTGCCACTCATGTCTTATTTGATTTAGTTCAGCAGAAAGTAGTAGAGGAGACAAGTCTGTCTGCTGTTGACTGGAAAACAAAATATTAAAATGTGAATATATATACTATCCTCGTAATGGGGTAAAACATTTACTCTCTCCTCTCAGATGAATTATTTTCCCAGTGCTGGGATTTTTACCAAACAGCAACAATATTCATAACCATTCTTTGTCACTTATTTTAACTCAGTTTTTTTTGTTTTGTTTCGTTTGTTTGTTTTTTTTAATACAGATGGAAGACTTAACCTATGAATCAATGGATGCGGGGGTCCAAGGAGATTAGGCATGAGAATGGAGAGTTAGATCAAAGAGTACCACTACTGGAAATGGGGTTTCAAGGCGCTAAGAGCATGCTGGTGAGGCACAAAACCGCACCACAACTGAATTAAGACAGAAGAGGAGTGCAGTAGAGAGCACAGGCTCTGAGGGTGCCCTGGGCTGAAATCTCAGGTGATCTTGAACAAATCACTAATCTCTCTTAAGCTTCTAGTTTCTTCATCTGTAAAGTGGGAATGGAAGGTCCCTTATGGAGTAGTTCCATAAATTGTAGCCGCTATTACCATTACACGTATTAGAAATGGAATAAGGGATATTAAAGAATTATACTTGATTAAAAAAAAAGATCTAATAAATAAATAAAGCAGTACTCTGTAAGAAGTTGAAGACCACTTCAGGAGTCGGTCCCCCCAAATCAGACATACAGATGTTAATTTCTATTCCTTTTAAGAACAAAACTAATTGTTTTATTGTTTTTGTTAATTAATTCAAGTATGTCTGGCAAATAAATTATAAAAGAGTAACATCAGAATAGTTAAAATATTATGTCTTTATGTGCCCATAAGTCGATCTAGATTTTTTTTTTTGGTGAGGAAATATATGAGCATCTATTTGGAAAATAACAGCTGCCTAGTACAATTAATAAGTTTCAAATTTTATTCCACAACCATATAATCATAACCATAACTTCATTCTTAGTACACAAAATTTTAGTGTACCCAATTACCAAGAGAGATCTTTATGATTTTATGGAAATTTTTTGCTTTTAGCTTTTAAATGACCTTTCTCAAAATTTACAGTAAATGTATACAAAACGTTTAAGAGCTCTTGTCTTTGTGAACAGCTTAATCAAAGCATAATTTAGAGATACTTGACTTCATACCTAGAATTCTAAGTTGGTGTGTAACTGTTTAAAAAGGTGTAGAATGGGTCCTCTAGTGATTCTATGTCTGTGATACATGAAAAAGGTTTTAGTAGTTTTCTATTTATTTATATTTCAAAATAATGATTTTCTTCTAAAGCAGGAATATAAAGTTTTATTTACAAGTTATTTTAAATTTTAAAATGTAAATTTTTTAAAAAAACTTAAAAAGTACATTAAAAATATTACACAAGCAATATCATTATAAAATCCACAAATAACAAATTAGGAAAACATTGGAAAATACCAAGCATTTAAAGTTTAAATATAAATCTCTTCCAGGTTTTCTTAAAAACAATGTTTTGTGTTATGTAATCTATCGTATCTTAAAAGTGGAATAAAAATACAACTGTCACTAATTGAATTAAAGATTTCAGTTGACTATTCTGTATTATGTAGGCAAAAATGACCTGATTACCTACTTTTCTTTGCATGGGTTTTTGTGTGTGTGCTCGTGCATGCTCTTCAGCTAGTATTTAGAGATATAGATGTTAACTACAGTCCAACTATTGTGCATTATTAAAATGATAACCAGTCATACCTTTCCATTTTCCCTTTTCAACTATAAGAAACCGGGAAACAACTAAGAAGGAAAATGAAAACTACTAGGAGATTTTATTATTTGAATTTAAAACACTTGACTTCTTTTACTCCAACACTACCCCTCCCCACATGTATTTCCAAACCAACAGAAGCAAACACAACACACACACACACACACACACACACACACACACACACACTCAAAACACCACCTTGCCCTAACAGTTCCACAGTTCTAATTAAAAGCTACATTTTGTTAAGCAAATTAGGAGTTACAATAAAGTGGAGGGAGCATGTGAAATGAATAATTAACGTTTTATAGACTTCAGCATCATAATTAAGATTAAATGCCACATACATTCAAACTAGATTAGCACAGCCATTGAAAGCAGTGATGTGCTCAGTGGGAGAGTATGCTTTTGCTAAATAATGTTTTATGAAGAGTATTCCAAAAACATTAAGCATAAGGTTGTCATATATAAAATGATTAAAGTTTTATACAAAAGAAGCTGTAATTCCGGTAAATGAAGTAATTTCATTTTCCTGCTGTTTTCACCTTTAGGAACATACTGTAAATGGACAGAATGCCATGTGATATCTTATTAAAGAGTATGAATACCATTGTTTGAAATTAATAAACTCTCACTACATAAATTTAGGGTAACGGACAGTTCCAGGTACTTAACCTCACTTATTTCTTTGCTATTTCTTGGAAAGATTCATTTTCTTTAACTTATTTATTTGCACCCCACAATCTTGCTAGCAAGGTTTTTGGGGAGGGTCATTACTCAAAATAAACATTCATTTAATGTACCTTTAACTAAAATCTTTCTTTCATTTTGCCATAATTCCTGAAAACTCTTCGAGTTGGCAATCAATATTAATATTTTCCCTAGCATGTACATTTCATTCATGCTGACAGCTAATAGCTTTTATGCTGAGATTAGACTTGATTCTGAGCTACCTTCATTCACCTCTCCCCCAGTTCTTCTTTTCCCCAGAATTTCAACAAAATAGAATCTTAAAATAAATCCAAAGCAAAATGTGATTTTTACACTAATTAATTTTATTAGTTCTTTCCTGACTAACCTCTCCACTGTTTTGTTACTGACCTGAAACTGTTTAAAAAGTAAAAAAGTTATCTTAAATCTAATTCCATGATGATGATACATATTATCACACCAAATTAAAAGAACACTGAAATGAATAAAAACTTTTCAAAATTTAAACTTTATATTTACTTATGTGTATATATATATATATAATTTTATGCACATACATTGATTTTGAGATCACAAACCTATTCCCTGAATTAGCAAAATCATTGCTCAAAGTGGTCACCTAATGAACAAGTAATCTAGTGAAAATACTGATAGAACAGGCAGCAGAGATTTATATATATAAAATTTTAAGCATATTATTTTATGATCTCATTATTTTGGTATGTAAAAAAAGTCTCCTCAAAATTCAAATAAAATTAAAAGTTATGCTATTGGGATATATTAGTTTAAGAAAGGAAAAACTGTCTTTTTTGTTTGTTTTTATTTTAGAGAAATGAATGTCAAATGTCTGTTCAAATGTCTATTTTATCAAAATCATACTATGAATTTGATTTAGCATAGGATGGCTCCTATAAACTGAGGGAGGAACTTTAAAAAAATTACTTATCCTTCTTTTCTTGTAGATAAATTATTCTCTGGAAATAGCATTCACAACTCTAAAATAAATCAAGCCAAAAAGAGAAAAAGATTTTAAATACCAAATAAAAAGTGACTATCTAATTACACTACAAATGAGACAAGGGGAAATCCTGAAACATTATCTATTAAATATATACCAGGTAAAAATTTAGAAAATTCATGTCATGGATTTATTAAGAAATCCATCAGGTTTACTTTTTTTTTTTTAATCAACTAAGGCCAGGGAAATCTTGAAAAGAACGGAAAAAATAGGTACTAACAACAACAAAATTGAACTAATCAGGTCTGAAGAGGGAAAAAAATATGCAGTTACTATCTTTGTCAATTCAACAAATTATTTAAAAAAAATTACATTAGTCACCAGTTTTGGTGTAAAAAAATACATATTGCTTTATGGATTCAAGCTTTAAGATGAAACTTAGATAGTATTACTGTAACTGTAAATTACATTTATAGCAATATAATTGCAGGTCCTACAAGCAGGTAACACTAACAGCCTATCAATTACAGTGCCATAAACATTGTTTATAGCAGCATATTGATATTAATGGAATCAAGAATCAATAGTGGTTATTCCAAGTGTCATGCAAAATATAACTAACTTAGATGAAATATTTAACTTTAAGTCTATGTGGAATGTATATTGTCATGCAAGGCAATTCTGTATGGCAAGTCTACTCAAACTTAAATACTGATTTAAAATGAAAAGAAAAATAGCTGTATTCACTGGACATCCTGGATATGGCAAAAGTTTTTATTTTATAAAAGGGCCTCCTTAAAAAAATGATGTATTGTGTTAATTAAAAAGAACAGTATACATGACAGTGATTTTCACAATAGTGTGAATGAGTCTCATGTAGCGATCAAACTCAAGCACCGTATTCCATTTTACTGCTGGGAAAAAGTAGCTTGAGAACAGGAGTCAAAATATTGTTGGGGTCCCTATGGCAAGTTTCTACTTAATTCTCCTTCAGTAGTAGGCAGAATTCTAAGACTCCCAAATTCCTGCCCCGTGGGCAAGCCCTGTAAATCCCCTCCCCTTGAGTATCATACCTGATCAGACGAGCCCTTTTTTAAAAGAAGATCTAGAGGTCAAAGAAGGGAGAAGTCAGAGTTTCTGAACTGTAGAGGATGCACTCATGTTGGCCTAAAAGAGCAAACTGCCATGTTTGGAGAGGCTCACAGAACACAGAAGGGCAGGCTGCCTCTAGGAGTTGAGAACAATCCGCAGCAAGTATCTGCCCTCACCTGCCAACTTGTGGATGGACTTACTGACATTGGTATTCATTTGAAACTATTCTAATTATAACAACCTTGATCATATACAGTTTAGAAGGCAACTCCCCATCTATCATCCCCAGTACACAAAACTCACTGATAACAACCAGAAGAGAATGAATTCTGCCAATAACCAAAGAAGATGGAAGGGGACTTTGAGCCTCGGATGAAAATATAGCTCCAATCAGCACCATGACTGCAGCCTAATGAAATCCTGAGTAAGACCCAGTTAGCCCATGACTTCTGACCTACAGAGAACTGTGAGATAATATGTGAATGGTCTCTTAAGTCTCTAAGTCTGCGCTAATGTCTTACAGAGAAATACCATTAAAAAGCTAATATAGCTGCTTTAACCCTTCTGTTCAAAAAATCTATGTATTTCTTCTGCTTATCTGTTCTAGTATCAGAGCAATTGAAAAGTTTAGAATAAAAAAAAAAAGTGTTTTCCCTGATCCTCCAAACTGGTTCCAACTCACAATGAACATCTAAGACTCAATGCCTCAAGTTTGAAACGTGGGTGCATATCCTGATGATACTATCAGAAAGGTATCTATAAGCGCGCCTCATATGCATAAACTTTATTGGCATATATACGCAGAGCCATTTACCTTTGAAAAGATCAAGGTGTAGGGATCACAGTGTGAAACGTATGAAAACTTCGAATTCAAGTCCTAACTAAGAACGAGCCAGCTGTGTGTCACCATATTAACGGGTAATAGAATCACTGAATTGCTTCAAAACTCAAAAAGGATTGTCCATCTCAAATTCAAGGACTGAGAGAGTAGAATTATAGTCCCCAATTTCACCCAAATACTAACTTTGTATCATTATTTCAAGGAAAGAAAGGAAACAAACTTATTATCCTCAGGTACCATGTACAGACTGGAAACTTTTACTATTTGATATCATTTAATTATCTGCCACATTTTTAGAGTGAATTAGAAAGAGGCAGTAACAACAGCCTGAAAGTCAGGTAGCACAAGGCTTGGGTGAACCGAGCAGACTCACATAAGAGGGTAAGGTATGGAAAGTGGAAAACTAGGGAGTGCATGCCCACTCAAACAGTATCCAAAAAAAATCAACTTTTAAAAAAATCTTCTGATGACCAACACATATTGCCCCCATGGACTTCCAAGAAACAACACAAAAGAAATGGTTAGGAACACAGGCTTTGTAAGTTGTGTTCTGGGACCGTTGTTAGTAAAATACCTAACCTCATAAAGCTTTATTTTACTTAACTTTAAAATGGAATAAAATATTGTCTGTTTTTAAATTGTTTTAAGGATTAAATCAGATAATGCACTGAGAACAATGACAGACACATAGTACAACCTTAATACATGTGTTAGCAAGTAATGGACACAGGGATCAAGTAGGAGTATCAAAATTGAAGAGTCAACTTTATCAACTCTAATCATTTCTTCTCTTATAACTGGGGGTTATACACTACATATAATTTAGTAAATTCCGTGTATATAAATATATATATATAAGATATAAATTTTTATAAATTGGAAAAGTCACATTAAAATCTTGGGCTTTTTTCTTTATAAAAAAACAGGTAAGGATTTTAAAAGTAGGTATTACATCACCTGGAGCAAAATTCAAAAGATCTAAGTGGTATCCAATGAAAAGAACATCTCTGTCAGATCCATGTTCCTTAACAAATCAGTTCCCCTCTTTGAAGGCATCCTTTGTTGCCAGTTTATCGTGCTTCTTTACATCCAAGATCTTCTCTAGATTCTTTTGATTGGGGGGTGAATGGGGGTGGGGAGACATTTTGGATGCAATGTTTCTCATGGCAACATTCAGGGGCTGCCTAACTACCCCCCAACCATACTACTGATCTGCTAACAATGGGAATAATTTTAGGAAAAAAGACACTTAAAAATTAGTGTTTGAAATGATGTTGCCTGAGCACATGCTGATACCATTGCTTCTCACCTCAGAGCCCTAGAGGACACTAATAAGTTAGAACTGAGTACACTGAAAATGTTCCATTGTTTATATAGACAAATTAAACAGTCACATTCACCCAGGTATTATATTTTTTTCTAGAAAAAACTCAGTGAGACTTGGAAATGTTCATAGCAATTTTAGATTTTTAAATAATTATTTTTTTCAGACAGAAGACTTATTATATTTTGTGGTATTATTTAAGCACTAACATATCTGGAGACTTGAAAGTTATCCAACCTTCACAACACTGTTCTTAAGAATTGTATCTAGAAGTAACTTTCTATAGGGCTGAAACATTTCATTCACTCAAGACATTTAGGGTTAAGTTACCTTGTAATGAAGACTTTTGCCCAATCACATTAAATAGCATTCAATTATTAATTATTTGAAAATTGAATGAGACTTCAGAGAAGAACTTTCTACTGATACAAGAGAAGTGATTTCCCAAATACTGTGGTGTTCTGTGAATGCATTTGCTGCGCTTGAATACTCTGTATTGGCATTGTAAAAATTAACAAACAGAAACCTCAATTAAAATACAGTTGGGAAGCCAAAAGGGGGAGCTGTCATGCCCTGAAACAACAACAGAACCCAAGAGGAAGAAGAAAGACTTCTTGCCTTGGAACAGCTCATCCATGAGAGGTTGTCACAACAGTCAATGAAAAGCCACTACACATTTTGAACTCTCAATTCCCTCAGTGGATTTTTTTTTTTTTTTAATATTGCTTTTAAAGAGGGTAAAAGGAAGTTGGAAAAGAGTTCTCCTCTCCTTCCTGTGAGGGGATTTGCATGTGGCTTGCCATGGTTGCAGATTCCAAAAGGCAATTCTTTTGCTGATCCTAAATAAACCCATTTTTGCTGGAGAAATAACTGGTAGTCATCTAGCTTAGGGAATTGCTATGAAAATTATTTTTGTTTGAAACAGATGATTTAATGTCCTCTCTATAGCTCAATGTTGCAATTTAGGCAACTTCCTTTAGCACGTATTGGCGTGAATCCTAATTCCTACTAAAATGATTTATCCATATTTTTAATGACTAAATAATTGATATGTTGGGGGACACAATGCACATGATTTTAAAACATTAAATATAAAAGGACATTCTAATCACCCTTGAACAAGATTTTTTTAAGAACAATATTTTCTAATATAATAAGTGTTAAAAGTGCAGGGAAGTTAAACTCCAGTTAATAACAATCAGGTAATTTATGCTAGTTTCATATTTAGGGTTAAGTACTGTAGCAAAAGCACTTGTTCACCTTAGAGATTACATTTCATTTCCAAAATAATCCTCAAATTAACAAGATATACATGTTGGCATAAGCCCTGTTTCTTATGCACAGTAGCTCCCATTGTCCTCAAGGGTCCCCTTGGGTCATTTTGCTATGGAAGCAGTTATCTTTCCCACATCTGTAACCTGAAAATTGCATAGCTGTAAATCAGTAAACAGCTCTGCTTATTTAGTATGTTTAATTATAGGTTCAAAAATTGTAAGGCAGTGGGATCAAGATTATCCCCAAACAATCATCAAACTGACAAAACTGGGGGCTTTATTACTTTGAGGTAATCCATAATCTCATTTAGGCAACTTGTTTAGATATCAATACAGAAAATGATATAGATACAGAATTCTTACACCATGCCAAGATTTGGCCAAGAAGAAACTAGCAGCCTCTTTTACTAAGATTCCTAGTTTGGGGTCATATTAATGTTCCCTTTAGAAATCTACAGGGAGGTTCAACCTTCAGATTAACTTGAATACCCAATGGTATCCAGGCTGTCAGGAAAGGTTGTGTAAAGACTCTTTTAATAAGCATTCAAGATGGTTATTTGCATAAGCTGTCTTCCTTAAACTTAGTATTAAAAAAATGGTACCGTTGCACAAAGCCAAAGCAGTAAGCAATTAAAGTCTGAACCTGGAATTTCCTTTGCTATTATTCCATAAACAAGGAAAAATAGCTGTCTCCAATTCTTGCTTCAAAAGTCCCATAAGAGGGCTCTGCATCCAAACAATTGGAACTGTACATCCAGAATACAAACTGGGGTTTGTTACGAGGACCTCAACAGGACAAGGACTGTGTACTAGTTTGCTAAAGCTGCCATAACAAAGTAATACAGACTTGGTGTCTTAAACAAGAGAAATTTATTTTCTCACAATTCTGGGAACTAGAAGTAAAAAAAAAAAAAAAGAAAGAAAAACCCAGGTATCAGTGTATCAGCTGGGTCAGTTTCTTTTGAAGCCTTTTTCCTTGGCTTGTAGATAGCCATTTTCTCCATATGTCTTCACATGGTCCTGTGTGTGTGTGTGGGTATGTGTCTGTCTGTGTCCTAATCTCCTCTCATAAGGATACCAGTCACATCGGATTATCATAATGACTTCATTTTAACTTAATTACCTCTTTAAAGATTCTATCTCTAATGCAGTCACATTCAAGGTACTGGTGGTTAGATATCAACACATGAATTTTGAAAGGACTCAATTCAGCTCATAACAGTATGTAAGAGTAGACAATTACAGATCCCAGCTCAAAGATTTTTTTTACCTTGGCAATTCTGCTTACCAGTAATGCGTACATTACTTTTGCCCTTTGTCTCATTATCAAATAATATATAAAGTGTTTTTCTATTTAAAAAGAATCCGCTGATAACCACTGGTCTTTCTTCCCAGTACCCCAAATACTGAATCTTTCCAAAAGGCCTGTTCAGATCTTTTTTAAACAGGCTCCCCAACAGGAAAATTTCTTTTAGACCAAGATATCTGGACAATAATCTTGCCTTAACATTTCTTATTTTCTGGTTTTAACTCCAGATATAACTTCAAGGCTTTGAAACTCTAGAAGTGCTTGTGATACTATACCTCAGATATCATAACTGAGGGAGGACAAATCTTCCATGATACACATTTTATTCAGTCGTAAATCTCCTTAAAGTTTTCAGTGAGGATATTTAGCTCTGCCCAGAACAAAAATCACTCTTTCCCGGCTGTATAGAGGAAGTCATTTGGTGCTGAGGGCACTGAGTTAATTAGCAACTAGAAGAAAAAAACTTGGTCTCTACATGCCAGGTACCTCAAGGGTATATAGTAACTGACAGACAAAAGATTCACAGATCTGAGATTCTGGAAACTTTCTTGAGAATATCAGTTATACGTACTAATATTGAGTAAAAAAATAAATATGTAAGTTATTGTCCCTATTCTTTATAAATACCCAAGCTTGTTATAGTGGAATACCTTGTTTCATATGACTGTAGTTAGTGATCAACTTGCTATTTGTGTTACAAAAGATAAATGAAGTTAAATCATATTTAGATGATTTAATAGATAATTATATATTTTTAAATTATTAATGCAAACATAATACCAGGCAAATGTAAATAATTAATGATGTACTTATAAATAATTTCTATTAGTGAAATAGATTAAGAAAATGATTTGTCCTTACCAGCGGGCTCATAAATAATTAACAATAACTACAACTGACATATTTTAGATTCACCTCAAAACCCTAACATTTAACCCTGTTTATAATATGAAATGCAGTTTTAAATGGAAAATAAAGTGTACTTATGAGTAATCTTTATTTACTTCAGATCATTTTAAAACATTTAAAGATGGCAGGAATGTAAACAACATTCCTATTGTGATTAATATTCATAAAGATAGGGCAATTTTTCTTTTAAATTTTCAATCTGGAAGAAGTTAAAATGTGTGTTCATTGAAACATAGTTTTATAGTTCCAATCCATAGCATGCTCAATTTATATACTCCCTCACTCTATATACTGTGTTAAAGAAAAAATAAATATGTTTCTGGAACAACTTTATAGAGTTGCTTTTCCAGCAATATGCTTCCAGCAGACCCCTCCCCCAACAAACTTGTCCAGGAATGGAGTAGTAGATTTGGGTAGGTTACCTACAGTTCACCTACCCAGATGGTAAACAAGTAGGGATTTGCTGGGGTGGTTAGGTAGCAGTTGTTTGCAAGAAAAGAACAGTTATCACATAGCCAACCTCTCCACAACAGCGACTGCTTGAGGAGTTGGATGTCCTCAGTAATGACAAAGGCCAGCTGTCATCCCTGCTCATCCTTGCACCAGGAGGTCTCTAACTCCATATTGGGGCATGCACATTTCTCATTTAACAGTTTTTGAATCTTTACCATTAAAAAGATATCTATGTTCCTTAAATGGGTCTGTTCTTGTTTTCTACCAGTTAATGTTAACTTTCTGATGATCATATAGTATATGCACAGATCTATATAAATAATGCATATACATTTACTTAAGTCTACGTTGCATATGTAAATCTACATTGCATATTTATCTATATATTATACGTATACCCCATATTTATGTGTATATGTAAACATAAATCTTATGTAATACATATTATATATAAATGCATATAAACATATATATACAAATCTTAAGATATACATATCAACTCCTTCATATTTTTTCTTTTCAATTCTCCCTTCAATAACTACCTGTACCTGATACATTTCCTAATATACAGTAGTCTCCCATTGTTTACAGCATATATGTCCCAGGACCCACAGTGTATGCCTGAAACTACAGATAGTATGTATAGGGCTGGGTACTATGTTTTTATCTTATACGTACATACTTATGATAAAGTTTAAATTATAAATTGGATGCAGTAAGAAAATAACTGAATTGCCAGCATTACTACTCTTGTACTTTGGGACCATTATTAAGCAAAATAAATGTTACTTGAATACAAGCACTGTGATACCATGACTAGTAGATCTGATAACTGAGGTGGCCATTCAGTGACTAACAGGAAGATAACATATGCAGCCTGGAAATATGAGACGAAGGGATGATTCAAGTCCTGGGCAGGACAGAACAGAATGGCAGGAGATTTCATCGTGCTACTGGGAATGGCATGCAATTTTCCAATTAATATTTTTGGACCACAGTTGATAGTGGGCAACTGAAACTGCAGAAAGAAAACCTTGGACACAGGGGGCTACTGTACTTGAAAAGTCCATCAGTCTTACAGACTCAATGGTGATTCTCTAAGTTATCTTTGATTTCTGTGTTCTAATGCATAATTTGCATATCTCTTCTAATTTGTGATTTCTTAATCATTGTTCATCGCCATTATATGTTGATTTTTTAATTTACTCTCATAGTTTTCTTTCAGTTGACAAGGTTTTTTTTTTGTTTTTTTTTGTTTTTGGAAGACTGAGTATGAGGGGAGTCAGCACTCTCTACTCTGTCTTTTTATGCAAAACTAAAATAAGATCAGTCTACTGTTATTAGGAAATTTGTTTCTTCTTTTTACCATGTTATCCTAACAGCTGGAAGCCTTTGCCACTGTGTCACTCATACCTTTGTTTTTTATAATATCTTTTATGATCTTACTTTATTACATAATTAGGTAGAAATCTATCCCATAGGAGATAAATAGAGACAGGGAATGAACTAAAGGCAGAACTTTGTTATACAGGCATACCTTGAAGATATTGCAACTTGAGTTCTAGACCACCACAAATAAAATAAGTGAGTCAAATGATTTTTTTTTTGGTCTCCCAGTGCACATAAGTTATGCTTATATTATACTGTTGTCTATGTGCAAGAGCATTATGTCTTAAAAAATGTATATACCTTAATTTAAAAATTCTTTATTGCTAAAAAGTGCTAACCATCCTCTAAGCCTTTAGCAAGTCAAACTCTTTTCGTTGGTGGAGGGTCTTTTTGTCATTGTTGATGGCTGCTGACTGATCAGGGTGGTGGTTGCTGAAGGTTGGACTGGCTGGGGCAATTTCTTAAAATAAGGCAACAGTGAAGTTTGCCGCATTGTTTGACTCTTCGTTTCATGAAGGATTTTTCTGTAGCATACAATACTGTTTGGTAGCATTTTACCCAGAGAACTTCCTTCAAATCTCCTTTTTGCAAATTCCTATTTATGTTGATATGTTGACCTCTTCCCATCATGAATGTTATTAATGGTATCTAGAATGGTGAATCTCTTCCAGAAGGCTTTCAATGAACTTTGCCTAGAACCATCAGAGAAATTACTACCTAGGGCAGCTGTAGCCTTACAAGAGTTATTTCTTAAAAAGTAAGACTTGAAAGTCAAAATTACTCCTTGGTCCATGGGCTGAAGAGTGAATGTTGTGTTAACAGGCATGAGAACAACACTAATCTCATTGTACATCACCATCAGCGCTCTTGGGTAACTAGGTACATTGTCAAGGAACAGTAATATTTTGAAAGGAATCTTTTTCTGAGCAGTAAGTCTCAACAGTGGGCTTAAAATACTAAGTAAACCATGATGTCAACATATGTGCTGTCATCCAGGCTTTGTTATTCCATTTATAGAATACAGGCAGAAGAGATTTGACATAATTCTTAAGGGTCCTAGGATTTTCAGAATGGTCAGTTAGCACTGGCTTCAACTTATAATCACCAGCTATATTAGACAAGAGTCAGCCTGCTCTTAGAAGCTTTGAAACCAAGCATTAACCTCTCCTCTCTAGCTATGAAAGTCCTATATGGAATCTTCTTCCAATATAAGGCTGTTTTGCCTACACTGGAAATCTGTTGTGTAGTGAAGCCACCTTCATTAACGATTTTAGTTAGATCTTCTGGATAACTTGCTGCAGCTTCTATATGAGCCCTTGCTTCATCACTTTACATTTTTCAATCATTTTTTATTGAGGTATAGTTGACTTACATCATTATGTAAGTTTCCAGTATTTCACCTTGTACTTCTATGTTATGGAGATAGCCTCTTTCCTTAAATCTCATGAACCAACCTGTGCTAGCTTCCAACTTTTTTTTGTTTTTTTTTTTTGCGGTACGCGGGCCTCTCACCATTGTGGCCTCTCCCATTGCGGAGCACAGGCTCTGGACGCGCAGGCTCAGCGGCCATGGCTCACGGGCCCAGCAATATATCTGTAGCAGTGTCATTTCCTGAAATATTTCTAAATATTATTAAAGAGAAACTAGATTATTTCTTTGAGTTTTATTAATTACTTTCCCACCCTGTAAAATCTAATTGAAATGGTCAACAAGCATAAAAAAGATGCTTATTATCTTTAGTCACTAAAGAAATGCAAATCAAAACCACACCCTCTAAGATGGCTATTAAAAAAGAAGGAAAATAGTAAGTGTTGGCAAGGATGTAGAGAAATTAGAACCCTCAAACATTACTGATGGGAATGTAAAACGGTTCAGCATTGTAGTAAAGAGTTTGGCAGTTCCTCAAAAAGTTAAAAATAGGGTTACTAAATAACCTAGGAATTCTACATCTAAGTACATATTCAAAAACAATCAAAAACAGGTACCAAAACAAATACATGTACACACACATTGACAGCAGCACTGTTCACAAGAGCCAAAAGGTCAAAAAGGCCCACATGTCCATCAGTGGGTGAATTGACAAATTGTAGCATATATATGCAACAGAATGTTATTCAGCCATAAAGATTGAATAAGTACTGCCACATGCTACAACGTGGATTAATTTCAAAAACATTATGCTAAGTGAAAGAAGTCAGACACAAAAGGTCCCATATTATTCCATTAATATCCAGAATATCTAGAATAGGTAAACTCATAGAGACAGAATGTAGACTGGCAGTTATCAGAGGCAGAAAGGGGGAGCAACTTCTTAACGGAGGTAGTTTCCTTTTAGGGTGTTAAAAAAGTTTTAGAACTAGGAAAAAGTGGTGGTTATACAACATTGTGAGTGTGCTAAATGTCACCGGATTGTTCACTTCAAAATTGTTAATTTTGTTATGTAAGTTTTACCTCAATTAAAAAAAATTCATGGAAATGTGATTTTTACATTTTGAGATAAAGCTAGTTTCCAAAAGAACATACATAAAGACAGCTATTCTTAAGAACAATGAAAAGCTGCTTCATAGCATAAGTATTCAAAAGGCATTAAAAGGCTAACAAGCCATCAAAACATCATCTACCCAACCATTTATTCATTGAATGAATATTTATTAAGATTGTCAAATGCTGGGCGGTTGTGGGATGAACTGGGAGATTGAGATTGACATATATACACCAATATGGATACAACAGATAACTAATAAGAACCTGCTGTATAAAAAAATAAAATAAAATAAAAAAAGAAAAAGATTATCAGATGCTGACCCCCACTAGCTCTGAGTATACATTGACATATAATCTGCCTTTAAAGGATGGATCACATAGGTGAAGAGAGACATTTTAATATATACATAAGAATAACTATTTTCCAACCTGTCCCTGGGGATACTGACACCTACCCCCAATTTAGCCGGATCAGATGAGAAGACACGTAGTAGAGAATGCATCGGCTGATGTACTGGTATATGCTCCATAAAGGATGTTTTCCATGGCCCTTACCTCTCATTAATTCCCTACTCATATCCAACAGTGGGACAAATCTAGCTTTAAATTCATAAATGCATGGTGTATTATCAGTGGTGGTCATTTCTCTGATATGTGGTCTTTTTTCCCCATTCCTTCTTTGGTTCAAGTTATTTTCACCTTTCTAAAATATAGGAGATATATTAGAGGCTACTCATTCAGCTATATTCTACAAATTGAAGAAATTAAAGGTTGTAAAACATTTAAGTAGACATTCTTTACAGAGCTAGTTAATCTATACTTCAGCCAAGATCCCTGGGCATCTGCTCAAGGTCTAGTGCTGTCATGGTATACTGCATTTTGATGCATCTATGCAAGTTTCTAGTTATAGAAGTGATACAGTGTACAGTCTGATTGTCAAAGGGCCAAATCTAAAAGTCTGGAATTCTAATTATCATTATATGCTATTAATCGTCTAACTCCTTATATGTTTTTTTTTTAAAGCCTCTTGATATTTCCAAATAATTTTTTTCTGAATAAAAAAACTATATATAACTCTGTATTCAGTGTGCAAAGCTTATGACTTGAAATATCATTGTGTTGTCCAAAAAAATAAAAATTATAGTTCTAAATTGTAAAACAAGTAAAAAAAATGCCTTTTTAGAAAAATTTGGAAATTTATAAAGAAAGGCAAAATTAAATAGCATATAACTAAGAAGTGTCTGCTAATGGCATTTAGGTATAATTCCTTCCTGTTTTTCTATTATTGTAGTTTATCTTTTGAATTGCAGCTCCAGGGTAAAATAAATATAGTTTGATCCAGTCTGTATTTCGTGTCTCATTTGTAACTTTCAACAAAAAACAAAAGATATAACTAATCTTTACAACATCTGGCTTCTAGGCACCCAGATTTTAATTCCATACTCACAATGACAATTTTACTAAAAATAGATGACTGAGTCCTTTGACTTCTCCCCCACTTCCAGATGCACCAACCCTCTTGCTGGCATCCCTGGGCTATTAATTAAAATGAACAAATATAGATGAACATACAGTTCTAAATGATCTCTATGGTCTTTTGCTCCAGAGATGGCAGATCCAGATATTATAAGTACTTTCTACTAAGGAAGATAGGAGCAGAATGAGAAAGGTATTCCTGTGTTCAACATTCAACAGGCAATTCTAGAATACTGAGTAGGAATGCTGGGACTGTGCTGGCTTTTGGGGCCAGGAGGATTATACTCTTGCCCAATGCATCACTCAGCTTGGTTGAGGAGAAGAAATACAAACCAGTGACAGCTACATCAGTAATTATAATGATGTTCTAGAGGTGGTGGAGGACTGGTTCCAGTGCTTGCACATCATTAGCACCTAACAGAGGTCAGTTATTTTATTATTATTGCCCATATGGTTTGTCAAATAATGTCCCAAACAAAAACTTTTATAACTTCTGAAAAATGAGGAATGTTTCCTTGTTATGGTATACAGGTTGCTTTGGCTTGATATATTTTTCATTTATTGCTAATTAACTATACATTCTTAGCAGCTAAAAATAAATTGTCACAAACCAGTTACTTTTCACCTGTAGAAGGTGCCACATTAGCAATTTTAAAAATAAATTCTTGGTTAATTTCTAAATGATGCAGGTAAAGATCCTTATTAAACTACAAAAGGGTGGAGTTGATAAATTTTTAAATCATTGCCTTTTAATGTAACAGCTCACTCTTTAAAATTTTAATGGGCATTGCAGAGACAACATAAAAATGGCATACATCCATCTAAAAATGATAATACTGTCATTATGACTTTCATGGATTTTTGTCTAGCCTAAGTAATCCCAGTAAACCCTACAGATTGAAGAATGCATCTTTAAACGTTTCACTACTTTTGCCCTTGATTGTAGTTTTCTTTCTTTTTTTTTTCTCACTAATACATCTTTTCTTTCTTTCTTAAAAGAAATACATTAAAATGGGAAGGCTTTAAATGAAAGTTTATGACTTGTCAACAGCCTGGCTTAGATCCTAATACTGTAGATTTTACTTGTTTTCATTTTATTGAGTATGTCTAGTGTGTGCTTTGCTATTTTACAGAGTCAACATCTTATTTTGAAAGATTTACAGATTTGTTTTTAAGAAACCTCTTGTAATTTTTTGTCATGCAAATTTCTATTTGAAGGAACAGACCTGCAAGGCACTAAAATTAAAGTGGCCCTATTTCTGGCCAATATACTGGAGATTAATGTGGAACCAAGAGCCATGCAATGAGAATAGAACGAAGGAAGAAGTCTGTGGGCCTGATTACATCATCATCTGCCTGTGTGCCTAGGGAAGAATGATCTCTGATTTTCTTGTCCATCTACTGGTGTACTATGACCTCTGACGCAGCAATAGGAATGAGGTTCACTTAACAACATATTTAAAAAGTGAGGGAACATTGGAAAAAGTATAAACTGTGTTCAACTTGGACACTGGTAGTAATGCAAAAGGCTTCAAGACCATAGAAATGAGACATCATTTATTTCCTGAAAAGGGCTCTATTGAAGATACTGAGTTCTGAAGATTCTAAATATTAAGTCAGGTAGTAAAGATGTGAAAAGAATGAAAAAGGGTAGGGATCTAGGAGGGCTGTGTGGCAACAGAGGGCACTAAAGATTGAATGCTGATGAGGTGGTGTGACAGCGAATCCCCAAACCAAATCTCACCTACTTTGCAATTTTGCCTAGGAAAAAGAAGAAATCACTGCCCTCCCTCTATCTGCTGCCCAGCCTGTTTTGTCCGCATCAAAGCGATTCAAATGGTCTACCTTTCCAACGCAGCTCAAGTCATCATCTGCTGAGGCAGATGATTGACTGTTTTTCCCTTAATTCACACTTAGTTGTGATGGCAGATATCCCAAAAATATTATCTCTTCCAAAAGAGGAGTCTAGTTATCCAAAAAAGAATGGAAGAGAGAAATTCAGGCAGCTGTGGTGAAAGAGTTTCTAATTTTGAGTAGGGAGCCACTACATGCAGAGCAAGCCAAATTGCTGGAGGGCTGCCTTCTGTTCTTGCTGGAACAAGAAGCTGATAGAGCTGATACCTGAGTGCTACTCCAAATGCGTTAGTTCTCCCAAATCTCAGTCATTTTCCCCAGTTTGGCTTTGAGTTGGGGACTGGTGCTAGGAGGAGGAAGGGGGTTAACTAACCTCCAAGTCAAGGGCTACCTGCCGTTGGTACATTCATGGGAGGCACTGTTTTCCAGAGCTGTCTTTCTTTTATAAACACTTGACAAACTGCTCAGCATAAAAAGTTAATTTTAAATTTTTTTTTACTACTATTACTGTAATACTAATAACTGGGATCCCCAGTGAGGCAGAGATCTTTAGAAGAGAAAAAACCATTTCAATTGCCCACAGTTTGTAGTAAAGATAATAGGAAGTCACTGATAAGTTCTTGTAATTTATTAGTATTGATTGCATATTCTGTGTGCTCATGAAAAGCAGCACTAGAAAGGTAATATTCCCTCACCCTCAAGATCATGATCAGAAGGAATAAAGATAAATGTGTCACATGGCCTATGTCCTACAGGACTCACTCTTATTTAGGAAGATCACCCAAGTAACTCTTCATTTACAAAAACTATTGTTTTCAGTAATAGCCAGGACTGTGATGCGTTCCAATAGCAAATATTCCAGGGTGATCACTTAATGGCTTGGGCTAAACCTCTGCAGATATATAGTTTTTATTTGAGGCAGGGACAGGAACTTTCACTAGGATATGGGTGCCATCCCAGGACCCTCTGAGGGGGCCACATTTTGGTAATTATGCAGTACGATGATTCCCATGATTCTATAGGGAGAGAAAAACTAAGTAACCCTGGAAGGCTGGAAAACTTAATATTCTTTGAGTTAAAAATAACAACTTACATTTTTTCCAGCATTTCCTTGAGCCAGCCTGTCTCATTTAATTCTCACAATAACTCAATGAAATAGTTATAATCATTATCATATAATCATTATAATCATTTTGAAGATGAAAGAACAAAGGTTCTAAGAGATTCAGTATTTTACCCAAGGTCATGTAAGGATTAAGGAGCAAATCTAACTCATACCTAGATCTGCCTAAACTTTTAAACGTTACGATGTACAGACTTGAACAGTACAAACAACCTATGAAATTTCGCAGTTTCCTTACGAGAGAAAATTAAACACTATTTCTTCTCAAGACAACCCCAAATAGGCCATGAGTTGGTCAATCCTCAATTCATTTAATTCCTAACGTCCATCCTAAATTATAAAGACAAAGGTCATATATAAAATTTCTGCAGAAGATGGGGGCCTATGCACACAATGCGTGACCAGGGCGCAGGACACAAGGCTGAGTTGCTGTTTCCTTGTTAGGTATCATTAAATGTCTACCTGCTATTAAATGTTGCTATTCCCTATGATAAAGGTCACTCATGATGTCTCTTGTATAAAGGATGTCAATCGGCAGCAAATACTAATTCCACAATCCCCAAGCAGTTCAACTGTCTAATGGTACTTTTACGCCACTATGGTTAATGCCTTTATTTCAATGATTTAACACTTTCAAGAAATAATTCTTCACTGGGAATAATTTGAACAACATATATTTCTAAGGCAAATGTTTTCTAAAATACATCTTTCCTTCATTATCTCATTACTAAACAGCACTTACAAACATATTGTTTAAATATTAACAAGGATACTGAGAGGTTACCGAGATTGTCCCAATTGGTAAGCATCAAATAAAGAAACTTGAACAAATAATAGGTTAAAGGCTATGATAAATTAACAAAGTCTTCGGTGGGGGTGAGAGGTAAGGGGGAGAGAAAATTGGTCAAAGAGAGAGAGGGAAAAAGAAAGGAAGGGAGAGAGAATTTGAGAATTCTAAAATAATGGGTTGTTTCCCTTTGCTCTTAACAAATGTCGATTGAGAATTCTTGCCTTTCTACATGTGGATAATGACCTTTGTGTTTCTTTCATTAACTTTTTTTTAATCAGTTTTATTTTTCCCATTTAACCAGTTTTAAAGTTTGAAATCTTGCTTTAATTTCCTTTTTGCTATACTCATCGTGGCTAGATGTGATGTAAAAAATACTATTTATTAGAGAAAAAACCTAATTTAAAAAGCCAATGATAAGAATTATAATTACTTTCCACTAAAGATATAATTATACATAGATAACTTCCCGTTACAGAAATAGTGGAGAGATGGGAAGAAAAAAATAACTCAATGCATCCAACAATTATTTTCTCAATGACTGCAGATACTCAGGTCCTTTGAGATTATGTGAATCAGAACTTTCCTGGATTTACAGCTAACTTTTTACAGCTAATTTTTTTTTTTTATATATATATATCATCTATAATGCAAGTGCAATAGAGGGTCACAAACACTGGGTTCAAAATTCTCATTGTTTCAACCACTTCTTTCTATTGGGTATCTTTAAACTTAAGACTTTGGACTGCACCTCTTCTGGTCACAGGAAGTGTGTGTTTGTCCCTGACCACTATATCCTTACCTGCAAAGATGAGCATGTACTAAACTTTATTGGGTCATTATTGGAGAATATTTAGATGATTTATAAAAAGCACTAATGTTCTAGTAATTTATTGATATAGATTGCATATTTTACCTAGTTATGAAATATGATACTAACAGGCCATACTCCCTCACCTGCAAAATCATGCTGGCAAGGAATAGAGAGAAATGTGTTTGTAAAGCTGTGTATGTATGTTTATATAAAATGGCCTACATCCTGCACTCATTTATGTGTGTGATTTTTCTTTTTTTTTGAGTAGACTAAAATTTACACAGTAGATAATATGCACTTGGTGGGTGATTTCAAATTAAATGATCAAAATATATTTTGCTACATAAAGTACACTCAAGTTATTGGCAGGTATTTAATTTCCAAATCAATAAGCTTCTTTCTCAGACTTTGAAGTCCAATGACTGGCTATTAAGCTTGGGGAATTCATACTTGGAACGAATATATCACTGACCTAAAAGGCTTAATTATGGGCCTGTTTTCCTCTTTTTTTCCAAGTCAAATAATATTTTTTAATTGAAGATACTGTTGATCTGACTCTGTAGGTCATGTATTGACTCCAACTTATTGCAGGTGAGAAACATTTCAGTCATAGGACCAAGGCAGACTGACAGCAACCATCATCAGGTCGAACAATATTAATCTACCATTAAATTAAAGAAACACCGAAAACGATGGCTCTTATTTTTTAAAAAAATCAATCACAGCCCAAATTATGGCATTCATCCTGAAACACACTTCTTCCACTCCCCAAAAAGTTGATATATTTTAAAGTCTTCGTGCTGGAGTGACAGAGAATCACTAACAGAAGGACCCTCAGTGATGTTCTTCAAATTTTCAAGGGGTATAAAACAAAGAAGAAAATGCATTTGTGAAGTTGTTGTCTTTGAAATTGTTTTATATGTAGCAAATAATTATCCTTTCACGGTCAATGTGGGGTGTCTAAACATTCAGCTCCACTGGAACAATTTTCTAACCACATTCAGCCAACTAGCCTCAGCCTTTAGAGCAAGGCATCTTTCAAATTAGGGCATCCCTGAAGATGATGAATTAATGATAATTAGCAAGCCTATGTGAGGTATCGATATTTCAGGAATTGCTTCTTTGAACTTGACTATAAAATTTTTCAAACACATTTATAAAGAGATTGGAATACCTATATATACACCTTCAACCACACATCTTCAACCACCATCAGTTTTCTGCTCTTCTGCTTCATATACCCCTCCAATCACCACTCCTTCCCCTATCTCTGATACACACACACACACACACCCCTTTTGTTTGCTTTGTACTCGAGTACATGAAAGAAAATCTCAAGAATCTTATTATTTCATCTTTAATTACTTTTGTGTGCATCTCTAAAGACTTAAAAATTAAACCAAGATATATTTTTGCATCCAAGAAAATTAACAAAAATTCACAACTATCATAATATCCAAAATTTTTCAATTGTCTCCAAATGTCTTAACCTGTCTTTCTCTAGATAGTTTGAGGATAACAAAAATTGAACTCATAGAGGAAGAAATGAAATTGAGCTGAAGCTTTTGTATTTCCTGGCTATTTTAAACAAGTTTGAAGCTATACTGCTTCAGAGTCATCTTTTATGAGAAATGACACTAAGTGAGGATCAAGGGAAAATAAGGTAGAAATCACCCAGCACACAATGTAAGAAGCCACAAAATGTTGACTCGGTATGTTCTGTCTAAATTTGGTCTTAGCTGTAGTCAAAATTCTTTGAGCCTCCCAGCCCTGGGAGCTTCAAGTCTTTTCATTCTATCAGCTTTTCAAATTCCCTCATCCACTAGATCTCCTCATTTCCCATCTTCCCAGTTTATAGGCCATGGTCAAATATCATTCCTCCTTTACATACACCCTTCTGTTCCTTGCCCTTCTCCGACTTTAATACGAAGCTTCACAAAATCACATCTGGAGAAAATTCAACAGTCCACCTATTCCAAATCTGCACCCATGAGGCTGATAGTACCTAAAGAAAAGCTCATATTACTAGTTGTTTTCACTTTAAATTCATACCCAGGAATTTCAAAGTGAGTCCTTAATGCTGTGAGGCAAACATCAGATAACTTCTCAGCCCGCTCACTCACTTTGTTTTGGTTATGACTATTTTCCACCTTCCTTCCTTAAACCCCTACCATCTCCTCCTATATCTTCACTTTCCACTGGTGACCCTGCCCAGATTTCCAAAATTTCGCAAACCAAATTAGCACAATGTGAAGAGGACTTTCACAGACCACCACCCCCACATCCACCTATACTTGGATCTGTACCCTCTTATTCTACATTCTTTAATTGTTTCTCTCATCTCCAACCTCTTAACATTGCGGAACTCCAGGACCCAGCCTTTGGAACTAACTACATTCACCCTCTTGGTGATCTCATCCATTTTCTTTGTTTTAAAAACTATCAATATGCAAAATCCTAGATTCATAGCTCCAGCTCAGACCTCTCCCAAGTTTCAGCACTGTCTGCTCATAAAACCTAATATATCAACACCAAAGCTGAACTTCTGACCTTATACCAAAACCTGTTCTACTAAGAGCCATCCCTATCTCAGCAGATGGAAATGTCATCCTTTCAGCTGTTCATGCAATCCTTCCCTTATCTTTCTCTCTCACCCCCTACATCCAATCCATCAGAAGATCTCATTGCTTCAACCTTCAAAATATATGCAGAATTCAACAACTTCTTCTGAGATCCAAAAGGTCTACTTTGCTCCAAATCACCATATTCTCTTGTCTAGACGCTTCATAGCTTCCTTTCCTCCCCACCATTTCTCCCCTTATCCACCCACCAGAAATCTATTACTTTTAAAACTTAAAACATTTCACTCTTCCATCCAATTTTGCTGGAAAGTCTTCATTTCTCTCCGATTAGAAACCTCTCAATTAAAAGTCAAATAGACAAGAAACAAGAAGTGTTGGCTAGAATGTGTAGAAAAAGCAACACTCTAGCACAGCTGGTGGGAATATAAATTGGTGCAGCCACTATGGAAAACAGTATGGGGGTTCCTCAAAAAACTAAAAACAGAGTCCACCTTATGATCCGGTAATCCCACTCCTGGGCATATATCCAGAAAACACAAATATTCTAATTCAAAAAGATACATGCATCCCAACATTCGCAGGGGCACTATGTACAATAACCAAGACATGGAAGGAACCTAAGTGTCCATGGACAGATGAATGTATAAAGAATATATGGTATAGATACGCACGTGCACACACACACACACACACACACACACACACACACACACACACACACACACACACACAATGGAATACTACTCAGCCATAAATAAAGAGGAAATCCTGCCATTTGAAACAATACTGATGGACCTGAAAGGTATTATGCTAAGTGAAAAAACTCAGATCAAGAAAAACAAACCCTTGGGCTTCCCTGGTGGCACAGTGGTTGAGAGTCCACCTGCCGATGCAGGGGACACGGGTTCGCGCCCTGGTCCGGGAGTATACCACATGCCGCGGAGCGGCTGGGCCCATGAGCCATGGCCGCTGAGCCTGTGCATCCAGAGCCTGTGCTCCGCAACAGGCGAGGCCACAACAGTGAAAGGCCTGCGTACCGCCAAAAAAAAAAAAAAAAAAAAAAAAGAAAAACAAACCCTTTATGATTTCACTTATAAGTGGAATCTTAAAAACAGAAACAGACTCATAGATACAGAGAACAAACAGGTGGCTGCCAGAGGGGAGGGCTCTAGGGGACTGACAAAATAGGTGAAGGGGATTAATAAGTATGAACTTCCAGCTATAAAATAAATAAGTCAGGGGGGTGTAACATACACATAGGGAGTATAGTCTATAGTATTGTAACAACTTTGTATGGTGACAGAAAGTTACTGGTCTTATTGAAGTGATCATTTCATAATGAATAAAAATATCGAATCACTATGTTATACACCTGAAACTAATATAATGTTGTAACATTGTGTGTTAATTATAACAATAAAAATTTATTTTTTTTAAAAAAAAAGCAAACAGCCATTAGGGCTATCAATGAGCTGTGATCCTACTTGCTCATGCTGCTTGGGTCACAGACCTCTTTTTCTTGTGACATGTCAAGCACACTCTCACTTTAGGGCCTTTGCTCTAGCTGTTTCTCTCTCGGGAATGATCTTCTCCCAGATTTTTTGCTTGGCCAACTCCCTCACTCCTCCTCGTTTTGTTTGTTTGTCTTTGTGGGCATGGAAAAGCTCTGCCCCCAAGCAGCAAGCAATCCTGCCCTATTTGTCATCCTTTTCAGGTTGGCAGATAGCCTCTGCTTGTCCTGGATGAACAAAGGTACCAGTAATATTGGTTTCCTCTCCTGTCTGTCACTATGAGTATGGAGTTTTGATGGCAACCATCCTAACAGCCTCCATTTATTGGAGCAACAGGCACTTTGCATACATTATTCCAGATCCTACTAGCATCTCTATATGGTTTTAGTCTATTGTGCTTAAAATTTAAGTGTTTTTTGTTTTTTGTTTTTTTTTTTTTTTTTTTAAGAGAGAGAGCTATCACGGTGCTTTGGGACCACCTAGAGAGGTGGGATATGGAAGATGGGAGGGAGACGCAAGAGGGAGGAGATATGGGGATATATGTATATGTATAGCTGATTCACTTTGTTATAAAGCAGAAACTAACACACCATTTTAAAGCAATTTACTCCAATAAAGATGTTAAAAAAAAAAAAGCTATCGGAAGAGAGAGACATATAAAGAGAAAATCAGCAGTTAATATTCCACAATATGAATAGGGGTTACCCCTTAATTATGAGGTTATATGTGATTATTTTTTCTTTCATCTTTGTTTTTTTTTGTATTTTCTAGTTACTACATACTCCCAAATTGTTTTTATAGTTAGAAAACAAAATGGATTTGAAGTCTTAGAATTGTTAATTGTTTAAACCAGGGTGGAGGGCTTCCCTGGTGGCGCAGTGGTTGAGAGTCCACTGGCCCATGCAGGGGACACGGGTTCATGCCCCAGTCTGGGAAGATCCCACATGCCGCGGAGCGGCTGGGCCCATGAGCCATGGCCGCTGAGCCTGCGCGTCCAGAGCCTGTGCTCCGCAACGGGAGAGGCCACAACAGTGAGAGGCCCGCGTACCGCAAAAAAAAAAAAAAAAAAACAACAGGGTGGAAAGTCCAATCATGGGGAAAACACCACATTCTGAATTCTAGCAGTTTCAATTATACTGATTAAAAACAGGCTCCAGCATACCGTCTACCACAGGACCTCTACAGTTGCCTTAGGTTTTCTTCAAAACTTCTGCACATTTGCCCAAATATCCAACTACCTATGATCTGTGTAATAATTGGAGTTAATAATTATAAAGATTTGCTCTGGAAGGGAAGGTGGCAAGGGAAGGTCAAGAGAGTCAGACTCCAGCCACAGTTTGTCATTAACTTTTTGGGCAAATCACTTAATCCCTTCAGGCCTCCTTTGTATGTCATTAACTTTTTGGGCAAATCACTTAATCCCTTCAGGCCTCCTTTGTATCATTTCAGAGAGTTAGAAAAGGTGATTTCCAAACTCCCAGCTCAAGTCCATGAAATAATAGCCACTTTCTCTGCCCTATCCATGTTGTCCTAGGAGATCACCAATGAATATACTGCATTTGGAATGTTAAACCGCAATTGTTCTGGTTGGAAGAATGACTGTCCAGTAACTAAGGACAAGAGGGGCCAACCACAAAGACTTTGGCCATTAAGCAGCCATCCTTCGAGAAGCCTCATCCCCTGGCTTCTGGGCCTAAACCACACAACCTGCTTAGAGTTCTGCTATCCCCCCAAGGTATGATTTATTATTATTATTATTATTTTATTTGCAAGACATAGACAATAAAGGACTGCTATCCAAAATATACAAAGAATACTTGACAATTAAAAAAACCCAACAACTTGATTAAAATGTGGGCCGAAAACTTAACAGACACCTCACCAAAGAAGACACACAGATGGCAAACAACCACATGAAAAGATGCTTCACATCACATGTCATCAGGGAAATACAAATCAAAACAAGGAGGTACCATAACTGAGTCACTTTGCTGTACAGCAGAGATTGACACAACATTGTAAATCAACTATACCTCAAAACAAAATTATTATTATAAATTACTCAATTTATTTAAACTAAAACACAGTTCACCCATTTCTCCCATCCCCCCACCCCCAGTCTCTGGAAACCACCAATCTATTCTCCATACCTATAAGCTTGTTTTTTTTGTTGTTTTAAATTCCAAATATAAGAGAGATCATATGGTATTTTTCTGTTTTATGGCTGAATTATATATATATAGAGAGAGAGAGAGAGAGAGGAAGGAGAGAGAGAGAGAGAGGAAGGAGAGAGAGAGAGAGAGAGAGAGAGAGAGACAGAGAGAGAGAGAGAGAGACAGAGAGAGAGAGAGAGAGAGAGAGAACAATTTCTGTATCCATTCATCTAATACTGGACCCCTAGGTTGTTTCTGTATCTTGGCTATTGTAAATAATGCTGCAATGAACATGGAGGTACAGATGTCTTTTCGAGTTAGTGCTGTTTCCTTCAGATAAATATCCAGAAGTGGAATTGCTAGATCATATGATAGTTCTACTTTTATTTTTATTTATTTATTTATTTTTGTGGTATGCGGGCCTCTCACTGTTGTGGCCTCTCCCGTTGCGGAGCACAGGCTCTGGACACGCAGGCTCAGCGGCCACGGCTCACAGGCCCAGCCGCCCCGCGGCGTGTGGGATCGTCCCGGACCGGGGCACGTACCTGTGTCCCCTGCATCAGCAGGCGGACACTCAACCACTGTGCCACCAGGGAAGCCCCTATTTTTAATTTTTTGAGGAACATCTACAGTGTTCTCCATAGTGGCTGCACCAACTTTCATTCCTATCAACAGTGCACAGGGTTCCCTGCTCTCCATGTCCTCACCAACACCCCTCCTGTTCTGTGCTCAGGTCTCTCTTTCTCAGTGAGGCCTACCCTAGGCTGTTTTGTACTCTAACTTGATCTCCCACCTCTCCCACTCCTCTGGCACTCTCAAATCCCCTTTCTGTGCTCCACATTTTGTTTTTTCCACAGCATAGTCACATTGTTATTAATATTCCCATTTCATTATATATGTCTGTGTATATATATATATATATATGTATATACATATATTCAAGAAGGGCAGAAACCTTTACTTGTTTTTCAATTGGTCACATTTCCACTACATAGAACAGAACCTGGCATGTAATAAAACCTCAATAAATATATCTGAATAAACTTTCAAATATTTATCTATTTGCTTTTTTATCTGCAATCTATGGAGTAATCGCATTTTGTTAACTGAGAACAAATATTTACAAAAATAAACATACTAAGACTTGACAATACCTACATTTGTTTTAACAGTCGATATCGCCCTTTAATTGCTGGCAGAAATTCTCAATTTCCATAACAGTAAAAAAAAAAAAAAACACTTTAGATTTTTAAGTCAATAGCCCATTACCTTAGGTATTAAAAGAGGACATAAAGTGAAATAAAAGAACTGCTATGTTTTCTATTTTAAGAGGTTTCTCTGCTCTAGTTGTTTTTATAGGAGGTACTAAGTAGTTTAAGAAAACAAACAAAATCACAAGTTATGGTTCTTATAGACACAGTAAAAAAAAATAATAAGCAGAGAAGGCTTGAGCTGATTAATGCACTCTTGGGCGTGACTTTTGACAGTTAATAATCTTTAATTAATTTAGTAATTGTTTGCCCTTCAAGATAAAAATGGATATCTAGTCATTCTTAGGCCATTATTTTATCTAACACAATGAACTTAAGTTGAAACTCTTTTGAGTGGCAAAACTTTATTACAATTATATTCACTTTAAATTAATAACATCTCACACAAGGAGACTTGAAGATATGTAGAGGCCCCAAGCAATGAAATATTATGGCCTCATTAATCCCCCAATCTTATATTTAGTTCAAAATAGAAACCTATTAAATTTAAATTAAGTATGAGGAATTTGAAATATTTTCACCACGTTGACTAATGTTCTTAAATTACATTTTAAAAAATAGGTAATTTCACATATTACAAGATTTTAGCACTGAATTGAGAAGTTACCTCATAAACTTGTAACTGAAACCCCAGATTTTAGTCTTATTGTCTGCTCTTACACAGCCAGCCTACTACTCAGATGACAGTTTTACATATACTTCTCAACAGGTTATTGGCTTTTTTAGGGAGAAACACACAAGGCTCTTCCATTACAATTTCTTTTGGGCACATCCAACCTCTCTCCCTACTCACACTAAGGTCAAATAAGACTTGCTCTCACGCCAGCATGAACAATGCATTGGCTCATCAAATATTTTTGCTCTGCACACCAATCTCTCTACTCTGGGGAACACAATGCTTTATACAGAAAAATTGATATTTTCCCAAACCAAAGTAACCAAACATGCTACTAACCTTGAGTAAATTTACTTTCAGCAGCGAGTCTCTTTCCTTCTCGGCGACCAGCACCTTCCTTCCGAAGCTGGGGAAAACACCTTTATTACTAACGCGTCACAGACTTTATTTATAACACCTGAAGATTCTAGTCAATTAGCTACCCACTGAAAGCCATACACATCAGGTGTATTTTATAACTTTCCGTGCTACGCCATGATGAAAAGTATATTTTTTCCAGCTGAGTGGAGCAAAACTGAAGGCTGACAAAGAGAAAAAAGAAAGAGAAAAAAGGCATTGTTTTTAATGTTTCCACTGTCCCGTTAATAACTAATAGAGGAAGGAACTTCAAAAGCTGCATCTCTCCCCCAACTCCATAGCTAAAACGGAAACCAGTGGAACACTCAGCTTCATTTCAAACTCCAGAGGATTTTAGGAAAGGGTATAATACACATTCTTATTTAAGGAATTTTTAAAGGTGTGAAATACAATCTCTGAATTAACTTCAAAGAAACTGAATCCTGATACAGATAAGAGACACCAAGCTTCAGCAGTCAAGTGGCTCTTTGAACACCTTCAGCTGTATTTCACGTGCTACACCCACCACTTTCTTACTTGGGGAAAGAAAAAAGTGGACAAAGATGAACGTTTTTTTACCCGTTTTTACCTACAAGAACTAAGAAGAGGTCTAAGATATTCATGAGGATAATGAACTATTGTTTGAAATTAGCCAAACTTACTCAAATATCAAAGGACTCGATGATAGAAAAGAATGACTGGGGGTGTATGTTATCACACATTTTACTATTTTACCTCTGTAAGGTCGGATCTTAACAAACGGCACCACGAAACAGAGGAAAGCTTCAAGTGAGCTTTATTAGGGAGCGCTCCAGGGCGAGGTTCACTGGTCCAAAAGAAAGGGGCCAGAGAAGTCGCGCCGGGGTGAGGGTTGGGCAAGATTTTATAGGGGAAGAAGGGAAAGGGGTGTGGTGAATCTGGGAGGGCGCAGGGTATTCCTTATTTGGTGGTCTTTTCGGGTATCCTGGGGGACCGTTAGTCCCACCCCTCGAAAGGCGGGAAGGCTGGGCCGGGTTCGAAGTCCCCAGGTCAGTTCCTGGAACTGGGTGGTCCGGAATGTCTCCAGGGCAGTTTCTGGAACTGGGTGGTCCGGAGAATTTCGGTCTGATGCAACATGTGAATCTGATTGTGTTCCCCTGCCTTGGGCCAGCTGGCCTTACAACCTCCATTACTCTGATTCAATCCTATCTCTTTTTCCCTCCCATTAAATAAGAATCCAGAATCACTGTTAAGTATTTTAAAAATCGCTTTGTTGATTTTATCTTATTAGAGAACAAATGTATCTTTCCAATCCCTGTGATACTTAAACTAAAAGATTGTTTCTTTGCACGTATTTTCAGATCCTGTAACTAAAATTATAAGGGCTTATACAAACAAGATGGGAAAAGAGTTGTTTTGTAGTCTGTAGGCCACACTGAATCCACTGATTAAACTACTTTATGTGATAAAGTTATTTTATGTCAAGATTACCTTCAGTGCAGCCGAAATTTAAGTATTTTCCTCACCTCCAAAATAATTGAATCAAATGGGAAAAGAATGCATGTGTATTTCTCCTTTAATTAAAAACACAATCAAACACAACTGCAGACTATCACCTATGAATTAAAATGCTAATTCTTTCAAAAGAAGAGTATATCTGATGTCCCCCTTTGAAATATAATACACAACAAAGAAAGGAGGAGAAAGATGCCATAGGAAGTCAAACACACATTTGCAAAGCTAATTGAGCAAATTCACCACCATCTGACATTTTGCTAAAAGAAAAGCAGCCTTGCAGCCTGATAAAAGAACAATGCAAACAAAGACAGAAAAATACACAGTCTAAATTGATCTGTTGAACCCCAAAGCACTAAGATAGCCTTGTACAAAGTGTGAAATTGAACTGTGAGCCACAGAGAAAATTTTTGTCCTAACACTTCCCAAGATCAGAGGGAATTGCAGGTGATCTTCCTCTATTCTTTTATTTTCTTTTGTAAGAAACTAACCTAGTTGAAGGACAAGAGTCTTAAATCCCCTAACCCTCATCAGGGTTCACAAATGAAACACACAAATGAGGATTAAGAAGATTTCCCACCAGGAATATTATAAAGGAGAGTTAGGAATAGCGAGTATTGGGAGAGTCCAAGAGTGAGCATGGAAGTAATTACCTTTCCAGCCCATATAATGCAGTGCAGTAATTTGCTAGATTTGTCTTATTTCTGAATCTAAAACTTTTGCCAAAATTTCACTTTTGAGGAAAACAGAGAAAATCAAATTCATATTTTGTGTTTCCTAATAAGAACTGAGCCCCTCTATCATCTCTCCACAGCCCACTTTCCACTCAACCCATTACTGAAGTGAAAAATGCTGTGATTTACATCCTGGTTCATACTGGAAGGGAGCATACAATGCATTAGGAACACCAGATCCACATGGAAAATAAAGAACTTCTTATAAGCTCTGCATGGGACACTAAACAGCTGCCAAGTTAGAGGGCCGATCACACTTCCCCTTTGAAAGCATCCCCTCAGACCTCATCAAATTCCAAAACACTACTGAATCCATAACTGATAGGAACCTGGCTTCAGGTGATACTGTTAACCTCCTAAGGTACTTATAACGCCTTTTCAATTTAACCCATATGTCCTGCAGCTTCTCTCCTGTACCATTAGAAAAATAATGGCTCTTTCCTTTAAAAATGTGGCCTTGGGCATGGACAGATGCCTGGTGTGCTTATAAAGTTACCTGTCTGCTTTGATATTGGCCTCTTCTTTAATTGCAGTGGTGTTGGGGGTAGAAAAGCCACAGCAGGATTTTTCCCTTTCACTGGCCTGATGAAGTACTATGGGGTCTGTCTTAATAAAGTCCTGTAGGAATATTTTCACCACTGTTCAGAGGAAATGGGGATATCTTGTTAAGTTAGTTTCACTCCACAGTGAGGATTTGTGGGGAGGAGCAAAACTAGAGATGTTTGCTCAGGGAGAATTGTTTCTGGATTCAGCTTCTCCTTACATACAGCCCAGGTGGCCTGTGTGCTTTCCCTCTTCATCAGTTCTTTCTGGGGAGGTTTTCCCACAGCCTCCTGGCAGGAGGAAAGCAATGAAAGGTACTGTCTCATGCGGATCTTATTTCCTGTGTCAGTGCAGTTATCTCCCCTTCTGAACAGGCCCATGTCAGAGTACATTAAATTCAGTGAGGTAGACTGACTTAGCTCAAGATGCAGTAGGGAGGCTGCACACAGAAAACAATATCAAAAGAGCACAAGGGGACCCTTAAAAGAAGTAAATTAACTCAACAACCAGCTGTGTGGATAGGAGTCGCGTTCACAGAGCCATCACAATTCTGCCACCAAGGCTTGATTAATATTAAAATAACAGTTATACATATGTAAGATTCTGGAACAAAGGATCCCTCCCATTTCTGAAATCTCCTCAATTTTCTTTCCTAACACCTACTCTGCCTTTTTCCTCCTAGAGTGTATTTGTTTCAGTCAGAAATGGGAGTTCTGTAGAGAACCCTGTTCTTTGTTGAATTGCTGGCTTCTTATGCAGCAAATCCCAGTAGCCAGGAAGCAGTGATTTCATGATTTATTAGCATTCAAACAAACTCTGTATAGATCCTCTCATTCCCAGTTTTGTCCTTGATATTCTATACCAACTCCAATCTTGAACATGTCTGGGTTTCAGCCTGAATACAGATCCATATGTGTCTCCTAGACCCTACAGGCTCTCTCTGAAGGTACTCTTTATTTTTACATGGTCAGCTCTGCACTTCACCCAGCAAAACTGATAACTTATTAAGCAAATATAGCATTAAAAGGGAAATGGTAGGATCTCAAGAATACATAAAAGAGAAAAAAAAAAAAATCCTTTCCTTACTTATCATGAAGTGAAAATGTTCACCAAAATCATTTTGGTTCAGGAAAAAAGGTATATTGAGCACTAACTGTGTGCCAGCTGAACACTATGTTGCATTCCTAAATTATAAATTAAAATTTCATTAACTATTTCCATTCAAATGAGAACTCTACACGTTGAAAATTTAATTGACTTTTCCAAGGTCACTCAACTAATAGAGCAGCAGTCAAGAAGAAACCAATCTCCTTATTCCCCATCCAATTTCCTTTCAACTCCACCACACTCCTTACATCTCAGTGTCTAATTTCCATGTCCAGGTTTTAGAAAGTCTGAGGATACAACACCGAGGCTTTGATTGTGACTGAATGTCTCAGCTGTACTGTCAGATTCTCTGGGGGAATTATAAATCTCCCCAAGTGCTTAACCAATTACCATTTTTTTCCCTCATTTTCAACAGGCATAGTCTTTGGAGAAAACATTTGCACAAAATTACTTGGATCATTTATATAGAATGACAACTTCTCTTCCAGTCAATTCAGTCTCCTTTCCTAATCATCGTCCTTTTAGGTGATGGATAATTCTTGTATTCCTTCTAACAAGATATCTCATTCAAGTATTTTATTTTTTCCTCCTAACCTTTATTATCACTTCAGTTTTGTTTTGTGTTTCTTTTTTGCCCTGAAATTTAAACAGAAGATTCCACAAAATATATTTTTAAAGGAGTTATAGAAAGAGCCATTTTCTGTAGCTCTTTAGATACCCCTGTCTAGATTTATATTTTATTCTCCCATGAAAAGAAAAGCTGTCTACTCAGTGATAGTTCATATACGTTCCTTTTTTAAAATGAGAGTTTTCTGAAGATTGCCACTGATCTATAGACTTCATTCCAAGATATTTGAGAAACAGATAATTAGAAAATTAAATAGATGATAGATGGACGGATAAAAATCTGTGGTGTTTAATGAATAGTCTGCTGCCGTTCATTCTTCTTTTTTTTTTTTTTTGCGGTATGTGGGCCTCTCACTGTTTTGGCCTCTCCCATTGCGGAGCACAGGCTCAGCGGCCACGGCTCATAGGCCCAGCCGCTCCGCGGCATGTGGGATCTTCCCGGACCGGGGCACGGACCCGTGTCCCCTGCATCGGCAGGCGGACTCTCAACCACTGCGCCACCAGGGAAGCCCCCATTAATTCTTTAATTTTAAAATATTAGCCATCTGTAAACATTTGACATGTTCATTTTCATTCCAAATGCAATTGTCGACACACACACAGACACATATATTCCAACAATTTATCTTACCTTCCAAAATAGCCAAGCTATATGAAATTCACTGTTCTCTAAGAAATAATCACTTAGAATTTTTTTTATTATTAATTCTTTCTACATTCACGTCTCTAGTAATTCCTATTTTTAGAAATATATTCTAACGAAATCCTCATGGATACATGATAAGATTTTCTAGAACAACATCTAACACAACACTGTGTTAGCAAACTGTTGAAAAATAAATGTCCAACACCAGAGGATCAAATAAATATATTATGGTATCTTTTATGTAATTTTCAATACAGATATTTAAAATTATGTGATAGAAGACTGAAAAGATGCTCTTGATTTATTTTTGAATGGAATAAAATGAGATTACCAAAGACCATGAACATCATGATGTCATTCTGGTAAAAGAACACATAGAAGGAAAAAAGCCTTAAAGGATATGCATTAATATGGTGTATTGTTTTTAAGAATCTATCAATGCTATTTTGGTCAGTCTTGCAATCCTGCAAATAGAGCTGGTCTGAGGAAGAGACGATTATAAGCTATATGCAACTTGAGTTTTAAGAGTTTATTCCTCAGTAGGCTCTCCGGCTTCTCTTTTTATTCTTTTCTTCCACATCTTAAAACTCCACAAATTTACGTTTTTTTTCTTTAGCTTAATGTCATTAATTTTGCCAAAACAACAAATACTTCAGGTTAAATAAAGTTATATTTTGCGTGTGTGTTTATATCTTAGTTAAACTGAGTTCACCAGAATATTTCCAGAGAAAGGATCAAGAAAGAAGAAGGCAGCAAGGGCATAAGTATACTGGGTACACGCCAGCTGAATCTCTTTATTCCGTTGAATATCAGTTTCCCTCTCAGTGAAGAGATTAGACCAAATCATTTCACAAAGCCCTTCCTGCACAGTCATTCCATGACTATGATGGGAGGTAATGCATGTCAAAGGGAGAAAAAGATATAAGAAAGAAAAAACAATAGCAGCCCAGAACAATCTCTTACTTAGAGCCCAATTTTATTGTAATGGTTTCCAAATGTTACTTGCCCATCCAAATCATCAGGAGTGCCTGCTAAAATTACTGGCTTTCCTTTCTGATTCCACCTATCTGACCTTGGATTTGAGTGTCTGCATTTTGAAAACCCTAAGTGGCCTTAATATAGCAGGAGTGTGAAATAACGTTTGGGAACTATTGGTCAAGGCAGAATGTTTTAAGCATATTTCTTTCTAGCTTAGAGTTAGACAGGTAAATAGGATAAGTAAAAAGCATCTGATCAACTTATTGTTTCTGCATTATTGTTTCTTACCCCTTTCATGCAAGAAAGGCAAACAGTGCAATCAAGCTAGAGATGTTATTTTGATTAGCAGTTTAGAATTCTCTTGCTACCATGTTTTGAAAATATTTACATTCATAGCCATTTCTCAATAAACAATTTCCACTAAGGGTCAGAGGGTTAAAAGGCTCTTTGTTAATTTGATAATGCACTGCATTACTTAATATTATATCTGTTGAAAATCTCAGGTTTTAATGTGACCATTACACATAAAAGTTATCAATGATTTCATCAGCTTAATAGGGCTATTGCTCCTGTGTTCAATTTATTATGTGGAACTACCTGGGTGTCAGTGGATATGGCTTTGAACATTTCAAACAGATTTATTTTTAGTTTCTGATTCAAAATTCAGTAGATGTTCTGGAAGGACTATGGTATGTAATGGAAAATATACATCAAAATTGTATAAGGGAACAAATAACCAGAAATAGAGCAAAAACAGGGGAATCTAGTCTGGTAATTAAAATCTAGGGTATTAAAAAGGCAAATGCCTTCTGACCTAACCTCTATTTCCATTTAGGGACACGATCATTAAAGTAAAATTCCTGATTTCATTTCTGCCACACACATACACACCTCAAACTTGAAAGAACTTTTCTGATTGGTAGCTTGAGAGCAGAGATTAGTCATGCAAGTCTCAGCCCATTCTCAGTTCTCTCTTTAGATATGACTGATGCAGAGAACACACATTCTGGTTTGCTCTCTCACCTGTAAGGAATCTTGGCAGGACAGGCTCTGATATGAGAAGCACTGGGGTTAGGCTGTCCACTGCAATCTATGAAGGGGTGGGTGGGTATATCTGATTTAGGGGAGAAATACTGAGCCCAAATGACCTTATATATAAGTCACACCCTCCAGTTTACTAGCCTTCCACTTTTATCTGTAATAAAGTTGATATGTTGATCCTTGCGTCTCTAAATCGTATGCCTACTTCTTAGTTGATCTAAAGAGGGAAAGGAGGGTGTTGTTTAGGGACCCTATAAAATCCCTCCTAGGGAATGCATGGAGGGATTTCAGGGCCCTCTCCAAATTATACAGATAGTAGTACAAATCTACTTCAGGATCCAGAACTGATTTTTCTAATTTCAACTTCCTGTATCTCCCCCTCTTACTCTATACATGATTACCTTGGGATTCAGTTAAAAGTCCTTGTCTGAAAACAAAACCACCCCCCAGAGAATCTCTTTATAGAAGGTGACTTAAAAGTTGCAGAGGTAGTTTAAATTAGTGGTGAAAAGGGTTTGATGGCTACTGTTTTTTTTTTTTTTTTTTACATTTTCTGGTAATGTACTGTGGCTCCCATGCCTACCTAGGGATGGGCATGCACCCCTGGCAAAGGTCCAATGATTTGTTCAGAGTTGGGTTTCCAGGCCTGCCCCACCAGGGCCATTTCCTCAGATCAGTGTTGTTGTTGAAGCTAGTGGAGAAGACACTTCCTTCTGCCTCTCAATTTTAAATTTAATGTCAACTTTAATTTCGGTTTTAATTTCCAGTTGACAATATGAATCTGGAGGCTTTTAGCAGTCATGTTCTCCATTTCTTTTGGCGAAAGTTTTGCTGAAACACAAGGTATGAGACCAAATGGAGTAAAAGGGCTGTGGCACCCTTGGCCTTTTGGCAAAACAGTTGCACAATCTAGTAAAAACTTTGATTTATTTAAGCCAATACGAGTTGAGCTTCTGTGTTTGCAACAGTTTTGAGTAAAGCAGGAGGCATACAGACTTAAGATAACTTTTTAAGACAGAAGTAAGATATGTTTATTGTCTTGAGAATTAAGACAATACAGGAACAGAAAATACTCCAGACTGAGGTCAAACTGTTGACGTATATTTTCTTTCAGTATATTTCCTACACTTTTTAGAAAACATGTTTGTGCATGCATGAATGCATGCACACAAATAAATGTCCAAAGCACTGTTACTATCAAATTGTTTTTTAACCCCTTTTCTTCACTAAACAATTTATCATGAAAAATTACCTAATGCATTGTAATTTTTATGCAGCAGAACTTACTATACAGCAAAGACTGACTCTTAATCCTTCTTTCCATCCTTTTTGCCTCTCTTCAATAAATTTTTGAACCTTACTAGGTTCCAGGAATTGTCCTGTGCACTAAGGATACTGCAGTGAACAAGAGAGGTAGGGTTCCTCTTTATATGAAAATTAATTTTTGGTGGGTGAAACTATATTAACAAAGCAAACAAAATAATCCCAGATAATATACATAGTACTAGGAAAACAACAAGATTGTGTGATAAAAGTAACAGGGGAGGGGAGGAGACAATATTAGGTAGGATTGTGAGGTAAAGGTCCTTGGAGAAGGTAAGACTTGAGCTTGAAAATGCTGACAAAAAAAGAGCCAGTCATTTAATTTGGGGTTGGGAGTTTTGGAGGCAGAACGAATAGCTAGTGCCTGGGCTCCACAGTGGGGATGAGCTTGCTGTGTCTGAGGAATAGAAGAAAGTGGTGGTGCCTCAAGTATACTAAGTGGAGGGAGCAGTAGAAGATCAGGTGAGAAAAATAGTCTGAGGCCAGGACATATAGGACTTTGGAGGCTGTGTAAAGGGATTTGTGTTTTATTCTAAATAAATAAAAAACATCACAATGTTTTAAAAAAGAGGGCTGATACAATCTGTCTCAGAAGTTTAATTCACTGGAGACACCCATGGCTTGCATGATGCTGGTGGCAGTTGAGATGGAGAAGAGTAGATACATTTGTGTACACTTCTGAGGTAGAATCAATGAGAATTGTATTTGGGCATTGAGAGATGAACATCCTGAGCCTCTGTCCTTCATCTAGAAATTGAATCAGAGGCATTAAATTATTCTTGAACTGCCTTCCATGGTCTTTGTCATGTTTCCACAAAGAGCACAAAAATTTAATCGCACTCTGATTCACAGAAAATTCTGAGGAGGTAGTTTTGTTTACCTCTTTCCTTTGACTACTGTTTAGTTTCTGGAAAATTTAAGGGTGGAAGGGGAAATGACTGGTGAAGCTGAACTCCTCTGCAGAGAGGCTGTCCTGTAGGAGGGTGGAAAGTTGGCTTATTGGGCTAAGCAGCTGGTTCAAACATTTCCAATCCCTGGGCGCAGAGACTCAGATCTCAGCAGGACTCACTCGACCATTCATCCTTCCAAGGTAGATAAATTGAGTGTTGCACAATTTAGAATGTGTGCATCTTTCAGATAATGCCTTAAAAAGCAAATTCTGTGTGAACATTAAAGACTACATAGCACTGTAGAAGATCAGGGGCCACCCCTGTGTCCTTGACCTAAATTTCCTCCTTTCTGTAATGTGGTAGAGTGAACGATTTCAGTTATCAATATTTTACTGTTGCAAAATCCAGACAGTTTCCCTGGCTCTTTGGAATCCTTCAGAATGAAATGAGTTTTATTAACAAAAAAACTGTTTTGACTTTACTACGAGGACCTCCAAAGTTGCCTCTAGCTTATCTGTACTTTTTAATGATGTCCCCATCACAGAGACTCCAGCCCTCTCAGACTGGAACAAACACATTTTGTAGGCGAAAGGTAGCTTGATCTTTCCTACAGGAGGTCCGTAGTCATGCTCTGATACCAGGGGAAGTTCCATCACTGAGGTCTCCCTGCCCTGAAGATAACCCAGCTGAAGGTACTGAGAGATGTGGAAGAGGACACTGGGATTGAATGAAGGGCAGGGAACCCAGACACAGTCACTAGACTGCTGTACCTTTTATTTTTTTCCTTTTGCAGATGATCAGACTCTGCAGTGAATCTGGTAGGTCTCAGTTGGGGATTCAACAATGAAGTCTTGGTCACTTACTTAGCCATAAGAGCTAATGATTTAAGACCTTTTATAAATAAATCTTTTAACAGTACACTATGCATTTTTATTGTTAAAATTATAGAAAATTTTCATTCATTCAATAGTAATAATATTATATATATAGTAATATATGGTTGTGTATATATATATTTATTCATTTATACCTCAGCTCCCCACCTCCACCTGACTATTCCTTACTACCTAGTGAGTCATTCCTCTCTAATAAATTAATCAAGTGGATACCTTTACCAGACAGAGTCCAAAGAAGTGGGGATTCATATTCTTAAGTTCTGAGTTTCAAAAGAGGAGGTTCAAGCGTAAAGCAAAAGGACTTGGAGAAATATTGATTTGGATAGAACAAGTCCTTTTGTCCTCTGGCATCTAGGGAAAATTGACAGAGCTGATGAAGGGAGAAGGTGAGATACAGTGAAAATAAGGAAGAAGTAAAACCAGGGTTTCATGCAACAGGATTTGAAAGAAGTGAGGCCAGTATCCACAAATATCTCATCATCTTTTTCAGTGAGCCATGGAAAGTCACACAGAACCTGAATCAGGCTTTAAGGCCAGTACATAATTCATTCATTCTATTAGATTTCATTGGGTGCCTGCTATGGAACCAAACATTGTATCAAGGGATTTACAAAAAAAAAAAAAAAAAAAAACAATAATAATATGGATATAGAACTAGCTCTGAAGAGATTCAAGTTTCAGTGGCGAGAGAAATATAATATAGCACAAAATCATCTGAGAGGCCTGAGAAGGTTATGACTGATTTGAGGACTGTGGTTTTCTGAGACAAAACTTTGTTTGGAAGGTCTCTCTTTAGACACCATAAAATCACCTGTACAAGAATTCTGTTTATTCCAAAAAAAGAACTTCTTTTGAACTGGATGTTCAAAAATAGCATAAAATCATCTCTCACCACTGCTCCCTTTCCCAGAAAAAGAAACAGAAACAAGTAAACGTTGTGTAATGATGGAACACAGATAAAAGGTGTATCACTAAGAAAGATTATGCTTTCTTAAAGCGCCACAGACAACATGTGATTTTTTTTTTTACTGTAATTCATGTGAAACTTCATGGGTCACATGTGAATGCAAACCACTACATTAAGCATTTTGCAGGTGTTCTGGGACCCAGATTTCTGGGATGTTCTGGGGCGAGGGGGTGCAATTTCCCCATACCAACAAGCAATTCTTGGACAGCCTGCTGGTACCTAAGAATTCAGCCCAATCCTGACACTATCCACCAAGACATAGTGTCCACAGGTTAAGATTTCAGTCCCACATGACCACGCGCATGCGCGTGCATACACACACACACACACACACACACACACACACACACACACGCTCCTACTTTAGAAGTCAGTTGCAAGCCCAGATTGTCACCTATGCTTCTGACTGACCTACAACAGATTGAAGGTTTCCACCACCTATACTCCTTGCTATTGGTATACTCCCAAAGGTATATAAACATTTAAACCACGACCTCTTTCCTGAATTTCTACACAGTCTATTTAGGGTGTCATGACTAAAACATATTGAACATCAAATAATAAAATACATAGGATTGTGGCTGTTAGAATTACAAACAAAAAACTTTGGAAAGTGGGACACAATGTGGACAGTGGGAGAAGGATAAAATGTGGAGAAGCAAATGGGCAGGAAGCTTAGTAGTTAAAGATCCAGGCTCATAAATCAAATCTACAAGTATCTGAACATTGACTCTTCCAATTACTCATAGTTGGGTCCTTTACTTAAATAGTCATTGTCTCAGTTTCCTTAGTGGTGAAATAAGAGTGATGAGACCTCCACAGGTTTTTGCAGTATTTGAAAATGAAATTTATAGCACATAAGGAGTACTTAATGTAAGTTAACTGTCATTACCTATTAAATAAACATTTTCCAAGGGACAGAAACTCAATGGGAGAATTTATATATATATATATATATATATATATGTAAACAGGTTATGCTCAGAAATTGGAGGAATAAAGAAAACTATAAGATTTCCTGATGATATACCTCAAAGACTGAACAAAGTCTCTCAGGTCTAAATTCCTCACATGTTATTACACATCAGCTAATTTTCAGATATCATGGTAAGAAATTTCATGCATGCAATTCCATTTAAACTGCACAACAAACTATGAGTCAGTAATATTATTACAATTTTATAGATAAGAAAACTAGCAATCAAAAAGTGAAGTGATACTTTTCAGGTCCCATATTTGTAGAAAGAACTAGAATCTGGGTCCCCTGAATCACAGCCTAGGACTTTTTGACACATATATGCCTCATTAAAAAAATAACAAACAGAAATACACCAGAAATACATCTACACATGGAGCAACTCCTACAGAACACTTACTGAATGCTGGCAGAAGACCTCAAACCTCCCAAAAGACAACAAATCATCCCAAATTGAGGAGGTAGACTTTGAGAGCAAGATTTATGATTTTTTCCCCTTTACCTCTTTTTGTGAGGGTGTATGTGTATGCTTCTGTGTAAGATTTTGTCTATATAGCTTTGCTTCCACCATTTGTCCTAAGGTTCTATCCGTCCCTTTTTTTTTCCTAAATAATTATTTTTTAATTTAATAACTTTATCTTATTTTATTTTACTGTATCTTCTTACTTTCTTTCTTTTTTCCTTCCTTCCCTCCTTCCTTCCTCCCTCCTTCCCTCCCTCCTTTCTTTCCTTCTTTCCTTCTTCCTTCCTTCCCTCCCTCCCTCCCTCCCTCCTTTCCTTTTCTTTCTTTCTTTCCTCTTTCTTTCTTTCTTTCCCCTTCCTTCCTTCCTTCCTTCCTTCCTTCCTTCCTCCCTCCCTCCCTCCCTCCCTCCCTCCCTCTCTCTCTCTCTCTCTCTCTCTCTCTCTCTCTCTCTCTCTCTTTCTTTCTTTCTTTCTTTCTTTCTTTCTTTCTTTCTTTCTTTCTTGACACTGGTCAACAAGAGACCTCCCAGCTCCACATAATATCAAACGGCAAAAAATCTCCAAGAGATCTCCATCTTAACACCAGCACCCAGCTTCACTCAACGACCAGCAAGCTTCAGTGCTGGACACCCTATGCCAAACAACTAGCAAAACAGGAACACAACCCCACCCATTAGCAGAGAGGCTGCCTAAAATCATAATAAGTCCACAGACACCTCAAAACACACCACCAGACGTGGACCTGCCTACTAGAGAGACAAGATCCAGCCTCATCCACCAGAACACAGGCACTAGTCCCCTCCACCAGGAAGCCTACACAACCCACTAAACCAACCTTAGCCACTGGGGACAGATATCAAAAACAACGGGAACTACGAACCTGCAGGCTGCAAAAAGGAGACCCCAAACACAGTAAGATAAGCAAAATGAGAAGACAGAGAAAAACACACAGCAGATGAAGGAGCAAGATAAAAACCCACCAGACCTAACAAATGAAGAGGAAATAGGCAGTCTACCTGAAAAAGAATTCAGAATAATGATAGTAAAGATTCAAAATCTTGGAAATAGAACGGACAAACTGCAAGAAACATTTAACAAGGACCTAGAAGAACTAAAGATGAAACAAACAATGATGAACAACACAATAAATGAAATGAAAAAGACTCTAGATGGGATCAATAGCAGAATAACTGAGGCAGAAGAATGGATAAGTGACCTGGAAGATAAAATAGTGGAAATAACTAATGCAGAGCAGAATAAATTAAAAAGAATGAAAAGAACTGAGGACAGTCTCAGAGACCTCTGGGACAACATTAAATCACCAACATTTGAATTATAGGGGTTCCAGAAGAAGAAAAGAAAAAGAAAGGGACTGAGAAAATAGTTGAAGAGATTATAGTTGAAAACTTCCCTAATATGGGAAAGGAAATAGTTAATCAAGTCCAGGAAGCACAGAGAGTCCCATACAGGATAAATCCAAGGAGAAAAATGCCAAGACACATATTAATCAAACTGTCAAAAATTAAATACAAAGAAAGCATATTAAAAGCAGCAAGGGAAAAACAACAAATAGCACACAAGGGAATCCCCAAAAGGTTAACAGCTGATCTCTCAGCAGAAACTCTGCAAGCCAGAAGGGAGTGGCAGGACATACTGAAAGTGATGAAGGAGAAAAACCTGAAACCAAGATTACTCTACCCAGCAAGGATCTCATTCAGATTTGATGGAGAAATTAAAACCTTTACAGACAAGCAAAAACTGAGAGACTTCAGCAACACCAAACCAGCTTTACAACAAATGCTAAAGGAACTTCTCTAGGCAAGAAACACAAGAGAAGGAAAAGACCTATAATAATGAACCCAAAACAATTTAGAAAATGGGAATAGGAACATACATATCGATAATTACCTTAAATGTAAATGGACTAAATGCTCCCACCAAAAGACACAGATTGGCTGAATGGATACAAAAACAAGACCCATATATATGCTGTCTACAAGAGACCCACTTCAGACCTAGAGACACATACAGGCTGAAAGTAAGGGGATGGAAAAAGATATTCCATGCAAATGGAAATCAAAAGAAAGCTGGAGTAGCAATTCTCATATCAGACAAAATAGACTTTAAAATAAAGACTATTAGAAGAGACAAAGAAGGACACTACATAATGATCAAGGGATCGATCCAAGAAGAAGATATAACAATTGTAAATATTTATGCACCCAACATAGGAGCACCTCAATACATAAGGCAAATACTAACAGCCATAAAAGGGGAAATCGACAGTAACACATTCATAGTAGGGGACTTTAACACCCCACTTTCACCAATGGACAGATCATCCAAAGTGAAAATAAATAAGGAAACACAAGCTTTAAATGATACATTAAACAAGATGGACTTAACTGATATTTATAGGACACTCCATCCAAAAACAACAGAATACACATTTTTCTCAAGTACTCATGAAACATTCTCCAGGATAGATCATATCTTGGGTCACAAATCAAGCCTTGGTAAATTTAAGAAAATTGAAATTTTATCAAGTATCTTTTCTGACCACAACGCCATGAGACTAGATATTAATTACAGGAAAAGATCTGTAAAAAATACAAACACATGAAGGCTAAACAATACATTACTTAATAACGAAGTGATCACTGAAGAGATCAAAGAGGAAATAAAAAAATAGACAAACCCATGCACATATGGACACCTTATCTTTGATAAAGGTGGCAAGAATGTACAGTGGAGAAAGGACAGCCTCTTCAATAAGTGGTGCTGGGAAAACTGGACAACTACATGTAAAAGTATGAGATTAGATCACTCCCTAACACCACACACAAAAATAAGCTCAAAATGGATTAAAGACCTAAATGTAAGGCCAGAAACTATCAAACTCTTAGAGGAAAACATAGGCAGGACACTCTATGACATAAATCACAGCAAGGTCCTTTTTGACCCACTTCCTAGAGAAATGGAAATAAAAACAAAAATAAATAAATGGGACCTAATGAAACTTCAAAGCTTTTGCACAGCAGAGGAAACCATAAACAAGACCAAAAGACAACCCTCAGAATGGAAGAAAATATTTGCAAATGAAGCAACTGACAAAGGATTAATCTCCAAAATTTATAAGCAGCTCAGGCAGCTTAATAACAAAAAAACAAACAACCCTATCCAAAAATGGGCAGAAGACCTAAATAGACGTTTCTCCAACGAAGATATACAGACTGCCAACAAACACATGAAAGAATGCTCAACATCATTAATCATTAGAGAAATGCAAATCAAAACTACAATGAGATATCATCTCACACCAGTCAGAATGGCCATCATCAAAAAATCTACAAACAATAAATGCTGGAGAGGGTGTGGAGAAAAGAGAACACTCTTGCACTGCTGGTGGGAATGTGAATTGGTTCAGCCACTCAGTATGGAGGTTGCTTAAAAAACTACAAATAGAACTACCATACCAGCAATACCACTACTGGGCATATACCCTGAGAAAACCAAAATTCAAAAAGAGTCATGTACCAAAATGTTCATTGCAGCTCTATTTACAATAGCCCGGAGATGGAAACAACCTAAGTGTCCATCATTGGATGAATGGATAAAGAAGATGTGGCACATATATACAATGGAATATTACTCAGCCATAAAAAGAAACGGAATTGAGCTATTTGTAATGAGGTGGATAGACCTAGAGACTGTCATACAGAGTGAAGTAAGTCAGAAAGAGAGAGACAAATACCATATGCTAACACATATATATGGAATTTAAGAAAAAAAAATGTCATGATGAACCTAGGGGTGAAACAGGAATAAAGACACAGACTAACTAGAGAATGGACTTGAGGATATGGGGAGGGGGAAGGGTGAGCTGTGACAAAGCGAGAGAGAGGCATGGACATATATACACTAACAAACGTAAGGTAGATAGCTAGTGGGAAGCAGCCGCATAGCACAGGGATATCAGCTCAGTGCTTTGTGACTGCCTGGAGGGGTGGCATAGGGAGGGTGGGAGGGAGGGAGATGCAAGAGGGAAGAGATATGGGAACATATGTATATGTATAACTGATTCACTTTGTTATAAAGCAGAAACTAAAACACCATTGTAAAGCAATTATACCCCAATAAAGATGTTAAAAACAAACAATAATAAACCTATTGCATAATAAAAAAAATAACAAACAAGCAACACAATATATGTATTTTTTTTTTTTAACCATACAAAATAGGTAAAGGTCTCTATATAAGAGAGGGAGTGAATCATCCTAAGATAGAAAACAGAGTGCATGCCCTCCAACAAAAAGAGGCTGAGTTGCAGAAGAGAGAGTTAATGCAAAAATTAAAAAAGAAAATAAAAAAGAAAACAAGGTCCTTCAGGTAAGAGGTTAATATATATGAACAGGATTGAAAGGACTTAGGCAAATGCATCATATTTTGCCATCAGGTGAACACTAGAATGTTCAGAAATATAATCTTCAAATATAAAGGATAATGATTTTTATGGATAGGCTCAAATTTGCTTAGATAGGTCTGTTATAATCAGTTGTTTATTGGTATTAAGGAACAAGTCCACTCAAGTTGCTTCAGGAGAAATGCTTATAGTAAGAATAGACATTACTTAAAACTTGTCAGGACCTTGGAGAGCAGCCTTTTTCTGTCATGGCCTCTCTGCTTTTCCTTGCACATATCCTCTATCTGCCAACTGATTTAGCTAACCATTGATTACCTTACCTCCTATGCCATCACTGATCTTTCATATGGAGAGCTGATTTGCCAGACCAGACACACTCAAATTCGAGGCATTCTTATTGATTATGCTCCATTTCTACCTGGTAAATGCTTTGTTGCAGCTAACCGTTTTATTTGTTTGTTATCAAGGAGATTTGGGGCTAGCCTTTGCCAGTAATCATCTTTTTTTTTTTTTTTTTTTTTTTTTTTTTTTTTTGCGGTACGCGGCCCTCCCACTGCTGTGGCCTCTCCCGTTGCGGAGCACAGGCTGTGGACGCGCAGGCTCAGCGGCCATGGCTCACAGTCTCAGCTGCTCTGCGGCATGTGGGATCTTCCCGGACCGGGGCACGAACCCGTGTTCCCTGCATCGGCAGGCGGACTCTCAACCACTGCACCACCAGGGAAGCCCCATCCTTTTTTTTAAACAATGTTTGAATGTGTCGGGGAGTCACAGTGTAAAACAGAGTCATTTAGACAGTAACGATTGTGTTTCAGGAAGATTCCCTTAGAAGACAGTGTATATGGGGCAGGTTATCATATCTTTAAATCCTGTGTCAGATAGAAAAGGGGGATATAACATCTAGAGGAGGGCACTATGTCATATAGATGAAGACTATTACATATAATACAGTGATTTTAACAATGTGTATTATTAAAAATAGTCACAGATGTAAGGTTTATTGAAGAAGTTAGATGAACATTAACTGTTGGCATTTATTCCCTAGATGCCATAAAGTCTCAATTAAATAAAACCCAAATAATTTTCCTTTTTAAAAGTAGTTTCAAAGATATACATAGAGGGACTTCACTGGTGGCACAGTAGTTAGAAATCCACCTACCAATGCAGAGGACATGGGTTTGATCCCTGGTCCAGGAATATCCCACATGCCGTGGAGCAACTAAGCCCGTGTGCCACAACTACTGAGCCCACATGCCACAACTATTGAAGCCTGTGCGCCTAGAGCCAGTGCTCCCCAACAAGAGAAGCCACCGCAATGAGAAGCCCATGCACCAAAACAAAGAGTAACCCCTGCTCGCTGCAACTCGAGAGAGCCCATGCACAGCAACAAAGACCCAACACAGCCAAAAAAAAAAAAAAAAAAGATATGCATAGAAAGACATACAAATTATATGAGAGTGAACTACATACTGGTTTATAGTTACTATCTTGTGATGGGGAGGGCGATCTGAAAACACTGATATTAGGAAAGTCAGAATTATCTCTAAATAATGATACCAGGAATTCTAGGAGAGTTACATAACATTTTCTTCATTCCTTTTTACTTTTCTTAGTATCAAGTTCAGATAAAATAAATAAAATACTTTTTGCATCAATAATTTGACTCTACTATATTGTACTATTTGTTTTTCCTTCTGAGGCAGTCTGTGCAACTGGAAACATTCCCAGCTGAAGTGTAGTTGATAGGAGATCTTGCCCTCACTAACATATTTTATACAGACCATTTGTCTGCATGACCATTTCCCATAGCTTATCACAGCTAACCTACATTCTTTTTTTTTTTTTTTTTTTTTTTTTTTTTTTTTTTTTTTTTTTTGCGGTACACGGGCCTCTCACTGTTGTGGCCTCTCCTGTTGCAGAGCACAGGCTCTGGACGCACAGGCTCAGCGGACATGGCTCACAGGCCAAGCCGCTCCGCGGCATGTGGGATCCTCCCGGACCGGGGCACGAACCCATGTCCCCTGCATCGGCAGGCGGACCCTCAACCACTGCGCCACCAGGGAAGCCCTAACCTACATTCTTACTCCTTTTGTTGGTAGTATTTTTAAAGGCATAGTTCCTGACCTATTTTTCCCTGCTGCCTTGCTTGTGCCTGCATGCCAGACCCTTTTAGTTTGAACGAGACACTAACTATTCACTGGTTGCAAGCTCAAGGTCATTTCATGGACTGTTTTGGACTTATAGATGCCCGTCCTCAATCAAAGACTATTAAATTCAAATAAAAGAAACAGTTAAGATACTTTTATCAATTTTGGCTTGTCCAAGTTATATTTTAGTTGATATGCAACTGTAAGTAAGCCACCTAAAATTTAAACCAATTTCAAGTGAAATTATTTAATTTCAATCTGTAAAAAGTAAAGAATCTTCCTACTTAAGAAGTTCTTCAGTCAGTAACTGCAGTTCGTTTGCTAGGAGACTTTGAAATATACCAGAAAACAGGCTGGCTGGCAGGCTGGTTTGTGCTGCAAGATATTCTGACAACCTGTCAAAGTTCCACTTTTCTCACATTCTACCAACTTCTCTTTTCTAAAGAAAGCATGAAATGTCAAAATGACAGGTGCCGAAGCGCAGCAGCATCCAGCTTCTGGGCCTATTATCTTAGGAAGGAAAGAGCTGAAAAGTTGTGCAAGTGACACATGCTGAAGAGTGATATAATTTGCCAGGTAAAGGAGTGGCTTGATGGTGTTTGTATTAACCCTTTGGAGCTGACTAATTTGTATTACATCTTCTGGGAAGAATTTCTAGGGGTAGCCAGAGAAAAAAATATAGCTCTTGAGCAATAATTTCAATAAGTGATTGGGCACCATTTTCTTTCTCTATTTAATTAATTGAATGCAATCAACACTGCATAGTTAAAAGGAGCTGGTGTACTTTCGTTATATTTTTAATGGATGGATGGAGCAATATTGCCAGAAGAAAGATTAAAAAATAGAAAACTATTGCAATTATATCTGTATGAAATCTATTTGCTAGTGTGTGTGTGTGTCTGTGTGTGTGTGTGTGTGTGTGTGTACATACTTATGGGAAGAGTTAAGTATGACTTGATTAATTTGTATCAATTAGGGAAAAGTCAGTCTAAATTAATGGGCAAGACTGAGTTATGAAATACACTTTAAAAATTACATTTTACTACTTTCAAGTTTAGATCCTGTCTTATGAATAGATATAACTAACTTGCAACTCTCAGATGCATTTCTTTATAATGTGCAAAAGAAGTCCGATAAGAGAGCATTTTCTCCTAAGTGATGAAGAGTTCTTAATTATTTAAGTGTTGCCATTTTGTGTAGTCAACAGTTGTGTTTGAGGACAACTGAAATACATAAGTAGTAATGTTGTAGTCGTACTGTTTTGCCAGGAGAGGAATGCCTAAGGAATCTAATAAAAAGTGAGAAACTGTTGAGAGGAGGAAAAAAGATTGCAACTCCCAGAGGAAAAGTGGGAAAAGTTTACAAAGTTAAGGATAAGACTAGGAAAAGATTCTTTAAGAGAGAGATAAAGACAGAGGTAGAGAGATAGAAAGAGAGAGAGGGAGGGAAGGAGAGGGAGGGAGGGGGAGAAAGAGAGTTATTTTAGGTTCTGGGAGAAAACAAGATTTAATGGTAGGAGTCTGGAAACGTAATTTTATCTGTACTCTGAGAAGTAAAATCATGTAGCAGTTGGGAGCTTAGATGCTGCAGTTGTATTGCTTAATAACTCTGTAAGTTTGTACCTGCTACTCAGTTCAAGTGGTCCACAATTTATCTACCTGCAAAACACAGAAGGTATTTGCCTCATGATATACTTGGGAAGAATTAAATGTGATCCTGTGTGTAAAGTAGCAGTTATTCTATGATTGTACCTTTGGAAAATAAGTTTTAAAAGACTCTCCTTCCTATGTCTTCAGAAGTTAAAGAAGAATATTGCATTACCTTAGAATGAAACCTCAGACAAAAAGCATTCTTCGATTAAGAGGGCTTAGGACTCTATTAATACAAGAGAAGGGGGCTTTAATTAACCAATCTGCTACTGTATATCTTGATAGTCTTTAAACTACAGTAGTTATATGTACTTACAACAGTTAAAGAGGTAGTTAATTATACGTGATATTGCTGAAGAAGAGTTACAATAGCAACAGCTAGTAATTAGTAAGCATTTTTATCAATTGTCAGGTCGTGAATTAAGAGCTAAAAGCTATATGCAATATGTAACTAACCCCCCACTTATAACCTATATGAAAATATTTTGCCAGCGCGTGTCTAGCTTATCGTCTAGCAATGAAAGTCATGCAAATTAGACTGAAAGGTGAAAGGCAGGCAGAAGCAATATTGTTGCTACTCCAGCAACAATGAGCAGGTGGGTAGATTCAAATGTGCAAATTTACAGGAACCCTTTAGCAAATCATCTGATTCTAGGCTGTAAGCTATAGTGATTATTCCTTTTCTAAAAGTTTCTAAAATTTCTTGCCATTCTGAATAAAAATAAAAATTCACAGCAAATGTGAGATATTGGTAGTTTTCCTGAACTTTGATCCTCCACTCTTGCCAACTGCCCTATAAGTACCCAGTTTCCTGTACTATATCCCATCTATTCCTCTAGGAATACCTAGAGGGGTGTATGATTTTGTTCTGATCAATCTCAAATACAATATTTGTTACCAGAATTAATTCCAGAAAAGAAACCTTCAATGGTGGTGAGGTAGGATAGTTAATCTTTAATGGTTAGGGTTCAAGGAAGTGCCCACAATACTGTAGAGCAGAAAATAGCATAGTGATGTTCCAAATCACTCAGTGTTAAATAGCTATTTAAATTATTACCTGTAGAAGCCTTAAATGAAACAGATCAAGTAGCTTCTGCAACAGTATAATGTAGGTTGCAAGGCACTCAAGGGTCATAAAGTAGCATGGCTAATTCTGATTGCACTGGAGAGCATTCAAGAAGAAAATGTCAAGACCAGTACTTTCAATTTGCAGCTCACGATATGGTCAGAAAACCATATAGAACTTCTACAACTGCCCTAAAGAAATATTGCCTTTTACAGGTTTTAGGGTTGATCTATCTGAAAAAGAGAAGTCAACTTTTGATTCTGCAGGTTGGAAAAGCAAATGAATTCATAGACCTACCAGGTCACATATGAAAGCTCGGCCACAGTTTGGAAAAGGGTAGTAGTACCTTGAGGAATGGAATGGGCATATTGGGTAGATGTAGATGAACATGAGTACCTTGACACTCTAAATCTCACTGACATCCTTTACAGGACTCCTGCGTCTGAAGAGACAACATACTTTGCTTGAATACCTTTAATGAGCTAATTCAAGGCAATGCTCTTTCACGGGGATGCTAATGCTTTCAGTACCCAATGCGCCAGTATGCAACATTGCTTCCAGACCCTTGACTAGAATCAGATTCCAGAATAATTTAAGGAAAGGATTTCAAAGACCTACACAGAAAGAGCTGGTATACATATACATAAGATGGGTTTCAGCAATTTATAAACATGAGGTTATATCTCTATATTGAGATATATATATATATATATATATATATATATATATATATATATATATATATTCCAAGAGTGCTAGGATAGGGAAGAAGGAAGATTACCTTGGATTTATCTGAATCCATGAATAACTGTACATATACCAGAGATTCTGAATTTGAGGTGTTAACATAAACAGCTGGCCATGGTTCTCACAGTTTCCCTAGTTGGTAGACTAACACAGACTCATTGTTGACTTACATTGCAGTGTAGAGAAAAGAATCCAAAGGCTTAGGAGAATAGGAATGTTGGATTAATCTGTACATTCTTTTCACCCACTGCTCATTGTGTTCCCTGGAAGGACCCCAAGAAATTTCTTTTCATCAAAACATTAGTAATTATATTAAAGATGTTAAGAATGAGGCTGTAGAATCTCTATAATCGTCTTCTTCTGTTTGGGATAACAATCAGGCTATCATTTACTAGCTATGTCCCCTGGGCCAAATAATTAAAAATCTCTGAGACTCAGTTTCCTTAACTGTAAAATGAGAATAATAATGACCACTTTGTACAGTCATTGATAAATCTGGCACAAAATAATTGTTAATGTTTTATTGAGTGCTCTCTATATAATACACTGCCAAAACTTCACATGCATTACAGTATTTAAGCCTCTGATCAAATGAGGTATGCACTTCGTCTAGCTCCCATCTACAGGTAAGATAGTTGATGCTTTGCTAGGTCATGGTAAACCTGGGATTTGAACTTAGGTAGCCTGACTCTAGGACTTGCATTTTTAACCACTATTCTCTACTATATACAGTAAAGAGCCCCGAATCATAACTTCTATGGACCTCCGTTTCCTGATCCTAAAAGGATGATGTATAATTGCATGTATCCTGAGATCCCTTTCAGTTCTATTAAGCAAGTTTTAGTAAAATCAACCTTTGAATGCTGTCAGCTCATGATGCATGGGTGTATGTTCATAGCTTCCATTATAAGAATCATTGGTAGTGGCAATAGCAAAGCCCCTCACTAATATTAAGTTAATGCAAGTAATTTCATCCCAGGGATCCTAGAGACTTGTCAGAAGCCCAGTATATGTCATTTTTGCTTTTACTTGATTAAAAACAGATTCTTCCTAGAGGGTACCCTTCTACCTAGTCAAAGCTATGTTGCCACAGATTATTTTTTTGTTTCTATTAAGATTTGATACATTCATTGAAATTAGGTATATATATAGAAGGAATACTGGTGACTTAAAATATCAGAAGTGTGATATTTCCTTAATTTTTATGTAATGATTTCCACTACAACCCAATAAGAGAACTTTACTTAGATGTATTGGGAAATCGTAGCACCTTCTGAAAACTCAGTAACAGGAGTTTGCTTGAAAGTTTTTGCTTGCTTCATTTAAAACTCAGTAAAATAACACAATAAAATGCAGGTTTAAGGAACATAACTTCTTTTATCATTTAGACATCTGAGAACTTAAATTAGGTCTAACATTTTAACTAAATGCATTATAAAATTCAACATTTTTAGCATTAATTATCATCCATCAAAGATGTATAAAACACCATTTTTACTAATTATTGTAAAACATAGATAATAAAAGTAAAAGAACCTGTCCTAGTTCCAAAATTTACAAAAACAAAAGATTACAACAAGACCCTCTCAGATTCTGAATCAGACCAAATCAAGCTGAGAAAAGAATAATTCATCCAGAAAGTCCCTTGTTTGATGGACACAGTGCCAATTAACTAATTTGACATAGTGCAATTAACAAGTTTGACTTATTTATTTATTTATTTTTAATGAATTGACTGCCTTGGCTTCTTGTTTCAGTGTCATGTAGATATTGCAGCAGATAACAGTAACAATGTTGAAATGAGAGGTTAAGTGATTTAATTTTGAAGACATTACTGTTGCAGAGGCCACATTTAATAAATCAATGTGTTTAAGATGCTTGGAGATCTATGGATTAAAGATTACTTTACTGGTGGACTGCTTAGTAATCATTATACATTGTAAACACTAAAAGCTTGTCTTTCTTAGTTGTCAATAGTACTATGCATCTCCAGTTAGCCCCAAACGTCCCCTCCACACACTAGCTGGCTTTCTTTAACAGATATCATCCACTTCTCTATAGTTACAGATCAAACTCCACACCTCCCTGCCTTAGCTGTAATTAAGGGTGCTTGACAAGCTTAGTTTAGAATATCAATACAATAATTATAGTAAGCAGTACACAAGTCATTCATTATTTGAGCCTAAGACAATATTGTGTTTTGGATTATTTTTCCCCAAGCAAGCTGAGTCACTTGTGTGGATGAAGAAAAAAAAAAAAAAAAAAAAATCAAATCTGTTCCCATGCAGAGAAAAGCAATGTCAGAGCAGACCTCCTGGCCCTATAGGCAATTGTTCAGCACCACTCATTAACTGTAATTTGCAGGCTATTACATAGTGGTAACCTCAGTGCATGATATAAAATTTGTGTGGGAATAGCAGGAGGGTGTCCTGTTTAGCACAGAAGTGATTATGTTTTAAAAGTAATAATAATAAAAACTTTATCCCTCCCCAAAGACAAATATCCAGATATTTTTAATCTAGCTTGTCAATCAATAAATTTTGTCATTTTTCATAATGAATTCTAGTGAAGAAAAATGTGAACACTTAATTTGAGTGAAATATCAGGAATAACTATAATAGTCACAGAATCATCAAATAATGGAATATATGATATGGATAGGAGCTTAGAAAATGTCTAGTTCAAATTTGATGACAAATACTAAAGCTGAGGGACTTGAGCAAGGCTACAACCTCATCAGGAGCAAAATTGAGTCTAGATTCGATTTCTGCCTTAAGTGTTCTTTTCAGTGTCTTTTTCCGGCATGCTCTGGAATTACTTTAAAATGTAGGGAATTTCATAACCAGAAATGCTTTTTGTTTTCTGCCCAGATCGCGGCTGTGCAGTGTCATACTTTGGGATAAATCCTAGGTAATCCTATTCAAGCATTCTTCTTCCACATTCCAACCCATTCAAGCAATCATATCCTCCCATCCTCAGATTCAATTCACCTCAGTTAATCATGGCTTTCCCACCCCTACTATCTGATAGAAGCTCCATCATGCCAGGGCCTCCATGTTCTGTGGTGCCCATTATTAATCTAACGACTAGCCAGGTAAAGAGAAAGTGTTCAATAAACATGGGTTGATTGAATTAAATACCCCAATATCATGACTCCTATTTAGCACTTTCCCTTCACATGCTGTTGTCCTTTGACATATACATGAGATTATATTAAGATAACCTTATACCCACCCATTCCCACCCCCACCTATACAAGATGTTAGCTAACAAGTTTTCCTTTCCTTTGAATCAATAGGGAGCGTTCTTGTTCCTCAGAAAGAGTACCAGTAAGAACATTAGCAACTTCGACGGAAAGAAGCCATTTAATCCTATGATTTTTTAATGCAATCTTTAACGCCTTTTTTTGTTTGTTTTGTTTTGTTTTTTGTTTTTTTGGCAGTACGTGGGCCTCTCACTGTTGTAGCCTCTCCCGTTGCGGAGCACAGGCTCCGGACGCACAGGCTCAGCGGCCATGGCTCACGGGCCCAGCCGCTCCGCGGCATGTGGGATCTTCCCAGACCGGGGCACGAACCCATGTCTCCTGCATCGGCAGGCGGACTCTCAACCACTGCGCCACCAGGGAAGCCCTTAAGGCCTTTTTTGAAAATACATCTGGAGGACATTTCTGTCCTAGAGAAGCTTTCAATATGATATGAAGTTTTCACTCACAAAATGAGATGATAATATCACCAGATGTGTCTACAGTGTTTTTATACAACTCAAAACATCTCTTACAATTTAGTGGATCAGGTCTGATATACAGCCTCCTGTCCCCACTGTTTTATTTGATTCAATTACAAGGAAACACTTTTTCTAGCACTTTTTTTTATTTGCTTCAATTACAAGGAAGCACTTTTACTAATAATCATTCTGCCCAGATATCACAAGGCCAAGTGTCCTCCTGAAAGCAAATTTGGAAAAGAATGAGACCCCAGTTTTGCCATCTATCTGACACAATAATCACAGAGCCTTATGTTTGCAAAGTACTCTATACAATTTTCCCATATGCTACCACCTCTGAGGTCATAACAACATTGTGTGGCAGGCAGAGCAGCTCCGATTGTCCCCATCTGGCTGGAGCTGTGTGGCCTCACATAAGGCAGATGATTAGACAGACCAAGAGCACACAACTAAAAGAAAGCAGAGTGGGAAACCATACCACATTTTCTAATTACATCTGTTGTCTTGCCTCTGCCTTCTCTGCATTTCCTCAAAGATATGTGGGTCTATATGCCAGAGAATACAGGAGATCATTGGATCACTGGATCATAATTTTCATAAAATTATGTTTCCTTTCCTTTTGAAAGGAAACATAATTTTATGAAAATAAACGTAGGGGGCTTCCCTGGTGGCGCAGTGGCTGAGAGTCCGCCTGCCGATGCAGGGGACATGGGTTCGTGCTCCGGTCCGGGAAGATCCCACATGCCGCAGAGTGGCTGGGCCCATGAGCCATGGCCGCTGAGCCTGCGCGTCCAGAGCCTGTGCTCCGCAACAGGAGAGGCCACAATAGTGAGAGGCCCGCGTACCGCAAAAAACAAAAACAAAAAAACAAAAACAAACAAAAAATGAAAATAAACGTAGGTATGTCAGAAAGGAAGGCAAAACTTACAAACATAAATATATATAAAGTACAATAGTTAAAATTTCTCTCTTTACTTTCTGTACATGAACCCCTGGTTACAAGCTCATTTTCTATCATGAGGCATATGCTTAAGTATGAACACGTAAACAGCTCAGGGCATTGGACTTCCTCACAAGTATGTCAGGAAGTCCTGACCAGCCTCCGTCTGTCTTCCTGTCTGTGTTCTCCATCGATTCATTCAGAAGTATGCAGATTTGGAAAACAAGAGGCTGATGATAATGACAGGAGACGTGGAGACTGCCTCTGATCACAAAATGAATTATATGGGAACTAAATCACATGGATGTTAATATATAATCTTTCAAGAAAAAAGGCCAAGTGACTTAGCAATAATAGGTTAAACAGTGGTAAACAGTCTTCTCTATTGTAGAACTTCTCAGAGACTAAAGCAGCTACATGTATAATGGATCCCCTGTAAAGCATAATGTGTAGTAGTATTTTATTGTATTTTGTTTAAAAACAGTATTCTGACCCTTGTTATAATGGTAAGGAAGACTTTATGCAAGACTTTTACAGTGGGGTCTTTGCAATAGAGGAGAGAGATTGGGCTCAACTCCTAATACAGGAAAAATAGCCAAACTGGAGATTTATAGCCAGTGAGCAGAGAGAGGGGGTACATAGATGGAAAAGTACTAAGAGGCAACACCAAGGGTGAAGATTATAGCTAAACTGACTTAAAAGGCAATCAGGTATTAAGGGTGGGAAATTATCGCTAAAGTGACTTAGCAGGATTTTTGCTTCAACTGGGCTAGGTAGGGTGAAGGGGTTGGAGGGCAAAGGAGGGAACAAGGTCAAGGTCTAGTGGACAAGAGAGCCCAGAAAAGCGTGGCTAAAGATCATTCAAGGAGAGCGTCTACGTCAATCTACTTGATGCAGAGCCCTTTTGGTGGGTCATATCAATGAACTAGTTGCCACAGAACACATTTTGGAAGCCTCTGTCCTATCCTACTCTATTCTTTGGGTTATGGTCCATTTATGATACTACCAAACACACCCCACAAATTGCTCAGCATTAATTAGACATGACATGCCAACCAAAGAATAGGGAATCCCATCTTATAGACACAGCTATGCTTGGGTCAAAATATGGAATTATACAAGTAGAGAAAATAAAGAATGGATTTAGCCCTCCTTTTGTTCAGTCTGAGTTTCCTTCTAAAACAATATTTTTACTCATTCACTGAATAACTTTGGGTAAGCCACTTAACCTCTGGGTCTTCAGTTCCTCACTGGTGTAATAAAAAGGGTTTAACTGAATGATCTCTGATGCCCTTTCCATCATTAAAAAAAAAAAGAAAAATACCTATTAGGTTTTCTGTGCTTCTACGTATCCAATTAATGTTTTACAAAGAATGGATTAAAATGACCAGGGTTCACTGTCGTGGGCTGAGAAGAGGAACAGAGGATTTTAGACAGGAGAGGAAGGAAGATAGGTATCAATTTCTAATATCTTCTGACAAAAACATGTATTCATTCTAGTTTTAGAGAAATCCCCCCTCCCCCCCCCCAAAAAAAGTGGTATTTTAAAAATGGAAGGATTTTGTTTCAGGATATAAAACTGAGGTACATGCATAAAATATAAATCCCAAGTGAGCTGCAAATAGAGAATATTCACCTTTCTCAGTGAGGAGCAACCTCTGCATCAGAGCTGAAATCCAGTGGCATGAATTCCACAATAGAAAAGGATATTGACAGGCAAAGACCTATATAAATAAAGGTATAGACACTTAACAGACTACATTTGCTGGGCAAGCTTATTCGGAGGGATGGTGAATAAATTCCTTTCAAGAAGGCAAAACTTTTGCCTTTAAATTTACACAATCAAAATCTCACATTTAGATTTGGAAATCCCCTTCTTTGTCCTATTTTTACAATTAAAGTGAGAAAAATCATTCAAATATTTATTTCACAACTATGTATAGATATAGATATGGATAGAGATGGATTTTAGCTCAGAAGGAAGACTTGAAGAGCAGACATTTAAATTCACACCTTCCCCTGTTTTTATAAAAAAAAGTTACAATTTGATTATAATTTTAGAGTGAAATCCAGAGTTACACTTGGAAGAGACCCTCAAAGTCATCTGTTCTAATCCCTTCATTTTACAGATAGAGCACAGAGCCTCAGAAAGATGAAGGCTGCAGCTGGTGAGTGGCTGAGTTAGGTCCAGAACCCAGGCTTCCTGACTCTGCGTGCAGAGGGTTTTTTTGTTTGTTTGTTTTTTTCACTACCACTAACCAAATAGGAATTAGGCCAGCGATGCAGGAGGCCTAACACAGGGCTCGCTTGTGGAATCAACGTGCATTTGTCCCATGGAATTTGTTATCTCCAATTGTGTTCCTGTTATGGGATTTGTTGTTCTGTTTTCTGACTCTGCACTTGATTTGCGATTCTGGGCCACAGCAATATGCTTCCCCAGAGTACTAAGCAGTGGTCAGTGAATTTAATCTGTCACACACTGTGATCTGTGAGCTAAATTGTTACAGCTCCACCTAGTGGACAAATTCACACAGAGGGGAACTGCAAAGGCAAGGTGGCCCGCAGAGGACGAACCTGCAGGCAAGAGGTCGGAGAGCTTTCATCACCGAGAGGTGAAAGCTGCAAAAAGCTGTGCTGACAACTGGCAGTAAACTAAAGACTGTTATGGAGAAATCAAAGCATAATTATTAGAGAGGGGAAAAAACCCATCAGCTTTCTCATTACTTCAAGGACCTCTAGAGATTTTTATAGCTTCTGGAGAATGCTGTTAGGTATGAAGAGAGACAAGTCAGAGGATGGAATTAATCGAACTCAGAAGTGAAAACTAATTCTTAGAATTTTCCGAAAAGTGCACACAAACAAATGACTCAGTCTTTGGAATCCGACTGGCCCTCCAACATCCCTTAGAGCCTAAATAGAAAGGTAAGTCCTGGGTCATAATTAGCCTACCTGCCCTCCCAGGTTTGTAACAGGAGTACTATGCTCAGTGCTTCAGAGGAGCCCTCGCTAGTTTGTATGTACCACCTGCCATTTGCTGTCTTTCTAAAGAGGCATGACTGGAAACCAAAGGATATAAGTAATATGCTATGATATCCTAAAGGCAGATCAACGCTGTCTCTGAGGAGTAAGATCTCCAGAACACAAGTGCTACGTGTACACGTACATGGGAGGAACAGACAAAAAATTTACAATATTTCAAGATAACTGTCAGCATCAGTCCCTTCCCCTTCTCCCCTCTACCCTTTTTGTACATCTTGGGTTTTCATTACCCAGGAGCCAAGTAGTTTCTACCGCATTAATTTCCTCTCTGCACGAACATCTCTGGAACATTTTGCTCCACATTAAGTACAACTGCTTTCTGAGAAGAACTGACGAAACAACTGCTGCTGATTTTTGTTTATTCAAATCAAGTTTTTTTTTTTTCTTTTTATCAACATCTACATAGCATACTCAGAATGCTTTTGCATCGATAGCAATTTTAAGAATGTCCTTAGCATTAACAATTTCTATATTTGAGACACAGCCTTCTGAAGAAAGTGTATAACGCTCTAAGGCTGAGTTTGCACAAACATTGCAGAATCACAGGTAAATGACACCTGGCATGTAGCATACATTCAATAAATACTCCTTGAATTGAATTGGACAGGCAGTTTGTAGTCTAATAGGTTTGATTTGACATGGTTCCTGAGGCAGCTGGTTGAGCAACTGAAGTGAGCTACCCAGAGGGCCAGCACCTGTAGCTTCATACTAAAAATTCTGGGGTTTGTGACTGAGAGCTGAGGTCAAGCCAGTCTGCCCCTTACTTACCGTGTGATTGTAAGTACATTACTTAAACTCTCTGTGACTCAATTTATCTGATTAAAAATTACAAAGAGTAGAAATACTATTTAATTCAGAAATTTCAGGTGATGGTGAAAAAGATATGTAAAGTCCTCAGCACAGTGTTAGGTGCAGTCTAGCAAGCGCTTGATAAATCCTGGCAATTTGTCTGTGCCGTACTGAGAAATTGAATTTTTTGACCAAGAATGGTTTCCATTAAAAGGCTTCACTTAGAAAGGATTGAAAAAATAATGAGAACAGAGGTAATTGACCAAGAACTATGTATTATTCAACTAATTATAAAGTACTCTGAAGAACTTTTTTAAGCAAACCTTTGTAATTGACGTGAGTTTGAGAAAACTATTAGGCAAATATGAAAAAAAAAACAACCCTTTGCATTAGAAACTAAAAGAAGCTGAAGGGGCGGGGCGTAGACAATACTTTATCCTTGGGAAGTTGATGGTGTTGGTGAAGGAAGAAGGTCAATCACACAGCAAACTAGCAAAATGCTCACATCACAGAGAAAATTAAGACATCTATTAACAGTTGATATTGGCAAAAAGAAATCCACAAATATGTCCTGGACACTAAGCAGAGGATACCGATGATAGAGAAATCTGGAATGAATGGAGTGGAATGGGAGTAAGTTGTCAAGGAAATCTCATAGGATGTCAGTTTTGGAGCCAAGAGAGTTACACAGACTGTTAAAGAAAAGACCAAAGGATATTGGGGATGTCTGGAAACATGGAGGCACGTTTATTATGGAAGTAGGCTGAGTGAGATCAATAAGCAAGTTCATTTGATTTGTAATTCTATACTCACATAGTTTCTGCTTTTGTAAACCAAACATTGTGGTCAGTAAAAGGATAAAATTTAAAGTTCTGAGTTGGTCAGGATGGTAGGCAGAATAACGGCTTCCCGAAGATGGCCACATCCTAATTTCCAGAATCCATGATTATGTTACATTATGTGGCCAGGAGGATTAAGGTTGCAGATGAAATTAAAGTGGCTAATTATCTGGTTTTAAAATTAGGAGATTATCCTGGATTATTTGTTACATCCAATGTAGTCGTAAGGGAAGAGAGACACAGAAAAATTAGTGTCCAAGTGATGAGATTTGAGACATCACCCATTGCTGGCTTTGAAAATAGAAGAGAATGATGAGCCAAGGCATGCAGGCAGTTTCTAGAGCAGAGGTAATCCATTTTAATTGCTAAAGACTGAAGTAGGTTCTGCCTTCCTAGAAGCATCCTTGGATATCCCTAAGCATAGGCTTTCTAGGAGATGCACCATCAGAACCTCTCAATATATGCTCTCAGTGATCCAAGGTTTAAAGAATTGGGGCACACAATTTTGACAAAGTGCAGCAGAGAGGTTGGCCCTGGCAACAGCAGGAAGGAAGACTTACAGCAGTATCAGCAGAAAGATGTACTAATGAAGTCCATACAGTATGCAAACTGTAGGGAATAAGAACAGCAAAATGGAACAAAGCTTGGAGAATAAAACCAACGACGTTTACCTTTGCAGAGGAAGGTGCTCAACCCCTGCATGTAAAGACAATGCAAGAATAAACATGGAAATTTAGGCTGGGTTAAGTCTTAGAGAGGAAAATAAATTGACCTGGTAGAGTCAATTAAGGCCCCTACTCTAAAACTGTGCTTCTTATATTTATATACTAGCTTATTTACTCATAAATTCACCGATCTATCCTCTTGACCCTTAGGTAGGTTATTATATAAAGTGGAACTAACAAGAGGATCTATGTCATATCATTATTTTGAGAATTGTACCATGTCAGACAACGAGCATAGTATCATAGTATCTAGAGCTATTTCTATTGTTATTAGATCGAGCTAACAAAGTATCACAAATACACTAGAAAGGAGTAATTTAAGGTTACAATTCTATTTGTGTTGTATAGCTTTCTATACCTCTATAGCACCCACAGACTAGAACAAGATTTCTCAAATACTAGCAAGCACTTGGAACACTGGAGAGCTTGTTAAAACAGATTGCTAAGCCCCACCCCCAGGATGGGGCCGGCCTAGGATTTTGAGTTTCTAACAAATAGCCCGATGATGCTGATGCTACTGGTTCAGGTATCACACACTGAGATAACCTGGCCTAGACTATATAACTTAAATTTTCATTATGAATTATTCTATATTATCCTGAAATAAGCCCTTTTAGCTTAAGATCATATACAAGGTGATTTTACATGTCATGGCAAAACTGGATATAGGGAGGGAGAAGAGTTCATATGACTATTTCCATTCAATGAATTTAGAGAGAAAGTGATTTTTACTTACAGGCTAAATGTGTGACCCTCAAGCTTTCACTTTCTCTGGTCGGTGCCAAAAAAGCAATCACGGGGACATTGTGTTCCAGACGGTGTATCTACCAGATAAAGGAGTATTACTAGCTTGGGTTTTTGAGCACGGACCCTACACTCAACCCAAAGAAACATGTAACGTGTGTGAGATATAAGCTTTCACCTACTGCTCACCAAGGAAGTGATATTAATATAATCCTTCCCTTCCCAATCTCAGTGCTTTCAACCTAGCAGGGGTCCACATATGGCTTTTTTTCACAGACAGAATATCTTATTTTAAAATGTGCTACAGTCAATGGATGTATCCATATTCGTTTTTATAAATGTACACACACACAACATCCATGCTTATTTTGATACACATCACATTTGCCTTTCTCTTGGTCTTCTCTCATTCACTTTTCTTCTTTCTTCCCGTGGGAACTGTTGTCTGTACAGAGGAGAACAGAGAAGCTATTTGGAGAGTAGAGAAACAGATTGGATGACCTTGGAGAGACCCTGAGTAAGTATTTGCCTAGATTCATTAGCAACTGGAGTCTGTGACACGGAGTCCTTCAATAACTTCCTTTTCTATTGTAATCAGCATGAGGATTTTCTAATCTCAACCCCCAAATGATCTCTATCAGCATTCTCCAAATGTTGCACATACCTATCCAAAGTTTAAGTCACATAGATGTACAATATGTTTTCCAGAGCTGGTTTGAAGGAAAAGATGGAAGAAAATCAAGCAAAGTGCAATTATTACAGAGTTTGTTTAAATATTTATAAAAATAACCATTTGAAATTTGTTGTATTTTGTTTGTGTGACACGGTAACACCACTGCAAGAAGAAAACAATTGGAATCGATTGGAATCTTTCTTAGAATCAAACACGCAACTATTCTATATAAAGTACACAGACACACACACACACTCACACACGCATACACACACACATACCCCATAGAGTTCCATGACCTTTTATTCTTGTGATATGCTTTAATAAATAGAAAGCTAAAAATTCCAGCATAAAATATTTACAATACTTAGAATACCTCCTTCTTCTTCCCTATCCACTGGTCTAATATTTAGGCTCTTCTTTAAAATTAAAAAAACAAAAAAAACAACTTTCTTACAGTCATTTCCCCAAAGAAGCCTCTCTCTTTCAGCAGATGGATGAAAGTACAGTCACAACTAATCAAAATCCCTTTGTGCAGTGTTTTTATTCACGTATTACATGATTTTACTTTCCCTTTTCCTTAATGCCGTGTCCACTTTCTACTCTAGACTGTAATTTTCTTGAGGGCAGAGGCTGCACTTCCCCTTTGTTGAGTACAAGTATTTTGAAGGAGCCTGCAGTATTGTGGGCACTCAACAGAATTTTGTTGATGATTGTGATGCTTCTGAAAATGCCTAAGAAAAAAGCATACAACTCTGTCCTGCTGTGGCCTTCTCTTGCTTAATCGAAAGTAAGTACTTTTCCTTCCTCCCATAAACAATAATGCACCCAGGCAGTGCATATGGAGGAAAGTGAGTCAGAAGAGCAATTCATTTCTCCAGCGCCATTATGTGACTCCTCCAATGCCTTAGAAATCTGCTTGAAGATTTATTTTAAGCATACCTGCCATGCAGTTTTTAGACTCCATAAGCATAAGACCTGATTCCACTCTCTCTTCCTCGATCCTCACATTCTTAATGCTTAAACTGTGCCCTTGCGACTTTTCTGTTAGTTAAGAGATGTACAGCACAGGGGCAAAAATGAATCTTAATTAAGGCAAACTCTGGAATTATGATTGAAGTAAGGTACATTAGCCCAGTGCTTCCAGACCCCCATACACTGTTGTTATTGATGTTTGGACAGATGGGCGAAGTGAAACAGTAGTCAATACTTCGATCTACTGTGTTCTCTAAGGATCTGAATTTTTAACACATCCATAATGAGTGCTGGTGGTGTTTAATAAATACACAGCATCCCTTAAGAGTGGTTCTGCATGTAAAAGACATCAACAAAGTCCCTGAAGCTTCTGGTTGGTAGGCAAAAGTAGACTCAGCCTGGTAGAAATGATAGGTTAAGTGTGGTTTTTCCCAATGACTGTAAGTCTGGGGAATCTTTTTCCCCAAGGTGATCAGTCTACTCACATACCCTAGGCTCTTCTCTCAAGTAAAATTATTTACTTTAAGATGTTAAGAATTCAATTACTTCTCCTATCTAGATGTGATAGACAATTGTTGCCCCATCCAACACACCCTCTTCACCTTGTCTAGGATGATTATCAGCCCCATAACATCACCTCAGAAGTAATTCTACCTCAAGGCTCCAAATTCCTGACCATTGCTAATTCATTTATGAACGTCATTTGACCTAAGAATGCCAATCAAATTCTCTCTCTGGCAAAACTTTTGTGAGGGTTCAAGAAGCCTAGTTATTCTTTGTAATATGACTGAGTGGCGAAGGTATTTAATCAAAAGGGTCATCTTGAAGTATATATCCTTTTCCCTCTTTGACTTGAGATGCAGAGAAACCCCTCTGAAGAGAGAGAGAAAGATGTGTCCAAAGTGACAAAGAAAAGAGATAAAAAAATTTCCAGTGGTGAGAGACTGAAACAGCCATGGTACTGACAACAGCTCAACTGAGGTATGGCTTCACTTTCTTTTTTTTTTTTTTTTTTTGCCGTACGCGGGCCTCTCACCATTGTGGCCCCTCCCATTGCGGAGCACAGGCTCCGGACGCGCAGGCTCAGCGGCCATGGCTCACGGGCCCAGCCGCTCCGCGGCATGTGGGATCTTCCCGGACCGGGACACAAGCCCGTGTCCCCTGCATCGGCAGGCGGACTCTCAACCACTGCGCCACCAGGGAAGCCGTGGCTTCACTTTCTAATCCTCAATTTCATAAAATACTCCTATACCTTTTTCATAAATTAAAAAAAAAAAAAAAACTGCTTAAGCTAGTTTTAGTAAGTGTCTGATTCTTGGAACTCATATATTCCTAAGTCCATTGCTTCCTCTTTCAAAAATTTGCTTAACTTTCACCAATCTTCTGGGCACTTCGCTGCTATATGGGACACAGAGATAAAAAAGACACTTTTTGTGCTTCAAGTAGATCATTGGGTATTTGGTAAGATGGATAATAAAGCAAAAAATATAATAAAATGTTACAAGTGAAATGAAAGGATAATACAGGACCTGGAGGTCACTTTGAAAATGAACAGATTGACAATTTTGGTTCGAGATTCAGAGAGGGAGGTAATCCCTGGGACAGGTTTTTAATGGTAAAGATAAGTTCTCTAGGTAAATAAGAAGGCTAAGGCCATGCTTTGTAGATGGAACAGAAGGTGTAAAAACAAAGAGGCCTAAGAAAGTAACATGTAACTAAGAAAACAAAAAGACATTTTATGGCTCTTAAACACAAAATGTCAGCCAACATCAAAAGCTAAAGAAGGAGAGAAGGGTCAGATCCTATTCCATCCTAAAAAGCTTAGACGCACGTTATAATAGGTAATTAATGGACATATGGATAAAGCTATGCTCACTGCTAAGGAAAATGCCCCAAATGAGAGTACCCCAAGTAACAACCTCAGTCCAGAGATGGAGTCTAATAAATAAGAATGGCCTCAGGAGTCTCCAAGTACCCAGTTGCTTCTCAAGACCTTATGCAGATTGTTACAACTCCTACGGCTTGCACAATCCGGCTGTGCGTCTAGTACATGTGGATTTGGCAAGGATATGTCCTCTACTCTTGGCTTATGGTCAACCCAAGAATGCCCATTTATCTTTGCTTTTCACTAAACCTCAATAAATCTCTGGAAAAGGGAGGGATTCTGCAGGCAGGGAGTGATCTGCTTTGGCTTAAAGAGCTTGAATCCATCTGTCCATGATGAACACTTTCCCAGTTTTCTCATAGAGCATTGATTATTCCAAGAAAATTGAGAAATCTTTCAAGATGGACTTATTTTAGAAAAAGTTATGGATCATGGAACATGTAGAGATAGTAATAATGTATATTATTACAAAATATAATAATGACTAACTTGCTATTGCTACCTTACCAGGTATCAGGTACTGTGCTAAATGCTTAATGTATATTTTCTAATTTAACTTTTTCAAGAATCCTCTGAGGTATATATAATTTTTGACCCCAATTTAGAGATGAGTAATGTAAAATTTAGAGATATTAAGTAACTTGATGATTTTATACAACCAATAATCGTTAGGAACTCTACATACTATGTCACTAATTTTCATACTAATGTGAAATGTACCAATACATTATTTTTTATTTTACTGTTTAAAAAAAAAAAAACTAGACTCCAAGTACTAACTAAAAGCTACTATTTAGTAAAAGCTGTGCTTCATGCTTTGTTTCTACTAGCTCATTTAACCATCACAAATATAATATGAAACTGATAATATTGTTATCTTCACAGAAGATTAAAAACAGAAACTGAAAAATCTGTCAATAATAATTAGCACTTGTGGCAGGCAAGATAATAGCCCCCCAAAGACATACATATCCTAATCCCCAGAACATGTCAATAAGTTAGTTTATGTGGCAAAGGAGAATTTTGGTTGCAGGTGGAATTAAGGGTACTAATCAAATCACCTTAAAGTGGCTAAATTACCTGGGATCATCTGGGTGGTTACAATGTAATCACAGGAGTCCTTAAAAGTGGAAGAAATAATCAAAAATCTGAACTAGAGAGATGTCAGCATGAGAAGGACTTAATCTTATAGTGTTGGATTTTAAGATGCAGGAAAAGGCTATAGGCCAAGAAAACTAGGTGGTCTCTAGAAGCTGGAGAAGGCAAAGAAATAAATTCTGCCCTAGGGCCTCCAGAAAGGAAAGCATCCCACCAATACCTTGATTTTACCCAGTAAGATCCATATCAGACTTACATTCTATGGAAATGTAAGATACCACATGTTGTTTTAGGCCACTAAATTTGTGGTAGTTTGTCGTAGCTGCCATAGAAAACTAATACAGCAACTTAAAACCATTTTGCCATTTAATCCTCACATCAGCCTCACAAAGGCTGACATTACTATTACTATTTTCCGAATAGGAGAATTGAACTTTCATTCCTTAATTAACTCTTCCAGAGGTATTTACTTAGTAAACAGGAAGCTGTACTCCCTGATTCTGAAACTTCTTCTGGGCACAAATCATATTTTGTGTGACCCAATAATTCTATCAAGTTTCTAAGAGACCTCTTGGTTGACTTATAATTGGGTGTTTCAACGCAATAAATTATTCTCTAAATTCCTGTACTTCCAACCATTTCTCAGGCCAAACTGTAGAATGGTTGCTGTTCCTCAGAGATATACTAAGAATAGGAGGGATTTAAAGATAAATGCCTATTATATTACATTTTATCCTTTCCCCAAACCTCAAAATTTCAGTAAAAAATGTGGCATGCTCCAATGCTGTCTAGAAGAAGTAAGGGATTAGTGGAAATTCCTCTACAAGCCCACTCTGCTCTAATGCTCTGAATTGTTTCCTAGTGCCAAATGAATTTTCAGTCCTTTCTAAGTGTCTAACTTATTCCACCTGTGAGTTACCTGAACAGACATGGGACTCTACCACAACAGTGTTTCATTTTGAGTACTGCAGAGAAATTTTTCAGGTAGTAAAAGACCTAGGGAAACAAACAACTAACTTGCCTAGTGTTTATTACTTAAAAATTCCCTTTAAAGAAACTAAGGTACCTTTACAGTACATTCTTTCCCTCAGATAATACCATGCTTACGATCCTTGTGGGACTGAAGAAGGAGATAAAAATACCTCTATTTACATGATACAACTATTCTTGAGTTGGAAAAAGCAAAAGCATTGTACTCTTTACTATCACCCCACCCACGCACCATCCAACCATCCATCCACCCATCCATCCATGTATCCAATGCATATTTTCTAAACTAAACATGCAAGTCATTTTATTTTAACTTTGGAAATATAGGTACAAAATATACAGTGTGTAACCTTAAGAGGTTTGCAAACTATTGGAATAGGTAAATTAACAATTCTAACAGTGTAGTGAGTGATGATTAGAAAAATGTAAGTTTTGCCTAATATGGTAGTTGTTACAAGTAGAAATCAATAGATCATCCAAATTAAAGAAATTTTAATTCTGTGCAAATTTGAGTGTAAAATCACAATAGCAATGTCTATAAGATTAGAATGGAAATAGTGACCTTATAGGAGAAGAAAGATGGCTCTCTGGCTGGAATAAGAATAAAATTAATTCCCATAAAAATCTTCTGGTTTTCATTTTGAATAAATTGGAGTGAGTATGCTCCATCCTGTTTCTGCCACTGAGTACAGATAGAAAACTTGGACAAAATGCATGGATCAGATATTTGGGGTCTCTGAAAAGCAAAAAGTAACAGGCAAATTTGGAGTAGGAGGCCAGAATTCAAAAAACCCTGAACTAGTGGTGAGGTTAGACTGTTTCCCTCCTGTATCTCCTTGCCTAGACTTAATTCACCAGAACCATGTACTGGGGAACAGAAAGAGAAAGTTCCAAGAAAAGCCCTCTAGTTCTGGTTAAAGGAGTGAGAAATTGAACATCTACTTCTCATAGGAAATGTAAAAGTTCCCCTATTGTCTCATTTCTTTTCTCTGTTCTTCTTTGTCCCAGAATCTAAGCAATCTCACAGTGGCAGCAGCATCCAGCAGTAATAGGAGCTTGCAAGAGTCAAACATCTGAAGGTAGGCAATCTTCCTCTCCAATTGATAGAGCTGTGACTACAAGAGAGTGGGACCAATCCTTGCTATATTATTTCTCTCTGGCTTCCCACTGGTTGGCCATAGATGTGGGCATAGTTTCAGAAGCATATGGCAGAGTGGAATAACTAGCCCCAGATTTCTAAACAGAGGATAGAAAAGAGGAGACCCAGGCAACTAGAAAGTAATGGAGAGATTACAGAGAGGGAGAAGCCTGGAAAAACAATCCCGTAAAGTTGTTTATGGAATCCTGAGTTTACACCCAAGAAGCACATGCAAGGATTTGCATTATTCAGCCAAGAAAAGGCTGTGAGAGCTAAACTAACAAATAGCTCAACTCTCATACCCCAAATGATCACTGGATGATGCACACACAGGATAAACCTGAATGTCACTGCAATTTGAAAAATGAACTGATATTGGGATTATAACTGACAGAAAGCAGTATGGAACTTGTGACCTGAACCTAACTAGACTGACTTACCAAAAATATAAGCATTCTGCGTAAGATTTAAACAAAACCCAGAGTCTTATGACATAATACTCATAATGTTCAGGATATAGTTCAACATTACTCAGCATATAAAGAACCAGACCAATCTAAATTCGCATTTTAGGGAATCCCCTGGTGGTCCAGTGGTTAGGACTCTGCGCTTTCACTGCTGAGGGCCCGGGTTCAATCCCTGGTCAGGGGACTAAGATCTCACAAGCCGCATGGTATGGCAAACAAACAAACAAACAAATAAATAAATCTGCATTTTAAAAAATCAACTGATGCCAAAGCTGAGATAACACATATGTCACAAAGACTTAAACCAGCTATTATAAAAATGCTCAGCGAGTAATTGGGACCACTGTTGAATTCAACAAAAAAATAAAACTTCTCAGTAAGGACATAAAAGATATAAATAAGAACTAAATGGATAGTTTAGGACTGAAAAATTAAATAACAAAAATGGGCTGAATGGGCTTGATAGCAGAATAGAGATTACAGAGAAGTCAGTGAACTTGAAGATAGATTGACAGAAGCTAGGCAATATCAAGAATAGAGAGAAAGATAGTGGAAAAAATGAAAAGAGTCTTAGAAACTTATAGGATTGTATTAAAAGGTCGAATATTTGTGCAAATGGAGTCTGAGAAGGAGAGGAATGCAGCACAGAACATATATTTGGCTAATAATAATAATGACAACAACAAGAACAACAGCAACCCCCCTACAGATTCATGAAGCTCAGCAGATGCCAAATAGGATAAACCTAAAAGAAGTTCACACCCAGCCCTAAATCAAAATAAAACTGCTAAAAATTAAAGCAAACAACAAAAAAATTGAAAAAACAAACAAACAAACAAACTTGTGACTGTCCCAATAGGAAATAAGAATTTAAACAAAAACTGTAGATCTCGTCAGAAACCTGAAGGCCCAAAGAAAGTGGCACAGCATTTTTAATTTGATGGGAAAAAAGTCTTTCATCCCTAAATGCTATACCCAGTGACAACATATTTAAGAAATGAAAGTGAAATAAAGGCATTCTTAAAGGAAGAAAACTTAAGAGCATTCCTAGCCAGCAGACCTGTTCTAAAAGCATTGCTAAAAGAATTTTATCAGAGAGAAATAATACTGGAAGGAAATGCTGAACAAATTTAATGAAGGACAGCAACAGAGATAATATCTGACTAAATATAATAGACTAATCTGTTCCTCTTGATTTCTTTAAACTGTGTTTCACAATTGAAAGCAAAATTGTAACACTGTTTGATGCTATTATCAATGCATATAGATGTAATATATAAGGTTACTATACAATAAAGGAGGGAGAGGAAAAGGACCTATATGATAGTGAGATTTCTACATTCCATTTGGAGTGCTAAAATACTGATTTTAAATAGACTGAAAAAAGTTAAGTATGTATACTATAATCCCTAGAGCAACAACAACCAAAAAACTTATACACATATTTTAATTTAAAAAACAACATACAGATTAAAATGGATACTATGACTTTGAAATACTTATAATAAAGCAAGAAAGGGAAAACAAAAGAACAAAAAGCAGAGGAAGTGAACAGAAAGCAAATAATGTGATGGTACAATTAAATAAAAACATATTAATCATCACAAATGCAAATGCCCCAAACACACCAATTAAAAGCCAGGTATTGTCAGCATGGTTTAAAAAATTATACATACTATATATATGATCTGTATAAGAGACTCAGTTCACATATAATGATATAGTAGGGTAAAGTAAAAAGATGAAAAAGATATAACATACACTAATTTAAAAACAAACAAATAAACCGGGGTGACTATATTAATATCAGGCAAAGTTGATTTCATAGCAAAGAAATTATCAGGGACAATTGCAGACATGATAATAAAATGATCAATTAATTAAGAAGTCATAACAATGTTAAATGTGTATATACCTAACAAAAATCATTAAAGTACCTGAAGCAAAAAATGACAAAACTGCAAGAAGAAGTTGACAAACTCGTAATTACAGTTGGAGACTTCAACGTCCCTCTTTTAGTAAAAGATACATTGGGTAGGCAAAAAATCAGCAATGTACAGGAATGAGCAAAACCATTAACAGGAAAGAGCTAATTGACATTTAAAGAATGCTGCACTAATCAAGAACACAGTACACATTCTATTCGAGTACTCAAGAAATATTCACCAAGATAGACCATGTCTTGGGTACAAAAAGTAAAAACTTTAACAAATTGAAAAAAATTGAAATCATACAAAGTATGCTTTGTGAGCATTACGGAATTAAACCAGGAATCAATAACAAAAAATAACCAGAAAAGGTCGAAACATTTGGAAATTAACACACACCGAATAATCCATAGGTTAAAAAGAAAGACATAAGGGAAGTCAGAAAGTATTTTAAACTGAATGAAAATGAAAATTCAACAAATCAAAACTAGCAAGATGTAGGTAAAGTGGTGATATAAGGAGAATTTATAGAATTAAATGCTTATATTAGAAAATTTTAAAAAGTCTCAAATCAAAAATCTTATTTTCTACCTTAAAAATGGCAAAAGAAGAGAGAAGAGAACTGAAAGCAAGCAGAAGGATGATAATAATAAAGACAAGAACATAAATCAATGAAATTGAAAAGAGAAAAGCAAGAGAAAGTTTATTAAGTCTCAGTCTTTGAAAAGATCAATACAAGATAAACTTCTGACAAAACTGACAAAGAGAGAAAATACAAATTACCAGTATAAAGAATGAAAAATAGCATATCACTACAGATCCAGAGAAATTAAAAGGTTAATAAATAGTAGTGCAAACAACTACATGAGCAAAAATTTAAGAAGATTAAAGGAACCAATTCCTTGAAAACCAGAAACTGCCAACATTCAGTCAAGATGAAATAGAAAATAAGAAGAGTCTGATACCTATTTAAAAATTACATTTATAGTTAGAAACCTTCTGAAAAAGCAACCTCCAGGTACTGGGGTTTTATACTTTATACTTAAAGAATAAATAGTACCAATTCTGTATAATCTTTTCCAGATAATAGAAGAAGGAAAGAATTGTGGGATTATATGATGGGTTGTTGACCTTTAAGGCTACTTCGAAAGAGGGACTTGCGTTGTAGTGCAAAAACATATTCACAGTAGTCAAAAATTATGAAAATTCAGTGAAAGGATTTCAATTATGATTGAAGTTGGCTGGTCCTACTCTCACTAAAATTGGTAGGAAAAAAGGTGTTTCTCTCCAGATTACAGATGAAAACAACATAATGTTCACTCTTCTATTTTCTAGATAGTTAGAGTGGCTGGCACTATTGTTTACATTTAACTGTGGAATTCTCTTGGGTTGGTCAAAAGGTTCGTTCGGGTTTTTCTGTAACATCTTATGACAAACCTGAAGGAAAATTTTGGCCAACCCAATATCTTTGTTCTTGCTAAAGAAAGCCCATGCTTTCTTACGGTGTTGGACCTAATTTTTTCTCATTCATGGATGCCTCACCTTTTTTTCAGGTGGTTAGTTTAGACCTGAGTATGACACAAGACATGCCATGAGACATGAGAGGATGTCAGCTGGAAGGCTTAAAAGAAGGTTTTTGTTTTGTTTTGTTTTTCCCTCATAAAAATGGAGTATAAGATATGAACGTTCTTCTTTCACTTTCTGTAGGTATTGACATCCACATACGATGCCTTGAAAAGTGTCAACAATCACTGGATTAGGCATAGTGACAGCCTAAGAGCACAAGGCCACACAATAAAGACAAATTGAAACATGGAGAAAATCTGATGAAGTTATTGAGCTATATAATTAACCAATTCTGGAAACTTTCTAAGACCTTTTTGGTTTGTGAAACATAAATGCCCTTGTAGTTTAGTGAATATTTGTTGGATTTTTCATATTAGTTGGAGAAGAAAATGTCTTAGATGATATGGGCACACTTTTCTATAATCATTTATAAATAGTTTTCTAGATTTCAGATTAAGAAACGGAAAGGCCTAACATCCTAACATTTTTGTTTAGGTGCAAATATCTATAAATCTTATAAAACATGGATGAGGAAATGAAAAGTAATAGAAAAAGAAAAGTATGCTATATGATCTTGTATTTCACAAAAAATACTGGAGGTGTTTGTAAATGATAATGCAACATTGGATAGGAGAAAGGACTTTGACCTGGCAGTTGGGGGACCTGAATTCTTGTCCTTACTTTCTTCTTAACTAACTATACTAACATTGGTAAATGACATCATTTTTCTACCTTAGTTAATGTTTTGTTAAATGAGGAGCTTGTACTATAGATTTTCTAGGTCCTTTTCTGTTTGTGAGCAAATGATTCTGATTCTGTTTTAATCTGCAACATTGAATGATGAATGAAATGGCCTAACACTGTGGCTCTTCTATGCTTTATTTAATGGATTTGGAGGGAAAGAAAAAGACTGATATAGCAATAATACTGTGATAAATATTATAAGTGAAAATAGAAAAACTAAAAAGCCACATACAGTTTCAATGGTCAAGTTCTTCATATAATAAGGATATACAAGACATATATTAAAATACAATACATACATTAAAATATGGAAGTTTGAATATTGCACATCCCATAAACTTAAAAGGCAAAATTCAACATTTGATATAATATTAATTTTTTAAAAAATATTTTGAAAATATTCTCAAGTGATCAAGACTGGCAGCTGCTTTAATTGGTCTATATTCTTCAATTCTAAAGTCTTTAGAAAGTATGAAACTTTCAGTAGAAAGGATTAGAAAACATGAATTTTAAATCTGACATGAGATTATAGACATTTATAATTACTTGACAATGAATTGAGATATAAATGAGGCATGTGTCTAAATTTTAAGATTTAGAAAATTGCAGAATTTATTTCAAATGGTCAGCATTTATTTAACAATAATTTATTACTTACTATGTGCCAGACACTCTTAAAAGCAGTTAGAATGCATGAGCAACAAAAGAGGTGAGTCTCTATGGAGCTAAGATTTTATGTTTGATGATAATACATGCTATAAAAAATTAAAATGTAAACCAAAGTGAGTGGGTCTACAGTGCCACAGGGTGGGTAGGATAAATTATAATATTCATAGGAAGGTCAGGTTGTGCTTCATTGAGAAGGTAATATTTGAGCATATACTTGAGAGAAACAAGAGAGTTAGTTATGTGGATAACTGTGTGCACTGTTCTAAGCAGGGAGAATTACTATCACAAAATCCTAATCCAGGAGAATGTCTTGCTTGTTTGTAAAAGAGCAGGGCTACCAGTGCAACTGAAATGGAATAATCAAATGGTAGGAGATGATGTCAGAGAGGTGATGTGTGACAGATCCTGTAAAACTCTGTGGGCTATTATAACGAATTTAGCTTATACTCTGATGGAAAAAGAGAATCAGAGAGTTTTTAGCATGGGAATAATAATATACACTTGAAGTTTAAAGATATTACTCTACCTTCTGTAAGTAGTGAAGGGAAGAAGCATTTAAGAGTCTATGTAAGTGGTGCAGATGTGAAATGATGGCAGAATCTCACTAGGATGGCTATAGTAGAGGTGGTGGAAAGTGCTCCAGTTGGAAATGTTTTCTAATTGGAACCATTAGGATTTCTTAGTGAATAGGTTATGCGATTTAAGAGAAAGAGAAGAGTCAAAAAAGAAGCCATGGTTTGGGGCCTTAGCAATACAAATAATGCAACTGCCATCAACTGGGATAGAGAAATCCTAGGGGGTGTGTGTGTGTTGAGTTTGGCATGTCTATTAGAAATGCAAGTGCAAATGTTGAGTAACAACTGTATATATGATGCTGGAACTTCAGAGGGTAGTCTAGGTGGTCGGTATAAACTAAGGGGCGGGGGGTGGTCTGGAAGAAGAGGAATAACCAGCAAAGGAAATTAAAGAAATGGTGGCAAAGTCATAAGGAAAACCAAGAGTGTAATGTCCTAAAAATCAAACAAAGAAAGTATATCTGGAAGGAAGGAGTAATTGTTGCTGCCAAATACTATTGATAAATCAGATAAAATGAGGACTGAGGATTGACCAATGGAGTTTTGCAAAACAACAGCAGCCAGATTCTGAAACTCCCTTTCACTCTGTCAAAACAACAAAAATATCAATAAGGAGAGCAAATAAAACCACAAAGGATAAACATCTTCAGCATTACTAGGAGGCAGAGAAGCAATCTTCAAACTCCTGTAAGTAGAAGAAAAAAAGGAACACATTCCTATAACCCCTACCTGTGGCCACCATCACAAGACTGTGTGTGGGATGGGCAGAAGAAGGGTGGCTGAAAAGACTATGAAAAATAGCAGAGAGGAACTGAAGTCATAGGAAGCACAGTTAAAATCACTCTCAGAAATAGAAAGCAAAACAATAAATGTAAAGAAGCTGAACATCAAAGATATTCCTGAACTAGGTACCATACTCCTGAAATAAAATAAAAGAAAGCAGACCACATACAGTAATTTATTGTAAAATGCTAGACATGCAAATAAAAGATCTGCTGATGAAAAGACTTCCTCCCAGAATAACCGTCATATAAAGAAAATTGAAATACAGCACCCCAATTTGAATTAAATATCCTCAAATGAGCATTTTTTGAAGTATTAAAAACACCTTGATACAGAAACACAAAAAACTAAAAGAGGAAATGGAAAAAAATAAGAAGAATTAAAATTAGTGTTGCTTGAACTAATGACATAAATGGTAGAAAAAGACAAAATCTCATCAGAAATAAAGACTAAATTGGAAGGTGCACAAGACTACAATTAAATACACACTTAAGATGTGGAAGAAAATCACAAAAACCAAGACAATGAAAATGAGATCAAAAAATAAGTAAAAAGGGATGAAAAGAAATTGATTGATGGCCAGACATTCATTTTATTGGTGTCTCTGAGAAAGACAATTAAAAAAACATGGAAATGAACTAATATTTAAAATTATAAATCAAGAAGAATTTCTAGAAATTAGAGAAGATCTTAATCTACACATTGAAAGGGCTCACTGAGTACATGGGAAAATCAATAGAGAATGATCAACTCTGAAACATCCTGAAAAAACTACTAGCCTTTAAAGATAAAGAAAAATCCTCAGGGACTCAAGGCTAAAATATCTATGCAATCATTTAACTTCGAGAGTTAGATTAACATCTTATTTTTCAAAACACACAAAAAGAAAAGCAAGAGTGTAACTTTTTCATAAATGGTATTCAAACAGTTGAACGGCAATTTGGTAAAATATATAGCTGGACCCATTGTCACACCATACACAAGCATAAGTTCTTAATATATGAACATTCTAAATGTAAGAATGTGGAATCTACACAAGGACTAGAAAAATATGGATAAATTCATTGCAGAGTTAAGACTTTCTAACTATAACTAAGGATCCATATGAAATGAAAGAAAATAATAAATTTTACTATATTAATTAAGGAGAAACATGGTAAAAATAAAACTGTAAGCACTAGGAAAGACAAATGAAACTATCTGTAATATTTATCACAAATGAAGGGTTAATATTCATAATTTATAAAAGCTTTTAAATTTGCGGCTAATAGGACCAACAACCCTATATTGGAATGAGCAAAATATATCATTACACTAATCACAAAAAGAGATGTCAAAATGGCCATTAAACATATGAAGAGATATTCAATATCACTTAGATTAAGATAAATGCAAATTCAAATGACAATGAGATACCATTTCTTCCACTTCAGAGTGGCAAAAATTCAACACCTTACAATAACCTCTGTTGGCAGGGCTCTGGGTAAGTAGGCTCTTTCATACATTGATGGTGGGAATGTAAGTGACATAACTTCTACAGATAAGAATTTGACAATATCTAGCAAAATATCCATCTAAATTTACTTGTAATCCATTAGTCGTATTTCCAGGAATTTATCCTGAAGATTCATCACTAAAAATATAAATATGCACAAATAATAGTTATTTATTTCAGTTTTTGTAATCAGAAAATATTAGCAGTACTTAAAATTTCAAACATAGGAGATTGGTTTAATAAATTATGGTACATATAATGGAATACTTTCCAGCTATAACCATGAATGAATAAAAAAAGATTTCTATGAATGATATGGAGTACTTTCCAGGAGATAATTTAAGTGGGAAAAATGTGCAAAACACATATAGCATGCTACCTTTCGTGTAAAAAAAAGAAGATATTCATATGTTTATTTCTCATTAGAAAAAACAGCAAAGAAAGAATAAACCAAAAAAGACAATGTAGTTGGTTATCTACAAAAGGGAGTGAATGTGTTGAAAGAGATAGAGCAGGAGTAATATTTCTGTTACTAACATTATTGTGTAGTTTCTTTTGAAAGTTAGATTAATAGTCTATGCCTGAAAATTAAATTTCATTGTTTACTTCCCATAAGAATGGGAAGATGAAATATTATAAAACTGAAAGAAAACTAAAACAAAAAAATCGAATTGTATTACAAATAAAATATCATAATCACACAGACAGGTAGGATAGAAGAAAGGAAAGAAGGAAGGAAGGAGAAAGGAAGGAAGGAAGGGAGGGAGGGAGGAAGGAAAGAAGGAAGGATTAATTCAAATAATTTATCTGGATCACAGTATTTGTCTATATACCCTCTGTACTGGAGAGTCCAGGTGCAAGCCTAAACTTTATTTTTTTTTCAGTAGCTTTGCTTCTTATAGCGGTTTGTACATAAAAACTCTAAAACTGTTTTAGAATCCTAAATTACATCTATTATTTTAGATGTATTATAGGATTGAGCATAAGAGTAAATGTGTTGATGTTGTACAGAACCAGGGTTCTCACTAAAGGAAGAATGAGAAAAACAAATAAGGAATGGGGTAAGGAAGAAAGAACCCTGTGAGAATGGATTGGAATTAAATGTATTGCTATGAAGTACATAGTTTCTAAAATATGCATATATGTGTAAATTAATGTTTATGTGCACATGTATATATGTATGTGTGTATAAGTGTAAACATTTATATTTGTATGCATATGTATGTATGTATGTACATATATGCATATATTTCCTAGCTCTGATAGCTGAAAGGACTATAGAAGCAAAGACACCTTAGTAGCAATGAGCACATCTTGTGCCCAAATCTTGATCGCTATGGTCAGTACCCACTAAAGGGAACCAGAGCTCCTCAGAGAAATGGTTGATTCCATAGGCAGTGTAGGGTAGGTACAAAATGAGCCTGGAACATCATGTTATGCCAGAAGGAAGTACTCAAAATATGATGAGGGCATATCACAAAACACAGGAGCCAGACTGAAGGGCTTCCCAATGGCCAAATCTAGACAATGTTAGTCAAAAATGATGTACAGACATGGATTATAAACTAACAAAGTATAAGAAATCCTGAGTCCATAATACATAATAAATAAATAAGAGGGTAGGAAGAGATTTTGCTTATAGTAAATTGCTGAATGACAGCTGGTAAATGTGGAAAGAAGGCTGGAGTTGGAAAACCATGGTTGTGCGACATAGTAAAGCTTGGATCAGACAAAATTATCATGGATGCTAAGTCTAGGGGGGGAAATTTTGAAAGGGAACAGGAAATTTTCATTGATGTTTCTCTTCACAGACTGTTTACTAGTTGTTGGGAGAAAAAATAATAACAGTAATCATAAAATGGAGAAATCTGATGACACTTGGGATATGTGAGCGGAATTAAAATTAGCAATGTTGGACAGATGGAAATCGTGTGCCTCCAGATGTGATACTGCAAGATGGACACAATATTACTTATTTCAGCCCAAAAGAAGGAATGTTCTTTTCTCATTAAGTAAAATAATATGCCTTGGGATATATTTTATTTTTAAGAAATATCAATGCCATAAAAGATAAAAACTTGTGGAAATGTTTCAAATAAGTAGGCTAAAGAGATATGACAATGACATGGAATAACTAACTCTAGGCTAGATCCTTTGCTTTGGCACTGGCAGTGGGGGTGGGAAGGTATAAAGACATTATTTGATCAACTGAAAAACTTGGAATATGAATGGCAGATTAGATAAAATTATTGTATTATATAAATGTATGAAGATAATAACTGTGCTGGCGTAATAAAAGAAAATATTTCTATTCTTAGGAAATATGCAATGAAGTATTTAGGATTAAAAGGCCATCGATGATATATGTAACCCATCTTCTAATGCTTCAGAGAAAAAGTCAGAGGGTTTCTGTGTTTGTGTGTATGTGTATGTATGTCAGGGAGTGGGAGTGGAGTAGGTAGGGAATGTGTGTGTGTGTGTGTGTGTGTGTGTGTGTGTGAGACAGAGAGAGAGAGAAAGAGAGAGAGATAGGAAGCAAATGGGATAAAAAGTTGGCAATAAGTGAACATAAGTAAAAGGTATATGGTATGCTTAGCACTATTGTTACTGTTAGAACTTTCGTAAGTTTTGAAAATATTTCCAAATAAAAAACCTTAAAAAGCATCAACCATTTGGCAACATAGAAGTTAGCGATGATTTTGTCATGGTAATTTTTGAAGGTGTGGCAGGATGAAAGCCAGACTGAAGTATGCTTTAAAAATATGAAAACTGAAGATGTAGAAACCTTAAGTATAAACGTATCTTTCAAGAAGGTTTTCCTGCCCAGTAGAGCATGGAAAAGGATTTTAACTGTTAGGAAGAAGTAGAGTTAAGAGAAATTTTCATCAAAACTGGGAATAAAAGCTGCCTATTATAAGCAGATTATTCTTTGCAGAATTAAAGGTAATAATAGAAGAAAGTGAAAGAAAGCTAGTGTAGTGATGTCCTTGAACAGGCATGAAAGGATAGAATCCACTGTGCATGTGGAGAATGGGGATTAGATATGACATCTGTGTTTCAATGATGGTACAAGGAGGGGAGGAAAAGTGAATGGCGTGGGTACTGCTGAGGAGGCAGATGTGTTGAGGGAAGCCTCTGAAAGTTCTGTACTTGCCATGAGTTAGCTGCTTTATTAGGTGCCAAAGATGTAAAGATGAACATGAAATAAATCCTGCAGTTGAAGAGTTTGTGGTCCAAGGAGAGGAGACCAACAAGAAAAAAGGCCATTTCAACTCACACAGTGCTGCATTCTGAGTCAGGGAAGGCTTCATAAAGGAAGAATTATCTCATCTGAGGTCTTGAGACTACGGAGGCATCAACCAGGTTAAAATACGGTGGCATCAAAGCTCTTGGCAGAAGCCTAGAAAGGAGACTGTATATGATGAGGTATTGCATGTAACTCAGTAGGGTGAGAACATGGCCTTTCAGGTGGTTTGAACATAGCATGAGATGAGGCAAGAGAAACAAGCCAAGGTTAGATAATAAATGTCCTTCTCTGCCATGTTAAGGAGTTTGATCAGCATCTTCGAGACAGTGGTTGGCCATTTAAAATAGTGGTAGGTAGACAACATGATCATTTGCTTATTAGAAGACTACTCTTGCTGCTGTTTTGTGTGTCATAATGAAAAGAGCTAAAAATTGTGTGCTGACTGCTAAGCAATGTACAAAGCTCCTCATATATGATATCATTGATCCTTACAACAGCGCCGTGAACTAGACGCTGTTACCACTCACATTTTATAAAAAGGTTAGCAAAAGAACAAGTAATTTAATGAAGGCCTATAATACACTACACAGTACATTAGGTACTAGGGATAGAGTAGTGAACAACACAAAGTCAGTTTCTGCCTTTAAAGTGAAAAAAAAAAAAAAGTGTGAATAATAAACAGTAAATTTCTGGAGCTGTTCCCTTGCTATGAACAAGATGAAACAGGGATATTTCTCGAGTATGAATCAGAGTGGAAGTGGAAGCTTTTTCAGTTTCGGTCATTAAAATAGGTAACGCTGAGTTGAAATTTAAATTGAAATCTGACTGATTCAAACATTCATTCAAACATCCATTGAGGGCCTAATGCATGTATGCTAGGTGCCCTTGTAAATACTAGAGAGACAGCAGTAAAGAAAACAAAAATTCCTGTTCTATCAAATTTGATGTTCTTTGGGGGGAATAGGGCAAAAAGAACGCATCTGTAAAGGGGAAAATATTCTAAATAGGGAAGAAACTAGGTTCAGAGAGATTAATGAAAGACAAAGTACGACAATTAAGAGGTCAAATCTTTACCGTATCGATGGAGTTAAAGAATAGATTTAGGGCAAGTAATTAATAAGGAAGCAAAGGGGAGGTGAAAATAGGAGGCCTAGTCAGAAAAAAGAATGTCTGAATATCAGATTTCAATGGTAAATCAGACAAGATCTAGGGAATCATTACGGATATGAAACTGGATGGAGTTGACGGAGACAAACATGGAACAGAACTGAGACATCACAATGTTTGGCTGTTTGAAAGCGTGCAGTACAAAATAAGATAGGTGATAACTGGGTTGGGATGGAGAGTAAGAGCACTTGCAAAAAAGCCTTCAACAAATGAAGAGAAATGTCCATGACAGAGATAAAGAGAGAACAGATGATGGCAATAATTCTCAAAGGAGCTGGGGATGTTCCAGAAGGGTATAAGAGTAGACAAATAATGTCTTAGAAATCACATTAAAGAGTGATGTGCTTAATGACAGCCAGATTTCAGATCAGTCATGGATATGGTGACCATTTAATTTATCATACAAATAGGGATGCTTTCTTGAGTGACAGGGAGAATTATTAATAGTACTCTGAGATACAAGGCATAAACTGGAATTTGTTCACCCTAATCACAGAGTACAGGAACGTCCAATCAAGATCTTGAGGAACTGAAGATTTGTTTACCTATGAACATTTTTGAATTAATAAATAAGATATATGTAAATTTTATTACAGATATTTTATAAATATCTGTGTCAATAGAAAAAAAAAAAAAAACCTTTGTCCAAGTTGGCATCTTGCGAGGAAGTCATAGATATGGTAGACCCTCTATAAGTAAGACATGTAGATATATAAAATATAGATTCATAATTTTAAAAAAACTCACAACTGCCAAAATAACATAAGAAAAATAACATGTTTGGAACTTTGGATGTACTGGATGACTTAAGATAAGAACACGAAACTAAGGAAATGTGAACATTTAAGACATAACATGAGCAGGTAATACAAGATACAGGTCTGTGAGTTACGTATGAGTTGAAATTTTTTTTTTTTTGGTTGGAAGCAGGACACTGGGTCTAGTCGTACCCACCCATGTTAACAGAATATTAATTATTTTATTTAAAATTTATTTTTAATAATAGTAATAAAATAAATGTCCATAATTTTACTTTTTGTTTAATTCTCTTAAATTCCATCTTTAAAGGAAAAGAAATTCGAGGCAAGGCTATAGACTCTCTCCAAACTTCTTGGTATTGCTGATATATCTGGCAACGAGGATTAATGAGAAAATGTTTGCAGCCACCAGAAACTATATGCTATTCCATGATATGTTAAGCTTCACATCCCATTTGAGGCCATTTAAATGGTAACAGAGTGAAACTGAGTTGATAGGCTGTTAAAAATTCTTCATTAACTCTTCACTCTTTAGGAATAGCTTCTTTCATTGGCTATTTCAGAGCTTATTTCTTCAGCGCATTAGATTTTCTATCACACTACTTAGGCTGGGAGTTGATTGGGAACAAGAGAAAAAAAAAGAAATACAACCCCCAAGGAGAAAAGGAGAAAAGGACTGTAATCTATCTTCCTCAGGCACAATTTCTGGAGGAAGGTCAAAAATTTTCATTTGTTTTCTCTCTCCCTTTTTCTTTAAAACTTTAACATTACCCCTCACAGATCCAGATCCACCATCCACCTATCTTTGTTATCCTTTTCTTTTGTAATTTAGCACTTACCATATATATATATATATATATATATACACACACACACATACACACACGTTTCTTATTATGATTATTGCGTATTGTCTGTTTTTTTTTTTATTTTGTCTTTATTTTTTCTACTAGAATTTAAGTTTCTTGGGGGCAAGGGTCTGTTTTATTTATCGATGTACCCAAGTGGCTAGGCCAGTTCCTAATGGAACTAAATAGATATGTGTTAAATGAATAAATCTTTCTTAAAAAATCACATCATTGCATTTATGACCCAAGTAAGGAGATCCACATCATCAACAAACTGCCAGATCAGTGAATATTAGACGAATGACTAGAATCAGATGAATTAAAGGGTTTATAGGGATATAATCTATCTTTTCCTTAAATGTATGTATAAAAACACCAGATGTTCCTTAAGGTTACAGGTTTTCCCTACATGTGGAGTCGGTGAATGGGAGAAGATAAAATCCTATTCCAATAGCTAGGACCACAAAAATAGAGCTTATGAAAAAATAATTTTAAATCCTTCTATGACCCAACAATACCAAGCAAAATTCTAAAAATAAAATGCCAATGTAACTAAATAATATGGATTATGGTTAATAATTCTTTGGAATTGTATGCACATCAGCAAGCATTTGCTGTGTATGTACCTAATATAAATTCAGAACTGAGCTAATATTAAGCAAACAATGTGAGCATTACTGGTTTCTGTCCTCAAAGAACTTAGAATTCAGGGCAGGCATCGTGACTTCCTAAACAATGAGTATTGAATAATGAAGAAAGAGGGAAATGACTGAAGCTTTGAATTAACTGGACACAGCTAATAAGGACACCACTAGTTTAATGATAATAATAGTATAGGAGAGAAGATCAAGTTTGAGGGAAAATAAAGTGTGATCAATTTGGGGTGGGGTATGGTTAAAATGCTGTGAATGAGACTGCTCTAGGAGTTCATACACAGGTTTCAACACACACACACACACACACACACACACACACACACACACACACACACAAATTGCTCTAGGAGAAGGCATAAAGCAAAAGATGTAAGGGTTAAAGGAGAAGGTTTATGAAAGAGAAGATCTAAACAAAACATAAAGATAAGATTACAATCAGATTTAATACATAAAGGAGTGATTAATAGTGTCAGACTATGGGATGAAATAAAATAAGAATTAAAAATAGCATATTGGTGGTTGGTCACTTCCTGATGACTTTTACGGCAGCCCTTCCACCACATGAACTGTGAAAGGAGAACTGACATTTCTAATAATAAATCTGATATGGGAGTTCAATGGCCACATGGCTCCATAAAACAGGCTTACCCAGTTCTCTTTACTGATAAATATCCCCGTTTATTTATATTCTATGCTCTGGCGTAATCTAAACGCCTCGGGAAATGGATGTCTTGAAGAGTTAATGCACTTCCTTAAGCACCTGAGTGATAAACTCACTGGGGAAAACAAGATACCATATGTCTATTTGGGAAATTTATAATGCACATAATTACTCACATTACATTGTCACATGTGAATTATTTCTCAATAACAAGTCTAATATTAGGCCTCCCATAACACAGTGTTAGCTAAAGAAGAAGACTAGGCAAAATAATCATGAAACAAACAACTTTCAGGTCCTACTCCGAAGTTAACATAACAGAATGAAGAGTAATGAACAATTTTTGACACAAGAAATCAAGGAGAATATTATAAGTAATAAAGTACATATTTTAAATGCAAGCAAAATCACATTTTATTTTGGGAACAAAGGTAAATTTTTTAAATCATATTCTTGCACCCTCCTTTTTTTTTCCTGTAATTTCACAGTTTGGTTTTCTTGAATGTCATGATATTTAAAGTTAATTTTCTAAATTTCCATGAACACAAATGAAATAAAGCAGATTATCCTGATAATTTCTTTTCTTTGTCACCCTTTCAAATTTGAATTCATGTATATTAGGTGAAAGATGTTGTAGACAAAGATTGTTAGTGGGGCTCATGGGGCCTTTTTTCTGGTTTTGAATTCCTGGCAAACAGATTGCTTCAGTTCTGACAGTAAAAATAGCAGATGGGATTAATTAAATGGGTGACAACTCTTTAGACCTACCTAAATTAATATTTTTCTCCAAACAATGTATTCTGATTATCATAAAACTAAGTGATGCTTATAGAAATAGATTTTGGTCCCAGTGATTTTCAAAATGTATCTGGAGCTATTTTTTTTTCCCCTTATAAGAGCTGGCTTAGTCTGTTATTTGCATGTTAATCTCTCTAATCATTTTCTTGAAGGAAGCAATCATATCCAAGGAAATATATCTTGTTTGTAACGCTACAGTTTGTCCTGACCTCAGACATTCCTTTCTCTGCAAGAGTAAAACGTGCAGAAGATTAATTTATTCACAGAAATTCTTCTCAAACCCAAACCTCCCAGGAGCAATTAATTATCTTCTGTATGAAAACTGCAGATCAACACATCAATATAACATTTTCACCAGGGCTGTTTAAATTATATAGGGTCTTTGGTTAAAGGTCATTATGTTAAAAAAAAATGCCATAGTTTATCAAATTCAGTATACCACAGACTGACAGAAAAATCACAATTTCATAGATTTTAAAGTATATATATATATCTGTATCTTCTCTCTGTCTCTCTCTGTATATTCATATAAATATATATATGTGTGTACATATACAAAATGTTCTAAAAGGAAAATCTCATATTTCACAGTGAATATACATATGTATATGTATGTATACAGATATTTCATAGAATGAGGTAAATTATGCATATATTTATATTCTACAGAATACATTATTTTCTAGGATATTATATTCATATATATACATATACAGATAGTCTATGAAATATGTTTTTTTTTTCTTTTTAGAACAATTTTCAGGAAAAAAATTTAAATAATGCCTTACATAGGATCACAAAGATCAGTATAACAGTTTTGTTACTAAGAGGCATAACTTTTATTTTGGGGACATTTTATGTCTGCCAAAGGGAAAACTGTAGAGAAGGAGCTCAATTTGGGGGGCTTCCTTCAAAACTGCTTTGCATGCTCTACCATTTGACATTATTAACTCTATTTACATTGAGAGACTGTAACATGAAATGCGTTAGGAATCTGTTACTTAATTTATTGTGTTAATACTAATGAGAACTGCCCTCTTTCTGACTCTACTGTAGCGTTCTAGCTATAAAGCCTAGTAGGAAAAATTTTCTTTAAGGCCAAGAAAACGCTTTCTTCAGCCTGTAAGAAATGACATTTAAGAGATTTATTAGGTTTCCTTTATGCTTTGATGTCCAAGGTGCATAGTACCATATTTATTCCTAATTTTTGTTACATTTAGAAACTTCAGCTTATCTGCATTCCTTTGGTAATGAGGTCCTATTCTAATTTAGAACACTATTTGATAATTTTTTTCTAAAATTATATATACATATAAGTGTATATATACACACACATACACACAAACTATATATACATAAACACACATATACTTTATCAATTTCAATTTATGAATCTTTTAATCTACAGGTAATCCTATGTAGAAGAGGTCTGGTACAACAAGCAAAGTACAAGAAAACAGAATTCTGGGTCCACAAACAACCCATTTTAAGAGGAGATTCCTTACCATTTACAAATTGTAAGTAAAAAAAAAAATGGTTTTCTTGTTTTTTTTTCTCTTTCTCTCTTTCATGTTCTACTTCTTTCCCTTCCTTCCTTCCTCCCTTCCTTCCTTCCTTTCTTCCTTCCTTCCTTCTCTCTCTCCTTTATTTTTAGGTTTTTTTTGCAGATGGCCCTGAAATGAAAATATTCTTTCCTCATGTGCTACAACTTCCCCTCAAATTTAGATTTAAATGCAGATTTATAGCTATAGCTAGTATTGTTATAAACAAACAAATGCAGAATTCACACCCATGAAACTAACCAGATAAAGAGAAGGGCAAGGAGTATGGAAAGAAGGGAGCGTTTTTCCTCCTTTAATGTAATCTGTAACAAAATGTCTAAAAGAGCTTTCCTAAAATGTTTTATACAAGAGAGACAGTTTATTAAAGATTGTGTTTCAGAATAATCTAATTGGTACTATGTTCTTTACTTCAGAAATCTCTATTAACTCATTCAAGCCCCAAGGGAACTATTTAGCAAATTCCTGCTTTAGTCAAACAGCTAAGTAATGCAAAGGAACTTCAGATATAGCATAGAATAAAATGTTACAGAATACATACTCTAACTTCAGCCAAAAATTCCTATTTCTCTTCTGCTTAATATTTTATCAAGTTTTCCTTGTTTTAAAATATTACTATTTCTTCCTGTTTCTATTATTCTCAAGGAGATCCATTAATAAGGGGTAAGATAGTGAAAGTGGAAGAAGAAAGAATATTTTAAGAGAAACACTGAACACAAGCTCTTTCTGGGTCAATTTCCTTAGCCTCTCTGGGCATCAGTTTTTATTTTGAGTAGGTAGTTTCCACCATCCTTCATTGCAGACGTTACCTATTCTAATCCATGTTAAAATACATAAATAGTGTTTGAATAATTGCATTAAATATAAGGTTCTATAGTTTAATGAAAAATTTAAAACCAGTTTATCTTAAAAAAAAACCATAAAATGTTTCAATAATATCTGACTTTTTAACCAGTGGCAATAGCCCAACTGCATGCCAAGTTTCCCAGGTCCATTAATATTCTCACAAGCTCCAACTTATTAGATAAGATTTCAGAAAATGTTGAATATTAAAAACATTAAAACTATTATCACATATTACCTGAAATAACAAAGTTTCTGCTATAACAGAATTTCTTAAAACAAAACTGTTAACTTTTTGTTATTTGAAAAACATATATTTTCAAGTATTAATTTCTTATGTATCCAATTTTTAAATGACAAGCAAGAAACTTATAGATTTTTTCTAGCAATTTTTTCCTAATCCTATAACTTTTCTGGAGTCTCTCCCACCCCACTCCAGATTGGATACATATGTAATACATTTAAAGTTCCACGTTCCCCGTTGTAATTAATGAGAATCATTAGCAAGCACTGGTAATTCTCTAAGTCCATAATGCTTTCCAGATGTATTATCTGGCACTCTACTTAAGGAAAGAAACCCTATTTATTTTATTTTTTATATTAATGTGGCCTCATTGATATTTATTTTATTCAATTATTTTAAATTCATCACTATTGGATGCTCAGATTGTCCCAGATATGATCAGAGAATGCACTTTCAAAATGGCTCCTGTAGACAACTAAATTTTTATCTACCCATCCTTATCTTCTCCACAAATTTCTCAGAAATGCTCTTTTCCCACTTCCATCTACTTAGTTCATATGGAGTAGTCATGCTTTTGCAGTGGGACACAGAGAAACTGGACCTGGTTTATTGTTTTATGAATGGGCACGTGGCCTAAACTAGTGAAATTAAAGTCACCTCTGCAGATGTTACAGGCTGATTGTTAATGGGTGTTCATCTAACCCTAGCTGGGCCAATGGAATTTCTGCTCAGGATTTGGAAATGAAATTAAATTATACTAATTTCAACTCTGCACATCCCTTGAATAGAGGATAAATTAATTTTTAAGTTATGAGTGACAACTACTTGAACGCAGTTAATTTGCTTTTTGAATGCCCTGTCACAGTGGATACTCAACAAATATTATATCTCCCCTTTAATGTTTCTTTATTTCTTGCTGGTAAGCAAGACGTTGGCTGGCAGAAGATGAACAGTCTGTAATCCCTTGCCTTTATACCACAAAGATCCTTAACTTTCCTTACAAATAGCCCTTAGGTAGTATTCTTTACACTTATGATTTCCAGTTTATCCTTTCCTACTCCTGTCCCTAATGCTAATAGAAAAACTGCTGTATACTTTTACCTCCACCATAAAATTTCACCCATTCTTTTGGTTTGCCTGATTTAGAACAGTCTACCTGATGTCCTATGCTCTGAGAGTGGAAGAAAAAAGCAAATCAGACTTGAAGTCCACTCTAAGTTAACAACTTGGGGCTGGGTAAGAGTTTATAGTCTTTGCTAAACAAAATATTAGTAGTCACAGAAAGAATCAGATGACACTTTTCCTTGATAAGATATAAAGGGTATTATGGGGGGGAAGGCGGAAGATGGCGGAAGAGTAAGACGCGGAGATCACCTTCCTCCCCACAGATACACCAGAAATACAACTACACGTGGAACAACTCCTACAGAACACCTACTGAAGGCTGGCAGAAGACCTCAGACCTCCCAAAAGGCAAGAAACTCCCCACGTACCTGGGTAGGGCAAAAGAAAAAACAGAGACAAAAGAATAGGGACGGCACCTGCACCAGTGGGAGGGAGCTGTGAAGGAGGAAAAGTTTCCACACTCTAGGAAGCCCCTTCGCGGGCGGAGACTGCGGGAGGCGGAGGGGGGAGCTTCGAAGCTGCGGAGGAGTGCACAGCAACGGGTGCGGAGGGCAAAGCGGGGAGATTCCCGCACAGAGGATCGGTGCCGACCGGCACTCACCAGCCCGAGAGGCTTGTCTGCTCACCCGCCGGGGCGGGCGGGGCTGCGAGCTGAGGCCGGAGCGCAGGGAGAGGACTGGGGTTGGCGGCCTGAACATAGCCTGAAGGGGTTAGTGCACCACAGCTAGCCGGGAGGGAGTCCGGGGAAAAGCCTGCACCTGCAGAAGAGGCAGGAGACTTTTCCTTCCCTCTTTGTTTTCTGGGGCGTGAGGAGAGGGGTTTAAGAACGCTGCTTAAAGGAACTCCAGAGACGGGCGCGAGCCGCGGCTAAAAGCGCGAACCCCAGAGACGGGCGCGAGCCGCGGCTGAAAGCGCGGACCCCAGAGACGGGCGCGAGCCGCGGCTGAAAGCGCGGAATCCAGAGGCAGGCGCGAGCCGCGGCTGAAAGCGCGGAATCCAGAGACGGGCGCGAGCCGCGGCTGAAAGCGCGGAATCCAGAGACGGGCGCAAGCCGCGGCTAAAAGCGCGGACCCCAGAGGCGGGTGGGAGACGTTAAGGCTGCTGCTGCCGCCACCGAGGGGCCTGTGTGCGAGCACAGGTCACTCTCCACACCCCTCCTCAGCGGAGCCTGTGCAGCCCGCCACTGCCGGGTTCCCGGGATCCAGGGACAACATCCCCGGGAGAGCGCACAGCGCGCCTCAGGCTGGTGCAAAGTCACGCCGGCCTTTGCCACCGCAGGCCCGCCCCGCACTCTGTGCCCCTTCGTCCCCGCCGGCCTGAGTGCGCCAGAGCCCCCAATCAGCGGCTCTTTTAACCCCATCCTGTCTGAGCAAAAAACAGACGCCCTCCAGCGATCTACACGCAGTGGCAGGGCCAAATCCAAAGCTTAGCCCTGGGAGCTGTGAGAACAAAGAAGAGAAAGGGAAATCTCTCCCAGCAGCCTCAGAAGCAGCGGATTAAAGCTCCACAATCAACTTGATGTACCCTGCATCTGTGGAATACCTGAATAGACAACCAATCATCCCAAATTAAGGAAGTGGACTTTAGGAGCAAGATCTATGATTTTTCCCCCTTTCCTCTTTTTGTGAATGTGTATGTGTATGCTTCTGTGTGAGATCTTGTCTGTATAGTCTTGCTTCCACCATTTGTCCTAGGGTTCTATCCGTCCATGTTTTTTTTTTTTAATTTTTTTTCTTAATAATTAATTTTAATAACCTTATTACACTTTACCTTCGTTCTTTCTTTCTTTCTTTCCGTCCTTCCTTCCCTCCTTTAGACAACGAATCATCCCAAATTGAGGAGGTGGTCTCTGACAGCAAGATTTAGGATTTTTCCCCATTTACCTCTTTTAGTGAGGGTGTATGTGTATGCTTCTGTGTAAGATTTTGTCTGTATAGCTTTGCTTCCAACATTTGTCCTAAGGTTCTTTCCGTCCCTTTTTTTTTTTTTTCTAAATAAGAAGTTTTTAATTCAATAACTTTATTATACTTTATTTTATTTTTACTGTATCTTCTTTCTTTCTGTCTTTTTTCCTTCTTTCCCTCCTTCCTTCCTTCCTCCCTCCCTCCCTCCCTCCTTTCTTTCCTTCTTGCCTTCTTTCCTTCTTTGCTTCTTTCTTTCTTTCTTCCTTCCTTCCTACCCTCCTTTCCTTCTTTCTTTCCTCATACCTCTACTAATTCCCTCTACTTTTTCTCCCTTTTATCCTGAGCCTGTGGATGAAAAGCTTTTGGTGCTCCAGCCAGGAGGCAGGGCTCTGCCTCTGAGGTAGGACAGCCAACTTCAGGACACTGATCAACAAGAGACCTCCCAGCTCCACATAATATCAAATGGCGAAAATCTCCCAGAGACCTCCATCTTAACACCAGCACCCAGCTTCACTCAACGACCAGCAAGCCACAGTGCTGGAAAACCTATGCCAAACAACTAGCAAAACAGGAACACAACCCCACCCATTAGCAGAGAGGCTGCCTAAAATCATAATAAGGCCACAGACACCCCAAAACACACCACCAGACGTGAACCTGCCTACTAGAGAGACAAGATCCAGCCTCATCCACCACAACACAGGCACTAGCCCCCTCCACCAGGAAGCCTACACAACCCACTGAACCAACCTTAGCCACTGGAGACAGACATCAAAAACAGGAGGAACTACAAACCTGCAGCCTGCAAAAACGAGACCCCAAACACAGTAAGATAAGCAAAATGAGAAGACAGAAAAACACACAGCAGATGAAGGAGCAAGATAAAAACCCACCAGACCTAACAAATGAAGAGGAAATAGGCAGTCTACCTGAAAGAGAATTCAGAATAATGATAGTAAGGTTGATCCGAAATCTTGGAGATAGAATGGACAATAGATTGGACAAAATGCAAGAATCAGTTAACAAGGACCTAGAAGAACTAAAGATGAAACAAGCAACGATGAACAACACAATAAATGAAATTAAAAGTACCCGAGATGGGATCAATAGCAGAATAACTGAGGCAGAAGAACGGATAAGTGACCTGGAAGATAAAATAGTGGAAATAACTACTGCAGAGCAGAATAAAGAAAAAAGAATGAAAAGAACTGAGGACAGTCTCAGAGACCTCTGGGACAACATTAAACGCACCAACATTCGAATTATAGGGGTTCCAGAAGAAGAAGAGAAAAAGAAAGGGACTGAGAAAATATTTGAAGAGATTATAGTTGAAAACTTCCCTAATATGGGAAAGGAAATAGTTAATCAAGTCCAGGAAGCACAGAGAGTCCCATACAAGATAAATACAAGGAGAAATACGCCAAGACACATATTAATCAAACTGTCAAAAATTAAATACAAAGAAAGCATATTAAAAGCAGCAAGGGAAAAACAACAAATAACACATAAGGGAATCCCCATAAGGTTAACAGCTGATCTCTCAGCAGAAACCCTACAAGCCAGAAGGGAGTGGCAGGACATACTGAAAGTGATGAAGGAGAAAAACATGCAGCCAAGACTACTCTACCCAGCAAGGATCTCATTCAGATTTGATGGAGAAATTAAAACCTTTACAGACAAGCAAAAGCTGAGAGAGTTCAGCACCACCAAACCAGCTTTACAACAAATGCTAAAGGATCTTCTCTAGGCAAGAAACACAAGAGAAGGAAAAGACCTATAATAACGAACCCAAAACAATTTAGAAAATGGGAATAGGAACATACATATCGATAATTACCTTAAATGTAAATGGACTAAATGCTCCCACCAAAAGACACAGATTAGCTGAATGGATACAAAAACAAGACCCTTATATATGCTGTCTACAAGAGACCCACTTCAGACCTAGAGACACATACAGACTGAAAGTAAGGGGATGGAAAAAGATATTCCATGCAAATGGAAGCCAAAAGAAAGCTGGAGTAGCAATTCTCATATCAGACAAAATAGACTTTAAAATAAGGACTATTAAAAGAGACAAAGAAGGACACTACATAATGATCAAGGGATCGATCCAAGAAGAAGATATAACAATTGTAAATATTTATGCACCCAACATAGGAGCACCTCAATACATAAGGCAAATACTAACAGCCATAAAAGGGGAAATCGACAGTAACACATTCATAGTAGGGGACTTAAACACCCCACTTTCACCCATGGACAGATCATCCAAAATGAAAATAAATAAGGAAACACAAGCTTTAAATGATACATTAAACAAGATGGACTTAATTGATATTTATAGGACACTCCATCCAAAAACAACAGAATACACATTTTTCTCAAGTGCTCATGGAACATTCTCCAGGATAGATCATATCTTGGGTCACAAATCAAGCCTTGGTAAATTTAAGAAAATTGAAATTGTATCAAGTATCTTTTCTGACCACAACGCCATGAGACTAGATATCAATTACAGGAAAAGATCTGTAAAAAATACAAACACATGGAGGCTAAACAATACACTACTTAATAATGAAGAGATCACTGAAGAAATCAAAGAGGAAATCAAAAAATACCTAGAAACAAATGACAATGGAGACACAACGACCCAAAACCTGTGGGATGCAGCAAAAGCAGTTCTAAGGGGGAAGTTTATAGCAATACAAGCCCACCTTAAGAAGCAGGAAACATCTCGAATAAACAACCTAACCTTGCACCTCAAGCAATTAGAGAAAGAAGAACAAAAAAACCCTAAAGGTAGCAGAAGGAAAGAAATCATAAAAATCAGATCAGAAATAAATGAAAAAGAAATGAAGGAAACAATAGCAAAGATCAATAAAACTAAAAGCTGGTTCTTTGAGAAGATAAACAAAATAGATAAACCACTAGCCAGACTCATCAAGAAAAAAAGGGAGAAGACTCAAATCAATAGAATTAGAAATGAAAAAGGAGAGGTAACAACTGACACTGCAGAGATAAAAGAGATCATGAGAGATTACTACAAGCAACTCTATGCCAATAAAATGGACAATCTGGAAGAAATGGACAAATTCTTAGAAATGCAGAACCTGCCAAGACTGAATCAGGAAGAAATAGAAAATATGAACAGACCAATCACAAGCACTGAAATTGAAACTGTGATTAAAAATCTTCCAACAAAGAAAAGCCCAGGACCAGATGGCTTCACAGGCGAATTCTATCAAACATTTAGAGAAGAGCTAACACCTATCCTTCTCAAACTCTTCCAAAATATAGCAGAGGGAGGACCACTCCCTAACTCCTTCTACGAGGCCACCATCACCTTGATACCAAAACCAGACAAGGATGTCACAAAGAAAGAAAACTACAGGCCAATATCACTGATGAACATAGATGCAAAAATCCTCAACAAAATACTAGCAAACAGAATCCAACAGCACATTAAAAGGATCATACACCATGATCAAGTGGGGTTTATTCCAGGAATGCAAGGATTCTTCAATATACGCAAATCTATCAATGTGATAAACCATATTAACAAATTGAAGGAGAAAAACCATATGATCATCTCAATAGATGCAGAGAAAGCTTTTGACAAAATTCAACACCCATTTATGATAAAAACCCTGCAGAAAGTAGGCATAGAGGGAACTTTCCTCAACATAATAAAGGCCATATATGACAAGCCCACAGCAAACATCATCCTCAATGGTGAAAAACTGAAAGCATTTCCACTAAGATCAGGAACAAGACAAGGTTGCCCACTCTCACCACTATTATTCAACATTGTTTTGGAAGTTTTAGCCACAGCAATCAGAGAAGAAAAGGAAATAAAAGGAATCAAAATTGGAAAAGAAGAAGTGAAGCTGTCACTGTTTGCAGATGACATGATCCTATACATAGAGAACTCTAAAGATGCTACCAGAAAACTACTAGAGCTAATCAATGAATATGGTAAAGTGGCAGGATACAAAATTAATGCACAGAAATCTCTGGCATTCCTATATACTAATGATGAAAAATCTGAAAGTGAAATCAAGAAAACACTCCCATTTACCATTGCAACAAAAAGAATAAAATATCTAGGAATAAACCTACCTAAGGAGACAAAAGACCTGTATGCAGAAAATTATAAGACACTGATGAAAGAAATTAAAGATGATATAAATCGATGGAGAGATATACCATGTTCTTGGATTGGAAGAATCAACATTGTGAAAATGACTCTACTACCCAAAGCAATCTATAGATTCAATGCAATCCCTATCAAACTACCACTGGCATTTTTCACAGAACTAGAACAAAAAATTTCACAATTTGTATGGAAACACAAAAGACCCCGAATAGCCAAAGCAATCTTGAGAACGAAAGAAGGAACTGGAGGAATCAGGCTCCCTGACTTCAGACTATACTACAAAGCTACAGTTATCAAGATGGTATGGTACTGGCACAAAAACAGAAAGATAGATCAATGGAACAGGATAGAAAGCCCAGAGATAAACCCATGCACATATGGACACCTTATCTTTGATAAAGGTGGCAGTAATGTACAATGGAGAAAGGACAGCCTCTTCAATAAGTGGTGCTGGGAAAACTGGACAGGTACATGTAAAAGTATGAGATTAGATCACTCCCTAACACCATACACAAAAATAAGCTCAAAATGGATTAAAGACCTAAATGTAAGGCCAGAAACTATCAAACTCTTAGAGGAAAACATAGGCAGAACACTCTATGACATAAATCAAAGCAAGATCCTTTCTGACCCACCTCCTAGAGTAATGGAAATAAAAACAAAAATAAACAAATGGGACCTAATGAAACTTCAAAGCTTTTGCACAGCAAAGGAAACCATAAACAAGACCAAAAGACAACCCTCAGAATGGGAGAAAATATTTGCAAATGAAGCAACCGACAAAGGATTAATCTCCAAAATTTACAAGCAGCTCATGCAGCTCAATAACAAGAAAACAAACAACCCAATCCAAAAATGGGCAGAAGACCTAAATAGACATTTCTCCAAAGAACATATACAGACTGCCAACAAACACATGAAAGAATGCTCAACATCATTAATCATTAGAGAAATGCAAATCAAAACTACAATGAGATATCATCTCACACCAGTCAGAATGGCCATCATCAAAAAATCTAGAAACAATAAATGCTGGAGAGGGTGTGGAGAAAAGGGAACACTCTTGCACTGCTGGTGGGAATGTGAATTGGTTCAGCCACTATGGAGAACAGTATGGAGGTTCCTTAAAAAACTACAAATAGAACTACCATATGACCCAGCAATCCCACTACTGGGCATATACCCTGAGAAAACCAAAATTCAAAAAGAGTCATGTACCAAAATGTTCATTGCAGCTCTATTTACAATAGCCCGGAGATGGAAACAACCTAAGTGCCCGTCATCGGATGAATGGATAAAGAAGATGTGGCACATATATACAATGGAATATTACTCAGCCATAAAAAGAAACGAAATTGAGCTATTTGTAATGAGGTGGATAGACCTAGAGTCTGTCATACAGAGTGAAGTAAGTCAGAAAGAAAAAGACAAATACCGTATGCTAACACATATATATGGAATTTAAGAAAAAAATGTCATGAAGAACCTAGGGGTAAAGCAGGAATAAAGACGCAGACCTCTTAGAGAACGGACTTGAGGTTATGGGGAGGGGGAAGGGTGAGCTGTGACAGGGCGAGAGAGAGTCATGGGCATATACATAGTAACAAACGCAGTAAGGTAGATAGCTAGTGGGAAGCAGCCGCATGGCACAGGGATATTGGCTCGGTGCTTTGTGACAGCCTGGAGGGGTGGGATGGGGAGGGTGGGAGGGAGGGAGACGCAACAGGGAAGACATATGGGAACATATGTTTATGTATGACTGATTCACTTTGTTATAAAGCAGAAACTAACACACCATTGTAAAGCAATTATACCCCAATAAAGATGTTAAAAAAAAAAAAAAAAGGGCATTATGGGGTTCTGATTTACATGTGATTATGTAAATTATAAAAGCTATATAGAGACTATTGAGAATAAAATATTCCAGTGTACTTTATCAGTTAATTCCTATGTATAATCATACTATGCTGCTCAATCAATATCATCTCATAAAATCATAATAATAGTGTTTTCTTTCCTCCAATGTGTCTGCTAATTATTTTAGAGTCACTCAAAAGACAAATTCATGTTTGAATTTATCAAGAAATGTGTCTTCTGTGTGTGTGTGTATAGTTTTTTTTGTCAGAAAGCAAAATGACATAAAAGTATTTCCATTCCTACCCCAAAGAGCAGAAAAGTTAGAGGTGATTTTATTGCCCAAATCTGATAATCTAATGAAATAAGCATGTGAAAACATGTACTGGTTATTCTTTCAATGATTTTTCTTCAACGTTATCTTTATATAGATTTCCCCAAAGTTTATGACTTTAAACAAATAATAAAAATGTATAGCTTCCTGGTGGTGCAGTGGTTGAGAGTCCGCCTGCTGATGCAGGGGACACGGGTTCGTGCCCCGGTCTGGGAAGATCCCACATGCCGTGGAGCGGCTGGGCCCGTGAGCCATGGTCACTGAGCCTGCGTGTCCAGAGCCTGTGCTCTGCAACGGGAGAGGCCACAACAGTGAGAGGCCCGCGTACCGCAAAAAAATAAATAAATAAATAAATAAAAATGCATAGCTTAATTTATAACGTGATATACATATTTTTGAAGGGAGATGGGCAATAAAAATGCATTAATTATATATTTTGTCAAAGTTAGTTTGTTTATTGATAGAATCTTTAATCTGCATATCCTGGTGACTTAGGTCCTAAGTGTTGACATGATGTGGCACATAAATAGTAGCCTCTGATGTTTGTGTCTCCCTCACTATAGGAAATAATTGTTGGCTTTGGCCCACCTTTTACTTTTGTATGCAGTAAAGTGATTTTCATTTTGACTTCCATTTTTGGCACTCACCTCTCCATATACCCTAGGAATAGCCATCTATGCCTCCAACTCCAAGAAAGAAGCTGACTGGCCTAAGCAAATTCTCCTCAGTACCCAGTGACTATTTCAGAGATGAGCAGTTGACTAAATTGTGAGGCAACTCAGGTGCAAGAAGATATGTGCTTGGAGCTTCTGAGGAAAAGAACTTCTCATAATTTAATGAAATATACCTAGACTGATATCCCCTTCCCTCTGGATGTGAACAAGGAAGAATATAGTCACTAGAATCTTCTAAATGTTGTCTTACAGAGGAAGGGAGCTAATACTAGGATGAGGTGACTGCCTTATATCAGGTTTCTTTGAAGATTTTACTGTGTCAGTGGATCAAGCCTCACCTGGAGTCCATTTTACCTACCTCTGTACTTTTTGGTCAATTCCATTTACTGTGTAAGCCAGTAAGTGTGGGATTTTCTGTTACTTACAATGGAAAGTTTCTTGAAAGACTCCACACAAACTGTAGTCGTTTGGAGGATGGCATTGAATTGTACAATATCGATAAGAACCTTAATAATTATTTGTTTTATTTTTTCTTGGGTTAGGGGAAAGGGAGAAGCCAAAGGAAGAAAAGACTGATGCATTTATATATTTATTGTTGGTTCATCCTGATGGGAAATTATTAGGATTATAGCTCTACTCATATCAATTTCCCAGAAGCAGAGAAAGGAAAGTGTCAGACTGATTAAAACTTCCACTAAGGAAGCAAAATTTGGATTTAAAGTAGATAATTATGGGAGAAAAGGAATACATAGGGAGTCAAGGATATTCCAGTTGTGAAAGCTTAATCCATCTACAGAAGGTCTGATTGGCTCTTACTTAGAAACTATAGAAATTTACATCACTGTTTCTAAAACCTTAAATGCCAAAAGAAGTCCTTGAGACATTTAGAAAAATGGTTTTACTTGCTCTCCACACTCAAATATGTTTTTCTTTAATTGTTTTGGGGTAGAGCCAAGGCATCTGCCTTTTTAGCAACTTCCCCAGATTATTCTGTTGCAGATGTTCCAAGGACCACATTTTGCAAAACACTGCCTTAGAGTAATGTAGACAGTAACTTCTTTCTTTATACCTGAAGGATTCCAAGGGAGTCCCTCACCAGATGCCTTCTTGCCTAGAGCGTGGCTGAACTAAAGCATTCCAGGGAGAGGTGAGTTAACCTCCCCAGACTTCCTCAAGGCTCTAGGCAATAAGCAATCAACCAGAAATTGAATATTCCAATGAGGAGAAGGAGCAAGGGAAGATATTCCTTTTCTATGTATCAAACCTGAACCAGAACTGTGGGCTCCTGAAAGGACAGCTTTGGGAGGACCAAAGCCCCTTTCTCTCAGACATGGAGAAGTGCCCTTGTGTCCTGCTGTGCTTGGTCTCCATTTAATTGTCTAACTGACTTAATTTATAGGAGAAAATCAAGACTGCAAATTCTGTCACTTAACTGGGGAAAGGAACCAAAAGAAATGTTAAATGATGTGCCAAGTACAAAGATTATAAGAATTACAAAGGCTACTGCTACAATTAAAAGTTGAAACTCTAACCTCAAGATACATTTTAAACTTCAGGGAAGGTGTCACTTACACCTTTTCAAACTGTTCAAACTGTTGAAGATATAATGGCAAATTGTGCTGGGATCTTTGTCTGAAAAAATAGGATTAACAGTTTATCTTAGAGGGCCTATTTTTATATTTTTTCCACTTTAAGTAACATTTAGTGTTTAAAACATTAGTAAATAAAATGTAGAATTAAAGAAAAATAAAAATTACTCATAGTCACATCATGCAAATATATATGCTGGTATCTTTTTATCAGGACTTCCTCAGGGTCATTTTTATTATAGAGAAGAAACATTTTTTTTCTGGCCTGGCATATGAATGCTATTTTATATATTAATATTTCAAATATATTTCTATAAGTACTTTCTCATTTAATAATTTTTATAAAAGTCTTCAATAATGGTTGTGTTATCATCTTCCAAATGTATATAAGATATGTTATTAATTCATCCCTTGCGGTTGGCTATTATGGATGTTTAAATTGCCAAATAGTAATAATGATAATGATGATGATGATAATTATAATAATAATAATATAATAAAATGTTTACTATTTTTGAGTGTTAACTATTCGCCAAATACTGTTCTTCAGGTTTCTGTATGCAGTACTTGATATAAAAATTATTATTTTATATTATAGAATACATAGGGATTTGATTCTAAATTTTATTACATTATATTAGTAGATACACCTAAAGCAATCATAAAATTAAATTTTGGGAGATCTACTCATGTAACAAAAAGGAAACCATCCTACATAAAAGAAATCTGCTGTCAAATAATAATCTGTTACTTTAATATTTAAAATTAGCATGAATTTGCAGGGGGGGAAAGGAGACAATTGTCCCTTTACTATTTAAAAAAAATAAACAAAACAGTTTAATGATTATATTTTTAAGGAAGTAGAAAATGTAGCCTTGATGCTTTTCTGCCACCTTCTCCTTCACACTGATTTTGTGTGAAAGAGGTAATGAATAGAATTGGTCTCAAAGCTAACAAAGACAAAAAGAAAAACAATTAAAATAGCTGATTTCCCTTTAACTTCTCACCTTTTTTCTGAACTTGAAGGAGAATCAAAAAACACTTCCGCGGCCTCATGCAAAGAAGTCCCTCTGTCGCTAGCTAGTGGCAACTATAGATGGGAAGTGGGTGACAAGGAGTCACAAAAGACCTTAGCTAGCAGATTAGGGATCTTCAAAGATTCAGAAAAGACATGACTGAGCTTCCCTGGTGGTGCAGTGGTTAAGAATCCGCCTGCCAATGCAGGGGACACGGGTTCGCGCCCTGATCCGGGAAGATCCCGCACGCTGCGGAGCAACTAAACTCGTGCGCCACAACTACTGAGCCTGCGCTCTAGAGCCCAAGAGCCACAACTACTGAGCCTGCGTGCCTAGAGCCTGTGCTCCGCAATAAGAGAAGCCACTGCAACGAGAAGCCCGCGCACTGCAACAAAGAGTAAACCCCGCTCGCTTCAACTAGAGAAAGCCCGCACACAGCAAAGATGCAGTGCAGCCAAAAATAAATTAATTAATTAAAAAAAAAAAAAAAAAGAAAAGAGATGAGAGCATGCATTTTACAGTGGCTAACAAGTACATGGCTTTCCTCTTTGCTAAGACCTGCACCTGGTATTTTTTTGGCCCCCTTGTGCACCTTACCAAAGCACTATGTCTATGGATTCTCTGTAAATATATGATCATAGATTAATATCGGCATCACTGAACAGATGAAACTCCTGCAATAAACCCTTTGTATCGTGGGTAATCTTAGTTATTTTGTGGATTAAAAAGCATTTTGGACCCATGAATTCTAGTGTTATCAAAAGACCCCCTTTATAATATCAGAAAAGGAGAGAAAATGCTAAATATAACCAAGAAACTGCTTCAATCTTTTCCATCCTTCCTTCTACAGTAACTTAGAGGTTTTAGGAACAGAATAATCTTTCTTCTTAACTAGGAGAAACTATATTTGGAGTGAGTTAGAGTTTTATACTTTTCTTTCCTTCCTACTCTTTTTTTAAACCCAGAAATTGCCTTTACATGGTGATTTCTACCTGCCCAGATAGTCCTAAAACCACTACTAAGGAAATACTTACATATATAAAATTGCTACCTTGGGTTCGATCAATTATGGAAGAAAAGCTATCATCCTCATACCCTTAAAAATGACATTTTCAACTGCCTAACACAGAGCATGCCCTAGGGGTTCTTGGAGACTCAGAAGTAAAAATTATCCATTTTCATTTTTCAAAAGTTTAGAAGTATGAGGCAGATTTTCTTTAAGTCTCTTCACCAAAAATTGCAAAAATAATCTGCTATGACTTTGTACTCATGAAATAATGCTTAGTCACACTCTTTCTTCCTGGTCAGGAATATATTTATTTTTGATGTAACACCTACCCATAGGCATCCTTGTACATTCTTGTAAAAGGGTAAAAGTTTAAAAAAAAAAAAAAAGGACTGCACATAATTTACTAAAGTAAATGAATTCAGGTTAAATAGTGATAAAACGGGGAAGGGTGATAGGGAAGAATAGGAAATTGGATATAAACAAATCTAGGACTTGACTAGAAAAAAATTAGACAAGGAATACATTAATAAAAATTAATTGGCAATGTTTAACTTTTTAAAATTATTTCATGTATTTTTTAGAAATTTATTTTTTTATACAGTTGGTTCTTACTAGTTATCTATTTTATACATATTAGTGTACCTATGTCAATCCCAATCTCCCAATTCATCCCACCACCACCCCCTGCCCCGCTTTTCCCCCTTGGTGTCCATATGTTTGTTTTCTACATCTGTGTTTCTATTTCATATATTAATTATCTAACTAAAAAAGAAAAATTAAGAATGTTACAGTTTGAGTGGAGCTCATGTGTTAAGAAAACAAAACCAAATAAAGTTTCTCTTTTCAAAGAGATTTGGGATTCAGTGAATTCTATTTAGTCAAGGAAAATCAGAATATACTCACTATATTAAGGTCTTCTGAGGAGTCCTAAAGAAAACAAACATTTAACTTTATCCAAATATTTGCCAAGCCTATTTGATCATACAATGTGTTTTTCATGAAACATCAAATAACGACTTGTGGAACTAATTCTGTGGTCCATTGTTTGGTGAACACTGAACTAGAATGATACCCTTATTAATAGATGAGGATGTTGATACCCTCAATCACAACTACAGGGGCACTTAAACAAGTCTTAATGTAGGTTAAAGCTTCAATGTCCCATTAATTAGATAAGATATTATATTTGAAAAAATATGAATTTCACCTTATGCCTTGGCTCGGAAACCTTGTTTTACTAATATCTCTACTATCCTCAGTGCTAAGATAGTTGCATATAAATAAATCTTATATTAGACACAAATTCTATTTCTCAGAAAAGGGTAAGGTATTGAATTTACTTGGTGGAAGTAAAATGTACTAAGTTCTTGAATTCTGGGCAGATATCATGGCAGATAAGAACATGGAAAAGAGACTAGTGTGTTCACATACTTTAAAATGTAAGAATGAATGATCCAAGGTGAGAGTTCCAGTTGGACCAAACAGAGCAGGAATTTCAACTAAAAATTGCAAATATGGTCCTTGATGGGGTTCAGGACAAACTACCCCAAAATATGACACCTTGGCAGCTTGAATACTTTAAGCTGAAGGAATTTGAAAACTAGCAAGTGCAGGAACGACTTTCTGACCTCTCCTCTTCTTTGCCCCTGAAGCGAGTCAAAAGGCCCTCATGTGAGAGGTGTCCTCCCCATGCTTAGAGAAAAAGAGCATCCTTATATCCAAAGATGGAGGGAAACCAAGAGGACTCTGTTCAAACAGGTCTTACTATGTTTCCCTCAGTTTACTACCATCAGCTCATTCTCTTTTGTTCTATGACATTTTTCTATGACTTTCTACTCTTTATCACAGCCAGTAGAAAAATGTTCAGGTTTAACCATATCTGCAGGCCTTCACTTCTTCATTAAGGCTCTCATGTCACATAAAATGTATATTAAATAAATCTGTGTGCTTTCCTCTTATTAATCTTTCATCAGTCCAATTTATAGGATCCCAGCCAGGGAACCTAAGATGGGTAGAGAAAGATTTGTCTTCACCTACACACTTCCAGTCACCTCAATTACTAGGCTCCCTCTTGATGGTAATAATAGAAGTAAAAATGCTACATCAAATAAAGTAAAGAATGAATATGATAATATGTCTAAGCTAACTGGTTCAATTTTACAGGAAGCTCTTGAAAGAGGTTCATATAAAGGAAAGGAGATATCTTGGTCTATAAAGGAATTTAACAGAGTCTATGAACTTGCCAGCCTCTTGAGCATTACAGACCTATGTCTGCTAATGTAGCTGTCATCAGTGTAAATAAGTACGTATTTTAATTATTCCATGTTGTTTCATCTCCCGTCTAGAAGAAAACCCCAGAACTGGCCACTGCTGTGACTCTGGTAAATTGGCTTAAGTTATCAGCAATTAGAGCAACTTCATTCCTTAAATATTCTCCCTTGCCCTTCTTGCCACCAAGGAAGCTGCTCCTGGTCAAATAGCTTAGAATCAGCTATCAGAATCACTTTGTCTATCTACTACATTCTGTTTATACAATTATAAAATCTTTGACATTGATATAACTCAGAAGGAAAATCTGTCTACTTCTAGTCATAAGAAAATAAACTAACTTCGATAAGACTTTGAGAAATGGAAATTCCTTAACTATCCTTGGTAATACAGAACATTACAATGTGAAATAAATAATAATAGTTAACCTCTGTATGTGATGTGCTAGCACTTTATAGGAATCATTCTTTTAAATTCTAATACAATTCTATGAGATGGGTATTACTATTAATAAACTCATATTAAAAAGAAAACTCTGAAATACAGAGAAAGGCATAATTTGCCCTATTATCATAGTTACAGACAGTAGTCAGTTTTCAAACACAAACAGTTTGACTCTAAGCTTGTTCGCATAAATATTACCCTACATGAATTAGTTTTCAGTGACTGTTGTTAACACGTTACTACAAACATGGTGGTTTAAAACAACAGATATTTATTCTCTCACAGTTCTGGAGGCCAGAAATCTGAAATTAGTTCCACTGGGCTGAAATCAAGGTGTCAGCAGAGCTGTGCTCCCTCCGGAGGCTCTAGACAAGAATCCACTCCTTGCCTCTTCTGGCTTCCAGTGGTTGAGGGCATTCCTTGGCGTCTGGCTGCACTGGTCATATCTCTGCCTGCATAATCATGCTACCTTTTCCAGTTGTGTCTATGAAACCTCCCTCTGCCTCCCTCCTATGTGAACATTTGTGATTATACTTAGAGCCCACCAGATCATCCAGGATAATCTCTCCATCTCAAAATTATTAACTTAATTATATCTGCAAAGACCCTTTTTCCATATAAGGTAGCATTCACTGGTTCCAGGGGTTAGGACCTCATATCTTTATGGACATTATTCAGCCTACCACACAATACTTTCTCTCATATGCTTATGCATATCTAATTTAAGACTCTAATGACACTAATGACAATCATTTTTCTTCAGTTAGTTAGAAACTAAGCCTAATGATTGGTGAAGTTATTCTTATCCTGTGCTTGGTAGAGAGACTAGATTGGGAAATAATAGATAAACTTAACAAAGGGGGTTTTAACAAATTCCCCAAGAAGAATAGGAAAGATGGACCTGGATTTCCTTTCTAGAAGCCTTAGCCCAGAACTTCATACCTAACTGAGTAAGGCAGCAAGCATGGGATTTGGGAATATCCAAAAACAGCATCCTATTTGGGATTACTCCACAAATTTAGCCAGGCAAACTTAATGACATTACTCCAAAATAAGAGACAGAAAAACAAGGTAAAATAAACAATCCTGGAAAATAGAATAGCTTTAAAGGCTGGGTATAATCTTTGAGACTCTAGAAAGTAGCTTCTGGAGCCTTATTTAGAATAAAGGTAGAGGATGAGGGCAGGAAAAATAAAGTGAAAGGGAGTAGGAGAACAAAAGTGGAAAGAAATAGTCTGGAAGTGAAACCAGTGTTTCCTATCTTTGCTAATGGCACCAACATCTATCCATTTCTTGAAAAAGAAATATGGGAGTCATACTTTGCATCTTCCTCTCTCTCCATCTCCATATCCAATCCATCCCCCAGGAATGATGATTTTAGCCCTTAAACAGCTCTCAAATCCATTTATCAGCTACACTGTCTTTACTATGCTAAGAATATTTCTCACCAGGTTAATTTTAAGCCTACTAACAAGCATTCAACATGAGACATAGTCTATTCTTTACTGATAGAGTAAAAGTTCAATGTATGTGGTACAGCTTAATAAACTAGAGTGGTTATCTTTCCCAAACAGTTTAACAAGAATTCTCTACATAAAGCAAAAGAAAATTTTCCAATTCAGATATAAACTACTATCCTAAAATTAAAAATTAATTAGAATTTAGATGCGAATATCATGAGAAATGGTATCGAAGATAGGTGAAAACATATTTTATGATATTAAACTAATGATTTTTCTTCAAAAAAATCCATTAAAAATAAGGAAGAGTGAGCTTGTGTCCTTTGTAGAAATTTATACTATGATTTACTAAACGATATTAAGCTCCTGCAAGAAATGACACATATGGGATGACTTTTTATTTCTTATACCAGGGTTCATCAAGCTGTTTCATATTTATTTTTCTGATTAATGATATGTCAAAATTCTAATTCTAGTACCAATTTATGGTGTGTTGGCAACTGGAGAATGAAACAGCAATGTAGACAACAGGCAAAATTGATTTTTATCCATCTTCTTTGAATTCCAGTAAATGTTTCCCAAATGTGCTTTTCTGTTTCAACCAAACTAAATATTATAGTCTTATTTCTCTCAACTATTAATTATGTTCCTTCTGAGAATAAGGATTTCTTAAAGCACAACAGTATAGCTGGATGATATGATTTAATGTGTCAGTCATTCTTAATTAGAGGTTGCATATTTAAGAGTTCCTACTATTGTTTCCTCATTCATAGAGACATATATCTTTAAAAGGTTATTTAGTGCAAATGGGTTTCATAGGAGTTTTTAAAATGAACATAAATGTTCTGAATTAATAAGAAGTGAAATACAACTAGATGATTATATTGCATATGGAGTCAATTAGAAAGTGAGAAAATAAATGAGTTAATAAAAACAAAACAGAAAGGAAATGAGAAAGAAAAAGAGAACACACGAAGTGCATGGAGAACACACAGCGCATCTATTCAGAAGGTGGAACACTTATTCCACCTGTTTAACGAGTAGGATAATATTAAGAGAGTTCTAAAGAACTAAGCACTTCTTCCAGAGGCAATCACAGCACCATCAAAATGGAGATTAGCACATTGAAACTGCTTGTGCTTTCAATGTTCTTATGGATTCAGGGCATGAACTATTGAGTTAAACAAGAAAAATAACTATTGGCATTCACCGTAAAATGCTAACAAAACCAACTTCTTATTCTCTTTTTATATCAAATGGTATTAAAAAATAAACCTAAAACTTGTTTGTAAAGATTAATGAGAGTATTCTTTCAAACACAATCATCTTTGCCAAGTTCAAATAGTGCAACCGTGCTTAAAAACACACTATTCATACTTAGGAATCCTGCCACTTTACAAGTAATGACAAAATTGTTATTTCAAGAGTATTTATCAAACAAGACTCCTTGGAGACCAGATGATAATGGGATTTTGAATGTTGACTACAGGGAATGCTGCTTAGTCCATTTCAAATCACTGTTGCAACAAGCCATCTTATTCTACCAGGAGTTTAGCCTCTACAAGAGTTAATTGGTGACACAGAGGTTCACCTACCCTCCATTAGCCAAGGAGAAACTGGAGTCCTGCCTGCACAGTCAGCACATACCTAGGGATTAGGGCAGAATGAAATGGAATGTGACTCAAACTGAGAGACTTAACTTAAAAGTTTGACAGATACCTGATTAGTTTTTCAAACAAGATGTACTTCACGTATAGATGCAAAGAGGAAAATATAAGTCTGTGTAGCTCTAAAGTATTGCACATATCCCTTGTAGAACTATTTCATAATGTTGTGAAGATTTCTCATTTGGGGTCACTCAGGTTCAGTCTCTCCTTTTACCTCCTCCATTTTCTTTTTGGGGGATTACCTCTTCATCCCTGTGTGTAGGTTTGCTGGGAAGGTTATATCTGTTGCTAGCTTCCCAGATTGGAAGATAAAAGGACTGAAGTAGTAATTCAGAGATCCTTTAATCCTCTCCTGTCTGAGGAGATCTAGGGGACCAGTTTGTGATTTAAACACTGTTAATCTCTAAGGTGCTAGGAAGCAAAGAGGAGGTGATATGCACAGGTCAGTCAGCAGAGTAAGTCATCCATCCAACATCTTACAACATTTCAGTTATAAGATCATCACTGGCATCTTTGTTCTTTGTTTCTGCTAATTTCAAAGTTTGGTCCTCCAGTTTCCTATTGACTGAATGAGCCTCCATAACACTTCCAATAAATTCATTTTACTTAGATGCAGATATCATCAGTGAATTCATATTGAAATGAGAAAAATAGAAAACATTAGAAATGAATTTATTGCCATGTGAATAATCTGTAACATTAATATACTGAGTTAGATTTGAATTTTGTTCACTTTCAAAAATGAACAATTAATTCCTCAAGAGGATAATCACAGACTTTTATCATTTAAAAGGCCCTTAAAGCTTCCTAATCTAATCTCTCATGTGTGGTTCCCTTGACTCTGCATGAACAATGTTAGTGATATAAGTGTAAGAATGTGAAGTATCTTTGAAAAAAATTCATAAACTCTCTGTTTAGAAGGAGGAATAAAATTACATTTATTTCTGTACCTTCAAAAGGACACATTCAAAAGAAAGAAAATTAATGTTTTTCTTATTCTGCCAAGAATTTTGAGGTGTGTTTTACAATTGTTGCAGTACAAGAGATCTCTTTACCTTAGGATCCCAATTCATGAAAGCAGGTATATATAAACAATGAAGGTTAAGCAATTAATTTTTAAAAATATTCTCAATCAATCAACAATATTTATTGAGCAATTACCATGTGATTAACTGATACACAAAAAAGTAAGCAACAGAGAAGCAGTCAATGGTCAAAGTATCTTATTTTCCAGTGGAGTACATTGGGAATTGAGATCTCATATTAGATAGTTCTGTATAACATCACTATTAAGACTATCAATGCTAAGAACAGAATGAACTGTAGCAACAACTTATGTATTTTATGGGACATGTAGAACCTCCTGTATAACATGGTAGAAACTGAAACATACCAGTAAGTTTAAACTACATGGAGGTAGAGTTGCAGTTTGAAAAAAGGAGATGTGTACTTTAAGAAAGGTCTTGCAGTAGAAAACAAAGAAAGCGGTGCTATCCATCTAACAGCAAAAAGCCCTGCCAGCTCTGCTTCTTTTCTTTTGCAGTTGCCTTTATATCCTAGCCAGACTAACTCAACGGATCTGTCACCAGGGGTCTTGAAGTCTATAGCTTTTTGGTAAGTAGACACATATTTCAAATCAAAGTGAGTTGGCTCAGATCCTGTTTTAATGAGAATATTGAGTCTGTTCCAATTATGATTTTGGAAAACACTTGGTGTTGATGATGTTGAAGACCACAACCTGGAGAGTAGCAGTGTGAGAGTCAAAGATATCAGTGCCCAGAAGCTTGGGAGAATGGTAGCCATTTTCAGAAAAATGGCTCTGAACGTTTCTTGCCCCTATATTCAACTGAGAACATATTTCATATTCTCTCAGTCAAAAAAACAAAAAAAAAACACCCCCAAAACAACTCTTGCCTAATTTAAACACTGGACAGAAAATATGGTATCTATTTTAAAATCCACATAGAGATTCAGGATATATTGGAAGGAGAAAAGCTTCCACAAAACTAAGCAAGAGGGTGCATCTGTGATTGGAAGAGTCAGACAGATGCACCTGATGCTCAACCAATTTCTGAGGAGCCTTGGAAAAAGCAACATACTTCCCTTTTCATTGGAAATGAATCACAACTATTCTCTGCTTATGGTGCTGGAACACAGTTTCCTATTTTTATTACAAAGAAGCACTATCTGGCAAGAAAAATGAAACAACCCCCATGCACTTAAAGAAAATAAGTGGAAAAGAAAAAGGCACTAATTTATCCTTCTTAACAAGTTCCTCCACATCTCCAATTTAATTTTTAATTTTTATCATCACCTTTTTAAATGAGTTTTTTCTTCTCTGTTCTTTCTGAGTTATTGCTTATATTAATGGCGTTAAGGCGATGAAAACAAATGAAAAAGAGGGCAAAAGAAAAGAAAAGCATAGTTTTCTTTGGATATTGGCATTCAGGTATCACAGGTCATGATTCCCAGAATTAAATGAAGGGACATATAAAAAATATGTTTTCTAAGGATTTGCAAAAGATACTACAGAAATTGTGGGTCCTGTATCATTACACCTGCCCCCTTCATTAACACAGTATGTGGGTGCCTGCCTGTGCACTTCAGGTGCATGGCTCTATTTTTTGAAATTAGTTTTTGAACCACCTTGGTCAGCTCCATCATTATCTTTAATGCCCTCTCCACATCCTGTATATACCTGGTTTTTGATCTTGGCTTAAATTTCCTTGACTTTGGCTTCCCTATCTTTCCCCCTTGAATTCACACTCAGGCTCTTCCTTAGCCTGAACGCTCTAAGAAGCAGCTCACTCGATGGAAGCCCTGGTCCTTGGTACCCTTCCCTGTGCCAGCCTGCTGGATGGGTTTACATCTCATCCCCACCACACTTCCCTAACCATCTAGGCAAATGTATGATAGAACAATAAGTTATTCAATACTTTTAAATGTGTTCCATATTCTGAACATCAGAAAGGTGAACAAACTCAGTGAGGGCAATTATTGAAAATTCAAAGTAGATTCTTATTGGCATAATGTTTGCTTTAATAGTTTAGACTTCCATATATTTGAAATTGTGGTAAGTAGGAAAGTCTGTATCTAGACGAATAAAATGAAAGTAGAAATCATTCATCTAATAGATTATCATTATTAGCATACTCTGGGTAGAATATATTCATTTAATTAACCATCTGATCAGTGTAGTTAGTTCTAAGTAATTCTTACTATGAGAATAGTATTACTTTGCCATAATGATTAGAGTTCCTTGTGGTGCTTTTTGCTTATGGTAGCAATAATGTTGCAATTAGTAAATTATTTACTACTTTATAATAAGAGTAGAGATCTTTAGCATGGCCTATTTACAGACCTCACCTTACTTTTACTTCTAGACTCATCTCCTTCCACGCTTCAATATGAAATCTTTGATTAAATGAAATAATTTGGAATTCCCCGAAGTACTGTGCCTTTTCACTTACCATTTTATCAGCAAGAAAACCTTTCCTCTCCTTTCATGATCCTGATGAACTATTATTAAATCATCTCTCAAGACATATCAGCCATCATTGCCTTTGGAAGCCTCTCCTGACCAAACCCTCAACCAGCTCCTCTGACATGATTATGTCCTCTTCCTGTTCTTAAAGTATGCCCCATATATAGTTCTATCACTCACAGAATTTGTGGCACAGAAGTATAGGTATAGCTTTTGTCTCTATCACCTATCTGACTCTAGCTAAATTTAAACTTCTGGATCTTATTTATTTCTCCCATTTGTTGTCAAATCTACCACAATATCTGACATACAGGAGACACTCAATAAATATTGTTAAATTGATATATGAGGCTTTTAAAGTTATTTAAAATAATATTTAGCATTTGTTAATGATTGTTTACTTTTCAATGCATAAAATTTTATGTGGTTATTAATGTTTCAACAAATTTTTAAAATAATTCCTATGAAGATTGACAGGATGCTATGATGGTTTTTAAGGTATGTCTACAAATTATTTGATACTATTCCTTTTAAGAAGTGGAGTTTAATTCCTCTCCCCCTGAGTGTGAGCTGGACTTAATGACTTGCTTCAGATGAATAGCAGATGATGAAATGGCAATGTGTAACTTCCAAGATTAGATCATGTAGATAGGCATTCTGGTTTCCTTCTTAGTTCTCTGTCTTGGATCACCTGTTCTGAGGGAAGCTACTTGCCATGTCATGAGAATACTCAGCAGTCTATGGAGGGACCCATGTAGCAAGGAACCTGAGGCTTCCTGCCAACAGCCATGTGAGTGAGCCATCTTGGAAGTGAATGCTCCAGCCCCAATCTAACCTTCAGATAACAGCAGGCCTGCTGACATCCTGCAGGCAAATTCATGAGAGACTAGTGCTACACAAATAAGTGGCTCCTGATTTTTCATCCCCTGAAACTGAGGTAATAAATCTTTGTTATTTTATCCCACTAAATTTGGGGGGCAATTTTTATTGCAGCAATAGATAACTAATACACATCCTTTAAATAACACTTAAATAGTGCAGTATATCCCTTTTATAGTCCTTTTAGTAATAGCTAAGTATTATTGTACGTAGAGGGATAGAGGAAGAGTTATGAGACCGTACATTTATAGAAATGGACAAAAGTTTGAGACCAAAGGATGTTTATTATTTAAAGGGTGACTTTCCTAATAATAGTATTAAACACTACTGTAGACTACCTGAAGGATACTGCTGCAGCTCCCAATGCTTCTTAAAATAAAATAGATTGAATTTTGCCTGTATATGGCCTCCAGTAAAACTTCTTAAGATCTTATTGTTAAATAACATTAAAATTAAGTATTTCCATAACTTGATATGTGAGTTGCAGTTCTCTCATGTGTGTCATGTTGTAAATTATGAATGATTATTTAATTTCACATCACTAAAACACAATGAGTAAAATGAAAAATGTAGGGATTTTTTAACGTACTTAGTAAAAATAAATATGCAATTGAATGCACTTGTTGAATACTTACATAAATTTGGAATGTGGTTCTCAATACTGGCTGCACATAGAATTGCTTGGGGAAGTTTAAGCAAGAATGATGACTGGATCCCACTCTTACAGGATCTGATTCATTAGGTTAAGGAGAGGCTTGGGCATTTGGACCTTAAAAATTTCCCAAGATGGGCTTCCCTGGTGGCCCAGTGGTTGAGTGTCTGCCTACCGATGCAGGGGATACGGGTTCATGCCCCGGTCCGGGAAGATTCCTCATTCCGCAGAGCGGCTGGGCCCGTGAGCCACGGCCGCTGAGCCTGCACGTCCGGAGCCTGTGCTCCGCAACGGGAGAGGCCACAACAGTGAGAGGCCTGCGTACTGCCAAAAAAAAAAAAAAAAAAAAAAAAAAAAAAGTCCCAAGATGATTCAAATGTGCAGCTATTTTTGAAAACCAGGGACTTAGAAGAGCTTCATCAATATCTAATTACAACTCTGAAATGTTTTACCAAATTATACACCAGTAGTTCACAAATGTTAGGGTGCGTGAGAATCACTTACAGAATTTGTGAAATATATAGCATTTTGAGCCATGCCTCCAAGAGATCTCAATTCATTAGGTCTGGAATTGGGCCCCAAATACTGTAATTAAGAAACATCTTAGAGGATTTTTTCATGGGTGTGGGACATATAATCTAAAACACTGACCTACACAAAAAAGACCAGTAAGCTCATCAGTAAGACCACTTAAAACTCAACAATAAGCAAAAACACTCCAACTTAAAAATGGGCAAAATATCTGTACAGACACCTCACCAAAAAAGATGTACAGAAGGCAAATAAACTTTACTCAACATGTCAGTAAAGAAATACAACTTAAAACAACAATAAATACCACTATACACTTATTAGAAATAGCTAAAATTAAAAAAAACAAAAACAAAAACAACTGGTAACAGCAAGTGCTGACAAAGATGTGGAGCAACATGAACTCTCATTCTTTACTGAAGAGAATGAAAAGTGGTACAGCCACTTTGAAAGCTGGTTTGGTTGTTTCTTACAAAGCTAAACATAGACTTAACACGCAACCTAGTAATTGCCATCCTGGATATTTACCAATATGATTTGAAAATGTGTGTCTATACAAAAACCCTCACAGCTTTATTTAGAACCACAAAAACTGGAAACCACCAAGATGCCCTTTGCTAGGTGAATGGACAAGCTAATTGTGATGTGTCCAAACTTTGCAGCAATAAAAAGGAATAAGCTTTTAATCCACACTAAAACATGAACGAATCTGAAATGCATATTTCTATGTAAAGGAAGCCAGTTTGAGAGAGCTTGATGGAGTAAGACCAATGGAGAATGGTTCCATTTCTGTGGCAGCCTGGAAAAGATAAAACTGTAGAGATGGCAAATGGATCATTAGTTGACAGGGGTCTGGAAGATTATTAAATGCAGGGAGCACAGGAGATATTTTAGAACTATGAAGCTATTCTGTACAGTACTGTCATTAAGGATACATGACACTGACCACTTGTCATAACCCACAGAATTATACAAAAGTTTAATGTATGCAAAAAATAGAAAATAAAATCAACTAGAGGATAGACAGAGATCACCAGATGGAATGTAGACTATGAGAAAAGAATCCAACTATATTACAAATATATGACATAACCTTACTGAAGGGAATTAGTGGGGGAAAAGCTATGCTGACCTAAGCTGCTGTGGAAATGAATGAATACAGTTAGACTAAAGACAAAAAGGAGCTGAACATAAGCACTATACTCTATTTGGTAGAGTTATTTTTCATGGGAGTGTGGATTAACAATTCTGAAACTGCTATAAATGCATACCAGGGTTGAACAAACATGTAAACAAATGACAGTTGGAGGAAACCATATTTCTCAATGTTGGAATAGGAAGATAGGCAAGGGGGGGAGGCTAGAATGAACCAAGGTAAACTGTGATACTGGTTTAGAATCAGAGACATCAGTATAAACTCAGATTTAGCTTAATACAGATACTGATATACATACATATATCTCCTTAGTTTGTCCACTGAGAAGCTCTGGAAGCAGTGGTTCCCTAGTAGCGGTAAGCACACCTAGTGTCCAGCTCTTTGTACCTAATACAATTCTCCAATAAAAGGAACCTGAGATTCTTTAAGAAATGGCTCATTTCTGGAGCAGGGACAAGGAATATACAATATGAGCCTGAAGCATCTATTAGCGCCAGAAAGTAATTAAATGATAAAACAAATAAAAAAACAAGAGTATGTCAAAGGGACACCAGAGCCAACTGAAATAACTCTCAATGGCAAAGTTACAACAAAATAAGTAACACAGTACTGGATTATAACCCAAAATATAAAGTAAGTATCCATTAATCCATACTGATACAAAACAAAAACACTGAATCGATCAATTAATGAATATGGGAAGTGACACATTTCCAGTGTAAAATTCCAATCTATGTAGATATTGCTCACTCAAGAAAGTGGAATGTAGATCTCTACACCTTAACTGTGGGCTACACTTAATAATTTGCTTTCAAAGAGTACGGTATAGAAAAAGGAAAATAAAAAGGGAACTTTAGTGTGGAGAATCCTTGCAAAGACTACCATAGCCAGGTGGACAAGGTTAGTATCACCAATAACAAGTCACTTTGATAAGATACATACGATAGTATGCATGAAACGCTGTGTTGAGAATGGCACTCTACCTCTCTGGTCTTCCTCCTAATAACCCATAATCCCAGTCTAACCATATAAAAATATTAACCAAGCTCAGATTGAGGGACATCCTATAAAATACCTAATGAGTATACTGTCAAGATAATGAAAAAACAAGAAAAGTATGAAAAACTATCCCAGTCAAAAGGAGCCTAAGGAAACATGATGATTAAATGTAGTATCTTGGATAGGATCCTGGAATAGACAAGAGACATTAAGGAAAAATGAAAATCTGAATAATGTATGGAGTTTAATATCAATAAATCAATATTTGTCCATTAATTGTAACAAATGTGCCACAGTACTATAATATATAAAAGGAAGGGAAATTATATGGCACGTGTATTGGAAATCTCTATACTATGTTTGCAAATTTTCTGTAAATCTAAAACTCTTCTGAAATAAAAAGTTTATTTACAAAAGATAGGCCCAATTCCCCTTGCCCACGGCACAGAGCAAAGCGCTGTCCCAGTAAATTACAGTAAAGGAAGTAGCCTTAATTAAGCTCTCTCCCTAGACTTGAGGGCTTAGCTTGGCCTAACTTTTTATCGAAAAACAATGAGTGAGTTTGCTCACTATGGCAGCAGTTTTTCAAGTTCACACAGCTCTAACAGAAATCTATTAAAGATAAAAAGAAGCTTAAACAGCCTATATTACTACTTCTTTCTTTTGTTTATACACAGTGAAGAGTATTCAGAATGGACCTCATCTCAAGCTTGCACTAATCCTTAAATAATTACAATTCATCTACTCAATGCTGGAAACACCTCCTGGAATGTGACTTTGTTCTGCTGGCTTGTCTAATCCGATTCAATTACTTTGGTTCCCTCTCCCAGAGGCTTCACACTCAGAAACTGAGCTCTGTGTGGAAAGGAGAACTGGGGAGGGGTGATTCAGTTTCAACAGAAATGAGCTGAACATTAAAAAAAATTTTTTTTTAGTCCTTTCCCAAATATCAGTGCATCAATAAACATGAGAACAGCTTGTAATTCACAAAGCTTCCTGCACCTCTGTTGTGATAAGGGCAGATTGATCTGGCTGAAGAAATGTTGGGGATGGGAACACTTCACTGGCTTGGACCAATTTGAATGGATGGAAATCACAAAAGTCCCTGAAGCTGGGGGATATAAAGCTCTGAAGGTGGCAGAAGCTTGTCATCTGCATGCAGAAAGCGACAGAGATATTACAGATTTCCCGTACAAAGGGAACTCCTTCAGTCACCTGTAAAGAGTTCCCTTGTCAATTAGGACATTCAGAGAAAGGCTGCAACAACTAAGGGATACCTCCTTCCTCTCCTTGCCAAGAACAGCCACCTGCCCAGAATTTAAACTTTGATTTAAAAAGAGAATAAAATATCAGAGTTCAGTGACTGCTCAACAGAAATTCCATAAAAGAAACTGCAATCCAAAAGAGCAGAGCGGCAAAGCACATGCTATATCACGTGTAGGGATGGGTTTGAGATTGTGTGATCTTCTCAAGATCAAAACGACCAAGGTCTTAATTAATCACCAACTTTTTGCCAGCAGTAAATGATGTAATGCAATAAAAGAGCAATGTCATTCTCTCCCATGTCCAATTCCTGACCCTTTGTTATATTACTTTCAGTGAATCATGTCTGTTATCTTGAAATCACCTTCAACACTTTCCTAAACTGCCTACAATTTTACAATTGAAGAATGAATAATGAAACATGGGGATGCATTAGAGATGAATTTAGAGACAATAATCTTTAAATGGAAATTTATATCATTTTCCAGGTTACTGCCTGTAGTGAAAGTGAAGAAAAAATTTTACTCCTCAGAATTTAAAATGTAGTTTGCTGTTGGTGCTGTTATCTTCTGGGTAACTGGCAAACTTTCATGGATGCTTTTAGAAGCAGCTAAACATTCCAAAATAAATGTTGCTATACGAAAAATACCATGAGCATTTTCAATTCCGGAAGCTTAATTCTCTTCCCTGACACTGAGGGATGACGGTAGATAGATTATCAGGGTCAGAGGAGACAGCAGAGCACGGAGACTAACTTCTCTTAGTCTCAACTACCTGTAAAATGGAGACAACAGTAGTTCTTAGCATAGTGTTGTGGGGATTAAAGAGATAATGTATGTTGAGCACTCACCTGCAGAGCCTATCACATAGCAAGTACCCAGTCTTTGTGGTGATATCCTGGAAGAAAACTATGCTCACACTATGGTGAATGTCTCAGGTAAGTAAGACACTAAGCATCACACAAACTCTAAATAAACTTAAAATCTAGCAGGTAACATGGACAAAAAGAGAATGTAATTCATTATTTCATTTATTCAGAACATGTTTAATGAAGTCCCCTTATATGCCCAGCACTGTTTTTGAGGCCGAGGGGAAGGCTACAACGAATAAAGATAGACAAGATCATTGTGCCCAGGGAGTCTACATTCTGTATATGTAATATGCATTTTTAATATGCTATGGTATTAAACCAAATGGCCTAAAACTTCAAAATATTTTTGTCAACAGACTATTTATACCATCGCTGTTCTTTTGATTTTCCCAGCGACTATCTGAAATCCTATTTAGAGATACCAAAAACCGATTTTTACTATACCCTTTAAGCAAGTTGCCTTTAGAGTCTCACAAAATAGGGGATGGGGAAATTTTGGCTAAGGGGTTTCAGAGATGGTAAGGTTTTTAACCATTTGCTTTATACAGATACCTTACATTTTATATTTTTTATCATTCCAAGTGATTCTCAACAAAACCTCAGTCCTTCTGAATTGCAGCCACTTAAAGGGATGAAAACAGTAGCACGATAGAATACTGCAGAGATATTTTCACCAAATTCCCAGGTGGAATTCTATTCATAAAGAGATTCCAAATTGCAAAAGCTCTCAAAGATCACATTTGAACCCTAACATGGAATCCACCAAAGGACTAAAACATCCTTTCAAAGAGTCCAACTTGTTAAACTGTAAAGGTACTAAGGCATTACAAAACAAATTTTACAAGGAAGAAAAGCCCTGCCCTCTGGTTTGTGAATAACTTATTTTAGTAGAGATAAAAAGTCCTCTTAATCTGGGGAGCATTGACATTGATGTTCAACCACGACTTCCTCAATGATATGGACTGAAATAAAATCCATAGTAAAATACACCAATTTAAATTTCAGCTCTCTGACTTTATGTGACATAGTTAACAGAATAACATTTTATTTTTTCTTCTATTGAAATAGCTCTTCATACTGCCAAAAAATAAATAGATACTGTATACTGTTAATTAGTAAATTTGTTATAAAGCTTAAAACTTTTTTTGTTGTGAGTTCAGTTCAAGTAGAGCATTCAACTCCTGGCCAATGTTTGCTAACACTGGAATGTTGTATGTTATGATTTAAGTCATCATAACCATTTCCTCTTCATTTGGAGGTGAGAGTTAAGTGATTTATAACTGTTTCACATTATACTCATGTGTAGATAGAAAGATCTGCTCAGGAAAAAGACTAATAATTAGTTACATAGATGTTAAAGATAAAGAAACAAAAAACTACCTTGATAAATGTTAATCATTTAAGATGAACACAATTCCTAAATAAAAATTAGAAATAGAGCAACTATATCAAAGTTGATAAAGGATATCTACAATAAAGCTACAGCAAACATCTTACACGATAATGTTCTATATTTATGATATTACAATTTATAATAATGTACTGAATTTATAATAATGAATTTCCTTCCTTGAAAATTAATAAGACAAAGATATCACTATCTCTATTCATTTTCAACATCAGTCTAAAAAAAGTATGAAAAGTAAAATGGGTATAATGATTGAAACAAAGAAACAAAACTGTCATTATTCATAGATAATAATTCATGATTACATCTATAGATATCCAGAGAAAATTTCACATAAAATGTTACTAATAATAATTTTCATTGAGAATTCTGGATATATATTCAATATTTTGAAAAGCCAATGCAATTATTTTTTGCACCAACAAGGAAATATTTTTATAATAATCAACCCCCCCAAACAATGTACTTAGAGAATAAATGTAATAAAAATGTGCGGTTAGATAAACGGAAATATAGTCCATTTTCTTGTTTGGTATGATTAAAAATCACATAGATGTCCACTTTTTACACATCAATCTAGTAAATTCAAACAATTTCACTGAAACTTTCCTCAGAAATTTTCAGAGTACCCCAAAATTTCCTGAAGATAATATAACATAGAAACACTCAAAATTAACCCAGAAAATTTTGAAAAAGAACGAAGTGTGTGATTCACATGGCCAGATACAAAAGTTTACTATGTAGGGCTTGCAGTCTAATTCTAATGTCACGATTAAAAAATGTACTCATGTGGACTCTGTTACAAGTTTCTCATATATTTACAGGCAAAGTATTAAATACCTACATATGTTAGAAATGACCATTTTAGAAGGAAGGAAGGGAGGGATTACAGATACACAGAATTATTTTTTGTCATTCAAGCCTAATCTGGATGTTACCTCCTCTTTTAAGCATTCCTACACAGTCAGCCTCCTGGATCGAAATTGGTTGAATCTGAGGATGCAGAACCCGGGGTTATGGAGTGACAACTGTACTATTCCATTTTATACAAGGAACTTGAGCATCCTGGATTTTGGTATCCACTGTGGGTCCTGGAACCCATCCCCCTGGGGATACCAAAGGTGGACTCTACTTCTCTCAGTAGATTTCAATACTTCCTACTCTTTGCCACCATTTAACCCAAACCTGTTATTGTAGTTTATATAGTATATTTTAATTATGTTTTCACTTATCTTTCTCTCTTAACAGAGTTTGTTCAAAGCAAGATCTATGTCATATTAATATTTATATCACCAAATTCATCAAAGGAATCTGTATTTATCAAAGCATCTAATGCTGTATATTTTATGGAAACAAACACAGCTATGGACATAGAGGTCATTCTTCTAGGGAATTAAGCATGACCTTCTTCTCTGTATTTCTAAGAATGAGAAAAAACAACAAAGATGTTTATAGACCCAGAAATAGTTTTTTAGATACCTTTGAATATATGTATTATATACGTATACGTACATATGTGTATATATATTATATATGTGTATATACATATATATTTACCTAATACATTAAGCAAACATTTACGCACATATATGTGTATCTGTACACATTTATGTGGATACACAGATAATCTCATTTGACCCAATCTAATACAAAAATTACCTTAAAACGGAATTCTACTCTAGATAAGACAAGCCTCATTCTTCCCCTCCCTCAGTCAGGGACCCTCCCTGCACACTCCTGCAATTCCCTCATCTTTGCTCTTCAGCTCTTATTCTCTGTCCCTCTGTCTGCCTTTTAAGTTAACACTCTTAAAAACCTTCTTTTAAATGTTTACTAAAGCTAGCATCAGACCATGTTTCTTCCCTGGTGTTAAATCAACACTTCCCACTCCATCTAGTTTTTGACTGCTGAGTTTAACACTAGGAGGAGGTGAGGATTTCTGTGTCTGCCAGTTGGCACTGCTTGGGAGGAAATCTGGCATCAGAACAATTGCACATTTAAAGTTGATGTCACCAGGCCTCTTTTCACTGGGCATTTTCTCTGATCTTTTCATGGACTTTTGTTCCTCTAAAACTTCAGATGACTCTCATAAAGGATAATCAAATGAGTGCTAGTCTTTCTAGAAATTATATTTTACACAAAATGGAATGTGTTTTCTGGGCATGATAGAACAGAAAATCAGGAGTGAATATCATAAGAAAAAGGATTATGCTTCTATATGGTTTAAAAAAACCAAACTACATCTAGACAAGAATAAGCTTTTTTAAAAATAAATCAAAATACTTGGTAAACTGACAATTGAAGATCAATAAAACGAGATAATGCACTTTGAAAAAGTGATCATTCTGAGATTTGTCCTCTGGCTAGCAGATAGTAGGTTAACATTTCCACCGTAAGAATCAGAAACTGGATAATCTGTAATCACAATTTTAAGTAGATCATATTGCTAAGTGAAAACAAATACTTGATGGATTAAAGATTTGAGAGAACAAATAGCCCCTGCTAGGAAAGAGCTGATAATTATTGTGGGCCTTTGTTAATTCCAGTTTTAAGCTAAAGATTAGGCTTGGGCTGAGCAGAACAACTAAACTAAGGGAAAGAAGAACTAGCTAATTACTGATTGTCTGACAGCCTGGCATAACAGACTGAAATCTAGAAAAGCCCCTAAGCATGGTCAGTTTTCCCTAATTGAAACTGTCTGAGTTCTGAGGCAATGTGGGGAATTAGGAGGCTTATCCAGAAACTAGTAAAAGGCAGAGAGTAATCTCCACCTTTATCATGGTACTTAGGAGACAAAGTCCTACTAGAAAGATGCTGTCTGCCTCAGGCTAGATCTCTCTCTCCACAAATGTCACAATATAAGCTTCACTGGGCAGGAGTCTAAGGATCTTGATTCAAAACCTCTGAAGAGGAGAACTGTATTACTCTCCATCTTTCAGAGCTGAAGAAACAAAGAACTGTGAGCCTCTCAATCAAGAGTGTGTTGAGAGACATGTTTGAGGAATGAGAGACACACTACAAATGAATTAAGTCTTATTAAAATTGTTCCTCAGACCCAACCCCTACCTGACTGTCTGGAGTGATTAGACGTTCACATCACCTACCTAACAGAGGAAAGGAAAAACTCTGAAGGGGAAAAATCATCTGCAAATTCTATGGTCTCCTACACAATTTCCAGATTGCAATAAAAATTGCAAGGCATTCAAAGAGGGGCAAAAATGTGACCAACATTTTGTGTTTTTTTTTTTTTGTTTGTTTTTTTAATGCAAAACAATAGTAAGACTCACAGATATTCCAGGTCTTGGAATCTTCACTCAAGGACTTTAAAATATCTATTATAAATTTGTTTAAGAGCACAAGTAAAAGGAGAACAGAATGGATAAAAATAGTGAGAATTTCAACAGGAAACTGGATTCTTTAAAATAGAATGAAAATGGAACTCTAGAATTGAAAAGAGAATTAGTTTTACATCAGAAAGTATGACTAGTGACCTCAAGGGAAAAAAAAAAATATATCCAAGCAGACGCATAGACAGAAAAAATAAAAGATTGTAAATAAAAGAATAGATTGTAAAGAAAATGTAGACATAATTATCTATCATACATGTAACTGGAACCACAAAAAGAGATGAGAAAGAGAATGTGATTGAAGCATAACTTGAAAAGATAATGGCTAAGGAATTATTTGATAAACTGATAAATAGAGATTCAAGAAGTGTAGCAGACCTCAAGCAGGAAAAATAAATAGAAAACTGTATTTATGCACATCTTAGTCAAACTGCTGAAAACCAAAGGCAAAGTGAAATATTAGCAGCTAGAGAAAAAAAGACATATTTTGTTCAAAGGAGCAATAATAAGACTCATGGTTGCTTTTCAACTGTGACTGTAGTTATCAGAAACAATAGTAGAATCTATAAAGTGAAGAAAGAAAGAAAAAAATGAATGCAAACTTAGAATTCTATCTTACGTTAAATCATTCTTCAAAAGTGAAAGCAACAGAAAAACATATTATGGTTAAAATAATCTGAGAGAATTTGTCACCAACAAACCTACACAATACAAGAAAATAATAAAGTTCTCCAGATTGAAGCAAAATGATGGCACATCAGAGCATGAAACTTCAAGATAAAAACAAGGAGTACTGGGAAAGGTAAAACTGTAGAAACACTTATAAATAATTACTATTATATATATGGAGTCTAAAAAAAAAAATGGTTCTGAAGAACCTAGGGGCAGGACAGGAATCAACACGCAAACATAGAGAATGGACTTGAGGACACGGGGAGTGGGAAGGGTAAGCTGGGACCAAGTGAGAGAGTGGCATGGACATATATACACTACCAAATGTAAAACAGATAGCTAGTGGGAAGCAGCCACATAGCACAGGGAGATCAGCTCGGTGCTTTGTGACCACCTAGAAGGGTGGGATAGGGAGGGTGGGAGGGAGGCACAAGAGGGAGGAGATATGGGGATATATGTGTATGTAGAGCTGATTCACTTTGTTATAGAGCACAAACTAGCACAGCATTGTGAAGCAATTATATTCCAATAAAGATGTTAAAAAAATAAAATAAAACAGTAATAATAGCGGTTCTCTGTGGGGCTATAGTATGTGCAGCAGTAACATAATCTGATGGGAGAAATGAAAGAAGGTGAATAAAAGCAGTTAAACTGTTGTAACATTCTTACATTGTGTGGAAATAAGACATCAAAAACTTACAAAAGATTTTAATAGGTAAAAATGCATCTGGTAATTTCTAGGGTAATCAATAACAAAATAATAGAAAATATGTAACAGCATGCTAATGGAACATATAAAATGGAATAATAAAAGACATTTGATCAATATAAAAAGGAGGCAAGCAAAGGAGATATAAAGGAACACAGAACAGAATATATAGAAAAAGTCAATTATATAAATAATTACATTAAATATAAATGCACTTAAATTGAGACAGATACTGTTAGATTGGATTTAAAAACAATAATTATATCTTGCTTTTAAGAAACATACCTGAAATATAATGACAGAGGTTGAAAACATTAAGTTGAAAGAGAGTAGTATATCTTTGCAAATATTAACCAAAAGAAAGTATAGCAATATTAACATAGACAAAGTAGACTTTAAGTCAAATAGTAAATTTAGAATCATAAGGAGGGAAATTTTAAAATGTTAAAATGACAACTGGAAAGGAAGACATAATAATCTTATATATTTGTGCACCTGATAACATAGCTTTGAAAGGACTAAATCAAAAATCAACATAACTGAGACAGACAAATCCATAATTCTACAGGAAAATGTTAATCTCTCTAAATAATATAAAAAGCAGACAAAAATCAGTAAGATTAAAAGAAACTGAACATCACATTTAAATAATGTGACCTAATTGACATATGTAGAACAGTATACTCAAAAAACATAAAATACATATAAGTTACAGGTGTATTTTGGACATTTACCAAAAGAGAGTATATGCTTGGCCATAAAATGAGGCTCAATATATTTCAAATCACTAAAATCATAAACATATGGGCTCTGACCAGGAATGCAAGTTTGGCTTTACATTTATAAATCAATGCATTTAATTCCCAACATTATGGGAACAGAAAAAATGTCATATGATTATCTCAATATAAAGAGGAAAACATTTGTTAAAATTCAAAATTAAGTCATGCAAAAAACCCTTCACATACAATAGTAGAAAAGAATATCTTTAATTTGATCAGGAGTATCTAAAATCCTACAACAAATATTATTCTTAATGATGTTATACTAAACATTTACCCCATGAGAAGGCGAAATAGGATGTGCACTATCTCCATTTCTATTTGCCATTGTCCTGGATGTCTAAACAAGAGTAAAGTAAGAAAAAGGAACTAAATGCATAAATATTTGAAATATTTGAAAGGAACAAACAAAACTCCCATCTTTTACAGATTATATACTTTGTAGGTTGAAACCCCATAAGATTTAATATCTAAATTTTTAGATTTAATACGTAAGGTTGTTGAATATAGGTTCTATGTACAAAAATAAATGAATTTCTAATACTAGTAATAGACATTTAGAAAATGTCTTCAAGAAAAGATATTTATGTGAATTGTACCAATGTCAATATCCTGGCTGTAACCTTGTACTGTAGTTTTGCAAGATGTTACCACTGGGGGAACCTGGGCAAAGGGTACATGCAGTCTATTATTTCTCACAATCACATGTAAATCTATAATTTTTTAAAGTAAAAAAATAATAAAAAATAAATACAAAGATAATTAGACTATCAAAAATTAATGTGTATGAATAAATCTAACAACAAATATGTTAAGCTTTTATAAAGACAACCATTACACTAATGAGAGACACTAAATAAGAATATACTGTAGGAAACTCAATATTTAAAAGATGTATTTTTCATTTCAAGTTGATCTGTAAGCTCAATCCAAAGGACCGAGTACAAGTAAGATGCTTTTCACAAAGAAGACCAGTGTTGGAAGAAATAGATTTCCAAAGAACAAGCCTTATTATAATGCTACAGTTGTAAAAAGGCATTGTAGTAACAGCACAGGACAGGCAAATTGTCCACTGGAATAGAATAAACAGCTTAGAAACAATCCACACAAATATGGATTACTGATTTCTGAAAAGGAGGCATAGCATATCACTCGGAAAGACACTCATTTCAATTAATTGGCTCATCAACTGAATATTCATACGACAAAATATGTGACACCACTTTACACAAAAATCTGTTGTAGCTCTAAACTTCAAAGCTGAGATAAATAAGCTCCCAGAAGATATTTTAGAGAAAATCCTTTTGTAATACATTAAGAGTATTACAGGCTGAACACAGCATAGGACAATGTATGTGTAACATATAACTGACAAAAGTCATTTATCTAAAATACATACATATGAAACTTTATTTAAAAAAAGAAAAAGGCAACTCAATAGAAAAGTCTACAAAAGCACTGAACAGACAATTTACCAAAGAGTACATCCAAATGTCCATTAAACAAATAAGAAGTTGTTTTTTTTAACATCATTATTAATTAAGGAATACAAATGAAAACCAAAATAAAAGGGTACATTTAAATTAGAAAACCTAAAATTAATCAAATGACCAAGAACAAGAGTTGATGAGGGTATGAAATAAGTGGGATACACATACAACTGTTCATAGAAGTATTAAAGTGGAATAATTGCCATGAAAAGTATTTTAGCATAACCTATGAAAGGTGGAGATATGTAAACCTCTGTGCAAGTATATCCAGTCCCTAAAAATGTGTATACCTGTGTATCGAGAGATATGTACAAATATGCTTGTAACAGCAATATTAACTAACAATAGAGCAAAATTGGAAACAACCCTAATATCCATCAGTAGTAAATTACAAAAATAACCTGTGATACATTTATAAAAGAAAATATTATATAGCAACGGATACAAACTATACAACTATATGTTATAATATGAATCTAGTAACATAATTCTGAGTAGCGGATATCAGTCACAAAAGAATATATATGGTTTTGTTTCTGTAAGTGTAAAGAAAAAGCTGAGGGTACTAAATTGCACTGTTTGGAGATACATGCTTAAGTGGCTAAACTATAATAAAAAAACTAGAAAGGACTACCATAAAAGTTAGGAGAGTGACTGCTTTGTGCGGAAAGGAAAGGTATATTAAGAGGAAAAAAGGGAAGCTTCAGGAGTCTACAAATATCTTATTTCTTAACGTCCATGATGATCACAAAAGTGTTCTTGTGGGCTTCCCTGGTGGCACAGTGGTTGAGTCCGCCTGCCGATGCAGGGGACATGGGTTTGTGCCCTGGTCCGGAAGAGGCCACAACAGTGAGAGGCCCATGTACCACACACACACACACACACACACACACACAAAAGTGCTCTTGTAACATTTCACTGAAATTTACATTTATGTTTTGCATGTTTTTCTCTACTGGTGTTATACTTGATGCCGAAAAGACCAAATAATAATAAGACATTTCTGTACAATTCAATGTCATATCATCTATATTTGATTAACTCAAGAAAGGCAAATTTTTTTTTCCACCAGAGCAACACCCAGCTCTACCCACCACCAGTCCCTCCCATCAGGAAACCTGCACAAGCCACTTAGATAGCCTCATCCACCAGAGGGCAGACAACAGAAGCAAGAAGAACTACAATCCTACAGCCTATGGAACAAAAACCACATTCATAGATAGACAGGATGAAAAGGCAGAAGGCTATGTACCAGATGAAGGAACAAGATAAAACCCCAGAAAAACAACTAAATGAAGTGGAGATAGGCAACCTTCCAGAAAAAGAATTCAGAATAATGATAGTGAAGATGACCCAGGACCTCAGAGAAAGAATGGAGGCAAAGATCGAAAAGATGCAAGAAATGTATAACAAAGACCTAGAAAAATTAAAGAACAAACAAATAGAGATGAACAATACAATAACTGAAATGAAAAATATACTAGAAGGAATCAATAGCAGAATAACTGAGGCAGAAGAACGGATAAGTGACCTGGAAGACAAAATGGTGGAACTCACTGCTGCGGAACAGAATAAAGAAAAAAGAATGAAAAGAAATGAAGACAGCCTAAGAGACCTCTGGGACAACATTAAACGCAACAACATTTGCATTATAGGGGTCCCATGAAGAGAACAGAGAGAGAAAGTACCTGAGAAAATATTTGAAGAGACTATAGTTGAAAACTTCCCTAAGATGGGAAAGGAAATAGCCACCCAAGTGCAGGAACCACAGTGAGTCCCATACAGGAAAAACCCAAGGAGAAACATGCCAAGACACATAGTAACCAAACTGGCAAAAAGTAAAGACAAAGAAAAATTATTGAAAGCAGAAAGGGAAAAACGACAAATAACATACAAGGGAACTCCCATAAGGTTAACAGCTGATTTCTCAGCAGAAACTCTACAAGACAGAAGGGAGTGGCATGATATACTTAAAGTGATGAAAGGGAAGAACCTACAACCAAGATTACTCTACCCAGCAAGGATCTCATTCAGATTTTATGGAAAAATCAAAAGCTTTACAGACAAGCAAAAGCTAAGAGAATTCAGCACCACCAAACCAGCTCTACAACAAATGCTAAAGGAATTTCTCTAAGTGTGAAACACAAGAGAAGAAAAGGACCTACAGGAACAAACCCCAAACAATTAAGAAAGTGGTCCTAGGAACATACATATCAATAATTACCTTAAGTGTGAATGTTTTAAATGCTCCTACCAAAAGACACAGGCTTGCTGAATGGATAAAAAAACAAGACCCATATATATGCTGTCTACAAAAGACCCACTTCAGACCTAGGGACACATACAGAGTGAAAGTGAAGGGATGGAAAAAGATATTCCATGCAAATGGAAATCAAAAGAAAGCTGGAGTAGCAATACTCATATCAGATAAAATAGACTTTAAAATAAAGAATATTATAAGACACAAGGAAGGACACTACATAATGATCAAGGGATTAATCCAAGAAGAAGATATAACAATTTAAAATATATATGCACCCAACATAGGAGCACCTCAATACATAAGGCAACTGCTAACAGCTGTAAAACAGGAAATCAACAGTAACACAGTAATAATGGGGGACTTTAACACCTCACTTACACCAATGGACAGATGATCAAAAAAGAAAATAAATAAGGAAACACAAGCTTTAAGTGACACAAAAAACCAGATAGATTTAATTGATATTTATAGGACATTCCATCCAAACACAGCAGATTACACTCTATTCTCAAGTGTGCAGGGAACATTCTCCAGGATAGATCACATCTTGGGTCTCAAATCAAACTTCAGTAAATTTAAGAAAATTGAAAACAGGGATTCCCTGGTGGCGCAGTGGTTGAGAGTCCGCCTGCTGATGCAGGGTACGCGGGTTTGTGCCCCGGTCTGGGAAGATCACACATGCCACGAGGCGGCTGCGCCCGTGAGCCGTGGCCGCTGAGCCTGCGCGTCCAGAGCCTGTGCTCCGCAACGGGAGAGGCCACAACAGCGAGAGGCCCGCATACCGCAAAAAAGAAAAAACAAAACAAAACAAAAGATCTGGTTTTTAGCCCCTGCCCCAGTTTCACAATTTGATCTTGAGCAAATCATTCCTCCTTTCTGAACCTCAGTTCCTTCATCTGTGAAACAACAGATTCAACTATAAGGGTGCTCAGAACCTTCCGTTTCTGAAACGTGGTGAGCATGATATTGATGACAATGAAGACGATGTTAATGAACCCTAAGTGCATTCAGCAGCATTAAATGGCAAACTAAGAGGCAGAAAAAAAAAAAAAGAAAATTGAAAACATTTCAAGCATCTTTTCTGACCACAACACTACGAGATTAGGGGAAAAAACCATAAAAAACACAAACACATGGAGGCTAAACACTAAGTTACTAAATAACCAAGAGATCACTGAAGAAATCAAAGAGGAAATCAAAAAATACCAGGAGAGAAATGACAATGAAAACACAACAATCCAAAACCTATGGGATGCAGCAAAAGCAGTTCTAAGAGGGAAGTTTATAGCTATACAAGCCTACCTCAAGAAATAAGAAAAATCTCAAATAAATAATCTAACCTTACACCTAGAGAATGAAGAAGAAAAAAAAAAAAAAAACCCAAAGTTAGCAGAAGGAAAGAAATCATAAAGATCAGAGCAGAAATAAATGAAATAGAAACAAAGAAAACAATAGCAAAGATCAATATAACTAAAAGCTGTTTCTTGTAGCAGATACACAAAAATACACAAAAACCATTAGCCAAACTCATCAAGCAAAAGAGGGAGAGGACTCAAATCAATAAAATTAGAAATGAAAAAAGAGAAGTTACAACAGACAGCACAGAAATACAAAGCATCCTGAGAGACTACTACAAGCAACTCTAAGCCAATAAAATGGACAACCTGGAAGAAATGGACAAATTCTTAGAAAGGTATAACCTTCCAAGACTGAACCAGGAAGAAACAGAAAATATGAACAGACCAATCACAAGTAATGAAATTGAAACTGTGATCAAAAATCTTCCAACAAACAAAAGTCCAGGACCAGATGGCTTCACAGGTGAATTCTATCAAACATTTAGAGAAGAGCTAACACCCATCCTTCTCAAACTCTTCCAAAATTGCAGAGGAAGGAACACTCCCAAACTCATTCAATGAAGCCACCATCACCCTGATACCAAAACCAGACAAAGATACTACAAAAAAAGAAAATTATAGACCAATATCACTGATGAATATAGATGAAAAATCCTCAACAAAATACTAGCAAACAGAATCCAACAACACATTAAAGGATCATACACCACGATCAAGTGGGATTTATCCCAGGGATGCAAGGATTCTTCAATATACACAAATCAATCAATCTGATACACCATATTAACAAATTGAAGAATAAAAACCATATGATCATCTCAATGGATGCAAAAAAAGCTTTTGACAAAATTCAACGCCTATTTATGATAAAAACCCTGCAGAAAGTAGGCATAGAGGGAACCTACCTCAACATAATAAAGGCCAAATATGACAAATGTACACCTAACACCATACTCAATGGTCAAAACCTGAAAGCATTCCCTCTAAGATCAGGAACCAGTATGTCCACTCTCACCATTTTATTCAATGTAGTTTTGCAAGTCCTAGGTATGGCATCAGAGAAGAAAAAGAAATAAAAAGAATCCAAATTGGAAAAGAAGAAATGAAACTGTCACTGTTTTGCAGATGACATGATACTATACATAGAGAATCCTAAGGATGCCACCAGAAAACTACTAGAGCTAATCAATGAATTTGGTAAAGTTGCAGGATACAAAATTAATGCACAGAACTCTCTTGCATTCCTATACACTAATAATGAAAAATCTGAAAGAGAAATTAAGGAAACACTCCCATTTACCACTGCAACAGAAAGAATAAAATACTTAAGGATAAACCTACCTAGGGAGATGAAAGACTTGTATGCAGAAAACTATAAGACACTGATGAAAGAAATTAAAGATGATACAAACAGATTGAGAGATATACCATGTTCTTGGATTGGAAGAATCAATATTGTGAAAATGATTATAATACCCAAAGCCATCTACAGATTCAATGCAACCCCTATCAAATTACCAATGACATTTTTTACAGAACTAGAACAAAAAATCTTAAAATTTGTATGGAGACACAAAAGACCCCGAATAGCCAAAGCAGTCTTGAGGGAAAAAAACGGAGCTGGAGGAATCAGACTCCCTGACTTCAGACTATACTACAAAGCTACAGTAATCAAGACAATATAGTACTGGCACAAAAACAGAAACATAGATCAATGGAACAAGATAGAAAGCCCAGAGGTAAACCCATGCACCTATGGTCAACTAATCTATGACAAAGGAGGCAAGGATATACAATGGAGAATAGACAGTCTCTTCAATAAGTGGTGCCGGGAAAACTGGACAGCTACATGTAAAAGAATGAAATTAGAACCCTCCCTAACACCATACACAAAAATAAACTCAAAATGGATTAGAGACCTAAATGTAAGACCGGACAGTATAAAACTCTTAGAGGAAAACATAAGAAGAACACTCTTTGACATAAATCACAGCAAGATCTTTTTTGATCCACCTCCTAGAGTAATGGAAATAAAAACACACATAAAAAAAAAAAAAAAAAAAAAAACACACATAAACAAATGGGACCTAATGAAACTTGAAAGCTTTTGCCCAGAAAAGGAAACCATAAACGAGACGAAAAGACAACCCGCAGAATGGGAGAAAATACTTTCAAACAAATCAATGGACAAAGGATTAATCTCCAAAATATATAAACAGCTCATGCAGCTCAATACCAAAAGAACAAACAACCCAGTCCAAAAATGGGCAAAAGACTTAAATAGACGTTTCTCCAAAGAAGACATACAGATGGCCAGGAAGCACATGAAAATCTGCTCAACATCACTAATTATTAGAGAAATGCAAATCAAAACTACAATGAGGTATCACCTCACACCAGTTAGAATGGGCATTATCAGAAAATCTACAAACAGCAAATGCTGGAGAGGGTGTGGAGCAAAGGGAACCCTCTTGCACTGTTGGTGGGAATGTAAACGGATACAGTCCCTATGGAGAACAGTATGAAGATTCCTTAAAAAACTACAACTAGAATTACCATATGATCCAGCAATCCCACTACTGGGCATATACCCAGAGAAAACCATAATTCAAAAAGACACATGCATCCCAATGTTCATTGCAGCCCTATTTACAATAGCCAGGTCATGGAAGCAACCTACATGCCCATCGACAGACAAATGGATAAAGAAGTGGTGGTACATATATACAATGGAATATTACTCATCCATGAAAAGGAATGAAAGTGGGTCATTTGTAGTGTCGTGGATGGATCTAGACACTGTCATACAGAGTGAAGTAAGTCAGAAAGAGAAAAACAAATATCGTATATTAACGCATGTATGTGGAACCTAGAAAAAAGGTACAGACGAACCGGTTTGCAGGGCAGAAATTGAGACACAGAAATAGAGAATAAACATATGGACACCAAGGAGGGAAAGCGGCGGGCGGGGGGTGGTGGTGGTGGGATGAATTGGGAGAATGGGATTGACATGTATACACTGATTTGTATAAAATGGATGACTAATAAGAACCTGCTGTATATTAAAAAAAAAAAAATAGAAAAAACCTATTTATTAAAACAATAAAAAAATAGCTGACATAATTTTTCATCAGCAAACCCTCAAAAAAAAAGAAATGCAAATTTTTGTGTAAATGAAAATATCTAACAAAGGAAAATAGTAAAACATGATGGAGAAGAACTGATTTTTTAAAGGAATCTCAATGTACAGATATAAATATGAAATGATTTTATGTCTTTCAATAATTACCTCCTAATTTCCTAAAGTCCATTTTCTTGACGGCAAGTGGTTTCTTACTGTCATTTTGTCCCAATTCTATAACTCTTCATCCAAGTTCAGTTATTAGAATGATCTTATTCTAATATTGAAGAATCAGTCTTCGTAGCATAGGCTACCTACTTCTTCATGAAACCCATTCACTCTTTCCTAGGGCATGTGGGTAGAATAAATATTTACTTATTTATTCCCTTGCAGTTAGGTGTGAATGAATGTGACATTTCTGGCTAATGGAACTGATGCGTTCCACTTACAGGATAAGCCTTTAGAAGACACCCATGCAGAATCCTTCACACCAGTAATATCAATGTTCATGGTGATCTAGATTGCCAAGTGGTATAGATGCCAAAGCCTCTGCCAGCCTTGTTTCCTGAACAACAGTTGGAGCAATTCACCCTCTACAGTCCCTAACCCAGGCTGATAGGAGTTTATGAAAGAGAGAAGAAAGTCTGTCAAGTTGAGACAATGAGATTTTAGTGTTTGTTATAGAAAGTAGTGTTATCTTCATTAAAACTTTAATCTTACATTTAATTCAAAGCTCTTTTTCTTCACCCTTAGAACTCTCGAGCAGCAGCTCAGTGACTTGGGTGAGAGGAAGGGAAGGTATGGGTTGAAGGATTTCAGAAACCTCTTTCCTGTGTCACTTCTAGACTCTCACAAGTTTAGGCTACATATTTTTAGCCCTTTCCCATACAACAGGAAAATTTTACTTGGTGCAAAATACAATTCTACTACATCAGCAAAAGTCTGGAAAAGAAATCCATGAGATAAATTCTGAGAGGGATGCAATTATGGCCTCTAACTTTTAGCATCTAAATTCCCATAAATGTTTTCTGGAGAAAATAAAATCTCCAGGTTCATCAGGTAATTAATGAATGAATATTTTAAACCATAAATCCTGCTTTGAGTGAAATGTAATTACCCTTATTTTTTACCCTGAAAAATGGCTTTAATAGTGTTTTGAACAGGGTCTGCTAGTGATACCCACATTAGGCTCATTGCCTTCTTGTAGTAGTTGCTATTTATTAGAGTATCACGGAAATCACTGCAATGTATCGTTGTGGTCTGCCAAAGTGAGTTCCTTTCAATCCGTTCCTGTCTGCCAGCAGAAGACAGGGAGGGTACACTAGGGATAAAGGATGCAGGTTAGAATAATAAACAAGATTGTGATATCTGTTTTGATAAACATACAGAGTATATGAAACCTGAAGGAGCCGGCAATTAATTCCCTAATACCAAATTAAACCCACCAGAAATGCTGAGACCTTTTAAATCTTTTATTATAAAAACATGTCCCTGAAGATTAAAAACTGGAAACAAAATGAAAGATGAGCTCATTCATCAAGATTTGAGGATAAGCAAATGAACATTACCTTTTTTTCTTTTAAAGTTTACACACATGCATAGCTACAGCAGACACACGCATGTGCACACACACACATGCAACACACACTCACACACACACACACACACACACACACACTACTATAATGGGCAACCTACAGATCAGGAACTTTCCAACAATCTATAATATGATTTTATCATTTGGCAAAGTCATAAATTATGAATGTCACAGGAAGTTCTATACCTTTCTCCTTTATATCCAATTTAGCAACGTACTGTTGTTTCTTCCTTCTTGAATACCTCTGAGTTTATTCCTTTTCCTTCATTCCCACAACCCCCAATCCCTGAGCTACTTCATGCCCAAATTACTTCAACATACTTCTGATTTCAGACTTTCTTGGCTTCAATCTATTCAGTCCCACTAGCAAAGATATCTTTCTAAAATAACCAATTTCATTAAGACATACCTCTTTTCCAAGCCCTATAATTAATGGCTTCTTTGGAGAAATCACTTGGGAAATTGCACTGCTTTTTTATGTCATGTTTCAATCTATGATGCTGTTTTACATCATCATTGATGGAGAAATGCCTTTAAGATAAGACTGCATGACAAAGGAACTTCAATGAGCATAGTCAAGATGGTTAGGTACATAGAACACAGAGTTAATCAGCAAGACAAATAAAACCAAAGAGCAGACAAACAGGGTATGGCAGACATCCTGGATATGCATCAAGTATTAGAGTACTGAAAAGATGTTTTCTGCAGGGACTGGTAGTTTGAAATAAATGTCTCTAGAAGTATCTCAAATGCAACATCTTCAAAATTAAACTCAATATATCGTTCCCCCAAAAGTATACTTCCTTCCATGTTCTTTATCTTAATGAATGGCACAACCAGACTCTGTGTTGACCAAGATGGAAACTTGGCAGGCCTAGCCACAACCTGTGCATTCTATTTACTTGAGATTTCAGGCATCTGCCTCTTTCGCTCCATCCCTAAGCCATCCAGATCACCTCTCAATTTACCCACAATGGTGATCTCTAATTTAGTTTCCCGCTTTCCAGTCTACCATTTTTCCAGTGATTTGCCACACTACTTCCAAAGCCATATTCCTGTAATATAAATTTACTTAAAACCTTCAATGGACTATCTACTGTCTGTAGGATAATTCAAAATTAATTATTAATCAAATTATGATGATTACCGATCATCATATCACCATCAACTTTTCTCTAAGTAATTCCAGTCTTCTTACTTCTTATTCAATCTTCCCCTTAACTTGAACTCTTTATCTAAACTGGTGGTTCACTGAGTGATTTACCTCCTTTGTTTACACCATTTTCTCTTCCTAGAATGTCATTCTCCTCCTGTTGAACTAGCTTATATGTATCCATTGTTTAGTCCACAACATTTGTTGATCTACCATGTAGACCCATGTCTCTTGGGCTATATGTAGTACACAACATTATAACAACATAACACTCCACTTCACTTTCTGTGTATTTTATTCTTCATCTCTAGTTTTTATCAGTATTATGACCACTTTTATTGCTTTGATATATAATAGGTTATCTTCAAATCTTCATTCAGTGAATGAACAAATGGATGGATAGGCATATGGATGGATGGAAGGACATGTGGATGTATGGATAGTTCTTTCCTAATCTAAAATTTCATTATTTCAAGAGCTCTTAGTGCAGTTCAGTTTTAAGTTGTGATCATATTGGATCATGGGACTGAGTAGAAGGACTCAATGTGTCAAGTCTGGTAGAAGAGAAGGACAAAAATCACAGGATCTTTCCTTTCCAGAAATAGAAATCATCATGGTAATAAGAGGTTAGAAAGGTACATATTAGGTGTCTTCTCTTTTTTACCTTGAAAATTGAGTAACCATGTGACCTAATATGAGAACAGTCCCAGAATGTCTCACACTGTCAGTGTGACCGACATCAAGAAAAGGACAATCTTTCATTATTAAAAACAAACAAACTACTCATTTGAAAGGCTTTGGTTCCAAAATCTCATCAGATTCACATGGAAATGTTTTATCAAAGAATTCAGGAGAAAAGTTCCTTCAAAGAGCTTAAAATCCAGTAGGAAAGATTTAAATAATTACGTAAGACATATGTAATTTTTCCTGTAGTGAGAATTAGAGAGGAGAATTTCAGAGAATTAAGAGAACATGAGAGGGCAAGGCACTTTTAAGTATAATCGGCATGTTCGGAGAGGTATGATTGAAGCTGGGACATGGAAAATAAGAAAAAGGCTAACTAGGCTGCAGTGAAGGCGCTGTGGGTGGGGGGTACATTGAAGAAGAAATGATGCATGGCTTCACTAACTCGAGAAATTTCATGGCACCAATTCCATGATTGGTGCCCATGACTGGCAGTAAATGTCATCAGATTCAAAAAGACTCCTTGGCTGTCATTGGATTTTGGTTATAACAAATGATAATAGTCTGAATTCAAGTGGAATTTAGAGAGTGTCCTGTAATTTGGAGATTTTATTATAATTTATCTTCATATAATGAGATTTTGACCCATATTAAATCACTGTCGCCTCTGCCATCCAGTCAATGTTAATTAATGGAAAGGCTGTGATTTTCAAATCAAGTAATATTCAGAGTTAAATTGACTCTACTACTCTGTTTGATAAACAGCAGTCTGGCCAAGATGGACTATTGAGAGATTATCTTCTCTAGAACAATTATGAAATTGGCCCAGCATAAGTACACTAATTTAAGTAGATAGAGTATGTTTGGTTTATTGAAATGAATCTTTTCAGAAGCAGAAAAAACACCCTTGAGAATGTTGTTAAGACAATATAACAAGTTAGATTAATATAGATTTGACCAGCAAATGATTCTTCACTTACTGGCCTTTGGATTTCAATAATACTTAGCCAGAGGCTGTTTTTCAAGTACTGTCACTTGGGCTTTTTATAATGAAAGGCAGAAAGGAAGCTTTAATGAGCTCTATCCAAATTCATAACATTCAGGCTCCAAACCCAGAAAACAAAACCAGCCACCTGTAAATGTTTGACCTATTGTTCAGAGGGGAATTCTTTGAAGAGAGGTAGAGATTTGCAGAATATAGATGTGAAGGTGAGAAAATACCAAAAGACAAAACGTTCCCACTTAAAATTTTAACAAAGCCAGCCTGATTCTACCCTTTCAGGTAAAGTCAATCAGGAATATATTCCCAGAATGATCTAGAAAAATAGCTTGCATTAAAAATTGTTCAGTGTGTTAATCTGTTATTCCCAAAGTTATAGTAAATGTGTTAAATATATTTTTTTCTGATAACCCCAAATTTTGGAGTATTTAGGGAGTATCTTTAGAAAGAGTAAATCAGGCTATATCTCAAAGGATCTCAATTCTGCATCTACCATTTGCTCAATGGTCACTCATAGGTGTTAGCAAAGGGGAGAAAAGGCCTTATGATAATACAAAATAAAATGTTCCATTTATGAAGTACTTAATATGAGCACTTGGCTAGAAATTTTATCATGGCCAATCTACAAGGGAGGTATTTCTATTTTACAAGTAAGGAACGTGAAGCTCTGAGAAGTATTTGTACACTGTCATGTGACTAGTAAGTAGGAAAGCTGGGATTCAAACTCAGAATTTTCCTGCTCCAAAGAATAAGAGATACTCTGGCATGATCTTAATCCATTTTTACCAAATGTGAATCCTACCTATACTGATTTAAATTCACATTTGCCCGAATTATATCATTTAGAAAAAAGGTTTTTAATAGCTGTTGAGATTTTAGAACACATTTAAAGTAATTCAGTGTTATCTGAGAAACAAATACATTTTTTCCCATGTGTCTTTTGGTTTTTAATTTGTTTATAGTAGGGGTTTTGTTTCTTTGCTTGTTTTACGTGCACATCAGTCTTCCCTCACCAGTGCCTGGTAACTCCAAATCCAAAGTGCCTCTGATACAGCATTTTAAAGTCTTCCAAAGGGTGTGGGGAGAAGATAGTGGTCTGACTGCAGTTCTCAATCTGCTGTCCCTAGTTTCTGTCTCATCTGTTCACCATCTTCTGGAAGTAAACATTCCTGAGACTTTTTGTGTTTTGAACTAAGAAATCTGGTTGCTTCTGAACTCCTCATTTTAGCTTTCTGCTAAGTAATGAAGTACTCAAAACATTGCTCTCGTTTCCAAAACTTTACTTTTGTCATTTATCCTTTACTTTCCAGGTATATGTGTGCTCTTTTGACCTTCTTTTTGTTTTTGTTTTGCAGAAGTAGTGGGATAAATGTATTCTATATGCCTTGCTTCCAAGGTGAGATCATTAAATCTTTTAAAGTTGAAATATATATACAAAAAAGTACACACATCATAAGTATACAGCTCAATGAATGATCGCAATTTAAGCACTCTTGTCTGCCTTCCAGAGAAGCTCTACCTCCATAACCACAGTATCATTTACATCCTAGAAAATATTTATGGACAACAGTATAACAGAGTAATTAGGATAATATTATTTGAATATATTCTGAAGTCCAAAGGGTCAAATACTGATTCTAACATTTTTTAGTTTTGTGAACTTTTTAACCTTTCCAAACATAAATCTAATTACATTACTCTCTTGCCTAAAAGCTTTAATGTAGGAATGCCAGATTTAGCACATAAAGATACAGTACACTCAGTTAAATTTGAATTTCAGATGAACAATGAATACTTTTTTAGTATAAGTACATTCCATGCAGTATTTGGGACATACTTATACTAAAAAGAAAGTACTTACTGATTATCTGAAATTCAAATTTAACTGCTATCCTGCATTATCTGGCAACCCTACTTTAATTAGTTTTTCCCTAACACACCATGAATAATAAATAAACTCTTTGCTGTGTCCTATGTGCTTTGAAAAAGCATAACTCTGCTGGCTGTTATCTCTATCACTGTATTTCATACCATTGTCTCCAACTCATACGATGTTCCAGCCGCACTGACTTTATGTCAATTCTTCCAACACACCTTTTTTTCTTGTCTCAAAGACTTTGCTCATTATTTCCCTGACTTTTTCAGCTCTCACCTTAGATGGCATGTCTTCAGAGAGGCCTTCCTCCCTACCTATCTGGATAGATTCTCTACTCCACTTGCCCCAAAACCACAACTTGTAATTATACATTTCTTCATACCTTGTTTTCAGCATCTCTCTTAATTCTGCAAGCTACTTGAGGGCAAGGACCTTGTCTGGTTCCTTCAGCAATACTTACTAATCACTTAGCGGTGCTTTTGGCACAAAAAATCTGCTAAATAAACACTTTAAAATTCTTTAAAAATAAGTATATCCAATTTGTCTCAGGTAATAGTATCTACCTCAAAAGGACTACTGTGCGCATTAAATAAAATAATGCTCACAGAGTATACAGCTACATACTTGACACAGCCTAAGTCATCAATAACTGATAGTTATTCTTTTTACTTCTATTGATAATACTCTTATGAAATGATCCTATTCTAGTGGACTGCAGTCCTGTGATAATATTCTTTTAGGAAACCAACAAATAAACAAAGGAAGTCATCTCTGAATGGCCTTTTGAATTCCCATTAATACTAAAACCAAACCCCCTGCACATGTTTTCATAACACACCCTCTTTATACATAATGACAGCCTTAGATTTTGTGATTAATACATTCTGTGAATACATTAACCCTTTTATTCTTAGTTTAATAGACCATCTACCTTTACCTTTAGGACCAGATATCCCATCCTTGCCCATCAGTTTTCTTCCTTTCCCTCCTACCCCTTCATCCCTCTCTCTCTCATCGTTCCTCCTTACTTCTTATATTCTTCATACGTAGTGTTAATTAACCTCATAAACTAAACGTCAAAAATATTTCCATTTATTAATTTATTTTTGAAGCTCCTATTTTCTCTCCCCTTTCTATTTCTCCTAAATTTTGCCTTGACAATTATTCTCCCAGATCACAATCAACTTCAGAAGACACTGAAATCTTTCACCAGTAAACAAACAAACAAAAAGTGAACAGAGTATTAAAAAGAGCAGATACAGTCTGGCCATCTTGAACGATTTTTCTTTGCCATTGGCACAATTAGTAGAGCATTAATGGAACATTTTAAATTGCTGAAAATTTATATTGTAATTTGTGATTATTAAGCACACAGAATGCAAAGACTCAGATCTTTTCATCAAGAGTTTCATTCAATCTTCTTTCAGTTATTCACTGAGCAATCAGTGCATGTAAAGTACTATGCTAAGGCCCAAGGTAGGGTACATGCTTCTCCTTTTAGTGAGGGACACAAATAAAAATCAATGAGATAAACCTCTTAAGTATGTTAAAAATATATACAGGAAGTGTTATGAATATTTGGAATAGGAAAAAAATCAATCATATAGGAGAATCAATAAGGTTTGGTGGAAATAATGGCTTTTGAGGTAGGTTACAAAGGATGACTAATAAATGAACATGAGGAATAAAGAGATATAAATATTCTTACCAACTGCGTGTAAAACATATTTTGTTGTTTAGGCATTTTGAAATATTTTTTTTAATTTATTGGCTATAGGCCAGTCTCATAGAGAACCTTTAATAAGACTTGAATTATCTCTAAGTTATACTACAGTAACAAATGATTTCAAAATCTTACTAGCTGCAATTACAAAAATTGATTTCTCACTCTTATGACATATACTTTGCAGAGTGGCTGTAACTTTGTCCCACATCTTATTTATTCTGGGACTAAGATTTAAAGTAGATTCCTTACTAAGGGAATGGTTAGGTGTACAGGGAAAAGGAAATTGTTAGGGCTGAGGAACGGCTCTTAAAGGAACGGCTCTGAGGGCTGCTCAGAAGTGGAATGAGTCATCTCCACTCACATTCACTGGCCAGAGCAAGTCACATGGTAAAGACTAATGCTAATGGGGCTCCCAAGAAGGGCAACATGTACTTGTCAAAAACTCCCCTGTGTATAAGCCATATATTATAGGAAATACTAACATGTTAAATATTAATTAGATGTTCAAGTTTGCTAAACATTTAGGTTATACTAACACTGATCACAATTTATTTACACATCTTTATTGCCTTTGCCTAGGTGCTCTAAGAAACTTAATAAACATTCTTTTCAAATATGTGGATTTTGTCATTTTTTTTTTTTTTTTTTTTTGCGGTACGCGGGCCTCTCACTGTTGCGGCCTCTCCCGTTGCAGAGCACAGGCTCCAGATGTGCGGGCTCAGTGGCCATGGCTCACAGGCCCAGCCACTCTGCGACATGTGGGATCTTCCCGGACCGGGGCATGAACCTGTGTCCCCTGCATCGGCAGGCGGACTCTCAACCACTGAGCCACCAGGGAAGCTCACTGTAAATATTTTTTTGACAGAACATTTTAAAAAACTCATGTTCTAAACTTGTAGAAGCCCAATAGCACATCTCCAATCTTCTTAAGTGTCAAGAGCAACAGTGATGAGGAAGTATTGGGGAAAAATGGCTATAAGATTTGCTGGTGAAATGGGTACCTGGGGAGAAAGGGATTTGGACAACACACTGTAATATTACCAGTAGGAGGAGAAACAGTCCCTCCATTAGGTTGACAGCCACATTCAGTTGAAAATTTGCACACAGTGGTTTTAAAATCATTCTCTCAAATGTCAGCCAATTGACTTATGGTTGATTATGAGAAAATTAGCTAATTAATAGAAATTTCAGTTTTAAATTCTATACACAACTTGTGATATCATGGAGAATCATACCCTTTATATGGTTTATCTTTACATTTAATTTGTTTTTGTGACATATAAAGCAAGTAACTCTCAACCTGGAGGGTGATGTTCTATGGCACTTTTGTGTCATAGTTGATGACCTTCTGAGAATTCACCTGGAGTTTCTACTATCCATAGACAATTCTAAATATTCAACAAAAGGGGAACTCATCATACTTATACTGCATATAAATCAAAACCCAAGATAAAAGTGTCTTTAACACAGTTTCATGTTGACACCATAGTCCATGAATCAGTTTGAGAGTTAAGGAAAATAGCCAAAGAAGAAGGAAAGAAGACCATATCCGTGAAAATAGAAAGATCTGCAAGTCACTGAATACAACAGGGCTAGATAAAGTTAAATTAAGAGGAAATTCATAAATCACATGAACCATGAATTCTGTTGCATAGTGTGGCTTTCTATATTAACCATCATCAGATTAATAGGTGGAACAAAAACTGCCATTTAATGGGCAATTATAAATGCTGAGCTTATATACATACTATCTCACTTAATCCTCACAACAACCCTGCAAGGTGGACATTAATAATACCATTTTACAAATAAGGAAATTAAAGGCTGAGATGTCAATTAAAAGGGGAAAACTTTATATAGCAAGTAATTGATAAAGCCTAGGTTACAAACCCGTATAGAGAGAATTTCAAATATCTTTCCAGGACCACATAATGTTATCTCTTATAGGGACTAAGACAGGGAGATTTAAATTTTGAAATTCATCTAAGGTAAAGTCTTCTAAGTTTAATTATGCTCTGTTTATACCTTAAAAATGGAGAGTCTGAAACTAGAAGGACTTTAGAAACCATGCCCACAGCCTTAGCACCTGATTACATTTAGTTATATAATTTTTAAATTCTTGTAATAGAAAAATATTAAAACTAATTTCTTAAAACTCCATTTTAGAGGAAAGATTCAAAATAAAAACCAGGTTTTACTTTTGTTTTCTTTCATTTTAGATGTCAATTTCCCAAGGGCCAAAGCATATCACAAAGGGAGCAAGGCAAAATTTTCATGACAAATATTGGTTAACTTCTAGATAGAGATTTACTCAGCCATTTGTGCATACTAGATGAATCACAAGAAAGGCAAGATCTAGCTGGGTAATTTGTTAAAAATTATTATTATTACAATTGTTAATATGTTTCATATTATACTAAAATTGTTTTTTATTTTCTAAGAACTGCATAACCCTCTGTCCTCTAAGAACTGCATAACCCTCTGCAAAACATTAATAATAGACATATTATCATATGAAAAAGCCACTAGAAATAGGGTGTTGCAGAAGTATTTTTTTTCTCTATTCATGTGACACTAATAAACTTTTAAGTGGAAATGCAACCTTCAACTGTATATCCCAATTACTAAGATGGACTTGGCTTTTATGTTATTTTGTTGCAATTCTTTATAATGAGCAATTACAGTATTACTGAGACATAATTTTTAGGTTATGTACCTCTTTTTTAAATCAAAGGAAAAGAAAACAATTAGGTCTGTCTTAATAGCCCACTGGCTTTTATATTATAGTTCTCTAATTGTAAAGAAAAAAAAAAAAAAAAAAGAAAACCCACACACAACATCAGAAAGTGTTCCAGATTACTTTCACATATAATAATAATTATATGTACACAATTCTTCTTTTAGGAACCAATAGTAATTCAAACATAAAACAGCAAGGTTAATAAAGCCCCCCACTTTATGTCACTAGTCCTGTATATTATGTTTTCTGTCAATCCTATTTTCTGGCCTCATCAAAAGCTTCTATCAGCAACAACTTCCACATACATTTTTAAAGTAAGACCTTGACTAAGGATGTTAGCGTTCTGCTTCACATTTATCATGTGGAAGGGAACAGACAAAAACAGACCAGATGATCTGTATTGCAAGGACACAGTTAAGAACTGGGTGGTTTAAAACATCTGAAACTTCAAGTAATGCCCTTGAACTTCAATGTATGCATTTTTAAATATAATTTTGAAGTAACATGCATCAGAATGCAGAAAGGGAAATAACAGATTCAGAGTGAAGTAAGTCAAAATTATTTCAGATTATTTTATCTCTAAATCATAAAGTACAAAGATTATGTATGATGGAGTAACAAGAAAAGACTTGGGTTTGAATCCTCTCTCCTCTTGTTACTAGCTGTGACTCTGAACACTAGCATAATATGGACCAGAAAAACAAAACAATACAAAACGTCTCTAGAGTGATATATGAGGGCATGAATCACAGCCCCCGATGTGGAGTAGTTGGTCAGTGGCTGCTACGTTTACACTTATGTCTGCATTTTCTATTTCTCTGTTCCTAAATCTTGTTATCTTGGACCCCTGCTTCATCCTTTGTTCTATATCTATGCTACGCACACCAACCCTCTGCAAATTTATTTACTCTTCACCAATCTCATTGCCACCAATCCTTTCAACAGAACTGCTGCACCAGCCTTTTAATCTAACCTTCTTCAAGCACCTGCTTTTCTCAGTCTTATCCCAACCAGCTATTCTGATTGAGCCTTTTTAAATTCTGTCATATGTGTTATACTCAGAAAACTTCACATTAATTACGTCCCACAAAACTCTGTTCTAAGTTGTTCGTCTCAAATGCTGTGCTACTTACATGGCTGCAAATATCACTCAACTCAAAGGCAAATGCCGGGGACTTCCCTTGTGGTGCCATAGTTAAGTGTCTGCCTGCCAATGCAGGGGACACGGGTTTGAGCCCTGGTCCGGGAAGATCCCACATGCCACGGAGCAACTAAGCCTGTGAGCCACAACTACTGAGCCTGCACTCTAGAGCCCGTGAGCCACAACTACTGAGCCCACGTGCTGCAACTACTGAAGCCCGTGAGCCTAGAGCCTGTACTCTGCAACAAAGAGAAGCCATTGCAATGAGAAGCCTGTGCACCACAATGAGAAGTTTGCGCACTGCAATGAAGGGTAGCCCCAACTCGCCACAACTAGAGAAAGCCTGCGCGCAGAAGCGAAGACCCAACACAGCCAAAAATAAATAAATAAATACATAAATTTAAAAAAAAAAAGGCAAATGCCATCTTCTTTGTAAAGAATTTCCAGATCTCCTTAGTCTTGAGCAATCTAATTCTCCTCTCAATTTTCAAATTTTAAGGTAATATCATTTTCCTATAATAAAATGCACTGTAGTTAATTTGAAAAGTACATAGAGCATATAATAAATTTACATCATGTATAGTTTTACAACTGAAGGGCACTATTAGTATGCAGAGCTGCATGCCTCTAGAGGAGTACGATGCACAATAGATGGTATTTTTTTCTACATCTCTACCTCTGATTATTTTAGAATATATACACAGAATTAAATTTCTAGGTAGAAACATTTAAAAGACTCAAAAACGTCTGTTACACATTGACAAACTGACCTCAAAATGGTGTATTCATTTATACTCCATCACTGGTGTCTAATGATGCCTATATTCTCACATATGTGCCACCACTGGAAAGTGTATTAAAATGTTTCTGTATTTAAATCTTTCATAATTAAAATCTTTGCCAAATTAATAATTGAAAATATTTCCCCAAGTTGTTTCAAATTTCATTTCTTTGGTTATTAGTGAAGCTAAGAAATTTACCATTGTCATTTTCATTTCTTTACTTAAAAACTGTCTTTTTATACCTTTGTGTCCAATATTGTCATCTTAGACCATGATCTTTTTCTCAAATCTTCTTAAGAGCCACTCATAGATAAAAATAACAGAATGTATTGCAAGTGTTTTCACTAGTTTTGCTTTGCTATGGTATTGATGTCCAGAAATTCAAATTGTCATGTATTTATATATTTAAATCTTTTCATGTATGTTTTATGCCTTTGAATTTATATTTATAAAAAATTGTTATACTTCAAGATTGGATTAATATTTACCAATATTTTATCCCTAGTTATTTAATAGTTTCATACTTATTTTTTAGTATTTTACATTTTACTTTTATTCTTTATTTTTTTAGTTCATGATATATGTTATGGGACAAATTGTGACCCTCTCAAAATTCATATTTTGAGGTCTTTATCCCCAGTACCTCAGAATGTGACTGTATTTGGAGACAGGGCTTAAAAAAGGTAATTATGTTAAAATGAGGTCATATGGGTGGGCCCTAATCTGATATGACTGGTGTCCTTATAAGAAGACCATGTGAACGCACTGGAATAAGACAGCCATCTACAAGCCAAGGAGATTGGTCGCAGAAGAAACCAGCACTGCTGACACCATGATTTCGGACTTCTAGCCTCCAGAACTGTGAGAAAACAAATTTCTTCTATTTAAGCCACCTAGTCTAAGGTACTTGTATGGCAGCCCTAGAAAATTAATATAAGAGAAAAAAAATCTAGTTTTCCTCCTTGATCACAATTTTGAAACATTCTTAATATATGATGTTTTTCATTAAGGAATTAAAATCATGTAATAAATTGTTATATACAATTATATATGTCTCTCAAGTTTTTACTCTGTTAGGGAGTTACTCTATCACATTTTAAAAAATATTACTGATGCAGTCCCCCTTACTTACTTTCTTAACTAAAAAAAAAAAAAAAATACTGACTCTTCCAAGCATTTGTAGATGAGATACAGTTTTTAATTAGGTGATCAAGATCTGAAAAACAATAGTAATGAGAAATTTTTATAATTGAATTACTTCAAAAACTAATTTTGGAAGAATGATGTATTTAGAATATTGAGTATGTCTATCAGTTAATGATGAATCTTTTTATTTTTTCAAGTCTTCTCTTAGCCTTTTAGTAATATGTGGAGTTCTCGTCATAAAAGTCTTGTATATTTCTTCCTATATGTTGTCTAGTGTTTTATTAAGTTATTAATTTTATATCCAGCCACCACACAGAACAATCTTATTTTCATAATCTTATCTAACTTTTGTAATTAAAAGATGATAATTTTGATCTTCTTTCTATCATATGCATCAATTTTTTATTTTTCTTTTCTTATTACATTAGCTATGACTTCCATTATAGTGAAACCAATAATGGTGATGCCAGAAATACTGTTTTAGGGAAATCCTTAGTCAAACATCAAAATAGACACTGATATCCTTAGCTGCACTCAGTTTACAAAGTAAGTTTCCTTGATAAGTCAGTGAATAAACGGTTCACAAATCCAAAAGACAATGAGCAGTTAATGAGTTTGGCAATTAAAAATATTTTAAACTTGGCATTAATAATCAGATATTACCCACATTTTTTTTAAACATCTTTATTGGAGTATAATTGCTTTACAATGTTGTGTTAGTTTCTGCTGTATAACAAAGTGAATCAGCTATATGTATACATATAACCCCATAACCCCTCCCTCTTGCACCTCCCTCCCACCCTCTCTATTCTACCCCTCCAGGTGGTCACAAAGCACTGATCTCCCTGTGCTATGCGGCTGCTTCCCACTAGCTATCTATTTTATATTTGGTAGTGTATATACGTCAGTGCTACTCTCTCACTTCATTCCATCTTTCCCTTCCCACTCCCTGTGTCCTCAAGTCCATTCTCTATGTCTGTGTCTTTATTCCTGTCCTGCCCCTTGGCTCATCAGAAGCATTTTTTTTTTTTTTTAGATTCCATATATGTGTGTTAACAAATGGTATTTGTTCTCTCTCTGACTTACTTCACTCTGTATGACAGACTCTAGGTTCATCACCTGAAGCACATTTTAAAACTCTTGATTGATGAGGATTATTTCCGTGAATTGTTTCAGTTGGTGAAGCAGAACTGAAGACCCACCCCACTCCTCTCCCCTCACAACACACACACACACAGACACACACACACACACACACACACACACACGCTGTTTAGGAGGACAAACTTAAAAGAGATTAATCAATGATCAAGGCTTCATCATCATAAAGAGATTACTAACAGGTTACTGCTTCTCCCTTCATGATCTGACCCTCCTTCCTTTTGTAAAACAAAAATGATTCACAATGAGGATATCCAAATATAAATTCCATAAAGATTTAATACTACTGGGTTGGCCGAAAAGTTCATTCAGGTTTTTCTGTAAGATGTTAACAGAAAAACCCAAATGAACATTCTGGCTAACCCAATATACTTTTGGTAACATAAATGACCATTCTTCTTAATCTGGTCCTCTTTTCTTCTTAATCTGGTCCTCTTTTTATTGCACTTGGCACTTTCTTCATTGGAAATTGTGTGTGTGTGTGTGTGTGTGTGTGTGTGTGTGTGTCAGTGTGACTGTATACTTACCTCCTCTACAGGATCAGAAGTTCCTCAAGTGCAAAATTCATGTCTGATGTATCCCCTGTTGCCTATTCTAATGTTTTCTACATTGTGGAGACATTTAATAAATGCTTGGTGACTGAATAAAATTTATTATTCTGTTTTCTGACATTTTTATTTACTCAATGCTTTGTTTCTAAATAGTTATAAATTAATGTGTTTTTCTCTGTCACTTGTATTAAAAGAAGTATATTTATAAAGTTTTCTTAATTGGTTTGTTACATATCTTGAGGGAAAGTTGTATCTTTCTGTTAATTCCCCAAACACATTAACATAAAGAATGTTATTGAGTATTGGGCCAAGGCGCATTCATTCCTGCTCCCTAAGATTTATTGTTAGTCATCCAGATATTCAGCGATATCTAAATGTACTTTTTTGAGAGCACTAAAAAGGTCACATATTTCTCTTTTGATTTTTTCTGCAAAATTGTTATATTTGTTTTATAAATTATAAATAACTTTAAATTTTTAATAAACTGTATAATCTGAACACATTTGTATGAATAAAATTATAATTGTAAATACACTATGCTTATAACAATTGTAGTAAGCTGCGTAAGACCAGTCCTCAAAAGATAAACCCACATTAAACTGAAGCATCATGAAAAATGCATGGAAAACTGCAATAGGAAGAAACATAATTACCCTGGATTAAAAAATTTGCATGGGGGTGGAGGAGAATAAAAATCTATCAAGTCGCTAGATTATATTATCTTTATTGTGACACACTAAGAAAATGATTATGATTAACACTATTACTCTTAAAATAAAGGTTAAAAATGGGTTTGAGGCCCTCAATTTATTCTGTTGGTTAATATTTGACATTTGACTCCTAAGTCACATAAGGATATACATAAGAGACATAGGATCTAGTGAAAATATAGGGCTTCAATACGGGCTACATCCCTAGATTCCTAGATTCTGATTCAAATAGTACAGATCTAGAGTGTCTATGGGTTATCTGAAAGGAATTATGAGAAAATTAAAGAGCTATCTTTATATTTCTATTACAAAATGGCTTACTACCTTTTCTTAGTCATCCCTAGGTTTCAGAAAATTGATTCAAAGCTATGAATTATAGACTGAAGCAAAAGTACCTCTGTAGCTTTATAGATGACACTGGAAATTGTCATCATTTAACTAACTTTGATAAATTGTATAAATTCTCCTAGTACTTTAATTAATCTAAAGAAATGTTTCTATTCAGAATCATTATAAGTTGTCCCCTGTGCTTAGACAACCATCTTTGAAGGTCACAGTATTAGTTTGCCAGGGCTCCTACAAAAAAGTATGACAGACTGGGTGGCTTAAATAACTGAGGGTGTTGGCAGGATTGGTTTTTTCCAAGGCTTCTTTCTCTCCTTGGCTTGTAGATGGATGTCTAGTGTCTTTACGTGGTCTTCTCTCTGTGTCCTAATTTCCTCTTTTTATAAGGACACCAGTTATATTAGATTGGAGTTCATGCAATGGCCTTATTTTAAACTTAATTACCTGTATAAATACTCTATCTCAAAATACAGTCACATTCTGAGGTACTGTGGATTAAGACTTCAATCATGATTTTTGGTGGGACACAATTCAACATGTAATGGCCACATTCTGGAAGAAATTTTCTCCAATGTCCTCAGTACCACCCCCGAAATCCATTCATGTTTTCAAAAATTGCTATTTTGTAACAGGCTCTCAACGTATATGTTATTCTTCAACCTTGTTTACATAATCTGTCATATCAGATTTTTAAAAAATATCCTGGAGGGAAATGGCTACCTGTTCTCTTTGTTGTTGTCTCTCTAGAGATTTTCCATAAGTATATTTATTTCATAGTACTGTCATGAATATTAACTGTGAAGATAATATGACATTGTGCCTGACACATAATTAGCACTCATGATTCAATAAATGATCATTATTCTTCTCCATCTCCCTCTCCTTCCCACCTCTCTCTCTCTCTGTCTCTGTCCCTCTCTCTTTCTTAGACATGTAGAACATACCACCATTTCTAAATATCCACATTTACGAAGTAGCTAGATACCTGCTTGAACTGACTTTCCTCATTTTCTTCCAGGGAAGCCATCATATATTCCATAAGAAACATACAGAATTCTGTAAGCTTCCGTTGAATTTTTTTCCGTCTTTTATAGGAATGTTATCAATGTCTATATTGACGGAATATTCTTTAATATGAATTTATCTTTTTCCTAATTTTAATAAATAACTATATCTGCCATCATCTGAATGCAGCTATATTCTTGGCTATGTTCTAGGTACTTCATATACATAACTGAATTTGATATGATAATAGCCATGTAATGCAGGTGTTAATGTTCAAATTTTACAGAATAAAAAATATATTCTAAGAGTGATTAAATAAAAGGCCACATAGCTAAACAGTGGCAGTACTGGAATTTTAGCCCAGGTATCTCTGTGACAAAATTCCCTGATCTTTTCATTATTCTATTTTCTTTTTCTTTGTCTTAAATCAACAATAATCATCACACAATGACAAAATGATTGTGCTTGGCTGAATAACGTCACCCTGACAAATTCATGTCTACCTGAAACGTGTATTTGAAATACAGTCTTTGTAAATGTAATCAAGTTGAGGATATGCTGGATCAGGGTGGGCCCTAAATCCAATAGGATTAGGGTGCCTTTTGGGGAATAAAATCTGAAGACTGCAGCAATAACTTCTGACAGAGTCTCTAACATGCCAAAAACTGTGCATTTTGGACTTGCCAGCCCCACAAGCATGTGAGCCAATTCCTTAAAATAAGTCTCCTTCAATATCCTATCAGTTTTGTTTCTCTGGTGAGCCCTGATAGAAACAGTAATCCCATGAGTTCATTGCTTATTCATTTGGTAACTGTCACATCTCTCCATTCCATCTTAAAGAACTAGAAAGTTTTCCTGTGATGGAGTCTAAAAAAGTTTGATAAATGTCTTCTTAGATAACTCAGAAGAAACAATCAGTGTCTTAGACAATTTTTACAAATAAAATTCAGGGGTTTTTATATTCTACAATATATTTGTCTAAAATATATATTCTAACACAATTCTCATGCAATCAGAAATTTCCTTTGTCTTTGTTCTTAATTTGATTCCACACATTTTAAAGCAAAGGAGCTTTGTAATTGCATAGTTTAAACCAAGTGATTTATTCACATCCATCTTATACCTATGTTTTTCTTCAATAAAAATATGAAATTCAAGTGCTGACTTACTATACTATTAGTATTATTGTTTAAACAGCCTTACCAAGAACGAATGAAATGGGAGTTGGGGGATGGGGAGGAGAAAAAGAAAAAAAAATTGATACGAAACATTCTCTCTTAATCAGTTCAGAATTCTTACATTTATCTGAACATTTTAGCCAAGAACACCTTTTTAAAATACTTGAAAGCATCCTGTTTGTTTGTTTCCAAGTTTTATTGAGATATAAATGATGTATATTGTTGTGTTAGTTTAAAATGTACAACATAATGATTTGATACATGCATATACTGCAAAATGATTACCACAATAATTTTAGTTAACATTCATCACTTCATATAGTTACATTTTTTTTTCTTGTGATGAGTTTTTAAGATTTATTCTCTTAGCAACTTTCAAATATACAATACAGTATTGCTAACTATAGTCACCATGATGTTCATACATCCCCAGGACTTATTTATCTGAAAACTGGAAGTTTGTACCTTCTGACCACTTTTACTCATTTTGCCCAACTGTCACCCTACCCCACCTCTTGTAACCACCTATCTATTTTTTGCTCCTATGAGTTCATTTTCTTTTTTCTTGATTCCACATATAAGTGAGATAACACAGTATTTGTCTTTCTTTGTCTGACGTATTTCATTTAGCATAATGCCCTCAAGGTCCATCCATGTTGTCACAAACAGCAGGATTTCCTTCTTTTTTATCACTCAAAAATATTCCACTATATCTATATCTGTATCCGTATCTATATCTATATCTGTATCCGTATCTATATCTCTATCTATAGATATCCCATATTTTCTTTATCCATTCACCCATCAGTGGATGCTTAGGTTGTTTCCATGACCTAGCTGTTATAAACAATGCTGAAATGAATATAGTAACGCAGATAGCTTTTTGAGACCGTGATTTCATTTCCTTTGAATATATACCAAGAAGTGGAATTGCTAGATTATATGGTAATTCTATTTTTAATTTTTTGAGGAATCTTTATACTGATTTTCATAAAAGTTTTGCCAATTTACATTCCCACCAACAGTGCACAAGTGTTCCCTTTTCTCTACAACCTTGCCAACACTTATTATCGAGTCTTTTTGATAATAGCTATTCTAACAGCTCATTGTTTTTCTAATTTACATTTCCCTGATGATTAGTATTTTTTCATGTACCTGTTGGCTATTTGAATGTCTTCCCTGAAAAAAATGCCTATTCATTTCTTCTGTCCATTTACCACTAATAATAAGATTGCTATTTTAATTTATTATTTAATAATAATAAGATTGTTATTTTTTCTACCGAGTTGTATGTTCACTTTATATATTTTGGATATTAACCCCTTATCAGATATATGCTTTGCAAACGTTTTCTCCCATTATGTAGGTTGCCGTTTTATTTTGTTGATGGTTCTTTTCTCTATACAGAAACTTTTTTAGTTTGATATAGCTCCACTTGTTTATTTTGGCTGATGCTGCCTATGCTTTCTTGTCAAATCCAAAAAAATAATTGCCGAGACTGATTTCAAGGAGCTTATATCCTCTGTTTTCTTCTAGGAGTTTTATGTTCAGATCTTCCTTTCAAGTTTTTAATACAGTCCAAATTGATTTTTGTGAATGGTATAGGATGGGCATCCAGTTTCATTATTTTACATGTAGCTGTCCAGTTTTCCCAATGCCATTTCCTAGTACAATGAAGAGATAATCCTTTCATCATTGTATATTCTTGGCTCCTCTGTCACAAATTAACTGACGATATATGTGTCGGTTTATTTCTGTGCTCTCTATTCTATTCCATTGATCTATGTGTCTGTCTTTATGCCAATACCATACTATTTTCATTACTGTAGCTGTTTAATAGTTCGAAATCTTAAAGTGTAATGACTCGAGTTTTGTTCATCTTTATCAAGATTGCTTTGACTATTTGTGGTCTTTTGTGGTTCTACATAAATTTTAGAATTTTTTTCTATTTCTGTAAAAAAAAGCCATTAGAATTTTATCAGGGATTATATTGAATTTATATATTGCTTTGGGTAGGACGAGCTTTTTAACAATTTTTTTTTTTTTGCGGTACGCGAGCCTCTCACCACCGCGGCCTCTCCCGCCGTGGAGCACAGGCTCCGGACTCGCAGGCCCAGCGGCCATGGCCCATGGGCCCAGCTGCTCCGCGGCATGTGGGACCCCCCCGGACCGGGACATGAACCCGTGTCCCCTGAACCAGCAGGCGGACTCCCAACCACTGTGTCACCAGGGAAGCCCACAATTTTAATTCTTTCAATCCATGAACATGGAATATCTTTCAGTTTATTTATTTTTCTTTTTCTTTCTTTTTTTTTTTTTTTTTTGTTAATGTCTTACAGTTTTCATTGTACAAATCTTTTACTTCCTGGACTGAATTTATTCCTAGACATTTTATTCTTTTTGATGCAATTGTAACTGAAATTGTTTTCTTAATTTCCTTTTCAGATAATTTGTTGTTAGCATATAGATATGCAATAGAATCCTGTATATTGGTTCTGTAACACTGCTATGAATTTCCCTCTTAAAACAGCTTTTGGGGCTTCCCTGGTGGCGCAGTGGTTAAGAGTCCACCTGCCAAAGCAGGGGACACGGGTTTGATCCCTGGTCCAGGAAGATCTCACATGCCATGGAGCAACTAAGACCATGTGCCACAACTACTGAGCCCGCGTGCTGCAACTACTGAGCCTATGCTCTAGAGCCCACAAGCCACAACTACTGAGTCCATGCACCACAAGTACTGAGTCTGCACTCTAGAGCCCACATGCCACAACTACTGAGCTTGTGTGCCACAACTACTGAAGCCTGTGCGCCTAGAGCCCATGCTCCGCAACAAGAGAAGCCACTATAATAAGAAACCCACGCACCACAACAAAGAGTAGTCCCTGCTCACCAAAACTAGAGAAAGGACATGTGCAGCAGTGAAGACCCAACTCAGGCAAAAATAAATAAATTAAGTAAATAAACTTAAAAACACAGAAAACAAAAAAAAACCCCAGATTTTGCAGCATCCCATAAGTTTTAGTTTATTGTAACTGCATTTTCACTTGTCTCAAAATATTATTTGATTTTTCCTTTGATTTCCTCTTTGACCTACTGGCTGTGCACAAGTTTGTAGTTTAATCTTCACATATTTGTGAATTATCCAGTTTTCCTCTTGTAAGTGATTTCTAGTTTCATACCACTATAGTCAGAAAAGATGCTTCATATGATATTCATCTTCTTAAAATTATTTTGTTTTGTGGCCTAACATATGATATATCCTGGAGAATGTTCCATGTGCACCTGAGAGGAATATGCTTTCTGCTGCTTTTGGATGGAATGTTCTATAAATGTCTGCTAAGTCCAACCAGTTTATTGTCATTTAAGTCCAAAGTTTCTTATTGATTTTCTGTCTGTATCTTATATCCATTGATAGAAGTGGGGTACTGATGTCCCCTACTGTTATTGTATTGTTGTCTATTTCTCCCTTTATGTCTGTTAATATTTGCTTCATATATTTAGGTGCTTCTATATTGGGTGCATAAGTAATTAGAAATATTACATACTCTTATTGGATTGACCCCTTTTTCTCTTAGAGCCTATTTGATCTGATATAAGTATAGCTACTGCAGTTTTATTTGGGTTTTCAGTTTTATGGACTATCTTTTCCCAGGCCTTTACTTTCAGTCTGTGTGTGTCCTTAAAGATGAAATAAGTTTCTTGTGGGCAGCATATTGTTTAGTTTTGTTTTATAATCCATTCAGCCACTTTATTTTTGTTGATTGGAGAATTTGGTCCACTTACATTTAATTATTGATAGGATTGAACTTACTTTCGTCATTTTGTTCACTGCTTTCTGGCTGTTTTGTAATTCCTTTGTTCCTTTCTTCTTTACTTGCTCCCTTCTTCTGTGATTTAATGATTTTCTGCAGTGGTATGCTTGATTCCTTTCTCTTTATCTTTTGTGCATCTACTATAGCTTTTTGCTTTGCGGTTACCATGAGGCTTACATAAACCATCTTAGAGTTTTTACAGTTTATTTTTATTGATAACAACTTAAGTTTGAATGGATTCTAAATCTCTACATAATTTCTCCCCCCTTTTATGTTTGTGATGTCACAATTTACATTGTTAAATTGTATGTCACTTACAAAATTATTATATTTATAGTTACTTTTATCACTTTGCCTTTTAACCTTCTTAAAAGGTGAGTAACCAAGTGAGTAACCCACCACCATTACAACACTGGAATATTCTGAATGTAACTATATATTTACCTTTAACAGAGATTTACACTTTCATATGTTGTCCTGTTACTAATTAGTGCTCTTTCATTTCAACTTAAGGAAGTCCCTTTAACATTTCTTAAGGCTGGTCCAATGGTGATAAACTACTTCAGTTTTTGCTTGACTGAAAGTCTTTAATCTCCCCTTCAGTTGTGAATGACAACTTTGCTGGATAGAGTATTCTTGGTTGGGAGTTTTCTTCCTGGTTCCCAGCAGTTGACGGTATGCCAAGACCTGTTAGTGTCCCAAAAGGGAGGATCTCAGCTAGCACCTAGATTCAGGACGCTTACAAGTCAGACCCTCAGAGGGCAGCTTTTCAAGTATGCAAATACACCTCCTTCAGGGAAATGCTGGGTGACGGGTGTTTCTATCTGCTCACTGTGTGCTAAGCCTAGCAGAGATCACTGGTTAAGAACTGTTTCTTCATTTGCTATAATCCTGTGGGACTCATAAGTACTAGCACTCCCCGGCTACCAGAGCCAGGTGATCAAATGGTGTGTCCCCTGAGTGGCAGCCACAAAAGCCAGGGTGCCAGACATTTGCAAAACCTCCTTCCAGAGAGAAAACAGTGACTCAGAGTGGGCCAGCGGGAGAACATGGAGACTGTGCCCCCTAACTTCCCTGGGCACAGAGAGGAATGGAGTCAGCTCCTAAATATGTGTTAAATTAGAAGCCTGGCCGTCATGCTGCAGCTTTTAAGATATGCAAATCAGCCTCTTTCTGGGAAATACCGGGAGATAGGTGTTTCTGTCTGCTTCCTCTGTGTTGTGCTCTGAGGGGAAAGACTATTAAAAACTCATTCTTTGTTTGCTACCATCCTGGTGGACCTGAGAATGCAAGCCCCACAGGCAATCAAGGGATGTGTCCTCTGGGTAGTGGGTGCAAAAGCTGGGGTGCCTGATGTGTACACAAGTTTCTGTCAGTGAGAAACCAGTAAATGGGAGCACAGCAGATAGAGAGTGCAGTGATGTTGCTCACAGCCTTCCCAATATCTAGTGAGGCCTGCAATTAGCCTCTAGTTTTGTGTTAAATTAGGAGCCTGACTCTCAAGCTGCAGCTTTTAAGATTCACAAATAGAACTCTTTCCAGGGGAAACTGGGAGATAGGCCTTTCCATCTGCTGCCTCTTCACCGAAGAGGTAATAGTCATATAGTCCTGGTGAGTCCTCTTTAGCCTATTAAGAACTATTCCTTTGTTTGCTTGAGTCTTGGGGGCCTCATGGACAAAAGCCCTGTTGGCTTTCAGAGCTAGAAGTTTTGGGGGCTCATCTTTCAGATAGAAGTTTAAAAAGTTCAGGCTCTAGATTTTAGGTCCAAACTCTTTATTCCTCAGGGAGAAGCTGGGATTTATTACTCCAGATCTTATGTCACCATGCCAGGGTGGCGTGGGGTGGGGTTTATGGTGAGATTGTATCTCCACTTCTCCTGCCTGTTTTCATGTGTTTTTTTCTTCCAGATGTGTAGGAGTCACTCAGCTAATTTTGGGATTTAGTTGAGAGGGAATTGTTCCATGTGTAAGTGTAGATTTGGTGTGTCCAAGAGAAGTGAGCTCAGGAGCCTCCTATGTCACCATCTTGAACTGGAATCTAAAACATGTGATAGTGAAACTGAGTGGGGCCCTGTGAGGCTCCCAGGCATGGAGGCCTCTTTTTTCTGTCCCCCATTTCATGTAGGCAAGATTCCAGCCTCCATGACCTTCCCTGAGTTCCAAAGGGCAGATCTGAACAGTTGCTAATCAAGGGGGGAGCAGTCAAGAAACCACCTGAGGCGAGATTAAAGGGACCCGGAGAAGCTCATCAAGATTAAGAGATGTGACCACCCAGGCCCTGCACACACCCTAATCTTGTCAGAGACCCCACCCTTGGGCAGTATTGTTTTATGAAACTCCTTATCAAATCCTCCTGGCTTGGGACACAAAGTTTTTTGAGGCAGGAACCTGTTGTGTCCCCTTTGCCTGGCAAAGTAATAAAGCTATCCTTTTCTATTTGACCCAAAACTCTGTCTTGGAGATTTGATTCAGCACCAGTGCACAGAGAAGCTGAACTTTCCGGCATCAATAGCATCCTAGAAATCTATAACATACATTTTAAAATGAGCATAACTCTCCACCTCTGCATTTGCTGACAATGTGTTCATGTGGCCACAAAAAGGACCAAGAAAGTTGATCCCCTTAAAAGCTGTAACAGCTGATGGCATTATAATTTTTTCTTCCGCAAGTGCATTTTGTATACTTTTGAATAGGGCACAGAGGATTTAAGCAGATGTCCTCACCCTTCTGTGAGGTTCCCACTATGTACTTGGGTGATGAAGCAAAAAGCACGTAGCCTGCCGTAATGGTTCCTAGCTCATCAAGTTACAAACTTTATCGGCTTACCATTTCTTGATTTTTCACAATATACTAGGCATTTATACATTATCTCATTTAATTCTCACAAACTCCTGTTAAAAGGGAGGTTTGACCATATGATAATCTTTCTATAGAAGAGAAACTGAGATCCAGAAAGGAAAAGTAACTTGCCCAAGGTTACACAGCTCAAAGTTAGCATTCAAAGTAATTGTGTCCCATAGTTTTAAGTGTTATATAAATAGTTCATAATTCTGCCCCTCAACCCTAATAGAGAAATTATAATAAAGATGAGTAGGAGAACAACTTAGTTTGGGTTTCCATAAGAGCATGCCCTGAAAAAGGATTCCAATTCAAGTGGTTTATTTGGAAGGTGAAGAAACTACAGCTAGTTGAATGAGGGGGTAAAACAAGAACAAGAAGACAACCAAGATATGTGTTATCAAGGCAGATATAACAATGAGCAAATAATGCTGTTTCGTTGGAGATAATCTGGGAATCACTGTAAAACTCAGGCCCAAGAGTGCTCTTACCCAAGAGGGTATTTAAACCTCAGTTCCCCACATGTCATTGGTTGAGGGCTGCTTCTTGGAGGCTGTCATGTTAATTTCCTGCAATTTTGGGCTTACAATGCAGGTGACAAAGTAGCCTCCAGCAGCAAGAAAGAATGCTGTATCAAGGAAATTCAGGCACTGGTAGCGAGATACCTGGCTAGTAAGTTCTTAAGTGCTAAGGGCTGCAGATACAGAAGGGTATCACCCATGCTTGCTGTACAGATCTTTGTATATTACCACAACTCAGAGTGGATGGCTTTAGAGGAACAGAGGTAAACTATTTGTAGCAGAAGTCAGCTGGAACTGAAGGAATGGGCCACAAGAGGAAAATAAAGGAAGATTGGAACTGTAAGACTATCTTAGGACTGTTTATAAATTCCACTAGAAGGATGGCTTGTCTTTGTAAATAGCAATACTTTCACTATATTCTGAGAATAGAACTAATGCTCTCCAGGGAAAATATTAACTCAGCCATTTCTATTTATTATTATTTTCTATGTTGATTTGATTTATGATTTTTTAAGCTATATATGTTTTCTAATTCCTTCTACTTTTTATATCATTCAATTATTCAATCACACAGTGGTTTAACCAGTGTAAAAATCAATCCAGGAAAAAAAACAGTCTTCAATCATACAATGGCAAGTAATATCTTGCAGGGTCACTACCACAAACAGGTTGAAAAATATCTCCCTCCTTTGAGGATTTTTGGTGGTTTTCTCTATAAGAGTCAAAGTGTCTTCCTACTCATAAACGTTTTAACAAGGAAAAAGTAGTGCAGTCATCACTACTAAGTTCCTTTTTTATAGGACCCAGGACATCAAAAGATAAATTATTCACCCCAAAAGAAAGTAGCATACCCTACACAATATTTGAAGTGTTCATCACAGAAGGAGGAAATGCTGTCCTGCTTCTTTCAACTAGAGTAATCTTTGCCAAACCAAGAACAGAATGACCCTCAAAGAAGACACAGGCTCTATGCTAATCAGTCCTACACCTTTCAAGTGGAAGGAAAAAAAAAAAAAAAAAAACTGATTGCATCAAACTGTGCCAAGAAAAACAAATGGAAAAAGAAAAAGAAAAATCTATTTGAATTTCCCTTTGAAGCCAGCAGTAAAAAGGGATTCCTGCCTTTCAACAATTTAAGTTTGTCATGCATGTAGCAGCTCAGAGCATGCACAAGGACAACAACCTATAGCTGCAGGGCCTCTATTTTCCATTTAAACTGTTATTATAATATCTTGGGAGGGTGAGAGCGAGAGCAGAGAAAGAGAACAGAGAGCGCTTCTATGACCTATGACCTTCTACAAGAAAAGAAAAAGGCCATGTAGAGCCATTAAAAATTCAGATAATTAAAGGTTAAACACAAGTTGCCAATTAGTATAAAAGATAATTGTTCTCCTTTGGCAACCTGATTATGTGTACCATTTGGTAAGGAAGAATGAGTACTTTCCTATTATTGGTGAATGTGGTCACTAGTGCACGCTGCAGCTATAACTTTCAAGAGACTTACCCTTGGAGGCCAAGGTTGAGATGAAATCCTCCAGTTTTGTTCGAAAGAAATGAACTCAAACAATTTGCAACACTATATATTTGTGAAGGTTGTTATTGTGTATGATATTTTAATCCACAGAGTTAAGTATGAGGGAGAACAAAGAAAATTCTCTATTAGAGAGCAAGAGACTTTGTCCCATGCATCTTCTTTGTTATAGCATATCACAAAACATGGTGTGGATATTAAGCACAGGAGTGCGAATAGACAATGCGAGATAATGAGAAAGATATATAGAGGATTTGTGTCAGCAGTGGGTGTATGCATATTAGCATTTAGAAGAAAGTGACAAATTATGCAAGGACTGTATAGTGTGGAGAGTCTGCCTAGTGATATCACCACATGGCACAGAAGGAAAGGATCTGAGGATAAGCATTCAGAAATATATAGTTTCATAGCATAGCAAACTTCAAGCACCCTGCAAGTACTGCCCAGGGATAATTTTGTTAATGTTGCCACAAATTGTTGGCTCTGAAAACTGAGACGTAGTTTAGGTTGAAAGGCTAATTTTATGGACTGTATTGGTAAGCTGACTGTTGTTTCTTCACTGGTTTTTAGAAGTTTGTAAATCTTTGTATAAGCACTCAGTATATTATTACTATATGTTCACATATAGTAGTAATACAGAATTTTTGTAAACTTAGATATATATTTGTCTAGGTATATCTAATAGCATAAGTATTCTCTTTCATTAGATGTTCAGTTTAGTTTAATAAGCATTTTATGAGTAACTTCTATGTGCCAAACATTGTTTTAAATGTTGTGATGTAGAGAAAATACCCTGTTACCATTTTCAGTTGTGTGACTTGTATGTTACCTCATCTCTCTGAACCTCCCTTTCTTCTTTGTTTAGTCACTCCTGCAAAGGGGGGATGATGATAGGGTTGCTATAGGAATTGCTATAGCAAAGGGGGGATGATGATAGGGTTGCTATAGGAATTGCTTTAGGGTTGCTATAAAGAATACAAAAGGCAATATACATGAAAATATTTAATAAAAAATGAGAAGGATTAAACACCTGTGTTCTCCCCACATCCTATTTTAACATGTGCTAGATTCCCTAGAGAAATAAAGAGGAAAAAGACCCTGTCTATACTTCCAGGATCTGAGAATTTGAACGTAACCACCAATTGTGATACTTTTTAAACATATTCTCAGAGAAAAGCTCAGAGTACTGGCAAGGCACATTTCTCATTTAGTTTGAGAGGAAGGGATAATCTTCTATCTTTAAGTTACATACAACATAAATATGTGATAATATTTGTTATTTGTAAGAAATATTACTTAAATAGGCTTGAGGAGGAGACGGCTTTTCTTAAACTTTTGGAGACTAGGGAATGCTTGGTAAGCAGAGCAAAGGAATGAGGGAGAGAAGAAGCAACACTTCGTAATCTCACCCTGATACATAACAATTACTGAGTGTCCAGCGTGTGCCAGGAACTGGGACAACAGGTTTACATGGATTAAGTCACTGACTCTTCACAATAGTTCAATTAGATTAGGTAGCTTGACCAAAAGACACATAGCATTTTAGAGAAACCTCTGAAGAAATGGACTCCAAAATCTCCAGTTGCTGTGTATGGTCTTAATTACTCCACTACACTATAAAGAAATTTCCAAGAAAATATCCAAAAGTATCCAGTATAACTGGGAACAATAGCACCAAAAAGATTTCTAAAGTATTTTCCTAGAAAGTGATAGTTTATATAGTCACTGTATTAATAACCTGAAGTTCCAGGATATAGACCAAACCACAGCCTTTCTTCTGAAGCCTTAAGCTTGAAAACAAATTTTGAAGGGCAGTTATAACCATGAATATCAAAATGATAATCTTTATGATCTGATTCTCATATGAGATAGATGCTGCTATTTAAAAACAGACTTGATTTATAATTTTCAGTCTAAAGAATATCATTGTAACATAACAGTATTAGGGTAATCACATCTTTTTTTTCCTATTTTCAGAAGGCAGTAGGCCAATCACCTCAAAATTAATCATTTCATTGACATACATTATTTTTGGTTATTTTAAAATTATAACTCACAGTCTATTTCTCCATAATGGTAAAGTAAAACCTGACAATGATGTTTTTAAGATTTTTATCATGAAATCCTGAGGTGAAATGATATACAAATGGCTATGTCCATTTAATTTATGGAAATTAATAATAAAAATTGAGAATATAGAATATTAGAGATATTTATTATTTAAAGTTATTATTGTTTTAATTTGCTAAAGTCTTGATTTTATATATTGCAGCAGTAAAATGAACAATAAACATGGTTGGAAATAAAGATTTTAAAAAACACAACATATTAAAATTATAAGTCAATGAAAAAATTAGATCTTAGGTTTATAGTTCTTCAAGTTCACTTATAACTGGCAAATCCAGTTTATTATTGAAAGTTGCCTGATAACTAAGCAAAATTGATTGCATTTAGTAAACCAACCAAACAAAAAACCCCTCTTTTCCTGAAAAGGAGATATTTCCACATAGCAATTTGATGTTTTAGAGTTCTGCTCCTAAAGATAAACTATGTAGTTTCAACTCTAAATTTTGAAATTTATTAGCTGTATGATCTTGGAAAATGTACCTAAACTTCCCTGTAGGATTCTTCTAAGGTATCAGTGAGTTTATAATCATGTAAACACCACAGTGTGTCTAGCAGAGCAAGTATTTGATACATATTAACTATTATTATTTTGCATGTATTTAAAAAAATATTGTAGGCAAAACCAGTTTTTAAATGACCAAATAGGTAAACTATAGCATTGCATAAATGATACAGTGTCCTTATATAATAGGAAGCCTCTGATTCCAAGTAATTGGAAACTGGGAAATGAATTATTTACCACTTACTTTGACTTAACCTGAATGGTTACAACCTGTCTTGAATTCCTACACAGCTTTCCAAAATCTGTTCTGGAGCAAACCACAAGGAATTGCTTAGTCATTTTTTTTTTTTTTTTTTCTATCCCTGATACATTTTTCTCTCTGTTTTACAGCACCAAAGGTCTTAACATAAAATAGGAGAAAGTTTTCAAAAAAGTAGGTAGATATTTTGGAAATCATTTTCACTGGAACTTCAGCTCAGAAGTATATTTAGAAGAAATATAAATCCTTTCTAACCTCATTCAGTCAGTTGCTTACATTTTAGGTTGTAAGATTTCAAACTGCACTCTATATTTATTGAGCTCAGTGAGGCAAATGTCTATTAAAACCTCAGCAAGCAACTTAGAAACTATTAAAAACCCTCCAAAGGGACGTCGCTGTTAAAGTCAGTCAATAAATTAACCACTGGGTTAGGCAGGATGGAGACTCATCTGTCTTTCTGAACACTGTTAATGAAGCCTACATTTTTGTATGTTAGTTCCTGCAAAACTGTCTGTGACACATGTTTCTTCGCTATTTTGCCTCATGTCCAGGCATTAAGTGTCTCATAGTTCATTAGAACATTGATGATGTGTAATTATCTCAGAAAGGTTGTCACCAAACGGAAATTCATAGAACAATTATAAAGTCAGAAATTATCATTAGAGACTCACATTATCTGGGTATGCTACATGGCTGCGCTTATCCAGATTAAAGAGGCTTCAATGACAAATCTATGGACTGACCACTTGTAGTATTGTTAGTATTGTATTTCTATATATTCCAAGTAGAAATATCTAACATCACTCACACACACACACACACACACACACACACACACACACTCATGCACACACCTCTTCAAAAATTATTTTAAATTTTTTCTTAATGTAAATTCCGAAGTCATTTTTATCAATGATATTTGACTTTCTCCCCTCTTTGATGACAACTGTGAGATGTTCTAACATTATGGGCCACATCATAAGGCAAAACTCATTTTGAAATGGAAATTTATTATCAATTAACAAAACAGAGTCATTGTGTTCAACATCTATATTTCCTTGTGGGCTTTAATTATGAAAACCCATCAAATTTTCTAGAAAACTAGTAAGGTCATCTTGTATTGCTGATATTTAAAAGTGAAGGAAATGGTCTACATGTTTTTCTTTAATTTAATTAGATGTTATGATGCTCTAATATAACAAGAACATCATGATGTCATTAAATGAATTTCAAAAATGAACTACGACCTGGAATTTAATTCAATGATTAAATGACAATGACATGCCCAATTATGTTTCATGTTTAAGCATCTCTCATTACAGCGTTTTGGGATAAAGTCTCTGCTTTCAATGGTAGATGTATAACATTCATAAAATCAGAACACAACAAATAAATAGGAGAGATAAATTATATCAAAGAGATCAGAATTTTTTAAAGCCTACTATTTTTCCAAAACATTGTCCAAAAACCATTTTCAGCTTATAAAATGTTATCAAAGTGTTTAATAATTAACATTTTTCAAAACTGCTCATATGTTTTCTGTGGGACAAGTTTTGAGGTTTGGTTAGAATGGAGAATGTTTTCCATTTTTCTGTGGTCATATTTCATGGAGATTGCAATAGTTTCTAGATGGAAGACTTTTGTTTAAGATCCATATTCTGACAGATTTTTATAAGAAAAAGAAGTCACCATCTCTGTGAAGATGCAAATGCCATAGAATCACAAGATTCATGTCCCAGAAAAGTCCCATAAAAGAAGGGAAAATGACGGTCTTTTTAATAATTATGTTCATAGACGCTGGCACAGTACTGAGAACATAGTGAGTGCTGAAAAAATGTTGTGGAATAAACCAATAAAAGTATAACAAGCAGAATATATGAATATCATGTCAGGACAGAGTTAGATTCACTCTTTAAATTGATTAATCAATAGGACAAATTTAATTGAGAACATACAGAAAAACTAGACAGCATAGATATTATGGGTATGTATGGATATATTGAGAGAGAGAGCTAAGAAGATAATCATATAGGGAGAGATTTGGGCACAGCAATAATAGATAATACAACTTCTTTTCAAGGATACATGAGTAATTTTTTAAAAGCTAACCAAACATTATGTAACTCTAAAAATCATAATAAGTCCCATAACATTGGAATAATATGAATAAGATTCTCTGATGACAATGTAGTAAAACTAGAAGGGAATTAAAATTTTTATAAACAACATTCTACTTGGAAATTTTCAAATGCTCTGTTAAATAACTCATCCATGAAGTGTAGAACAAAATTAAGTATTTATTAAAACTAATGATAATTAAAATAAAACTATATCAAAATCTGTAGGATATATTCAATAAGTCAAGCAAAAATCATAGGAAAATTCAGATCCTTAAATATCAATATATGTTATGAAAAATGTTTAATGCTAAAAAATTTTTCATCTCAAAAAGTTGGAAAGAAGGGCAAAGTAAACAGAAAAAAACAGAGGAAAGGAAACAATAAAGATAAAAGCAGAAATAATAAAGAATAAATAAGTTTAAAAAGCTTGTTCTTTTTTTAAAATGTCAAATAAATAGAGCAAAGTTAACATAGTCAGGAAAAAAGTGTGATAACACAAATACTTTTGAAAGGATATACCAGAAAAAAGAATGACAAAAAGACATACAGTGCTGTATGCCAATTATATCTCAATAAAACTGGAAGAAAATAAAAAGACCCAAATTATGGCACAAACTGAATTCATCTTAATGAAGCCTGAACTAAATGCAAATATAATTGTATTTGAGCCACCACTTGGGGAAAAAAACACATTCTTGACAATGAATGTTTATCTTTTCTTTCTGATTATAAACATAGTCTCCATTCACTAGAAAACATTTATAAAACAGAAGAAAATATAAAGGAAAGAAAATTCAATCATAATCCCACCACCAAAAAATATTTACCTTGTTGATACATTGCTTTCCTGTATCTCTTTGGTAGATGGATCTATCTTCCATCTGTCTATATATATCTATGTGCATATCTATATCTGCATCTGCATCTACCTAATATACCTTTAGTCCTATCAAGATAGAAAATATAGTCTTTTCAACAAATAGTCTAGGATAATTGATATCCATATGCAAATGTATAAACTTTGATCCATTCTCCACACCACATACAGAAATTGACTCAAAATTAAACAGTGGAACTGAGCATGGAAAACCTAAAACTACAAAACGTCTATGATATAACATTGTGATTAATATAATATAAATAGGAGAAAAAACTTGTGAATTTGGATTAGGCAAATATAACCCAAATGTAATACCCAAGCACAATCTAAAACAAGAATTGATTAATTGGACTTTACTAAAATTAGTAACACACGAATTTTGTTTTTTGAAAGATACTGTTAAGAGCCAAAGGCTAGGAGAAAATATTTGTATCGTATAGCTGATAAAGGACTTTTATCCATAATATATAAGAAACTTGTAAAATTCAATAATTAGAAAAAACCCAATAAAATATGTGTAAAGTAGATATTTCACCAAAGAAGATTTTTAAAAGTATGTACTGTATAGTCTTTATATAAGTTTTTTCAAAATGTAAATTGATCTACAGTGACAGAAACTAGGTCAATGTTTATCTTGGATTATGGATGGGCTGAGATTAGGGGCTGAGAACACAGAAGGATAGGTAGAATACATTACAAAGGGGAATGAGAAAACTTTTGAAGTAAACAAATATACTATCTTAATTTTATCGATGGTTTCACAGGTATACACCTATGTCAAACACATATCAAACTGTATACTTTCAATATGTATAAATTATTGAATATCTATTATACTTTAACAAGACTGTTAAAAAATAAATTCAAGGGGAGTATATCCTAAGGTTCAAAACAGAACAAAATTAGAAATAGAAAACAATAAGATATTTAGAAAAGTCCAAATATTTAGAAATAAAGCAAAAAATTCCTAAATATAAAAACTATGAAGTCAATCTCAAGGGAAACTGGAAAACATTTTAAACTGAATAATAAGAACATGTAACATATAAAAAATTGGGGGATAATGTAAGGTGGTGACAGGGAAAATATATAGCTTTACATACTTTTATTAGAAATGAAAGACCTAGAATCAATCACCTAAGATTCTATTGTAATAAGCTAGAAAGGAAACAGCAAAGTAAATGCACAATAGGAGAAAGATAACACTAGATCAATGAAATACTCAACAGAAAAGAAATATGAAAATAAAAAGTGAAAATTTATTTGAAAAAAAATCAACAAAATTGATAAATCTCCATATTGATCAAGAAAAAAAAATACACAGATTATCAATGTCAGGAATGAAAAGAATATTCTTATTACAAATCCTTACTTCCTAAGGAAGTAATAAGGGATTTTATACCAATAAATTTGACAACAAATATTAGGTAAAAATTCCTCCAAAAGTACAACTAACAAAAAAATCACAAAAGAAAAATGTCAGGTCCTTTTGGTTTAACTGGTGAATTCTTTCAAATATTTAAAGAAGAAATGACACCAACCTTACACTGTGCAAGACATTTCATTCATGAGCTAGTATTATCCAAATACCAAATCCTGACAAAAAAGGCATTAAAAAAACTTACCCTGTAATACGTCTCATAAAGGTAGACACCCAAGTCCTTATAATGTCATACAGTTTTCTCCTAAAATTAGAAACAGAATCCCCACCTTAATTATTTTGATTCATCATTGTTGGAAGTGACAGACAATAAATTAGAACAAGATAAAGAAAAAAAAAGGCATCAGTTTGGAAAGGAAGAAATAAAGGTGTCATTATTTGTCTAAGACTGCACTGTTTAAGAATCCTAAGTGATCTACAAAATAACTAGGAAAACTAGCTACCACCTAAATTTAGCAAGATTGCAGGATACAAGTTTAGTGTACAAGATGAAATGTATTTTTATATAGAAGTAGCAAAAGTTTGGAAAATTAAATTTTAAAAAGGTGTTAGTCACAAAAGCCAATAAATAAATAAAAGAATAAGAAAGAAATTTCATGAAAGGCATGCAAGATCTCTACAATAGAAACTACAAAGCACTCCTGAGAGTTGTTAAAGAAGATTTAAATAAATACATATAGCTCTTTCATGGATTAGATAACTCAATATTGTTACGATGTCATATATCCCCAAAATGATGTATAGATTTTTTTTTTTTTTTTTTTTTTTTTTTGCGGTACGCAGGCCTCTCACTGTTGTGGCCTCTCCCGTCGCGGAGCACAGGCTCCGGATGCGCAGGCTCAGCGGCCATGGCTCACAGGCCCAGCCGCTCCGCGGCATGTGGGATCCTCCCAGACCGGAACACGAACCCGCATCCCCTCCATCAGCAGGCGGACTCTCAACCACTGCGCCACCAGGGAAGCCCTGATGTATAGATTTGATGCAACTCTAACTAAAATCCCTCAGGCTTTATTTTATTTTATTTTTATTTTAGAAATCGACAATCTTACTCTAAAATTTATATGCAAATGCAAAGAAACTAAACCATCCAAAGTAATCTTTAAAATAACAAAGTTTGAGGATTTACAGTACTTGATTTCAAGACTTCTTATAATGCTATAGTAATTAAGACAATGTGAAACTGGAATAAATTTTGACAAATATATCAATGACATAAAATGAAGAGTTCAAAAACAGAACCTCCCTGTCATATGATTTTTTGACAAAAATGCCAAAGCAATCCAATGGAGGAGAATGACAATAAAAAAATCTTTATAAGAAATTGTTCTAGAACAATTGCATCTGTAAAAAAATAAACCTCAACCTCCACTTCACTCCATATACAAAATGAATTAATTAGAGATGGATTTATAGACTTAAACATAAGAGCTAAAATTATAAATCTATTGGAGAATATACTGGAGAATATCAGCATGACTTGAGAGTAATAAAATTTTTTAGACAGGACAGAGAAAACAAAACCTTAAATTAGATCTTATCAAAATTAAAAACTTTTTTCTCATCAAATGATCTATACATAGATAAAGATAAGCTTAGAGGTGGCAACAGATTTCATTTCTCCTCCTATTAACTGAGAAAGCCCAGAGCAATGACAACTCAGTATCAGTGAGTACACCTAGTGCCCAGATCTTGCTTTCCACGTACCACACATAAGTTAAGAGGAACTAAGTCTTCTTGGAGAAATGTTTTATTCCAATTGTGACTTAGGGAAAGTGAATTTCAGAAGCTGACTATGACAGAGGGTAGGGCAAGATGGTGGAGTAAGAAAGATCCTGGTCTTGTCTCCTCCTACAGACACACTACAATTATAACTACATATAGAGAAACAATTTCTGAGAACAACCTGAAGACTAGCAGAAAAGATTTTCCACAAGTAAACATAGAAAGGAAAAGCCACATTGAGATGGGTAGGAGGGGTATAGATGCAGTCTGGAAGTTACCCACAGCCCCAGCTCTGCGACTCATAGGTAGGAGGAATATCGTAGCCTCAGAGTCTTCTCCTTAGGACCAAGGCTCCAAACCCCAGAACGGGCTCCCCAGTCTGGGGAACCTGAACCAAGAAGATGAGCCCCTGTAACCTCTGGCTTTGAAAACTAGGAGGGCTTATGTCTTAGAAAGCCAGATTGCTATAGACTGAGTCTCTGCTCTTAAGGACATGCACAAAAATGCCCTCACTCTGAGTCCTAGCACAAAGGCAGCAGTCTGAAAAGCACCTGGGCCATATATGAAGGAAACTTACTGACTAATTTTAGAGCATGTAGTTGAGGGGTAGGGATCTGTCGGAAATTTCTCTGGGTACAGAGGAACTGGTGGGCAACAGTTTTTTTGTTTTGTTTGTTTGCTTGTTTGTTTTTTGTGGTTCACCTTCTACCTAGCCATTCCGCTGCTGGCAAGCACCATTTCTGACTCTCTCCACCCAACCTAATGGCTAATAGCACCACTCATCCTGACCAGAGTTAGCTGCAGACCCAACAGAGTCAGTGCATCTCAAAAATAGCCCTATAGCCAGCAATGGAGCTCCTCCAAAACAGCCTCCCACCCTGCCAGTTCTGGTGAGTGCCCTCAGATGGTACCAGAACCCTTCCAAAGTGACTCCCCACATTTCCAGACACAGTGAACACCCTTGGCCAGCACTGGCATACCCCTAAAGTGGCTCCTGCCATAGGGGCCAGCCCCACACACTAGTACATCTGGAGCAAGCATGGCCCAACCACAACAGGAGGGCACACAGAGGACACTCCTAGAGCATCTAACTCTGGTGATTGGAGGACCATGCTAGTGAGCCCAATAGGTCACCTTCCACACAAAATCACTCCTTCAAGACCAGGAGGCATAGTTGATCTACATAATAATAGAAACAAGCACATGGGGATAGATAAAATGAGGAGACAAAGAAATATGTTCCAAAACAAAAAAGAAGACAAAATGTCAGAAAAAGAACTAAACAAAATGGAAATAAACAACCTTGCAGATAAGGAGATCAAAATAATGGTCATAAAGATATATACTGAACTCAGAAGTATGGAGGAGCACAGTGAAAATTTCAACAATTATATAGGGAATATAAAAAAGAATCAATCAGAGATGAAGAATACAATAACAGAAATGAAAAATACACTAGGGGAAACCAACACAAGATTAGATAATGCAGAAGAAAGAACTGGTGTTCTGGAAGACTGGCTAGTGGAATCACACAATCAGAACAGCAAAAAGAAAAATAGAAACAAAAACTAAGGATGGTTTAGGGGACTTCTGGGACAACATAAAGCATACTAACATTCACACTATAGGAGTCCCAGAAGGAGAAGAGAGAGAGAACAGGACAGAAAAACTATTTGAAGAAATAATAGCTGAAAACTTTCCTAACCTGGCAAAGGATATAGACATTCAAGTCCAGGACCACAGAGAATCCCAAACAAGATGAACTCAAATAGATCCACACTAAGACACATTACAATTAAAATGTCAAAAGTTAAAGATAAAGAGAGAATTTTAAAAGCAGTGACAGGGAAACAACTAGTTAGGTATAGGGGAGCCCCCATAAGACTATCAGCTGCCTTTTCAGCAGAAACTTTGTAGGCCCAAAGGGAGTGGCACAACACATTCAAAGTACTGAAAGAAAAACACAAGCAAGAACACTCTATACATCAAGGTTATCATTCAAAGAGAAGGAGAGAAAAAGAATTTCCCAAAAAAGTAAAAGTTAAAGGAGCTGTTGCCACTAAACTGGCCTTAAAAATGTTAAAAGGACTTCTTTAGACAGAAAACGACCATACCAGATATATCAAAATTATGAACATCAGAGTTTGCCAAGATGGCAGACTAGGGAGACCCTCAACTCATATCTTCCCATGGACACACCAAAATTATAAATACTTAGAGAGCAACTATGAGAACAATCTGAAGACTAGCAGAAAAGATTTTCCACACTAAAGACATAAAGAAGGAACCACAACAAGACAGGTAGAAGGGATGGAGATATGGAACAGTCAGGACACACACCTCTAGGTCAGCAATGCACAGATGGGAGAAATATCACAATCATAAAGTCCCTCCTGAAGGAAAAAGGGGGTCACAGCTCCACATTGGGTGTCCCAGTCTGGGGCTCTGCACAGGGAAAATGAGCCCCCAGAATGTCTGGCTTTGAAAACCAGCAGGGCTTATGTTCAGGAGAGCCAGAGGGCTATAGGAAACAGAATCTCCACTCTTAAAGGGCACATGCAAAATCTTACATGCTCTGAGTCCTAGAACAGAGGTAGGAGTTTGAAAGGAGCCTGGGTTGGAACCACTTGCTGATCTTGGAGAACCTCTCAAAGGGGCAGGAAGTAACTGAGACTTTTCCTAGGGATAGAGATGCTGGCAGCAGGCATTTTGGGGAGCTTGTTGTATTGCAATAACACCAGTACTGTGTCTTTTTGGAATCTCCCTCTAGCTATTAGATACAGGAACCTGACCCTGCCCACCAGCCCCAAGCCTACCCAGGCTGTACATCTAGCTGCATGAAGTAATGGCCCTGCTCTCGAGCAAGCTTGCACCAACTCCAAGTAGCCCCAGGCCACAGAGGCAGCCATGCAGTCATGAAGCGCCACCTACCAGCAGGCTGACACCAGCCCTGTGCACCCCCAAATCATACAGCCATCCACACAGGAAGCCAACCTCGCTCTCCAGCAGGCCCACAGCCATGAGACATGGCCTAGCAGCTAACTGGGCCACAAGGCCAGCCCTGCCTTCCGGTGTACCCACTGTAGTAGGGCCTGCCACAATAGAAGGCTGCATGTGGCCCACACAGGTGGCACGCCTATAGCACATAGCTCTGGTGACGAGAGGGGAGCATGCTGCTGAATGCCACAGGATGTCTCCATGTAAGGCTATTTCTCCAAGATCAGACTACTTAACAAACCTATATAACACATAGAAAAAAACACAGAAAATGTGCAAAATTAGAGAAATATGCTCCAAATAACGAAACAAGACAAAACTTCAGAAGATAAGCAAGGCAGAGATACGTAATCTAACCTGATAAAGATTTCAAGGTAATGATAAAGATGTCCATGAAACTCAGGAGAAAAATGAAAGAACACAGTGAGAATTTCAACAGAGTTAGAAAATATGTAAATAACCAACCAGAGCTGAACAGTAAAGTAACTGAAATAAAAAATACACTAGATGGAATCAACAGTAGATTAGATGGCACAGAGGAATGGATCAGTGAACTGGGATACAGAGTAGTGGAAAAACCCAAGCTGAACAAAAACAAGAAAAAAATTAAATTAGGATAGTTTAAGAGACCTCTGATACAACATCAAGTGTAATAACATTCACACTGTAGGGGTCTCAGAAGAAGAAGAGAAAAAGAAAGGGGCAGAAAACTTATCTGAAGAAAGAATAGCCAAAAACTTCCCTAACCTAGGGAAGGAAATAAGAATCCAGGTCCAGGAGGCACAGAGAGTCCCAAACAACAGGATCTTAAAAAGGTTCATACCAAAGTACATTATAATTAAAGTGGCAAAGATTAAACATTAAGAGAGAATCTAAAAAGCCACAAAAGCAACTAGTTATATACAAAGGAACACCCATAATACTATCAGCTGATTTGCCAGCAGAAGCTTCACAGGCCAGAAGGAAGTGGCACAATATATTCAAAGTGATGAAAGTAAAAACTTACAACCAACTCTACCCAACAGGCTATTGATCAGATTTCAAGGAGAGTAAAAAAATTTTACAGATGAGCAAAAGCTAAAAGAATTAAGCACCACTAAGCCAGCATTACAAGAAATGTTTAAGAGACTAAGCAGAAAAGAAAAGGCCACAACTAAATACATGAAAATTATGAAAGCAAAATTTCTCTGGTAAAGGCAAACATACAGTAACGGTAATGGATCAACTACTTATAAAGCTAGTAGGAATGTTAAGACAAAAGTAGTAAAAATCAACTATAGCCATAATAAGTAATTAAGGGATACACAAAACAAAATGGATGTAAAATAAGACATAAAGACATTAAACATGGAGTGGGGAAAGCAAAAATGTAGTTTGGTTAGCAGGTGGTCAGACTTAAGAGATCATCAGCTTAAAATAATCATATGTGTGTGTGTATAAAACATGGTAATCACAAATAAAAAACCTGCATTAGATGCACACACAAAAAAGAAAGGAATCCAAACTTAACACTAAAAAATAGTCATCATATCACAAGGGAAGAGAGCAAAAGTAAAAGGAACATAAAAGAGCTACAAAAACAATTAGCAAAATGACAGTAAGTACCTACCAATCAACATTTATTTTAAATGTAAATGAACTAAATGCTCCAATCAAGATATATGGTAGATGAATGGATAAAAAACAAGAAACATCTATATGCTGCCTACAAGAGACTCACTTCAGATTGAAAGACATACACAGACTGAAAGTGAGGTGATAGAAAAAGGTATTCCATGAAAATGGAAATGAAAGAAATCTGGGGTAGCAATACTTATATCAAACTATATAGATGTTAATACAAAGACTGTAACAAGAGACAAAGAGGGACTTTACATTGATAAAGTGACCAATTTAACAAGAAAACATAACAATTGTAAGTATACGTACACCAAACACCCAACATAGGTATGCCTAACTATATAAAGCAAATATTAACAAACATATAGGGAGAAATTGACTGTAATACAATAATAGTAGGGGAATTTAACACCCTACTTACGTCAATGGACAGATCATCCAGACAAAATAAAAAAGGAAACACTCGCCTTAAATGACACATTAGATCAGATGTACCTAACAGATATGCACAGGGGATTTCACTCCAAAAGAGCAGGGTAGCCATTATTTTCAAGTGCATATGAAACATTCTCCAGGATAGATCACATGCTAGGCCACAACACAAGTCTAAATAAATTTAAAAGACTGAAATTTATCAACCATCTTTTTTGTCTACAACAGTGTGAGACAAGAAATCAACAACAACAAAAAAACCCTGAAAAAAACATACAAACACATGAAATCTAAACAACATGCCACAAAAACCAATTGTTCACTGAAGAAATCAAAGGGGAAATCAAAATATACCTGGAGACAAATGAAAATGAAAACAAAACAATTAAAAACCTGTGGGACCAGCAAGGACAGGTCTATGAAGGACATTAATAGCAATAAAAGCCTTCCTCAGGAAACAAGAAAAATCTTAAATATACAACCTTATACCTAAAGGAACTAGAAAAAGAAGGACAAAGAAAACCCAAAGTTAGTAGAAAGAAAGAAGCAATAAAGATCAGAGAACGAATAAATTAAATAGAGACTAAAAAATAAAAGAAAAAATCAATGAAACTAAGAGCTGGTTCTTTGAAAAGATAAACAAAATTGATAAACTTTTAGGCAGACAAAAAGAGAGAGGACGTGGATAAAATCAGAAATTGAGAAGTTCAAAATGACAAGACAGAAATACAAAGGATCAAAAGAGATTACTACAATTATATGCCAATAAAATGGACAACCTAGAAGAAATGGATAAATTCTTAGAAATATACAATGTCCCAAAACTGAATCAGGAAGAAATAGAAAATATGAACTGACCAATTATTAGTAATGAAAGTGAATCAGTAATATAAAAACTCCCATCAAAAAAAAGTCCAGGACCAGACATTTGCACAAATGAATTACACCAAACATTCAGAGAAGAGTTAACACCTACTCTTCTCAAACTGTTCCAAAAAATTGAAGAGGGAGGAATACTTCCAAACTCATTTTGCAAGGCCAGCATCACCCTGAAATGGAAACGAGTCAAAGACACCACAATAGAAAAGTATAGGACGATACCACTGATGAACATAGATGCAAAAATCTTCTACAAAATATGAGCAAACTGAATTCAACAATGCATTAAAAGGATTATACACCAAGATCCAGTGGGATTTATCCCAGGGATGCAATGATGGTTCAATATCCATGAATCAATCAATGTGATACACCACATTAACAAAATGAAGGATAAACATCATATGATCATCTCAACAGAAGCAGAAAATAGTTTTTGACAAAATTTAATATCCACTTATGATAAAATCTGTCAACAAACTGGGCATAGAGGGAACGTACCTCACCATATATGGGAAATCCACAGCCAACATCATACTCAATGGTAAAAAGTTGAAAGCATTTTTTCTAGGATCAGGAACAAGACAAAGTGACACTTTCAACAATTTTATTCAACACAGTATTATAAGTCTTGGTCACAGCAGTAAGGCAAGTAACATTAAAAGACATCTGAATTGGAAAGGAGGAAATATAACTGTCACTGTTTCTAGATGACATGATAAAATACACAGAAAACCCTATAGACTCCACCAAAATCTATTAGCTCTAATGAATGAATTCAATAAAATGTCAGGATACAAAATTAATACACAGAAATCTGCATCATTTCTATACACTAATAACAATCTATCAGAAAGAGAAATTAAGAAAACAATGTCATTTACAATTTCATCAAAAAGAATAAAATATCTAGGGATAAATTTAACCAAGGAGGTGAAAGATCTGTGCTCTGAAACTATAAAATATTGACGAAAGATTTTCAGATTTCAAAGAAATGGAAAGATATTCCATGTTCATGGTTTGGAAGAATTAATACTGTTAAAATATCCATACTGGGGCTTCCCTGGTGGCGCAGTGGTTGAGAATCTGCCTGCTGATGCAGGGGACATGGGTTTGTGCCCCGGTCCGGGAGGATCCCGCATGCCGCAGAGCAGCTGTGCCCATGAGCCATGGCCGCTCGGCCTGCATATCCGGAGCCTGTGCTCTGCAACGGGAGAGGCCGCAGTAGTGAGAGGCCCGCGTACCGCAAAAAAGAAAAAAAAAAAAATATCCATACCACCCAAAGCAATCTACGTATTCAATGCAATCCCTATCAAAATATGAATGGCATTTTTCACAGAACAAGAACAAATAATCCTAAAATTTGAATGGAACCACAAAAGACCTCAAATAGCCAAATCTTGAGAAAGGAGAACAAAGCTGGACATATCACACTCCCTGATTTCAAACTATACTACAAAGCTATAATAATCAAAACAGTATGGTACTGGCATAAAAACATATACATAGATCAATGGAACAGAATAAAGAGCCCAGAAATAAGCCCACACTTATATGGTTAAACAATCTATGACGAAGGAGGAAAGAATATACAATAGGCAAAGACAGCCTCTTTAATAAATGGTGTTGGGAAAACTGAACAGCTACATGCAGGAGAATGAAACTGAACCATTTTCTTACACCATATATAAAAATAAACTCAAAATGGATTAAAGACTTAAATGCAAGATCTAAAACCATTAAACTCCTAGAAGAAAACATAGGCAGTATGTACTCTGACATCAATCTCAGCAAAATTTTGTTTTGAATCTGTCACCTCAGGTAAGGGCAACAAAAGAAAAAAATAAAAAATGGGATGACATCAAACTGAAACCTTCTACGCAGTAAACGAAACCATCAACAAAACAAAAAGGCAACCTATTGAATGGGTGAAAATATTTGCAAATGACATATATGATAAGGGGTTAATATCCAAATTACACCCAAAAAAATCACACAACTCAATATAAAAAAATAAAAACAAAAAATGATCAGACTTTAAAAAGGGCAGAGGACCTGAATAGACATTTCTCCAAAGATTACATATGGATGGCTAACAGACACATGAAAAGATTCTCAACATCACCAATCAACAAGAAAATATAAATCAAAACCACAATGAGCTATCATCTCACACCTGTTACTATGGCTATCATTAAAAATATAAGAAATAACAAGTGTTAATGAGGATGTGGAGAAAAGGGAACCTTTGTACACTGTTGGTAGGAATGTAAATTTGTGCAGTCACTGTGGAAAACATTATGGAGTCTGCACAAAAATTTAAAAATAGCACTACCATATAATCCAGCAATTCCACTTCTGTATACTTACCCAAAGAAACCAAAAACACTAATTTGAAAAGATATATGTACCCCCTATGTTCACTGAAGCATTAATTATCATAGCCAACATATGGAAACAACCTTAATGTCCACTGATATATGAATGAATAAAGAAGATGTGGTGTGTGTGTGTGTAAAGTAATATTACTCAGCCATAAAATGAATGAAATTTTGTCATTTGTAACAACATGGATGGATCTAGTATTGTGCTAAGTGAAATAAGTCAGAGAGAGAAAGACAAATACTATGTGATCTCACTTATACATGGAATCTAAAAGACAAAGAAACAAAACAGGGGCTTCCCTGGTGGCGCAGTGGTTGAGAGTCTGCCTGCCGATGCAGGGGACGCGGGTTTGTGCCCCGGTCCGGGAGGATCCCGCATGCCGTGGAGTGGCTGGGCCTGCGAGCCATGGCCGCTGAGCCTGCGCGTCCGGAGCCTGTGCTCTGCGACGGGAGAGGCCACAGCGGTGAGAGGCCCACGTACCACAAAAAAAAAGAAAAAAAAAAAGAAACAAAACAGAAACAGAATTATAGATATAGAGAGCAAACTGGTGGATGCCAGAGGGGAGGAAGGTGAAGGGAATTAAGAAGCACAGACTTCCAGTTACAAAATAAATATGTCATGGGATGTAATATATAGCATAAGGAATATAGTCAATAATACTGTAATCATTTTGTATGGTGACAGATGGTTACTGGACTTGTGATCATTTCATAATGTATTCGTTTGTTGGATCACTATGCTGTCCACCTGAAACTATTATAATATTGTATATCAACTATACTTCAATTAAAAAACAAAAGAAAAAAGAAACTGTAACGTGTAATAAATAACAACCCTTTAGTTCACAGTGGTAAAGATGCGGGAGGGGAAACAGGGAAAAAATGGAGATGAATTTATTTGCCACCATTGGAGGTACTGTTACAAACTTACTAAAAAAATTGGTAATTAAAGGGTAAGAATGAGGCATTTACCTTCTGTCTTTTGAAGAGCTATGGTAGTTCATCCTTCTTTAAATTACAGAAGTTGGAATTAGAAAATCACTTTTTGCAACTCCCAGTAAAATTTTTGTTTCAAGAAAGGATTAATAAATGTTGAAAGCACTAGTTGTTGCCAACTATTAACCATAAAGCTTACTTCTAAGGGGAAAAAAAATACCTGAAGAGTTCTGATAGTTGCCCCCTGAACCAAGTAATCACCTTTATTGTCAAACTGTGAGAAAACCTGACATTGTTTGCAGCCCAATGAGATGCAATATGAAGTAAATAGCATCACACCAAAAGGATGTTAGCCTGAATCTATTCAATCTTTAGATTTAACTTTCAGGCTATGGGAAATACAGGAGACAAGGCACAGGCTCAATTGTATAGTAGACAATTAGGAATATCTCAAATGCAGGGTATTTTAAAAGGAAACTTTTCTGGTATATATATTTTTTAAAGTCAGTTTCATGGGAAACAACAACAAAAAAGGGTGGGTGGGGAGACAGACTGCGGAGATTAGAAGAGCCTAATGAGATGTTACATAAAGGAGCAAAACTTGTTTATATCTTGGTTTAGCAGAGCAAACAAAAATAATTCTTAGGGACATTTTGGAACTTTGATGTGGACTAGATTTTAGATAATATTAGTTATTTTAAGTGATATTACTATTTTTGGTATAATAATGCCATTGCACTTGTATAGAAAAATGAACTTTTAAGAGAAACATGATGGAATATGTAAGAGTGAAGTTCTATTGTAACTGTGACAATTTCAGTGGTTCAGAAGAAAAAGCATACGGTACACAAATCATAGCTAGATCAATACATAAAATTAATATGACAACTGTTTAGTCTAGCTGGTAGGTATATGGATGTTTATTATCCTATTCTTTAACATTTTTGTATAATTAAAATTTTTCATAATAAAATTTTGAAGAAAAGTTTGATTGACATAGTGTAGTCATTATTTTAGTTTTTTGCACCAACATCAATATCAATCCCTTTTTGAATATGATCCCCCCTTTCCCCTTAGCCTCTTGGGTCTAGTGGCCCAAACTAGAATTCCACAAACATTTTCCGTAAAGTAATAATATGACTCAAAATTACAGGATGTGGGTGAATGGTATACTTTATAATTGACTTTTCCTATTCAAAAGAATTCCCCCCAAAGAGAAGAAAGTCTTGAGAATTGAACAAAAAGAAGGCAATATGGAGGACTGGAAAGAGTGCGGGTTTGGAGAAAGAATTAGATTAAAATCTTTGCCCTGCCACTTTCTAGCAAACAAAGTCTCTAAGACCTTACATTTTTCATTTGCAAAATTAGTATGACAATGGGTAACCTGTAGATTGGTTGTGAAAATTAAATAAAGAATTAAAGCATGTAAACAGTATACTGTAGAGACTGGCATAGTACATAATAGGATAACAAATGATCTCAGTAAAAAAAGACTTTGAGATGCATTGTTAAATTGGAAGACAGTTAATATGAGACAGACTATGCCATTAGTAATAGAAATGGTTTATATTTACAGCTCAGAGTCTCTGTGATGAATGGATGCAGAGTGTGGGAAAAAGACGATCACAGCCATTTCTTTGATGAAGAGCAATGAAACTCCAGCAATCATGGCCTGTTAATGTAAGCTATTAAGGAAACAGCAGGGGGCAAGATTTTGTTCACTGCAAGGGAATGTAATATTTATCAGTGCTCATTAGACTGTGCACATTATATGGTTTTACTCTTGCTGAAAATGGCCATTGTACTAAAAATTAAAATAAAGTACACAAAGCAAATATATTTTGTAGCTAGATGGTCAGATAAATTTGTTTCTGAATAGTCAAAGGAGGTTCCTTACTAAACTAAAGAGGATAGGTGATTTTGTGTGGGGATTCTAAGCAGAAGTGGAGTTAGTCATAATCCGAAACATCTTAGGTAAAGAAAACTTGAAAAAACAAAACTGTATGACAGTTTTTTCCTCTCTGTTCCTATATTACAGTGCTGTAAAATGGTCAGGTTAGATTAGGTTTATTTCAGAAAGTCTTGGGACTCTGGCATTCCTGAGATCTATGAGACTGTGTTATCCAATACTAACTTTATTATCATTACTATCATGTCTGACCATACATACCTTAATATTTTGCCCTTTAATCACTCTGCTCAAGCCACACTCTCCTCTGGCTATTCCTACAATTCTAGGACCACTCCCACACCAGAAATCCACACTTGCTGATCCTTCTATCTGCAAGTTTCCTTTCTCAGGTAGCAGCCCAGTTCATTCCCTCATTTTTTTCAACTCTGCTAAAGGTCACTTTCTTAGTAAGGTCTTCCTTACCAGTCTTAAAATAAGTGTTTTCACTTCTGAAACACTTGTTTAAAAGGGAAAGCAATTGCTCCTAAAACACAGGAAATGCAACTTTCACTTTCCAATAGGTTATGGAAGACTTCTGCTGAAACAACTAGAGAAGATCTAGATAAAATTTTAAAAATCATATTGTTAAAAACCTCAGAGATGTGTGGAAGCAAAGAGGACTAGATGAACTATAATCCTTAAGAGAAGAAACAATTTTCTTCAAGGGGACATTTGCTAATTATGGACATCGGTGGAAGATCAGAACAATCACAGCCAGAGGGCCTTTGTAGGGGGAGAAAGGAAACCCACAAACTTTCTAACGGGTACACGTGATGGAACAAAAAAATTTAAAGATTCCAGTGGTCTTAAAAGTATGGCCAGATTCCTCTAAGGGGCATTTGCTGAGTTAGGGCTGTGCAGGAGTCTGAGGAAACAGGTACACAATAAAGAAATCTAAAAGGCAAAATAAAATCTCCTTCTTCCTCATAGTGTTTATAAAACAAATCTGCTAGAGAGAAAGGGTCTACCTCAAGTATATAGTCTTTCCCTTAAGATATTTATTCGATTTTAAAGTTCTGTTTTATATAACCATAGAAAGATGGGCTAGGAATTTCTGAAGTAAGAAAGGAATTTTCCACAGGATTTCATGGCTGAAAAGACATATACCAACCAGGCTCTCAAATAAAAGCTCAATAGGTCTAATTCCTAATCAAAAGTAAAACTGAGATAAAGTGAGTCTTACTAAAACTGCAACCTGGCCCCAACCAGCTTAATTCCTGATTGAATTGAGGTCATCATTCTCTCTTCTACTTAACAGATTAAAAAGAAAACTCTATGGAACTAGATGAAATCACCAGAATACTCTCCTTTTTCACTACTCAGAAGCTCTGGTATATAATTAACAGGCATTCAAAGCAGGAAGAAAATATGTTTGATAATTAAAAGAAGAATATAGACAATAAAAACAGATGCACAAGTGGTTCAGATACTGAAGCTTTTGTTTTCACTCATCCCAATATATTTTCTAATTCTCCTAGTTATTTTTTTCCTTGACACATTGTTTATTTAGAAATGCATTAATTTCTACATATTTGCCCATTTTCCAAGTTTTCTTCCGTTATGACTTCTAATTTCATTTCACTGTGGTAAGGGAATATACTTTGAGTGATTTCAATCCTTTTTGAATTTACCAAAACTTGTATTATGGCCCAGCATACAGTCTGTCCTTGAGAATATGCCATGTGTCCTTGAGAAGAAAACGTATAATATTGTAGCTGGGAAAAGTATTCTAGGTATCTGTTAGGTCTAGTTGGTTTATAGTGCTATCTAAGTATTTTATGTCTTTGTTGATATTCTGTCTAATTGTTCTATCTATTATTAAATGTGGAGTTTTTCAAGTTTCAAATGATTACTGTTGAATTATCTATTCCACCCTTCAACTCTTCATACTCCTGTTTTATGTATTTAGGGTCTCTGTTGTCAGGTACATATATATTCATGTTTTATCTTCTGGCTGGATTGATCCTTTTTCATTATAAATGTGCTCATTTTTCTCTAGCAACAAATTTTGTCTTAAAAGCTATCTTGTTTGATATTACTATATCCAGCCCTCTCTTGGTTTCTTCTGGTGTATCTTTTACTATCCTTTTATTATCAACCTACTTGTGTCTTTTTCTTAAGCTTTATTGAGAAATAATTGACATACATCACTGTATCAGTTTAAGTTATGCAGCATGATGGTTTGATTTACGCATATTGTGAAATTATTACCACAATAGCTTTAGTTAACATCTATCATCTCATATAGATAAAAATGAAAGAAAAAAATCTCCTCGTGATGAGAACTCTTAGAATCTTCTCTCTTAATAATTTTCCTGTATATCACAGAACAGTGTTCACTATAGTCATCATGTTGTACATTACAGTGTTAGTACTTATTTATTTTACAGCTGGAAGTTTGTACCTTTTGACCACCATCCTCTGATTCCCCTTCCCCCAACCCCCTACCTCTAGTAACCACAAATCCAAACTCTTTTTCTGTGAGTTTGTTTTTTAGATTCCACATATAAGTGAGATCATACAGTATTTGTTTTTCCTCTGTGTGACTTATTTTACTTAGCATAATGTCTTTAAGGTCCATGCATGTTGTTTCAAATGGTAGGATTTCCTTATTTTTTTAATAGCTGAATAATAAATATTCATATATATGAATATATGAATATGTATATATCACAACTTTACCCATTCATCCATTGTCTTGGCTATTGTAAATTATGCTGCTATGAACATGGGAGTATAAATATCTTTTAAAATTAGTATTTCCATTTTTAAATATATATTCCCAGAAGTGGAACTGCTGGATAATATGGTAGTTCTATTATTAATTTTTTGAGGAAATTCTATTTGTCTTTGATCTAAAGCACATTTCTTATAGACAGCATATAGTTGGATCATGTTATGTTTATCCATTTGGCTAATATCTGCCCTTTAATAGGAGTTCTTCTTAATTAAATCAAATTAGTGTTTAATTAACATATATTTAATGCAATTACTTATAAGGTAGAATTTATGTCTGTCATTTTGCTATTTATTTTATATATGTCCTATAACTTTTAGTTTCTTTATTCCTCTACTCTTTTGTGTTAAAAAGACATTTTGTGGTGTACCACTTTAATTCCTTTGTTGATTCTTTTAACATAAATTTTTAATTGTTTTTTTAGTGGTTGCCCTGAGGATTATAATTAACATCTTAATTTATAACATTCTAGTTCAGATTAACACCAACTTAATTTAAATAGGTCAAAACCAAAACCAAGGACAGAAACTTTGGTCCTTTATAGCTCCATCCCCTCCCCTGTTCTTTGTGTTGTTACTGTCACACAAATTACATATTACATGTTGTGTTCCCATGAACGTGGATTCGAAATTATTGTTGCATGCAAGTGTCTCCTATATCATAAAGAAAAGCATTACAAACAAAAGATACATTTATACTGTGTTGTATATTTATATATGTGATCTATTTTTTATGTGGATTTTAGTTACTGTCTACTGTCTTTCCATTTCAGCCTGCAGAATTCTCTTTAGTATTCCTTGCAGGGTAAGTCAGCTGGGAAAAAAATGTTTCTCAGATTTGTTTTTCTGGCAATGTCTTATTTATTTTAAACAAGTCCTGTATTTTTTTGAAGGACAGTTTTGCTGGATACAGAATTCCTTGTTGACCATCTTTTTCCTTTAGCACACTGATTATGTCATCTCACTACCTCTGGGCTCCATGGTTTCTGACTGGCAATCAGTTGTTAATCTTATTGAAGAGCCCTTGGATATGATGAGTCACTTCTCTTGCTGCTTTCAAGATTCTGTCTGTGGATTTTGATAGTTTGATTATGATGAGACCTGGTATAAATTTTTTGTGTTTATCCTGATTGATTGGATTTTGTTGAGCTTCTTGGCCGTGCAGATTTTTTCCAAAAAATGTGAGCAATCTTCGGCCATTATTTCTTCAAAGATCCTTTCTGCCCCTTCCTCTTTCTCTCCTCTTGGAACTGCCCCTCTGCGTATGTTTGTATACTTTATGATGTCCTAAGTTTCTAAGGCATTGTTCCTTTTTCTTCATTCTTTTTCCTTTCTGTAACTTAAACTAAACAATCTCAATGGACCTGTCTTCATGGTTGCTAATGTTGTCTTCTAACTGACCAAATATATTGTTTATCTCATTATTAAGACAGTAGATTCTAAGAGTTCTCATCCCGAGGAGATTTTCTTTTTCCTTTCGTTTTTTTGCGGTACGCGGGCCTCTCACTGTTGTGGCCTCTCCCGTTGCGGAGCACAGGCTCTGGACGCGCAGGTTCAGTGGCCATGGCTCATGGGCCTAGCTGCTCCGTGGCATGTGGGATCTTCCCGGACCGGGGCACGAACCCATGTCCCCTGAATCGGCAGGCAGACTCAACCACTGCACCACCAGGGAAGCCCTTTTTTCCTTTCTTTTTATTGTACCTGTATGAGATGATAGATGTTGACTAAAGCTTTGTGGTAATAATTTCACAATATATGTAAATCAAACCATCATGTTGCACAACTTAAACTCATACAGTGATTAGGAGTTTTAAAATTTCAGTTATTGTACTTTTTAACTCAAGGATTTCTATTTGGTTCATTTTAATAATTTCTATCTCTGTATGGATATGTATTTGATGAGACATGAATCTCATACTTTCTTTTAATTATTTAGACATGGTTTCCCCTCATTTGTTAAACATTTAAAATACTCTCATCACTCTGTATCTGTGGGGGATTGGTCCAGAATGCTGATGCCAAAATCCACCAATGTTCCAGTGCCTTATATAAAATGGCATAGTATTGGCGTATAACATACATACATCTTCCTGTATACTTTAAATGATCTCTAGATTACTTGTAATTCCTAATAAAATGTAAACGCTGTGCAAATAGTTGCCAGTTATCTACTGAAGGACATCTTGGTTACTTCCAAGTTTTGGCAATTATGAATAAAGCTGCTATAAATACCTGTGTTCAGGTTTTTGTGTGGACATGTGTGTCTTTTTTAAAAGACCTTTTTGAAGAGAAGTTTCAGGTTCACAGAAAATTTGAGAGGAGGGTACAGGGCTTTCTTACATACCCTCAGTCCCCACGCATGCAGAACTTCTCCCATTACTAACATTCCCCCAATGGAGTGAGATACTTGTTACCATAGATGAACCTGCATCAACACATCGTATCACCCAAAGTCCATAGTTTACATTACAGTTAATTCTTGGTGATCTACATGCTATGGCTTTGGAAAAATGTAAACTGACATGTCTCCATCATTATAGTACCATACAGAGTATTTTCACTGCACTAAAACTCCTCTGTGCTCTGCCAAAATAAACACTGTTTAAGAAACAAAACTCATTAACAAAAATAACATTATAGAAATAACACACAAATAAATATAAAAGTCCTATTCTGATAAGCATTATGAAAAAGAGTTACAAGGTGCTACAAGAGTATTGAATGAGATTGGATCCAGTCTCAAATCAGAAAAGGCTTATCTGATGAAGTAATTGAATAATAAATGAGAGTTAAAGATGACAAAGTAGGACAGCACAAAAGGCTAAAAGAACGTAACTGTCAGCTGCAATTAAGGATATGGAATCACACCCTGTGTTTAAAGTTAATTCTCGCTTTTACTAAGTAGCACAGGATATTTAAGCAAATTTTCATGAATGATGAAACTATTTATTATGAATATTAATAATATTAAATAAAATAAGGTCTAAAGTAAATTTCAGGGGCAGTGGGAAGACCTCCCTCGCTAGCAGACTAATAGATAAGAATTCAAAATCAGATCCTCACTCATACATTTTTAAAGATTTGTTTTATCTACAAAATTAAATGTCCCATTGGAGAAGTGAAAATTTAATGTAAATGCAATTATCAGTGGCTTTTTAAAGACGAAAAGAGACAAGAGAGACCAGAGGATGTGTATACTGGTTGTCTGCATCAGGGTGGGACAAAAAAGGGGAGATTATCCAATGCTGGAAAACGGTAGCTATCTGGCAAGGTAAGGAGTGTGAAAACACTTCATCAACACCCCTGCTATGACTGGGAATTAATTTTGCTCTTCTTCAAAGTGGGAAGAATGTATGGGGACAAGGATTAGGAAAGGGGTGCATTTACTAAAGGTGACTGAATTAAAATTCCAAGTGTCATGTTTTCCTTTTTCAGAAGTACTACAGAAATAATCTGAGATTCTGGATATCTTCCTCCAGGGACTTAGTTTTGCTTTTTGGCAGGTGATTATGGTAGGGGCAGATGATATTTGTCTTGTCTGAGTTTTACTAGATCAGAGTTGGCTTTTTAGTCTTTTAGGAGGATTTGCCTGTATTCTGTCTGCAATTGCCAATTCCTAATCTATCCTTAACTCTCAAGCAAATACTCCAGATATAGTTACTGTGCAGTTGGAAATCATCACGGTGAAATAAGTGGCGGCTTAAAATTTGGTCACTTTGTTTGTGGTTTATCTTATTTGCTGCACATGTGTTGATTTCAAGACTAGTGTTAGAATTGGGGTACAAAACTTCCAGATGAAAATTTAGAAAACTCCATTTTCATCCATATCATCCCATTCCCAGTATGCCTTCCCCACACTCTCTAATGGTAACATGGATACCTGCCTCATTGTCACAATATGGGCCTCTGTTTAATTACTAATGTAAGATATAATGCAGTCAATTCAGCTTCCTGTCCTACCTGCACCTATGATGTGTCATACCTTTAAGGACTTCTTTTTTTTTTTTAAGTAAGTAGATTGAACAAATGCCTTTTCTCCTTTCCCTCCAAAATAGAAGTAAAATTACAATAAGGAATTAAAAAAAAAAAACACAAAAATAATGTGAGAGGAGGCAAAACCAGTTGATAGAAGCTAGACCAATTTTGGAAGACGCAAAATGGATTGACATCTGACTTAGTAGAGTGAAGAAAGCTAAAAATTAATTTCCTGCAAGTGAGTCGAGAGAGTGGTAAGAGCTAACAAGAAGTGGGCTAAGTGTTGGAGAACTATGACAAGCTTCAGGATTCAAGGCGCTAAAGCTTAAGGCAAAAGTGTGGCGTAGAGATGAAAATAAAGGGACTGGTTGAATGTCTGAATAAAAGAGTCGTTAGACCCTGCCTTAGGTAGGGATGGATTTTAAGAAAAATAGCTTAAGATGAGAATTCTTATGCACGTGATTTATTGAGGATTGTTTTCAGTAGAAGTCTATAAGGAAATGAGGGAAGCAGGATAGAATAGAGGAGGAAGCTGAACAAAATGTGGTGTTGCTGAAATCTAATCTCAGACCGATCCCATGGGAAGCTGTAGAGTGTGAATGGCATCACTGAGTTTTCTCCCCTTCAGGAAAGGAGGTAGGTTTTTGTACCCTCATATGAGTCATTCACTGGCTGAAGGGACAACCACTAGAGTGTGTGGGGCCTGGACAATATTTTAATAGAGCTGCATGAGCTCATGTAAGGCATACGATTTATCGATTAACACTTTGAACAACGGAGTAATGTATGTATATATTTGTTTATTACCCATTCAGTGCACGTGAAGATTCTTCATAGTCTAAAGGTACTATCTTTTCATCTTCAACTTCAGAATCATATATTCATGTTCTAGATTGTCAAATATATCATTTCTGGGTAATTCATATATTTTACTGAGAGAAAAAGGAAGCAATGCTGTTCTTTTTATATTAAAACAATATAAATCTTCTCATCTCTGTAGTTACCTACTACCATTTATTTAATTAAGGTTAAATCATTTCTCATGGCACTGCATCATTCACTATGTTGCTCGGGAGTAATGGATTCTATTGACTCTCTCAAAGGCTATAACTATGCTTTGCTGATGAAGAACATAAGTCCAAGTCTGACCAGAGCACACCGAAATGCGTGAATGATAATTTTTTCTCATCATTTTAGAATTTTAGCATAAAGATAACACAACACACTTTTCAACTATGTCTTCATTTGGGCTCTATAGGCTATAATCACTGTGTTCATGGTGCTAACATTACCATACCACCTCAACCACTAGGAAGGACAGGGAAGGGGCCGATGGGCAGAGTGAGAGGAGCCATTAACACAAGGAATGTCCATCCTTTGTCCAACATGGCTGAACACCAAACTAGGGGACTAGAACCTCAAGAAATCATAATTGCAAAACAAAGGCCGCAAGAAATCATAATTGCAAAACAAAATCAGAACCGCAAGAAATCAGAATTGCAAAACAAAGGCCTTGAACATTTTAGGAGGAGATAGACACAGGCACTAGAAAGATCACCAGACATTTGGTGTAGGTTCTGCAGTGGATTGAGAACACTGGCAAAGTATGAATGAAGTAAAGACTACCTACTGCCACCCTACCATCACTGGAGGCTGTAGAACAGAGGGAGCATTGTGGGGGGAACACGGAAGACAACAGGTAACACATGGCCTCACACACAGGCTCCACTTCACAGGTCAGTGATAAACCATTGGTAGCCAAGAGATCTGATCTCATCCTGTGTCTGATATGAGTAAGAGTCACCATAAGTGAATATTTTGGTACAATTCTGATGGCCCAAAATCACACAATTTTGTAAAAGAAATATCTTGCTGGTCAGTGGGAGTGATTCACTTGCCAGACTGCTGTTCTGGAATTGGGGTGAGCCATGGAGACCTGGGATGACCCAGACGTTTCAGTCCTGGATTTTCTCAGGGTATCTGGTTGACCTCACATGAATGGGTGAGGAAAGTGCCCCAAAGTGAAGAAACGGAATATAGATCTAGAGTCCAGGCTCAGGACTCTCCCCATCCTCAAAGCTTCCTGGATGGTTCTACTGGCCCCAGGCAGTCCAAGGCATGAGAGGGAAACTTCTGCCAAAGAAGGCCCTCTAAAACACAGGCGACTCTCAGAACACTGGCATTCACACCTCCCCTACCCTCAAGGAAGAATACTGTATTACTCCTCTCTTTGGAAGCTGAGAAGCCCCATATACAAGATTTTCAGATACCAAAGCTTGAATGACTCCCAAGAAAGTGGTCATGTCCCCACTATGACTCCACACCAGTAAACAAGGCTTGTTCCTGCACATAGAACATTCAACCTTTTACACAGTTTCTCACTGTTAAATGTGAGTAAAGTCAATAATCAAAATTCAAAATCTCCTATTTGAAAAAAAAAAAAAAAAGGAAAAATAAGCTAATTCAAAGACACTGGAGGCAAGAAATAATGTAGGGAAAGCTAAATACTTCAAAACAAGTTTACTCAGAGAAACACACACAAAAAATGTTGCATATGAATGACAACAAAAACAAATCTAAAAGAAGAACATTCTGACTACAAGGAAGAGTTTGTATAAATAAAAATAATAGCATAAATATAATAAAAAGTAGATTAAAGGCTTAGAAGCAAAATGGAGGAAATCTCCCCCAAAATAGAACTTAAAGACAAAGAGGTAGAACATAAAAGAGAGCCAAAAAATCCCATTAAAAAAACTATGTTGAGAGTCCACCTGCCGATGCAGGGGACACGGGTTCGTGCCCTGGTCCGGGAAGATCCCACATGCCGCGGAGCGGCTGGGCCCATGAGCCATGGCCACTGAGCCTGCACGTCCGGAGCCTGTGATCCACAACGGGAGAGGCCACAACAGTGAGAGGCCTGCGTACCGCAAAAAACAAAAACAAAAACAAAAAACTATGAAATGAGAAGATTAACAAGGAGGGCCAATGTCCAAGTAAAAGGGATTACTATTAGAATGGGAATGAAGTAAATTAACAGATAATAATAATAAATTATAATTTGTCAGAAGCAAAGGATATAAACTTCCAGACTGAATTGAAAGGATTTATGCTGAAGCATATTATCAGGAAATATCAGAAGAAAAGGAATAAAGAAAATGTCTTTAAAACTTTCCAGCCTGTAAACAAATAAAATATAATGAATAAAAATGATCATACTGAAGAATTACATATCATAGTAGTATCAGAGAGTTCCACTTCCATTAATCTTGGATTGTTCAGTGGCTTATTATGAAACACATTACTTTGCTTTTTACTATGAAGTAGATGTTAATTTTCAAAAGGATTACACCTTAACCCATTAGAATTAATTCAGGTGCTTCACACACTGGCTGATAAAAAAAGTGTGACGTACTTGGACTTGGATTAATAAATAATATTTTTAAAGATGAGAAAGAGGCACATTTTCATCTTGTTAAAACAGGTGATAGATCTATATAATAAAAAGGAGATGAGTAAATTTAACAATGTTACTGAGGAGACTACATCAAGAAATGCTGATGAGGTATAATTCTGACAATCAAGGGGGAGTCTATAAAACTGAACCAACTTCCCCCTTGATGTGAAGAAAAATCAGAAAAAGGACAAGACAATTAGTAGATCAAGGAATCATGTCTAAGACTTAAGTGGCAAATGGATGATAATTTAGGCAACAACAAGAACATTATTTAGGAGAAGCATTAATTATATTGACACTTTGAAAGTTACACTGTAGAAAGGTGAAGGATCTGGATAAAATCCTTTTCAGGATAAAAGCCTGAAATATGCAGTTTAAACCTTAACTCTCCTCTTATGTCTGTTCCTTTCACAATTTAAACATTCCACCAGGTATTAACAACTTGGAATTCCCTTTCAGTTCAAAAGTACAGGTTGCCACATTACTGAGAGAAGAAAAGTCACATGCACAACACACACACATGATCCATAATCCATTAAGCTACTGAGTCATTTTATATATTTTTCTACCAACAAGCTGGCTTTCTGGCTACCTACATAAAAACAAAGATTCACTTCTCAGAGCCTAATGCCTGATTTACTCCACTCATCCCTCTGACAAAGTGTCCTAGTGAAAAGGGCAAATATTTGGCTTTCTGGTGAGATTTAACATTGCCAACTATTTTCCTTTTATTGGTGTTTCTCTATTCCCTGAAATCTGCAAAACTTCTTTTTCCTTTTAGAAAATAAAAGGACATGGAAGGCAAAGATGCTATTTAGACTTTATAAGGCCAGAAATTAAAACCCTTGGGGCAGTTTTACAGCCAGTCTTGAGTATTTTCTAGAAGCTTTTTAGAACCCAGAACCCAGGCTATAAATTAGAGTCTAGGACTTCTTTAACTCCTTGTAAACTGTAGTAGAAAGGTATTATTCTGAAGTTTAAAATCACATTTGGTTAAAATATTAAGCATTCTGACATAAACTTATGACTCTATAGAGCATTTCACTAAAGAATCAGAATATGTGTTTTTCCCAATTGTTGTTTTCAATTATATTTTAACTGATATTTGGCTGATTGCCTTTTTTGAGAAGAGAAGGCAAAGATATCTTATGAATATGTATTTGCAAACATTAAAACAGATGTGAACTACAAGATTAAATTAGAAATAATGTGTTTTAGCATGAAATATAATATTATAAATTATAAATTTAGCAGTATGGTCCAGTGTGTAAGGCTAGCCGTCAAGGCAGATGTCAAATTCTGTTGTGAGAAATCCAATTTCTCTGTTCAAAACATGTTCTTACCCTAGCAGTAGTCAAAAATATGTTTTAATTAGAAAGTTACAAAATTTAGGGGTGGAAAAGACCTTGTAGATAATCTAACCCAGTATCACCATTTGACAAAATGGGAAACAAAGGTCTTCAATGATTCAGAATCTCATCTTTTGCAAAGCATGGTTTACATGCTAATCTAGCAGGTGACGGTACTGATATTTACAAGGTTTCAGATATCTGATTTGACTGATTTTTGTACATTCGCCTACCTATTTGAACTGAGTAATTTTTAGTCAATACTCAAACATATCTGGAAAAACATATCAACAATTACTCTATCCTCTAAGAGAGATTTTGCAGAAAATGTTCATTGAGCTCAAATTATCTTTTGGCTCTCAGATTTATTGATCTCACCAGTAAATGGTAACTTCCCACTTCATTTAACCTGCCTCAAAATGAGCCAATGGTAGGAAAAAATTGTGTCTGAACAATACGTGACTCCATAAACAACTACTATATGTCTAGTGAAAACTATGAATAAATAATGACTCTGTAAACCGAATTAGCATATAACTTTACAAGACGAAAATAAGAAAAAAATACAAGCTGAGCCAATACTTTTCAAGGGAAAAAACTACAACAACAACAAAAACCCCACCACTGTCCATTCCTGCTGAACCCAATTTTGTCTCTTGCCCTATTTGCTGGCAACAAGTTTAGAGTTTGTCTTTTCATGTGTGTGTACTGCTTTATTTGGCTTTATTGTTAGCAGCCTTAGCCATTCTTCTAACAATAGAAATCTCAGGAGAACATTTTCTCTAATCCTACTCCCAACTGTTAGTTTGGTTTGTTTATCTGCTTTCTTGACTCACAGCCCAAACCTTCTGTATCGGTTTTGTTCCCAACAAGGGGAGCAGGAAGAAGACTACTATGGCATTTTTTAGAGCCATTTGTTATTGTGGCAGTGAGGGATCTGTAACACTCTGCACAGATTGTCAGTTTTTCCTATGATGAGAGAAATGGTAGTTAGACAAATAGAAAATGTGTGGTTTGCGTTCTAAAAACCCTTGTGCACTTTTACAACCATGATGGAAATGAAAGTGGAAAGAGCCTAGGAAACGAGTTACGAGATACTCGTTATATCTTCCCTCTTGTTACAAATTTTAAACTCAAAGAGGACAGGAGACTGAGTTTACAGTTTTGTATTCCTTCGTTTAATGTGTCTGGCTCATCGATAACACAATACACAAGTTCATAATGCCTGCTCAATATGCATATATGACCCTTCTCAGTTTCCTCGTCTACAAAGAGAGGAAATAGAGTGAGATTAACATAAAGTAACCTTCCAGCTCTACCATTCTGTGAGATGCTCTATTAAATCAATAAAATAGAATACATGCCATTATTTGGCTTCATTAAAAAGAACATGATAAATCATTTTTACTCTTTTTACTGGAGCTGGAATTCTTTGTTTCTGAAAAATTTCTTCATGCTATACATTTCAAAATGAGATTTACTCTGCTTGGTTGTAGTAAGTTTTAAAACAGAACTTCCTCTATCCAGTGTTTTCTTTTGTTAATTTTTAAAGTTATATGACTATACGCACGAAGTTGGAAAATAAATCTTTTTGGCCTAGGAACCCATATTTTTAATACAAACACAATTTTAATATATTTTCCAGTGTTTTTCATATCCATTTTTCATACAATCATGAGGGACTTATATAATAACATCCTATATTTCCACATAATATTATGAATTATGTGTTTTCCATGTTGCATCACAATCCTCAATGCAATTAGTATTTGAATGGTTAAAATGGTCTAAACATCGCAAGGGAATACCCAGGTTTTCTAGTCTATTTCATAGCGTTGGACATACAGATGGCTTACAACATTTTATTATTAAAAAAGATGGTTCAGTAAGCAAGTTTGTGCAATTTTTTCCTATATTTAAGATGATTTTTAACTTCTAGCTAATGAAATCTTGCATAAATTTAAAGTAGTTACAAATCCATGTAGTCATGAATTGTCACCTGGTCTCCCGTCTCCCTGGAGCACTCCCAGACCCCTTTCTTAGTTAGTCTAACTTGCAATTTTTCTCTAAGCCTCAACCTAAAATTTCACTTCCTTAGGGAGTCCATCCCTGAGACTCTCCACACCACAGGGGGCTCCCGCAATTAGGTATTTCCACAGTACTTCTCTTTGGTGTTACTAGATGTTACATGTTTAATATCAGTCTTCTATAACAGATTCTAAGCATTCTGAAGACAGGAAGATATCTTTCTTGCTCATCATAGTAACCCAAAGTACCTGCAATAGTGGATTCCTAGTGCCTCGTTCATATTTAATAAATCATAGTTTTTAATTTCATTAATAAGAGGATGAAAACACACATATATTGATAAGTGACAAAATATTTCTACATATTTAAAATAACTTTCTTGAAGTATTTTAATTCCAACAGCTGCTTTTTAAGTGAAAGACTTAATTAAAACTCAAATAGGTTTAATGAAGATAATCACAGTCCCTATATGACTCTTTGCATTTGAACCAGTAAGTTACTAAGATAAAGGCAAACACTTTTTTTTCTTAGTTCACCAGAGTTGGTTTCTTTATTTCAGAGAATCTTTCCCAATTTGCTGTCAGCTTTCTTAGTTGGATCCAAGTACATGTTAGAAAGACCCTTTCAACATTGTTTTAGTATTTTCTCAGGTACATTGTTTGGAATTCTCAGATAAAATGTCCACACAGAAGTAGATAATAAAGTCAGTAATGAAAAGAAAACATTTTAGAGAAATGCAAATTAAGAAGAATATCACATGAATGCATATTAGAATGCAAGTATTTCTTTTAAGTGAACTGGCTTTCAAATATGAGCTGCCAAAATAATAACAAAAAACGAAAATTCACACAAGTTTCTTGACATCATGTGCCTGTGCTTTTTACATGACGTTGCATAGAATCTTAGGGTTATTTGCAGGCTACTCTAGGGTGTGAGAGGAATTAGGTGGGCTGTTCACTCTTCCTAGTATGTTTTCGTCTTTTTTTTTTTAATACTGAGCTTTAAATGTAAAATTTTTCTTGGTAAAGAGCTTCTGCCACTAACCTTTATTTATTTTTTTTCTGTAAAGGATTTGAGACTAACTAAATATTTGACTAAATATTTACCCTCATTTGTTCTTTCCTAAAATGTTTATAAACATAGACTATGTGGCTAGGAATGTGATATTTAATAGAAATACAAGATGAATAAAACATGACTTCTAAAACAGGAGACAAATATGTAAATTCTACTGATGATATATTAGGGTTATTGTGTGAAAAGTGCTGTGGGACTATAGGAATAATGCTGCCTTGGAAAAACTAGTGAAAGCTTCATATTTGAACATGTTCTTGATGGATAAATAGAGCACTTCAAAGTAGAGAAAGTATGCAAGGGCATTTAAGGCAAAGAGGCAATTCATGAGAAGCACACAGCCGAAGATGAACGATTCATATGAGGAACGTGGATAAACTATGAAAAGTTCCCTGTGGCCAAGGTCTAGGATTTATGATGTCGTGTTGGAAGAAATAAATTTGAAGAGGTAATTTGGGTGGGGCATATTTTGAAGAAATGTAAATTTTGGGAATACTATGAAAGCAAAAACAAAACAAAACAACACTGAACTGGGAGATAGGAGAGTTTTATGTTAGGTTTTATGTTAGGAGTACCATATGAAACTATCAAAATAACACAGATGAGAATTATGGAGGGCTTAGATTATAAGAGGTATACCATAAGGGTACAAAATGCAGAATAAATTGGTGAGCAATTTCTGAAACAGATTATATAGAACTTTGTGACTGATTGTGAATGGCAAAGATGGGATATGCATGATTTTAAATAATCTAACTTGAAAGGGAATCCTGCAGGATCATAGAGAGGTGATAAAGAGAGTAACTTAGGAGATCTAGGTTGGTGCACTGACTCAATTCCACTTGCTACTCAAGCGATTTTAGGTAAGTAACTTCACCTTCCTAAGATTTAGTCTCCTATACTGATTAAAACAAATGTTTTTGTGAGTACTCCAACAAATATCTTAAAATGTTTCACATAGTATCTGGCACATTGTTAAGGGTTCATTAAATCTTTAATATTACCATTATTGCTTCAGAGGCATGTAAAGTCATAAGATTCCCTATTCTTTTTTGCAAAGGGGCTGACCTTTTCTTTTACAGTATATTAGATGTGAATATCTAGACTTGCACAAAATGATCTTCCTGCTGTTCTTCTATTGTCCCAAATAATGGGACTGCAATGGATTTAATAAATATTTATTCAATACCAAATACATGTCTGGTACACTTCCAGGTGCTCAGGACACCTATTTTAAAGGGGCAAAACTTAAAAAAAAAAAAAAGAGAAACTGAATAGACATTTTTTTTTTCCCAAAGGAGACATGCAAATGAACAACGGGTACATGAAAAGGTACCCAATATCACTAATCATCAAGGAAATACAAATCAAAACCACACTGAGCTAACACTTCACGCCTCTTAAAATGGCTATTAGCAAAAAGACAAAAGATAACAAGTGTTGACGAGGATGTGGAAAGAAAGGAACGCTTGTGCACTGTTGGTGGGAATGTAAATTGGTGCAGCAACTGTGGCAAACAGTATGGACACTCTTCAAAAAACTAAAAACTACTATATGATACAGCAATCCCACTTCAGGTATATACCTGAAGGAAACAAAAATCACTGTTTCTGAGAGATATCTGCAACCCCAAGTTCACTGTAGCATTATTTACAACAGCCAAAACATGGAAACAACCTAAATGGTCAACCACAAATGATAGGATAAAGAAAACGCAGTATATATGTATACACAGTATTAATCAGCCATTAAAAAAGAAGGAAATCTTGACGTTTATGACAACATGGATGGACTTTGAGTGCATTACACTAAGTGAAATATAATAGAGAAAGACAAATACTGTATGATCTCACTTATATGTGGAATCTTAAAAAAACAAAAAGAACTCATAGAAACAAAGAACAGATTGGTGCTTGCAACAGGTGAGAGGTGGGGATGAGAGAAATGAGTGAAGGTAGTCAAAAGGTATAAACTTCCAGTTTCAGGATTAATAAATTCTGTGAATGTAATGTACAGCATGTTGACTATAGCTAATAATGCTGTATAGTATATTTGAAAGTTACTAAAAGAGTAGATCTTACAAGTTCTTACCACAGAAAAAAATAATTGTAACCATGTGAGGTCATGGATGTTAACAAAACTTATGGTGGCACTCATTTCACAATATATGCATACATCAAATCATTACTTTACACACCTAAACTAATACAATGTTACATGTTACATATCAGTAAAACTGGGAAAAATAAAAAGGGGAAAAAAAGGTAGAACTTATCCAACAAAACAAAAAAAGCGAGCAAAAACCCTACTGTATTTCAGAACTAGTCTAAGCACACAATTTTTTTAAAAAATCATGTAAAATAATTTTAAAACATTAAAAAAAATGAAAGTGGTGGTCTTTTAAAAGGATGGCCAGGAAGGATCTCTTTGAGGCACTCTTAAGAGGATAGAGATTGATAATGCGATTAATATGAATCCTGTAGAATGTGCTTGAAGATTACATGAGGCAATGTGTTGAGCTTGTTGTCAGGAAAAATGGAGACAGCTAATCTGGACCTATTTAATAGAGTGGCGTGAAGTCTAAGTTTTTTCTATTAATATCATATTTCTCCTTCTTCTCAACGTGTTAAGCTCTCTATCTTTCTGTATTTCTAATTTTTAAAACAGAACAACCTGGATAAACTGCAGTCTATTTGTCTCATAATATTTTATCTTGTTCTTCTTACTAGTTGATATTTAGGATCTATGGGATTCTGGCATTGGACACATTCACTGAAGCTAAATGAAGACACTCCAAAACACCTGAGGAGCACAATAGGCTGAAACCCATCAGTAATTGTGTGAGTATATACACGTCACATAGAGCCACAGACTCAGAAGGATAAGATAAGAGACTTTCAAGGGCAATGTTCCAAATAAGGAGTAAAAATAGCAGAGGCAAGCTGATGACTTTCCCTCTCCCAATCCTCTTTTTGTCATCCTGCCAGGAAGCTGTAGGAACTAGAAGGACTGAAACGCTACCATGAAAAAAGACTCTCCTGTAATTTACATGTAACTTGTTCATAATTCAATTCTTGATCTGGGGCAAGAGACGTCCAAGAACTGTGACAACAAAAAAAACTTCCCAATTTCTATTTACAGATTTGCATCTATTTACAAAGAGCATAGTTTAGAGCCTGACTCCCAGAGGCCACTCAATAAATAGCTAGTAATTGTAATAATGCAAGAATGAAGAGATCTCTATTTCTGTGTTTATTTTCAATATTGAAAATATATCTATATGTATGTATGTATGTATTTTAAGGCAGTATAAAAGATAAGTATGCTAGATACTGTTTTTCTTCAATTACCACATGATTCTATCTCTCATATACTCTGTAAATTTTTGGTTCCCCAAAGTCAACAAAACTGATTGTTTCCCAAATTTCTTGAATCTGACTCTTGTTGTAGTATTTTACAGGAGCACTTCATTTGTTTCTGACATTTTATTAGAACTGAAACAGCTTAATCACACAGTACGGAATTTAGCCCTTCTTTTATAAGTTTCAGCATGCAATAAATAACAAAAGGGTGAGATGGTGGTTGGCCTCAAATGACTGATTTCTACTCAACAAGGCATAAAGGAATAGAACTCCTGGGCAACTTGATATGAAATGTGTCATCCACGGGTCAACAGGCTTCAACCACCCAAACTCATTTGTTTAGGCCTGATTAAGTCCAGCAGGGGGAGTATGAAAATAAATTCAAAAGGATCAAATAAGAGAGAAGTATCAGGAAAACCAAGTATCATATGCTTTCATTTCTTCCTACAATAGGAAGCTGTTGCCCTGTGCCGTCAGGTTCATGAACTTGCTAACAGCTTTTTATAGGAACAGTACGTTTCCTACATTTGATCTAAAAGAGACACATCTGAGTGTTCACCAGTGTCCACTAGCATCCTGAATGGTGGCAGCATGGAACTCTTCACTGTCTGACATTTTAAAACTGGCCTTGGATACAATGCTTTGTGTGAGGTAAATCTACTGTACTCCCAATCCTTCCTTGAAAAGGTTGACAAGAAAACCCAGATGAGACCATGTTTCACTGTCTGGTTGTCATTGTACTGTACGGTAGACTGCAAGTTGAGTTTGGAGGGAAGTGGGGTCAGGAAAGAAAAAGATAAAGCAGTTAATTAAAGCACTAATATCAATAAGAGTCTATTTTTCTTTGATAAATAAGGTGACTTTTTTATCACTAATAAGGGACAACTGACCTTTTAATAAAGTATTATTTCTGCTTTAAATACTGAAGTGTGTGGTTTATGTGCTTTTACTGGTCTTTTTTTTTGTTGCTGTTCCATGGGTCTTTTAGACATTTTGGGAACAAAGGGGCTCAAGTAGATGGAAAGTCTATGTTGCCCCCTAGTGGGATGCAATATTATAACAAGGATCTCATGGAGTTGGAATTCCAGTGCTCTCTGTGCTGGGTCAATCTTTGGATCTCATAACTTCTGGCTCATTCTTTTTAAAGGCACAAACAGAGCAAAACTTTCACCTTGTCTTACATTCAACATTTACTAGTTATAGACTTTGAACAATTTTCCTACTTTCTCTCAGCCATTGTTTCCTCGTCCATAAGATGGGAATATTAATACCACCTATTTCAAGGGGTCATTATGAGAACTAATCTGATAATGTAGGTGAAGTCAATCATACAATGCCTAGCAATCGTAACCACTTAGTAAAAAGCTCACTCTAATAATGAGTAATAGTAATATTACTAGAAGACTCATATGTGTGAAAAAAGAACTCCATAGATTTTCCTATGGAGTTTGTTCTTTATTCTGATATATAAAGCTCTATTTGTACAATATCTGCACATTTGAAACCAGTGAGGTCCCTACTGTTTCCCTGCTTCCACTTAGCTGTCTCACAGCTGATCTCCACACACTCTACCAAAATTGTTCTATTCAAAATGAACTGGTGGGCCATGAAAATGTTCACAGTGTAGCTCAGGACCAAACACATGATCCAATTCTCTTTTTTGAGGAACTGCCACTTTTGAAAGGCCACACAAAGTGACAGAAGTAATATGGAGACAAGTCTTATTTCACATGGCACTGGCAGATAGATATAAAATATCTAACCCAATAATTAATTCCTCAGCTGCCTCTGCCACCTACTCTCCAATAGATAATTCCATTAAATATGTGCTGAGCGCATATGCTAGAGGCTCTTTGCTACAATTTACTCACATTGGTTCCTGACTTCTTTTATGAAATTTTAAATGGTGAAAAGAGATAAACACTCTGATTATCTATGTGTCTGATAAATGAATGCCACAACAAAATTTTACAGCTCAAAAGGTTATTTACTTAAGTGAGATTTTTTGTGTGCATTGAAAGGTCAGATGTTTTTCTTCTACGGCTGTGAAATTGCTTCTGCTTTTTAGCAAATCTTCTAAGACAGCTCTTCTCCTTGCAATGTTGACAAGGACACGAGAAGGATGTGGCCTGAGGAAATCAAATGAGCAGCACAAAATCCGGGCTGGAATCACAGGCAGACCACAGTTTGTGGTTTTTTGAAAGTCTGTCAAAAAAGTTGCGTAATACGAAAGTGGAGACAGGACTTCTGAACAAAAATCAATAGCTGGATCTTTTGAACTGCCCATGTACAAAGTTCTAATGAAAATGTCCTTGAGGGGAGTTTTAATAGTGGACTTTGAGATCAGCTTCACCACTGGTCTGATAACAGTACAGAGCATTTGAAGTGTTCAAAAAATCCAAGCCCTGAAAAGTTTGGCTCAAACACTGAGAATGTAAATGCCTCTGAGGGGTCTGAGAAATAGCAACCCACCGCTGAAGAATATATGATGTATGTGTTCCCTGAACCATGTCAAATTTTAGCCACAGGATACAATTTACTTCAAGGGGGTTGGTAGCTCTCTAAAAAGCAGCACTCCATGCTCAAACTAATAATTGATCAGGTACCAGGTACCATGTAGTAGAAGCATAGGGGTGACTAAAAATAAATCACCCAGGAAAGCTGATTAGAAGATACATTTTCTAAATATATTTTATTCAGTCTTCTGACCAGAAGGGTGCTTATATCATATTCATTGACAGTGTTTTTTCTCCTTTTTTTCTTCCCCTTTTTTCATTTCTTTCTTTTTAAAAAATATTTGTTCATCTCAGTTCAAGCTAGAAAATATTCATGACTCTAAAAATCACCATGGTAGCACCAATATACAAATCAGAGGTTAACATTTTAGGTCACTTACTGCCAATTCTTTTGTTTTCTCATCTCTGAATCTTAAACACAAAAATACCCATTGGTTGTGGTTGAAAATTTCTTACTCAGTAGACTGGGAAAAATCAAACAAATAAGCAAAATAACACACACTAGCATTTACAAAATCTGGTCTCTGAAATTAGAAATGTTTCAGTTCTCAATTGAGCTGCTTTTGGAAAAGTTATACTTAAGCTATGCTTGAAAATACTAACCTACTCACCCATCACAGGCAAGCAAAAATGGTTTTTGTGGGGTGAGTGATTTTTTTCCGTTGTTCCCCACTCTGTCAAATCTCCCTATTCTATATAGAGTGATAGCTTAAAAGTAAAATTATCAACTAGAATTTAGAGGGTTAGATTATTGATTTGAATTATTTTTTAATGTTAAGTAAATATACTACAGTTATTTTGCTGTTAATATAATCTAGATAGAAATGTTATTTTTTGTTACTATTAATTATTCACTCAAAGTCACTATGGCTAAACTATGATTTTTTTCTTTCTATTAATTACTCTCAGACAAATTCCATGAGGCAAGTAGATTATTTTAAACACAGAGTCAACCTGTCCCACAATGGAACGTAAACCCGGATTGACTCCCATCTGACTCCAAGCTCTCAGTCAACTCTTTAGCCAAGCTGCTTCTGGAGACTCCATGATCAGCTGCTCAGACTCCCAACAAAAACAGCACAAATCGCATCACCAAACAGTTCTGTGTTAGAATTCGGCAGCTATGAGTGATGCTTTGAGTGTCAGGATTGGTTACTGTCTTAGGCGGGGTTCCTGAGAAGTAGAGTCTGAGACAGGAGGCTTGTACAGGTGATTTACTGAGGGACTGCCCTCAGAATAAAACCATCAATCACAGACTGATAGGGAAATGAGAGGAGCAGTAAAAACCATGGGATAAAGCCAAGTAAAGATGTGGCAGCTATGAAAATCTCACCTCAGAGTGATCCCCCAGGGAGCTCTGGAGCACGAGGAGTACCACAGAGTTATTCCACCTTGACAGGAGGGGGCCCGGCATTATCAGTCATATTGACTATTGTGTGCCATGGTAGCAGGGTGGGCAGGGGAATATACTTGCAGATATCTCTGTGTGTAGTGACTCCCATCGGGCAAGGGCAATGCTCCAGAGAAAAGGGTTTCTATTAGCCATTTAGTATCAATAACCACATCAGCTTGGGGAAAGCTGTACTGTCAAGCAAAGAGGATGCAGGAAGGGCACAACAGCACCTACTATAGGTAGGAAGAGAAGGTAGGAGGTTGGTTGAAAGATGACATCAGTGTACAGTAAGTCCCCTACATACGAATGAGTTCTGTTCCAAGAGTGCATTCATAAGGCCAATTTGTTTATAAGTCCAACAAAGTTAGCCTAAGTACCCAACTAACACAATCGGCTATATAGTACTGTACTGTAATGGGTTTATAATACTTTTCACACAAGTAATATGTACATAAAAAACAAACACAAAAAATAAACATTTTTAATCTTACAGTATAGTAGTACCTTGAAAAGTACAGTAGTACAGTACAATAGCTGGCATACAAGGGCTGGCATGCACGTTTGCATCTTTGAAAGTTCACAACCTGAAGGTTTGTATGTAGGGGACTTACTGTACTTGGCTTTCCAGTGTAACTACCAGTAATCTGGAGGATGAGACTGACTTCTTCTCTCACTCTAATACTAATGTTGTCTTTCATTAAATGTTCCTTAACCTTTTTAGATCTCCAGAATCTCATTAGCAAAATCTGCTTTGTGGACCAGATTATCTCTAAGGTGGATTGCAGTTTTTTAAATTATGGTTCAACATCCAGAATTTCCTCCTAGAATATTTTTTTTTCTCTCCACAAACAAATGTTTAGTTAATCTGCATTTACTGTGTCTGAGGTCTAATTATAAGTTTCCTAAAATAAGAATTAGGTTCCCTGAAGGAACAGGAATTTCCCTTTTAACCATGGGAATAATCTTCACTTTATGCTCTACCTGCTATTCACATCTGTTTAGATTTTATGAAGTTACTGCAGACTCAAATGTCTAGTCTACCTATAATATTTCTCCTAAAACTGGCCCCAAGAAATACATTCTCCAGATCAGAAGAGTGTCATCATTTTCCCTGACAATCAATTCTGAGAAGAAGAATCATTTGGAATCATATTCTTCCAGTTTTTATCACATCACACATTCCTTCATGATTTCCAGTTACTGCTATCATCTGGGTTCGTACACTTAACTACCGTGATGCTTGTGAAATCAAGGTTCCATGCCTTTCCCCCGACCCACTGTACATGCTGCTGCAAGATGCCTTTCAACCTCACCCTTTTACAGAATCCCCTACAGTAAAAACAGGAAACAAACAAATTAAAAAAAAAAAAAAAAAAAAAACGCATCTCCACACACACACAAAAAGATAACTATGTGAGGTTCTGGATGTGTTAACTGGCTTAATATGGTGATCATTTCACAGTGTACACATATATCAAAACATAAAGTTGTATACCTTAAGTACATACAATTTCTATCCGTCAATTATAGCCAAATAAAGCTGAAAAATAAGATTAAAAAGGAATATAATAAACAAAAACCAAATAACTTCACAATTTTTTTTTCATCTTTATTGGAGTATAATTGGTTTATAATGGTGTGTTACTTTCTGCTTTATAACAAAGTGAACCACTTGTACATATACATATATCCCCGTATCTCCTCCCTCTTGCATCTCCCTCCCTCCCACCCTCCCTATCCCACCCCTCTAGGTGGTCACAAAGCACCGAGCTGATCTCCCTGTGCTATGCGGCTGCTTCCCACTAGCTATCTATTCTATGTTTGTTAGTGTATATATGTCCATGCCACTCTCTTGCTTTGTCACAGCTTACCCTTCCCCCTCCCCATATCCTCAAGTCCATTCCCTAGTAGGTCTGTGTCTTTAGTCCTGTCTTACCCCTAGGTTCTTCATGACATTTATTTTTCTTAAATTCCATATCTATGTGTTAGCATATGGTATTTGTCTTTCTCTTTCTGATTTACTTCACTCTGTATGACAGACTCTAGGTCCATCCACCTCATTACAAATAGCTCAATTTTGTTTCTTTTTATGGCTGAGTAATATTCCATTGTATATATGTGCCACATCTTCTTTATCCATTCATCCGATGATGGACACTTAGGTTGTTTCTATCTCCGGGCTATTGTAAATAGAGCTGCAATGAACATTTTGGTACATGACTATTTTTGAATTACGGTTTTATCAGGGTATATGCCCAGTAGAGGGATTGCTGGGTCATATGATAGTTCTATTTGTAGTGTTTTAAGGAACCTCCATACTGTTCTCCATAGTGGCTGAACCAATTCACATTACCACCAGCAGTGCAAGTGTTCCCTTTTCTCCACACCCTCTTCAGCATTTATTGTTTCTAGATTTTTTGATGATGGCCATTCTGACCGGTGTGAGATGATATCTCATTGTAATTTTGATTTGCATTTCTCTAATGATTAATAATGTTGAGGATTCTTTCATGTGATGGTTGGCAGTCTGTATATCTTCTTTGGAGAAATGTCTATTTAGGTCTTCTGCCCATTTTTGGATTGGGTTGTTTGTTTTTTTGACATTGAGCTGCATGAGCTGCTTATAAATTTTGGAGATTAATCCTTTGTCAGTTGCTTCATTTGCAAATATTTTCTCCCATTCTGAGGGTTGTCTTTTGGTGTTGCTTATGGTTTCCTTTGCTGTGCAAAAGCTTTTAAATTTCATTAGGTCCCATTTGTTTATTTTTGTTTTTATTTCCATTTCTCTAGGAGGTGGGTCAAAAAGGATCTTGCTGTGATTTATGTCATAGAGTGTTCTGCCTATGTTTTCCTCTAAGAGTTTAATAGTTTCTGGCCTTACATTTAGGTCTTTAATCCATTTTGAGCTTATTTTTGTGTATGGTGTTAGGGAGTGATCTAATCTCATACTTTTACATGTACCTGTCCAGTTTTCCCAGCACCACTTATTGAAGAGGCTGTCTTTTCTCCACTGTACATTCCTGCCTCCTTTATCAAAGATAAGGTGACCATATGTGCGTGGGTTTATCTTTGCGCTTTGTATCCTGTTCCATTGATCTATCTTTCTGTTTTTGTGCCAGTACCATACTGTCTTGATTACTGTAGCTTTGTAGTATAGTCTGAAGTCAGGGAGCCTGATTCTTCCAGCTCCGTTTTTCGTTCCCAAGATTGCTTTGGCTATTCAGGGTCTTTTGTGTTTCCATACAAATTGTGAAAATTTTTGTTCTAGTTCTGTGAAAAACGCCATTGGTAGTTTTAAAGGGATTGCATTGAATCTGTAGATTGCTTTGGGTAGTACAGTCATTTTCACAACGTTGATTCTTCCAATCCAAGAATATGGTATATCTCTCCATCTATTTGTATCATCTTTAATTTCTTTCATCAGTGTCTTATAATTTTCTGCATACAGGTCTTTTGTCTCCTTAGGTAGGTTTATTCCTAGATATTTTATTCTTTTTGTTGCAATGGTAAATGGGAGTGTTTTCTTGATTTCATTTTCAGATTTTTCATCATTAGTGTATAGGAATGCCAGAGATTTTTGTGCATTAATTTTTTATCCTGCTACTTTACCAAATTCATTGATTAGCGCTAGTAGTTTTCTGGTAGCATCTTTAGGATTCTCTATGTATAGTATCATGTCATCTGCAAACAGTGACAGCTTTACTTCTTCTTTTCTGATTTGGATTCCTTTTATTTCCTTTTCTTCTCTGGCTGCTGTGGATAAAACTTCCAAAACTATGTTGAATAAGAGTGGTGAGAGTGGGCAACCTTGTCTTGTTTCTGATCTTAGTGGAAATGCTTTCAGTTTTTCACCATTGAGGATGATGTTGGCTGTGGGTTTGCCATATATGACCTTTATTATGTTGAGGAAAGTTCCCTCTATGCCTACTTGCTGCAGGGTTTTTATCATAAATGGGTGTTGAATTTTGTCAAAAGCTTTCTCTGCATCTATTGAGACGATCATATGGTTTTTCTCCTTCAATTTGTTAATATGGTATATCACGATTGATTTGCATATTTTGAAGAATCCTTGCATTCCTGGAATAAACCCCACTTGATCATGGTGTATGATCCTTTTAATATGCTGTTGGATTCTGTTTGCTAGTATTTTGTTGAGGATTTTTGCATCTATGTTCATCAGTGATACTGGCCTGTAGTTTTCTTTCTTTGTGACATCCTTGTCTGGTTTTGGTATCAGGGTGATGGTGGCCTTGTAGAATGAGTTTGGGAGTGTTCCTCCCTCTGCTATATTTTGGAAGAGCTTGAAAAGGATAGGTGTTAGCTCTTCTCTAAATGTTTGATAGAATTTGCCTGTGAAGCCAAATTTTGTTTGGCTTTTGTTTGTTGGAAGATTTTTAATCACAGTTCAATTTCAGTGCTTGTGATCGGTCTGTTCATATTTTCTATTTCTTCCTGGTTCAGTCTTGGCAGGTTATGCATTTCTAAGAATTTGTCCATTTCTTCCAGGTTGTCCATTTTATTGGCATAGAGTTGCTTGTAGTAATCTCTCATGATCTTTTGTATTTCTGCAGTGTCAGTTGTTACTTCTCCTTTTTCATTTCTAATTCTATTGATTTGAGTCTTCTCCCTTTTTTTTCTTGATGAGTCTGGCTAATGGTTTATCATTTTTGTTTATCTTCTCAAAGAACCAGCTTTTAGTTTTATTGATATTTGCTATTGTTTCCTTCATTCTTTTTCATTTATTTCTGATCTGATTTTTATGATTTCTTTCCTTCTGCTAACTTTGGGGGTTTTTTGTTCTTCTTTCTCTAATTGCTTTAGGTGCAAGGTTAGGTTGTTCATTCGAGATGTTTCCTGTTTCTTAAGGTAGGATTGTACTGCTATAAACTTCCCTCTTAGAACTGCTTTTGCTGCATCCCATAGGTTTTGGGTCGTCGTGTCTCCATTGTCATTTGTTTCTAGGTATAACTGCACAATTTATCTTAACTTGGCATTCAATTACCTTCAGAAAAAAGTATTTCCAATTCATGTTTACAACTTTAACTTAAAGAGAAGGTACAGGGGCTTCCCTGGTGGCGCCGTGGTTGAGAGTCCGCCTGCCAATGCAGGGGACACTGGTTCGTGCCCCGGTCTGGGAGGATCCCACATGCCTCGGAGCGGCTGGGCCCGTGAGCCATGGCCGCTGAGCCTGCGTGTCCGGAGCCTGTGCTCCGCAATGGAAGAGGCCACAACAGTGAGAGGCCCAAGTACTGAAGAAAAAAAAAAAAAAAAAAAAAAAGAGAAGGTACAGCATAGGGTTAAAAGCACAGACTGCATAGACAAAGTGGCTGGAATTACCTATTTACCAGTAATTGCTGTGTGACACTGGGTAACTTACTTCACTTTTCTGTTTCACTCTCCTCACCTATAAAATAGAGATGATAAAAGTACCTACCATAGAGGGATTTTCTGAGAGTTAAAAGAGTTAAATGCAAAGTGTTTAGATTAGTGCATGACACACAATAAGGGCTCAACAAAAGTTATTATTATAAATTATTATCTCTTTTCCAGTCAAACTGGTGTATTCAATATTCTGAAATATTTCTTTTGCTTTTCAAACATTCATTTCATTGTTAATTATTTCAACGGTTATTTATTGAGTGCTTAATTTGTGCAATATTTACAGTACCAGTTTAGTGGTATAAAGACAAAAAGGGATCATGCCTTTATGTAGTTGCAGTCTAAAACAAAGCCAGATATTAATAAGTAATGCCAGTAAATGTCCACATGCTCACACTATGTTCTTGCTCTCTCTCACTTGGAATACCTTCCTTCTGATTCTCTACCTATTGATTTCTAACCCATTTTTAAAGGCCTAGATCAAACTCTAGCCATTTACCTCCTTGGGAGGATGCTCCAGCCAAAACAAATTTTTTATACTGAGTATTGCTAGAGTAATTATGTTCTATTCCATTATGGAGTTACTAACTTACATATTGCCTATACTTTCTTTCAAAATTTATACTTTCTTTGAAAATTTAAAATATTGAGGACAGAGACCAAGATAGTCTCTTGTGTCCTTGTTCAAATGCCTATCAATGTCCTGAAAGTATATACTATGGAAAGTATATTAATTGAAAAGTGATCGGTCTTTCAATCTATAGCCTCAGACAAAGATTGTAGCCTAATGGTCTGTTACCACAGATACTTTCTACCTTGCTTTGTAGAGATGAAATAATAGGTTGTTTATCAAAGAAAGAATGAGAGTGACCCAAATCTATTCCTGGAATCATGTCAAACCCTTGGCAAAGGAGGACTTCAACAAGAAGAACCAGAGAATACTGAAGGTTAAATCTCTGATTTTTCCAGTGTAAAGCAAGAGGTCCTTATTACTGAAGGTAGAGCCTTTGTTAAGAGGGAGCTCTTCAGGATGGAGAAGAATTTGTCTAGCTTAGATCTAGCCAAACAGATTGCAAAGACCTAGGATAAAGGGTATCATTAACTTCAGATCTTGTGCAAGCAAAGGGATTTCCTAGAACATCTATATTGCTTGCCAAAGAAGCAGAATTCTAGCCTGCCACACCAGGTATCACTCACACTTCTTAGTTCCAGCTCAGGATCCATGCCCTTATTTGGTTTGATCCCACTTTCTGGCCATGCATATGATATTATTCCTGGAATTCCTCTCATCTCCTATCATTTAATCATCTCTTTATCTATGCCCCCCAACTGTGAGAGCCTTCAATTCTCCTTGAATCATCTCAGTTTCACTCCAGCTGGAAATTCCCAAAGATTGACATTCCTTATGTACTTAACTATTTGGGTGAGAGCGGAGAGCTACTTCAGTCAGACATTGTTCTAGGAACCTGGGATATAACCAAGAACCAAAGAGACAATGTCCCTACTCACAAGGACCCATACTCAAGTAGAGGGAGGCTAAAATAAACAAACTATTAAATATATATAATATATGCAGGAGATCATAAGAGCTGTAGAGAAAAAAGACAGGATAAGAGGATATAGAATGCCAATTTGATATTAGTGGTGTGGAGGGAGTGATCACTATTTTATATGGAGTGGTCTGGGAAGACCTCTTTTTATACAGTAGTTAAGAATCCAGGATCTAGAATCACATTTCCTGGATATGAATCTCAGATCCATTGTGAACTAGTCTTATGATCTTTGGAAATGTTTTATTTCCTTTTTATATTTTAGTCTCTCAGTTGGAAAATGTGAATATAAAATAATAACTGTATAAAGTTACTGTAAGGATTAAATGAGATGATAGATGTCTCACACTTAGGAAAGGGGCATAGTATATATTAAGTATTTCACAAGTACACATTGTTACTGTCATTAGGTCAAATCTAACAGCCAACCCCTCAAAAATCTAAAAGAACACTGCTACTCAGCTATAAAATAAAATGATGACTTCTTGTCATTTGTGACAACATGGATGGACCTTGAGGATATTATGCTAAGTCAAATAAGTCAGACAGAAAAAGACAAATACCGTATGATTTCACTTATATGTGGAATATAAAAACAAACATACATACATGCATAAATGAACCAACAAACACATAGATACAGAGAACATAGTAGTGGTTAGCAGAGGGGAAGGGGCAGGGAGGGCAAAACTGGTAAAGGGGGTCAACTGTTTGGTGACAGAAACTAAACTTTTGGTGGTGAGCATGCTGTAGTGTATATAGAAGTCAAAATACAAAGTTGTACACATGAAACTTATTAATGTTGCAAACCAGTGTTACCTCAATTAAAAAACAAAAACTAAAAGAACATAGTTTGCCCTTTCATAAAGGTGTGAATATGAACTTGCCCTTTCATAAGGGTTTGAACATGTTTGGAGAAACAGTGACTTGAGGCAATTTGACTGAGCATCTTATTATCTAGAAACCTCTGGCTTTCTTTTTCACGAAGCATATGATGCAGGTTGATATTTAAGGGACTATAGCCATACAGGCTAAGGTATAATATATAAGATGATCCTATTTCCATGGGAAAGCACCAGGGAAACTAGTTGAAAGAGAAGAGAAATATACCTCTCCACATTAGGAAGACTTCATTTATTAAGTTTTATATTGATACTTAAATTGAGATTTCTCCATAAATACTTTAAACATTTATAAAGGTGTTCTCACTTTCAATATTATGGGTAATAGGATAATATCAGCTATTCACAAATTCAGCCCTCAAATTAATAGGCATTCTCAGTGACCATCTGTGATTTATTCCCCCCCAGACCACCAGTGGATGCTAAGGAAAACAGCCCAAATCATGATTTTGGACTCTAGTGGTTAGAGAATACTACCTTTTCTCCACACCTTCCATAAAGGGAATTCCAACAGACTGCTCCTTCTTCTATAATGCACTTGAGTCATTTTAATATTAAGCATGAGAGAAAGAAGTCAAAGAATTAATCATCACCTGCCTCTTTGTTAAATTTATAAAGTCCATTTTCTTTCTTCGTGAATATTCACTTAACTCTAATTGAATTGACACTTAAATACCACAATTGGACAGAAGTCTTTGGAGAGATTTCTTCACCCCAACCATTAAAATATTTTCTGCTTTAACTACAAAGTATAAAGTATGTCATGGTTTCCTACCACTGAAACAAATGTTTAAGGCAGAAATATAAGTGATTTAAGGACAGTTAGAAATGAAACAAGATTTTTGTCATTATTCTCATTCCACTAATCTGTTTTGAAACACGAAATCCAAATCCACAAGGGGATGCTTAATATAAAACAATGAAAAATGAATGAAATGATTTTTTCTTTATGTTTTTCAAACTAGCATAAGATACAGAGAAGCAAGTTTTCTGCTCTACCAAAATCAAATCAAAAGACCGAGAGGAAATTAAAATAAAATATAACAACACTAGAATTATACAAGAAGAAATGCAACTTAAAGTAAAAAAAAATGTCAATTTCTTTTTTTGACTGAAGTAAACAAATGTATTCTAGAAAGGCTAAATCTATTTTTTACTATAAAAGAATTAGCAAACTACACATATAGGACACTGGAGTATTGATGTGATTTAATAAAGATAAGTAATAGTTATTCCACTCAGTCAGGAAATATTGGGTAACACTGTTTCTATGTCAAGTAACACTTGACATAGCATGGCATGATGATCTATACCATATTTTCCTCTGTAAATATACAGAAATCACTTTCATTATTTTTTTAACATCTTTATTGAAGTATAATTGCTTTAAAATGGTGTGTTAGTTTCTGCTGTATAACAAAGTGAATCAGCTATACATATACATATATCCCCATATCTCCTCCCTCTTGCGTCTCCCTCCCACCCTCCCTATCCCAGCCCTCTAGGTGGACACAAAGCACCAAGCTGATCTCCCTGTGCTATGCGGCTGCTTCCCACTAGCTATCTATTTTACATTTGGTAGTGTATATATGTCCATGCCACTCTCTCACTTCATCCCAGCTTACCCTTCCCCCTCCTGGTGTCCTCAAGTCCATTCTCTACATCTGTGTCTTCATTCCTGTCCTGCCCCTAGGTTCTTCAAACCTAACTTTTTTTTTTTTTTTTTAAGATTCCATATATTTGTGTTAGCATATGGTATTTGTTTATCTCTTTCTGACTTCCTTAACTCTGTATGACAGACTCTAGGTCCATCCACCTCACTACAAATAACTCAATTTCATTTCTTTTTATGGCTGAGTAATATTCCATTGTATATAGGTGCTACATCTTCTTTATCCATTCATCTATCAATGGACACTTAGGTTACTTCCACGTCCTGGCTATTGTAAATAGAGCTAAAATGAACACTGTGGTACATGAGTCTTTTTGAATTATGGTTTTCTCAGGGAATATGCCCAGTAGTGGGATTGCTGGGCTATACGGTAGTTCTATTTCTAGTTTTTTTTAAGGAACCTCCATTCTGTTCTCCATAGTGGCTGTATCAATTTATATTCCCACCAACAGTGCAAGAGGGTTCCCTTTTCCCCACACTCTCTCCAGTATTTATTGTTTGTATATTTTTTGACGATGCACATTCTGACTGGTGTGAGCTGATACTTCATTGTAGTTTTGATTTGTATTTCTCTCATGATTAGTGATGTTGAGCATCCTTTCATGTGTTTGTTGGCAATCTGTATATCTTCTCTGGAGAAATGTCTATTTAGGTCCTCTGTCCATTTTTGGATTGGGTCGTTTGTTTTTTTGACATTGAGCTGCATGAGCTGCTTGTATATTTTGGAGATTAATCCTTTGACAGTTGCTTCATTTGCAAATATTTTCTCCCATTCTGAGGGTTGTCTTTTCATCTTTTTTATGGTCTCCTTTGCTGTGCAAAAGCTTTTAAGTTTCATTAGGTCCCAGTTGTTTATTTTTGTATTTATTTCCATTTCTCTAGAAGGAGGGTCAAAAAGCATCCTGCTGTGATTTATGTCATGGAGTGTTCTGCCTATGTTTTCCTCTAATAGTTTTAGAGTATCTGGCCTTACATTTAGGTCTTTAATTCATTTTGAGTTTATTTTTGTGTATGGTTTTAGGGAGTGTTCTAATTTCATTCTTTTACATGTAGCTGTCCAGTTTTCCCAGCACCACTTATTGAAGAGACTGTCTTTTCTCCATTATATATTCTTGTCTCCTTTATCAAAGATAAGGTGAACATATGTGCGTGGTTTTATCTCTGAGCTTTCTATGCTGCTCCAATGATCTATATTTCTGTTTTTGTGCCAGTACCATACTGTCCTGATTACTGTACCTTGGTAGTATAGTCTGAAAGCAGGGAGCCTGATTTCTCCACCTCCGTTTTTCGTTCTCAAGATTGCTTTGGCTATTCGGGTTCTTTTGTGTTTCCATACAAATTGTGAAATTTTTTGTTCTAGTTCTGTGAAAAATGCCATTGGTAGTTTGATAGGGATTGCATTGAATCTGTATATTACTTTGGGTAGTAGAGTCATTTCCACAATGTTGATTCTTCCAATCCAAGAACATGGTATATCTCTCGATCTGTTTGTATCATCTTTAATTGCTTTCATCAATGTCTTATAGTTTTCCGAATATAGCTCTTTGGTCCCCTTAGGTAGGTTTATTCCTACGTATTTTATTCTTGTTGTTGCAGTGATAAATGGGAGTGTTTCCTTAATTCTCTTTTAGATTTCTCATCATTAGTGTATAGAAATGCAAGGGATTTCTGTGCATTAATTTTGTATCCTGCTACTTTATCAAATTTGTTGATTAGCTCTAGTAGTCTTCTAGTAGCATCTTCAGGATTCTCTATGTGTAGTATTATGTCATCTGCAAACAGTGATAGTCCTACTTCTTCTCTTCCAGTTCAGATTCCTTTTATTTCATTCTCTTCTCAAATTGCTGTAACTAAAACTTCCAAAACTAGGTTGAATAATAGTGGTGAGAGTGGGCAACCTTGTCTTATTTCTGATCTAGTGAAAATGGTTTCAGTTTTCAACATTGAGAATGAGTTGGCTGTGAGTTTGTCATATATAGCCTTTATTATGTTGAGGTAAGTTCTCTCTATGCCTACTTTCTGGAGGGTTTTTATCATAACACAGTGTTGAATTTGGTCGAAAGGTTTTTCTGCATCTATTGAGATGATCATATGGTTTTTATCTTTCAATTTGTTAATATGGCATATTACATTGATTGATTTGCGTATATTGAAGAATCCTTGCATTCCTGGGATAAACCGCACTTGTTCATGGTGTATGATCCTTTTAATGTACTGCTGGATTCTGTTTGCTAGTATTTTGTTGAGGATTTCTGCATCTATGTTCATCAGTGATATTGGCCTGTAATATTCTTTTTTTGTGGCATCTTTGTCTGGTTTTTGTATCAGGGTGATGGTGGCCTCATAGAATGATTTGGGGAGTGTTCCTCCCTCTGCTATATTTTGGAAGAGTTTGAGCAGCATAGGTGTTATGTCTTCTCTAAATATTTGATCGAATTCACCTGTGAAGCCATCTGATCCTCGGCTTTTGTTTGTTGGCAGATTTTTAATCACAGTCTCAATTTCAGTGCTTGGGATTGGTCTGTTCATATTTTCTATTTCCTCCTGGTTCAGTCTTGGAAGGTTGTGCTTTTCTAAGAATTTGTCCATTTCTTCCAGGTTGTCCATTTTATTGGCATATAGCTGCCTGTAGTAATCTCTCATGATCCTTTGTATTTCGGCAGTGTCAGTTGTTACTTCTTTTTCATTTCTAATTCTATTGATTTGAGTCTTCTCCCTTTTTTTCTTGATGAGTCTGGCTAATGGTTTATCTTTTTTTTTTTACCTTCTCAAAGAACCAGCTTTTAGTTTTATTGATCTTTGCTATTGTTTCATTCATTTCTTTTTCATTTAGCTCTGATCTGATCTTTATTTCTTTCCTTCTGCTCACTTTGGGGTTTTTCTGTTCTTCTTTCTCTAATTGCTTCAGGTGTAAGGTTAGGTTGTTTATTTGAGATGTTTCTTGTTTCTTGAGGCAGGATTGTATTGCTATAAACTTCCCTCTTAGAACTGCTTTTGCTGCATCCCATAGGTTTTGGGTTGTTATGTTTTCATTGTCATTTGTTACTAGGTATTTTTTGATTTCCTCTTCTATTTCTTCAGTGATCTCTTGGTTATTTAGTAGTGTATTTTTTAGCCTCCACGTGTTTGTATTTTTTACAGATTTTTTTTTTCCTTAATTGATATCTAGTCTCATAGTGTGTGATCAGAAAAGATACTTGATGCAATGTCAATTTTCTTAAATTTACCAAGGCTTGATTTGTGACCCAAGATATGATCTATCCTGGAGAATGTTCCATGAGTGCTTGAGAAGAAAGTGTAATCTGCTGTTTTTGGATGGAATGTCCTATAAACATCAATTAAGTCCATCTTGTTTCATGTATCATTTAAAGCTTGTGTTTCCTTATTTATTTTCATTTTGGGTGATCTGTCCATTGGTGAAAGTGGGGTGTAAAGCCCCCTACTACTATTGTGTTACTGTCGACTTCCCCTTTCATGGCTGTTAGCATTTGCCTTATGTATTGAGGTGTTCCTATGTTGGGTGCATAAATGTTTACAATTGTTATATCTTCTTCTTGGATTGATCCTTTGATCATTATGTAGTGTTTTTGTCTCTTTTAATAGTCTTTATTTTAAAGTCTATTTGGTCTGATATGAGAATTGCTACTCCAGCTTTCTTTTGATTTCCATTTGCATGGACTATCTTTTTCCATCCCCTCACTTTCAGTATGTACATTATTATTAAATTATAATCTAGATGACATTTATTAAGGCCAACAATATACTACATAGTACTCTATCAATAGTGGATATGTCCTTCTATTGTAACAAAATTTTAAAGAATAGCTTGCCAAATTTTCTCTCCACAGCAAAATGCTCTCAAATCTGCCTCCCTGAAAATCCTGATCTGGCCAGTATTCTATCAAAGATCAAAGCAATGGAATCCTACAAAGAAGCTGATCTGTACAAGCTTGGACAGGGTGGAAGGATCTGTGACCTGTGAGACTGAACAGAGCCTCTGAGACCAGTAGCTTTAGACTTTGAAGTTGCATGGCTTGTTGAAGTAAAAAATCAGCTTATTGTAGGAGGTCAGGGACAGAGCAGGAGAGAGAAAAAAGAATATATCTTCCTAACTTTGAATTTCATGAAGTGATATAACTGGTGAGGGAGAAATTATCTCAATTTGGGGATAAATGGACTCAGTCATTTTCCATGAGATAACTTTGTTTTAGCACCAGGTCCGAGCGCCCTCTCTTCTTGCACCCTATCCTACCACCATGCAATCAGACACTGGAGACTGGATGAGCAATGTCTTAGGGAGTCATAAATGGGATCTAAAGTTAGGAATATTAGTTTCAAATATAAGAAACTGCTGTGTAGTGGATCCAAAATCGCTGACTATTAGCAATTTCATGTGGTCCAACCAAAAAAGAAAGATCAGAATAAAGAATAGCGAACCAGAAATTATATTTATCTGGGAATATTCTATAGGACACTCCATTAAATTGGTATGTGGCAAGAGCCAGTGGAATAGAACACTCCAACTTTCCAGATATCTTTTACACATTTTTCATTCCACTAGCAGCAGAAAATCCCGTTTAAGAGAATGAACATATCAACAATTAATGATATGGAAAAATATGCAAGGTGTATTAAGTAAACCAAATAAGCACATTGCTAAACTTGGTCTCATTTTTATAAAAGTATGTTTATTAGTGAACATATAGGGTAAAAATATACCAAAATATACACAGGAATTATCAGGAGTAATTAGCAATGATTGTCTCAGGTAGTGAGATTATAGAGGCTTCTGAATTTCTGTACTGTATTTCTGAAATGTCTAAATTTATTTTGTAACATGAGAATGTTACTTTGGTAATCAGAAAAATAAAGACATCTTAAATTTAACACATTATTGACAGGGGGATTTTTGCAGAAACTAACGCCTGTGGCTGTAATACATCCCTGGTCAAAAATGTGTTAATAAAGTAGCATTTAATAATAAACTATCTACTTGCCAACCACTCTACCTTTTAGGATAAAGAGAAAGTGATCAGTTAACTTCTAGTCTAAGCAATGCAGAAGTAGCTTGGGAAGTAAATGAAACAGCGTTCTCTCTCTCTCTCATTCCCTTTCTACATCATTTTTGTTCTGTCTTATTTTTATACTCACAGAATCTTTGTCATACTATATTATTTACATGATTTAATTTTAATTCTAACTTACAACTGAGAAAAAAATGAGACCCAGAGTTATTCAGTGGTATGTCCCTGAATATAGAGCTAACACGGAAACCACCAGGAATTTGAATTTAGGTCTTGAAACACTACACTAATAAGTTTTTTCTCTAGTCTACACTGCCAAATGAACTTGTTACCTTAAGGTTATAATATTCAAGTAAGGGAATCTGGGGGATAGTTAAATGTGCTTAAATCTGATTTTTTAAAATCACGGAAAAAATGTGGCGATAACCTATTGTTTGAGTTGGGAAAGTCACTGCATGAGTTTTCAGAGACTTACAAAATTAACATCTGACAGTACAATTAGGAGAAGTCCTAATGAGGAAGAAATCAGGAATTCAGTGAAAAAGAATTTCACAACAGGATACAAAAGGATTAGAAACTTCAGGGATGAAGAGAAATGGTTGACTAGATTGTAAAAATGGTAATAGGAAAACAAAAGCTTAAAATGAATTAAGCTGGTGAATAATGCTAAAAGTAACGATCAGAAATGTTGTAATATTTAAAATAGAAGCACTAACCAGGCAAAGAACTGATGTTTGATGAAGGGTATATGGTATAATACAGTCAAATACTATTTTTGCTCAATATTATTTGTCAAGAAAATGATCTTCAAACTAGAAAATGTAGAATGATAATTAAAGGCCAATTAAGTGAATAAATTATTCTTAAAAGCCTATCTAAAATGGGTTCAGATACAGATGAGTTGCATTCCACGGTCCTGAAAGAACTCAGAAATGTGATTTTTTGGCAGACAGGCAATATTTAAGGAATTTTATACAAGGATTGTTTTTCTAACACATTAATAAGCTAAATTAAATAAACTGTGGGCCAGAGAGCTTGTAACTGACTCCGTGAAAATGTCAAAAAGCATGATGTATGATTATTTAGAAAAGTAAGGAAAAGTATTCAATACCAGAATGCTTGCATCACGACTGGCTTAGTGTATTTTTAGGTAATGAAAGTAGACTGACAGAAGACTATGTAAACACAGTATATCTGGAGTTGAGAAGGCATTTAACAACGTATTCATGATATCCTTACAGGACATGATGAAGAAGCATGATTTAATAATGATATAATTAGATGTATTTACAACTGGTACTGAATCCTTATCCTGAAGTCCTGATGAAAGAATAGGTGACAACCTGCAGAAAATCTCTAGTGATGTGGTGTACAGCTCTATGTCTAAGTTTGTATGAACTTAACCTTGTACCATTCACCATTTTCTGGATGACCTGCACAGGGACATTAATCTAATGCTGATTATCTAAATTTGCATATGACCCTAATTTGGAAGATATGAACCATAAAGATCTAAAATATTAAGAATGATAGACCAAATCTAATGATGATACTTTATCAGTAAATGTAATTCCTGCATTTTGATTTATCTAATAAGCAACTGTAAAAGTAAAGAGTAGATGAGGCTTGGGTTACCTTAAAAATATTTTATACAAATATAAATATATTTATAATGTATTTTATATATAATTACATAATTATAATTTCATATATATAAATTATAGTTTAAATATATGTATATAAAATATATATAACATCTTTCTTTTTTGCATGCCTAAATCCATTTACTCTTCATGTAACAGCAACGTGGTTTCCATTAAAGAACCAGTTTGCTCAACTCTCAGGCCAGTAACTGACTCTTAATGTCAGATCCCATTTCCAGATTTCTGGGTGTTGGCATGTGATTTAGGTGTGGGCAATGAGAAATCTGCATCCCTGTAGCCACAGGACTGGTTCAGACATAGGAAAGTAATACAGGCTGAGTGAATCAAACCATTTCCAAGACTTTTACTAGAATTATTAAGAAGAAGACTGTCTTTCTACTAAGGTTGCTCAGCTGTAGCTTGGAGCTGCCTGGAGCTTCTGCCAGCTATCTTAGTAACCTATGGGAACAACTTGCCTGAGAATCAAGCCAACACAAAGGAAAGCCTAACTAGGAAGTGGAAAGTCACGAATTCTTGACAGCATTGTTTGAAAGTAGGATCTAGACATGTCTAAAGAAAGAGACCATACTTGAAGTATTATTTACCATTCTGAGTCACATGTTCCAAATGCAAGCAAAGACAAACTGAAAAATACTACATAGCGAATTCAATCATCTTTTGATTGATTTAACTAGATAAATGCTAAAATTTGCTTCTAAGCCTTAAATATAATTTCAACTTTTATTAAAATTAATCATTATCAAATGTCCATTCAAACCCAGCTTCTATATATCTGATTAGGAATTGTATTTGCTCCTGTATAAAATTCTGATGAGAGGCTCTTATTTCATTATTTAAAAGATTCAATTCTTTCATTCAATAACCCATTACAGTGTGACAACTATGTGTCAAGAATGTATACTTTAATTTAAGTAACATGTAATTGGGAAATAACTGTAACAGATAAAACTACTGCACATACTGTCAAAATAAATTCAAGAAGTTTTAAAGAAAAAATTCAGTAAGATACATATATACATTTTAAACTTTTCTTAAAAAAATTACCAAGAAGTAAGGGCAATAAAGAATATGTGCAATAAATAAAGTGCTATTATGATTAATAAAGAATGTTTTGAAATCAAGAAAAGAAAAAGCGTAAGCAAAAAAGAGAAAAACATCCCCCAGCTAAAATGGAAATGGATCATGCATGGAAATTGGCTACATTAAACAATATAGTTATCTACTGAAGCTTATTAAAAAGTTAAACTACATGAAAGTAAATATTATTCAAATTAAAATAATAATGAGATTATTTTGCCCATTTGGCAAAGATTGTTAAACTTTATAATTTTGTTCCCATCAGTTGATGGGAGTATAAACTGACAGAATATTTTTAAAGCAATTTGATAAATGTATCAAAGGCCCCAAATATGATCATATTTTTTGACTCAATTATCACACTACTTAGATTTAATCCTGAAGAAAATCATCAATATAGAAGGATGTTTGTTGCAGCATTATTTATACCACAGCAAACTATCCAAGAGAAATTATTTTAAATTTGTTGGCTTTTATTTACATAACTGGATGCCATGTAACTATTAAAAATCATGTTCTTAAAAAAAAGATAAATACACATTACATTATTAAATTAAAAAATAAAATTTATGTTATGATTCCAATTTTTATGTTAAAAATTCAATTTTTAAGCATTTTAAATAGCTGCAAATAAACACACTAATGCATGTTTTTTTGTTTGAGTATATGTGATTTTCTTTTGCAAAATTATTATCATACATTAAGAAAATGCCCAAATCCTAAGCATAAAGTTTGATAAACCCTCTGAAACCAACTGTGCCCTTTCAGTCCCTACATAAGAAAAAAGGAAGTTTCTATCCTTACTTCTAATACCATGATTAGTGTTCATTGCTTTCAAATTTTATATAAATGTAATAATGTGATATGTACTCTTATGTCTGGCTTCTTTGGCTGAAAATCATGTACATGAAATGTATCCATGTTGTTGTGCGGAACTGCAATTCATTTATTTTTATCACTTTATTGCATTTCATCCTATGAATACACCACACACAATATATTTATATCAGTTCTACTTTTGATAAGTATTTGCATAGTTTCCAGTATTTGTTATTACAAATAGGGCTGCTATCAAGATCCTCAATCTTCTTCTCTTCCAGAGCATGTATATATGCATTTCTGTTGGTTAGAGTCTTAGGAATGGAGTCATAGAGCATGACTATGATCAACTTTATTAAGCACTGCAAAAGAGTTTTCAAAGTGTTTTTTTTTACCGATTTACACTACCACCAGCAGGATTCCTGTTTTGCCACATCCTGGTCAACATTTTACATTATTCTCTGTCTTTTTTTTTTTTTATTTCATCCATTCTGGTGGGCATGTAGTAATATTTTTTTGTAGTTTTAATTAGCATATTTTTGATGATTAGTGAAACAGGATTATATATAATTTTAATTTTCTTCCTTATAATGTTTTATATTTTTCAATATCTCTACTATGAACAAAAGTCCAATAGTTACAAATAAGCATTTCTAAGCAAATATGCATGTATTATTGCTTTGTTACATATAATTTTTCTGCAATCAACTGTTGCTTATACATCATATCTCGGAAATAAAATTATAACTTTAAAAACAAGGATAACAGCGTTTCCCTGTTGGCGCAGTGGTTAAGAATCTGCCTGCCAATGCAGGGGACACGGGTTCGAGCCCTGGTCTGGGAAGATTCCACATGCAGTGGAGCAGCTAAGCCCGTGAGCTACAACTACTGAGCCTGTGCTCTAGAGCCCACGAGTCACAACTACTGAAGCCGGCGTGCCTACAGCCCATGCTCCACAACAAGAAAAGCCACTGCAATGAGAAGCCCACGCACCGCAAGGAAGAGTAGCCCCCGCTCACTGCAACTAGAGAAAGCCCCTGTGCAGCAACAAAGACCCAACACAGCCAAAAATAAATAAAATAAAATAAATATATTTTTTAAAAAGCTTTAAAAACAAAAAACAAGGATAACATTTCTTATTATACTCCATACAGTTTAGAACAGAATATTTATAATTTGGAAATGTCAGTTAAGATAATTTGTTTAAATTTCTTACTCATTATGTGAAGGCTTAGGCTTGATATCATTTATTTCTTACGGAGAAAAGAAAGAAGAAGACTGAACTATTCCCCCTGCCCCCACCAATGTAAACTACGGCTTTTGCTATAATGTTAAATAAACGTACATTCTAATGCATACCTTTTGTGATTTTTGCATGTTAACTATGGACAGACATGAACGCTTCAATGAAAAAGAAATATGTACTTTTAAAATGAATAAATATTATAAATTATTACAAAATATCTATACAATCATTTATATGCTCATCAGTGATACTGAGTACTTAAAACTTGTCTAGCACATAATATAAACAAAGGAGTCTGATTAAATATTTGCCTGGGAAACTCCACCACAATGCCTAGAAAATGCCCAGCCACGCTAGTTCTAAATGCTCTGGGTTCTAACACGTTTCACTAACAAAGATCTCTGCCTGAGCAAATCATTCTTGGACTTATGGGAGAGAGCTGGCTCTAAATCACAAACATATTTGACTTAGAAAGCTGTCATTGCTCCATACTTTCCTTCAGAGTGCAGAATGCTGGTTACAGTGAAATATCAAGTTTTTATAGGTTGGGAGGTGAGGAGAAGAAAAAATCAGAGAGAAGTATTCATTTTCTTCATTGATATTTAACTACAGAAATTGTTGGTAAAAGGGAGGAAATCATTTTACCGTAGAAAAGCTGTTTCTGAGAAATACAGTGAAAGAAGCTCTACCTGCTGCAAAGGACACACCAAAATGTCAGCAAGTATAAGCGAATATTCACAAAGCTTAAATTAGTAGATGTCACCTCTTAAGAATTACCTTTAACTTTCTTATCCCTAAAAGAAGATCCTTCAGTAGAGATATGTCCTCTTACCCTTTAGAAGGACACTTTGGAGACATTAGAAAAATATTTTTTTGGTGGGGGAGGTACTTGCTTAAAGAAGAAAAGCATCGATGTGTGTGGAAGGATGTCTGACACTTAAATTATGAAGCAAATGAGAAGATTATGCAATATTTATCATATAAATCATAAGAACCTTTTAGAAATTAAATGTGATTTAAGAAGGTAAATGTGTTGTCATAAGGAGTTTTAAATGAAATTTTTAAATGACATAAACTGGAGATTAACTTTCCTTAGTACAAATTTGCTTGTTTTTGAACAGCAAAGATTCTAAATAATCTCTCAAAAGACTGGGTAGAAGTTGGCATCTTGTATAAGCCTTTTACCCTTCCTTAATGTGAAAGTAAACTGCAAAAGCTGTTATGTCTAAGAAAAGGGTAATCAAGAAAAATATCATTAAAGTGTATTTGAGATTAACTGTTACATGAAAGAGCTCGTCTGATACTTGACACAAGTAACTGGATTTTGTTTTCCAATGTATACCGATGGACTCAGTGGTCAGAGCAGACTGAATTGTATTTTTGTAAGGCTCTTCAACAGACAGCCAAATAAATAGCTTTTCCCCCGCTGCATGGTTTGCTGTTTGCTTAAGCAAAAATCCAATTTCTGAAGAGGACTCCACAAGGGCTAAATTCCCTGCCATTTACAAGTGTCCCATTAGAGCAGATTTCTATATGGAAATAACATTCCAAGACAAGGAGAGAAACGCTAGGTCTGAGGTCCGCTGTTCCTGATGTGTTTTATTATTTCTCTTTCATTTGGAGAATAGAGCTGTTCTCCCAGGAGAAAGAAGGAGAAAGAGAGAGTTATGTTTGAATACAAATGTCTCAAGAAACTGGAGCTTCTTTTAAAAGTGAAATCTCTTTTTTTTTTTTTTTTTGGTATGCATCAAGGACGAGGGTAGAACTGTCAGCTTCACACTCAGGCTGCTTCTCATTAAAAGATTTTTTAAATTAAGAATTCAAAGGAAAAAACTCCAAGTGGAGTAGCATATATTAGAGATGGTGAAGCTTGGGTTTGATTACTGTTTCCTTTAGCACATCTGGAGGAAGCTTTTATTTGAAAATAGTCACTATTAGAATGAGACAACCTGTGTGTCTGGCTTACAGGATGCCATATAAAGACCTGGTAGTTTTGCAATAGCTTTTTTCTAGGAAGTGAAAAAAATAAATTTTAATGAAGGTTCCTAAAGTTTCAGGAATGTTTTAACTAATAAAACTAGTATCACTGATGTTAAGAAAATGTTCATTGATTTTTAAAACTTTAATTATTGGAGAATGAAAATCTTTGTAATGGATTCAAATGCCTAATCTAATATATGCTTGTTTTTTAAACAATTGATTTATAGTTCCTGCAAATAGCCATGCACTTTTACATTAGTTTTGCTTGTATTTAGCTTTTCATTTTAAAGAAATGAACACAGATTTAGTAATATAATATTCAGTAATATATTTAATAATATATATATAATAATATTTAGTAATATAATATTACCTAAAAGGAAAAACAAACTCATGGAAAGTGTTCTAGAAAACGTAATTGTATTACAATGTTAACTTGTTTGAATTAGATAAATGCCTATTGACTTAGTTGTTATACATACTATTGAAACTGAAAGATAAATTGATGATTCCATGAAAGCTTCACTAAAAGAAGTTTAAAATATCACCATATGAACAAGATGATTCTGTTCATCAAATTCATTTTCATATAGTTCAAGGGTGATTGAGTTTCTTTATTCAAGATCATCAGGGCTCTACTTTAATATTACTAAGTGTCATTAAAAAAAAAAGCAAAGCCCAAGTACTGTTCAACCTTTTGAAAAAAACTTAAATCTAGTCAAGTAAAGCACTGAAAGCTTTTTTTTTTCCCTTTCTAAATCCCCTTGTACTCTGATTTTATATTAGGAAATACTTATTGTGAAACATAACTTTAACTGGGAGCTTTTATTTAGTGCAAAGAGAAGCATTCAACAACTTCTTTGAATACCATGATTCCCACTTTGAAGAAACTGAGAAGTTTGCATAATCCTAGACAACTAAGAGAACTTGACTATTAGAGAGGTCTAGTACTTTGACTGCCCAAACCTTTATACAAATGTAACCAAAGTAGGATTAACTGAAAGAATATGAAACAAAGGAGAAAACAATAGGCTAAGGGTAAGATGCTTCACCTTTTAGTTTCCTTATTTGTAAATGCAGGAAATTTTGACTAGGTTTTCTTTAAGTTCATTTCACTTCCCAACATGATGATCCTATATGATTTACAGGGCTTTATATAAATTCCTTCTCTCATGCAATAAACTGTCTTGAAGTTTATCACCTTTTCTGACTTATATAAGCAAACTTGGCATTATCTTTAGTATCTCTTTCACCGAGATGTTGGTGTTAAGAAAACAGGAATTTGGCTAAGATAGATTTGCTTTCACATACCACCAAGTATTTTTTCATGGTTAGAAATAGAACTCTATTTAGGAGTTGCATTGTTTAGATGGTAGAACTTAATTTTTCAAAACAGCCAAAGGTTTGCTTATATTTCCTTCACTTGCTGATGTATAGTTATATTTGATATGCTGTACACATCATACATGGAATTATTCCATGCTCTTAAATTACTAGTAGAGCTGAGAAACTGTATCAGCCATAGGCCAAGATAATATTTTCAGGTGCTAACTGTATTTATTTTAAAAAGGGATAAAATGCTTCACTCAAATTAGATAAAAATGCTATTGAGAATTATTGGCAGGTGTCAGGAAAAGAAAAAATAAATAAATAAAGTACCCTACACAATCATATTCTTTCCTGTCACTAAAACTTAGAATGTCATCTTTGAGAACTATCTCTCATCCTTGGACACTACTGAGCTAGACGCCTGTTGCTTTTTTTTTTCTCCCAATTTTTTTAAATTTTATTTTTGGCTGCGTTGGGTCTTCGTTGCGGCGAGCGGGGGCTACTCTTCGCTGCGGTACGCAGGCTTCTCACTGTGGTGGCTTCTCTTGTCGCGGAGCACGGGCTCTAGGCTCACGGGCTTCAGTAGGTGCAGCACGCAGGCTCAGCAGTTGTGGCTCACGGGCTCTAGAGCGCAGGCTTCAGTAGTTGTGACGCACGGGCTTAGTTGCTTCGCGGCATGTGGGATCCTCTGGCACCAGGGCTCAAACCCGTGTCCCCTGCACTGGCAGGCGGATTCTTAACCACTGCACTACCAGGGAAGTCCCAAGCCTGTTGCTTTTGATGTCATTTTAAGATGAAGCCATCAAGTTATACTTGGTTTGGGGCACTTATAGTTAAAAAGGAAAAGTAAAGAACACATCATTTTGTTTCTTGATTCAAGATTTCAATTGAGTAGTTGGGGAAGATGATATAATCTGCAATTAGTCCTGATTCAATCATCCAAAGACTGTTATCTTGCTTTTGTTATCACTGAGGGCTGGTTTCACTTTTGACCCACAACTACCTTAGAATGAGAAACACACAGGGCAGGCAACGGGAGATTTGCACTCCTCAAAGCCAGTAGCTAAAATGAGAAAGTAGAATCCTGTGGACATTTTCATTTGGCAACATTCTGCCTGTTGCTGAGATCCTGGAGGCATTGATTATCTCAGGAGGTGAAGAGGGAGCTGAACAAATCCAGGTTGGATTTTTGCTCTTCTTCTGGTAAGGAAAAGTGGAAAGTTCCTTTCAAGTGAAGCATCGGTGATCCATGCCAATGCTTCTGGATTCAACTTAAAAAAAAAAAAAATTTAGGGCATCCATAAAAATCAAATAAAAACAAACTTCTTCCCTACTTTATATAATATTCTGTATATTATTTCCATCATGTTTAATTCTGTCAATTATATTTTGTTTCCAGTGACCTTAAGACTACTTTCTCTTAATTATTTCATAAATATTTAAGATTATTTTATTATGTACATCAGGTATGATTAAAAGCACTTATGAAATTTATGTTGACAGGGTCAGAATTCTTAAATTCTATCAAATCCAATTATAATGTTATAATAATATTCATAATATTAAAACCCTTTAAGGATTATTGATGTGAATGACGTTTGCATATTGGGTAGGTTTTCATTGCAAGTACAAAATTTTTGATTCAAGGAATTCTTAGTATTAAACTATGCGGATAAGTGAACACTGTCAGTGTAAGTGTAGGCAATGTTTCTGTGAGCCTGTTGGATCTGTGCCTCCTTTCCTTAGAAGTGCTTATTACCAACCTCCCTGTCCCCTCCCTTATTACCTACATCCACTACCACCAAGTCCCCTGCTTTAATTCTGATCCTATTACTCCTGTAGAACGAATAATAACACTGTTTCCTCACCAGCCTTGGCCATAGCACACTGGATGAACACCTAACCTAAATGAAGTCATTCGTATTCTCCCTACCTGGTATTTGGAATTAGAGTTAAGAGATTCTATGTAGTGACAAGAGTCTGTGTTTTCCAAAAACTAGGGCACCGAAGCAGAGAAAAACCAGTGTGTGGAGAGTGAAATGAGAACACATCCAAAGAAAAGTAGAGACAGAAGAGCATACAGCACCAGAGAGACAAAGATACCTTTCTGCCATTCCAGTTCTTTTGTGCATTCTTTTTCAGAGGAAGAACTATACTACCTCACCTTTGACTGAGATGGCCCATATTCTTCTAGTAAATTCTATTCTTTGTCTTTTTCTTTCAGCACAAGCTAGTCTGATTGAGGTATCTGTTGCTTGTAACCAAAAGAATTTCATTTGATACAGCAGACAAGAGAAAAACAAATTAAAATCTAACTACCCTCAAGAAAAGAGATAATAAGCAAATTAATTATCCCAAGTTTCAAAAGAGGAATAGAAACTGGAAAGTATAGTACATTTCATTATTATATTGTACTGTCAAGCCCAGTATTTTCTTAATTGAACAACATTTGTTTTAGAAAGCTCAAGGGATATTCTGAGCTGAATCCAAGTTTGTCCATACCACTTCTTATCTCGGCCTTATAAGAAAATGGTTTGAATTCTTACTTCTGAGACTTGCACTTTGAATCAGATTCCTACTTTAATACTTATACTTTGAAAACTTTAAAATAACTCAAAATAGATGTATTAAAAAGTGTATTCTGAGATAGTACATGTCATCATGGAGTTCTGGATTTTATGCTTAAGGCAGGAGTAATAAATATAGAATTGCATTAATCTTGTTCAAAGAACTTTCTGCAGCATCTCCTTCTGACAATTATATTTTATACCAAAGTCAAATTTAAATCAAATTTTTCAAGATTAAGAAGCAAAGGAGACTTAATCCCTTACAGATCCAGGAGATATAATAATGGTAGTTTTTTAGGGGAAATTTTAATCTTTAAAATAAGAACTAAGACAGAAACAAACTCAATTAATTATGTTTCAAATATTTTAGACAAGCTTATGTTTTAGAAACATGATACAGTGTCTTTCTTAATAAAAATATATATTCTCATTAATCTAACAATGTGACCAATTTTCTGTTAGCAGTACAGTGTCAATTTTAAATCATTATGTTAGCAATGTGATTTATATGGACATATGCATATATGCATATCACTATTCACATAAACATATATCACTCTTTATTTATGTTTTTGATAAAGTGCTACTTTAAATTAGTATTGTCAAGAGTTTTAATGAATGTGCAGAAATTGCTTTGTGATTTATTTTAAGAACAAGTTTTACCTCCATATAATTTACTCGTTTCTCTCCCAACGATCAATGCAGTGAATATTTTAGTAATACATTCAAAAATTGATATTTCAAGTGCCATTAAAGAATCTGATCAACAATTTGCCATGGGCAAATCTAGACTTTCACACTTGAAATAGTATCAGTTCTTTTTTTTTTTTCCCCCCACTAAGCTTCCCCCGTCTCTTCAGATTCACATGCATAGTGATTCAGTTTCCATATTAAGCTTTGAAACTTCTACAAAAAATTACTGGAGTAGACTGTACAAATTTTATTTCATGTATTATTGTTTGATTAACTAATATCTCTTAGACATGCTTATGGAATAAAACCTTAAACATGACTGTTGGGTAACTGCCTATCATTTTACAGTTTTATTGAAACTGTGTAGATGGGCCAAAATGTGTCATAGAAAATACTTAGTGTGTAACATAAAATTTAAAATAGCAGATGCTTATAAAGAGCTTACTGTTTTCCACATACTATGCTTTGTATGTATTAGCAAATTAATAGCCTTAAAATCTATGTGTTTTGATACTATTCCTATTTTAATGCTGAAGAAATTGAGCTATAGAGATGGTAAGTAGCACACCCAGGGTGCGAGAGCAAGTAAGTATGTAGAGATGGGATTTGACCTCAGGCCAAATGGCTTCTCAGTCTATGCTTTCAGCCTTAACACCCTGTCACCTCACAAAAAAGGAGAAAAAAAAAAAAAAGGACTCTCATACCTTTGGCAAAGTATGTGCTGAGTAATTTATTATTTAACTTGTACAAAAATCCTTATTTATAATAAAAGAGAAAGTTCCAGGAGATTCAGTAACTTGTCCATGGACACACATACTCGGTCTTTACTCCAAGTCACAGTGTCTCCTTGTATCAGTGGGGATGCCTTTGGTTTATAGCTATTAAGAGAAAGCCAAACACCAACTGACTTCAACAATGTATTGGCCACTGTAATGGACCACCTAATCTCCCTTAGGACCTAAGGACTTAGTCTCCCAATTGCTAGGAATGCTTTGGGAATTGGGAATTGCCTCGGCTGACCAAGTTGCTGTGACTAAGATAGCCTCACCTTTTAGGGCAGTCCACATCCAGCCCTCCTGTCGGAACTTGGGACTGCTCTGGAGGACCATACCTGGTTCAGACAAATTAGGAATTAGCATTGCAGCCTAATTTCTTCCTCTGCCTAATCCTGTCTTCTTCCTTCCCTTCCATGGATGTTTATCCCATGAGCACTGCTAAATATATTTCTTGCAGGTTGATCTCCAGCTAAAAGTTTACTTCCCAGAAAACCCAACATACAATGCATGATGAAGGGAATTTACTGGCTCACACAATTGAAAGTTTAGAGATAAGTTTGTCTTCAAACTTCATTTGATTAAGAGTCTAGAATTAAATTTCTTTCTGCCTTCTGATCTGCCTTTCAGTGTCAGCTTCATTCCACGGCTGATATCTGCAATGATGGAAAAATCATTACAGCATTTCTAGTCTTCACATGTGTACATCACCCCACCCAGAAGGAGATTCCAAGTGAAGTTCACTGGGATTGGACAATTTAAGGTAGAGGGTTGGAAAGTGCTAATTAGCTTAAATAAATGAGTGCCCAACCCAAGAGCCTGAGGTAGTGTCACTTTCCACTGGGTTGCCTTGAGGAATGGGAGCAAGGCCAAAGGAAAATCTGGCTACTTTTAGAAAGGGAGGATTGAGTAGGATTCAGTGGTACTAATTTAAGAGTAGTACTGTTAGAAAGGAGGATTCAATACTGAGGTGTTGAATATTGGGTAGTTGATAAACAGCATCTATAATACTCCAAAAGGGGAAAAAGAGAAACAGAAGAAATGTATCAGAAACATTTCATTCTTTTTGATGCATTTTCTTCACCAGTTTTACAGAATTTACAGGCTCATAGAGGACTCTTTCTGCATTCAATCCTTTCCACATTTTTCAAATGAGACATATTCCTCTCAGTTTTTCACTAGATAACTCAGATTACCCATAGTTTAAAAGTCATTTCCTCCAGACTGTCTTCTTAGTCCTGTCAAAGACAAGCTTAGAGGTTTCTCCACAATATTCCCACAGAGTAATGTGTTGACCTGACCACATTTTATTTAATCATTTGTTTAATACTTTTCTCTTCTTTCTAGTGGACAATTGATTCCTGCAGGGTATATCCTGCATCTTAATTCATCACTATATCACTCCACTGGTAATATGGGTCCTGACAAGCAAAAACATTCCCTTGTTTTGGAATAAGTGCATACATTAATGGTAATGCTGGCTTTTCCTGGACACATCCCAAGAGGTTTTTTTAATAGTGATGAAGGATTCATAATTCTAACTTCTCTACTGATGAGCACATTAATGAAAGAAAAAAATACTATGCGGAGAGGAAGAAAGCAAAAGACCTCTCTACCTCACTGGATTGTGACTTCCCAGAGAACAGAAAATATAAGCACAGGTATGTATTGGCTGTCGAGTATGTGCATATTAAATGTGCATTCACAAATCAGAGAAAAAGTCAGGCTCATTTATAAAGTTGTCTCAACTGCTGGTGAGATTTTTTTTTTTTTAACACTTTGAGGGAAGCATTTCACAGAGGAGAGGCGAGGATTGATCATGGTTTTTAAGGTGGTAAGTGAGTTCAAGATTATTAAACAAGACAGGAAATTCAAACAAGGGAACCTTTGGTTTTTGAGGATGGCACATCATGAGTTTGTTTTTGAACATATGCTGAATTGGGAAATCTGAAGGAGATTTAAGTGAACAAATGTAGAAATTAAGAAGAACCACCAGTCTGTAATAGTTGATACTTCCATTTAAAGGAAAAATATATTTTTTTTCTGTAAAATGCTAATTCCTTAAAATTTTTATTGTAATTAGAGTTACTGGTCTTCTCAGAAGATCATACACACCCATCCCTTGCTTACTTCAACTTATTACTGTAAACCTTACTGCTAAGAAAAAACAGAATAACATAAAAAAATATTTTCCTTTAATTCTAACGAGAAAAATTATGATGCAGTCCAACCTAACCCAAGATACGCAATTTTACAGGTGGAAAATTATATAAATTTGTAATAAAAACAAGTTTATACAAGTGATAGGTAAAAATGTGAAAATAAACACAGTAGTTTGTACATATCATGCAATATAATGAATTTATATTGTGTTCACCAAAGCAGGATGTGTAATCGTAGCTGGTGACTGGCAGAGAATGTGTGTAAGGGAGTCATTCTTTGGAAAAAATTTCATTCTTTCTGATACATTTTCTTCACCAGCTTTACAGACTTTACAGGCTCATAGTCATCTTGCACTCAGTCCATACTTAAATATTAAGTTAAAGTATCTTTGGTGCAAAATTACAGACAAACATTAGGGTACTTCAAAAACAAATGCAAAACCTAAATATGAACAAATATTTATCGAGGATGCTACCGCCACTTCCTTCTCACTTATCATACATAGACAAAGAAAAGCATGTTGGGATCATTAAGAATTCAATGGTGCACAATTCAATTTTGTTCTGTATGGTATGTTCTGAATATAAACTAGTGCCATGAAAATTAATGAGTGTTTCATTGCCTGAAATTGTCATGTAAAAATATGTTATTTAGAATGGTTTAGGATTAAAAATTCATTGTACTGAAAAAACAAGCCATTGTCAATAAAGGTTTCAGCTTTCAAGAGCCATTATGGCAAAAAATAATTAAATGAAAAATTGTGTGCAGTAAGTCGCTACAAGTTTGACTGATCATCTATATATCTTATTATATTAGAATTTAATACATTAAGAAAAATATATTGCTCTGATCACCCCTGAGTGCCTTTATTCCCATTATATTTTTACTTTTGTGAAAATAATAATATTACACTTGGTTTTATATATAGTAGTAACTCACTCAATTTCATTATTGAAACAAAAATGAATGCAATTGTGTGCCTACTATTTCCCAAACATTGCATTAGATGTTGTATACAAAATTATGACTATTAGAATAAAAATATTTGGGATAATGTAATTCTAATCACTTTTCAAAAGTCATACTAATCCCAGTTTTACCTCAAGCTCATATGACCGTTTCTGAAATCCTACAACATTTCTGTATAATTAAAAAATGTATATAACATAGATGCTGAAAAAAGCACAAATCATAGGTTTATGGCACAATGGATTTTTACAAAATTAAGAAAGCCTTCTATGCAGCATTCAAATCAAGAAACAGAATATCATTGGAACTCAAGAAGTACGATCATGCCCCTTTACAAACTGCCTCCTCAAAGAGTAACCACCATGTCCTGGCTATTGTAAATAGTGCTGCAGTGAACATTGGGGTGCATGTATCTTTTTGGATTATGGTTTTCTTTGGGTATATGCCCAAGAGTGCGATTGCTGGGTCATATGGTAGTTCTATTTTTAGTTTTTTGAGGAACCTCCACACGATTCTCCATAGTGGCTGTATCAATTTACATTCCCACCAACAGTAATGTCCATCAACAGACGAATGGATAAAGATGTAGTATATATATACAATGGAATATTACTCAGCCATAAAAGGAAACAAAACAGTACCATTTGCAGAGATGTGGATAGACCTAGACACTGTCACACACAGAGTGAAGTAAGTCAGAACAAGAAAAACAAATATTGTATAATACTGCTTATATGTAGAATCTAGAAAAATGGTACAGATAAATTTATTTGTAAAGCAGAAATAGAGGCACAGATGTAGAGAACAAACTTACGGATACCAAAGGGAGAAGGGGGTGGTGGGATGAACTGGGAGATTGGGATTGATATATATATACTACTATGTATAAAATAGATGGCTAATGAGAACCTACAGTATAGCACAGGGAACTCTACTCAGTGCTCTGTGGTGACCTAAATGGGAAGGTAATCTAGAAAAGAGGGGAGATATATATATATATATATATATACGTATAACTGATTCACTTTGCTGTACAGCAAAAACTAACACAATATTGTAAAGCAACTATACGCCAATAAAAATGAAAAAAAAAGGTAACCACCATTTTGACTTCTCACACCACTGACAGTTTAGACTTTATATAGGTATAATCATACAGTTTATACAAAAAGGAAGTATATATCTTCTCCAACTCAATAGTATGTTTCTAAGATCATCCATATTGCTATGCACTGTAATAATTGAATAGTTATCACTACTGTATTGTTCACTGGAGTAACACAGAATTGAGTTTTCTATTCTACTGTATTTTTTCCTCCCCAGTTTTGGACTACTATGAATATATATGCTATTGATATTCATGTACAAATTATGTATTCATGTACAATTCATTTTGATACGTTTTCATTTATTTTGGTAAATACCTAGGGTTAATGATAAGCATATATTTAAATTAATAAGAAGTAATTTTTTTTTTCCAGAGTAGTTCTACCATATTCCACTTTCACTGGTGTATGATTTTAAATTTCCACTAGTTTCTAAGGAAGACTCAGGGGAAACCTGGCATTATCTTTATGGGAGTTCGTATTTGTATTTAACAGGCAATAGTCTTTGTCATGTATATGTCTTGAAACTATTTTCTGTTTCCGACTTGCCTTTCCATTGTCTTAATTATGTCATCAAAAGGCAGAAGTGAAATTTATCCGTTTTTTAATGGCTCATCGTGTCTTTTGCTTCCTAATTTTAAAAATTCATAGATTTTTATATTTTAAGAAACAATATTCAGACCTTTTATTTTTTTTTATTGTAGTATAATTGCTTTACAATGTTGTATTAGTTTCTGCTGTACAAGGAAGTGAATCAGCTATATGTATACCTATATCCCCTACCTCTTGGACCTCCCTCCCACCCAACCCCATCCTACATATCTAGAGCACCAAGCTGAGCTTCCTGTGCTTTACAGCATGTTCCCGCTAGCTATCCACATTACAAATGAAAATGTAAATTGATACAGCTACTGTGGAAAACAGTATGGAGGTTCCTTAAAAAACTAAAAATAGAACTACCATATGACACAGCAATCCCACTACTGGGCATATACTCTGAGAAAACCATAAATTCAAAAAGAGTCATGTACCACAATGTTCATTGCAACTCTATTTACAATAGCCAGGACATGGAAACAACCTAAATGTCCAACGATAGATGAATGCATAAAGAAGATGTGGTACATATATATAATGGAATATTACTCAGCCATAAAAAGGAATGACATTGGGTCATTTGTAGAGATGTGGATGGACCTAGTGTCTGTCATACAGAGTGAAGTAAGTCAGAAAGAGAAAAACAAATATCGTATATTAAAGCATATATGTGGAATCTAGAAAAATGGGACAGATGAACCTATTTGCAGGGGAGGAATAGAGACACAGACATAGATAACGGACATGTGGACACAGGGGGTAAAGGAAGGGTGGGATGAATTGATAGATTAGGATTGACATACATCGGCCCCTAGCCCTACCCACCCACCATGTCATGAGGAATTTCTCAAGTGTTTTTATTTACAAGTCTTATCGTTTTGCTATTATATCTGGGTACATCACACATCTTGCATTAATGCTTATAAATGGTATGAATAGGAGTCAAGGGTCATATTTCTTCTTTTTCTTTAACACTTTTACTGTAGTATAATTGCTTTACATTGTTGGGTTAGTTTTCTCCTGTATAACAAAGTGAACCAGTTATACGTATACATATATCCCAATATCCCCTTCCTCTTGTGTCTCCCTCCCACACTCCCTATCCCACCCCTCTAGGTGGTCACAAGGCATGGAGCTGATTTCCCTATGCTATGCGGCTGCTTCCCACTAGCTATCTATTTTACATTTGGTACTGTATATATGTCAATGCCACTCTCTGACTTCTTCCCAGCTTACCCTTCCCCCTCCCCAGGTCCTCAAGTCCATTCTCTACATCTGAGTCTTTATTCCTGTCCTGCCCCTAGGTTCTTCAGAACTTTTTTTTTTAGATTCCACATATATGTGTTAGCATACGGTATTTGTTTTTCTCTTTCTGACTTACTTCACTCTGTATGACAGACTCTATGTCCAACCACCTCACTACAAATAACTCAATTTTGTTTCTTTTTATGGCTGAGTAATATTCCACTGTATGTATGTGCCACATATTTTTTATCCATTCATCTGTTGATGGACACTTTGGTTGGTTTCATGTCCTGGCTATTGTAAATAGTGCTGCAATGAACATTGTGGTACATGACTCTGTTTGAATTATGGTTTTCTCAGGCTATAGGCCCAGGAGTGGGATTGCTGGGTGGTATGGTAGTTCTATTTTTAGTTTTTTAAGAAACCTCCATACTGTTCTCCATACTGGTTATATCAATTTATATTCCCACCAACAATGCAAAAGGGTTCCCTTTCCTCCACACCTTCTCCAGCATTTATTGTTTGTAGATTTTTGATGATGGACATTCTGACTGGTGTGAGGTGATACCTCATTGTAGTTTTGATTTGATTTCTCTAATGATTAGTGATGTTGAGCATCCTTTCATGTGTTTGTTGGCAATCTGTATATCTTCATTGGAGAAATGTCTATTTAAGCCTTCTGTCCATTTTTGGATTGGGTTGTTTGCTTTTTTGACATTGAGCTGTATGAGCTGCTTGTATATTTCAGAGATTAATCCTTTCTCCGTTGCTTCATTTGTAAATATTTTCTCCCATTCTGAGGGTTGTCTTTTCATCTTGTTTATCGTTTCCTTTGCTGTGCAAAAGCTTTGAAGTTTCATTAGGTCCCATTTGTTTATTTTAGTTTTTATTTCCATTTCTCTAGGAGGTGGGTCAAAAAGCATCTTGCTGTGATTTATGTCATGGACTGTTCTGCCTATGTTTTCCTCTAAAAGTTTTATAGTGTCTGGCCTTACAGTTAGGTCTTTAACCCATTTTGAGCTTATTTTTATGTATGGTGTTAGGGAGTATTCTAATTTCATTCTTTTACATGTAGCTGTCCGGTTTTCCAAGCACCACTTATTGAAGAGGCTGTCTTTTCTCCATTGTATATTCTTGCCTCCTTTATCAAAGATAAGGTGACCATATATGTGTGGGTTTATCTCTGGGCCTTCTATCCCGTTCCATTGATCCATATTTCTGTCTTTGTGCCAGTACCGTATTCCCTTGATTACTGTAGTTTGGTAGCATAGTCTGAAGTCAGGGAGCCTGATTCCTCCAGCTCCGTTTTTCTTTCTCAAGATTCCTTTGGCTTTTCAGGGTCTTTTGTGTTTCCATACAAATTGTGAAATTTTTTGTTCTAGTTCTGTGAAAAATGCCATTGGTAGTTTTAGAGGGATTGCATTGAATCTGTAGATTGTTTTGGGTAGAATAGTCATTTCCACAATGCTGATTCTTCCAATCTAAGAACATGGTATAACTTCCCATCTGTTTGTATCATCTTTAATTTCTTTCATCAGTGTCTTATAGTTTTCTGCATACAGGTCTTTTGTCTCCTTAGGTAGGTTTATTCCTAGGTATTTTATTCTTGTTGTTGCAATGGTAAATGGGAGTGTTTCCTTAATTTCTCTTTCAGATTTCTCATCATTAGTGTATAGAAATGCAAGAGATTTCTGTGGATTAATTTTGTATCCTGCTACTTTACCAAATTTGTTGATTAGCTCTAGTAGTTTTCTAGTAGCATATTTAGGATTCTCTATGTACGGTATCAGGTCATCTGCACACAGTGACAGCTTTACTCCTTCTTTTCCAATTTGGATTCCTTTTATTTCTTTTTCTTCTCTGATTGCTGTAGCTAAAACTTCCAAAAGTATGTTGAATAATAGTGGTGAAAGTGGGCAACCTTGCCTTGTTTCTGATCTTAGTGGTAATAGTTTCAGTTTTTCACCATTGAGAATGACGTTGGCTGTGGGTCTGTCATATATGGCCTCTATTATTTTGAGGTAAGTTCCCTCTATGCCTATTTTCTGGAGGGTTTTTTATCATAAGTTGGCATTGAATTTGGTCAAAAGCTTTTTCTGCATCCATTGAAATTATCATATGTTTTTTATCTTTCAATATGTTAATATGGTGTATCACATTGATTGATTTGAGTATATTGAAGAACCCTTGCATTCCTCGGATAAACCCCACTTGATCATGGTGTATGATCCTCTAAATGTGCTGCTGGATTCTGTTTGTTAGTATTTTGTTGAGGATTTTCACGTCTACGTTCATCAGTGATATCGGACTGTAGTTTTCTTTTTTGTGACATCTTTGTTTTGTTTTGGTATCAGGGTGATGGTGGCCCCATAGAATGAGTTTGGGAGTGTTCCTCCCTCTGCTATATTTTGGAAGAGTTCGAGAAGGACAGGTGTTAGCTCTTCTCTAAATGTTTGATAGAATTCACCTGTGAATCCAACTGGTCCTGGGATTTTGTTTGTTGGAAGATTTTTAATCACAGTTCAATTTCAGTGCTTGTGATTGGTCTTTTTATATTTTCTGTTTCTTTCTGGTTCAGTCTCAGAAGGTGGTGCTTTTCTAAGAATTTGTCCATTTCTTCCAGTTTGTCCATTTTCTTGGCACATAGCTTCTTGTAGCAATCTCATGATCCTTTGTATTTTGGCAGTGTCAGTTGTTACTTCTCCTTTTTCTTTTCTAATTCTGTTGATTTGAATCTTCTCCCTTTTTTCTTGATGGCTAATGGTTTATCAATTTTGTTTACCTTCTCAAAGAACCAACTTTTAGTTTTATTGATTTTTGCTATTGTTTCCTTCATTTATTTTTCATTATTTCTGATCTAATCTTTATGACTTCTTTCCTTCTAACTTTTTTTTTAATTTTGTTATTCTTCTTTCTCTAATTGTTTTAGGTGTAAGATTAGGTTTTTTATTTGAGATTTTTCTTATTTCTTGAGGTAGGATTGTATTCCCGTAAACTTCTCTCTTAGAATTGTTTTTGCTGCATCCCATAGGTTTTGGGCCATCCTGTTTTCATTGTCATCTGTTTCTAGGTATTTTTTGATCTCCTCTTCTATTTCTTCAGTGATCTCTTGGTTATTTAGTATTGTTTAGCCTCCATGTGTTTTTATTTTTTACAGTTTTTTTTTTCCTGTAATTGATATCTACGTCTCATGGTGTTGTGGTTGGAAAAGATACTTGATACGATGTCAATTTTCTTAAATTTACTGAGGCTTGATTTGTGACCCAAGATATGATCTATCCTGAAGAATGTTCTATGAGCACTTGAGAAGAAAGTGTATTCTGTTGTTTTTGGATGGAATGTCCTATAAATATCGATTAAGTCCATCCTTTTTAATGTGTCATTTAAAGCTTGTGTTTCCTTATTTATTTTCATTTTGGATGATTTGTCTATTGGTGAAAGTGGGGTGTTACAAAGTCCCCTACTATGATTGCGTTACTGTTGGTTTCCCCTTTTACGGCTGTTAGTATTTGCCTTATGTATTGAAGTGCTCCTATGTTTGGTGCATAAATATTTACAATTGTTATATCTCCTTCCTGGACTGATCTCTTCATCATTATGTAGTGTCTTTCTTTGTCTCTTGTAATAGTCTTTATTTTTAAAGTCTATTTTGTCTGATATGTGTAGTGCTACTCCAGCTTTCTTTTGATTTCCATTTGCATGGAATATCTTTTTCCATCCCCCCCTCACTTTCAGTCTGTATGTGTCCCTAGGTCTGAAGTGGGTCTCTTCTAGACAGCATATATATGGGTCTTGGTTTTGTATACATTCAGCCAGTCTATGACTTTTGGTTTTAGCATTTAAGGTAATTATCGATACGTATGTTCCTATTACTATTTTCTTAATTGTTTTGTTTTTGTTTTTGTAGGTCTTTTCCTTCTCTTCTCTTTCCTGCCTAGAGAAGTTCCTTTAGCATTTGTTGTAAAGTTGGCTTGGTGGTGCTGAATTCTCTCAGCTTTTGCTTGTCTGTAAAGGTTTAATTTCTCTGTCGAATGTGAATGAGATCCTTACTGGGTAGAGTAATCTTGGTTGTAGGTTTTCATCACTTTAAATATGTCCTGCCACTCCCTTCTGGCTTGCAGAGTTTCTGCTGAAAGATCAGCTGTTAACCTTATGGGGATACCCTTGTATGTTATTTGTTACTTTTCCCTTGATGTTTTTAATATTTTTTCTTTGTATTTAATTTTTGATAGTTTGAATAATATGTGTTTTGGCGTGTTTCTCCTTGGATTTATCCTCTATGGGACTCTCTGCACTTCCTGGACTTGATTATTTCCTTTCCCATATTAAGGAAGTTTTCAACTATAATCTCTTCAAATATTTTCTCAGTCCCTTTCTTTTTCTCTTCTTCTTCTGGGACCCCTCTAATTCGAATGTTGGTGCCTTTAATGTTGTCCCAGAATTCTCTGAGACTGTCCTCCATTGTTTTCATTCATTTTTCTTTATTCTCTTCTGTGGTAGTTGTTCCCACTATTTTATCTTCCAGGTCACTTATCCATTCTTCTGCCTCCGTTATTCTGCTATTGATTCCTTCTAGAGAATTTTTAATTTCATTTATTGTGCTGTTCATCATTGTTTGTTTGCTCTTTAGTTCTTTTAGGTCCTTGTTGAACATGTCTTGTATTTTCTCCATTCTATTTCCAAGATTTTGAATCATCTTTACTATCATTACTCTGAATTACTTTTCAGGTAGACTGCCTATTTCCTCTTCATTTTTTTGGTCTGGTGGGGTTTTACCTTGCTCTTTCATCTGCTGTGTATTTCTCTGTCTTCTCATTTTGCTTAACATACTGTGTTTCGTGTCTCCTTTTTGCAGGCTGCAGGTTCATATTTCCTGTTGTTTTTGGTGTCTGCCTCCAGTGGGTAAGGTTGGTTCAGGAGGTTGTGTAGGCCTCCAGGTGGAGGGGACTTGTGCTTGTGTTCTGGTGGATGAGGCTGGATCTTGTCTTTCTGGTGGGCAGGACTGAGTCTGGTGGTGTGTTTTGGGGTGTCTGTGAACTTACTATGATTTTAGGCAGCCTCTCTGCTAATGTTTGGGGTTGTGTTCCTGTCTTGGTAGTTGTTTGGCATGGGGTGACCAGCACTGGAGCTTGCTGGTTGTTGAGTGGAGCTGGCTCTTAACGTTGAGACAGACATGTCTGGGAGAGCTCTTGCCAACTGATATGTGGGGCCGGGAAGTCTCTGGTGGTCCCATGTCCTGAACTTGGCTCTCCCACCTCCAAGGCTCAGGCCTGACACCCGGCCAGAGCACGAAGACCCTGTAAGCCACATGGCCAGGTATGTGGGGAGCTTCTTGCCTTTTGGGAAGTCTGAGATCTTCTGCCAGCATTCAGTACTTGTTCTGTAGGGCTTGTTCCACATGTAGATGTATTTTTGATGTATTTCTGGGGAGGAAGGTCATCTCCATGTCTTATTCCTCCATCATCATTTTTTTTTTTTTTTTGCGGTATGCGGGCCTCTCACTGTTGTGGCCTCTCCCGTTGCGGAGCACAGGCTCCAGACGTGCAGGCTCAGCAGCCATGGCTCACGGGCCCAGCCGCTCTGTGGCATGTGGGATCTTCCCATACCGGGGCACGAACCCATGTCCCCTGCATCGGCAGGCGGACTCTCAACCACTGCGCCACCAGGAAAGCCCCTCCTCCGTCATCTTGAAGGTCCTCTCCAGGGGTCATATTTCTTTATATAGACTTTGAATTGCTTCTTAAGAACTGGTTTAAAAGACTTGCTTTTCACCCATTTCATTTCTTTGATGGCTTTTTGAAAATATACTGAACATGTATGACTGGTTTTACTTCAGGACCGTATTTGTTTTATTGGCCTAATTGTCTAACCTTATGTCAATACCACACTGGCTTGATTAATGTAGCTTTATAGTAAGTTTGAATCAGGTAGTAAAGGTATTCCAAAATTTTTTTTTTTAACTCTTTATTGGAGTATTTTTTCTTTTTAAAGAGTGCTTGACTATTCAAGGTCCTCTGTATTTCTATATGAATTTTAGAATTATCTTTTTAATTTTACCAAAAACAAATTTAAAACCTGATGGCATTTGGATTGAGGTGTCATTTTATCTATACATCAATCTGGGGATAACTGAAAGCTTATTTACAGTAAGTGTTCCAAACAATTAATTTAATCAATCCAATAAATACAATTAATTTATTTATTTAGATATGCCTTAATTTCTCTCAGTAATATTTATGTATATTTTCATCCTGTGAACTTCCTAAATATATTAGCCCTAGTATATTTTTGGTAGATGCATTAGGACTTTTTATATTCATGTTTTATGTAAATGAAAAGTCTTACTTCTTCCTTTGAAGATTTGTGTTTTGTTTTACTTATGGGTAGGTCCCACTATATAATGTTGAAAGAACTGGTAAGAGGAGTTACATTTGCCTTGTGTCTAATGTTAGAAAAACATTATTCACTCATTCATCATTAAATATTTTTTTGGCTGCAAGATTTTCTAAGATGCTCTTTTTCTGAATAAGAAAGTCCCCTTTATTCCTAGTTTTCTGGATACTTTTATTCTGAACGAGTATTAATTTTTTTCAAATGGTTTTTCTGCATTTAATGAATTGACCTTATGGATTTTACTTTTCATTCTGTTAGTCTGGTGACTGATTTTCAAATGTTGAACCAACTAGCATTTCTGGAATTAAAACAAACTGGCCATGGTGTATCATCCTTCATACATATATTACTGTATTCAAGTTGCTAATGATTTGTCATGAACTTCTACATGAATAGTCATGAGGGATATTCCTTGTAATTTATTTTTTTAAATTTTTGTAATGTTCTTGTCTGATTTTGGTATCACAGTTATGCTAAAGTGGAATGTGTTCCCTTCTCTTTATTTTCTGAAAGAATTTATGGAGGACTGGTATTACTTATTTCTTAAATACATCTGGGACTGACCCTCTCTTTGTGGGAAAGTTCTTAATTACAAATACAAATCTAGTTTCTTTAATAGAAATAAGGCTACTCAGAGTCTTTGTTTCTTCCAGCTTCAAATTTGATAATACGTATCTTTCATTTTAATTGTTAACATAATAAAAATTGTAGAAGGTAGCTGTATAAAATTATTTATAAGTTCGCTTATTTTCTTTTAGTAATAATAGGATATTTAATGAACATTATCATTGACTCCACTTGTTTTCTGTTTTTTTCACTGCTATTAGCAGGGCAGTCTGTCAAAGTTTTAATATTTTTAAAATGTCAAATTTTAAATTTTCCTCATTTCCCAATGGTTTCTACATTTTATATGATTGCACTCTTATCTTTATTTCTTTGCTTATATTGCATTTATTCTTATGTTTCTGCTTTCTTAAAGCAGAATTTTAGATCATTAATTTTATACTTTCTTCTTTTCTAATAAAATCACTTCAAGCATAAATTCTTCTCTGAGCACTGCTTTTGATGCATTCCATGAATTTTGATATATCTTTTTTGGTTTCCATTTTAATGATTATCTACTTCTTTTTCTGACTTCTTCATTGACCCAAAGGTAACTTAATAATGTTAGGAATATGTAGTTTAATTTCTAAATTTTAGGAAGTTTGCAAATTTTGTTCTGATATTGGTTTTTAATATAATTCTATTTTAATCAGTGAACCTAGTCTGGATGAATTAAATCCTTTGAAATTTACTGAAAAATGTATGGCATAGAGTATGATCTATTTCATGAAAAATATAAAGTGCATTTCAAAAAAATGTGTATTTTGTTGATACTGGTTGGACTCCTACGAATGTCAATTAGCTTAAGGTGGCTGATAATCTATCAAGTTGGTTGTTTAAATCTATCCTTACTGATTTTCTGTCACCTTGCTTTACCCACTTCTGTTAGAGAGATAAGTATCTATATCTGAGTGTAAATTTGTCCTTGGGTTCTGTCCGTTTCTGTTTTTATGTATTCTAATGCTCTTTTATTAGGTACATACATATTTAGGGTTGCTATATCTTCTTGATTTATTGAAGGTTTAATCCTGAATAAATATTCCTCTATTTTGCTAGTAAAATGCATTGTCTTGAGGTTTAATTTTTCTGATAATAATATATCCACTTCAGCTTTATTATGATTTAGTCTTCACATAGACTATTTTGTTTTCATCCTTTTACTTCTAGTCTGTCTCCTTAAATTTAAATTTCTTCTCTTGTAAACAGAATATATTTGGGTCTTGATTGCTTTCATTTAATATGACAATTACTGCTTTGAAGGCTTTGTCAGCTAGCATTGAATACAATTATTGAAATGGTTGATTTTAAGTCTACCATGTTATATTTTCTCCATTTTTCTTCTCTTCAGTTCTCTTTTTTCCTTCCTTTCCTGTCTTCTTTTGATTAGTAAAGTATTGTTTGGTGTTCAGCTTTTATCTCCTCTATTGACTCATTAAGTATATCTCTTTTTTCATAACCTTTGTGATTTGTGGAAGGATTAAAGAATACCTTAAATAATATTTACAATTTCACATGTAATCTTAGACGCTTACAACAATTTCATTTATCACCCTCCAGAGTTTTGTGATATTGTTGTATATGTTTATTTTACACATATTTTACATCCAAAACATACTGCTGTTATATTGGGTGTTAATTTTTTAAATATTGGGTTGGCTAAAATGTCTGTTCTGGTCTTTCTGTGAGATGGTATGAAAAACCCGAACGAACTTTTTGGCCAATCCAATAAATTATTTTTATTAACTTACATATTAACTGTTTCCTCTAGTTTTCATCCCTTCATGTAAATCTTAGATTCCTTCTGATATTATCTTCACTCACCTTGAGGAACGAACATCCTTTAATATTCCCTTAATGAAATTCTGCTTGTAACAAGTTTTCTCAGCTTTAGCTTATATTAAAATGTCTTTGTTTTACCACTATCTTTAAAAGATATAACCCATAGGATTAGATTTCTGTGTAGCTTTTTTTTTCTCTGGTCCTTTAAAAATATAATTCTTTTATCTACTGACTTACATTGTATCTGATAAGAAGTCAGCAGTTTTTCATTGTTCTCTGATATATAAAGCTTCTTATAATCTCTGGCCACGTATAATATTCTCCCCTTGTCTCTGATTTTCAAGACTTGACTCTGTGTAAGTTTTCCTTTGATCTGTGAGTTTTATATTTTGTCAGATTTGGAAGATCCCTCTCCTTTCTTCTGATTCTTTGATTACATATACATTAGACAACATGACGTTTCTTTTCCTACAAGTCACTAACACGTTTGTTTTTTCTAGTTTTTTTTTTTTAATGTGCTTTAGTTTGTTTCATTTCTTCTGATATGCTTTTAAGTCTATTGAATTTTTTCTTCTCTATTTTCTAGTATACAGCTTACCTGTACAGAAAAATTTTATTTCTTGAATGCCCATTTGCTACAGTTTCATATTTTAAAAAATTTCTCAGTTGAATTTCTCCATTTGTCATTCATTTTGTACATATTTTCACTAAAGCAATGAAAATTTCCATAATAGCTTTTTTAAAGTTCTTGTCTGCTAATTCCAATATACATGGAGTCTCTGGTAGTATTCTACTGACCATTATTTTTTCTCTTATTTATGGTTCATCTTACTTTTTAGTGAGGGTGAAGAGGGAATGGTTACTCATTTTAGAGGTATTCTTAATATTGTGGACACTACTTTTAGACTCTAAATTGTGTTTTTTTTTAACAGTTATTGAGTTGTACAATTTTATCCCACTGAAGCTTTGTTTTAAGCTTTGTAAGAATGAGGTTAAAATAAACTTACTGCAAAGTGTGGGTTTCCTGAGGAATCAACAGAATATTTGGTGAGTTCAGAAAGCTTTCTCCACTATTGACTATATGATCACCAGTGTGTCCCATCACTGTGTAATTTCTGAATATTTTTGTTTTCGGCTCACAGACCTTCAACAGCTGTTCTCTGCCAAGTATTGCAGTGTTTTACCACATGCACATATTAATATTTGGCTAAATATTCAAGTGGAAACTTATACAGATTTCCAAGACTCCTTCTCTGCACAGATCTCTTGTCCCTAAGACCCTGATCCACAAATTCCAGTACCCCTCAGAAACCCCAAACTGATTTCTATTTTCTCCAGTCAGTGAGATCCCTCGTTTCCATTTGAGCTCCATTCCCTTGGGTCACATTTTACAAAGTATCTCCATGTAAAAATCTGGAATGGAAGTTGAATATATCTTTTACATTTATCTTTTCTCACAGACCTTTTCCAGGTACTGCCTATTATCCAGTGTCTGAATATAGTAGCCTCATATATCTTACACAATTCTATAGTGTATATGGAGGCAAGTCAGATACAGATTACTCCATCATGGTTGAAATCAGAAATATGCCTATGACATCCTAACAATATTGGCATCCTTTGTGTCATGAGACACTTGACTAAAATTTTGACCTCTTCTTTGACTACTCAAGCTGCTTTATAGTACAACTGCCTATTTGAAACAAAGCTCAAAGTTGTGTATAAGCCATACTAAATATACCCTTCTAAATGAATGAAATGAATCTAATGATTTTTGCATGTGAGGAAAAAATAGAAATTAAAATTTATTTATATAGATTTTAAATTTCAAAACATTCCCTAAAAACAGAGAATATGACCTGTCCTTCCTGGTCACTACTTGGCAATTGAAACAGCTCAATGCCATACAATTTTAAAAAAGAATAACGTATGAATGGCAAGACTATTAAGAAAATTAATGTAACTACTGGTGATTCACTGTTAACTACCTTCAAACCTATGGGTAAATTTATCAAATGAAATAAAAACGTAGTGGTTCATATGTTTTTATTGCCTGCATGGTGCCTAACAAAGTTTGAGTCATTGATACTCATTGGCTGAGTAATAAAAATGAAGTTAAGAACTCACAATGTTAGAATGATATCATTTCTATAATAAATGAATCTTTCCTCATCCCAAGTTTCAATGCTTGTTCAGCAAGAATTTAGAGAATTTGAGAGACGGAGTACTAATAATATAACCTAATCCCTTCATTTCACAAAGGAAAAAAACTAGTATCAGAGAAACAGCACAGAATGGGAGGAACAGGAACTTTGGGGTGAGATAGGTCTAATATCGCATATTGTCTCTACTATTTAACAGCTATATTATATGAGACAAGTCAATTAATATCTTTGAAATTCAGTTTCCTCATCTCTAAAGTGGGTATAACACTGTTAAACTTACAGAATCATTATGAAGAATAACAAATATTTTCAATTCTCCTAGAAAAAAATTCAAATTTTTAAAAATTATATTTTCTTTCCATTTTATTTGTCCAAAGACACATCGTAATTAACAGCTCTACAGTCAGGCCTAGTGTTCTTTAGATACACACACTGTACTTCCCAAAGGACAGTATTCATTCCTGCTTAGCAGCTCACCTACAGAGAACACAGACAAGATATATTCTTATAATTTAGTATGTGTATGATCAAAAATGGCATTATGCTGTGAAACTGTAAAAAAGTTTGTTGCAAGGAAAAGTTCAAGTACTTTTCAAAGTACTACTGCTACTTTTATATTTTTCATGTCTGATTAATGAGAAACTTTTGAAACAATTTAATCTATCCAGGGATGTGAATGCTAGTTTCTATTTTTCAAGCCTGATTACTGAAGAACTTCTAAAGCAGTTTAATCCGTTCAGGGATGCTAAACAAATATGTCAACATTCATTTTGCACTTATGTCTGCACCAGTTAAAGGAAGAAATGTGGAAATAAACAGAATTTAGAATCTGCTCTCTTTTTTAAGAACTAAGAGACGCCAGGGCATTTCATTTTTTATATAGAGAATTCAAACTCCTAACTTAGATAAATGTATTTCAGATTGAAGTTTTTAGTAGCTTTACCAAACAGTTTATGGGGTGGCACTCTGCCAAAAAGTGAGCTATAACCTTATAGTTCACTATTATGAGAAGACGTGTTCTAAGCTTTTCTCTAAGGACAATCACATATATTAAATTTTGAATACAAAATTATGTTTGACATTTAATTGGAACCTGATTTATCCTTAAAAATAAATAATATAAAATCTTCCCTGTAGTACTTTGGTTGAAACAAGTGTTTATTTTCTATATTTCAGATTTATTCCTTTATATCTACAGTACATATTACTTATGATGTACATACATATCTATATCTATATGTAGATATATAGATATATGCTGCCCGGGTGTATATATAATTTGGAACCTTCTCTTGAGAGAAATATAAAACATTTTTCAAAGAAAACAATTATATGTTATAAAATATATTGTACATCAGTAAACATATTCTAACTTGTTAAAATTCATATATCCAATCACCATTAATTAATTTTACAAAACGAGGCTGACAAGTTCACACGCATTCAACCATGTTTTACAGGGAATTAATACTGGAGAATGACAGATGAAACATAATCAAGATTGGATGTAAGTAATTAATATGGGAAAGGTCAGTTTGGGGAAAAAAAGTTTACCTTGCAGTCTTCTTAAGGTTAGCAAAGAGGGGTCAGTACCACAGCTGTGGCAGACAACATTTCCCATCACTCTTATATCTACTGTGCTAGTCTGATGTGGATATGGCCCATTGTCAAATCTCAATGATATCAAATCAAGCTGAACAATAGTTTTAATATCTGAAAATATGCAGAACACGTGTGGACTATTTACAGTTTTCCTAACAATCAAATACCTGATAAACTTCATTTCAATGTGGGTAAATAAGCACACACATTAAGCAAGATGTATGGCTTAAAATTCATTGCAAGTTTGTAGGTCACTCTGCATTGTATTGGGATTTTCACTATTAGATTAAATTGCATAATGAATCACCTCGAAAGAATCCAGTGATTCTGTAATACAGAATAATGAAATGTACAGTATATGAAACAAAATATCTCATATTTTAACCATATGCTAAGTGAACATAGAAGGTGGAGATGGACCTGTGTTTATGCAAGTGTTTTCTTAATGTGTTGGGAGGAAAACTTAAGCATATTGTGACATATTATTTAGTCTCTAGACTCAGCCTGCCACATACCAAGTAAAATTCACTATGTTGCCAACTTCCTTGGATTTGCACTCACTGAGGCAGTTGAGGTCAGCACTTTGTGAAGGCATGACATTTAGTATAGTTTAAATGATTTCAAAAAGCCAATCTAAAAATATATTCTCTGCTTGCCACCATTGTAACTGACATTAACATTATTCTTTAGTCTTCGTGGAAATGCATTCACCTATCCATCTACCCATGCTTCCAACTATATGGCCGACCATTCAACCACGCTTTCAGACATACACACATTTATATCAGAAAACATTTATTCATGTACAGATTCATTCTTTTTTAAAATTCAGCAAAAATTGTGACATATGCTAGCATGATGAGGGATATAGCAGTTTAAAAACAAAACAAAACAAAGTCCACGCCCTCTTGGAATTTAAAGTCTAAGGAAATAGGAGAGTATTCAGGTATTAAAGGGAAAATTACAGTATGATATGTTCAATGAAATGAGACGTACAAGGCACTGAGAGATTTTTTTGTGCGATAGTCTGAAGAACTTGGGTAGAACTTCTTGAGAAAGGAATGTCTAAGCTCAGGCCAAGAATATGCTTTGATAGGAACCAAATTTGAGGCGTGGGAGTAGAGAGGAGAAGAACAGTGAAGATTTTTGCTAACTTTCCAAATGATTGATAATAATCATTATCAATACTGATTGAAGTTCTCTGTATATCTGGTAATATATTATACAAATTATCTTCCTTAATTACTAAAATCAATTACAACAATCTTTAAATAGATAAAAATAGGTGCAGAGATGTTATACAGTTCTATTTCCAAGGTCACAAAACTAATGCAGAATCCAAACCATGGCCCGAATACCTTCAGAAGCATACCCTTTACCACTGATCTCTATTAAAAGAATCACAATATTAAGCTACCCTAAACAGCCAAACCCAGTATTTCTCTGGCTTTTACTGTGATCACCTGTTAAGGTTCTAAACTCATGCATGTCTGGGGTTGTGGTATTATGCCATAGAAAGCAGGTATTTGTGAAAGCCTACTCTATCATGGTAGAGTATATTGTGAGGGAGGTTGAAGGGATTAATATGAGTTTGGAGGGAAAGTATGAAGGTTTCAGGCTGTAGAAATAGTATGAGTTTAAGAGAAGTAGGGGTCACAAAGCAAAGTATAGAATAATCAAACATAACAATGCCTATTTAACTGTTTTGCCTTAAGAATATCTACTTCTTAAATTGGCTACTATTTAATGAAAACTGGTTGATACTCTGACACATTTAGTGAGGTAAAATACAACATTTCCCATGCTAACTTAAAAATTTCAAGGACACAATATTTTACATTACTCCAAACAGGAATAAAGTATTTTAGGAGAACACCTAATGCTTATAATTAATTCATAGCATAGATTTACATAATACTGATATAACAAGAGCTCTACCTGTTGATATGGATACCAACACAGATAAATAGATACCGCTAATATCATGATCTACACAGATAACAGTAGCACAATGTAATCAGGAGAACCAGTATAACCTGATTGAAATGCTGACTCCTTTATTTTCTAGTGTTTAATCTTAGAAAAATCATATCATCTCACTGAGCTTCAGTTTTCATGATTATAAAGTATAAACATCAGTTCCTATCTGAAAGGATTTAATAAAAAAATGGTGACAGATATAAAAATATAGTTCAGCATCTGCTATTCTTATAATATTCAATATCTGATAAATAATATTACTACTGTAAAATTTACCAGCCCTCCACTGAGCAATGTGGCACCAGGTTAATGAAAGTAAGTACATAAAACAAAATATTTGCAAAATTTCTCTCTCCCTCTCTTATATATGTATTAATTTCTCTCTCGCATACATATATCTAGAATATATAAAGAACTCTTAAAATTCAATAGAAGACAATGGAGCTAATAAAAACTATGGAAATGTATATGAAAAAGAAATTTATAAAAGGAGAAATACAAATGGCTAATAAGTAATCTGAAAAAATGCAAATTAAAACAATGAAATATCTGAAAGAGTGAAAATATCTAATGCTGACAAAGATGTAAGGAAATAAATTATCATGTATACCTAGAAACCAATTTTTAGTTATCTATCAAACTTTTTAAAGTGTATTCTCTTTTACTCGCAATTCTCCTTGTAAATTCCTAATACAGAATCTTATCATTTAGGCAGGTAGAAAGATATTCACTGTTATTATTAAAGGAAGTATTCTAAATTCCATAAATAGAATAATGCTTTAACAAATGCTTTAACAAAATGTCTGCAATGCAGAATAGTATTCACAGGTTTGAAACGGATGTATACATTATCTATTTGTCTATCTATCTATCCATCTACAGAATTTCTCCACAAGATAATTTAAACTGAAAAAAAAGGTGCAAAACTATTACTCAAGAACATTTTTGTAAAAACATAGATTCATACAAACATATAAACACACACACAAAACTCCAAACTACATTTCTGAAAGCATATCTCTTTAAATACATTGTGAAAAAAAGTGTGTAAAATAGACAGCTAGTGGGAACCTGCTGTATAGCACAGGGAGCTCAACTCGGTGTTCTATGATGACCTACAGGGGTGGGATGGGGGTGGGGTGGGAGAGAGGCTCAAGAGGGAGGGGATATATGTATATATAAAGCTGATTCACTTTGTTGTACAGCAGAAACTAACAAACCATTGAAAAGCAATTATACTCCAATAAAAAAATAAAGATAAGAAAAAAAGTGTTTTTACATGAAAAATGTAAGAAATACAAAAGAAAATAAATCTCATGCTTGTGAAAGGAAATACAATTTATGGTGACGTGGGGTGAAGAGGGTATTTCACTTTTTACCCTATTTTTTAATATTGAAAGAAGAATATTAACTAATACTTTGTGATTTAAAAAATAATAGATTCTGGACTTTCTGGAATTTTGCTGTAATGTTGAGAGGAAGCAGGCTGTAAGGTGGAAGCTCTAAAGGTTAGAGTGAGCTTAGACACGAAATGTGAATACCATCTTATTCATGATACTTAACATTCTTGTGGCTCCCTTCCTATTTTTCAACTAAAAAAACTACTTTGTAACATAAAGATACAATGTGAATTAAAGAAAACTATTAGCAATCTTTCAGTATCTTTAATTATCATTATTGTTAGTGAGAGATTATAAAATGGTAATGAGGCATACTATTGTGAATTTAATAATCACCCCTAAACTATAGAAGCTAATTTTAAATTGACTTAGTCTTTTTTTTTTTTTTTTTTTTTTTTGCGGTACACGGGCCTCTCACTGTTGTGGCCTTTCCCATTGCGGAGCACAGGCTCCGGAGGCGCAGGCTCAGCGGCTATGGCTCACGTGCCCAGCCGCTCCACCGCATGTGGGATCCTCCCGGACCAGGGCACGAACCCATGTCCCCTGCATCGGCAGGTGGACTCTCAACCACCGTGCCACCAGGGAAGCCCTGACTTTGTATTCTTGAGTTGACAAATTCCATCCTGGACTAGGGACTACAAATACATATGCTGAAAGCTGCACCCCTCAGTGAAATGCTATCTCTGGTTATCATTATGAAATAAAAAGGTGTCTACTTCCTAATCATGTATTATTGTGATTAAAATCCTCTTTTTTACACATCTCTGACTTTTCTCATTTAGGATAAAAACTGACAGCATCTCTTGTTTTTGATGACTCCAGTCTTCCAGAGATCCTCTGAAGATGAATTTCATCTTATATGATGCAAGAGAAAATAGCTTTGGAATTTGAATCAAAATTTGGATTATTTCTCTTTAGGAAAATGTTTAGGCTTTTCTATTTTATCCATTTGACTCTGCACTACTTGAAAGCAAGGATTAAGTCTTAGCTATCTTTCAATTCCTGCCACTTAGCATAGTGTCTGATATTCATTATATGTCAGCTGAATAAATATCTTACCTAAGATTCAATAACAATAATCTAAGGTTAAGGATCTTGGAATTTGGAGCCAAAAAACTAACATTAGAATCCTGGACTTACTGCTTATAAAGTAGACTACAGTCAATTTATGTAGCCTGTCTGTCTACTTCCTTATCTGTAAACTAGATATAACCATACTTAACAGATAGAGTTGCTGGAAAGATTAAATGAGGTGACTAAATGAGATCATTTATATATTTAAGATGATTATTAAACTATATGCCTTGTACTATCTAGTCAAGGGAGATACATAAGTACATAAGTTAGATAGAGTCCCTACCCTCACGGAGCTACATTCCCATGGAGGAAATAGGCATTAATAAAATAATTATATGATTAATTATAAAGAAAAGTGCAGGGAATCTGAATTTTTAATAAATATAGAAAATATCCTTAATGATATAAATTTAAAGGACAAGTTATGAATTATTATTAAAGCTTATCAAAGGAAGAGTAGGGTGATACACAAGAGAGGAACAATGCATACTATGGGTATAGCATTCTCAAGGTTAAGTGAGGAAGGAAGGTAGTTAGGTGAATTGAGAGGGGCTAGATTTAGCAAAAGATAATGTACAGAAGACTCTTGGCAGAAGATCAGGTCTATGGTAGACACTCAATAAGTTATAAAGAGGATGAAGAAGATGATGATTATAATGATAAAACAATTTTCTGATAAAACTTTAAATATGAGTTATCCAGTATGATATATGCTGTAGAGTTACAATTTATTACCCTATGGTCTATATGTTTGCCTAGCTACTTAACATCCCTACCTTCACTTTCTAAAAGTATAAGTAAGGACAAATTCAATCATCATCATCATCACCATCACCGTGGAAGCAACTGATCATATCAATGGTTGAACTCATGGTCATGGTGGATAGTTATCATGATGATTTCCTCGGTTAGGTGTTTAAGTTTAGAGAGAAGAAGGAAAAAAAAAAAAAAAGGAAGAGAGAATAACAGGGTCTAACCATTGAGGTCTTTCAGTCTTGATTAAACTGATTCAAAGAAAATAAGTGCAAATTCAATTGTTTCCAAGAAATATATACTGAACACCAATTTGGAATTTAGTTTGTGCTAAACCCTTTGCACAAGGACAAAACAAAGTAACATCATAAGGCCACTTTTCGGAATGCAAAGAATTGTCTTTGAAATGAGATATCACCTGGGTTAAAGAGAAAGGTAAAATAAAATTCCTGTTTGCAAATATATTCTCAGTTATCACAACATGTGTGGCAAATATTAAGTCTACTTGTAATATATAGAAAGGTTTGGACCACATGACTCTATCAATAGTTTAAGCATCATCGGGTAATAGTTAAATTTTATTTTAGCATAAAAATACTACAAATTCAAACCAATTATAAACACATTCCATCTAAAAGCACATGAATGCTCAAAATGTCATAATATTAATAACTGGTATCATTGACCATTTTGAATTCTACATTACATTGTGTGGCTTTGAGAGTTCCCATTCAAGGGTTATCTATACATATAAATAGTAAGATGGCAAATGGGTTGCAGTATCAGCATAGCAAATCTTCAATACTACTTAGTTTCAAGTTTAACAGAATTGTGAGAAGATAAGATGTCTAAGCTACCACCCATTTGATCTTATTGATTGAGATCCATGATTACGTATCTGTCATCTTAAAAATGTAGTCACCTATACTTTGAACAAAGGAGGATCAAACACCCAAACCACAAGCTAAAAGATCACAACTTTACAGCACATATCACAAAGTTTCTCAGAAAACTGTGCTTTGCTTTAATTATATGCTTTTTCAAGTTGCAACTTATCCAGAGGGGGAAAAAAAAGTTGGGTTACATATTCACTACCCAGTCCTGCATGATAAGGAAAATGTTAATTATCTAACAGCATGTTCACGTTTTCTACTAGTTGGCAAGTATAGAATTTTGGCTGCTATCACTTCTCCAATAGGTACTGGAGTTTTACACATTTGTTATCAGCACGGAATTCACCTTGTCTAGTTGTACTGCCTACATATTCCACTGTTCCAGGACTCATTTGAGCATATAATAAATTGAGTTTCAATGAGCTGGAACCTCCCGCTTCAGCTGATTTTTCAGCAAATTATTTTCCAGCTGTAGCTTCAGCAGGAGTTTTCCCACTCTTGAAAAGATGGCTATAATGGCCACATATTTATATGCCAATTCTAAAATCATTTTAATCGGCTAGTTATTATGCATTAAGTCAGTGATGAGCAAATTTAAAAAGGGTTCAAAGCACTGTATGTATATAGCAAGTATCTTTAATAGACTTAGTGTTTTGGCACTAAAGCCTTATATGACAAAAACAAGGTCAATATATTTGGGGCTTTGCCATAGAGCAGGAAAAATGCTGTTTTCCCATTTATAGTATACTTTACTGCATACTGACGTTCCAGCAAACATCACTGGAATATGAAGAAAGTATTTATGTTGAACATCAGAAAATTCCAAATGTTGACTCCAGTTTATCACTTGCAACTGCTCCCATTTAAACACAAGTTCTTTTCTTTTTTTTTTTTTGCAGTACACGGGCCTCTCACTGTTGTGGCCTCTCCCGTTGTGGAGCACAGGCTCCAGACGTGCAGGCTCAGTGGCCATGGCTCATGGGCCCAGCCGCTCCGCGGCATGTGGGATCTTCCCAGACCAGGGCACGAACCCATGTCCCCTGCATCGGCAGGCGGACTCTCAACCACTGCGCCACCAGGGAAGCCCACAAGTTCTCTCCTGAAGCAACCAGTTATGAAGGGTATTCATCAAGCACATTGAGATGGACATTGTGTTGTAGATCACTGGATTATCCCATTTAGGATTCTATAGATACTTGGCAGTTGCCTAACTGGAGGTATAGATGTAGCTACCTCTATATATCTATATAAATCTATATAGATATAGCTACAGATATAATATAGGTCTATCTATCCACATATAGCTATGGTATATCTATATACATTTATATACATATAGCTATAGGTATAACTATATCTATATATAAGTAAATATGTTAGGATACCTGTAACACTAGTCATGTGTAGAAAAAGATACAAGGCACTTTACTGTCTATTATTGTCATTTGTCTGCTGTAGTTCTCCCCATACCTTAACTTTCTTTGATATTACAGCTTCTTTTATTTGAGAAATTTTTCCCATGTCTAGTTGGACCCATAACGAATGGCAGAGAAAAATGGGAAATACAGGCAGAAATTAAGTAGAGTGTGCTTAAAAAGTTTGCAGGGCTATTGAAAGAAGTCACAAATAAGATATATTTCAAGCAGGGAGTTGAAGAAAGTTGCACTCAAGAACTGGCAAACCTAGAAACTGAAAAGAAAACTGATCAGATGCAACCATTGGGATTTTTCAGTGGATGTGCCTTAATTTTTATTGGGATACTTCAAAGTTTACTAAGCACTCCAGGTACCATTTAAGGTTGCCATCTCTGCTCTAAAAGGGAATGATGTTCTCAGCATGGTTATGACTGTGGAGCTCTGAACAGTAGCAATTTATGGGAACTTAGTCAAATAACTTACCAACTTTGAATTTGCACTTCCTTATCAGTAAAATAAGTGTTTTGAGTTACATAATCAAGTTTCCTTCTAGTTCTAAAATTTTGTCTTTCTTTTGGAAAGGGGGTCACTCTGTTGCTGATTACTTTATTCAAGTTCACAATAAAAAACTAATAAATTCTATAGTCAGGGTTTGAATCCAGGTTTTTTATCGTTGTTTTTGCTTAATGCCACATCCTCCTAAAAGCAATGCAACGTTACTTTCCATGACAGTGTTCTCTGTATTGAAGGAGTGCGGAGCCTAGCCAGCTAGAGACAATCAACAAAGAGAAAAATTTCCACAAAGTTTAAGCTTTAAACAAATTGCCATTTTAATATAATCATTCGTGCATTTCATCTTTTTGAAGTAATTTTCTAAATGGCACTGTTTTAGATACTTTCTTCTACCATTCTCCAACTTACCTCCTAAATCCTCTTCTTTTTGTTGTTTTATATTGCTCTGTTGACTAGATACATCTATGGACCACATATAGTGTAATGTCATTCTCCATGGAATTTTATTCTCTTTACTTGGTCTTTGTGAAGTGACTATTACTAGCCCATCTATATTCTTCAATTTAACCAATTAAACTCCTTTCCCTTAGTTTCTCAAACTCTCATCTCTAATTCAGTTGGTGAATATAGTGAGTGATTACAATATCAATACTTGGTTACCGTTTTACTGACCATTCAACAGCCCACTTCCATCCCCCTGTGGGCATGTGCCATGTTTTCCTTAGGGCTCCATTTCCTCCAGCACTTAGTACAGTGCTCAGTAAGTAACTAGTGAATGTTGACAAAATTAAGGGATGAATTCACTTTCCCTCTCAATATATCCTATCAACAACTCTTATCCATTTCTCCATTTCACAAAGCTGGGAAGAGAAACCGAGTATCTTTATAGTCACCAAGTAAAAAAGGCAGAGATGACCCTATATGCTCCATTTTTGCATTAATAAACTGGTAGATTGAGAGACATGTTAAAAACCAAAGTTAACTTAAGTTTCTAATTTACATTACCCATTAAGAAATCTGATTGCTAGGTCCTGCTAAAATCAGGGTAATGATTAAATAATGTAAACTATATCACTAATGCATATCACTAAATGCATACTTAAAACTTTCTCATGGCAAGTCATTGCTCCTAATATAAAATTTAATCTCCACAGGACCACCAATTTCCACTTGATCTGGGTGCTACATACCTGTTTGATTTGGTCTGAGATCCCACCATTTTTTATCTTCACTCCCTATTCTCCAGATACACTAGCTTTATATTCTCAATTATAAAAAGTTGAAATCCACAAATGGCCTGCAACTAGTTCTACCATGGGCCTGAAATGCTTTTCCCTTAAGTCTTTTAGTGGCTAGTTTCTGATTAAACCCCGGACCTAAGCCTAAGTACCACTTCCTCAGAGAAGCTTTCTCTGATCACCCAAGGCAACTACCCAGTCACTATCTACCCTATAAAGCTAGTTAAATCTCTTTGTAAAATGTGTAATGATCTTTGTAGGATGTTTAATGATTTCTTGCTTTTTTGTTTCTGTCCCTCTCACCAGAATATAAATTTTGTCTTAAGTGGTGGAGAAAAGTAATTAAAGGCAGGGGTTGTAGAGTCAGACTGTGGTGGTTTGAATTTAGACACCAACACTACCTAGATGAATTCCTTTGGGCGAGACCACTCCCGTCTCTAAGATTCAGCCTCCTCTTGTATAAAAAAATAGGGATAAAAATAGTATCTATCTCAGAAGTTTGTTGTGAAGATAGGATGAGATAATGCATAGGTCTCAATAACATTATTCATGATTATTCACCATCAGGTACCCAGAACAAATAACAGTGCCTAGGGCTTTATAGCTTGATAAGTATTTATCAGATGACAAAAACGAATGAATGTAATAACTCTGAATATTATTAATAATTAATTGTTAATTATTAATTTCATAATATTAAATATAATTATTAAATAATTAGGAAAATAAAACTTTATTCCTATACACTTTATTTTTCCTGTCACATTCTCTCCCATCCACTCAGTGCTTTTTTTCTTCATCACTTTTCTCTCCTTCCTTCCTTTGCACCTTTTTTACTCTCAACTGGCTCTCACCTTCTGCTTGTCAACAACCTCATGATTCTCTCATCTTAAAAACAATCTCCCTATGTACCCCTTTCCTCTTTTTTAATGGCCTTGAAAGAGTAGCTAAACTTGTCTCCATTCATTCCTAAACCTATTACATTATAGCTTCTGTCTCCTTACTTTCCTGGGATTGCTGCTGTCAAGGCCACCAGAAAATGTCTTTGTTCTTAAGTCCACTAGACAATTTCTCATCTTTATCTTACTTAACTTACCAATGGCAGTTTATTCTTAGATAATGCATAGGCACTGAAGGTAGAGAGATCTGAATTAAATTGTGCTTCACACATTAAGGAATTTTGAGGCCTTGGGCAAGTTGCTTAATCCTGAGCTTCAGTCTCCTCAAATGCAAAAGGATAATGAAACTAATCTACCTCATTCAATTATTTACTCAGTGTATATTATTATTTATCAAGAGCCTATTCTGTATCAGGCCACGTTGTAAGTACTGGAGGTATATCAGTGAGGAAAAAGGACGAAAATTCTTAATCACATGGATCATATAATCTAGTGGTTATTAAACAAAATAAACATAGTATGTAATATGTTATTACTTTATAAAAAGTGAAAGCAAAGTAAATATAAAAGATGAATGGGTAGGGAATCCTATTTTAGACAGGCGCTGCAATTAGAAGGGTGTGCTTTCTTGAGACAGTGACATTTAACCAGAGATTTGAAGGAGGTATAAATATTGGTAGAGGGAAGGAGTAAGGATGGAGGAGGTTCTAGGCAGAGAGAACAGCAAGTGCAGAGGTGCTCAAATGGAGGCAAGAGAACCTGTTCAAGGAACTACCAAGAAAGCAAAGTGGCTATGGTGATGAAAAATTGCAACAAACATAGAAAAGGTCAATAAAGGGAATTCAGAATGGGAGGTAAGAGAAGAGGAGCTCATTCAGGGCCTTGCTGGCCATCACAAGGATTTTGATTTTACACTGAGTGAATGGGAATCCATTGGAGTACTTTGAATATAATCAGTTTGACTCCTGTGTTGACAGCAAGGCAAGAGAAGTAGCAGGAAGGCCACCATAATCAACATGAAAGAAAATGGTAGTTTAAATGAGAGTGATAGCAATGGAAATAACAAAAAGAGATCAGATTCCTGATATATTTTAAAGGTAGGGTCCACTAGATTTTTTGATTAGATGAATTGAGGAAGCAAAGTCAAGAACAACTCAAGCTTTGGTTTGGGTGACTGACAGAGAGCATGTACTATTTACTACAATGGGGAAGATTTCAGGAGGAACAAACTGGTCTGGGGAAGGAGATCAGAAGCTCAATTTTGTTGATGTTAACTTTGAGATCCAGGAGTAGACATTGAACATGTGAGTCTGGTGTTCGGTAGAGATATCAGGATTGCAAATAAAAGCTTACAAGTCATCAGCATGTAGCTAGTATTTAAAGTCATAATATTAGATAAGCACATGACGAGAGTGAGACTAAAAAAAGGTAAAGAGGTACAAGGACTACACCCTGGGAGACTACCGCTTAGATGAGGAAATGAGAAACCTGAAAGAGAGATTGAGACTGAGTAGGCATAGAATTAGGAGGAAAACCAGGAGAATTACTAAATTCCAATTTCAGAAAGTGTTTTAAGGAAGACAGACTATTATTCAACTGTGCAAACACTGGCTAAGTATGATGAAGAGTGAGGGAAAAAAAAAAACACCTACTGAATTTAGCAATTCAGGTGAATTAGTGACCTCAATACATGCAATTTATCACGAGTGGTGGAGAGGAAAGTTGGAATGATGTATATTTAAAAGAGAACTGCTTTCAAGTTAAAAATGCAGATTGAACACTTGCATGTGCATCTCCTTCCTTCCAAACACCACTGCAACTACAATACATGTTTCCTTTGTCATTTAGGCATAAACACATAGAGTGGGAAGAACAGGAAAAAATGAAACCAGCAGTAACACTGTGGGAAGCTGGAAATGTGACGGATGAGGAGAAAGGGATTTACCAGTCCCTAGCAAAAACAACTTGCAAACTGCCAGGGGAAAAATCTAGAAACTAACTTGATTTCCACCTCAAATTGGTGAATACATGTATTTGGAATGCTGAACTCAGACAATCTCAACACTTTTTCCAGAATGCTAGCTCCTATAATATCAATACCTGCCCATTACTCTCTAGTAGAAGCTTGAAAAAGCTTTCTCTGGCAAATCTGACCAGTCTAAGAAGAAATATATAAAAAAAAAAAAAAAAAACCTGTCTAAGAAATCCCTAACAAATGGCCTGCCTGGTTAAGTACACAGTCAACAAACACCACCTATGTATTCATAGCTTTAAACCACCTCTTAACTTTCTTAATCTAATCATGAGCAAACAACCAGGATTACCAAACATCTGAAGAAACCCTCTTATATGGAAAACAGAGACCAAAACCAGTCAATTCAACAAAATATGAGTGAAATAGAAATTATTCAGAAAAGAAAACTATCATCATTAACTTCAGGTTAATAAGACATTATGCCCTCATCCAAATAAATTTGTATGCTATTTTTGAATGATTATTTAGAGAATAAAAATGGCCCTTGGTAATTAAAAACATAATAAAAAATGAAAAAATCAATAGAAGGATTTAAAATTAAAGTTTACAAAATAACCCATTAAGCATATCAAATGTATGCAATAATATTTAGAAGACAGAAGACAAGAAAATTAGATCATATGACAATATTTTTTTCTTTTCAAGTTTTTTAAATTTAATTTTTTTATACAGCAGGTTCTTATTAGCTATCTATTTTATACATATTAGTGTATATATGTCAATCCCAATCTCCCAATTCATCCCACCACCACCACCCACCCCCCTTGGTGTCCATACATTTGTTCTCCACATCTGTGTCTCTATTTCTGCCTTGCAAACCGGTTCACCTGTGCCATTTTTCTAGATTCCACACATATGCGTTAATATATGATATTTGTTTTTCTCTTTCTTACTTCACATTGTATGACAGCCTCTAGGTCCATCCATGTCTCTACAAATTGTCTCTACAATTTCATTCCTTTTTATGGTTGAGTAATATTCCATTGTATATATGTACCACATCTTCTTTATCCACTTGTCTGCCAATGGGCATTTAGGTTGCTTCCATGACCTGGCTATTGTAAATAGTGCTGCAATGAACACTGGGGTGCATGTGTCTTTTTGAATTATGGTTTTCTCTGGGTATTTTCCCAGTAGTGGGAGTACTGGGTCACATTGTAATTGTATTTTTAGTTTTTTAAGGAACCTCCATGCTATTCTCCATAGTAGCTGTATCACCTTACATTCCCACCAACAGTGCAAGAGGGTTCCCTTTTCTCCACACCCTCTCCAGCATATGTTGTTTGTAGATTTTCTGATGATGCCTATTCTAACTGGTATGAGGTGATACCTCATTGTAGTTTTGATTTGCATTTTTCTAACAATTACTTATGTTGAGCAGTTTTTCATGTGCCTCCTGGCCTATATGTCTTCTTTGGAGAAATGTCTATTTAGGTCTTCTGCTCATTTTTTGACTGGGTTGTTTGTTTTTTTAATATTGAGCTGCATGAGCTGTTTAAATATTTTAGAGATTAATCCTTTGTCAGTTGCTTCATTTGCAAATATTTTCTCTCATTCTGAGGGTTGTCCTTTTGTCTTATTTATGGTTTCCTTTGCTTTGCAAAAGCTTTTAAGTTTCATTAGGTCCCATTTGTTTATTTTTGTTTTTATTTCCATTACTCTAGGAGGAAGGTCAAAAAAGATCTTGCTGTGATTTATGTCAAAGAGTGTTCTTGCTATTTTTTCCTCTAATAGTTTTATAGTGTCTGGTCTTACATTTAGGTCTTTAATCCATTTTGAGTTTATTTTTGTGTATGGTGTTAGGGAGTGTTCTAATTTCATTCTTTTACATGTAGCTGTCCAGTTTTCCCAGCACCACTTATGGAAGAGACTGTCTTTTCTCCATTGTATATCCTTGCCTCATTTGTCATAGATTAGTTGACCATAGGTGCATGGGTTTATCTCTGGGCTTTCTATCCTGTTCCATTGATCTATATTACTGTTTTTGTGCCAGTACCATACTGTCTTGATTACTTTAGCTTTGTAGTATAGTCTGAAGTCAGGGAGCGTGATTCTTCCAGCTCTGTCTTTTTTTTACCTCAGGATTGCTTTAGCTTTTTGGGGTCTTTTGTGTCTCCATATAAATTTTAAGATAGTTTGTTCTAGTTCTGTAAAAAATGCCACTGGTAATTTTATAGGGATTGCATTGAATCTATAGATTGCTTTGTGTACTACAGTCATTTTCACAGTATTGATTCTTCCAATCCAAGAACATGGTATATCTCTCCATCTGTGTCATTTTTGATTTCTTTCATCAGTGTCTTATAGTTTTCTGAGTACAGGTCTTTTATCTCATTAGGTACGTTTATTCCTATGTATTTTTTTCTTTTTGTTGCAATGGTGAATAAGATTGCTTCCCTAATTTCTCTTTCTGTTCTTTCATTGTTAGTGTATAGGAATGCAAGAGATTTCTGTGCATTAGTTTTGTATCCTGCAATTTTACCGAATTCATTGATTAGCTCTAGTAGTTTTTGGTGGCATTTTTAGGATTATCTGTGTATAGTATCATGTAGAGCATATGACAATATTATCTCACACATGAATAAGAGGAGCTCAAAAAACTGAGAAAAGGAAAAAAGAACTGGAAAAAATAAAAAATAAAATATTTTAAGAAAATTTCCAGCCCTAAAGGATATGAGTTTCTGAGTTAAAGGTCCAACAGATTGTCTAAAACAACTAGTAAAAATAGTTAAAATTCCAGAAACATAGTGGCAAAGAGGTTATTCTAAAATCTTCCAAAGAGAAAAGTATAGGTCATATACAAATATTAGGAATCAGAATGGCTTGAGATTTCTGAACATCACTATCACGTGCTTGGATACAATGGAACAATGCCTTCAAAATTCTAAAGGAAAATAATTTCCAACTTAAGATTATATACTCAGCTAAATTATATATCAAGAGGAGAGCATAGAGTCATTTTAAGTCACATAAGAACCTTAAAATAGTATAACTTCCACACAATTTTTTTAAGTAACTGGATAATGTGCTTCATCAAAATAAAGGTTTAGGGCTTCCCTGGTGGTGCAGTGGTTGAGAGTCCGCCTGCCGATGCAGGGGACATGGGTTCGTGCCCCGGTCTGGGAAGACCCCACGTGCCGCGGAGCAGCTGGGCCCGTGAGCCATGGCCGCTGAGCCTGCGCGTCCGCAGCCTGTGCTCCGCAACGGGAGAGGCCACAACAGTGAGAGGCCCATGTACCGCAAAATAAATAAATAAATAAAAATAAAGGTGTAAACCAAAATAGAGAAATATATGGCATGCAGAATAACTGAGCCAAGAGAGAACCTAGGCAGGTTCATTATGATGGAGAATCAACAGAAATATCTTTCCATTACACCTTCTTGTTACTCTTCCATCCCCCTATATTCTTAACTGCAGTCATATTCTAGTTCCCAGTTTATGCCATGTTTTTTCCTCTTTATGCTTTGCACATTGCTGCTTCCGTGACCCAAGGATGTTTATCCGTCTCCTTTACCATCCTTTAGTATTCATACAGAAATACCCACCTTTCTACCTACTACCTAAAAAACTTTCAGTGATGCCCTAATCTGAGTAAAGTGACTTTGCTCTGAGCTATCCAAGCCTCAAGGTAAGCATTAAATATTCTGTACTTCGTCTCTTTACAAGGCTGACTCTTCCTACTGAACTACATATCCCTTGAGGGCAGAGGTCACGTTATACTGCCTTTGTATCTCTAGCATCCACTCTGATGCTCAATAAGTACTGAATGAGTAAGTGAAAGAAAAAAATTAATTCATTATTTAGAGATATGCATCAGATTAAGGAGTTCATTAAGTTCCTAAGTGATAACAGGACTAAAAATAATGAGATAATATATACCTCTATAGCCAGGACTTATTAATTCCTTATCATATTCCGTAAGTAGCTAACAATCTCTTACCTATTAAGTCATAGATAGGGATCTGAACTCCTGTCTACTGAACTCTTTGTGTCCAAGCTCTGTGTTGTTATGTAGCTCTCCCTTCTGAGGAGAAAGGAGAGGTTCTAGTGCATAAATACATAAAGGCCAATTAGGACATCTTCTTTCAGAGAAAGAAAGGTTTTATAGCAAAAAAGGAGTCTGTGAACTCCAATTGTATGAGAAGAAGCAAGTCAGTATATTATTTTTAAACTGTTGGAAAAAATAACACCTTTCTTCCTGAGATGAGAGTTTATCTGACGAAACTAATCCTGGAGTGAGTTTTATGACCATGTTACAAACCTCTGTAAAGTAAATAATGTAATAGAAATGCTGACAGAGCCCTCCTTATGATGGGTTTGGAAGGTACAACTATAAAACAGAAGTAATTTCTGGAATTCGGAAATTATGCATGATTGTAAAGACAAACATATTTGCCATAAATTGAAGCCCATACCTGCATGGGGATATACTGGTTCCCACTTAATTCAAGGTCAGCGATAACTTTAAACAAATTCTATTAAACTCTCGTCAACCTGTTCAAGTCAACATTAAGGGAAGGAAAGAACAGAACAGAACTCTCTGCAGAACACTAAATCATGTAAAATTTCAATTAAACTTAAAATCAGCTAAAGGAAACTAGGAACAAATCCTCCCTTTAAAATGCTTCTCCTAAAACAGCAAAAGAATCCAATACTTTGAAAGCAAAAATAGCAAGAGCTTGTGAGTGTTTTACAAACACTGAATCTGGATTTATAGAAAATGATAGCGAAACAATTTATCAATAGTACAAACAGCCACTTATCAACTGAGGTCTCTTTGACCGAACTTTTTAAATGTCCGTCTTCCGTGGCTAGAGACCAGAGACACAATAGGGAAGACTTCAAAGGACACAAAGTTAAGCTATTGACACTGCTGCTGTGAGTTTTCTGTTCTACTCAAGCACAAACAATTATATATTTTCTACCTAAGGTTTTCCTATACAGCTTTTCCCCTTGAGGTCATGCTCTATAATGCTCATCTTTGTGGTCCTTTTGTCCCCAGTCAATCGCACCCATCCTATGTCTCTTGATTTTGTTACACTCAAAACGTGTATTTGAAAGATCTTAGGCTGTGCAATCAAAGAGAGTTGTATCTGAATTTTGTTTGTGTGTATCACTGATTGGATGAGATTGGGAAAGTTATTCATTTATCTGCAATGCTCATTGTTTAATCCATAGAATGGGGGTAAATAAAACATCAATATTAATAGAAATGCCCAGAAAAATCTCATTTTGTAGGCTAATGGCCCTCTTGTTTGGACACACGGCAATGAGAGATTTTATTCACTTTAGTCACTCAAATATTTAAATAATTAGGTAAAGTGAATATCTTAAATTAAAAGCAGACTGATGAATTTAGATGACAATGAAGATTGATAAATGTATATAGATACAAATGCTAAAAAAGTTTCTCTAACATTTTGCAAAAATTTTTAAAAGCAGTGGTAGTTTATTTGGGTATGGGCATACCAAGTCTCCAAAACATAGATATGTTTAATAAGAGAGAGTACTAAATGCAGTACACTAAGATCTCTATTATTATCTTTTAAATGCATCTACAATAATAGAATGTACCAGATACAAGCTCCTATTGTAAGTTACTATTCCTATGAAGTCTGTGTTCTTTGTCTTAATCCTGTGACTAAGCACAAAGCCTGACACCTAGCAGGTATCAATAAGTATTTTTTTAAGTAAATAAAAGAATGAGTATAGTGAAGACATCCAGTGAAGAGGTCTTTTGCTAGCTGGGAAAGCAAGTTGAGTGGTTTGGAAACAGCTGGGATGGAAATGGGGAGACTGGGAATATTTTTTTCTTTGCTTAATCTTTCCTTTTTAATGGCGGAAAAAGGGGTTTTTTTTGTTGTTTTTCTTTAACTTTCTTACATGACTGACTTCATTTGCTACTATGGCAAACAGTAATTGTATTCACATACTGTGAATAGAGGCATTGGTTATCTCAGTAGTTTTTCCTTCTTTCTTCCTTCCTTCCTTCCTTCCTTTCATTTTTTTTATTAGGGTATAGCTGCTTTACATTGTTGTGCCAGTTTCTGCTGTACAGCAAAGTGAATCAGTCATATGTATATACACATCCCCTCTTTTGGGGATTTCCTTCCCATTTAGAGCTCCCACAGAACATTAAGCAGGTTCTTATGTATGGTCTCTATACAGCAGGTTCTCATTAGCCATCTATTTTATACATCGTAGTGTATATATGTCAATCCCAATCTCCCGATTCATCCCACCCACCCTTCCCCCACTTGGTGTCCATATGGTTGTTCTCTACATCTGTGTCTCTATTTCTGCTTTGCAAATAGGTTCATCTGTACCATTTTTCTAGATTCCACATACATGTGTAAATATACATTTGTTTTTCTCTTTCTGACTTACTTCACTTTCTTTGAGATGTCCATCCACGTCTCTAAAACTGACCCAGCTTTGTTCCTTTTAATGGCTGAGTAATATTCCATTGTATATAAGGTACCACATCTTCTTTATCCATTCATCTGTTGCTGGACATTTGGGTTGCTTCCATGTCCTGGCTATTGTAAATAGTGCTGCAGTGAACATTGGGGTGCATGTGTCTTTTTGAATTACGTTTTTCTCAGGGTATATGCACAGTAGTGGGATTGCTGGGTTATAAACAACCCAATCAAAAAATGGACGGAATACCTAAATAGTCATTTCTCCAAAGAAGACATACAGATGGCCAAGAGGCATATGAAAAGATGCTCAACATCACTAATTATTAGAGAAATGCAAATCAAAACCACAATAAGGTACCACCTCACACCGTTCAGAATGGCCATCATCAAAAAATTCTAGAAAAATAAATGCTGGAGAGGGTGTGGAGAAAAGGGAAGCTTCTTGCACTGTTGGTGGGAATGTAAACTGATACTGCCACTATGGAGAAAATTATGGAGGTTCCTAAAAAACTAAAAATAGAAAAAAGTATGTTTGAATGCTGATGGGACTAATATAGTGAGAAAAATAGATTGATAACAGGGATGAAGGAGAGAGAATTAGAATAAATATGACTGACAGATCACAGTCTCTGAAATGGAGAGAAAATAGGCTCCCGAGGAGAAAGCGACAGATTGACCTTTATTTCCAGGAAATCCACTTCCTCTACCATCAGAAGAGGGAAGAAGACAGTTCAAGAAGCAGGTAGGTTTACACTTTCGTTAACTGGAAGTTGAAGTTGTTGTAGAAGGCCCAATTGCCTGGGTTCTGAAGCTTATAAACATTTTAGGGTCCTTCTAAGAAAAATAATTCAAAATTACAAATACAATTTAAGTATAAATCCTTGGAACTAGTCTGTAAAAGTGAGTGTTTCTGAATCTTAAATTCCATTAGTTTCATGGAAAATCTCCTTCTCTGCCTGAAATTAAATCCTGGCTCCACATCTCATTAGCTATGTGAATTTGGGCAATTTATCAATCTCTCTGTGCCTAGACTTCCTCATCTTCAAAATGGGGACAGACATTGTACCTATCCATCTCATAGGGGTTTGCAGATGACTGGATAAAATAACCCCTGTAAAGCAGGATTGAAAAATCATGTAAAGGATTAGATACAACTATCCATGTAAAGGTAATCCATGTAAAGCATGGATTACTTACTACTTACTTCTTACTTCTCAATTAGTACTTACTTCTCAATGAACATTGATTATTATTATATAGAGTCCCTGAAATTACATAATAGGAAGCACACAATAAATGTTAGTTTCTACTTCAGCTAGATGAGAAGTCACTTTAAAGAGATCATATTACGCTTCACTTGAAATCTAGAGTTCCTAGTATACATTAGACACACAAAATTTATCTTTTATTATTCCTCCCCCTGCTCCTCCTTCCACTTCTCTTGCTTTTCTTCCTCCTCTCTCCTTTTCTATCACTAGAATGATGTGGAAGCAGATAGTCCATATGTGAACTCACTAGAATGCCCTTCCTGACGCTAGGAACTGCACCATTTATATCTGAAATAAAGACTACTCTGCACATGATAGCTATTCAGAAAATTTTTGCTGTTAAGAAAATTATTGACATTATACCATCATTCATAGTTCAAGTATCTAATAAAATTTGAATACTGAAAACTGCTCCAAAACCAATGGTAGACTTGGTGACTGTCTACACTATATGACATACTTCTCTTTCATTGTAGACCTAAGCGTGAGCGCAGTGTAACCCTGATGCTGACACAGAGTCAACGTTCAGCAGATGCTTTACAGGTGAATGGTTCCTCATAAGAGAAGGAAGGTAAATACAAAGGGTGACTGACTGGAGTTTTTACACGCACCACTAAGCTCTAAAAGAGAGAAAGCCTACTAGGCATTCTCTATCAGAAAATGTTCATTTTGATAAGTCTGTCACCAAAAGAAATGCAAAACAATGTTAAAAATTTCTTACTTCCAATATACATAACCAAAAAGCTGTTCATTCAGTTTTCTGCAGTGGCACATACTCAAATGATGCATTAAACATTTAGCCCTGTTGTTCTCCAGGTTTTTCAATGTTTGCTAACTCATTTATTCTCATGCTGATAATCTTACCTGAAGCCTCTCACTTTTTGTAAGGTACTAAAGTGACTTGGGTTGCAACCAAATCTGTAGCAATTAGTCAGCTGAATCTCCAAGAAATTATTGGGATACTTTGTTGTTACAGAAAATAATTCAAAATTCTGAGTATTTACCTCTGAATATTTCTATCCACCATATGTCCATGCCTGTGCAACTTGAAGGAATAAAAGAGAATCCATGTAAATTTTAAAAAGGTGTTTTTTTTTTTAACTTTGTTGGGTAGAGTGATTCCCACTATGTTCTTTGTAATAAGCGAAGCAAAAAAACGAGAAATAAGAAAGTGATTGATGCTAATGATAATGAAAATATGTATTTTTTCCACTGTAAGACATTCCAAAAACCTTTCTTGAGTAAAATTAGGAAGGTACGGATATCTATTTCTCATAAAGTTTGGATGGATATTTTAAAATATTTGAGATACAAACTTAAAATAACGTCATTCAATATATAGGAAGGATAACAATGTACAAAATGCCATATCACAGTGAAGCAGATGCAAGCCAGAGCTAGTTCTCAGTAGAACCAGACACTGGACAGAAGCAATTCCTGCTCTTTCTATTTCCAGTCTTTTAGAAGCTGCTATAAGGGTATAGTCACTGGAATTATGATTTGACACTTAGTAAGACATCTTATATGAGAAACTAAAAGTAGACAGCATCTTGTCCACCTCCTTGATTTAATGAAAAAGACTATCAAGCTCAGTGACTGATACAAGTCAACCCAGCTAATCTGAGTACCGTCATGGAAAGTGAGGTGAGGTGGTGACGGGATGTAAAAAGGGCAGGACCTTGTAGTTAAGCACTTGAAAGTTGAAATCCCTTACAGACCATCATGAGCAGTGGATTGTATAGTATGTCACAATGGAGGATATTATCAAGTTAGCTTCCAGCTCCTGTATCAGCAGAAAACTAGGGACCACACTGCCCTTTTCCAGCCTGCTTCAGCCTTTACAATAAAAAACAGAAGTGAAAGCAATATTCAAGACCTAGGATGCATTTGTGAGTAACCCATTTGATTCAGCCAGAGGTACTTGAGAAGAAAAACCATATATTTACTGCTATTCCTCACATGGGTTTAGTTCATAGACAAGCTGGGAACTTGGTGGCCTAAGGTGCTGGGAAAAGGGAGGAAGTCATGATAATAAGGATAACAGCTAAACAACCCCTGGGACTGAGCTCCTAACACTCTAACGCTTAATGTTTACCCTCAGGAAGTTAGTGCATTCAGATCTGACCCAGGCCATCGCCAATGTTCAAGAGGATGTAATCTGGTAGAGGAGAAAGCAAGCGTTTCTGTAAAGTGATAAAACTCAAAGTCAAAGGGATCTAGCCTTCAATACCAGTACACTAACGTTTTGGGACAGATAGAGCCACAGCAAGTAATGAGAGAATAATGAAAAGCATTCAAGGAGGTAACTGACAGAATAGAGACCAGTGTTAGGGCTCCAGCCAAGGAAGCTATGGCTTTGAGTGGGACTTAAGTCCCTGTGGGAGACTGGAAACCAATGTAGAAGAGCAGTCCTACAAACTGCAAACAAATACCAAGTTTGGGGAATTTAAAGTGCTAAGCTAACAAAAGCCTAATGCATTTCCACTCTGACTCATTTTTATGGACTGTGAAAGCTCATAAAGCCCTCCCTGAGTTGGTTGGGAGAGACTCATGCACGGACTGTGGCTGAGCCTTTAGGAACAGTTGGAATCCAATTGGTCAGAGTTGGATAGAGGTTGATACCAACATCCCACAAATCCTGGGCAAGATTTGGCAGGGAACGGGACAAAATCAGATGAATGAGGATCACTCAACAGAGAAGAAAAACACCGCTAAGTTTCACTGGAATTGGAAATGAGTTCAGTTTCGTCTTATACCGCTTTTAAAATAAACATGTTTTTCTTCTTGAAATTCCTCTTGAATAGGTTTTACACATACAAATAATAAAGATATATCCAGGTATCATCATATGTTTCTGCTTATCTTTTCATAAAATTAACACTTAAAACCCAATTTGTGTGCATGTGTGTGTTTCAAGGAAAGTCCCAGCAACTAAATATCAAAATGGCAAAGCTATAACACAGGTGTAAGAAACCAATCATTCCTACGTACCTTCTGTACAAGAAGCCAGTCAGCAATTGGGCCAACAAAAAATAAAGAGGATTGCAGGGGGGAAACAGAATCATTCTCCAAGTGGACATTATCTGAACGATGGCACCAGATGGAAATTACTTTTTCCCACATAAAAACAAGATAAATTTTGATAATATTCTTTTACATTTTAAAGTGCAACATTACTCAGACTCCCCATCAAGGGCATAGTGAGCAAGTTAGCATTGTGTTACAGAATGGAAGCAGAAACGGTACAGTTTCTCAATGAGAAAATAATAAGATAAAATCCAGATAAAAAGCTACTATGAATTTTTTATATAAATATATATTTTATATAAATATTTATCTATTTATCAGAAGGTCAGAATGAGAGTTACAGAAGGTCAACATTTGTAAAGACAGTAGAGAAGGCATCTTCAAAGAAGGATTACCAGGGCTCATTGCAACTCTACCTTTATTAGCCATGAAATCTTGTGTTACTATAACCTTGTTTTGCCTCAGTTTCCACATCTGTAAATGGATATTGTAATAACAGGTCATCTCTCATAGGACTGATGAAAGGATTAAAATGAAATAATCCATGTGAACAGAGCATATACAATAATTTATGGTTGTCATTAAATAACTTTTAGCTGCCATTATTAGGCAGTTTTCAAGGAGATGTTCAGAAATTTACCGAAGAAATTAAAACTCATGTTAACCCAGCATTAATATGCCCATCTGTATTCACCTGCCTGTCAAAGACTTGCTTACTAAATAAGATAATCCATTTATCAGACCGCTCTAATTAATAAGAACACAGCTCCTCTCCCTGTGCTCTTTTATCAAATATATGACATTAGTGGCAAAATGACATGACAGTGATATAAAAATTACAACATTAACAGGCTCTGAATAAATAAAACCCGAAGCAAAATCTTTCCTGATGCCAAGAATACAATAGCTGAGATGCGGATGGATATTTCAGAACTGAGTGTAGAACAGTAAATCATACAATACTGGCAGAACACTAGAGATGATACTTTTTCAAAATAAAACTATGAAATATTGGTGGGGACATTCAGCTCTGATGTTTCATTGTGAATGACACAGCAAGTCTAGTAAAGTAGCTGATTTATTGCAAACCTTATCACATTTTAAAGGGAGATGTTTCCACTGATTCTCTTTAGCCACTACAGAAACTGTGCCACTGTATGCCAGAAGAGGGTTTGATCTTTACTCAAGCAAAAATCAATTTCTTCTACATACGGAAATTCAGCCTTTACTCCTTTGAATATAAAGTTTTCAACATATGCACTATTACCAGTATATGTTCATGTTAAAAAAGCGAATCAATTTTTATAATCAATGGTTACAGTTTCTTGTGTTATGGAGAAATACGGTTCTGTTCTGTTTAATACCATTCTTTCCACCGCATACACCTGCCTTCCCTAAATTGACAAAGGGCACTAGTTCCCTCTCATTTCTCTTGAGACAGAACCATGACGTATTCCATAGAAAAGGGGGATGGGGCAGGGAGGTGTGGGAAACTTGGTCATTTCTCCAACTGTATCTTTGACTACTGGACTCCCAAATACCTCCGCTTAGGCATCTGGTTTTGCAGTCACTAAGAAAAATAGCTACATTAGCTTTCACTTGTAGCCCTCTTTCTGACTGATGGAACCATGTTGGGCTAACAACACAAGCATGTTAATAAATATTCCCCGTTTTTCTTCCCAAGAACCCACACACACATTTTCCTCTTTAGATTCATTTTTCTTGTCCTTGCTCCGCATCGCATCATGCATCTATATGAGTTCACACAAATACATTTTTTATTGTCCAATATTAAGACTTTGATTCTCATTTTGGGACCTCCATTAAATAAATAATGGTCCTTCAAAAATAAACTAATAGACTTTCATTTCCATTTTGGTAGCAACCTGATTTCTTTGAAAAATTGATAGAAAGTAACTACAAATGTATATAACCTTTGCTTTAAGGCAGGTGTCCCCAACTCCTGGCCATGGACTGGCACCGGTCCGTGGCCTGTTAAAAACCCGGGCCATGGGGGCTTCCCTGGTGGCGCAGTGGTTGAGAGTCCGCCTGCCAATGCAGGGGACGCAGGTTCGTGCCCCAGTCTGGGAAGATCCCACATACCGCGGAGTGGCTGGGCCCGTGAGCCATGGCCGCTGAGCCTGCGCGTACGGAGCCTGTGCTCCGCAACGGGAGAGGCCACAACAGTGAGAAGCCCGCGTACCGCAAAAAAAAAAAAAACCAAAACAACCCCCACCCCCCACCCCCCACCCCCCGCCGGGCCGCACAGCAGGAAGTGAGCGGGCAAGCGAGCGAAGCTTCATATGCCGCTCCCCATCGCTTGCATTACCACCTGAACCATCCCCCCACCCCTCCCGTGGAAACTGGTCTTCCGCAAAACTGGTCCCTGGTGCCAAAAAGACTGCGGACCGCAGCTTAAGGTATTAGCTACTTATTGGATGTACCTCATAGATATCCTGCTTCAATTTCCATAAAAGAATGATGCATAGACAATTAAGTAATTTTCTAATTGGTTTTGCAACATTTGACAATCATGACAATATAATAAATTAACTATCAAATAATACAGTATTAAACCTTCAAAAAATCACACATCACTGCAATCATAAATTATTTCTAATCTTTTTAAATATTGATTTTTAATCTCTTAATATAAATTCAAAGAGATTTTGATGAAAGAAATGACGTTTCAACAATCCAGTTTAGGAACTATTAATTTAAACAGTGTCAGTGACATGACAGATATTCAGAAATTTTATTTTTTATATTTTTAATTTTGATTTTGGAAGGTAGCTATTACCTATGTTACTGATTTTCAGTCTTTCAGCACCAAGGCTCCTTAGAAAAACTGTCATAGTAACCTCAAATATAAAAATACATTTTAAAGTTGAAATCTGTTCTGTAAGTGTCACTATTGGTCATAACACTAACTCATTCCTAAGATATGTGACAGAATTCAGCGTATCTCTTCCTGAAAATTATTTGTCTTCTATTTTCTTATTTTGCCAGTTTCTGGAATTCAGATGCATTTTGTCTATATCAGTTTGCTATTCTTATTTGTTTTCCTATTGTTCTTTTTCACCCTTACAAGATTCCCCTACTTTAATTAAATGTGGATATTTAATATTTACTCAAAAGGGAAAATGTAGAGACTCAAAAAAGATATTGAGGCAACAACAGTTTTCTCTTCATTAATATAACTCCTAACCTGATGATTCTGCTAATCTTTTGTAGAATGTTGTAAAGCCTTTATTAGTATTTCAATTATTTTTACATTAGAGAGAGGGGGAATAAAGGAGAGAATATGAAAAATAAGATTCAATTAAAAATTGAGTTTAGAAAGTCAACTAACAGATCATCCCCAAACTGCATGGACTATTACTGTTGAAAAATACTAACCTTCATAAATACAATATTTAGCTAGAATTTCAGAAAGTCCTATTAGTTATAAAAATGCAAAGCAGTTCCTAGGAAGCCTTAACCTGGCAGGGTTTTATCCAAAATCCTTTTTAGGATAACAGTTCTTTCACAACTGTGGCAATTTAAAATGACTCAGGTATTATGTTTATATGCTCTGGACAGACAAATGAGCTTTTAAAGTACCCCCTTCTAATGAAAACATCCCCTCTTCCTCACCCTCTTGAACTTTTTATCCTCTTGACATCTATACAAATCCTTAGGATAAGATCATGCTACCTTAATATAAATGGTGAGTTTATATAACATCATCAAACTGCTGTGCCCACTTATCCAGATAGTTTTGCATATGAAATTTATAAAGCATTTATGCAGCTCAGAGTAAATTCTAGGTTAGCTAAGTTCTATTTTCCTTACCCTCATCCCTCAATCATGATTGACTGATATCAAAATAGTCCTGTATGTCCAAATACATAGAAAACACTAAAAGGAATCAAATATTTTAAAAACAGCTTTATAATGAACTGTTATGTCTATAATTACTGCAATAAAATACACATGCTATACTTTTCATATATTACATATTAAAAATAATACAGAAAAAATCAATGCATTAATTTTATATTTTTTCATAATGATATATAAAACAATTCAATTCATAAGTTCTGCCTAAGAAAGCATTATCCAAAAACAAATTCATTTTTGAACAAAAATATTTGCTGTTTTTCTTATTCTCTCTCAAATGTGCCTTTGTTCTTGTTTTGTTTCAAGGTTAAATTGTGTCTTTGCTAAAACTAAAATTACATAAAACATAATGCTGTCCACCTAATTTAGACTACATTTGCCTCTTCAATGTATGAATAGCAAACATTTTGGAGATGATAGGAACTAGAAAACTCTCCTGAACACCATGAACTTTCTTGGTGGAAAACAGCATGGGCTACATACATACACCATATTATTTCTGAAATATTCATGGATCACAAGTATATCTTTCCTAGAAGATTAAGGCAACCATATTCTATTTCTCCACTATTAAAATCTTATCTCCATTTTTTCCTATTTCACTTTGGAATAAACATCTGACCATAATTTTTGTCATTAGACATGAAAATTTAAGGGAAGAATGAGAAAATCAGAAGTGAACTGTAAATGTGCCACTAACAGCACAATTCAGAATGAGTGCCATGGCGGAAGGGTCAGGTATCCTGAAGTTTGGCAAGTTTTGTCATTTTCTATTTTCTCTTATAATGCCCCCGATAACAAGAATATATAATGATTACTGTTGACCCTTGAACAACTGGGGTTGAACTGTGTGGGTCCACTTACACAACAGTAAATACTACAGTACTACAGTTCAACCATGCTTGGTGGGTTGAATCCGCACATATGGAGGTACTGTAGATACAGAGGCTGACTATAAATTATATGCAGAACTTTGACTGTGTGAAGGATCAGTGCCCCTAAGTCCCACGTTGCTCAAGGGTAAACTGTATTTCTGTAGTTTCAAAAATCTCCTTTATTCTTTTTTTTTAAATGGCTTTGTATTTTTTTAACTTTTTAATTTATACTGGAGTATAGTTGATTAACAATGTGTTAGTTTCAGGTTTACAGCAAAGTGATTCAGTTATACATACACATATATCTATTCTTTTAAAAATTATTTTCCCATTTAAGTTGTTATATAATCTCCTTTATTCTTATCCATACATTTTTTACAACCACTTGAAGAGGAGGATCTGAAACTTGAACTAGATCGTTTCTTCTTAGTATATGTCCTTAAGTTAAGGTTAATTGTGCATCTTGCTAACTGAGCCATGACACATCAGCCATCAGCCTGAGGGGGGAAAAAAAAAATCCTACCACTAATTTAATGGCATATTCTGTCCCACCCTTGATTATATAGCTAGTTTAGATTGTTTTAGTCAATTCATTCAAGAAGATTGATTATTTCTGGATGGAATTAAGTACTTTAAGTTGTTGTACATCAAGAGTTGTTTTTTTTTTTTAAGCTAAATATGCAAAATGGGAATTCCCCAACAAGAGTTGAGAATGTTGCATTTCACAAGCTTATTTGACCTCAGTTCCATTTACTAGAGGGAACTTGATATCATCTTGATTTAGCATCTACAGTTTCATGTGGCTCAATATGGTGACTTGTTGGAAGAGACCATATGATACACTGGAACACTGTACAATCTGAAAACATGCTGCCTGGGTTCAGATTCCAGCTCTCTCACCTCCTATCTCTGAGGCCTCGGGCCAGGTATTTTATCCTCTCTGTTCCTCAGATTCCCTTCTGGCTAAATGGGGAGAGTATTTGATACCATTTTAGTACCTACCTCATAGGGTTGTTTTGTGTTATAGTACCTACTTCATAGGGTTAATGAAATGAGTTCACTAATTCAGTAACTTAGATACTGTGCTTAGGTACTGATCTCTATTTGGCACACCATAAACGCTACATGAATGTTAGCTATTATTACTGGGCATTACTTACTTTTAGCTTCTTTAAATAAAATCTTTTCAAGTTAGAGGTATTTTTTTCTTTATAATTGCTGCTGAAGTTATTTGTCAATGTTGATGCAGTTTAAAAAAACAATTATTATGATGCTTATATCCAGACATCTTAGTACTAATGGACTACAGCTCCGTAATTGTGGACTCATTTTTTTCAAAACCTTATAAACATAAAATGCTAGACTACTTGTTTCTTTTGTCACTCTCCATGTTATTTAAGACCTCTCTGTCATTATTAATAACAATAAATGACAATAAATTTGCATTTTTGCTAATGAATGTTTGTATTAAAAAGTTTCTTTGTATTATATAATTAATCATTTTATTTTTCTCTTTGAACTGTCAACATTTGTGGAGGCTTTATAATTTCTTCCAACTTGAGACTCAATTTCTGATATTTTCCCCCATGCTTGCTTAGTTTCTTGTTCTCAAATAACTGATAAGTTTGACATGCCCTATTTAAAGTTATGCAGGGATTTCCATATTTTTCTAATGCATGATATAATGCTAAAATATAAAAATGCCATGTCAGTTGCTCTCCACAGAAAGTGTTCTCTCTGTAGAAAAGAATATTCCCTTCAATATTTTGAAATACAGTTACTCCAGAAAATTTAACAGTACATTAATGTTGTGGAGATAGCTTATAAAATAGATTCTCACAAGAAGAGCAACAGCGACTGCATTTCTTGAGGATGAATGAGTCGTTGTAGTCATGCACATAACACAAAATTACTTTAACCCCAACCAGTATAAAAGAATTAAACATTTTAGCAGCCTCATCACATTGGGCAATGTGTTGCCTATATTTAAAAAAATCAATTAAACAAAAAGTAGGAGAATAATATATTTCCTTTATAACGAGAGATATTTCTCAGAGCATCTTATTTCTTTTTTGAGAACTCTATTTTTCTAACTTTTTAAGATCTACTTCATGGAAAAGGGAAAATACATACATATGTATTTATACTCCTTCACATATTTATACACATATATATTTAATATATATTATATCCTTTAGTGCCGTGAACATGATGCAGTATTAAATTAAATGCCTTCTTTTAATCAAAATTGCACAGAAATATACTTAAAAGAGAGTTCATCACAGTTTTGTTTTTAATATCAAAATATTGGAAGTAGTCTAACTGCTCAACAACAGGAGCTCACACAAATTAAGATAAATCCACACAATGAAAGAATAAGCAACCATCAAAAGCACGTTGAATAAAAACATTTTGTAATTCTTTAAATCTTATTAGATTACACAAACAGCATATGTGTATGTTCATATATACATATGAACATTTTAGTATAGTTTTAGATGTAGACAGAGACACTGTTACAGATATGTAAATATAAAATATTTCAAGCCAAGTGCTTTTTATACACTGTACCAGGAGATAGAAAACTGAAGCTAAGGGAAGTTAATTAATTAGCTCAAGGTTATACATCTAAGTTAGGATTCAACTTATGTGTGTCTGCTCTCTTGAGCAATATGTTAAACTCCCTACTTGTGGAATAAGAAAAAGTTATAATAAGGGATCATAATTGCTATTTTTAAATAGAATAACTTAAACATATATTGTAAAGGAAAGAACAAATCTATAACAAAGCTCAATATTTCTCCTGATGGATACTAGTGTAAATAAAGAATTACTTAACTAGAGGAATAGTTGGGCTTATTTTCTTACATCCTTATAGATTTTATGAAGAACTCACACTTTTAAGTTCTTCTTACTGCATGCTTCATCAATATCACATATTATATATTTTTATCTTATATTATTTCATTATTTCCAGTTTCTTAGTCATTTGGGACAAGAGTGCAACTTGTAACCAAGTAACTTTTAGTTTTAAGCAATTTTGCTACATTGGATACTGATGTCACAGCTTTTAATTCTGGCATTAAATAAAAATAGAATCCTTGGGGGGCTTCCCTGGTGGCGCAGTGGTTGAGAGTCCGCCTGCCGATGCAGGGGACACGGGTTCGTGCCCTGGTCCGGGAAGATCCCACATGCCGCGGAGCGGCTGGGCCCGTGAGCCATGGCCACTGAGCCTGCGCGTCCGGAGCCTGTGCTCCACAACGGGAGAGGCCACAACAGTGAGAGGCCCCCGTACCACAAAAAAAAAAAAAAAATAGAATCCTTGGTCTGCAGGGTTTTTTCTAACTAATTAATTAATTTTTGGCTGTGTTGGGTCTTCGTTGCTGCTCGCGGGCTTTCTCTAGTTGTGGCAAGCGGAGGCTACTCTTCGTTGTGGTGCGTGGGCTTCTGACTGCGGTGGCTTCTCTTGTCGTGGAGCACAGGCTCTAGGCACGTGGGCTTCAGTAGTTGTGGCACACGGGCTCAGTAGCTGTGGCTCGCGGTCTCTAGAGCACAGGCTCAGTAGTTGTGGCACATGGGCTTAAATGCTCCACGGCATGTGGGATCTTCCCAGACCAGGGCTCGAACCTGTGTCCCCTGCATTGGCAGGTGGATTCTTAATCACTGTGCCACCGGGGAAGTCCATTGGTCTGCAGTTTTGAAATGCATATTTGCACAAATGCACCACTCAGGTGGTGGGTGTTGATAATGGGGGATGAAAGAAAGAAAAAAACAAAAAGAAGAAGGAAGGGAAGGGAAAGGAAGAAAAAAAAGAAGGAAGGGAAGGAGTTGAAAGTAGTTAAACACAGTAAGTGTTCAGACTCTGGAAAAAAGTGCCCCTGGATAAACAAAATGTGATCTATGCATACAACACTATATTACTCAGTCATAAAAAGCAATAAAGTACCAATTCATGCTACATTGTGGGTGAACTTTGAAAACATGATGCTAAGTGAAAGAAGCCAAACACACAAGGCCAGGTATAACATGATTCCATTTATATGAAATATCTAAAATAAGTTAATACATAGAGACAGAAAGCAAATTGTGGTTGCTAGTGGCTGGGGGAGGGAGGGTATGGAAATAGATTTCAAAATGAATACAGGATTTTCTTTGGGGTGATGAAAATATTTTGGAATTAAACAGAGGTTGTGGTTGTACAACATTGTGAATGTACTAAATGCCACTGAATCGTAAACTTTAATTTTATGTTATATGAACTTTACCTCAACAAAAAAATAAATAAATAAGAAAAGAAGTGCAGATTTAGTGCACAATTCATTGTAAAAATATAATCTTAAAAAATAATATGCTATATAGTGGGTCATATGTGCCTGCAGACCTGTAAATATGCAAGTATAAAAGTTGACCAAAATTTGCAACGGGCAAAAAAAGAGTAACAGCAAAAATAAATGAATAAAAAAGTAATTTAGCAAGTTTAATCTTGTGTTTCATTTCTCTATTTTACTATTATTATTACTGTTCATTATTGCTTCTATCTTCACTGTTGCCTAACAACAAATGACAACAAATGTGCACTGCTATATGTATGAGTTTCATAAATTTTGCAGAGCTTAGCATGCAGAAAGGCTGGTATACTGAAAACTATGATAGAAAAGTCTCACTTTCACAAAATATACTTGACAAAATAATATTAAAAGAATAAAACTGATGAATGGGCTTATTTTTTTATTCCTGCTTTGAACACTATTCTTCTTTGATGACTTATGCTTGGGAAGGTCTTAAGTGATTCATAGAAGTTGTACTTACCATAGAATAGCTTTATTATACAGAATATTTTCTAAGTTTCCCATTACTGCCATGTGAATAAAATATAACTGTTTTTTGAGAAAATGTATTAAATATGTTTTTTAAAAAAGGATCACAAACCCAAATTCTTACAGAGGTAAAGCAGGTGTCTTAAATGAGTGAAGAATGATTGCTACAGAGGAGAGGTAGGGAAAGGAATGCAGTGGAAGGTGCCAGTACCCATTTAAAGGAAGCTGCTACAATCCACTTCTGGTCAATATTTGCCACATGGAAATGGAACACAGGCCCACTTCAGCCACATCTTCAGATTATTCAGGAGAAGACAGATATTCTCATTTTATATGAAATCAGTCAGTTTTTAAATATTGACAAGTAATTCGGTTTTTTTTAACATTGTAAAAAACACACAAAATGTATCTGTGAGATGAATGTGTCCAGGGAATTGCTGTTTATGTTAAAAAAAAAAAGATTCAGTACCAATTTCCAAGGACACTCCATCCAGCAGGGTTTAAGTCAGTGTTCTACCATAGCAATTATTTTTTAAACTTAAATCCACAGATAGGCTAAAACCAAGTATTAGCACTTATCTGTATAACAGGGTACATTTAAAAGAAAAGAAATATCAACTGTTTGAGAATTAGTCCAGGAAAATATGATTGCAGCACGTCATATGAACAAAGCCACACACAAAGGTGACCAGGAGGAGTTTGGTTAGAAAGCAACTGAAATGGAAACAAATTGACCTCAAGGGTAATGGATAATTTTAAAAGAATAGTTATTTGTTGATGCAGTGCTTTGAGTTGAGAAATTTTTGATACATATTAGATAGGTTAAAAGGGGAGGGGAGAGGCTAGCAAATATTTATATACCAGTTATGATACTATGTAGATTAAGTCTGCTCTTATTATATATTATTTTATCATGAAGTGAACCTATCAACACAACAAAAAGTCCACCTACTGAATGGGAGGAGATATTTGCAAATGATATATCCCACAAGGGGTTAATATCCAAAATATACAAAGAACTCATACAACTCAACATCAAAAAGCAAACAATCCAATTTAAAAAACAGGCAGAGAATCTGAATAGGCAGTTTTCCAAAAAAGGCATACAGATGGCCAACAGGCATATGAAAAGATGCTCCCTAATCACCAGGGAAATGCACATCAAAACCACAATGAGATACTACCTCACACTTGTCAGAATGGCTATTATCAAAAAGACAACAAATAACAAGTGTTGATGAGGATGTGGAGAAAAGGGAACCCTCATGCACTGTTGATGAGAATGTAAATTGGTGCAGCCACTAGAGAAAACAGTATGGAGAATCACCAAAAAATTAAATTAGAACTACTATATGATCCAGCAATTCTACTCCTGGGTATTTATTCAAAGAAAATGAAAAGACTAATTAGAAAAGATACATGCACCCCTATGTTAATTGCAGCATTATTTACAATAGCCAAGATATGGAAACAACTGAAGGGCACCTCAATAGGTGAATGGATAAAGAAAATGATATATATATATATATATATACACACACACACACACAATGGAACATTACTCAGCCATAAAAAAGAAAGAAATCTTGCCATCTGTGACAATATGAATGGGCCTAGAGGGTATTATGCAAAGTGAAATAAATCAGACTGAGAAAGACAAATACTGAATGATTTCACTTATATGTGGAATCTAAAAAATAAAATAAATGAACAAATATAAAAAAACAGAAACAGAGTCATAGATACAGAGAACAAACAGGTGGTTGCCAGAGAGGAGGGAGGGAGGGGGGATGAAAGAAATAGATGAGGGAGATGAAGAGGTACAAACTTCCAGGTGCAAAATAAATGAGTCATGGGTATGAAATGTGCAGTGTGGGGAATAAATAATAACTGTGTATTATCTTTGTATGGTGACATATGATAACTAGACTTATCATGGTGATCATTTTGAAATGTATAGAAATATCAAATCACTATGTGGTGTAATAGGAACTAACATTGTGTTGTAGGTCAATTATACTTCAAAAACAAACAAATTCATAGAAAAAGAGATCAGATGTGTGGTTACCAGAGATGGGGGGTGGGGGGAGGGGGAACGGGATGAAGGCAGTCAAAAGGTACAAACTTGCAGTTATAAGATAAATAAGTACTAGGGATATAACGTATAACATGACAAATATAATTAATACTGCCATATGTCAGCAGTCCCCAACCTTTTTGGCACCAGGGACCAGTTTTGTGAAAGACAATTTTCCCATAGACCAGGAAGGGGTAGGGATCGTTTGGGGATGATTCAAGCACATTACATTTATTGTGCACTTTATTTCTATTATTATTACATTGTAATATATAATGAAATAATTATACAACTCACCATTATGCAGGATCAGTGAGAGCCCTGAGCTTGTTTTCATTTGCCACTCACTGATAAGGTTCTGATATAAGTCTGCAAGCAACTGATTTATTACAGTCTCTGTGAAGTCAAACATCTCTACTAATGATAATCTGTATTTGCAGCCGCTCCCCAGCGCTAGCATCACCGCCTCATCTCCACCTCAGATCACTGGCATTAGATTCTCATAAGGAGCGCACAACCTAGATCCCTTGCGTGCGCAGTTCATGGTAGGGTTCGTGCTCCTATGAGAATCTAATGCCGCAGCTGATCTGACAGGAGGCAGAGCTCAGGCAGTGGGGAGCGGCTGTAAATACAGATGAAGCTTTGATTGCTCATCTGCTGCTCATCTCCTGCTGTGTGGCCCGTAGCCCAGGGACCGGGGACCCCTGCCATATGTTATATATGAAAGTTGTTAAGAGAGTAAATCCTAAGAGCTCCCATCACAAGGAAAAATATGGTTTCTATCTCTTTAATTTTGTATCTACATGAGATGATGGATGCTCATTAAATGTATTGTGATAATCATTTCATGATGTATGTAAGTCAATTAATTATGCTGTACATCTTAGATGTATGCAATGCCGGATGTCAACGATATCTCAATAAAACTGGAAGAAAAAAAATTGTTTGCTCAGAACAACATTTTGTTTAAATACTAAAAGTGTGTCTTTTATCTTCATAGGTGATTCTGAATGTTTGTTATAAGAAACTACACTTGTTAAAATGTTTGCTGTAGAAACATGTTTGTGCTCACTTGAAAGTTGTAAACTATGTTTACCATAGTAGGTTGATTTTATCCACAAACAGTTTGGGTAGTTAATTCATTAACATCTCTATCTAGCTTTAATTAACTTTAACTCAACCTGTATAAAGATACTGTGGATTTTTTTTTTAATTAGGAGCATAGCTAATGGCATACTTCCTCTTTTAGATAAATATTAGCAAAATATAACGCTTAACAAAATAGCTTTAAAGCACAATACTTAATCCCCATTTGTCACTGTACCTAAAAGGCTGATATGCACTAAACATGTAATGAAATAATTTAAACATTTCAAACAGAATCCTGACTAGTCAGACAAAGGTATGGTGTCAAGATGATGGGGTATAACAACAACACTAAATTATCTACTGGTAAAATATTCCTTAAATATTATACTCAATTCTGACAAATTTTAAGACAACATTAAATAGTAAGAAGTGTGTTCCTAGAGACTTACTCCCTTCCTTCCTCCCTCCCTTTCTTCCTTCCTTACTCACTTCCTCCCTCCTTCTAGTTATTTCTTTCTTTTCTTTTCTTTTCTCATGGCATCACTTTGAAAATCTATTCTCCTTTCCCAACCGTACACAGAAAAATATGATCAGCTCTGGCCAAAATATGGTACCCTCCTAGCTTTGCCTTGTGCTCTGATTTTCAACAAGATACTTAATCTCTATGCCATAGTTTTCTCAGCTATAAATGGGGATAAGAGTTCTTTGATCATAGAAGCTAATTTATTCTTAACAACAATTCTATGATCAAAGAACTACTCTTATTCCCATCATACATATGTCATATATTTATATATATACACATATAAATACATATGATTTATTTATATATATACACGTAAAAGTACTTGAATTATAATAACGGTGCAAAGTACACTATCTATTATTATCATTGCTATTAATTTCATTTACTATTATTATCATATTGCTTTTGTGACCTATAGGTAGACAATTGGAACTTCTAATAATTATTAGATTATTCACAAAGGAAACTGGTTCTTAGAAAACTTGCTAAGTTACCACACTGAACATACTCAAAGATGAATAGTGGAATTGACGGACTATATTTTTTTAGGTGTTCAATGAAGAACTGTTTAATTTCTAAGTAAATATGAACTCTACCAGGACAAAGCGCTCTTCAGTGTTGTTATCCAGATAAGCTGATCCAGAGATTATGTTTTCATTTATATGGTGATGACTGTGACATGTCAGGTAACTCTGTAAGACTGGGGGCTAAGGAGTTCAGTGGTGATATTCATTAACAAAGTCATCAAAAAATCATAGATATTAAATAATGGCAAAAAATTAAATATACATTTTGAGATATAGTATTAGACACAGTTTCAATTTAACAATGGATATTTCATCTTGTTTATTCTCTGTATAGTTTTCCAAAAATGCATTTGAGATTGCTTAATCTATACAATTATAGTTATAACAAACATGACAATGTAGAAAACTATATGCAACTTTTGGGAAATAGTTTTTACAAACACTTATCTTCTGAATTAGTTTAAATACTCCTGCAGGTTGATGAGCAGCTATAACATATTACAGTCCATCACCCTAATTCACCTCTCTAAAATCTCCAAATTGAGGCTTCCCCTTTGTTCCATTTCCCTTGGCTTCCTGTGCAATGTGACACTGTACGTATTTTGGTGTGATTTTACTCATTTGGAGTTTGGGGGAAGCAGGGACTGAGAGAATTGGTACACAATTTGATCTACACAATGTTCTGCACCTCCCCAGAGATGCTATCAGAGATCTTTCTTCTTTATTTTCTTTCATTGCACCTGACTTTAACATGGTTATTGAACTCTTTCTTCCCAGTAGGTGGTATAGGTTTTACACAGGCATTCAACAAGGTCTTCCTCCATGCCAAGGAGATCATCAGATTGAATTCAGAGTCCTCCTTCCAATGGATTCAGAAAACATCAAAGCATAGGTGTTTCTATTACAACCAACAATACTTTATATTTTAATAAATATTCTCAAACATGGAACAATTTTAATAAAATTAAATTAGTACTTAAGGAATTTTTATTTCAAATATTATATCACACTGATTCATTGAGTGACCACTGTGGAAAAAAATGTAACCTAACAAATTTAAGCTCTTTTCCTATGGGGAGTCTGAGAGAACTATAATTAGGGGATTAAAAGTTATGATTTTTTAAGTATGAGATGTAATTGAAAATAATGTAATTATTAAGTAAAATCGAGAGAACAAGTTTCTTCCCTTTACTTTCACTTCATTCTGCTTTGTCCTTGTCCCAATGCTACCGTATTAGACTGAGGGATAAAGGAGAAGACAAGCAAAAAGATGCAATAGACTAAATATTCTATCCATGAGGATCAGAATCTATACTACACAGCAGCATTCAAAGACTACAGGGCAGTGCTTCTAAGACTTCTGTGAAAAACCACCAGCTTGTTTTTAAAAATGACTTGTCAGTTGCAGAGTGATATTTTTGTAAATAAGTAAATTAAGAGAAAAATGATCACACATGAATATCACAACAATGTCAACATGCTATAAAAGGTTCCAAACAGACACTCTTAATTTCTTTATCATCTCATTGCAGATCAGCAATAAACAGTTCTCAGATTGGCACCAGTTAATGGATCACATCTGAGTAGGGAACATGAATATTTAAGAAATAACTTCTGCTAATGAAGGCTTCATGTTCCATAATTAGTTTTAAAAAACTCTCCTTGGAGAAAAATTTTCCATACTGAAAAAATAAACCAATTGATATTCACATATACAATGACTATATCACAAAAAGTAACACAACATTTTCTTGCTCACAAAAATATATGAAACTTAAAAAAAGTGATTGCCTGACTCTCATCTATATATTTTGTATTTGGGCAAATGATCCTGGAGAGGCTAAAACAGTTTTCTGAATTTGAATCCAGATTTTTGATAATTCATCAGACCCCCTAGGATTTTTTTCTGTTCTTCATTTCACTGACTACTGACTCTAGAAAAGTCACCCGTAAGCTGATTATGGTGTTCTCATTATACTACAAAATTTCTGTCAGCTTCTACCCAGAGCCTCCACCCTCTGCCCATGAAGTAAAATGATTAAATGACTGGCATTCAGAGGCAAGTTTACTGATGAAAAAATTATTCAGTTTCGAGTTTTCAAACCAACCAACGCTAATCAAAATCTACTTAAAGTCCAAAAAAAAAAAAAAAAGATAAATTATCAAGGTTTTCCCCTCGATTCTATGGTCCCCCGTAGTTTGAATGTTCATGCTAAATCAATGAACTTTTAAAATTATTATTATTTCACAGTTATTTCTGATTTTTAAAAAACAAGAATTACGGACTGAGATCTTTCAAAAGACATTTGCTTTTGATCACATATAATCTGAATACTGAAAAAGAAAGACAAAATATGTGTTTAAAATACAAAATGCCTTTAAAAGATTCTTAGAGGTTATTGTAATAAAATATTTCTTATAGTTGGTACCAGGAAAGGAACTCCTCTTACATTAAAACAAAATTCATAATAGGGGAGTTCAAAATGTAGTCTGCTAAATGGTAGCTGTATTTACATCAGTAAGAGAACTAGTGACCTGATCAGTAGGTCCCAAGAAAGACGAAATTACACCACAAATGCCATAATGCTCACTTTCCATTACACATTGTGTTGGTTCATTCATTTCAATGCTACACAAGGAAGCAGATGCAGGGAAAAGAACATCAGAACATTGACCAAAGGGAACTCTTAGACTTGACCAGAGCCTATGCCTTTAAACTGTCAGTGGCATTCCCATGAAAATGATGAAATGTGCTTGAACGTGTTAATACATGTGAGTAAAATCAGTGAATACTGAGCATTTGGACAAATAGGTAGCACATCTGAGTAATTATTTCATGTCTCAGGTGTGTTGAAAAGCAAGCTCCTAAGGGGCAAGATATTTTACTACTTAAGAACACGAAATGCATTGACCAAAGTGACATATTGATATTAGAAAATGATTTTTAAAAGAGATGTCATATTTTTGCAGAAAATTGAAGTTATGGACATCAGAGAAGCTATCTGTAACAACTGGAAATGTCTAATTTTCCTTAAAATTCCACATAGATACTTTTAAAGAAAAGAGCTGATGCTGGGGAACCCAAATTCTCAGAGCTTACTCTGAAATTTTCTGTTATTCACAGTTCTTCACACAAGACTGAGATTATTTCCTTCCTTTCCTATTCCTTCCTCCTCTCACATCTATTTGGTACTTAGTAACTGAAGCATCTAAAACAGGACGTGCAATGGTTTCTTGTTTGGATTAAGATAAGAACATTCATGATCTAGAAGCCCTCAGCCTCATGATCAAATTATGAGTTTGGCTCCACATAGCCAATAAACTAAGAGTTTGTCCTTGTCCTAGAAATAATTAAATGGAAAATGAACCCATTATCCAGTCTCCAAATTCAAAGACAGTATAACATATTTGATGAACTCAGTCTTAAAACCAGATGCACAGCATACCCTCTTAGAAAAAATAGACCAAAAATCAGAAATCTATGTACACAAGTGAATTAAGAGGCATATTCTTAGAGACTATACGTTTTCCAATAATGCCTTTTCTCAAAATATATTTGTCATCTTTCTTAGGAAATAGCCTTCACAGCATGTTATTATTTAAATTTTTTCTAAATAGTTTTTTCCTTGAGCATTTCATTTTATAGGAACAGTCTAAAGTTATCCAGAACTAAAGGGCGAGTGATTTAGAAGACTTGGAATAGGTTTGAGGTTTAAAAAAATTAGGTTATTTGCAATGAGATTTTTATGAAGCTCATATTTATTTAAGCTTAAGTCAGAGACAATTGCACAAGAAGGATTTTATGAATGTATGGGATAATGGCAACAAAACCAGAAAACATCTAAACCTGATTATTGTTATTTTTCTGAAGCACATTCTTAATTTGTACATACATACTCAAATGTAAGAATCATTTGATGCCTCATTAATTTAGTTACATGGAAGAATGTACAAGCAGTCTACAGGTATCATTATGGACATGATGAAACAGAAACTTCCATTACTTATTCTGAAGTTTTTAAGAGAATTTTGACCTGCAATCAGATATTTCCTGAGGGAATTTAGGACTCTGGTTAAAATGACCAAAGTAGGACTATTCTATTAACTTGAAGTCCTCCATCTATAATCAACAACACACATTAGCTAGAGCTCAGTTAAAAGGACTAGAGGCTTCAAGTAGGGATTCAAATGTAAAATGGTAACTCCGGTTTATATTAGTTATGCAGAGTTTCAATTTGGCAAGAAAGTCGCAGAATTAAAAATCACATTCAAATTGCCTTTTCAGTTTACCAGGGAATTTCCAAGAGTATATGAAAGTCTTCCTATTCAATGTTGAGATATGTTACTAAAATTATTGTACCTTTTGAAAGAAACTATATTAAAAGATAACTTACGTTGAATATTCCTACATTGTAAAAAATGCAATGAAAAAACTGGTTTGAAGGAAACATTATGGTAGTTACACAGTCTCAAATTACAAAACAAAGTCAGACCAACTCATAATAATTCTATTATTTGCAAGTACAATGAGGGTATGGTTAGAAAAAAGTTCAAATTTATTTCTAAATATGGCAGACTAGTACTTAGTTATGAGTTGCAGTGTAATAAATTTATCTTATGGATTCGTATAATTTAAATTCACTGCTATATGACCAAGGTTTGTGAGAGATGAATATTCATACATGCAGAATGCAACAGACCAACTGCACATTTCTAAAATAGCCAGTAGCCAGTTGATATTTTTTAAAAGAATCATTGTATTTGATTTCATACAACTTTATAAAGTATAGCACATGCAAAATCCATTAAGATCCATGTATCTCAGACTTACTCTGGAGCAATTATCATTAAGAGGTCTGGAAGAAGAGAAACAACCAGCAAAGGAGATTAAGAAGTGCATCCAGTGAAAGAGAAAGAAAACCAGGAGAAAATGGTGGACTGGAAATCATGGATGAAAGCTTTTCAAAGACAATGGAAAGATAAAAGGTGCAAAACGCTGCTGCTAAATAAAATGTGAAATGGGATAACTGAATTAAATATTGTGGAGAGGATTGGTGATCTTGATAAGATAATCTGATGGAGAATTGAGGGAGATAACCTGACTAGTGTGAGTTCAAGGGAGTATGGAGAACATTAATTCTTTTGATGAGTTTTGCTATAAAATGGGAAGAAATGGAATAATTGTTAAAAAGGCAAGTGCAGTCAAGAGAAGGTTATTTTAGGAAGAAATAATAGCATACTCATCTGATACTGAAAAAGATTTGATTGAGGGTGTGAAAATATAAATATCAAAAGTTAAAACATGTTAGTCTCATACAAATATAGTTATTATCAGCTCTTTATTTAACTTAATAATGAGAGAAACAGAACAATGGTGAAGAAGATTCAGTAAAAGGAAAGCTTGGGAAAAAAAGAATCTGGGGTAAGATTGTAAAGTATAAAATATGCAGGGTTAAGATTGCAAAGTTATACACAGAACATACTGATATCTTACAGTAATTAAACTATAATCTTTGGAGTCATTTTTTCCCCTGTAGGATAGAAATCTTTTTATCTTTCCAGGTGAAAATAATCTGCAATTTATCAATCTTCTGCAAATTAACATCAAACTTTACAGGTTTGGAGCCATAATCAATAGTAAATAGTACATCAAACAAAATTATACCATTTTTAATAATCTACTTTAAAATGCACTAAAGATCAATAAATGGAGGGACACTAGGGTAAAATGATGGATTGATGTGTAAGAACACAAGTATAGTGAAATATTAATTATAGAATTTTGGTTATAAATGTATTGTTCACTGTAAAATTCTTTTAATTTGCAATGTTTGATAATTGTTGAAATAAAACTTTTTTAGGAAAAATGCATTCCCAAGTGTTAGATGATTTTTAAGTTAGATAAATTAGAAAATACTCTACTATAACTTTAGGAAAACACAAAGTAATCTCACCTTATTTCCAAGTTTGCATAGTTTGTTTTAACAGGGAAAGAGGATAATGTAGGACAAAGAGGGAAGATTTACTGAAGTAAAGATCAATACTCACACGTGCAAGAGGAGAAGGGATCCTATGCACAAAGACGTTGGCCTTAGCTGCGATCGCCATTCATTCAGAATCGTATTTGGAGAAGGCAGAGTACTGGCGCTAATGAAAGTAGTTCAGGATATGAGGTGGGAGGAGTTTATAAAATTTCTCTTCTGAATGCTTCTACTGGAAGCAAGGATTGAGATTTGAGAAAAGAAAGAAGAGATCTAAAATAGTCATTTGGGAAGGTGGGAGAGCAGAGGCCCTGTGTGTCTCCACCTGTGTTCAGCTGTGTTGGTAAAGGTGCGATACAAGCAGCAGGTTGTATATATTTACTAGAGTCATGGTTTTGCCAGGTGAGTATAATAGAGGACAAATGTCAGTATGGTTCAGAGAAAACAGCCTTTGGTCTTTGGTGTTAAGGCTTAGAAAATTATTAATGATAAGATATAAAATAATTTTTTTACCTAGAAAGAAGCTAATTCAAGCCAAAATTGAAAGGTATGAGTGGAATAATCCATCCTTCCATTTCAATTATTCAATCTACATGTTGGAAGAGATTTTTTGCATTGTAAAATGAAATACTGGCAATCTTTGTACTGAAGGACACATGTTTTGGGCTTAACTTGTACATTTCACAATGATGTTGATCTTTCTTCTCTAGTAATACTGGTAGAAGTACATTAGTAAGCTTAGTGTAGCAAACAAAATACAGATAATTATGCATCGTTTTAAAGATATAATATTAAACACAGGAACTGAGCTCTTATAATTAAAGTCACATGTAAAAATTTTAAATTTAGCACACAAATAAGACTAGAAAATATCCATAATGGAATATCCTACTGGGTTTTCAGAATATATTTCATGAAACTTTGCATTTTAAGTGACTTTCTTTGTAAAACTCTGATTAGCTTTAATTTAAATATAAGAAATTACCACTTGTACTTCTGCCTTAAAAAATCCGCCTATGTTATAAAGTTAGCTCACATTCAAGCTTTGTTTTTAAATACATGCATTTAACTTCTCCTTGTTATTTTTTTTAAATCACGTCACATAAATTAAATGAAAAACTATTTATGGTTTCCCACCAGTGTACTTAGACAAATAGTAATTGTATTGGTCTGTCTTCTTTTCTGTTTCTCTGAAAAGTTGTGTTCCTCAAATGAATAATTACCTACAGATAATTAAATGTTGTTGATATGGTCTACTCATCCCCCTTGTACACAAAAACAGCAGAGCCTGTCTTCTTGGAAATCTATCTGTGTCATGTCGGATAAGCTTACTGTCCATGACACAACTGGCATCAATCCCTACTCAATTACACAAGAATATAATACTGTATTAAAAGACAAATAAGGTTTGATTTTAACTGGCAACAGCCTGTGAGTCCATGTTCAATTATACATTAAAAAGACCAATTATATATATATATATATTTTTAACATCTTTATTGGAGTATAATTGCTTTATAATATTGTGTTAGTTTCTGCTTTATAACAAAGTGAATCAGCTATACATATACATATATCCTCAAATCCCCTCCCTCTGGTGTCTCCCTCCTACCCTCCCTCTCCCACCCCTCTAGGTGGTCACAAAGCATGGAACTGATCTCCCCGTGCTATGTGGCTGCTTCCAACTAGTTATCTATTTTACATTTGGTAGTGTATATATGTCAATGCCACTCTCTCACTTCATCCCAGCTTACCCTTCCCATTACCCGTGTCCTCAAGCCCATTTTCTACATCTGCACCTTTATTCCTGTCCTGCCCCTAGATTCTTCAGAACCATTTTTTTTTTTTTTTTTTTTTAGATTCCATATATATGTGTTAGCATACGGCATTTGTTTTACTCTTTCTGACTTACTTCACTCTGTATGACAGACTCTAGGTCCATCTACCTCACTACAAATAACTCAATTTCGTTTCCTTTTATTGGTAATATTCTATTGTATATATGTACCACATCTTCTTTATCCATTCATCTGTCGATGGACACTTAGGTTACTTCCATGTCCTGGCTATTGTAAATAGTGCTGCAGTGAACACTGCGGAACATGACTCTTTTTGAATTATGGTTTTCTCAGGGTATATGCCCAGTAGTGGGATTGCTGGGTCATACGGTAGTTCTATTTTTAGTTTTTTCAGGAACCTCCATTCTGTTCTCCACAGTGGATGTATCACTTTACATTCCCACCAACAGTGCAAGAGGGTTGCCCTTCCTCCATACCCTCTCCACCATCTATTGTTTGTACATTTTTTGATGATGGCCATTCTGACTGGTGTGAGGTGATACCTTGCTGTAGTTTTGATTTACTTTTCTCTAATAATTCGTGAAGTTGAGCATCCTTTCATGTGTTTGTTGACAATCTGTATATCTTCTTTGGAGAAATGTCTATTTAGGTCTTCTGCCCATTTTTGGACTGGGTTGTATTTTTGATATTGAGCTGCATGAGCTGCTTGTAAATTTTGGAGATGAATCCTTTGTCCATTGACTCATTTGCAAATATTTCCTCCCATTCTCAGGGTTGTCTTTTCATCTTGTTTATGGTTTCCTTTGCTGTGCAGAAGCTTTTAAGTTTCATTAGGTCCCATTTGTTTATTTTTGTTTTTATTTCATTACTCTCAGAGGTGGATCAAAAAAGATCTTGCTGTGATTTATGTCAGTGTTCTGCCAATGTTTTCCTCTAAGAGTTTTATCATATCCAGTCTTACATTTAGGTCTTTAATCCATTTTGTGTTTATTTTTGTGTACGGTGTTAGGGAGTGTTCTAATTTCATTCTTTTACATGTAGCTGTCCCGTTTTCCCAGCACCACTTGTTGAAGACACTGTCTTTACTCCATTGTATATTCTTGCCTCCTTTATCAAAGATAAGGTGACCATATGTGTGTGGGTTTATCTCTGGGCTTTCTATCCTGTTCCATACATCTATATTTCTGTTTCTGTGCCAGTGCCATACTGTCTTGATTACTGTAGCTTTGTAGTATACTCTGAAGTCAGGGAGCCTGATCCCTCCACCTCTGTTTTTCTTTCTCAAGATTGCTTTGGCTATTTGGGGTCTTTTGTGTTTCCATACAAATTGTGAATTTTTTGGTTCTAGTTCTGTGAAAAATGCCATTGGTAGTTTGAAAGGGATTGCATTGAATCTGTAGATTGCTTTGGGTAGTAGAGTCATTTCCACAATGTTGATTCTTCCAATCTAAGAACATGGTATATCTCTCCAACTGTTTGTATCATCTTTAATTTCTTTCATCATTGTCTTGTAGTTTTCTGCATACAGGTCTTTTGTCTCCTTAGGTAGGTTTATTCCTAGGTATTTTATTCTTGTTGTTGCAGTGGTAAATGGGAGTGTTTCCTTTATTTCTCTTTCAGATTTCTCATCATTAGTGTATAGGAAGGCAAGAGATTTCTGTGCATTAATTTTGTATCCTGCTACTTTACCAAATTCTTTGATTAGCTGTAGGATTCCCTTAGTATCATGTCATCTGCAAAGAGTGACAGTTTTACTTCTTTTCTGATTTGGATTCCTTTTATTTCTTTTTCGTCTCTGATTGCTGTGGCTAAAACTTGCAAAACTATGTTGAATAATAGGGGTGAGAGTGGGCAACCTTGTCTTGTTCCTGATCCTAGTGGAAGTGGTTTCAGTTTTTCACCATTGAGAACTATGTTGGTGTGGGTTTGTCATATATGGCCTTTATTATGCTGAGGTAAGTTTCCTTTATGCCTACTTTCTGGAGGGTTTTTATCATAAATGGATGCTGAATTTTGTTGATTTATCCTGTATGGGCCTCTCTGCACTTCCTGGACTTGACTGATTATTTCCTTTCCCATGTTAGGGAAGTTTTCAACTATAATCTCATCAAATATTTTCTCAATCCCTTTCTTTTTCTCTTCTTCTGGGATCCCTATAATTTGAATGTTGGTGCATTTAATGTCCCAGAGGTCTCTGAGACTGTCCTCAATTCTTTTTTCTTAATTCTGCTCTGCAGTAGTTATTTCCACTGCTTTATCTTCCAGGTCACTTATCTGTTCTTCTGCCTCAGTTATTCTGCTACTGACTCCTTCTAGAGAATTTTTAATTTCATTTATTGTGCTGTTCATCACTGTTTGCTGTTTAGTTCTTCTAGTTCCTTGTTAAATGTTTCTTGTATTTTCTCCATGCTATTTCCAAGATCTTAGATCATCTTTACTATCATTACTCTGAATTATTTTTCAGGTAGACTGTCTGTTTCCTCCTCATTTGTTTGGTCTGGTGGGTTTTTACCCTGCTCCTTCAACTGCTGCATATTTCTCTGTCTTCTCATTTTGCTTAACATACTGTGTTTTGGGGTCTCCTTTTCACAGGCTGCAGTTTTGCAGTTCCCGTTGTTTGTCGTGTCTGCCCCCAGTGGGTTAGGTTGGTTCAGTGGGTTGTGTAGCCTTCCTAGTGGAGGGGAATGGTGTCTGTGTTCTTGTGGATGAGGCTGGATCTTGTCTTTCCGGTGGTCAGGACCACATCTGGTGCTGTGTTTTGGGGTGTCTGTGACCTTATTATGATTTTAGGCAGCCTCTCTGGTAATGGGTGGGGTTGTGTTCCTGTCTTGCTAGTTGTTTGGCATGGGGTGTCCAGCACTATAGCTTGCTGGTCATTGAGTGGAGCTGGGGCTTAGCATTGAGATGGAGATGTCTGGGAGAGCTCTCGCCGGTTCATATTATGTGGGGTTGAGAGGTCTCTGGTGGTCCAGTGTCCTGAACTTGGCTCTCCCACCTCAGAGGCTCAGGCCTGACACCTGCCCAAAGCACCAAGACCCTGTCAGCCACACGGCTTGTCTATGTGACTTTGAGCAAGCGACTAACCTCTCTGTGTCTCAGTGTCTGTTTCCTCATCTACAGACTGGTGTTTGGCAGAGATGATTTGCAGCTGTACTTCAAGAGATATACAGTGGTCAACCTCCCTGGAACCGGCTCTGACTTGACCACCAAGACCAATTATATTTTTAAATGATGCTCTAATGAAAAGTCTTATGAGTATATAGGCAGCATTGCTCTGTCTTCTGTGATCTCAGAAGTTTGCAAACCATTTGGGCCATCAGAAACATGACCACTGTTTTTCTTGAAAACAAATCTCTTGAAACACCTGAGAAGTTATGATAACATTGCAGTTATCTACACTAACTGTGACACACTCCAGTGCCAACCAGCTGTTTGCACAACTGGTTAACTGGGTGTCGTGATGCCTTGGGCTCTGCTGGGATCTTGTCAGAGACGTAAAGGGCTTCCTTCCCAGAAGTGCTTGAGAGAGACTGGAGAATATCAGGTCACAGAAATGAGGACAAGAAGGCAATACATTCAGGGAAGTTTTCAAATTAGAGACTTGTGAACCTCTTACAGAGTGGTCACCATTCAGTGTTTGTGAGTATGCTTTAACTTCAAAAGGATCAAGAATCTCTTTGAACACCAAAAGGCCAAGACTGCTGAGTCTCCCTGCCTTGGAGCCCAGAAGGATGCCACTCTAGGGTATTCCAGATTCTCTACAAAACTCAGTCCTAGAGAACCTTTTTGATTCTCCTCATCCAAAGGATACCTACAATATAAAACACTCCAACAATAAGAAGCAAGCTCAGTGAACAATACAATAATAGCCTATCTCAGGGACCCTAATATCAAGATGAAAATAAGGTAAAATAATCATAATACTAGTGAAACAAAACTGCTGGACTGCTGGAAGAGAAAGATAAACACCTATCGACAACAACAACAATGTGTGTATGTGTATTTTATAAATATATGAAGAGTATTTTAAAAGATTAAAATGTAACTTATACACTCATACACACAAAGAAAACCCTCCTCAAATTTAATACACAGAAATCTCTTGCATTCCTATACACTAACAACAAAGGATCAGAAAGAGAAATTAAGAAAACAATACTATCTACCATCACATCAAAAAGAATAAAACACTTAGAAATAAACCTACCTAAGGAGGCAAGAGGCTTGTATGCAGAAAACTATAAGATACTGTTGAAAGAAATCAAAGGTGACACAAACAGATGGAGAGATATACCGTGTTCTTGGATTGGAAGAATCAACATTGTGGAAATGACTATACTACCCAAAGCAATCCACAGATTCAGTGCAATCCCTATCAAACTACCAATAGCATTTTTCACAGAATTAGAACAAAAAATTTTACAATTTATATGGAAACACAAAAGACCCCGAATAGCCAAGGCAATCTTGAGACAGAAAAACAGAGTAGGAGGAATCAGGCTCCCTGACTTCAGAGTATACTACAAAGCTACAGTAATCAGCATAGCAAGCACTGGCACAAAAACAGAAACACAGATCAATAGAACAGGACAGAAAGTCCAGAGATAAACTCATGTCAAGTAATCTATGACAAAGGAGGCAAGAACGTACAATGGAGAAAAGACGGTCTCTTCAACAAGTGGTGCTGGGAAAACTGGACAGCTACGTATAAAAGAATGAAATTAGAAAACTCTCTGACACCATACACAGAAATAAACTCAAAATGGATTAAAGACCTCAATGTAAGACTGGATATGATAAAACTCTTAGAGGAAAACATTGGCAGAACACTCTCTGACATAAATCACAGCAAGATCTTTTTTGATCCACCTCTGAGAGTAATGAAAATAAAAATAAACAAATGGGACCTAATGAAACTTAAAAGCTTTTGCACAGCAAAGGAAACCATCAAAAAAACGAAAAGACAACCCTCATAATGGGAGAAAATATTTGCAAACAAAGCGACTGACAAGGGATTAATCTCCAAAATATACAAAGAGCACATGCAGCCCAATATAAAAAAAAAAAAAAAATCAAATTAAATAAATAAATAAATAATGGGCAGAAGACCTAAATAAACATTTCTTCAAAGAAGATATATGGATGGCCAAGAAGCACATGAAAAGATGCTCAACATCACTAATTATTAGAGAAATGCAAATCAAAACTACAATGAGGTATCACCTTACACAGGTCAGAACAGCCATCATCAAAAAATCTACAGACAATAAATGCTGGAGAAGGTATGGAGAAAAGGGAACCCTCCTACACTATTGGTGGGAATGTAAATTGGAACAACCGCTATTGATAACAGTATGGAGATTCTTTAAAAATCTAAAATTAGAGCTATCATGTGTTCCAGCAATCCCACTCCTGGGCATATATCCAGAGAATAGCATAATTTGAAAGGATACATATACCCCAATGTTCACTGCAGCTCTATTTACAATAGTCAGGACGTGGGAGCAACCTAAGTATCCATCGACAGATGAATGGATAAAGAAGAAGTGGTACATATATACAATGGAATACTACTCAGCCATGAAAAAGAACAAAATAATGTCATTTGCAGCAACATGGATGGATCTAGGGATTGTCATACTGAGTGAAGTAAGTCAGAGAAAGACAAATATATGATATCGCTTATATGTGTAATTTAAAAAACTGATAAAAATGAACCTATTTACAATACAGAAATTGAGGCACAGATGTAGAAAACAAACTTATGGTTACCAAGGCGGATAGGGGAGGGATAAATTGGAAGATGGGGATTGACATTTACACACTACTGTATGTAAAACAGATAAGTAATAAGAACCTACTATATAGCACAGGGAACTTTATTCAATACTCTGTAATGACCCACATGGGAATAGAATTTTAAAAAGAGTGGGTATATGTATATGTATAACTGACTCACTTTACTGTACAGCAGAAATCATCATGACATTTTAAATCAACTATATTCCAATTATAAAAGAACCTCCTCCTTTCTCATCCACCTTTCTGTCTTTAATTTTTTTAGATAGCATTATTGAAGTATCAATCATACACAATAAACTGCATATATTTAAAGTGTATGATTTGTTAAGTATACACCAGGGACTCTAACACCATTTGCAATTAAATAACTATGTCCATTATCCCCTCAAGTTATCTCATATCCTTTGATAATCACCACCTCCTACCCTCTCCAAACACTACTCCCTCCACACTTTATTCCCAGACAACCACTGATCTGTTTGCTAAAGATTACAGAATCTATAGAATCACTATAGATTCGTTTGAATTTGCTAGAATTTTACATAAACATAATCGTATGTACTCTTTTTTTTTCCTGGCTTCTTTCATTCAGCATAATTATTTTTAGATTCATCCATGTTTGATGTGTATCAACAGTTGATAGTCATTACTTTTTAATGCTAAATAGTGCTCCACTGTAGCTACAATATTTCATTTAACCATTCATTTATTGAGGGCTATCTGGGTCATTTGCAATTTTTCAGATAAATTACAAATTATTTGTAATTACAAAAAAATCTTCTCTTAAATATTGGTGTACAAGTGTTGTAAAAACACATATTTTCATTTGGTAAATGCCAAAGAGTAGGACTGCTGAGTCCAGTCAGATGGTAAATGTACATCTAACTTTTAAAGAAACTACCGAACTGTTTTCCTGTGTCGTTTCACCATTTTACATCCCACTACAACATATGGGGTTACCAGCTACTTCACTTCCTTGCCAACATCGGGTATGGTCAGTTTTTAAAACTTTAGACATTCTAATAGGTGTTTCATGTTATTTCACTGTCATTTTAATTTTTATGTCCCTAATGACTAATAATCTGAACATCACTGAAAGTGTTTATTTTCTATTCAAATATCTTCAACGATTAAGTGTCTGTTCAATATTTGTACATATTTTTAAAATTTGTTTCATTTGTTATTGTTGTTTTGAGAGTATTTTATATATTCTGATACAAGTCCATGTTTGTGGCTTATCTTTTAATTCTCTTTTTTAAAGACTAGAGGTTAATTTTGATTATGTCCAAATATCAAAAAAAAATTATAGACCAGGCTTTTCTTGCTGTATCAAATAAATACTTGCCTAAACAGAGGTCATAAATAGTTTTTCTTATATTTTCTTCTAGAAGTTTTATAGTTTTAGCTCTTATGTTTAAGTTTATGATTCATTTTGAGTGAATGTATGCATATGGTACAAGGTTTGGATCAAAATGCTTTATTTTTGTAGGAGGATAGATATACAACTGTCTGAGCAGGGTTTGTTAAAAAGACAATCCTTTCTCCCCTGAATTGCCTTTGCACTTTTGTCAAAAATCTATTGACCATATAAGTAAGGGTCTATTTCCGTACTTTCTTTCTGTTCCATTAAATTGTTCCTTTATTTTGTTGCTAAGACAGCCTTCATCAAGGAAGTTTTAAAATAAACCTTGAAGTTTTAATCCTCCAACATTGTTCTTCTTTTTCAAAGCTGTTTTGTCTAAGTCCTTTGTATTTCCATATAAATTTTAGAAATGGCTTGTCGATTTTATATAAACTCTACTTGAATGTTAATTGGAGTTGGAATGAATTGATATATAATTTTGGGAATAACTGAATTCTTAAACAATACAGAATCTTCTCCTCCATTAATACAATATATCACTCAATTTATTTAATTCCTCTCAGCAACGTTTTGTAAATTTTGGTCCATAAGTCTTACATACTTTTGGTCATATTTATCCCTAAATATTTTATATTTTTATGTTATCAAAAAATAAATTCACCACATGACCCAACAATTCCACTCTTAGGTATCTATCCAAGAAAATTAAAAATATATGTTTACACAAAGGCTTGTATGTGACTGTTCATAGTGTTATTTACAATAGCCAAAAAGTGGAAACAACCCTAGCAACCACAAACCAATAAATATAACACACTATGGTATATCCATACAATAGAATACTATTTGCTAATAAAAGGAATAAATTTCTTATACTTATTACTACATGGATAAAGCACAAAAGCATTTTGCTAAGTAAATTGAGCTGGTCACAAATTACCACATATTGTATTATTCCATTTATATGAGATGGTCAGAACAGACAAATCTATAGAGAAAAATTAGATTAGTGGTTGCCTGGGGCTGGAAGCAAGTTAAGGATCGGAGACTGATTGATTAAGAGATCTTTTTGGTGTGATGGAAATATTTTAAATTTGAATTGTGGTGGTATTGTACAACTCTATAAATTTACTAAAAAACATTGAACTGTATATCTAAAATGAGTGAATTCCATGGTTTATAAATTATACCTCATTAAAGCTATTCAAAGGAGTGTATATAAAACAAATACAGAAATCAGAATGTGTACCAAATATTAGATGATATTAGGGAAATATTATTAATTTTCTTAAGGGCAATAATTATATTATGGTTTTGCATAAAAAAGTGCTTATTATTAAGATATACATGAGATATAGTATTATGATGGCTGGGAGTTACTTCAAGTGGTTCCCTCTTTCTATATATAATATATATTGCATATATATAGCATAGATAGATATAAAGTAAATATGATAAAATATTAATAGTTGTTGACTAAAGGTAGAAGTTATGCATGTGTTCATTGTACTAATGTTCATGTCTAGTTGAAAAATTTTATATAGAAATTTAGAAAAAGTGTTGGATCATATCATTAGATGTTGGAAAGGGCTAAGATCAAATTCAGCAGCCATTCTTTGCAAAGATTCTAACTAAAGTGGTAAATGGCTTTAATATTTAAAGAAATGGGTTTAATATTTAAAGAAAAAAAAGACCAATTACTCCAAACCTTCAGCAAATATTATTCTATTACTCCAAACCTTCAGCAAATATTATTCTAAGTGTTAAGATGCTAATCTTCTCTTATTTTAAATCAGATACTAAAAAGCAATGTCTGTTAATACAATTTTTGCTTGATATTGTATTGAAAATTTTCATAAATGCAACAGACAAGAAAGTTAATAACTGGAAAATATATTAAGTTCTTTATTTTGAGCTGATAACCCAATGGAATCTAGTGAAAATTACTAGATTTAATAAGAATTTTTTGTAAGATGGCTGGATGAAAGTCAAATATAAGAGCATCAAGAGCTTTTCTATACTCCTGTAAGTGTAATAAACCAAAGAGAGCAATCTCATAGTAACAAGAAAATATTTTTAATTCATAAGAATACATGTAAAAGGAATATGTGACAGAAAATTGTGCCTAAATATATCATAAAATGTCAATTCTTCCACATTTAATATAAAAATTAATTGCAATTATAACACCAAAGAAAGGCCACTTTTGTAAAGAACTGGATAAAATAATCTTAAAGTTCAAATGGAAGAAGAGTGAGGGGAAAAATACCTTGCCAGCAATAATATATGCCATAAAGCCTCTGTGATCAAATCAATATGGTATTAGTATAGAAAAATATATACAGGATCAGAACTGAGTAGTTAAACCAGAAGTATCCCTCCTGTGCATGGGATCTACATGTGCTATGGCAAAGGCAATCATTCAATGGGAAATCAAATAGTGCTGGCAAAGCTACCTATCCTTCTGGGAAAAAAATGCCCAAACTCTCACATTTACAAAATTAAATATTATGGATGAATTAAAAATAAATTCAAATAATATGCAATAGTAAACTCTTGCAAAATAATCAAGAAGACTACATGTACAATCAGGGGTCATCTCATGGTACACAGAATAGGAGAGATTTCTCAGAGACTGGAATTCCAAAAGCTACAAAAAAAAATAGAGCCATATTTTTTTAATATATTTTTTATATAAATATATTTTTATATAAAAATATAAAGATTAAAAATATTAATTGACCAAAATAATAGTTAAAAAACAAAGTTCATAAATAGAAAAAATGTAAATTTGATGACAAGGGTTATTATCTATAATACACAAAGACATCTTACACATTGACAAGATGACCACAAAGGATCTATTTGAAATATGGAGAAAGACTATCCCTAGACATTTCAAAGATGAAGAATATATTGAACTAACACTATAAATGCTATGATTTACTAGTAGTCAGATTAAAGAAAATTAAAGTGGCACTGAGTTATTTTTTACAAACTCTTGTCCTGCAAAAATTTAGAAAGAACTATAACACCCCATAGTAGGAATGTGGAACAAAGGGTACTCAAGCATTGATGGTGAAAACATGAGCTACCTTTTAGAATATAATCTGAAAACATCAAGATTATATCCACACATACACACACACACACACACACACACACACACACCTTCCTCATGAAAAATAATGTACTAAATAAAATATAAGGACATTGCCTTAGCTAAATTTCCTCCACTTTGGAAGTTAGTGCTTCTTTCATACCAGGTGTGATAGAAACCCTCCTTTAACCCCAGAGGGAGGATTAGAGAACCAATGATGAAGATATGAAGTAATGGTGGCCATTAGACTTTCTCTGTAGCAAAAAGCCAGTTGTGGAGATGGGCATATAGATGAGTCTAAGTCAGTCTGGAGAGTCCCATAAATTAGGCCTAAGACAGTCATGAACAAGAATGGGTGAGGCACCATTGTTCATAATGGAAAAAAACTGGAGACAAAGCCAATGCTCAGAAAGAAGGATTGCTGAATAAATTGTGGGATATCCATTATGTGAAAATTTGTACAATCTAAAAAAGGAATTAAAAATATTCCAGATGACCCAAATGGTTTGCATGAGGTACTACTGAATGAGAAAACAAAGTTTCAAATATTTATGTATAATTTGATCTCCTCTTTTTAAAAAAATTATTTATTTATTTATTTATTTAATTTATTTATTTTTGGCTGCATTGGGTCTTCGTTGGTGCACCACAGGCCTTCTCTAGTTGCACCAAGTGGGGGCCACTCCTCGTTGTGGTGTGCAGGCTTCTCATTGTGGTGGCTTCTTTTGTTGCAGAGCACAGTCTCTAGGAGCTTGGGCTTCAGTAGTTATGGCACGTGGGTTCAATAGTTGTGGCTCATGGGCTCCAGAGCACAGGCTCAGTAGTTGTGGCACACGGGGTTAGTTGCTCCACGGCATATGGGATCTTCCAGGACTGGGGCCCGAACCTATGTCCCCTGCATTGGCATGCAGATTCTTAACTACCGTGCCACCAGGGAAGTCCTAATTTGATCTCCTCTTGAAAAACAATTAAAAAACCTTTGATGGGTATTGTATATGTATGCTGTATAGAAGTGAGTACCTGAGTATACATACATGGCTGTGTGTACATACAGAGGTAGATAGGATTCTTTATACATGAAGAAAAACATATATCCTTGTAGGAACTATGGAGCGGGAGTCAAAGAAAATACTAATCTAAGAATACAAACATTGGGGCTTCCCTGGTGGTGCAGTGGTTAAGAATCCACCTGCCAATGTAGGGGACACGGGTTCGAGCCCTGGTCTGGGAAGATCCCACATGCCGTAGAGCAACTAAGCCGGTGAGTCACAGTTACTGAAGCCCGTCCACCCTAGAGCCCGTGCTCCACAACAAGAGAAGCCACCACAATGAGAAGCCTGCGCACCACAACGAAGAGTAGACCCCGCTCGCCGCAACTAGAGAAAGCCCACACACAGCAACGAAGACCCAACGCAGCCAAAAATAAATAAACAAAATAAAATTAATTATTTTTTTAAAAAAAGAATACAAACATATAATCACTTTTTACATTCATATATACTTTGTTCGTATATCTCTCTCTGAGTTAAAGTATAAGGCTAAACATTAAAAGGAAAACACAAAACCAGTACTGACACGCAATTTAATAAATCCCAGTGATAACCACGTCACATCTTTATTATTCCAGTTGCCACCTCATACAGCTTAATTGCACTGTAGTCAGGTTAAGCTTCCTCCAAAGCTATTTTTGCATTATCCTCCTCTCTTAGGCAAATGGCACCATAGGGTTTATACCACCTGTAAATCCAGTCAAACGCATTCACATTACGATGCAAGATTTTGTTTATCACCCCTGTCAGGCCCATCTTACTTGTCAGCATGTTTTATGAACGAATTTCCGTCCTCAACTCTCCAAAATTATCATCACTCCTACCAAATCAATATGTTTGCTGGGCCAAAATCGTATATTAGGCTTACTGCAGTTTCTTTGATCACTGAAGTTCTTTCCAATAAAGTATTCCCCAGCCTCCTCTTTACCAGCTCATGTCACTCACTTCCCTTAAAATACCACTTCATTGCAAATTAAAAGACTTAAACCCATCCTTTTCCATTGATCCATTTCTGGGAATAGTCAATCAGGGTCAAAAAGATTTAGTGACAAGGATGTTCATTGAAACTTTATAATAGCAACACCACCAGAAACCGTTGTATGATTAGCAGGAGAGAGTTAGTCAAATAAATTACAGCACATCAATACAACAACCAAAAGACAGATATTAAAAATCACGTTGAAAACTATATGATCTCACAGAAAAAAAAAATATTTAGTATTTATCCTTAAATTTTAAAAAAGGTTTCAAAACATAGCAATTGTTTAATTGATGCAGTTTTATATTATGCAATACTACAGATATATAATTTGTAAGAAAACACAGTAATTAGTTTCACAGGGTGGTTTCTTATAATATTATTCATGAATGGATGATGGTATCATTGCCAAGATCAATTTGAGGAAAGCAATTTAAAGACAATTTAAAGCAAAAGGAGCGAAATAGTAGAGTGCATGGTGTTGAGCTGGATGCTTACTTGCAGAACAGAACTTAAAGTATTTGGAATGGAGAGGCCATATTTTCCAGTAAAGTCTTCCTAAACACTGGTTCTCTCAGCCACAGTTATGTATAATTATGCATACTTATTTAGAGGCAGTGAGTTAGAAATTATATTTTCTGGCTAGTATCTAGAGTACAAATATTTTATGTTATCAATTAAATGCAATCAACAAAATCTATATAAAATTTTAATTATCAGATAAAAAATTTAAAACCTGTTATGATAGATGCTGACCCAACTGCCCTTTACATTTTTTTTCCCTGTTCCATCTAAGTAAAAAGTTTGGAAAATTAAATACTAATTTGCACAACCCCCTTTACAGGTAGCCTTGCCCCTGCACCATAGTTATATACAGTGAGATGTAAGCAGAATTTTCTTGGTGGTCTTCTGAGAATTTCTTACTCAGTAATAATAAGTGACAGCTACAGCCAGCACCATTCCTTCCTATTTTTTCCTTGCCTTTATCAGAGACATGAGGCCTGAAGCTTTTCAAGCCACCAGGAGGGAAGGACCAAGGGGATAACAGAGATTTGCTCAAGTAATTTCAACTATTATAAAGTTTATATAAGTGCCTCAAAGAAAAAAAGCAGAGGGTCTCCAGCTGGTACTGAAACATTTGATCTTATAAATAATAAATATATTTACCTAATTAAACAAAATATATGAATATATTTTCATGATAAACCTTCAAATTATCAAAAAGTGTATTAACTGAAAAGCACATAGCATCCACCTTTCCTCATTCCCAGTTGCAATTCTCTTTTTTTAAGACTATTTTTTTAGGGCAGTTTTAGATTTATAACAAAATTGAGAGGAAGGTTCAGAGATGTATTTCTCTTTTCAAAGGGAATCCCTGTAAATAGCTTGCTCTTTGTTTTGCAAGACCTCTGTTTAAGTATTTACAAACATATATATGTAGCATTAAAGTATATGCTTTTGTTTTGTATGATTTAGCCAGAAATGGTACTGTGTGTATTGTTCTGAAATATTCTTTCCTCACTTACTAATGTGACAAGGAAATCTTTCCAGATGTGTCCATATAGGTTTCACCTCATTCCTTTTATCTACTGTATTGTAAGCCAAAGTATGAAGGCACTTTTGTATAGTTAAATATTCCTTATTGCAAGGAATTTAGGTTATATTCAATTTTTTGCTATTATAAGTGCTGCTATAATATACATTCATGTTTGTGAATTTTTTGTGCATATGTGTAAGCAATTATTTGGGCTAAATACCTAGTTCTACAATAGTGGCTGGAAGAATAGGTAAGCTAATTTGTAAATTCTGATAGTTACTGTCAAATTAACTGCATAAGAATGTTTTGTAAATATATATTATTATTGGTAAACGAGACATTGTTTTCCTACAATCTTACCCAAAATTGATATCATTAATCACTTTTAGTTATTCTTGCAAATGTGATAGGCAAAAATAAATCCATTTTAACTTGCATTCCCTAATTATTCAGTTATCTTGTCATACATTTATTGAGAAACATATTACATATTTTCTTTTGTGCCTAGCTTATTCATATATTTTGTCTTTTTTTTTTATAAGCTGTCTTTTTGTTATTGATTTTAGTATTTCTTTTTACATCCCTGATGTTAATTTTTAGCCATTTTTTTACAGAGGAAAGAAATATTTTACCCAAGTATGCCAATAGATAATTTACCTTTGTTTAAATATTTCATTTCTACAGAGCATTTAATTTTTATATAGTTAACCTTATCAGCTTTTCTTTAAGATTCAGGTGCATTCTCAGGCTTAGGCAGGCTTGCTCCTACCAGAAAGTTATAACGATTATTCAAAACTTCTTTCAAAAGCTTTTACGTTTGGCCCTAAATTTAACTATTTAGCCTACCTGGGAAGTATTTTTGTGTATGCTATGATTTAGTGTTCTAACTTTGTTTTCTAAATAGAAAGTCAGAACATTTTTATTAATTAGTTTGTTTCATGAAATATCACCATTTTCCCCTTATTTACTTGCTCATACTTTCATGATAATTTGTTATTATGAAATATTTCAGACATCTAGAAAATCACAATGAATAAACATAGCAACCAATGAGTGGTCACTATTCAGCTGTATTTAATCATAACCTTTTTTTTTTTTTTTTGCTTGAGATTAGAGGAGAAAAAAATCAGTACAGTTAATATCCCCTTCCATTCCTAATGTTACTCCTCTCTCTCTCTCTTTAGAGAACATTAATTTCCTGAAGTTATTGTGCATAATTCCCATTCATGTGCTTGTAATTTTCTAAATGTATGTAGCCATAAACGATAGAATTCCCATGCTTTATGCTTGACATTAAGTGATAGTGTATTCTAGCATGACTTCACGATTTCCTTCCCCATCATTTTATTTTTTGAGATTTTTTTCCAGATGATTATTATATTTTACAATCAAAAGGTTTTTGTATTTAATCATATCACAAACTTGTTTCTCTGCTGTTATTTCTCTTACTTTGTATCTGTTTTTGAATTTTTAAATCTATCTTGCTAATCTATATTCTCTTGAAATGTTTTAGAATATGTTTGTGGGTAGTTAGAATTCTCAGTTCCTATATTACTGAAGCTATTCCTTCTCTCTTGAATGCTGCTATTGACGATATAGAATTTTGTATTATTATTTCATTGTCATATAACAGTTAGCGGTCCTCTTGTTTCTGTTGGGATGCTGGCTCTTATTTTGTAGTTAATTATTTTAAATTATCTTTAAAAGTCATAAGATTTCCTCATCAGCCTTGGTTTAATCTTTTCTGTACCACATGTATGATGTACTTCTTTTTTCATGTATCTCACTTGAGAATTGGCAGTCACTTTCTCTGTGAATAATTATAACTTTATTAGCTCTTGATATTTTCTTCTATTGCCTCTGATTATTTCCTTCCCCTTTTCATTGATTTTTCTTTTTAGAAGTTATATTAGGTGAATATGGCTTTATATTTCTTTTTCATCTAAGCATTTTAAATTCTCTCTCACATTTTTTAATCTTTGTCCTTTGCTGTATTTTCAGTAAGTTTCTTCCAGTTTTCAATTCAAAAAAAGAAATCTGTCTACTCTACCCAAGTGCCCATCTAAATATTTTCTCCTTGATATTTTTCCATTTTCAAGGTATTTATTTGACTCCTTTTAAAACAGACACCCCTCAAATACCCAAAAATGTAAGATCTACTCCCACTCTCTGAAAATATAAAATACATTAAAAAAAATCCTTGCATTTGCTCCATCAACATTGTGGATTTGTATGTTATTTTTTCCATTTTTCAATTTTGTTGCTTGTCTTTGATATCGATTTTCAAATGCTTGTCGTTGTTTAGTTATCTGTTATATTTTCATTTGGGATTCGATATTCACCTGTTTTGATGTACTATTTCTATTTACTATGAATTGCTTTCAGTGAATATGAATAAGCCATAGGACTGCTGTCAAATAGAATGTGCTGGTAGTCTGAAGGCCCCCAAGTCCTTAACCACTAGTAATATTGATACCAGTTGGCCTTCTGGATGCAGAGAATTTTTCCTAATTCTCTCATTCCAGGGCAAGTATATCTGCTGTTCACTGCTTGACATAAAGAGGGAACAAAGTTTCAAACCAGTCAGCTAGCTTGACTGGGCTATTTTCTCAAATATGTTGACATATTTGAGACTGGGACTTCTAATCTGCTTCTTAAATCCACTGTCTCTGAGTAACTAAATGACGGTGACAACAGTCATATCTTCGAGTCCCAGGAATTCTGGAATCATGGAAAAAGCATCCATTTAAAAAATTAAACACTAATGTAAATCCAAATCCTCTTCATATGACTTGGGACTTGGAGTAAACATGTGGCCATAGGGCAGTGAATGAACCCTTCTGAGGGCAAATTTCCATATTGTAATAAGGATGATAATAGCTTTATCACAGGTTTATAGTGAGGAGTAGACATACTATATGTAAAATACTTATAAGAATATTTGGCACATAGTATCTGCTTTAGAAGTGATAGTTTACTCCATAATATTTAAATACATTAACTATGGTAATTGGTGAACACTTATCTAACAAGGCATTGACAATTCAGAATATCTATTTAGCTGTTATTTAGTAAAGATAAAATGTTTGAGAAAATGAGGGCACCCGATAGCTAGATTTTACTGGATTAAAAGACCAGAAAATATTAATTGTATACAGTGTTACAGTGGTAGTTCCAAAGAGTAAAAGCTTAATAACTTGGAGGAGGCAATCAAAAAAATAATTCCTGCTTTTCAAAATTGGCCTTATATACTGCCTCATCTAGATGCAAATATAGATGATTAACATTATTGCTGCTTCAACCTCAGATTTTATGGAGATAAGCAAGTACTTGCGATCAAGCATTCTTATTGAAATCTAAAGGAATTCACAGTTCAGGTAGCAATTTTGGATACCAAGTTTAAAGGGCAGAAGGAGAGAAGTTGTTGCAGAAGCAGTTTTATATAGAGATACCTACAAAATTTGGCAGCTTATTTGGAATCCAAATATATTTTTCTTACTATCATTTGGAGCCTTCTATGATTTACAGGTGAGGGGGGAGCAGAATATGTGACCCCCAAATATTCCACTTTGGCATGTGGATTATTTTAGCTGGAGGTAACTAAGGCCTAAGAGAGGCAGAAAGATTTTTCTTTTCTAACCTCTCCCTAAACTGCCTAAAATAATTTAGATAGAGGGTGTGTACCAAGGAAGAGGGCTAATACCAGAGACAACATTTTACAACACAAATTTATCTGCATGACATGGCAAACATCTGTTTACCAAACAGCTGCTCTTCCCATCTGCCTATAAATCGTCTGCCTCCCCTTTAAGTCGCAGACCCATATCTCCTTTTCCTTAGCTCAGGATGGCAGATAAGCCTCAAATACCTGACTATATGAGAGTCTCATACCTTTGGGTACTCGTATGTATAAAATTAACTGTTTTCTCCTGTTAATCTGCCTTATGCCAGTTTAATTATTAGACCAGTTAAAAAACCTAAAAGGGAACAAGGGAAAACTTTTTTCTCCCCTCCACAGATAAGGGTCAGTTTCTGAGGCTGCAAATTAGATCAAATGCTATGGTAGAGCTGATTTACCTTTTCCATGGTCAATTTGATTCATTTTTCTACAGAAGACAAAACAAATAGATCAATTAGCAGATGGTTGCTTCCTTGATCATCTTACTGTCTCAACTAGACTAATACTTTAGTTTCTAACATCGTATATAATAATTTGGAAAAATCAACTAGATTTTCAATTTACCAGGTTTTGTTTCATATGGATTTAATAATAATTTCTTATTACACTAAGCAATTAAAAAGTGAACAGGAGAAACTGTAATTTTGTTTAATGCTGATAAAATGCATAAATCACATATTTTAGAGGGCACCTGTATCTCATTACTCCTTCAACAATGAGTTGCAAAAAATAATTTTTACATTTTAAAGAAAGAAGGGAAGTAGAATTAGGGGCTGCTTATACACACTAGCTCTGAAGTCAAATTATGTGAAGATGAACTCTGATTTACTCATTTAAAAGTTGCATGACTTTAGGCAACTTCTCTAACCTCTCTAGGCCAGTTTTCTATCCTGTCTGTGACACAGAGATAACAACAATACTTACTTCATTGGGTTGGTGTAAGAGTTAAAGGAGATAAGGTACACAAAGCACATTAATACAGTGAAAATAATAAGCACTGAGTAAATATTAGCTATGATGATTTTACTTGCATCAATTAAGCCCTTTCCATTACACATTTTAAAATAAGAATAATGGACAAGTATGACATATTTTAAACAGATTTTGTTTCAACAAATACTTAAACCTGGCAAGGGAATCTCACCCAAAGGCATACTGATTCTGTGTATATTTTTGTTCACCTCTAAACCAATGTAATGTAGAGGAGTGAAGAAGAAAACAAACCCTCTAATTTGGTTCTCAGTTTAATCAAGACTGAAAATTAGGTCAGTTTTAGAAAAAGAATGGATTTGTAAAACAAATAAACAATTGATTAGCAAGTCAATAGAGACACCAACTCCTTTAGTGTGTGATTGTTTTAAATTGCAAGTTAAGTTAGAGATGATCAGAGAAAAGTAGAATTTAGGATCAGGAAATCCTTATTATTCTTAATTATAATATAGAAACTGATGTGCTGGCTAACCTCATGTTATAAAAAGGCAAACTACTCTTTAAGTTAAATTTATGCTGATTGGGTCCTTTGATTGTGACTGTGTTGTTTTCTTCCTTCTAAATAGAACTGAACACTCAACCCCTAATAATGGATAAAGTCTTTGAATACGTTCAACGACTGCGTAAAACGCCAGTCATATCAAAATAAATAATTTCTTTTACACACCTTTATTTAAGTTTTAAAGGAAGTGCTGGATGAGAGTGGTTGAAACAGAGTATAAAACTGTGATGGGCTGGTTTCCATAGCATCTTTAAATTTTAAGCTCTTATTCAGTCTCCTTATTTTTTCTTTGTCAGGAAGATTTGTTATTTATATATGATAATGAACTTCATCTGTATTTTAACATTTCAGTTTAAAGATAAAAGGACCTGAAGTCTGTCAGGATGATGTAGACAGGTTTTTATCCCAAAACAGTAGGCAGAGACATTTCCTTCTTCATTCATTCAAGTGTTCACTCCACCAACTGTTTCTGCCATAGAGACCATAAGAATGATTGAGTTTGGGGTTGTGGGGAGTGGGAAGAGAAAAGAGTTATTTGTATAACAGAAAATTACAGTTCTCAATTTCCTTGAGCTTTACTTACTATTTAGAAAAACTAGATCAGCCATTATTGAGTCATTTAAAAAATACTTTTAGGTTTACTGTTGTTAATTTCTTTGACATTCATGTCTTTCATTTTGGTAGTTAGCTTATCAGACTTAGGCTTTAAGTGCATCAAATAAAACAAACTTTATTTTTGCCTATGATAAAAATTTGTAAGAGACCAAAACTTCTAATGTAAAAAACTTGAAAATATGAATACATTTTTTTATCTTTTTATTGAAATAAAGTTGATTTACAGTGTTGTGTTAGTTTCTAGTGTACAGCAAAGTGATTCAGTTATATACATATATATGTATACATACATATGCTACATGTATATGTGTGTATATATATATATATACATACATATATATATATTTTATATTCTTTTCCATTATGGTTTATTACAGGATATTGAATAGAGTTCCCTATGCTATACAGTCGGACCTTGTTGTTTATCTATTTTATATACAGTAGTTTGTATCTGCTAATCCAAAACTCCTACTAATTTGTTGCTTCCCACCCCCTTTCCCCTTTGGTAACCATAAGTTTGTTTTCTATGTCTGTGAGTCTGTATCTGTTTCATAAATAAGTTCATTTATATCATATTTTAGATTCCACATATAAGTGATACCATATGTTATTTGCCTTTCTCTGTCTGACTTATTTAAATTAGTATGATAATCTCTAGGTACATCCATGTTGCTGCAAACAGCATTATTTCATTCTTTTTTTTGGCTGAGGAGTATTCCACTGTATGCATATATACCACATCTTCTTTATCCATTCATCTGTTGATGGGCATTTAGGTTGCTTCCATGTCTTGGCTATTGTAAATGGTGCTGCAATGAACATTGGGGTACATTCATTTTTTTCAAATTAGAGTTTTCTCCAGATATGTGCCCAGAAGTGGGATTGCTGGATCATATGGTAACTCTATTTTTAGTTTTTTGAGGAACCTCCATAATGTTCTCCACAGTGACTGTACCAATTTACGTTACCACCAACAATGTAGGAGGGTTCCCTTTGCCCTGCACCCTCTCCAGCATTTGTCTAATGATGGCCATTCTGACTGGTGTGAGGTGATACCTCATTGTAGTTTTGACTTGCATTTCTCTAATAATTCGTGATGTTGAGATTGTCAGAATAGACAAAAAATAAGATCCAACTATATGCTGTCTATAGTAGATACACATTAGATTTGACTATATAAAACTATTGAAAGTAAAAGAATAGAAAAGGATATAAGAAAAAAATGCAACCTTAAGAAAACTGGAGCAGCTATCCTAATATCAGAAAAACTAGACTTAGAAAAAGTGTTACCACATATAAAGTGGGACATTTTATAATGATAACATGGTCAATCCACCAGGAAGTTATGACAATTATAAACACAAATGCACCTAACAAGAGAGCTCCAAAATGCATGTAGCTAATATGATGGAACTGATGAGAAAAAATAGGCAATTCAAGAATAATAGTTGGAGATTTCAATACCCACTTTTAATAATGAATAGAACAACTAGGCAGAAGATCAACAAGGTACTAGAAAATCTGAGCACCATTAAACCATAAGCTAGATCTAGCATACATCTATAGAACTCTCCTCCCAGAAAAATACACACTTTTTTAAAGCACAGATGTAATATTTTCCACGATAGATCATATTCTAGGCTATAAAGCTTTAATAAATTTAAAAGGACTGAAATTATACAAAGTATATTCCCCAACCACACAGAATGAAATTAGAAATTAATAACAAAAATAACTTTGGGAAATCCACAAATATATAGAAGTTAAACCACACGATAGTAGACAACCAATGTGTCAAGGAAAAATATACAAGACAAAATAGAAAATACTTTGAGGTAAATGAAGATTGACATACAACACACCAGAACTTATGGAATGCAGCTGAAGCAGTGCTTAAACGGAAATTTATAGCTATGAATGCTTATATTAAATAAAATAGAAGACAGATCTCAAATCAACACTCTAACTCTCCACCTTAAGACACTGGCATAATTGCATTTATGCTAAACTCTAGAAAATATATATCTATTCTTTAGTGATAAAAACATCTCACAGTTCCTTGGAGTCAGGGATGGGTAGTTAGGACGGATTGATTTAGAAAAGGAACAAGAGCAATTTTGTAGATGATGGAAATGTTTAGTATCTTGATTATGGCTGTGAACATACAGAGTGTATATTTTCTTAAAATGCCATTTAATGTAAATTATCACAGTAAAATTGATTTAAAATTAAAAATAATTAAAAAGCAATGTGCATAGTATTCTACCATTTGTATGTAGATAGATGATGATGAAAATAGGTATACAGATGATTAGATAGGTAGATAGATAGATGGTTGCGTGACTGGATAGGTATTGCAAATGTTGGTTGGTGCATAGAGTAATTTCACCTTTCACAAGAAACTGGTAACAGTGGTTGCCTCTGGGGAAGGCAGCTAACTCACTTGGGAATGTGCAGTAAGGTTTAGTTTTCACTGTAAATGCTATGAAGTTCTTAAATCTGTACCATGTGCATGTACTACCAGATAAATAAAAATGATTAAAAATAATGAAATAAAAGTAATATAAAGATATTTTCCCCAAAAAAGCATATTTTCCAGCATGCAAATACTAAAAGAAATGATAAAAGGAGTTATTCAATCAGAATGAAAATGCTTCCATATAAGACATATATTTCCTATATAAAATAAGAAAAAATGAAGAGACACAGAAATGTCAATAGATGGGTAAATCTAAATGAATAATTACCACGCAAACAGTAACAAGATGCCTTTTAAAATACGCATAGAAAAATAAAGCATGATAGCAAAAACAGGAGATGAGGTAGAGTTAACATGTTCTAATATCTTAGCATTACATAGGAAACGCTAACAGTACCAGGGTATTTTAATAAGTTTCTTTAAATAAATCAAGAGCTAGAGTTACTAGAAAAAAATAGAGGAAGGAAGGAAGGAAGGAAGGAAGAAAGGAAGGAAGGGAGGGAGGAAAGAAGGAAGGAAGGAGGGAGGGAGGGAGGACGGAAGAACAACGGAATCTAGAAATAGCCTGTGACTCAGTAATTCCACTCTAGGAGAATACACAATTCATACAGACTACTGTAAACTATGAGAATGAAAGAACAGCTACTTCGTGCAACAATAGGTGATTCTTACAAACAATAATGAATGAAAAAGCCAAAAGAGCAAAGTTTATAAATAGATAGAAATAATCTATAAACAGCAACATCAGGTGTCAGGGTAATGATTCCCTTTGGGTTAGATAGGCTAGAGAACTGACACAGGTCTCTCATGTACTGGTAATGGTCTAGCTCTTAATCTGGTTGGTAATTGCATGGTGCGTTCACATTGTAACACTTCACTGAATTTATGATGAGTAAACTCTTCTGTATGTGCTATATGTCAGTAACATTCACTGATAAAAATAAATTGAACCAAGTACATCCATTGATATATATTCACATTAAGCTATTAAATCTTTATCATCAGTCACTATAATGAAAAACCTCATCAATGATTTAATAGTGTTTTTTCTTTTTGCGGTACGCAGGCGTCTCACTGTTGTGGCCTCTCCCGTTGCAGAGCACAGGCCTCGGACGCACAGGCTCAGCGGCCATGGCTCACGGGCCCAGCCGCTCCGCGGCATGTGGGATCTTCCCGGACCAGGGCACAAACCCATGTCCCCTGCATCAGCAGGCGGACTCTCAACCACTGCGCCACCAGGGAAGCCCCTAATAGTGTTTTGATGTATATGAAAATGGTTACTAATGAACAAATGATGAAATCAACTCTCACGGTTTTATTGCCATCAATATATCTATATTAAGCTATTTAAATGATGCAGGCTTCTGTAAAAATATCAAATGTATCTATGCATATGCCTCAGCAGATATTTTAAATATTATAGGGTACTTAATTAGACAATCAATTTTCCTTAAAATTGAAATATTTAACAAAATGTATTTTAAACAGTATTTTTAAATTAATCACATTGCTTCACAATCAGATCCCTAAAGAGAAGTCATAAAGAAAAAAAAAAATTAATCCAATACATGTGACTAAAAAAAGTTTCAAAGTTGCAGAGACACACATAACCCAAATATCTACTTATGGGAATATTCCCAGCTCTTTAATTATCATTTCTACTGTAATAGAGCTCACAAAGAAAATACAACAAATTATACTTATTAACCACCCCCGCAAATAATCCCTTTGAAAAGGTAATATTCAAAAGAGTAGTCATTTATCTCTTTTCCTTTCTCATTTCCTTCCTTCCTTCCTTCCCTCCTTTTTTTTTCCTTTCTTACTTTCATCCATTTTTCTTCATTTCATTCTTTTATCTTTTGGTTAAAAATGTCTCCAGATGAGGGGCAAGATCACATTTAGCATATACAATGACTTTCTGTAAATTAGCAAAAGGTACCCTTGACTCTGAGTGGACACAGTCCAGGTCATCTTAGCAAGCAGGAAACAGATTGGATTTCAGATGTATTTGCCCCTTCATCTGGGTGACCCAGTACAGGACATAACCCACCAGCTATACTCATGACCCTGATGAGAGAGGCAGAAAGCAAAACATTATAAGAGACCCTTTCCTCCCAAAATGAGACAAGTAATTAAGTCACTGGTAATTCTAGGAATGTGAGAATGGAAAAGACTTTGACTACATAATAGCATTAGTTAGAAGAAGAATACAGTTTACAAAAAGCAAAAGTAGAGAAAAATAGGAGACCTAAAGAGTATTTGAAAAACTTCTTGAAACCCTTGGCAAGGGGACCATACGACACTGGTCACCAAGGACTTGAAAATTTCAAAAAGCTACCAAATGATTATGTCAGGTGATAAATATAATACTTTAGGGGAAGGGTGGTCAAAGCGAGGTGAATAAAGAAATACATATTGTATAGTAAGTGACTGCATATTAGAAATGAAAAATGACCAATAAGGTTAACTAATAGTAATTCTGCAGGTATTTCAAAGTTACCAACACAATGTTTTTATGTAAGTTATCTAGAGAAGCAGCGCCGCCATTCAGTGACCCTTAAATAAAAGGTGCACTAAGGGATAAAAAGGCTATAGTGGAAAACCAAATAATTTAGTTGCCTTAGTCTACACTGTAAAGACGCAAGTGAAAGCCAAAAATACCTTTGAATTGGGCAACTTAGAGGTACTAGATCTAATCATGCTAAGAAAACCCAGTAGATGAATAGATAAACTTGAAGTAGATAAATCACTACTTGTGCATAGCACCCAGTCAAACATTTTGAGGGAACTCAAGGGCACAATTTTAGTTGTTTAGTAAAATAGACAGCTTGTCCTTATGAAAAAGGTAACAAGCTGGAAAAGTGTACAGTGCCTGTGTAACCCTAAATGGTTCTGGAATGACTCCTCAGTGTCAAAGATCTCTTCCACAAAAGACAAACTGGTGGGAACTATTAGTTTTAAATGTAGAAGAAACAGTCACATAATTTTATAAAGGAAAATCATAATTATTTATTTTATTAATTTATTTATGTCATAATATTTTATTATTTTATATTTTATTTTATTTTTATTATTTCATTTTATTAATTTATTTATGTCATAATAATATTATTAACACAACTTTATAGGTAAGTACTGTTATCTTCATTTTGTTGAAAAGAAAACTCTATATACCAAGTGAAACGTATATATATTATGCAAATTTTTAGGGAATGTATTAAAAGCAAAGACATGAACTGTCTTCCAATACAAATGAGAAGTTAAATATAAAAGCACAATACAGAGAAGAAAAGTGCTATAAACTCTAAGAGAGATAATATAGTATGGAGATTTCTAGAAGGAGGATATTACTTATTGTTGAGGTTAGTGGAGTGTTCTTCATTCTAGAGAAAGTGTTTGACCTGGGTCTTACAGAATGCATAGCATGTGTTCATACTAGGAAGGTCTGAGAGGCATCTTGACAAATGATAATTATTGAGAAAATAAGAGAAATATATTAAAAAATGAGTCAAATCATTTTTTGTTTTACTATTATCCATACACAGATGATGTGATTGTACCTAACCATAAAACAAATGAACCAAATCTTTTAGAATTGACAACATAATTTAATGTTAGAAGATATACGTGTTAATAGCTTTCTTAGATATAACATCCAGTTAAAAAATGTGTAAGAAAAATATCTTGTTCACAAGAGCAACAAAATTTAAAGAGTCACAGAAATAATCTAAATAAGTGGTCTGCAAAAGAGGAAACTATAAAACTTGAAAAAAATAGGACTTGGATTAACGGAGAGCCTTGCCAAGGTAAATATGGAACTATTCAAGATGGGAATATTTCAATTCTCCCTCAGTTGTTTAAACAATAGAAATTAGTGTCAGTCAAAATCTCATTTTTGGTGGACTATGGGGGAATACAACTTACAAAAAGTATTCTAAATTTTACATGGAAGAATAAGTGTATAAAGAATGCCAGGAACATTTTCAAAAGCAATAATAATGAAGGATCATCTTCCCTATTATGATGGCCAAGAAACACAGATAAAGGAAAGTTTCCCAAAGTAGTGGGAAGATGGAAGCAAGATGGGCTCTTAAGTGAAGATGGGATGCTGGTTCTATAGAAACAATAACATCCAGAACAGATTTGTTCACTGCACCCCAAGGCTAGAAGATGCTTTTAATAAGCACATTTAACAATGATGAAAAAATGACTTTAAACAAGAGTCAATTTAAGTTATCATCAAACTGGGCAGAGCTTAAAATGTTCATCTAAAAGGTTTACTCTTTATGTGAAAGAACATACAGCATCAATGTAAGCTAGAATATTTGGGATATTTCCTAAAATACTGATACTGATGGAAAGGACATTAAGTGGACCTCATGTCTCCTGATACCCCATCAAGAATGATTCGATAGATTAGGTATTTCTTCCTTTAGCATCACACTGCAGTGGGAATGTCCTATAATACTTGCAGATTGAGCTCAGTGGGGAGAAAACATCTCAATGTGTCCCCTGTACTTGGCAAGAAAGAGATGTAGCATTATACTTAAATTGTGAAACTCATTTTGGCTGAGAAAGCCAGGTCTTGAAATGTGTTGCCAAGAGAGTAAAATGATACAAATATGCATACTGAATTATATATAAATATGCATATATACATAGCCATCCACACACACCATGTTTAGATGATAAATAGACCAAAGATTGGTATTGAGCTATCGAGATACATAGGCCAAGGGTAGTCTAAGAGGGCTCAGGATGCACTGTACTTCAGGAGAACATTAAGCCCACATACACAGTAGCATGTTTTCCAGAATCCATTTAATCTGGGTTCAAAGGGATTTGAGGCTCTTGAACTGTTAGGACTTGAAAGATGAGAATGGGCTGCCTGTGACACGAGCCACAAATCTTGAGCATATGGAAGGGGCTGACTTGCTGTGCTCCACAAATGAGAAATGTGTCTCTCTTGGCTTTTTAGGAGGTGCTATGTGCTGAGACACCAGGAAAGAACAGCTCTACCAGCAAAGCCTGAAGTGACGTACACGTTATTCACAACACCTTGCAATTTAAGTTTAAGGCTGAATCTAATGTGCTGGGAAAGAGGTCAATTGTAACAAACAAAGGGGAAAAGAGCCCTACAGCTACACTTTTCACCATCAAAGCTTCTCAACCAGATTTATATTTCAAACTGGAGGCAGAAAAGGATTTGAGGAAATAGTCTAGTATCCCTCTAAACAAAACAAAATGAAAATATTAGGGTGTATTCTACCTTGTAAAACTGACAATCGATACTAGGAAAAGTTAGCTTTGAAAACCTTGGGGGTGACATGAGGGTGGGATCTGGTTCATATAAAGGGTTACTTGATTTTACTTTAGTTTTTTAACTATAGTAAAACAACTAAAGGTCAAATGACAAAGGATCCCTAACTCACTTCCATTTTCTCCTTCACTTGCGATTTTTAAAGTTACTGATGGCTTGCATCTTTCCTCTCTCTTCTCTGAAGCTGTGAAATATACAAAATGCCAGCGAACTGAAGAAGCTGAGCAATGTTTACATTAATAGTGCTGGGAATTAACTTCATCAGGTGGCACTTGTTGCCTTATTAGGTAACAGTGGAAATAATTTGGATCTCTAATTGCTCTCAGGAACAAGAGGGAACACCTGCATCCTCAGTCCTCCCTCATTTCCAAGGCAGACTTATGGGATTCTTCACCACCTAACTAGTATTATGCCTCCTCAGATCAATAATTGCAGTCCTTAAATTCTACTCCCTAGGGGAGTATTTTCCCCCTCCCCGTAAAATCATCTTTCACTCGTCCCTCTGAAATATATATCTTAATGAAAAAATGGGCCCAAACAAATGAGTTTCTCTTTGGATGACACACTGGTCTGGCTTGTGGATAGAAAATGAGGTACAACCTGAAGTCGGTGTTGATGAAAGTGATTAAAACAAGAGCTTTTTGACAGGGCAGTAACTATAAAATCTTGCTGCTAGTAATAATCTCAACAATACAACCGCAATACCAGAGCACCATATGTTACAGCATAGCAATCCATCTCTATGAGTGTCACTTACTTAAGCAGGTTCCAGAAGAAGCTATCATTATTTTTAAGTGGGGGGAAAGAAGGACACAATTCCATTGCTGTACTACATTACTCACTCCAGTGCAATCCTTCAGCTGACTTATTTACTTTCATGAAAAGGAATCTATGTACTTCAAACTATTAGATACCATGAGATCCATAGTTTCCATTTTTGTTGCTATTCTTTGGATCATTTATTCCTTATCCTGCTGCCTTCTAGGGAGTGTGAACTTTCTTTTTAATCATCAATTTTAACAACAAAACATTTCTGAAATTTGTTAGTAATTATTTAATCATATATAATGTGTATATATAATAATCCATAATTTATTATTATTGTTTGTAAGAGAAACTCAATACGTACAGCTACAGTAGCAGATGGAATTTAAGGCCAGAACAGTAACCAACAACAACGGAAGGACAAAAAAAAAAAAAAAAACAACAAACGATTTGGCAAAAGAGAATCTTTAGAACTTAACAATAAGAAAGGTAACTTGTCTTTAAATTGTGTTGGACCTTGACAAAGAGAGTATTTTACATTAAAAGCAAAGGAACAAGTTTAACCAAAGTAATTATTACCAGGTTTCAAGTTTGCAAAGCAAGAAATATTGATAATACACAAATTGTGTTGCTGGAGCGAAAGGAAGAAAATCATTTTCCCTAGCAAATATTTGTTGGAAATACCATCTAGGAACTATTATTTAGCTTATAAATTTAACGATTTTAGTTGCAGAAAGGCTTGCTTTACTTTGTGTGCTGTATCTATATTAATAAACTATTGGCGGTAACTGGGCAAGTTACATTATGTTTCTGTGACTCAGTTTCCCACTCTGTAAAATGAGGATAATAATAATACCTACCTCAAAGCATTGTTGTGATTAAACAGTTAATATACATAAAGTGCTTAGAAAAGATCCTGGATCATAGTAAATGCACTACAAGTGGTTGCTGCTATTACTGTTGTTATTTAATGGAGTTAATTATGGAGTCCGAGCAGATTTAATTCAAATCCTAGACCACCAATTACTAGCTGGGTGGTAGTGAGATCAATTGACATATTATTTAACCATTTTAAGCCTCTGTAAAATAGGGACAATAACAGTGCCTTCCTCAAGCTAGGAAGAGTAGATGAGCTCATTTACGGTAAGCCCTTACACCTGTGTCCGGCACCAAGTAAATTTAGCTATTTTTAATAATAGTGAAAGTATGGGTATGGTCACATTCTTTGTCACATTAAAATAAGAAAATTAATCTATTTAGGTCAATAGAATTTGCTTGTGTTTTCTTTCCAACCTTTTAAATGAATGAATTCCACCAAAATCAGCTATCTTTTCCCTGAATACATCCAGACAATCCCTGATTGCTTACATCTGATATGGGGCTTTCTCAAGATCTGATGACAATATCTGATACAAATAAATGATTTTATAGGAATAGGTGCAAATACTTCTCCTCAAATGTAAGGTAAAATGGAGCTGGCTTGTAAGGATGAGACAAGTGGCAACATACTCTGTTTTATGCACTTCTCCAGCAAGGTGGTATTTCAAACTCCATGGCAGATGGGAAAAAAACTTGAGGACAGCTTGTTAGAAAAAGACCCAGACTGCTAAGTCCATCACATCTCTCTTTTTCTTTCCTCATTAATTCTCTGATCCTTATTCCATTGTATAACTTAACTATCTCTATAGGCAAAAAAAAAAAAAAAAGTCTGTATCTAGTTCTCACTACCACCCTTTAGAGGCTTGTACAGTTCTTGAGGCATAAGCCAAGAGGTTTTTCCTAAATGAGAAGCCGGCAGGAAACTTTCACCTGCTCGGCAGGCGAGCAACACTTGTCAGTGAATCTCAATGAACTCAGTACAACTGCTCTTTTGTTTCAGTGTTTGATGTTGCAGGTAGAGAAGATATTTCACTCCTATGAGTACTATAGGTCAGACTACCTCATTCAAACAGAAAATATCACCAAAGATTTAAAAGAAAAGGATGAAAGGGAAAATATGGCTATACACAGAAGGAAAAAATGTGTTTTATTTGGTTTTTACATAGATAGAATATTAGCTACTTAAATCAGACTGACAGAGATGTGCACTACATCTGTTTTGTACTCCCCTATCTTTCACTCTTGTTGAGAGATATCTCCCACGGATATCTCACACTGTTCACTTAGGGTTTCTTTTCTAATTAATGATTAATGCCATCTCCTAATTATAGAGAGTGGCAGACTCTGTAACATGAAGGATAGTCAGAAACTTTGAATTCCTGTGGTTTTCTTTTCAGTCTGTTACTAATATGTGGGGTTAATATGTAACTTTACCTTACATTAATCCTTATCTGAAACAGGTAACAAAATTCTAAAAGAAAGAAGGGAAATTCTGGAAAGGAAAACCCCAGGGCCCATTTGGGTGGCCCGTGCGCCAGATCCAGACCACAGAGGTACTTCTGCTGGCAAATATTTTTAAAAGGTTTGGATTATAATGCTAATATTTAAGGAGTATTAAGAAGTAGTGATGTGGGTTTTTAGTTTCTCTTGAAAAACTTGAAAATCTGGCATTATTATACTGGAACACCTGCATGGTGAAAGTTGGCTAAGTATCTACTATTCCTTTCAGATGGATCGTTTGCTCTCCAGTTTACTAGAGATTCTATATTGTCCTTTTGTCTAATCTATCCTGCCTCTTACCCATTTGCTATAGTTAAATGGTATCTGTAAGCCTTCGAGTTTAAGACCCCCCTACCTCCAGTTATCAAAAGGCGAAACCCTTCACCATCAAATAAACTAAAAACCAACCAAACAAAAATGGCCGTGTAGGTCACTCTGTTACTGTTGCTGGGGTTACACTGACCAATATGATCATCTCTGTTCTCAAGGAGAATCTAGAAATGGTGATCAAATGTACTTCAAAGATAATATAAGTAGTGCTATAAACCTACTAGTGCAGCTCACAAAGACCTAGGATTTTGGACATAGGAGAAGGGAACAGGAAAAAAGTTTGTAAACTACTCAAAGGATGTTTCTAGATAAGCTCTGTCCAGAGAAATATAATGCAAGACACAAATGTAATTTAAAAATTTCTAGTAGTCACAGTAAAAAAAAAAAAAAAGACATACTTGAAATTAATTTTAATAATAAATGTTACTCAGTTCAATAAATCCAAAATACTGTCATTTCAATGAGCAATCAACATACAAATGTTAATGAGATATTGCACTTATATTTTTCATACTAAATCTTTGAAAGACAGTGTGTATGTCTATTTATGGCACCTCCCAGTTGAGACGAGCCACATAGTATTTTCTGCAAATACTATGTCTATTTCAATTTGATTATAGGTCAGATGCATAAAAGTAATAGGCATAGGTCAGATGCTTGGGAAATTAATCGAATTTTTTGGCTACAAAAACACTACCAGGAAGTATTCAAACTGGCTTAAGCCATATACACTATTGATGCTGAATAATGAATGTGTGACAACCAAAATTTTTAAGTTTCTAAGAAAATTTTCCAATCCAATAGTGATAAATGCACCTTTATGTATGAAATTATTGGCTTACATAACTGAACAGTCCAGAGATAGCTCTAACCTCTGGAATAGGTGGATTTAGGTACTTAAGTCATGAATTCAGAACTCAGTCTTGCTGTGTTTTGCTTTGCTTTATTTCTCCATTTATTAAGTATGTTGTCTTGATGGGAAGATGGCAGGCAGAAATTCTAGACTTTCTTCCTATAACCTTAGGTGTCTCAAGCTTTACTTATAGCAGTTTTGTCAAATCAACAATTTAAGTCCACAGGCTCTAATTAGTCAGGTTTAGATTATCTACTCATCCATAAATTAATTACAATAGCTAAGGGAGTATCTTCTCACTGAAGAAGCCTAATTCCAATACTTCCTCTTGAATTCCAGGGTATGGTCAGGCTATTTGATCACAGGTAGGTTGACTGATAGTCATTATTTAAAGGAAAAATGAAGTGTTCTTACCTGAAGGTTAATATATGGAAGATGGGTAGGCAAACCCAACTAATCTTTACTAGGTTAAATTGTGAAGAATTTTGGACACTATACCATAACTTTCAGATCAATAACTTTTTGTTAATATCTGGTTTTGTTCCCATGGTTAAGTTGGAGCCTCTAGAAAGCCTGCATGTTGAACAGTCCCCTGGTAGTTAACAATTCAGGGCAACAATTCAGCACACATAACTTGCATATTATGCAGATACCAGTAGACAAATTCTTCAAAGAAACACAAAACTGTTAAAATTCTGTAATATAAGTGGTTGAAAAGTGGAAAAACTCAGTCTTTCAATAGATTGGCTACTCTAACTTTGAATAGTTTATCTTAATGTTTGAACTAATCAGTTAAGATATTCTGTCATATGACTAAGCTTTTATGATCACTTCCCTTAAAACTCTATTTCACTATTTCCAGGTAATTTCTAATTGCTTTTAATTTTTTTCACTAAATTTATTCTTGAGTATTTCATTTAGGTGTAAGTAGATAAAACATCATGCATAGGTATTCTGTGATATCTACACCTAGGTCTTACAAGTTTGAGTTTATACAACCATGATTTATTACTTCCAAATGATTTCTTTCCAATAAGGTTCTTAGGTGTTCACTTGCTTTCAAAGTTATTTTACTTTTAAAGAGTTCCTTCTATTTGATAACACATTTTACTTTAGTCATATACAATGACATTTTAGTGTCAAATAAAATATTCAATACTTTGAGATAAATTTATCATGGACTTATATATACTACCAAAATAGATAGCTAGTGGGAAGCAGCCGCATAGCACAGGGAGATCAGCTTGGTGCTTTGTGACCACCTAGAGGGGTGGGATAGCGAGGGTGGGAGGGAGACGCCAAGAGGGAGGAGATATGGGGATATATGTATACGTATAGCTGATTCACTTTGTTACAAAGCAGAAACTAACACCATTATAAAGCAATTATACTCCAATAAAGATGTTAAAATTTAAAAAAACTTAAAATTAAAAAAAAATTTATTACAAGCATTAGTGAGAAAACACTTCCAATTTATATAGCTTGAATTTGGTTAACTCATAGCAGTGTTTGTAATAAGTACCCAAAAGGTTTTATTAATTATATCATAATATAAAATCTAAGTTTAATAAATTACAAAGCATTGTACTGTACTGCATCATTACATATGATATGAAGTTAGATTTTTAAAATAATATCATAAATTTGTACCATATTCCAAGTGATAATTTTTATAGATTGTTGTCATGTAATCATTTGTCTTTTGATAATTTTCAAATGCTAACTATATTATTCTAATAATAAACATAAATATAATATAAAAGCATAAAGTTGTATAGCAAGAGACTAGGTCTACAAAATTGCAATTACTAAGGAAATTTAGAGTTTAAAATCAGCTTCTGCTAAGTCCTGATTTAATTCTTATTTAATAGAAAGTGAAGTACCCAACAAACCGCTTTACATATTTTTATAGGCAACTAGGACTAACATTAACAAATAATTTTAAAATTATATTTTTATTCCATTATTCCCAAATATCCAAAGAGTGTCTTGAGTCTCTTATCTCAGAAAAGAAGATTATTGAGGCGATTTTGCAGAAGAATCAATGAACACAACAGTATTTTAGCCTAAACTATCAAGGAAATTAAGGACTCTGCATGTGTTTATTGAATGAATTACCATAAAGCTTTACTATTAAGAAAGTGCTGTAGAATACCAGTCATTTCACCTTCAATAATGCAACTGTAATGTTAAGAATCCATTATGTGCATTTTAGTCACTCAATACACAACTGTTGAATAAATCAATGTGTACTCAGCAATGGTTATCTTTTTCTTTCTTTTTTGTTATTGTTGTTGCTGTTATTACTATTCTATTTTAATGCAGAGTATTGTGCCAAGGTAGAACAGTTTCAAATGAAGACAAGCCAAAGTAAGAGGTTTACTCTAGTTCAATCAAAGGTACTGAATGCCAACATTTCCTGCTCATAATAAAAGGTAATATTTTGAATTGTTTGCTTCTGAATAATGGTTTGAAACTCTTTGGAAGTTCTCCAGGTGCAGGTTAGCTATCAAAGTTTATGGAGCATAATTTTAACTTAGATCTTGGAAAAATTCAAATTCCCATACTTAATTCTAATTCCATAGGACTAATTCTATAAGGACTAAGAATCTGTATTTTAAGCAAGTAACCCACATAACTTTTTAGCTGGCAATTCTCAGGCTGTATAACAAACACTGTACCTACCACTTAAATATATAATAATCTTTAGGCAACACTTGTTTTGTACCCTACCTCCATTCCCTACCCCTAGAGCCATGGTCCCTGAATTATACTAAATGTTATGTACTTAGCTCTAACCAAAGGTAATGACATAAAAATTGACTATATAAAATATTACATATATTCCTTAAAACAATGATCAAAGATGTTATAAAATATTGTATTGTATTAAATATATTTAATGTATTTAAAATATTGATTGCTTCTTGAACGTCAAAAAGAAACCTATGTTCAGCTGTAATAAATGTAACAATTATCGTTAGTATATTTCATCCTTTTGTTCATCATGATAAGTGCATGTGTGTGTGTGTCTCTCTCTCTGCCAATAACAAATCCATATAAGAATCGCCAGGGAAATAGTTTGAAAATTCACAGGCCTATCCACTGTACTGGAATGGAATCTTATTGAAGGTGTCCTCTAATGTTAATTTTGAAAGTGTTTTCTAGGCATTTCAAACTTTGACCCCCTCAACTAAATTGAGAACCACAGCTATAAGCAGTGAGTAGAAATCATCCCCACAATGCAGATTAATAAAATTATTACCCTGCTCTCAAACAGTTCCTGCCAACAGATCTGTATGCATTTATAAATAAAACTTATAAAACAAATTCCAAATTCTCCTCTAAAAGAAAAATTCCTGTTTCCTCTACTCATAATACTTTGGACACCACATGTGAGGATTTTTCCTGCACATCGAGCAATTCTGACATTAGCTACCTGGAGTTAACTGAGAGCGCACAGATTAAGGTCTTAGTCCCAGAAGACTGTCCCTCATTTCAGATACCCATCGCAAGTCCAGGCCTCCCATACTTCAGCCAGCTGCAAAATGGGAGTTTGCCCGACCCTCTCCTCTGGTTCAATAACTTGCTATAATAGCTCACATAACTCAGGGAAAAGCTGACATTTACCAGTTTATTATAAAGGATATAATAAAGAATACTGATGAACAGTCAGATGAAGAGGTAAATAAGGCAAGATATACAGGGTGTGCACAGAGCGTCCATGCCTTCTCTGGATGGTGACGCCTTCCGAAGACCTCCATGTGTTCACCAACCTGGAAACTCTCCAAATACTTTCTTTTACAGTTTTTATGGAGGTTCTATTACTTAGTCATGGTTGATTTGATTAAATCATTGGCCACTGGTGATTAACTTAGTCCTCAGCCCCTTGCTACACCCTAAGGGTGGAAATTGGGGCTGAAAGTCCCAACCTTCTAATCACGATTTGTTCCTCTAGCAACTAGCCCCCATCATCTAAGAGTCACCTCTTTATCATAAACTCAGGTATAGTTGAAAGGGGCTTATTATGAGTAACAAAAGATGCTCTTCTCATCTCTATCACTCAAGAAACTGCAAGGATTTGGAGAGCCATGTACCAGGAAGCGGGGATTGAAAAAAACTATGTATTTTTTATTATATCACAATATCACATTCTCCAATAGCACTGTTGAGTAATTTTTGATGAGATTTCCCCAACTAATGGTTTTACGAAGACATGAATGGAAAAGAGTATTACACCTGATAAAATTTCTTTGTTTTGACTGTTCTTTTCAAACTTTCTCGCTCACTTACTGAAATCTTTCCTCTATCCTAAAGCATCTAATTCCCTCACCCTACATCCTGACATACCATTCTGATGTACAGTAACTGAGTCCTCAGACTGGCATCCCATCCACTCCCATCCTCACAAGAACAAAAGCTGCTCTTCTTCTGATCTACCCCCCTCTTTAAAGAACAAATTAATTTTTCTTTCCTGTCACTTCAGTAAAATGGAGTTCGCTAAAACATATGCCTGAAAAGAACATAGTGGAGTCAATTATGTTATTATATTTAAAGTTAGGAGGTATCAAGGAAAGAAATTTGTTACATAAAAGTGGATCAGAAAATAAGGGTGTCAGAAAGAAAAAGGTTCCTATACATTATCTAGAACACTTGGGTCTGCTGGGGTTAGAACAATGAGGGTGGTATTGTCTCATGGGAGACCTACTGTTTAGTTCAGGCCTTTATTTCACACACCTCTATGAAGCTGACAGACATAATAAAATGAATCTATTCACTGAACTGCTAAATATTTATAGTAATATTTGGACAGTTTGGAAAAAAGCAGCAGATATTATGATCATGCATGAATTTCCAAAAAATTTCATGAAAAAACTACAGAAAAATGATTCTTAATCCTAAGTGAAGTATTCACTGAAAACCTCAATACCTTAATTTCTATGTTTGTGGAATACATGTCACATTGAAACATCTTGCATTGTTGGACATTGGTCAACACAGGTACTTTTAAATACTAAAATACTCTCTAAATACCTACATTCTAGGAAAATAGAAATGCTCTAGCCCTGTATCTTTTTCTTTTCCCAATAAAGTATAGACTCTATTATGATGATGACACATATGATAAACACAGCCCTAAAATATAAAGAACGAACTATTAAAAAATAAAGATTTATTTCAAATACATTGCTCTAGCTTAAGTAACCAAGCACTTAGGCGAACACTTCCTATGTTTAGGCATAAGCAATCATTTTGCTACGCAACGTCATGTTTGGAAATGATAATCCAAGTCGAAGTATTTTGCCCCTAGAGTCTTCATTCAGAGTATTTTCCAGTGGTGTCACAAGTAGATAAATGCACCTAATTACTAGATTGTACATCCTGATATATGTTTATTTGACTATGCAAAGAACCCACCAAATGTATAATTTTCCCTTCTTAAAAAAACAGAGTAATTTAAATGCAAAAGATATGTTAATCAGCATTATCATTGAGATTTTTCATATGGCAAGTTAGGATGCTTGGAATGATCATTTTGCTGTCAGCAATAAAGCAGCTTACACTGGAAATCCATTATGGAAACATCTCAACAATCTCAAAAAAATGGAACTCAAAGTCCCCCTGTCAGCAAGCATGGTGCTGGCTTTTATATAATAATAATCATACGGCACCTACAAACTATTTCCAACAAGAGTAGGGAAAGAAAGGTAGAACCCAGGCTATAATACTGTAGAAAAGAGTCGATAAAACAATAAGAAGAACACAATTTGAAAATGAAGGAAATAAGCAGAATATGCTCTTCCAAATTACTGTACAAGTTCTTTTGAAGTACAAGTAGTCATTGCAATAGAAAAATTTGAAGTGGAGGGGTTTTAATCATATGATGAGTAGTGGGGACTCACCAGCGAAAGGGTGCTCCTATTAGCATTTCTTCCAGTAATTGTTATTTTAATTTGGCTGAAATAAACTATAATGCCCCAGACCAGTGATAAAACTGTATATAGTTTGGCAGCTTTTTTTCCCTTTAGGAAAGAGATCCATTAAGAACACTACTATTTTGATTTAAGAAAAAAAAGTACTGTTACTCATTTTTATCAATGCAATATAGTCTGGAAACACTTCTTCTGGTGCCCCCTCCATTAAACTATCACATGTTAGATGTGTATTTTATCTTCAGACAGAAAAGCTTCATTTGGGGGGTTGTTTTCTAACTAGGAATTGACCCAAAAGTGCCACCTCTGCCTTTTCCACTTCTCTTCCAAAGTTCTGAAAACTCTAAGGCATTGTTATTTTGTTATAAATTTTAATGAATTAATGAGGTGAGTATGTATAAACATACCTATATCCTTTAAAAATGCAATCATTTCATTCCTGATACATTCAACTGTGTACTTTCTAAATAGAGAACAATGCACTGATTGTATGAGGTTTCAGTGTAAATGTTATTCCCCTTAAGTTTAAAATTAACGTAATAAAATGCATCTAAAGTTTTATAAACTGGTAGAAGAAACAGAAGCGCTATTTTTAAAACTCTAATTATTTTACCTGGGTATGGGCTGAATTTCAGCTTGTGAGTATACAGATGGAGACCTCTTAGGGATAAAATGTGTTAGTTCAGGAAAGAGGCCATGAAAGCTTGAGCAAAGGAGAGGTTGCAGTGGGATTCTTCAACAAATGGGTAGAAGATTTGAAAGTAGAAACAACAGTGTAAATGCCGAATTATGTAATCAGAATAGAAAAAGAGAGGAGGGATCAAAAACATAATGATGTAAGTGGTAGAAGCCTAGGAGACCTAGAGAACAGCAAAATTAGAAAAGAGATAATAAAATGAAAGATTATTAGCTCACACTGACATATTCTAAATCAATGGCAAGCATATTTGTTTAAAATGCAGAGGTCTACATTTCTAGATGTGTCAGTGAGAAATCATGAAAGCAGTGGAAGAGAGGTATAGTTACAGATTTATGCCTCAGTAGTCTCAGAGACTAAAGAGTGCTTTGGTCTCTCAAAAGATAAAATGTAAATATTATAAAGAAAACATAGTATACATATATCGATTCAGAAAATTTTCTATTATAAAAGCTTATAAATTATGCCAAGAGACTGAATAGTCAAGTAATATGATAATGTTGATAAATAGTTCTGCAATTTCAAGCACCACGGTTTGATAATGTGAGAGATTCTGTGATTAACACAACCAAAGCTTCCTCTTAACTCCAAGAAATTGAACAGTGAAATATCCTCAGAACAAAATTGACGTTTGATCTTCTATTTTCTATTCTGTAAAACCTTTAAGCTGACTGTTTCCCTCAGAAAACTCTCTTGGGTATTGCTACTATGTTGCAACTTTTAAACAAAGGCTTGAACTAATGACTTTGGTTGGTGTTTCTCCTCCCACAATCCTTATTATAGCAAGTTGACCTTAGATGGTTCTACCTCTGTCTTATGGTTCTACATCACCTTCATTTGAATCCAAGCTCCATTTCTTTTCAGGCAATAGATCTATAACTCGCCCTGGAGATTAACAAACTTACTGTGAAATATCCCAGAGGAGAGAAAAATAGCCAAATTATATATGGAGAAATCTACGAAGCAGACTTTTAAAATAAGTGCCATTATCCTGATGTGGCTTTCCTAGAAGTCAGCAAATCACAAAAAAAAAACCCAAAAGCCTAGAATTTGACAAAGATTCTTTGCTTGATCAAACTTTAGTCAGTCTCCTCAACCTTCATCTAAGTACATCTATGCATTTCCTTGTAAAATCTAGTTTTAGCAAGAACCTTGGTAAGTCAGTTTAAACATAACCCCCCAACCATTGATAGCTGATTGGTTCCTCATCCTCCACCATCCCTCAGATGATGTCTGCTTTCTCTGGCCTGTATTCAGCAAAAATTCTATTAGGTCATTTTATTCCCCTTACTCTTGATGTTTCCTCTTGGTAATTTTCTATTCACTGACCCCCACCCTGCTCCTTGGCAGTAAATTTTCACTTGCCCATGCTGTATTAGTAGTTGAGTACAATCTCTATCCCCCATTGTGAAATTCCATTGCAGTGGTCCCTGAATCTATGGCCATGGTCCTTAATAAAGTCTGCCTTGCCATCTCTAACAAGTGTCACTGCATATGTTTTTTCTTTAACACCTTCTATTATGCTGAAGCTATCTCCCCAATGAAGACGATGGGACAATAGTAACTGAAAGTAATATGCATTTTACTCTGCTTCAACTTTCACAAATTGAATAGCCCCCTTTTCCAGAAAAAAACAGAATCTTCCTGCTCATAGAGATTCAGTGGCTAGATGCAGAAGTACCAAAATGGCTGCTGACAGACTACATCATTTAAAGCAAACTTCTTTAGAATAAATAGATCATCTGTAGAATTCCCAAAGAGACAATAGATAAATTGCTGTATTTCCTACCGAAAAAAAATGATTCCATTTAGAAGGACTCTAGTAAGATCTTTCCAATTTTGAAAGTTAATTTTATGTATTTTTACATTTTAGCGATAAGAGAGAAACAAAACTTTCCTTCCTATGAAGGACATGTGTAGAAAATCTTAAAAGAAATGTAGGTTGAAGGACCCACCTGTGGTAAAGAAGAGATTTTCTGATGACTGGAGCCAAAATGAGGATTTCCTGCAGACTGAGGTTTCTTTAAGTGTTTCAGGGTCCCTGTCTGCTATTTTCTTATCTAATGTATCTTCACCTCTCAGCCCTTAATGACAGCGTTCTAAGAACCTAAAAGGGGGGAAAAAGACATTTTTGAGAAGACTGCTGAGTTACAGCAAAGTCACCTTGTACTTGCTTCAGATGTTGTACACTCAGGAATATAAAACAGAAACATCTTGTTACAGCAGTCAACTTGCTGAATATATAGTCAAGAGTGAAGAGGCTACGACACATCCAAGTAATATAAAAAAGGGGAAAAAAGACTTTCACTGTATGTACAAGGCTAGTTTCGTTTTAAGAATTACTTTTACAAAGGATGCTGCTGCATTTTGTTTGAGAAAGGAAGTGGCAGGCATGAGAAGAGATGGAGAGAGAAATGTAAGCAAGGTCATTATTCAAGACACAGTTATGGATTGCCCACTATGCACAGTTACAATGACGAACAAGACTTAGACTGTCTTTCCAGAGTTTCCAGTGCAGCTGTGTAAAAGATAACCAAACATGCAATTATAATGCAATGGGATAAATGTAATGGTGGAAGGTTATGGTGGAGTCTACATGTTTCCTAAATTTGGGAGTCGAAAAGAGAGTAAAGGAAGACTTACCAGGAGAAAGAAAAAAACTTGCAACCAGAGAGCTGAAGGAAGTATAGCGGTTAACCAAATTAGAACACTGGAGACACAGGTACAGAAAATTTTATATAAGAGGGAAGTTCAAGAGCTTAAAAGTGTAAGAAAGAGCTAAGTCTGGGAAGATGAGGACACAAATCTCACCTTGACTTCTATGCCCTGTTTAAGAGGGACCTGAACCTAAAAATTACAATCAGATTTTGAATAATAAAAGCAATGCCCCTTGGAGCGTCAGGCTCACGGGAGGCCTTAAAATCTTACTAAATATCTTTACCAACTTTCTTTAAACTCATTAATAGAAGTTTTTCTAAAGTTAATCTCAAAGTGTTTAACTTTTTTTTAATGTGCTTTTGGATCTAAATCAAATGAATATATGTAACATATGTAATTTTTTTTTAAGAAACCAGCTTTTATTTTTTAAAGACTGAACAAAGAAACAAGTTTTTCTTTGGATTTGGCTAAGCTGGGATGCTGATGAAATGGCTGTTTGCAAATGGACCATTTGTGTCCATGGAGTAACATATATAGGCACCCATATAAATATGCATACACATATGTAGACATATATATGCTTTTCTTTCCTTTCTTTTTTTTTGACCCTTCTATCTTTTGGAACTAGGCTGGCAAACCTAAATGTTTAGGAATTTGTAATACTTTTGCAAAATGAGTTATTTTAATCTAATGAACATATGCAACAGGCAATTTAGCAAAATAGTAAAAAAAAAAAAAAGGCATATATCAAGTATTAAAATCTACTTGATCCGAGAGTCCTTCAAGATGGCGGAGGAGTACGACGTGGAGATCACCTTCCCCCCACAAATACTTCAGAAATACATATACATGTGGAACAACTCCTACAGAACACCTACTGAACGCTGGCAAAAGACCTCAGACTTCCCAAAAGGCAAGAAACTCCCCACGTACCTGGCTGGGGTAAAAGAAAAAAGAAGAAACAGAGACAAAAAAATAGGAACGGCACCGGCACCAGTGGGAGGGAGCTGTGAAGGAGGAGAGCTTTCCACACACTAGGAAGCCCCTTTGCGGGCGGAGACTGCGGGTGGCGGAGGGGGTAAGCTTCGGGGCCGCGGAGGAGAGCACAGCAACAGGGGTGCGGAGGGCAAAGAGGAAAGATACCCGCACGGAGGATAGCTGCCGACCAGCACTCACCGGCCTGAGAGGCTTGTCGGCTCACCCGCCGGGGCGGGCGGAGCTGGGAGTTGAGGCTCGGGCTTCGGTCGGAGCACAGGGAGAGGACTGGGGTGGCGGCGTGAACACAGCCTGAAGGGGCTAGTGCGCCACGGCTGGCCGGGAGGGAGTCCGGGGAAAAGTCTGGACCTGCCGAAGAGACAAGAGACTTTTTCTTCCCTCTTTGTTTCCTGGTGCGCGAGGAGAGGGGATTAAGAGCGCTGCTTAAAGGTGCTCCAGAGACGGGCGCGAGCCGCGGCTAAAAGCGCGGACCCCAGAGACGGGCATGAGACGCTAAGGCCGCTGCTGCCGCCACCAAGAAGCCTGAGGGCGAGCACAGGTCACTGTCCACACCTCCCCTCCTGGGAGGCTGTGCAGCCCGCCACTGCCAGGGTCCCGTGATCCGAGGACAACTTCCACGGGAGAACGCACGCGCGCCTCAGGCTGGTGCAACGTCACGCCGGCCTCTGCCGCCGCAGGCTCGCCCCGCCTCCGTACCCCTCCCTCCCCCACGGCCTGACTGAGCCAGAGCGCCCGCATCAGCGGCTCCTTTAACTCAGTCCTGTCTGAGCGAAGAACAGACGCCCTCAGGCGACCTACACGGAGAGGCGGGTCCAAATCCAAAGCTGAACCCTGGGAGCTGTGCGAACAAAGAAGATAAAGGGAAATTTCTCCCAACAGCCTCAGGAGCAGCGGATTAAAGCTCCACAATCAACTTGATATACCCTGCATCTGTGGAATACCTGAGTAGACAACGAATCATCCCAAAATTGAGGCAGTGCACTTTGGGAGCAATTGTAGACTTGGGGTTTGCTTTCTGCATCGAATTTATTCCTGGTATTATGTTTATCTTAGTTTAGTAATTAGAGTTTATTATCATTGGTAGATTTGCTTATTGATTTGGTTGTTCTCTTCCCTTTTTTAAAATATAAAGATATATATTTTTTTTTTCTCCTTTTTCTCTTTTTGTGAGTGTGTATGTGTATGCTTCTTTGTGTGATACTGTCTGTATAGCTTTGCTTTTACATTTGTCCTACGGCTCTGTCTGTCCATTTTGTTTTTTTTTTTAAGTATAGTTTTTAGCGCTTGCTATCATTGGTGGAGTTGTTTTTAGGTTTGGTTGCTCTCTTCTTTTTTTTGCAGTACGCGGGCCTCTCACCATTGTGGCCTCTCCCGTTGCGGAGCACAGGCTTCGGACGCGCAGGCTCAGCAGCCATGGCTCACGGGCCCAGCAGCTCTGCGGCATGTGGGATCCTCCCGGACTGGGACACGAACCCATGTCCCCTGCATCGGCAGGCGTACTCTCAACCACTGCGCCACCAGAGAAGCCCGGTTGCTCTCTTCTTTCTTGATTTTTTTTTTCTCTTTTAAATTTTTTTCTTATTTTTATTTTTAATAATTTTTATTTTAATAAATTTGTTTTATTTTACTTTTCTTTCTTTTTTTCTCCCTTTTCTTCTGAGCCGTGTGGCTGACAGGGTCTTGGTGCTCTGGCTGGGTGTCAGGCCTCTGCCTCTGAGGTGGGAGAGCTGAGTTCAGGACATTGGGCCACCAGAGATCTCCGGGCTCCACATAATATCGAACGGCGAAAGTTCTCCCAGAGATCTCCATCTCAATGCTAAGACCCAGCTCCACTCAACGACCAGCAAGCTCCAGTGCTGGACACCCTATGCCAAAGAACTAGCAAGACAGGAACACAGCCCCTCCCATTAGCGGAGAGGCTGCCTAAAATCATAATAAGGTCACAAACACCACAAAACACACCACTGGATGTGGTCCTGCCCACCAGAAAGACAAGATCCAGCCTCATCCACCAGAACATAGACACCATTCCCCTCCACCAGGAAGCCTACACAACCCACTGAACCAACCTTACCCACTGGGGGAAGACACCAAAAACAATGGGAACTATGAACCTGCAGCCTGTGAAAAGGAGACCCCAAACACAGTAAGTTAAGCAAAATGAGAAGACAGAGAAATATACAGCAGATGAAGCAGCAAGGTAAAAACCCACCAGAACAAACAAATGAATAGGAAACAGGTAGTCTACGTGAAAAAGAATTCAGAGTAATGATAGTAAAGATGATCTAATATCTTGGAAATAGAATGGGGAAAATACAAGAAACGTTTAGCAAGGACCTAGAAGAAATAAAGAGCAAACAAACAATGATGAACAGCACAATAAGTGAAATTAAAAATTCCCTAGAAGGGATCAATAGCAGAATAACTGAGGCAAAAGAACGGATAAGTGACCTGGAGAATAAAATAGTGGAAATAACTACTGCAGAGAAGAATAAAGAAAAGAGAATGAACAGAATTGAGGACAGTCTCAGAGACCTCTGGGACAATATTAAACAAACCAACATTCGAATTAGAGGAGTCCCAGAAGAAGAAGAGAAAAAGAAAGGGACTGAGAATATATTTGAAGTGATTATAGCTGGAAACTTCCCTAATAGGGGAAAGGAAATAATCAAGTCCAGGAAGCACAGAGAATCCCATACAGGATAAATCCAAGGAGAAACATGCCAAGACACACATTAATCAAACTACCAAAATTAAATACAAAGAAAAAATATTAAAAGCAGCAAGGGAAAAACAACAAGCATCATACAAGGGAATCCCCATAAGGTTAACAGCTGATCTTTCAGCAGAAACTCAGCAAGCCAGAAGGGAGTGGCAGGACATATTTAAAGTGATGAAAGGGAAAAACCTACAACCAAGATTACTCTACCCAGCAAGGATCTCATTCAGATTCAACGGAGAAATTAAACCTTTACAGACAAGCAAAAGTTAAGAGAATTCAGCACCATCAAACCAGCTTTACAACAAATGATAAAGGAGCTTCTCTAGGCAGGAAACACAAGAGAAGGAAAAGACCTACAATAACAAAGCCAAAACAATTAAGAAAATGGTAACAGGAACATACATAGCGCTAACTACCTTAAATGTAAATGGATTAAATGCCCCAACCAAAAGACATAGACTGGCTGAATGGATACTAAAACAAGACCTGTGTATATGCTGTCTACAAGAGACCCGCTTCAGACCTAGGGACACATACAGACTCAAAGTGAAGGGATGGAAAAAGATATTGCATGCAAATGGAAATTAAAAGAGACAAAGAAGGACACTACATAATGATCAAAGGATCAATCCAAGAAGAAGATATGATTGTAAATATTTATCCACCCAACATAGGAGCACTTCAATCCATAAGGCAAATGCTAACAGCCATAAAAGGGGAAATCGAGAGTAACACAATCATAGTAGGGTGCTTTAACACCTCACTTTCACCAAAGGACAGATCATCCAAAATGAAAATAAATAAGGAAACATAAGCTTTAAATGATACATTAAACAAGATGGACTTAATCGATATTTATAGGACATTCCATCCCAAAACAACAGAATACACTTTCTTCTCCAGTGCTCATGGAACATTCTCCAGGATCATATCTTGGGTCACAAATCAAGCCTTGGTAAATTCAAGAAAATTGAAATCGTATCAAGTATCTTTTCCGACCACAACACTATGAGACTAGATATCAATTACAGGAAAAAATCTGTAAAAAATGCAAACACATGGAGGCTACACAATACACTATTAAATATCCAAGAGATCACTGAAGAAATCAGAGGAAATCAAAAATACCTAGAAACAAATGACAATAAAAACACGACCACCCAAAACCTATGGGATGCAGCAAAAGCAGTTCTAAGAGGGAAGTTTACAGCAATAATCCTACCTCAAGAAACAAGAAACATCTCAAATAAACAACCTAAATTTACACCTAAAACAATTAGTGAAAGAAGAACAAAAAACAAAAAACCCGAAGTTAGCAGAAGGAAAGAAATCATAAAGACCAGATCAGAAATAAATGAAAAAGAAACAAAGGAAACAAGAGCAAAGATCAATAAAACTAAAAGCTGGGTCTTTGAGAAGATAAACAAAATTGATAAACCATTATCTTTTACCTTAAATATAAGACAAAAAGAACTGTTAGAAAAGAGATGCTGTAGGTGGTGGGTAAAAGTGAATCCTGTGTTTTCCTTGCTGCAAGAAAAACTGCTGAGCCTATAGGTAGGTTTTGTTCCCATAAATCCACTGTGTGCGCTAGGTGTAAGCTAATGTGCCATCAACTTGGATTATACTTATTTATGTGCATTTCAAGACCTGATCGGTGGTCTAGAAAGAGTTAATACTGAATGAACTAAATGAAAGTTCTGCTGACTAGAACTGAAGAATTCACTTGTGGCCAATGAATATACAGTTACACATCAGTTCTTATAAATCCCTAGCATATGTCTATACATAGACATTACACTGTCTCTTTTCATACCTTTAAGTCATGGTCACAATATGCTAATTTTAAATGTTATTCGTAATCATTAAGTTACAGAAACATATTACAAGGTATGAGTGGAAAAAAAAAAAAAATCTCTGCTTCTTAGTCTAAAAATCCCCAAAGAAATGATGCAGTAAAACAATAACACCTCTTTTACAAAATTTTTAATGCATTTTTTATGGTTTTAGTCATCAGAAAAGCATGTTTGTATTTTTATGCATATGGTATATTTTACTATGTTCTTTAATTGGACAGGGAAAATGGTTCTTTCTCTTCTCAGTGAAGCTTGCTACAGCCAAAATGTGTTGTGTTTGCCTACCCAGAGCTATCCTCTCCCTTCTGTAAATAGATGACCTTAATTAACTTGTTAGAGACCACACTCCCTTCATTGAACTGTAATTTTGGTGGGACACTTATATGAGGTGCTGATTATAATATTAGCATGATATGGGTGGAAAATGGCCTAAATTAGGTCAACCAAAATCTCTCTCAGGAATATGAATCCTGAATATAATGAATGAACAGAAAACACTTTATTCATTCTGTGACAGTGGAAACCTGATGTTCTTTTCATTTTTTAAAAATTCCTAGCTCTTATAATTTACCTTATTTCTGTCTTTCTTGAAGCCTGGTGGTTCTATTTTTTCATTCTTTCCATAAGCTGCCTCATGTATTGCAAAAAAAAAAAAAAAAAAAAATTGACCCAAGTTACCCATAGATGGTTTCTATTGCTTCTAACCAAATTTCCACAACTGACACAAAGACTGATAGCAAAGCTCATATGGGATGAAGCAAGTGCTAAAAGAAAAGAAAAATTGAGTACCAAAAGGGAGAAAAAAAACCAATATATTATGGGAAGAATAGAGGAGGGAGAGCTAGCTCATGTTTGCTTAAAAATAAGTTTTATGGAGGAAGGAAAAGAACGGATGGAATTTTCAGAGAAGTTGATGGGGATCAGCGCCTGTTTAAGAGGAGAAAGCAGCATTGGCAAAGGGATCAAGGGAAGACAAGTCCAAAATGCGATTGGGGCTTAGGAACAACCTCAGTTCACAATTACAGAAAGAAATGGGAGACAACCTTGGAAAGAACAATTTGTTTCTAAAATAAATGTTTATTGTGGTTCTGTGATGTAATGGTGAATAAGACAGACATGTTCCATGCCTTTAGGAAATTTACATTACTTTAGAGGAGAGAGACAAACAACTAACAAAAGTATTCTCCAAAGAGCAAATAAAACACTTTAAAAATGCAAGAAGTTCTGTGAAGGAAACAAGGGACTAAAATACAGAGACTAAGAGCATGGATGGGAAGTAGGTTGAGGGAGGGCTGGAGGAAGGATGTAATATTTTAGATAAGAATTGAATTATAGGAAAGTTGGAGGAATGGAATATTCCCAGACTAAGAAACAGAAAATATTGTGTTGGCCAAAAAGTTTGTTCGGGTTTTTCTATAACATCGTACGGGCAAAACCCTAACGAACTTTTTGGCTAACCCAATATGAATGTCCTAGGGAGAGAAGACTTTGACTTGTTCTCAGACTGATAGAAGATGACTTCAGTCAGGTGAGCAAAGGAGACTGTAGCATAGGACAGTGCCGGAGAAACAGTCAGGGGTCAGATCCTATAGGTTTCTTATGTCTCACAGAGGGGCTTGGAATTTACTTCAAATTTATGAGTAAGCTATTTACAGTTAATAAAGATCAACATAATGGCTATGAAGAGAGAGGAATTAGCCCTGAATGATGAATTACATTTCGGTAATAAAGAAATGTGAGAAATCAAGAAGTGCATATCATGATGGCATAAATGAGAGATTTAAATATGAGCATGAGGTAGTTTATTTTTTTTATTCAGTACATGATTTAGAACTACTAAAAGTATTTATCATAGTGACAACTACCTTCCATAATAATATTATCCATAAAACATATTTCCACTTCTAATCTGCTATAGTGTTTATACTTCCTACTGTGTAATTTAGCACTTAATTACATTCTGACTAGATCTGTATGTTTTACATTATTTTGTTTCCCAACTAGATTGAAAACACCTTGAGGGCAAGGCCTGTGCCATATATTTTTTGTATCTTTCACATTCTCTAGCTTATATATGATACGAATATGAATTAGTAATAATATTAAATCCATATTTAATGCTTACTTTTTTCTAGGCACTGTGTAAGGGCTTTAAACGTATAAGTTAGTTTAATTCTCATCCCAAATCTATAAAGAAGGGCCTGTTATTATTTTACAGATGAAAAACAAAACTAAATTTACCATGATTAAGTCCCTCGTACATTTGTTACTAATTGACTGGTTGACTTACAATGTTTTAGAGATGGAAAAAAAAAATATCTGGTTGAGATCGGTTATTTATTGGTCAGAATATTTTTAAAAATACATGTGAACAACATTTTTACAGTATTAAACCACTTCCTGGTCCTATGAGAATCAACTGTGAATCTGTTCATTGTGATAGAATCCCACAAAGTTTCCTCTATCTGCATTTGCTAGCTATTTCTGACAATATGTGTCATTTGAATGGAAGGGTTTATTTAATACAGAGACACTGTCTCACTTACACTCTCTTTCACTTAATTAAGCTAAACCATATTTTTCCCACCACTAAATCAAAAAAATGACTACAGAGTCTACAAAAGATGTGACTGGTTCATTTTGTCTAGATCCTAAGCATTTCTAACATTTAAATAGATATGCAGAAATACCTATCAAATAATGATTGTGACACAGATTATGACTGTCGTCCAATTATCTCAACAGATACAGATGCCATAAAATTTAAAAGAGAAAAGAGACAGTGATATGAAGGGGAAAAAATAACAAACACACACTAATGGTAATTAGAAGCAAACATAAAGGCTGTCAAAGAAAATTACTGTTGGGTTCACTATGGGGGGACACAAAAAGGAAAATAAAAATAATTTAGAGTCTACCTTGAGGCATGCAAGTATAAAAAACAGTGGAGGGATTTTAATTGGGCAAAAGTACTCTAAATATTTGCTTAAAACTATTTCTCTCCTTAAGACACAACAACAGTGATGACATACTTGACATTTGCTCACAATCCATTTTCCTCATCCAAGGTTTAAATTTTGTAAACAGGCAATTCCAGTTTCTATTTTGGTTCACATTCTGAATGCAAATAAATATGGCCCACATCCCCTTAGGAAGAGAGCATTTAAATTATAAGTGAAAGATGGCATTAAAATAAATATCAACATACCAATCTGTATAAAAAAATCAGACAGATCAGATATTTGGCAGTAGGAGTAGTGAAGATGAAGAATAAGAAGGAGATGGAGAAGGAAGAGGGGAAGAAGAGGAAGTATACCACCACCATCACCACACACACACACACACACACACACACACGCACGCGCGCGCGCGTGCTCAGGCCTTAATCCTTTTGGAAATGTTTAGATTTGCCCAGGAATAACCATTCTCTGGCCGTGTTTAAGATCTCTTCCACCCACACCCTCGCCCCCAGACCTACTCTAGTTTGGTGAAGAGTTTTTGGCTTACAGAAAATTGTGTCATTCAGAAATATTAGGATTGCAACAGGCTGATTAATAACTGTGTTGAAAAGCTAAATTTTGGTGATAGACCATGTAAATCTCTCTCATATGAGATGTCATCTCTGCAGCCTGTAGGGTTGATAGAGTTTAGCTCTTAGTTTCAGCTGAATTTCTTTAGGAGCTCTGGCTATACAGGGCAACAAGGAAATGCCATTAGTGGCATTCATATTTTCTTAATGGACAGGCAGAAACTTGGAATAGGAAAACTCTGCAAATCGTCACTGGCTGTTTGGGTAAAGTAGGAAAAGGGGCATAATAACACGTGAATGAAAACGCTTCTAAAATATTATTTAAATGCAGTCCTCAATTCTTCAAGAATTTAGAGAATTAGTCACTTGTTGCCTCATTTAGTACTCAAAATTCACTTTAGCTTAAAGCATTCTAATAAATATAAAAGATCCTGGAAATATATAAAAATAACATTCTGTAAACATCATACGGCTTCACAATTTGGGCTCAATTTATACATATTACATTTTTTTCTTATATGTGTTACAAAAACATTCTCTTTATTTTTAACCTTTTACTTCTCTTTAGTTATACATATTTTTTTCAAAACACAAGCTCTTCTTTTAAGGGAACAGCTATCCAAATGTCATGGAACACTAGTGTTCAGTAGCATAATTTTAAAAAATCGTAACTTAAGATTTTTCTTCTTCTCTGAATACAACACTTATACGCAGAAATTTGGTCAGAGAAGTAAGGCCTCATAAGACATGAAGGCATTAGTCTAGAAGCTGAAGATTAAATGTAAAGGGAAACTGTTCTAAGTGAGGCCACAAAAAGAGAGCCCTTAAACATTCTGGAACTTTCTGAAAACCAGCCACTCTTCCCACAAATGGTTCTATCTCAAACTTTGCAGAGCTTGTCTAGTCCTAACTCTGGCTTGACAGCTTATAATAAAGTCAGTAAACTGTGTGCCAGTAGTACAGCCCCAGGAACACGGCTGTCTGGGCTCTAAACCACACTCTGCCTCCTAGTAGCTTTTTGACCTTTGACAAGTAACTGAACCTCCCTATACCTCAGTTTCTTCATCTATAAAATGGGAATAATTCTAATGCCTCCGTCACAATGTTGTTAGGTTAGTTAGTATTTGTAAAGGTGTTAGAAACATGACTAGAGCATAGTAATGCTACATAAGTGTTTAATAAATAAATATATGACACTAAAAATTTTATTGTCAGTAAGTATCAATTAGGCACCTATGCTATTCCAAGTCATGGTACATATGATGGACCAGGCAGAATAGCTCACGTCTTTGGATTGTTGACCTTACATTTTAGAGAAAATAAAAGAAATAGGCATGTAAACAAATAAGCAAGATATTGTCTGATGGAGCTAAGTGCTGTAAAGAAATGAGTGCTAAGAGACAGTGATAGAGAAGTTCTGAATTGGGAAGTCTCTTCTGGGATCTGGGGTTGGAGACAAGAAGGCAGACCAGGCTTAAAAAACAAAAACTCTAAGAACTCAGTGACTGGAATCCTTGCCCTAATCCTGGACAGAAAAGACGCCTGGGCATGGAGCACAGAGAAGGAGGGGAGAGGCAAGATAATGTCAGAGAAACAGGCAGGGGTTCCATTAGCCAGGGCTTGGAATTTGAATTTTATTTTAAGTGAAATGGAAAACAACTGCAGGATTTAAAACTGAGACTCGTATTGATCTAATTTAACTACTAATAACTTCTTTGTTCCTAAATGCTGACTGAAATTCAGTGCCTATTTATTTGACATTTTTTGCATTGGCTTGGTGTTTTGACCCTAAATTGTACCTTGTTTTTTAGTTGACAAACATAGAAGATACTTGCTGGAAGGTTTATTTATATCTGTCACTAACATATTTTACTTCCTAATTGCTTGGTAGCTACGTTCATCTAGTTACACTTAAATCTAGTTATACTTTTTCTCTCACTATACTTCACTCATTCAAATTTTGGGTAATAATTCCTCTTTAGTTGTTTGCCATTAACCCTGAGCAGGACCAGCTATATGCATAAGCTATAGACAGCTACCTACATTTTTATAATGTGTGTGGGGGGGTGCAGAGGGGGAACTAGACAACTTTTACATGATAAAAGCCTTCTTTATTACTAGTCTATTGTGGTACCTAAAATTTTTAACATTAGATTTATTGCACTGGGTCGCAGAGGTTAACTGTCAGAGTAAATAATGCATATTTTACTGAGGAGACAGAAAAATATTATCAGAGGTTAGGGGTCTGAGAAAATGATATAGGGAACACAGGAGACTACACAGAATAGGACTTCTAGGCCACTGGCCACAGTCCCTTAAGAAGGGTTTATCTATCGGATATATGTTTTGGTACCTGCCTTGATCTACACAAGATTTGAACCTATAAGTGGACGTTCAAACTTCTTGCAATTAATATTATTTTCCAATATTTATGAACCCAACATAGGAGCACCTCAATACTTAATGCAAACGCTAACAGTCATAAAAGGGGAAATCGACACTTAACACAATCATAGCAGGAGACTTTAACACCTCACTTTCACCAATGGAGAGATCATCCAAAATGAAAATAAATAAGGAAACACAAGCTTTAAATGATACATTAAACAAGATGGAGTTAATTGATATTTAGAGGACATTCCATACAAAAACAATAGAATACACTTTCTTCTAAAGTGCTCATGGCACATTCTCCAGGATAGATCATAACTTGGGTCACAAATCAAACCGTGGTAAGTTTAAGAAAACTGAAATCATATCAAGTATTTTTTCCAACCACAACACTATGAGACTAGATATCAATTACAGGAAAAAATTTGTAAAAAATACAAACACATGGAGGCTAAACAATACACTACTGAATAATCAAGAGATCACTGAAGAAATCAAAGAGGAAATAAAAAACTACGTAGAACAAATGACAATGAAAACACGACTACCCAAAACCTATGGGATGCAGCAAAAGCAGTTCTAAGAAGGAAGTCTATAGCAATACAATTCGACCTCAAGAAACAAGAAACATCTCAAATAAACAACCTAACCCTACACCTAAAGCAATTAGAGAAAGAATTAAAAAACCCAAAGTTAACAGAAGGAAAGAAATTATAAAGATCAGATCAGAAATGAAGGAAAAAGAAATGAAGGAAACAATAGCTAAGATCAATAAAACTAAAAGCTGGTTTTTTGAGAGGATAAATAAAAAAGATAAACCACTAGCCAGACTCATCAAGATAAAGAGGGAGAAGACTCAAATCAACAGAATTAGAAATGCAAAAGGAGAAGTAACAACTGACACTGCTGAAATACAAAGGATCATGAGAGATTACTAAACGCAACTATATGCAAAGAAAATGGACAACCTGGAAAAAATGGACAAATTATGATAAAAGCACAACCTCCTGAGACTGAACCAAGAAGAAACAGAAAATATAAACAGACCAATCACAAGCACTGAAATTGAGACTGTGATTAAAAATATTCCAACAAACAAAAGCCCAGGACCAGATGGCTTCACAGGGGAATTCTATCAAACATTTAGAGAAGAGCTAACACCCATCCTTCTCAAACTCTTCCAAAATATAGCAGAGGGAGGAACACTCCCAAACTCATTCTACGTGGCTACAAACATCCTGATACCAAAATGAGACAAAGATGTCACAAAGAAAGAAAACTACAGGCCAATATCACCGATGAACATAGATGCAAAAATCCTCAACAAAATACTAGCAAACAGAATCCAACAGAACATTAAAAGGATCATACACCACGATCAAGTGGGGTTTATCCCAGGAATGCAAGGATTCTTCAATATATGCAAATCAACCAATGTGATACACCATATTAACAAACTGAAGGTGAAAAACCCTAATGATCATCCCAATAGATGCAGAAAAAGCTTTTGGCAAAATTCAACACCAATTTATGATAAAAACCCTCCAGAAAGTAGGCATAGAGGGAACTTACCTCAACATAATAAAGTCTGTATATGACAAACCCACAGCCAATATCATTCTCAATGGTAAAACAACTGAAACCATTTCCACTAAGATCAGGAACAAGACAAGGTTGCCCACTCTCACCACTATTATTCAAAATAGTTTTGGAAGTTTTAGCCACAGCAATCAGTGAAGAAAAAGAAGTAAAAGGAATCCAAATCGGAAAAGAAGTAAAACTGTCACTGTTTGCAGATAACATGATACTATACATAAAGAATCCCAAAGATGCTACCAGAAAACTACTAGAGCTAATCAATGAATTTGGTAAAGTAGCAGGATAAAAAATTAATGCACAGAAATCTCTTGCAGTCCTATACACTAATGATGAGAAATCTGAAAGAGAAATTAAGGAAATACTCCCATTTACCACTGTAACAAAAAGAATAAAATACCTAGGAATAAACCTACCTAAAGAGACAAAGACCTGTATGCTGAAAACTACAAGACACTGATGAAAGAAATTAAAGATGATACAAACAGATGGAAAGATATACCACGTTCTTGGATGGAAGAATTAACATTGTGAAAATGACTATACTACCAAAAGCAAGCTACAGATTGAACGCAATCTTTATAAAACTACCAGTGACATTTTTCACACAACTAGAACAGAAAATTTCACAATTTGTATAGAAACACAAAAGATCCCAAACAGCCAAAGCAATCTTGAGAAAGAGAAACATAGCTGGAGGAATCAGGCTTCCTGACTTCAGACTATACTACAAACTACATTAATCAAGACAATATGGTACTGGCACAAAAAACAGAAATATAGATCAATGGAACAGGATAGAAAGCTCAGAGATAAGCCCACACACATATGGTCACCTTATCTTTGATAAAGGAGGCAAGAATATACAATGGAGAAAAGACAGCCTTTTCAGTAAGTGCTGTTGGGAAAACTGGACTGCTCCATGTAAAAGAATGAAATTAGAACACTCCCTAACACCATACACAAAAATAAATTCAAAATGGATTAATGACCTAAATGTAAGACCAGAAACTATCAAACTCTTAGAGGAAAACATAGGCAGAACACTCTATGACATACATCACAGCAAGATCCTTTTTGACCCACCTCCTAGAAAAATGGAAATAAAAACAAAAATAAACAATGGGACCTAATGAAACTTAAAAGTTTTTGTACAGCAAAGTAAACCATAAACAAGGTGAAAAGACAACCCTCAGAATGGGAGAAAATATTTGAAAACGAAGCAACTGACAAAGGCTTAATCTCCAAAATATACAGGCAGCTCATGCAGCTCAAGATCAAAAAAAGAAACAAACCAATCCAAAAATCGGCAGAAGATCTTAACTGACATTTCTTCAAAGAAGATATACAGATTGCCAACAAACACATGAAGGGATGCTCAACTTCACGAATCATTAGAGAAATGCAAATCAAAACTGCAATGAGGTATCACCTCACACCAGTCAGAATGGCCATCATCAAAAATTTACAAACAATAAATGCTGGAGAGGGTGTGGAGGAAAGGGAACCCTCTTTCACTTTTGGTGGGAATGTAAATTGATACAGCCACTATGGAGGTGCCTTAAAAAACTAAAAATAGAACTACCATACGGCCCAGCAATCCCACTACTGGGCATATACCCTGAGAAAACCACAATTCAAAAAGAGTCATGTACCACAATGTTCACTGCAGCTCTATTTACTATAGAAAGGACATGGAAGTAACCTAAGTGTCCATCGACAGGTGAATGGATAAAGAAGATGTGGCACATATATACAATGGAATATTATTCAGCCATAAAAGGAAACGAAATTGAGTTATCTGTAGTGAGGTGGAGGGACCTAGAGTCTGACATACAGAGTGAAGTAAGTCATAAAGAGAAAAACAAATACTGTATGCTGACGCATATATATGGAATATGCAAAAAAAAAAAAAAAAAAGGTTCTGATGAACCTAGAGGCAGAACAGGAATAAAGACGCAGATGTAGAGAATGGACTTGAGGACACGGGGATGGGGCAGGGTAAGCTGGAACAAAGTGAGAGAGTGGCATGGACATATATACACTACCAAATATAAAATAGATAGCTAGTGGGAAGCAGCCACATAGCACAGGGAGATCAGCTTGGTGCTTTGTGTCCACCTAGAGGGGTGGGATAGGGAGGGTGGGAGGGAGACACAAGAGGGAGGAGATATGGGGATGTGTGTATGTATATAGCTCATTCACTTTGTTGTAAAGCAGAAACTGACACACCATTGTGAAGCAATTACACTCCAATAAAGATGTTAAAATAAAATTAAACTAAATTAAAAATAAATAAAATTATTTTCCAAACCATTAATTACACAATTCTATTTTCCCTGTCCCATTTTAGATGCACCCTAGTAATTTCTACTAGTGCCACTCTTATTTTCTAAATTTCTAAAAACTGTTCAACTTTTAAAATACTGTCTTGGAATTACAAAAGAGAGGCATATGACATTAGGAAGCCACAGAGTCACACTCTTTGAAACTGAGACTTAAGAGAGAAAAAAAAAATTCAATTTAAACAAATAGCTGTTGTGCAACGTACTGTGATAAGCAACGTGAGGAACATTGAGACAGGGTGTCTTCTCTCCAGGAGCTAATAATGAAATTACTTTTAGACTCAATGTCTTCATTTCACTTGACTCTCTGACTTTGTAAACATTTGCTGCTTGCGTGCTTAGATGTCTTTAAAGTTTCGGGCATAGTTTGCTGGTCGGTTGAGGTTTTAATCATAATATTCAAATATGTAGTATTTAAATCTAGGCTAATTCTGTTTCTCCAGTACAACCAGGTAGTAGAAACCACATTTTGCATAAAAATCCATTTAAAGATTCAATAAAGCACTAAATTGTGAATATGTTAGACTTTTAATCGTAAAACCAAGTATTTTTTTCAAAAATGGGTTGAAATTAGCATTTAAAAAATGTAATTACTGTGATCTTTTCAGAATGTTTTCCTCCAAACTCTGCATCTTGAAATTCAATAATTACTATTATTTCATTTTCTCTGTGAATGGGTTTTTCCTTAATTTTTAAAAATCCTTTGCCACTTGCATGCCCATTTTGGAAAAGCTATGTTGGTTAAACATTAATATTGTTCTTTGGTATGTTCCAATTCTAAAAAGAAATCAGTGGACTTGTTTTTGGCATCCAGGAGCTTCCCTACTTAGATGAGTGAGCTTGTTAACTGCACTCATGTGTTAGCCTTTTGACGTATGTGATTTGTTACAGTCTCATGACTTTCAGTACTTTGATCTCTTTTTTATTCTTTTCAGTTTTTATAATAAAGACACTTATTTCTTTAAACTCAAACCATAGAATTATGTGTATGTATAGTGTTAGTTTTCCTGAGTCTATGTTAAATTAAATATTGACTTTGCAAGCCCTATATCATTTCTTATTTACCATTCTCAATCTGTGGAATTTATTAAAAAATTGACAAGAATGCCCTGTGGTAAAATCCCCACAGGTGTCAAATTGGATGACCCAACCAAGCCAATTACAAAATTGACAAATCTATAGTTACTTCGATAAAAATGACACAATTTGATTTTAACAGGGACCGATATTTTTTAAGGACACTTTGAGACATTTTCTTTGAAGAAATAATTTTCTTCAATTTTAGAAAACTATGAGTTTTTTTTTTCTTTTTAGAAAATTGCTTTCTTGTGAGGCTTGTTAGCCTTTCTGTTCTTTCTGACTTTTTCCAGAAGTTGATTTCTCTTTCTTCTGCACTTTAGAAAATATTGGGAGAGAATTTCAAGTATTTAAAAAAATATTTTTAGCAGATTTACCTTTTGTGATGAAGTGTCAGTCAGTTCAAGGGGGCACCCTGAGCTTTCTCACATCTTTTGTCAGTGGAACAAATTTTCATTCCTGAAGAACAATTGTTCACGTTACAAAAATAAGTCTCCTATGTAGGTGCCCTTGCTGATAGCCTCCGGAGAAAGGATAAAAAATAAATGATCCTATAGACTGATTAATCTACTCTCTCCCCTCATCAAATCTAGGGCTCCCTGGAAGTTTGTAATGAAGGGTTCTTCAGGGAAAAATGCTCTGCAGTTTTCCAAACAGTTTTTAAACATCTACCATAGGACTGTTTTCTAATTTAGCTTCTGTAAGCAGAGGTCGTATAAGAACAAGAAGTCAAATGAAGTAAAGTACTCTTAAAGGTAATGTTATAAATATTTGCTACCATTCTTAAATACCCACAATGTTAAGAATATCAATACCATCAGTTAAAAGAAAGGGGGAAAAAACTTTCAATTCTACATAATTATCAAACAAAAACTCTCTTTCCCTCTATCGCTCAATCTATCTGTTCACGCATATATATAGTTAACAAAGTTACTCAAGCCTAGCTGCACAATAGAATCACTTGGGGAACTTCTAAAACCTACCACTGGGAGTTCCAGACCCAGAGAATCTGCTTCAATTGTGCCACACCTGCGAGCAGGCATTGGCATGTGTCACCTCAGAGTCATCTCCAGATGACTCTAAGGTGCAGCCACGATTGACAAATACTGGGTTAGACTGACACCTCTTCCTTCAAATGTACACTTGAAATCAACCGAGAGGTAAAACTATTAGGAAGAATTTTCCTTTCCGATGAAAACGAGGCTTGTCTGGGGATGACTGTTGTGTCCTTCACTGGTATTTATTTTTTCTAGATAGGCAATCACTCACCCCACATTTTTATTATTAGTCTTAGCATCATTATTAGTAGTAGTATCATTGCTTCTGGAACTCAGCTTTCAATTAAGCAATAGATTGGCAGATACATCCAGATCCTTTGCTCTACAAAAAATCCCCCCCCGAAAAAATTATTTTAAAACTTCATCCCTGACGTCAGTGTACTTTCCCAGTTTGCTATGAAGACACACAGGCTAAGGAATGCAGATGACAAGGAGAAAGGGACTGGCTTTGTCCACTGTTGCATTTGTAATGTTGAGGATTAAAAATACCAAAAACCCAACTGCCACTTCTAAGATGTCTGGAGGAAAAGCAGGGTCCTGTGCACGCACCCCACACACAGCACCACCAAGCCACCCCTCTGGCCCAACCTACGGATCTGTCCCAAACTACAGATCTGCCCCAACCTACGGATCTGCCCCCACCCTCACCCCATTTAAAGAACCAGCTCGCCCACCCTCAAGGAGCAAGCAAGGGAACGTGTTACTTGTTTTCACTCCCTCGTGCTTTAGCACGAGTCCCAATAAAGCCTTGCCTGAATTTCTCCTCTGGCCTCTTATCAATTTCTGTTGACTAAAGAGTCCAAGAACCTGGGTCGGTAACCAGATCACAAGTAGATACAGGTGATGTCTGTTAAGTGCTGTGCTCTATCATTGAAGACATTGTAGTCTTAAACTCTTTTGACTTTGGATAGGCAAAAATCTTTATGTCCCTCCCACTCCTGCTTTCCAGTTCACTGAATACTCAGTGATCAGGAACTTGGGATAGCAGAGTCTGTGTTAGGTAGTGTGCCTTTTACAGTAGAGAAGGAGTGTTTTGCAATGAAGTGTCACCATACCAGTAACTGGCAGGGAGGTGTGGTTACACCTGTGTTAACGATAGAGTTTGGTATAACCTGTGGTTAAATCGTTGAATAGCAGTGCCTATATGACTCAAAATTTTGTTATAATAAAATGAGTAAGAGCCTTGACTCTGGAATCAGACTCCCTAGGTTCTAGGATTTCCTATTTGTGTATGCTCAGAATAATAATTTAATCTTTAAGCCTCGGTTTTTCCTATCCCTAAACCGGGAATAATAATAGTACCTATTTCAGACGTTTTTTTGTAAAATTACATTCTGGAATCTATATCAAGTGCTTAATAGTATACCTGGTACATGTGAGTCCTCAAGAAAATGCTAGTTTATAGTTGTTATTGTTTTGTTGCTGTTGAATTATTATTATTATATATTACTACAAGTAACGTAAATATGCCTCACAGAGTACCCTGGGATACACAAGTGACAAAATAAATTGCAAGTAATGAAACTTAGCTAACAGAATCATCACTTAAAAAGCTATAATGGTAGAAAATCATGCTCAAGCTAACACAATATTGAAGATGCATAAATGACAAAATGTTCTTTATAAAAATGGGAACACTGATTATTCTCACCATCTACTGTTACAAAATGACAGTATCATCTTTGGCAATATTGACAAAACTTGAGTGGTAGTCAGACTGCTCAAGAAAATTAAATTAGAAATGCTAATGTTAGCTTTTATACGTTGTACTTTAATAATTAAGAGTAATTCCATGAGCAAGTACTGATGAGGGACACTTAACTATCATGTTATCAGAAGATGATGGAGTTTTTATAGAGAATATTTTGTAGTCCACATCCAAATACTAGATCCAGTGGAGGACATTTCAAGGTATCTTAAAAGGAACATTTATTATTAAATCTAATACATGATTTTAACTTTTTGAAGGATCAGAACTAAAACCAAGGGGAAAAAGTCTTATTCAATCAAGTTCACATCAGGAGCACTCTCAAAGCCCACCAAAAATCTAAAAATGTTACTTCAATAAACAGTTTCTAGAATGGAATATTCCACACATCCAGAGTCTGTTTAAATATTGAACAGTGATTATGCCATACTCGGAGAGACTGAGACACACACAGAGTGACTGGTCTAGCTGGTGCAAGGGGCAGAGAAAGACCGCTCCTGTTGGTTGACAAGGCAAGAGCTTGAGGATAAATAGTGTCTGCAGATTGAAATGGGCCATGGCATTGGTTGCAAGTGTGAAAAATTAGAGAATAGAGGGGGAGGTAGCAGAATGGATTTGACTAAGCTGGGTATATCTGCATTTAGAGGGGAATGGTTGAGGTTCGGTGGAGGGCTATTCGAACAGAGAGCACAAAAGATGAAAACGAGGTTGGCATCGGAACATATAGAGGCCTTCACTGTGGCTGCAGGGACTGTGCCATAGATAGTCCTTGGTTAAAGATGACAGTGATTTGAGTTTGAGTCCTTAAGTACGTTACCTATAATACCAAGAAACCTGGACCATCATATGGTAGGTATGCAATAAGTAATTGGTGAATGGAAGAATAAATAATGAATGAAGAAGGAAGTTATAAAAAAAAAAAAGCATCATGGAGAAAGGAAAACTGAAATGGGCAAGATTCAAATTGATCCAAAGGAGGTAGAAAAAGGACACTATAAATAAGGAGAAATATATACACAAAAACATTTATACAAATGTTTAGAAACAATAATTTTTATCCCATATTCAGGTGGTAGATTTCACCAAAGGGTTTCCTTGATACTGTCAAATAATTCTGCAATAGCATTTGATTAGAAGCAGTGTGTTTTAAAGTGCTTCAAAAGTAATGTGTATGATTTAAGTGAATAGATCTTTACGAGCCATAATTGACTTCTGAGGGAAGGAAAAAATGATATCAAAAACCTTATTTAGGCATAATATTTGACTCAGGTTTTGTAGTGATCCAGATGAAACAAACAGCATGGGGAGCACAGTTTATGAATTTTCATTACGCTTCGATACACTATGAATAAAGCTTTCTCTCTGGTAGATTCTGCATGTCCTATCTATCAATACCAGCCTTCCAACATTAATGTCAACAACAATAAAACAGTGATGATAATTTCACAACTGTTTGTAAACAGATCATAAGCTTTTATTTGGTAATAAATTACACAGATGGTCTGTGACTCTCTTAATATGTGCAATGTGTGTGTGTGTGTGTGTGTGTGTGTGTGTGTGTGTGTGTTTTCCAGGAATCAGGATAAGAATTAAGAAATTCATCCTAAATGCCAATGTTTTGCTCACCACTTAAAAAATGCAGAAGAAAATCCATTATATAAAGATGTAAGTAGGAAACTTGTCCTTCTGAGAGGACAAGTGAAAATGTCTGATGTTTTAAATCCCCAAGTAATTGAATGGTTCCAACTACAGATGTTTAAGGAGAGAGGTTAGCTTGATGCCTGGCACTTCTACATGATTCTATTTCACTTCTCACTGTATGATAAAAGACCAATTTTAACTCAGTTAAATGCACAAAATGGGAAATTCATTTCACCTCAGCCAATTCATTTCCTTCAACGGAAACACCTTTATTATAATTTTTTGTTGTTCCTGTTGGGATCAAACTGAATTCTTAAGGGGATCAATTAATTCTACAGAGAATTGTGATATTGGGGATAAGACCTCAGAATATGCAATCAAAACTTGCAATAACATGATTAAAATAAAATAACCTATTTTTATTTGAAATTATATACTACATAGGAGGATTCCAAGTTGCAAATCATCAGTGCTTCAAAATTTTATCTGAAAATAGATTACTAGGAGTTAGGATAAAACTGGATCTACTGAAGTAAATTATAAAGAGTGTTTAGCTTGCCAGGCACATCCCCCACATTTAACTTACAATATAAGTGATATATGATTTTGTGAAGAAAGTACAACATAATCCTGATGTTACCCTAGAAACAGACATTTTAAAAAAGAAATTAGTTTTTTATTCATTTTGATTTTGATTGCTTGAGGAAACATAGGTTTAGTTAGATAAATAAGAAGTATCCAAGGATTTCTGTGGCTGCTCTAAAGAAAAATTGAGCGGCCTTTTCTAAGTTCCTGTTATGTGTCCAAAATATTGTGCTAGGCAATTTACATATGGTGCCTAAATTAGGCTTCAGATTAACTCCAAGGGTTATAAATTTTATCTCATTACAAAGATGAGAAAATGAGATATGCTAAAGTTAAGTAATTTCCTTAAGTCAAATAGATCTTAAGTGGTCTATACAGAATTTTAAATCAGGTCTGTCCATGTTGTATTTTCTAGACTGAGATTTTTAGGTTTTTAGAGGTTTAGGATTCTGGATATTTACAATGACTAAATTCAGTTCAAAACATAACTTTCCTTTTTCATGATAGTGGATCAGAAACACTAACAGAGGTCAATAAAGAAGGAGCACAGTATCCTAAACTATCAAAGGAAGATCTGCCAGCATTATTTTTATCATCATCTTCGTTGTCATCTGTCACTATCAAGGCCTTGCTATGCGTGAGACACTGCACAGTGCTCCTTACATGTATATTATTTAATCTTATAAATAATACTATGAAGTATATCCAGCTATTATTCCTATTTTACAGATAAAGAAACTAAGACCCTTTGCACTTCAGTAATTGTTATCTCTTTACCCAGATAGGCTGACATCAGAACCCATTTTATCAACTGCTATGTTAAAATGCCTTTCTACCAACATCCATATGGATGTACTATATATTTAAGTTCTATTTCTTGAATCCTTTATTAGTATTTAAAGACTTTCACCCTAGGTCTAATAATTGAATTTGTCAAGTTTACTAAGTCCCTTGGATTTACTCCCTCCTATTATAATCTCACACTTGGGACTTCCTTTCTAGGGAGCAAGTTTGTTTATACACTCACCTAGTCTTTCACTGGAAGTCCAAACCATGACCTAGTTTCAGACAGTACGTATTTCTTTACTGGAAGCTCCTACTGGTTGTTTTCAAACAGATGGCTGATAGAACAATCTAATCAAGACCAAAGTCATATTTTTGTCTCTGAAGTAGATACAGAGAGAAGAAGGAAAAAAAATAAAAGATCAAGGAAAGGGTCACTTGCACTTTGAGGCAAGAACTTTGAATATAGAGTTACAAAACAAATCTGGGCTCAAGTTCTAATTTTATGACATTGTCAAACTGCTATTTCTGTACCTTAGTTTTCTCATTTGTAAGAAATAAATGTAAGGTTATGCTGTATTTCACTGATTCTAAGATGTATTTTTTCCCCACATTTAGCATCTATGAAATAAGAACATATCTTACAATAAATGATGCGGCAGAGTTTAATTATAAAAATATTTTCTCAGTGGCACCTAAAATAATGTGTCTTAAAATTGATGGTGACTTAGATTTGAGAAAATATAATAAGACCCTTACCAATCATTATATTCATTTTGTTTGGCTCCCTAACATCTAATCTACTCAGATACTTTTGTCTAAACAAATGATTGTATTTCCATTTTCTCGACAAAGATGTAACTGGGAAACTTCAGGGTAAGCTTTCTGCCCTGCTAGGAAAGGCAGAGAAACATCTTTCTGAACTTCGTCATGTAACTTCTAAAACAGCTACAGCGATTTCCTTTCCAGCTTGAGGTTAAAAACATTAGCAGAGAAGAACAGAACCACAAGAAATGCTAAAAGCAGAGGGAGGAGCCATGATTCATCATGCCCAGAGCACTGCACTTCCTGTTACATATGACATTTTCTTCTTACTAAAAAAATACAGATCATGAGTAACCAGTGTTGTACGTTGGGGAAAGGGTTCAACATTACGCTATCGAACCACTATGTACTGATAAAGTTCCATTTTGAGCCACTTTCTTTTGTCACTAAAATAGAGAAAAGTGTATAGAAATCATATTTATGTTTTATGTTCATCATATTTGAAATAGAAACAAAATTAGAAAAATAGGTAACAGGGTCAAAGTTTAAAATGATTCTAATATTATGTTGGAGGAAAAAAAAAAAAAAAGCAAGAGTTCTAGAGTTAGACTGCCTGGGTTTGTACTTTGGGCTCAATTCTGCCAGCCTCAGTTTTGGCATCTACATAAGAGGATAATACTGATAATTCTTATGTTTTTTCTTGTGAAAATCTAGTGAGTTAAGACATGTGACATATGTAGCAAAATGTCTGGCTCATATTAACTGCTCATAAATGCTATTACTACTATTAAACCAATGAAATATAATTTATTTTCATTCTGCATTATTTACAATTAGTTCCATAATTTTTAGAACAATCTAATATATTAAAGAAAAGTTTCAGATTTAGTTGGTAGCAATAAAATATGCTGTTAATGAGTTCCAAGGAGATATTGAGGAAAAAAGAAATGCTGAATCTCTGTATTCCTGAAACCACAAGAATAAGATGAGCCATGAACACATTTGGGGTTTTATTAAATAAAGAAGATGGTCTTATACAGATGGCCAACAGGCACATGAAAAGATACTTCATGTCACTAATTATTAGAGAAATGCAAATCAAAACTGCAGTGAGGTGTAACCTCACACTGGTCAGAATGGCCATCATCAAAAAGTCTACAAAAAATAAATGGTGTACATTTACAGTATCTTAATTTCTACACAGGCCAGCCCTATTCACTATGGGAGGATGTTGCACAAGGCTGGATGTTTACAGTTATCTTCTGTTATACTTTCTGACCTCAAATTAAAATGTATATTTTACAATAAAACAATATTTGAAATAGGGACGGCTCCACAGAATTTGAGGTATGTCTTTCCTACTACAGTACTAACGACTTTTTAAAGCTATACTTCTCAACTTAATCTACTCTATTGAAGGCATCCTTTTGAATATTATATTTGTTACACCCATCATAAAGGGATCTCATGCTATTAATCCCACATTTCTAAGGAATTTCACAGTTTTTTTTTTTTTTTTTTTTTCGGATGGCAACTGAGATGTGAAGGGAATTATTAACTACTGAGGATTTCTTTAATTGGACAAGAAAACAAGGTTACTTAAAATAGTTGTTTCTAAATTTCAGTGCTCTAAGAAAACCAATTATTTATTTATTTATTTATTTATTTTTAGAAAACCAATTATTTAGCAGGATTTTATGTATATATTTTCCCCTGTGGTTTGCAAGCTGAAAAGGTGCTGACATTTGTATTTTTTACTGTGGACTCTTAAATGGTACGTGAATTTAGTTTAGAGTAACTGCATACACAGAATTAAAAGTAACTATGGTACAATGTATGTTCTTAAGTTTTCTTCTCGCTCTTATAGCAGGTGAACATATTAAGGACATATTGCACATACATACTGATCAGAACTATAGAATATCTCTCTCCTCTGTTCTCACATTATTTCTTATATATCTTTCAGGACTCACCACATCATCTCCTCCATTACCTCTCAATTTTTTGTTCCACCTCTATGCTCACAGAGCATTTGTGTTCTCACTCTATAATTTTACAATTTTACTGAATGATCTGGCTTAATATCTAGGCTGAAGTTTCTTATGGGCTTGTGGTCTTTATCTCTGCCTCTCACAACCTAAGTGCAAAACCTTGCAAATTAAAGACATTTCAGTAAATGTGGGTTGTTTACTTAGAGCTGGAAAGGATATACAATGTCATCTTTTCCAAACTCCTACAAGAATGCAGAAATGCCTTCTACAGCTATCCTGGCAGATGGCATCCAGCTTCTGTGTGAAAAAATTCATTGATGAGGAAGATGCTTAGCATCTTATTAAATAGCTCATCGAAAGTTGTTGGTTTTCTATTTTTGTAATGATGTTGAAGCAAAATATGTCTCTTTTGACTTGCAATTATTTATCTTATTTATATTTTTGATAGCAATAAAATATAGCTTTAGGACTTCTGCATAGTATCCTTTCAAATATTCGAGCAGCTCTATTATGACCCCAACTGATACTATTCCTTGTCTCCTGCTCAAACCCTTCCCAAACCTACCTCTGTGTCTTTAACTGAGATTGAAGGAGCTAGATCTCATTTAGTTCAGCTCTTAATTACTGTTCAATTCATTTACATAAAGCATATTGATTTGTAATATCAGTAACATATAGAAGGGACAGCCATAACTGAAAACTAAGGAGTAGTATCTATGTAATTCAACATCATTGAGACTACCCTTTTTAAAAATTTTATTTAACTACAGATGATTGAAAATATTGTGTTAGTTTCCAGTGTATGGCTTCAGATTCTTTCCTATTATAGGTTATTACAAGACTCTGAATATAGTTCCTTATGCTATACAGTAAATCCTTGATGTTTATCTATTTTATATATAGTTGTGTGTATCTGTTAATTCCATACTCCTAATTTATCCCTCCCTCCCCTTTCCCCTTTGGTAACCATAAGTTTGTTTCCTATGTCTGTAAGTCTGTTTCTGTTTTGTAAAGTTGATTTGCATTAATTTTTTTAGATTCCACATATGAGTGATAGCATATGATATTTTTCTCTGTCTGACATTTTACTTAGTATGATAATCTCTACGCCCATCCATGTTGCTAAAAATGGCAATATTTCATTCTTTTTATGGCTGAGTAATAGTCCATTGTGTGTGTGTGTCTGTGTATGTGTGTGTGTGTGTGTATATATATATATATATACACTACATCTTATTTTCTTATTTATCCATTCATCTGTTGATGGACACAAGTTGCTTCCATGTTTTGGCTATTGCGAATAATGTTGCTATAAACATTGGTGTGCATGTATCTTTTCAAAGTAGAGTTTTTGTCTTTTCTACATATATGCCCAGGAGTGGGACTGCTAGATCATATGATAACTCCATTTTTAGTTTTTTAAGGAACCTCCATACTGTTTTCCATAGTGGTTGCACCAAGTTACATTCCCACTAACAGCATAGAAGGTTTCCCTTTTCTCCACCCCCTGCAGAAGTGACAACATGTGACATCTGAGGCTAGGTCATAAAAGACATTGTGGTTTCTGCCTTCCTCTTTTGTATCACTTGCTTTGGGGAAAGCCACCTGCCATATTATGAGGATACTCAAGCTTCTCTGGGCAGAGAAACAAGGTAAGGAACTAAGGCCTCCTGCTAAAAGCAATATGAGTGAGCCAAATTAGAAGTGAACCTTCCAGCCCTGACAAGCCTTTAAGTGACTGCAATCCCAGATGACATTTTGATTGCAACATCAAAGAAGACACTACATCAGAACCAACCAAGCTGCTCTTAAATTCCATACGCACAAAAATTGTAAGATAATAAATGCTTGTTATTTTTATTGTAACAGTTCTATTAAGATATAAATAACATATCCTAATGTTTGCCAATTTGAAGTGTCCAATTAAATGGTTCTAAATACATTTACAAAGTTATTCAACTCTTACCAGAATCTAATTTTAGAACATTTTCATTATCCTAAAAATAAACATTTACCCAATACCAGTTACTCCCTACTCCATCATTCCCCTACCCCCCACCCCTCCACCACCTCCTACTTTCTACTCCTCAGCCCTAGGCAACCACTGATCTACTTCTGTCTCTATACATTTGCCTACTATGGCCATTTCATATAAATAGAATAACACAATATGTGGTCTTTTGTCACTGGCTTATTTCACTTAAAATATAGTGTTTTTGAGGGTCACCCATGTTGTAGCATATATTTTTTCATTCCTTTCTATTTTACCAAATCTTATTCCACTCTATGGATATCCCTTCATCCATTGATAGATATTTGTGTTTTTTTCCACTTTTGGGCTATTATAAATAATAATAGCCCAAAAGTGCTTTGGTCCTTCATTTGTAAGTTTTTTAGTGGACATATGCATTTTCCTTTTTCTTGGGTATGTGCCTAGAGATGGAATTGTGGATCATATGGCAACTCCATGTTTAAATTTTTGAGGAACTGCCAGACTGTTTTCCAAAGTGGCTGCACCATTTTACATTCCCACCAGCAGTGTCTGATGGATCAAATTTTTCCACCTCCTTGCCAAAATTTACCTGCCTTTTGAAATCTGCCATCCTAGTGAGTGTAAGATGTCATTTGACTTGCATTTCCATAATGACTAATTATGTGGGGCATCTTCCTGTGTTTATTAGCTATTTGCATATCTTCTTTGGACATGTGACTATTCAAATATTCTGCCCAATTTAAAAAATCAGGTTTACTTGTCTTATTATTAAATGTTTATTATTTTAAATTCTAAATTTTCAAGTAATTTGTTACATAGTAATTGGTAACTAACAAAAGCAGTACCTCTACATTTTCTTAGAGAAAATGTGATATTGATACATTTTAATTGATCAGCAGGAAAATAAGGCTAACATTTTATTGAGGATAAAATAATGGCATTACTGCATTTTTAGTCCTGAGATTCATAAATATACATAGTTGAGGTCCAAAAAAATAAAGAAAATTTCATCAGAAATAGAAATGAAAACATAATTCAAATTCATTTGCTTGCCTAATTACTACAGGAATGATTATGATGAGCCAAGGAAATTTATTAAGCCTCATAATCAACCAGAACAATTTCCTCCAACAATATAGGAAGGAAAGAAAATGTCTGATATATATTTTTTTTCAATTCCCCTTTTCTAGGCATTCCTTTGTTTATATGAAATAAGGAACATTTAGCATAAAACACAGAACTGCCTTTTATAATGCTTTTATAACACATGTAACAAACTCATGTTTTTTTCTTTAAAAAGCTATAACTCAAAATGGGATAATTCTGAATGGCATAAATTATTTGATGAGTGGATACTTGTGGTCAGATTTAGAAACCAGATTAAGTTAAGCATTTTGCAAACTTTTACTCATTTAGATTTGAAGAAGAATATCATGCAGTATGATTTTTAAAATTATTTTTGTAAAAAAATGTGTCTTTATTGACCTAGTCTCTACAATGGGATATAAATATGGGTAAGAAATGGACAAATGGCCTAAAAGAAGACTGTGAAGGGAGTGAATATGTTTTAAAGCAACATCAGCAAATATGTATGTAGTTTAGAGATATGTTTCACTTCTTTTCCTCAACTGATAAGAAAGTCGTATCAGGGCTTCCCTGGTGGCGCAGTGGCTGAGAGTCCGCCTGCCGATGCAGGGGACACGGGTTCGTGCCCCGGTCCAGGAAGATCCCACATGCCGCGGAGCGGCTGGGCCCATGAGCCATGGCCGCTGGGCCTGAGCGTCTGGAGCCTGTGCTCCGCAACGGGAGAGGCCACAACAGTGAGAGGCCCGCGTACGCAAAGAAAAAAAAAAAAAGAAAGTCATATCAAAGGGGTTTAAAAATCTTCCAACTATATTATCTCTCAACTATCTTATTTTTAATATAATTTACTTCTGCTTTTCTAGACACATGACAAAGAAAATTCAGTCCATCTACTTGGATGTTCTCATTGCTATATAGTACTGTATGCTTTTATTTCCAAATGCCTGTTATGAATAATAAATTTAACTCAACACATATACACCCACATGCTTACAATCTAAAATTACTGTGACATATTTGGAGAAAATGGCATCAATAATTGTATTTATTTTAAATAAAAAGTTACTAAAAGTATATGTAATTTTTTTAAACATCTGGATGAACACAAAGAATTAAATTCCAGGGACTGATGATATTATAAAGACTCCATGATAAATATAAAAATATCAAAAGTAGCTCCCCGTAAAGATATAAAAGGTACACTGTGACAAAGTGTGACAATAAATTTTCCTCATTATTTAGTGAAAGAACAAATGTAAGCAATACAATATAGGCTCTTTTATACAGGAGTATGAATTCAAAAGGCAGCTCTATAAGCAAAATAAGCAAATCTTTCTGGCCATGTGAATTTGTCATTCTGAGTATTTTCATGATTTATGTGTCATAAATAACTTTTAAATGATTTATGGTAGAATTTTATACTTTCTTTTTTTATGAAGATATTACAGTATCATTGATAGATTATGCTCCAGCTGTTTATATGTTATACAAACATTTCCTTTTTCAGCATTTTGAAATTGCCCAAAATATAAAATTAACTTTTACATGGAAGTATGATGGTGAAACCCACTGTGTTTCTACTCATGCTAAATGAGTTGATTGGCATATTTCTTATGCTATTTTCCTGAAGGTGGATTTTTATTGGGTGTCCTATGATTGCATGTGGCCAATCTTAAAAACATTGAAAGAAATCTAGATTGTATTTTCAACTTTACAGATTATTTCTAAACATAAAAATCTCTGGCGGGGCTTCCCTGGTGGCGCAGTGGTTGAGAGTCCGCCTGCCGATGCAGGGGACACGGGTTTGTGACCCGGTCCGGGAAGATCCCACATGCCGTGCAGCAGCTGGGCCCGTGAGCCATGGCCGCAGAGCCTGCGCGTCCGGAACCTGTGCTCCGCAAAGGAAGAGGCCACAATAGTGAGAGGCCCGCGTACGGCCAAAAAAAAAAAAAAAAAAAAAAAAAAAAAAAATCTCTGGCAATAACTAGATAAAACAGTGGGGTTTTAGTGAGTTTTTTTTTTTCACTATATAAGCTACAGTAACTTTTTTTGTTTGAAACATCCTTTCACTCCTGCCATCTTTCATGTAATATTTTTCCCTTCTGCATAACATACAAATGTATTAAACAATATTCAAAATTAAAACTGCTTACTGTGGTGTAAAAAGCTCTGCAAAATATTGCCCTGGATCCTCTCTCCAAATTGACCTAAAGTTGTGCATGCTGTCTGCCATTTGGCTTCAGCAAATGCCCTTCTAGCAGTTTCTAACATATCCAAACTTTTTTTCCAAATTAGGACATTGACACTTTCCGTAGGGAAGACTCTTTCCACATCTGGGTCTTCCTTACCATTCATGTCTCAGCTTAGCTTAAACACTATTTTCTCAGAGAGGCCTCCTTAGCCCCTTCAATAAATCCTGTCTCCATTCTTCATCACAGCACCATATTTATTTCCTTCAGAGTGGTTATGACGATTTGAAATGATTATTTTATGTTTTTATTTTGTGAGATTCCCCAGCCCCAGCCCCAGTTTCAAAATAAGGTGCAGGAGGGCAGGCTTTGCCGGTCAGGTTCTTAGTTGTATCACAAGGAGAAAGGCAAATACTTATTGAGTAAATAAAGTAACTTGTACAAAATATCTAATTGTAACTAAGACCCTCTAAACTGAAGTAATCTGTATACTACAAGTCATGCCCTCAATTTCTTCCCAGTTTTAAGGCCAATAAGTCACATGCATTTTTAATAGTAGAAGAGTGACATTTCAGAGGGAGCTTCCTGAAAAATTCAAATAATATAATAAAGATAAAATGAGTAAGTAATCTCTAAACCCTACATGTCAGCAGCTGTTTTCCTTACAAATTAAATCTCTTTTAAATATTTCACTTGTGTATAAGTGCAACATGTATGTTTTAATCAGAATATTAAGAAAAATTCTAATACAAGTTACCTCATGACATGCTCTTTGTGAAACGTTGTTTAAAAAAAAGGAAGAAGAAAGTCACTTTTTTAAAAATAAGCAATTAGAGGAATGGATCCAATCATTTCTTTTAAAATTCTCATTGTATGGAGAGGATAATTTATTTTTAGCGAAGAACTGAGGCTAATAACTAAGGGATCATCCTTTTTTAAGTTTTAGCAGTGACGCAAATTTGAGTAGCTTGAGTACATTATCAAATTTGTTTAACTAGGTAGCAAAGATGGATTTAAAAGTTAAGGAGGTAAAGAGCTCTTCATGAAAAGTCAAGATATGTATATATATGTATATATCAGAGTATGTATTTCAAGTGTTTTTTCAAGACATCTAAATATAAAATCCAGAAATTAAAAAATAATCACTGGAAATTCCAAATATAATAATTATATACAAGATATATAAAGAGACAAGAATAGGAAGATATGATACAAATTCTTGAGTGTTTCTTTTGGTTTATTAAAATTATTAGACTAATTGTTGCAATAATAAGCCTGACACCAGCCTGTCATAGTAAGTCTTTTGGGAAAACCTCTCAAAACTTGGAATCCTGGCTTTGCTTTTTCAGGACAAAAAAGAACATACCTTAAGAACTTTACAAATTTAGTTCATCCTTTCTTACTTGAAAAAACTGAGCCCTCTACTTTTTTTTCATAATTTCTATCAAGATTCCACTGAGTATGATGTTTCATATATTTCCCTTGGTACTGACATTTGTGGAAAGGAATGAAAGACAAAGAAATAAATAGACATTTTTGTATATTCTCTTTTTGGTTATCCCTCCACATAACAGGGTCGTTTTAGGAATAAACAGGTTCATTGATCTGCTTTGTACATACAAAAAAAAATAATTTAGTGGCTGGTCTCCCCAGGTCCTAAGCATTTTGTTTTCAATTAAGAAAATAAAATATTCAAGGGAAACACATCATTCATCCTCTCTTTCTCCACACACCTCCCTCTAATCCTTTATTTTTAATCCTCATTCCTCTTCCCCTCCTAGCACTGATTGTAGGATGTGGCCCATTGGAGAGTAAAATTAAAACAAAAAAAGCAAAGTAGAAAGTCATAAAAAAGTATTTAATGGAATTTTGCTTCAAAGAAAATGCATGGTTAATTGTAAAAAAAAAAAAAATCCTTTTCAGGCTCTTAAAATTTACAATTGCTCCATGGTTTTAAACCTCAATTAAATGCAAAGGTTTAATAGACACACATGACTTTAATGATGTGAGATGTCCCGATATTTTTTTACATTTGTTAAGAAAAATGCAGCCGCATCCTGTTAAATATATTGAATGATCATTTTTTAAAGCTTACCATATGCTTCTTCATTTTGTTCAGTCTTTCAACTTTGTTCAATTACACACAAGTCTCTATCCTTAATAAGGAGAAAAATCTTACTAATAAAATTGCAATTTAGATGAATTTCTTAAACTGGATAATGAAAATGGTACCAATCATGGGACATATAAAATATAAAGTAAGCACTCAAAACATTCTAGCATTAGAGAAATGAAAACTGTCATACTGTCTAACAAAGAAAAAATAAATTCAGAGGGAAAATCACAGGTCGAAAATGGCAAGGCCATACATATGTCAGGAATTTCCAGGACTAAGTATGAGTTTACAAAGGAGAACATTAAAGTTAAAGGGTAAACAGTAAGTCTAGTCAGAAAACTTGGACATTAGGTCATAGTATGTCAGGGCAAATAACAGTTTAACTTATGTATCCTTTTTTTCCTTCAGTTATTGAAACTAAAGCAGTTGAGAAGAGCAGATCTGGGATGTAAACGAATACTTGCAAAACATGCAAATGAGTGAGGCCAAACCGTGTAAGTACTATTTTCCTACCAAAGGAATTCAAATGCAATTGAAATGGCAATTAACTCCTTTAGTCAGTGTCAGGCAAAGCAACAGGGAGTGGTAGAGACCATGGCTGACTGGAGAGCATCAGCCTGGTCCTGTCTGTTACACAGGCCCAGTTGACGCTAACCACCTGAAATGCGGGGACGGTGGGGCCAAACCTTCCGAGTTCCCTAGAAGTCATGAATTGGATTTATGTGAAAATTTCTGATTGCCATCTCAATATTTGCTCATCTATAAAAACAATCTTCCTGTCAGCAAAACATGTCTACTGCCAGCTTGAGAGAATGAGGGGAGAAAAAAAGAATACATTTTATTTTCAACCATAGAATTTTCATTTGTAAATGACCTGTGGTATTTTTTATTCCAGTCCAAACATTTATGAAAAACCAAGTTGTGTACAGATCATATGGTAGATCAGTTGTAGAGCTGCATAAAAGTATTCTGGTTTCTTACTCTATGTTCTTTGGTATATAAAATGCATTGAAGATATACAAATGCTGGTCTTTCTCTCCCTGAAGTTAGAAGGGTAATAACAAATAAGAGCTTTGCTACCCTATTTGTAGTAGTTTAATGTAAATATATACTACCAGTACATTTTGGAAAGGTAATTTCTCAACTAATATAAATAACTCCCAAATATTTCTTTTCTTTGGCCCAGTTATTCCAGTTCAGAATCTCTCTTCTAAAAGAATAATACCAAATTGAAAAAATAATTGTGCATATAACTACTAATCACAATACTAGTTATAACAGAAAAAAATTTTAACATAACAGAAAAAGAGAAAGACTTAAATCTTTAATGAGACGAATATGGTGAAAAACAATCTGAGCAAATATAGAAATGTAAAATTATGTGGATAGTTTTCTGAGTTTTAAAATCATTTGAAAAATACAGACATATACACAGGGAATAGTGCCTCTAAGCCTAGCTCCTAGATATAGCCGCTCTTACCATAACAGCTTATTATACATAATGAATTTATTCTTATGTGTGTGTGTGTGTATATATATATATATATATATAAATATTCACTCTTTGCTTTAAATATATTGTATAATAAGATAATACTATGAAATATTTAAATATCTCCAACTTTCAAATATATGCTATAGAATTCTTTCATGTTAGTAAGCTTAAAATTCTAATTTTTAATGGTTAATATAATCTGTTTATAAATGCACTACAATTTATTTACTCAATCTTTAAATGATGGACCTATGCATTGATTCTAATTTCCTATTAATAAAAATACTGTAAATGAAAACCTTTAATAAACATAATTTATATTTACCCATTTATTATTTATTATGATGGTGACTAATATATTAAGTATTATCAGTTGATTTAATTTTTATAAGTTGATCTTTGAAAAATGTCATTGTTAAGTGTGCGTTTCCTAAACTACTAGTAAATTTTAGCACAATTTTACATATTTATTCTAATTTAATACTCTCTTATATAGGAAATTTGGACATTTAAAATATTCTTTAAGTGGTTTGTAAATAATTTTTTTACTAGGTTATAAACTCTTCACTATGTGTGTTGCAAATATTTTTTTCCAATTTATTATCTGTTAAATCTTTTCTATCATGTATTTTATTATAAATACATTTTAAATTTTGATGTAATAAAATCTGTCAGTTTTTTATGTTTTCTAAATTTGATAAAAAACTAAGAATTTTTTTCAGAACTAAACTACAATTTTTTTTTTTTTTTTTTTTTTTTTTGCGGTACACGGGCCTCTCACTGTTGTGGCCTCTCCTGTTGCAGAGCACAGGCTCCGGACACGCAGGCTCAGCGGCCATGGCTCACGGGCCCAGCCACTCCACGGCATGTGGGATCTTCCCGGACCGGGGCATGAACCCGTGTCCCCTGCATCGGCAGGCGGACTCTCAACCACTGCGCCACCTGGGAAGCCCTCAACTACAATTTAAAAATATGAATTCATATAAAAAAAAATGGTGGACTAAACATTTGAGCATGTCATAGTTTATACAGCTAAGTGCAAATGTCTAATAAAAATAATTAATATTTTTTCCACTAAATGTTTGCTGCTTAATCTGAAGGCATATAATTTTCAAGAAATCAAAATCTTAGTGCATAATTTTTTTTTTTTTTTTTTTTTTTTTGCGGTACGCGGGCCTCTCACCGCTGTGGCCTCTCCTGCTGCGGAGCACAGGCTCCGGACGCGCAGGCTCAGCGGCCATGGCTCACGGGCCCAGCCGCTCCACGGCATGTGGGATCTTCCTGGACTGGGGCACGAACCCGTGTCCCCCGCATCGGCAGGCGGACTCTCAACCACTGCGCCACCAGGGAAGCCCACTTAGTGCATAATTTAAAAATGAATTTCCATTGTGTACTGGGACTAGTGAATTAATAAGCAGTACTTCGTAAAGAATTTCATACTTTGTTTTGTCCAATTCCAGATTAGAAGCTCTACTGAAATTGTGGATCTAAGAAACAAAATGATTTTAAAAATCCTAAGTACACTTACATATGTGTTCTCTGTTTTGCACTATACATTAGAAACTTATTCAAAAAATGCACAAACAATATGCATACAAACATCACATGCCACCTCACCTCATTTTTTTTTTCACACTTGAGAAATTACCACACACATTATCACAGTCCTCAACTGATTAAGGAAAGAAAATAAATCAAAGTTATATTTTCAGCATAAGCATCATGGTCACATATATTGAAACTGATGTAGAAAAATTTTAAATGATATATAAATTAAATATGTCTTTCCTCAGGAAGGAAGTAATCTCCATGGGTACAGGAAGTAAAAGGACAAGAAGACAAATAAAGCATCTGTTTTATCTTCCAGGAGTATACCAACACGTATTAGTGTATTAAATTATTACCCCCAAATTTAGAAAGGTGAGTTGGTTATTTTACATTTATACCAGGGCCATATTGAGGTCATTCAACCTAAAAACATTTGTATAGTTCTTTCTAATATATTTATGTTAATCTCTCCCTTGACTATAGAAAACTAGCAACCTTCTAATGTTTAAATATGTTCTTTTTTTGTTAAAATATTATGATCTTGTTTCAAATTATCAGTTGAATTTAGATCAATTTTAATAACTTTTTTTTTTCTTTCTATTCCTCTTGGCTTATAGCACTTACCTTTCTTTCTCTGCCCCTTCCTGTGCATTTTAAAAATGAAAACCCATATTCCCAGACTGAAATATTTGTTCTCTTTAGTAAGATTCTTTCTGGCTTCAGGGAGAATAAATTTACAGATACGTCCTGGGACTTTGAGACTCCTACAATTCAAATTTTTACCTTGAATATCTGTTCTTGACTTTTCCTTCTTTTAAAATAAACATCCCCTAAAGAGAATGCTGGCTTTGTGACTTACTTTATTGAATAAGTTATGCAGTGCTTCTGTCTGCAACTCATGTGAGTGATGCGAAATAAAGCAGACATAGCTGTTGGACATCATTTTAGCCCCTCTGTCTGAATGGCAGATCACAGGAAGGAAAAAATGTCCCATGAGCCCCTCTGTGAGGTCGTTATCAACTGATTGAGTATTCGCCTTAAATAACTGAAACCCAGGTGTGTTGTAGATTAGCACAACTTACAAGCACTGTGTGGAGATTTATTATGATAATTGTTGCTTTTATTTTTTATTTCCCTGAACTCAAAGATAATTAATGTCAGTATGTGTCCTGGTATGACTCTCTTAATTGGTCCTATGGTGCCTTGGATGTTTGAAAATCCACTCACTTAAAGGCTTTTTTTTTTTTTTTTTCCTTTTGACTTGTTTTCCTGGAGCTGTTCATTAGTGCCTAAAATATTTGATTACATTTAATTGTGATGTCTTCAATTTTGTGCACCTGCTGCAATTTACATGAGGAGAAAAAGGCTTGCAGAAGCAGGAAAAAAAAAGTGAGATAGGGAATTACATTTTGAAAGAACTCCCCTGCATAGGGTAATTGGGGTTAAATATGGAAACAAAATAAACTTAATAGGTAGTTAGATTTTTGTAACTACTATGGTTACACAAAAAAGGTTCTAAATCAAAACTGCTCTAACATACATACTCTTAACATATATTTTCACATTTTTCTTCAAAGTTTTTTGGTTTCCAAGGGACATCCATATTTACTCATATGTTGTATTTAAGAGCCCGCATGGAGATGAGAAGAAAATATTGAGTCAGAATCCCAGTTGGAGGTGTTTTTTGTTTCTTATGCATTTTTTAATGGAGCATACCACTGTTTTTTATTTCAACAAATGTGAAGCATTTTGTCACCAATTTCACTAACCATTTTGTTTTATGTTATTGTTTCATGAAATGACCAAAAGTTTCCTGGAAACCTGTGAAGTTCCTTTTAAAATGTCTTAAAGTAACATATAAGAAACAGATTAAATCCGCAAAGAATTACCAGTTCCAAAGAATGATTTTGACCTGAATATCAATTCCAACTGACCACACTATAATTCAACAGAGGCAGAGGAAACAACAGGGTATTTGCTGCATTTTCAGTAGAAAATAAATCGCCATTCTTTCTCTTTTGTAAAACCATCAGTTTCTTTTCCATTTAGTATTAAGGAGCAGTGAAATCTCTAAATCTGCTTCAAAGCCCTGCTTTTAGAGGAAAAGTAATTAGATCCAGTCCTTTTAGTTACAATGGCAGTGATACGATGGGTTCTCTATGTTAAATATATCAAAAAGATGCACTCAGTTACCACGGACATTCTCATTCATGAAACATTCCAAGGGCCAAGAGGGCAGAGAGGTATTGGTAATCCTTTATGGAAATTCCTCTGTCAATTCCTCTGTCTGCTGGCTCAGGTTTTATCTCCTCCAAGAAATCTCTCTGTACCACAGCAATCTGAAATGCCTGCTTTGGAATTGTGCTACATTGGTGGACTAGAGTATGAAATACACCACCTGGCTCTATCTTTTTCTGTAAAATTTATTTTTCATGTTTTATTGATGTTAGCATTGTTGCTCTGAAAATCTTCTGAATTGCTTAAGCACGAGGGTGGTGAATAAAATGATTAAGGCATGTGTATCTGTCATTTTCAAAGTTCTTTCACGTCTACTACCTCAACTGATTCTCAGAACAATGCTGTTACAGACTATAATTTCCACAAATGTGGGACCCACGTTTGTTATTCACCACTGTATTCCTGGGGCTTCTATTAACTTATAGTAGGCACTTCAGAGATACAAAATGAATGAATGGATGATGAATTAATGAATGAATAAGGTAGTATCTATACTTAGTACATGCTCAGTAAAATCTTGGTTCATTTTAACATATTTGGGACTTACATCACAACACGTGTTTTAGAATGGAAGCTGAGCAGTGAATGCACATCACAGGAGATGTGCTGGAGATGGGGGTGTACTTAGGTTAATGGTTTCACCAGAAGTCTATTTATATAAGACTGTGGCACTGAGGACCCTCATGGAATTGAAATACCTAAATCCAGTTAAGATAGTAAAAGTAGGCAAGTCTGGGGTAAGGAAAATGGTGACCAATGGTTGTTTAACAGATCCGTCACACAAGATGGCCCCTGCACAATTTGCACAACTGTTTGCAATGGCCCTAGTAAAATATATTAGTCCATGCCAGTCCCCATGAACAACTCTTAGAAGTCTACATAAAACACCATTTTTGTTATATAAGGGATTATAATGCAAAAGCAATAGAGGATGTTTTTTCTATCTTCATCTCAGTTTCTGTTGCAGCATAAGAGGATATAGGAAGTAGCAAAGGACATCTGTGTGAAGTCACAATCAAGAAAAGCCCACTTTGACCTGGGCACCTAAGAACAACATGTGCCAACTCAATAAAGAACCTCAGGACAAAGTGACCGAAAGAAACTTGGGAACTGTTTTCCCTGGTATTTGTACCACACTCCTTCCCTATATACCTAAATTATTGTGGTTAGGGCTGAACCAAAGAAATACTGTTTGCTTTGCTTTGATGGATGGTCACTGCCATCTCATGAATCCTAGGGACCTCAGGTTACACACAGCCTCTGCCTGATCTTCCTGCTACATTTTCTTCTCTCCAGACACACTGGCTGTTGAGTTCCTAGAAAATGTCATGCCCTCTTTCACAACAGGGTTACTTCAACCCTCAGCTTCTGAGTCATCTTTTAGATAACAGCTCAAGTCATCTCGTAGCGGAAGCCTCCTCCCCCAAAATCCATCTTAGTTCAGATTCCTTTGTTTTATGCTCCAGAGTATTTCATAACATGCTCTTGGTTTGTGTAAACTTGTTCACATTATTATTCTGTCTCTTCTACTAGACTGTAAACTCCATAAGTAGAGGTTACAAGTCTGCACTTATTTTCGCTCCCTTATGCTGGAAACATACTTCAGGGTTGACTGAATAAACCATGAACTTACATTTATAAGAACATGTTTTTATATCACCTCTGGCCCAAGTAACCTCCACCATTTAGAATATAAGGAAAAAAATATACATATATAAATTTGCTTTACTTAGGTGGCTTCTATTATCACACACAATCCTGCTGGCTCTATCTGGTCTGGATGTGTCTGCTAGTAAGCACAGTGATATTTATGTGGGCAATCAGAATCTGTGTTAACCACACTCATACAAAATATGCAATATAAAACTATGCAGTGATGAAAGAGACACAAAGGCACATGCATGCCTGTATACATTTGCTTCAACACAGTTATGAAAAGCCATTTTATTTTTTCTATTTTTACTTCATACTTATAAAGAAAACTAGTGGTCCAGAACTAAAAGCTTATAAATAAAAATCATAAAAAAAAGATTTGGGAATTATAGGCTAGAAACCAGAAGTTTAGGGCTTGTTAGGACAGAGTCTGGATGGGAATGGTTGTATTTGTCTGTGCTTCCTAACTTCTCCACTGGTCTCTAAGCTTCATGAGTCCAGGGTCCACATTCTCTTGTTCACCACAGTGCCTGGCACGTATTAGATCCTCATTAATGTCTGTTGCTATCTGATCCCTTCACTATTTTTTTTCCAAACAGGGGAACCAAGAGCAAGCTCTTTCGAAAATTAAGTCACATGGCAGCCATGTGCCAAAGGGAAGGTGTCCATGGACTGAGTCAGCCAGTAGTGGATGACCCATACTGTTCTCAGGATGAAAGCAGGTGACAGCCTAGCTCCTGGGTTTTGTTAGTCTAGTCTCAACAAGACTAACCCCTGTGGTCTTTGAATTTATCTTTCTTCCTCTCCTCTGCTATTTTTCCTCTCCCCCTCCTTCTTTTCAACTATTACCTCTTTCTCCTTTCTTAATGTTAGGCTGCTATTATTTTAATAAAATATTCATTCTACTGATTTCTCATCCAAGCCCAAGATGACTTTTAGTATTGGTACTCAGTCAGACAGACTGTGACATGACATGTAAGGAAAGAATCCGGAAAGCAACCAGTTGGAAAAGGCAATATCCCCTAGTCTACAGGATGGTCAAGAATCTCTAGTTGGTCAATTATGGCTTGGAGCTTAGTAAGGTCAGTGGAATTGACCCAATGAAGGGAAACACATGATACGACAAAGGCTGTTTGTACAGAGTCAAATAACTTCTCTTATTATGACTGGACCCGACAAAAAAATTAGACACTAATTCCAGAAGATTCCACCAAATCAGCAGATATCACTTTTCATTATAAATTTTTTCTCCATCCTTTGACTAGTATTTTGCTTTTTATTTAATTGATGTTTACTTAGAGTTCATTGCCTAGATTTAAAGTTGTGTGGCATGGTGTTTTAGAGTCTGCTATGCTATGTGAGGTCTAAGGACAAGTAGCATTGGCAGCACCCGAGAGCCTGTTTAAAATGCAGACTCTCAGGCTTCATCTTAAACCTGCTGAATCAGAGTTTGCATCTTAACATGATCTCTAGGTGATTTACCTGTACAGTAAAGATTTGAGAAATGCTATTTGAGAGCACTGATTGTAGACTTCTACAGGCCTGGGATTGAGGACACTTAATCCCTCTGAGTCTCAATTTATTCATCTGTAAAATGGAAATCCGATACATTTTTTCCTTGGTATTATTGTGAGGATACAAAGAGATGATGTAAGCCAAGGATAGCATAGCATAGTTCCTGGCAAATTGAGTCTCAGTAATGATAAATCTACATAATAAATATAGAGCTCAGTAGAACAAAGACATTTTGAAAGAAGCCATAATTGTTTCTTTCAGAAGCAGAAGCAATGTAGAGACTCTGAAAATCTGAGAGAAAGTAATACCTTGGTTTTTGGCCTCTGATGGTACCAATTGTTAGTTTTAATAACCAGTAGAATGCAGAATGATTTTGCAACTGCCATAAAGAGGGAGATGGGAAGTAACACCAAGTGAACATTTTTATAAAGATCATCTCATTTATTCTTTGTTAGAATAAATGTGAAGTATGTATTCATTACCCTGTGAAATATGTATTACTGTAAGGTGAGGTGTTATACAGATGAGGAAAGCTTGAATGTAATAAATTCAGGTGACCTGCCCAGATCACATACTTCATAAATGAACAGAGATGGGTCACGAAGCAATGATTACCATGGAATATTTGTCTCCTTGCCCATATTCCTTTACTCAAGAACATCTATCTATAGATGGAATGACTGGAATGTTTTTTAGTGTCAGGATAATTTCAGTTGATTTTTCATGATGGAAAGTGCCTTTTTAAACACAGAGGAAATTGGAAGAAATTTACCAAACCCTTCACATTATCTTCAAGAGATTACCTAGAAACTTTAATAACTCAAGCTTATGTTATAGACTTTTCCTAAATGAATATTATATAATACATTTATTCTCAAGGCCACTCACATGGGTATTTTTTTTCTTTTTAATAAATGGAGAGAAAGGAATGCAAGGAAGCAAACTGAAAGGGTTTTCTTAACTTACTTCCTTAATTATAGTTGTCCAGTTAAAAAGTCAGATATAAATGGATTGATGAAAATGAGAATTGCTTGAAAGGAATATTTCTCTGAATAGCATGCAGGCTGTGGAAAGAGCTCTGTTTGTATGTCTAGAGGAGAGAAGGAGAGAGACTAGCCATGGTCATGTGTCATGTGTGTGGTGGCATGTGGGGAATAATTGATTGTCCTTCCCTTCTTGACGCAATCACTAATTCTCTCAGAGCTCGCTTCTACACGTGTAATGCTTGCGATTAAGCCAGCAAAGGATCCTGAGGAACCCAGGAGACTTCCTTCTATCTGAGATGCCATTTATAACCCAAATTAAAAATTAAATGGGAAAAGCAAGAAAATGCCTCTGAAGGTTTATTTATTAATTTTTTTCCCACCTTTAACCCTACCCTGTACTGTTTGACGAGACAGGTCACACATTCTCCAAGTAAATGCCATACTCAAGGTGCAAGCCAAAGAACGGAACTAATGTAGGGGTTTACAAAAGGAGACAGAAACTTCTAGTAATTGGTGACAGCTCTACTTCTGAAGTTCTAAAGAAAACTTTTACCATGCTTTAAAACAGTACTGACTCAACCCATTATCATTCCCTAAGTGCCTGATAATTTTAGATTATCCCAAGTGCAAATGAATATATAGCTTTGTGCTTTCAGGAAACCAATACCTCTTATGTGGAGGGGCTTATTTTCAGTCTCACATTTTCAATTGTCATATTATGTATCAGTAACTTGTCGAATACAAAATTTTGAGGCAAAACAAATGGTTTTCAAATGTGGAACTTCATTTCAGAACTTAAGCGTCTTCAGAAAAATTTCTGAACCCTGCCTAGGAATTGGATATGGCCATGTCACTTTAAGGACAATTCCCTGTATTTGGCTTTTTGCCCTCCAATGAAAAAGACAAATCCTGCATTGCCTTCTCATTAAGGAAAAAGTAACTGCAAAGACAGCATATTTCTAGAGTAAACAAATCTCCCAGAGGCTGTACTTTTGATAAGTATTTTTGCAGTGCTAGTTTGAAGGTTTAACGGTTTGTACTGTTTCACTTTAATAGTCAGACCAGCAAGCTAAAACAAATGCACTTTAAAAACTTTACACTCCATGAGCTCTGCTTTCACAGGACTTCCTTGGAATCAGGAGGTAATACGGCTTCTCAGTGAGCCATACTTACATTTCAAGCTGAAGAGGAAATTATTCTTGAACCACTGGATCTGTTGGTAATTCATGGCTCAGTTTATGGTGGCCTTTTAAATTCACCCTGTCTCACTAGGTTTGCCTGGATACAGCTCAGAGTGGAGAGATTATGCAAAGGTGATGACTGCTTACAGAAGCCAGCAGTCCAAATTGGGGACTTGGTTCAGAGGTCTGTGTGAGCATGCAAATCAACTGTAGGCACCAATGGCCCAATTATGCCCATTGTACAATGTCACATTTTTTACTCAGAGCTGTAACAAATGAAGGTATGCCAAAAAAAAAAAAAAAAAAAAAACATAGCAAGAAACAAAAGTTATGTGAATCTCTTCATAATAATTTCACATAAAAATTTTCACTTGCAACCAACAGCCTGACACAGTTCGGATGAATGAGTCTCCATATACATAAGGATATAAACACACACACATACACATGCACAAGAGCACACATACACACAAATACTTTTATTCTCACAAACACTTACATATTTTTTTATCCCCAATACCATATACTAGACATAAACTCCATCGTTATTATTTTATTTTCAAAACTGAATTGGGGTTTAAAACTATGAGCCCTGGACCAAACTGCTTGGATTCAAACCCCCGTTTCATCACGACCACTCTTGCAATATTCTTAACCTGTTTGCACCTCAGTTTCTTCAATCGTCAAGGGGGGAATAATAACAGGACCCACTTCAAAGTCATGAGAATTTGATAATGCATGCAGTTTGCTTTATATATGAAGTTCATCATAATGATAGTTGTAAATAATACCTCTCATAAAAAAATGTTTCTAGGACAGCATGTAATAGAGACTTAACTGCTACTTAGTGTGTATGAGTTAAGATTTTTCTGGCTGCAAATATCTGAAGTTTACCGGTCCTGGCTTACCATGTTCAAGGATCAAGGTGCACATGATACAATTCAAGGGCAGAATGTAGAGCTAGGAAAGCCTAGAATCAGGAAATGAAAAGCCATGAGACACCAAGGTTGCTGGTCTCTTGTTCTCACTCACAGGGGTCACGTACGCTCTTCTTGACTGGTGTGCTTCAATCTGCAGACTACCTTCCTCTGATTTTCTCCACACAGAGTATCCTCACAGCTCCTGAGAATGTGTCCTTGGTTCCAGCCATGTACTATCAACAAGCCTGAGAGAGAAGCTGACTGTCTAGCTTGGACTATGAGATGACTCCTGACCCATCCAGCCATGCCAAGGGCTTCAGGCACCTAGGGCCCACTCTTATTGGTAAACACAAGTTATTAGAGCCAAGGAAACATTGAGAGCTGTCAGATTTCCCAAAAGATACTGAAGATAAGGTACATAATGATCACAATGTTTGGTGAAGCAACAGTGTGAAACAATAGTACAGTCTTAAACAATAATGTTTCTTATTTAGTGTGTCATGAAATATTTTTTCTTTCCTCCTACTAGAGGGGTGAAATATTTCTCAGATGTTTTAGTCCATATATACCTTGGATATTACATTGTAGAAAACATAATTTGTATTCTCATGATTCATGAGTGGCCTCAGAGCTAAAAATTGGTTCACCAGAGATCAGAATTAATCTTGATTGATCCTAGTCTCATTGTAGAAAAAACTGTATTCACTTACAATGTAATTATTTTGTTGTCACTATTGTTATTGATATTAAATACTTTATCCTTCAACTGGAGCTCAGGAAGAAACAGAAAATAAGGCTGATTAACTGAGTTTTTCAGTTAATCAGTGGTTCACTCTATTTAGAATCTCAATGGGTTTTCTGAAGAGATTCACAAGGAAATCTTGTTGGGTGTGATACAACTTAGTAAGCATAATGCAGAGAGCATTCGAAAGAGAACTACTCCATAGGAAGATTCTCAAAATATCATTTACTATAGGTGGTACTCAGACATTCATGGATTTGAATGCTGCCTCTGTGTGATAAGAAAACTTCAATTCAGAGAAGGATCAAAGGACCAGTAGTAAACATATTTCCTCCTAAAAATGCAGAGGCATGTAGGGATGAATGTGTCCTTAAGAGTCTATGCTATGCTATGTTCCTGGTCCTAGAGCCCAGGTTCTCTGCACTTCCAAGTCATAAACTGATGCACATACAAATGATAGTCCTTATTCATACTTCTAAAAGATTATGCTTTCATAAGAGACTTAAATTTATCTTACTAAAACCCTCCAAGTTCAGTTGCCAGTCTTTTATATAACAAACTTCATTGTAGCATTATTTATTATTATCTATTGAAGAGTCTCAAAATAAAAGGGAACATTATTGTCACAGGGGAAATAAGTACTTTAAGCACACAAAAAATGGGAGACACAGGAAGAATGTGGACCATTACATTAAAAGTATTTTTACAATTTTTGCTAAAGATGACTTTAGCAGGTTTATGAAATTCACCCATTCCATTTTTATGTAGGAAGTCATTTTTTAAAATAATTTGATTTAGATATGAATCATTAAAGAATTATTAAACAATAAATATTATGGAACACCAGGCAGAGGAGCAAATGGGAAGGTTAGAAGAATGGGGCATGAAATTCCTACCCTAAAATAATTTATGACATTGCTAGGAAATGAGGAATTAGAAAAAATAAACAACGAGAAGACAAAGTAGTAAAGTACTAAATCATTAGATGCAGAAGTGCATATATGACAGAGATCACCCTCTTTTGGTCTTATACATGGCCCTGCCTTATGAGAGGTGCAAGACGAATTGCTGCATTGGATTGTAACACTGTCTACAACTTCCAAACTGCAAAATTAGTGAAGACTTTTACCAGTGACTGTTCACCTGTAGCAAAGAGCCACAGGGCCAAAAGTGTTGAGAATTCACTAAGAAGTGTTATCCACACAGTAAGAAAAAAAAGTTATGACTTTAAGATTCTTGTTCAGTTTGGATAGAAAAAATAAATTAAGGACACTGTAGGTAGATACCCTCATAGAGGCAATCTTACAATTTGAAAAAGGTATTAGTATTTCCTAACATATTTTTTTGAAATTAGATTTGTACTAGACAACTGAAAGTCAGCAGCTGTACTTTAAAGAAAGCAACATAAAATCTCCTTGCCTTTGGAAAAGAAATAGAGAAAGTGAATCACACATAGGATTAGAGCAGTTTTATAAATCAGCAAAGATCAAAACATAGATGCACCTGGCCCAGGATAGAAAATACAAAGCTACCACACTCTCCAGGATTAGTGTTCCTTTTGATCTTGATGTTTCTACAGATCACAATACATGGTAAAGTGATAACTGACAATTAGAGGGGGAAAACTAAAAGTTATAAAGTATGATTATTTCCTGACATTCAACGTACTGTGAGTGTCCAGAATTTAAATTGAAGAAATCTGAACACTGTTGGTTAAAACATGTATCTCCCATTTTACACAAAATGTTTGTCAATAGCTCAGGAAAAGTAGTCTATATAGACTTGTAGAAAAACCCAGACAATCTAGAGGTTTAATAACTGAATGAGGAATGATACTAGAAAAATCAATGTTAAGATTCTTAAGGATCAACAAACATATGGCATAAGCTTTAAAGGGTCAATTTTTATTCAAGTTGCTTTAAATCGGAGACTTCAAAGGTTATATCCTACAGAGAATTTTCTCTGGAAAAAAAGTTCTGTTGAAATTGAAAATCATCAGCAAACCAAATCTAACTTTAATCTCTCATTCAGGAATCTTTAATGTGAACTTATATAATGTGAAGAGTAGAGCAAGGAAAGAGAAGATAAGTTTCCTTCTTTTTCCAGGATTTTTAACCAGTTCAGAGACACTGCTGGAGGTCAGAATATTTGGATACTAGTCCTGATTCTAGGCTTTCCTAGCTCAACTGTGCCCTCATTGTATGCCTCTGTGGGTCAAAATAGGAATATCCCTTATAGATAACACATACTCTTATGTAGGTACAGCAGGACGTTGTTACTAAGTATTGATTATCAGAGTTCCCATATTTATAAGGTTGGAAGAGAAGCAAAAGTTGTCTTAAATAAAAATATTCACTAGTAAACTACTTATAAAATTACTATCCACTCAAACATCCCTTCTCACATTAGTCAATAAAAATGTCACTATAAGATACAATTAGGGAAATGCAAATCAAAACTACAATGAGGTATCACCTCACACCAGTCAGAATGGCCATCATCAAAAAATCTACAAACAATAAATGCTGGAGAGGGTGTGGAGAAAAGGGAACCCTCTTGCACTGCTGGTGGGAATGTACATCGATACAGCCACTATGGAGAACAGTATGGCGGTTCCTTAAAAAACTAAAAATATATGCAATGGAATATTACTCAGCCATAAAAAGGAACAAAATTGGGTCATTTGTAGAGACATGGATGGACCTAGAGACTGTCATACAGAGTGAAGTAAGTCAGAAAGAGAAAAACAAATATAGTATATTAACATATATGTGGAATCTAGAAAAATGGTACAGATGAACTGGTTTGCAAGGCAGAAATAGAGACACAGATGTAGAGAACAAACATATGGACACTGACAGGGGAGGTGGGGAGGGGTTGTGGTGGTGGGATGAATTGGGAAATTGGGATTGACATATATACAATAATTTATATAAAATAGATAACTAATAAGAACCTGCTGTATAAAAAAATAAAATAAAATAAAATTCAAATCAAAAAGAAAAATGCTACTATAAGATACAAAAGCAAGTGAAAGAATCCTAAGAGATTCCACAGAGGTATTGACAGTGTACATGCCCCACATACAATTTTAATGTTTGTAAGAAAAGCTTATTTTGGAAGTGGATGCCTTTGGTTAAAGAGTATGAATTTTGGACACTGCTTGGGTTCAAATTTTTGCTCTACCACGTACTAACTCCGAGGCATTGGGTGGGTTGAAACCTCTCTTTCCTCTAGTTTTTGGTCTGTGAAATAAGATAACAATAGTTCCTATTACATAGTGATGTTGTGAGGATGAAATGAGACAATCAATGCAAGTAAGGTATTTAGAACAGGGCTTGACACATAATGGGAATTCAATAAACATTAGATATTACTAAAAGAAAAAGAAAACTCTGCAACTACAGAAGTTGACAGATATACAAACAATGATCAAAAAAACAAAGTTGTGCTTGAAGAAGAAAAATTGGTGTGTGTTTTAAAAGAGAAAGATTTGGGTATCAAAATATTAATTGGAGCTGCTAGAAAGATTGATGAAGCTCTTAAGTATTTTTGTTGTCATGAGTCTCATTATGATCTTACTTCAAAAGTTAAATGAAAATAGATATATATTTGTATCATTTAATTTGATAGATATTTCATATTAAAAACCAGCACTTCATTACTTATTTTGTAAAAGTTATTTATACTCTAATATTTTAATATAAAAAGTATTTTTACAGTTCTTAATTCTTTTTCATGTGAAGTTCCAATCAATCTCATTTTCATTCTCCATTATGAAATTTTAGTTTTAAGTAGATTCATTTTAACTGAGCTTCTCCTGGTACTCTTTATACTTAAATAGCAAAATTCTTCAGTACCTATACATAAGCGTACATGTCTGTCTGCCACAGTGGATTCTGTGTGTGCACATGTAACACAAAAGTGAAAATAAAATTATTTATTTTAGAAATAGAAATATTATCCATTTCCCCCAAAATTAAAGTATTAATCAAGTTTGCAGTAATAACTAACCAACCAGCCAACTAATTAAATATTTCAGCTGAGAACTTATGTATTATCTAATATAAATATTTTTATTCAATTCATTATTTGGAGTATCTCATATACCCTATTACATATATAATTAAAACAGAAGTTCTTTACAAACTAACCAGAGATTATTCTTTATAAAAGGAAGACCAAACTAATATTGATTCATGAAAATGTAAACCGTCTTTTTTATTGAGGCAAAAGTAAATAAATAAGTTAAATCTTTAGTCATAAAAGGTTTGAGGAGAACTGCCACTGCAACAGTTTTCCAGTGACAGAAAAAGTAATGAATAACAAGAGACCTGGATTCTTGACCAAATCATTTTCTATCTTCAGATGAATTATTAAATCTCATATTTCTGTAATCCAGTGTCTCTATTCTAAAGACATATCCTTTAAATAGATTTCCAATGGCTAAAATACAAAAACTTGCCAAGGTGCTAGACTAATCCTACCTCACATCAGAAAAAACATTTAGACCCATTAAAATTCAAATGTGAAATTAATTTTGACGTGACCTGGTAGACTCAGAAAAACAAGGAACCTATTAAAAAGTACCAGCTAGAAAATAAAGGGCTTGAAAATTTTCTGAGATGCCTGGAAAGGCAAAGAAAGACAATAAAAAGTACTTCCATCTTAAACAGAGGAATGTTTGTTTTGCTTAACTTGAGGTGGAAATAATTTGATATTTTTTATTATTGTCCACTCTTTCATTCATCAAGTATTTTTGAACTCTGATTATGTACCAGGCACTATTCTATGTACAGGGTAGAGAGAAGTGAGTAAGTCAGAAATGATTCTGACCCCAAGGATCTTACATTCCAGTGGGGATCATGAATACTGACCAAGTAACAATTAATAGTAAGTGTTTTTAAAAGGATATAAAAATACAATAAGAAATTCCATTTTAAGTATACTGGCTTTATAATTTACAGATAGATCTAAATAAGTTTTTTTCTCAAACCTGAGTCACACACACACATACAAACAAATACACGAACACACACTGCTTTCAAAGAAAATAAATCTCAGATCCATAACAGAGTCCACTGATTTTGAAAACTAAAGTACACGTGGTGAAAGTGTTTTATAACTTTGGGCTTTTACTGAAAAGTTTTCCTTCATAACTCGTAAAATTAATATTAAAAAATTACAGAATGCTGACCTTTCCATCATTCCCAAATGTTCCACAGACCCAGTTTAAGAAATCACTTTAAAAGACTTCCCAAACTCTTAACCAGGCACACCTAATGTCACTACCTACAATACCAATGCATTTGACATCATGCCTTTACAATTGTAAACAGTAAATATCACCATCAAATGGCATTCACTCATTCATTTATATATTAATTTATATTACATTATTTAATTGACTACTTCATTCATTTATCCAGTCTCATTATATATATAAAACTACTGTTGTGATTTTTATCACCTGTACTTGAAATTCATATAAATGGAATGATACAGTATGCATTATTTTGTTTTCTGTTTTTTGTACTCAGCATGTTTTTGAGATTCATCAATATTGTATGCATTAGTAGTTTGTTCCTTTTTAATGCTAGGTGCATTACATTGTATAGAAATATAACACAATTTGTTAGAGTGACATTTGGGTGGCTTCTAGTGTTTGGATAGTATGAATAGATTTCTAGGAATATTTTTTTTAATTTTATTTATTTTTTAATTTTTTTGGCTGCATTGGGTCTCCACTGCTGTGTGCAGACTTTCTCTAGTTGTGGCGAGCAGGGGCTACTCTTCGTTGTGGTGCGCAGGCTTCTCATTGTGGTGGCTTCTCTTGTTGTGGAACACGGGCTCTAGGCACGCAGGACTCAGTAGTTGTGGCACGCGAGCTCAGTGGTTGTGGCTCACGGGCTCTAGAGCGCACACTCAGTAGTTGTGGCGCACGGGCTTAGCTGCTCCACGGCATGGGGGATCTTCCCGGAGAGGGCTCGAACCCGTGTCTCCTGCATTGGCAGGCAGACTCTTAACCACTGCGCCACCAGGGAAGTCCCTCTAGGAATATTTTATACATATTTTTATGCATATAATTTTATACATGTTTTCTATGGAGTAAATACTTAGAAGTGAACTTGAAGATAACCAGAAAAATGGCTCTTTACAGATGCCCATGCCCTAGTCTAGTGGGAACCTGTGAATATGTTACTTTACATGGCAAAAGGGACTTTACAGATGTGATTAAAACAGAGTCTGAGAGAGAAGAGAGCTTTTCAGGCAAGGAGCGCCTGAAAGCTGAATAGCAGTTACCTAGAGTCTGGTTGATATAAAGATGCACATGTACAAGGAAAGATGAACATTATCCTGAATGCTCTGGGTGAGCCCAATCTGACACGTGATACTTAAAAGTAGACAGCCATTCCTGGCTGGGGTCAGAGAGAGAAATGTGAAAACAGAAGTAGGGTCAGAGAAAGGTAACATTGCTGCTTTGAAGATGGAGGAAAGGGGCCATGATCTAGCCTCCAAAAAAGCACACGACCATGCTGACACATTCTTTTGAGCCTGGTGAGACCCACATTGGATCTCTGACCTACAGAACTATAAGATAATAAATTTGTGTTGTTTTGAGCCACAAGTTCATGGTGATTTATGACACTAGCAAAAGAAAACTAATAGAGTAACTTTATTTTAAAAAAATTCTAGACCATTTTCTAAAGGAGTTGTATCATTTTACACACACCCAGCAATGCATGAGATTTTCAGTTGCATCAGATTGTCACCAGCATTTAATACGGTTAGTCTTTTAATTTTAGCCATTGTAATGTGCATATAGTGGAATCATACTGTGGGTTTAATTTTGCATTTCCCTGATGACAAAGATGTCATGCAATTTTTTTCATATGCATATTGACAGATTTTTCTTGTGTTTATTGGCAAATTCCAAATTGGACTTTGAAAAAATCTGTTCAAAGTTTTTGCCAATTTTTTTTAACTTTGATTTTTAAAATTGTTTGTATATAATCCTCTTGTTGGTTATATGTATTACAAATATTTTCTCTTAGAATGTGGCTTGCCTATCCATTTTCTTAGGTTTACTTTTCATGAGCAAAAGTTTTATATTTTGATGATTGATATTTTAGCAAACTTTTATGATTATTACTTTCTGGGTCTTGTGTAAGAAATTTATTGGCCTACTCCTATACATTATTTTAGAGAAAGCTATATAAAATATATATATTTTTAACTTTTACACTTAGGAATATGAAACATCTTGAATTAATTTTATGAATGAAGCAAGGGTCAAAGTTTACTCCTATCTCCTTGCCTCTAAATATACAGCCAGTTGTTTGAGTTTCATTTGTTGAAAAATCCTGCCTTTCCTCATTGGATTACTTTGGTATCTTGGTTTAAAATCAGTTGATAATAGAAGTGTGGATCTATTTCGGGACTTTTAATTCTATTACGTGATTTATCTTTATGCCATTACTACAGTCTTGATTAACATAGTCTTATAATACATCTTGAAATAAAGAAGTATAAGTTCTTCAAATTTGTTCTTTTTCAAGATTGCTTTGTCCTGCTTTAATCTTTTCATTTCTATATAAATTTTAGAATCAGTTTGTAAATTTCTACCAAAAATATGCTCCTCTGGAAATGTGATTGAGATTTTGTTGAATTTATACATCAGTTGGGGAAAAATGACATCTATCCAATATTTAGTATTCCTATACATAAACATATTGAATCTTCTGATTAATTAGGGTACTCATTAATTTCTCTCAGTGATGTTTACTGTTTACAAAATAGTGATCTTGCACAACTTTCATTAGATCCATTTCTATGTATTTTATTCTTCATGTTTTTGTAAATGGTACTTTTTTCATGTTCCAGTTTTTCATTGCCCTTATATGGTGGTCAATTTGAGTCTACTGATCTTGGGTCCTGTAACCTTGCTAAATGAACATATTAGTTCTTTCAGTTGCTGTGTTTTTACCGTAAGATTATTTACATACATGGTCACTTTGTCTTTGAATAAAAAGTTTTTGTTTTTTCCTCCATTATTTATACTTTATTTTTCTTTCATTATTGCACTGGCTGAGGACACTAGCAAATTGTATACAAAGTGATATAAGATATCTTTGACTTGTTCATTATCTTATGTGGAAAGGATTTAATGTTACACCATTAAGTGTGACGTTAGTTGTAAGTTTTTTATAGATTTTTTTTTTTCAGCTTGAGGAAGTCTCCTTCTAAACAGGCAAAACATTTATAATAAATTGGCATTAAAATATATTAAGTGTTTTTCTGCATATATCAAGATTGCTATAATATTTTCTTATTTTATTCCGTTCCTGTGTTCTTTGTATGTTAACCAACATTTCATTCCTTGAATAACCCCCAGTTAATGATATATTTTTATTATACATATGTCCCCATATTTCTGGAGTCTATTTGCTAAAATTTTGTTAAAAACTTTTGCATCTCTGTTCATGAGGAATACTGATCTCTATTTGGTGCTTTCTTTGCTGGTTTTGCTAACTTATATACTACTCTTATAAAATTAATTGAGATGTATTCCATATTCTTCTACTTTATGACAGAGTTTGTATAGGACTGTTATTATTTTTTCCCTTAAATATTTAATGAAATTAATCAGTGAAGTCATCTAAATCTGGAATGTTCTTAGTGAGAAGATATATAATTACCAGTTCTATTTCTTCCTTTTGGTTTCCATTTCTCTACTGGTATGTCTTATTTGTAACCCCACTACATTTATAATTTCTTTTAAATCTTGAACATATTAGTAATAGCTGTTTCAAATTCCTCATCTAATTCCATTATTTCTATCATTTCTGGGTCTGTTTCTATTGACTGATTTTTATTCTGGTTATGGACTTTTTTTTTCTTGCTATTTTTGACTAAAAGTTATCTTGTTATCTTTTATTGCATTCCTTAATGGGGGAACTTTGTTCTAACAAGCTGTTAATTTACTTGACTATAAGCTTGATACTTTCAAGACTTATTTTCAGATTCATTAGAATGGGTCTAGAGTATCTTTTACTCTAATGCTAAATTAGTGCTACTCCAAGGCATATCTCTTCTGGGTCTCTACTGAATGTCTAGGGTGCTCAGTGAGCTTTCTCCATTTAGCTGTTTAGAAGATAAATGTCTCCCAGCCTTGTGCAAGCTCTGGCAGTTGTTCAGCTCCCAGCTCCCTGGTAATTGTCCCCTTTCCGCATAATTGTCCTTTTCCTCTTGCTCTTTTCCCAGCCACACAGAGGGTCCTGCTGAATATGTGCATCTTTGTATTCAGCCAAAGACTCAAAGGGATCCTTATGTAGACTTTAGAAGGTTCTTCCCTGAACAGATCATTTTTTTCTGACAGCCTGTCCTGCAAATTCTAGTTGATCCTATATCTTTAGCTTAGGAAGACCACTGGGCTTAATTTTAACTACCCTCTCCTGTTCCTTTCCATAGTTAGGCAAGTGATGCCTGACAGAAAGCCAAGGCAATCATGGGGTTCACCTCTATTCTTTAACTTCTCTCAGATATCACATTCACATTGATGTCTAATGTCTAAAAAGGCATTTTTGTCCAGTTTTATACTTTTATTTTTTTAAGCAAGAGGGCTGTTTTAGTATCAATTATTTTGCCATAGGTAGAAGTAGAAGTTGATCCCTATAGTTGCTTTTAAATAAAAATAACCATCATTTGATTCTCCAAAATTATATTATACACTGTACCAAAATATCTGCAAGGCAGTGACAAACTCCAACCTAGTATTTTTCTGCTCTGTCTATATAACAATTGCATAGCTAATCAAATTTTTATTCACGATTTTTCACTTGAGTGTATGACACTGTGTAGGCATAGAGAATGCACACTTGATATTTAGAATATTTATAAACTTCTACTAAAAACAAAGAAAACATACTAGTCCCCTTGCTAATATTTTTTTTTTTTTTTTTGTGGTACGTGGGCCTCTCACTGTTGTGGCCTCTCCCATTGTGGAGCACAGGTTCCGGACGCGCAGGCTCAGTGGCCATGGCTCACAGGCCCAGCCGCTCTGCGGCATGTGGGATCCTCCCAGACCGGGGCACGAACCCATGTCCCCGGCATCGGCAGGCGGACTCTCAACCACTGCGCCACCAGGGAAGCCCACCTTTGCTAACATTTTGAGTGCGCACTATTCCTTTTGTAAGTTGAGTTAAATATGAGTGAATATGATTTTTTTTTCTTTTTCTCAATCTCTGATCAATGTTGAGTTACTGTCACCTGTAAGCAACCTAACATATTCAAACACAGTTATATGCTATGAGCTCATTGACATGGGTTAGGGGTAAGAGTAATTCCATGGTGCTTCTTCATGTTCACTTGAGAGCTTGTCACATTTCCATTTCTAATCACTTTGGCTGAATAAGATTTAATTCAAAACATTTTTGCTCTTAGTTTCTAAGCAAATTTAGGATTCTGTCTACTTATGTGTGCTCACCGGAGGTCATGCTGAAAAATGAGCCTCTGAGTATGCTGGGGAGACCATAACATATGAAATGATAAGAGTTAATCTTATAATCTATTATTCTCTTTACATGAAAGAGTGCAACCCAGCATGTTCATTGAATTGAAGATTATAAACAACTTGCATAATGCCAAAAGAATGCTCTTTCAACTAAGAATTTATCACCAGAATGCTTGTTATATGTAATGTTTGCTTTGGAATAAGACACAATAAGAATAAGCACAATATCATATTTAACTGATTCTTCATCTTAAAAGACATTTAAGATATAGGTGGTTCATAAGAAGGGAAAAATGTATTTTATGTAGCTTCATAAGCTCTTTCCTTAATGTTAATATATTCATGAATGTCTGAAAACAACTAGATATGATAAACTATTTATATAATGTCAAAAATTTTCCAAAGAACTAATATCATATTATATTGCTATAAAGCATACAACTTGATTAGTTTAGTATATTACTTTCCTTTTTTTAAAATCTTAGGGCATCCTAGCATATAACCTTTAAAGCTACTTACTCCTCATGTATTTATGAACTGGTATTTATATATTCTGTTTCTCAGTGCTACTACATTATACCCAGTTTTATTCAGTTCGCCCCAAGTCAAATATATATATATTTGTGAGAGAGTAAAGAAATGGGTACAAAACTCTAATTTTGATTAGCAATAGAAATATATATTCTGTGACCAGGGAGATAGAATAAATCACAGATGTATTGACTTTCAGAGTCCTGGATATACTATTATGGTTAAAAATGTAAGTTTTGATGTCATACAGACTTGAAGCATTTGTTTAGAACACTTACAACATATGTGATCATAGGAATATTATTTAAGTTCTGTGAGTCACAGTTCCCACTGAAAGGTAACCCAAATAAACCCATAAGGGCAAGGAGTTGGGCTTGTTTTATTTTATATTCCCCCTCACCTAAATGAGTACCTGGTGTATAGGTGATACTCAATCAGTATCTATTGAATGAATAAGTGAAAGAAAAAAATACTGGTTTATATAAATGTTGAGGAAATAAAGCAGGATAATTATATGCAATATATTCATGAGAAGAATCCAATACTGAGTGAGCACTAATAAATATCAGGTATTCATAAGTGTCCTGACTTTTCCGTCTGAATGAAGAGTTGTTAATATTTCCACACTTAGTACGCAGCTACCAATTTCCAAAATAAATGTTGATTTGGTGAGAAAAATCCAACATTATTGGATGCCATGTTGAGAAAAATTGTGATTAATTGGTTTACTTTTCACTTTTCAATTTTACATTAAGGATACCACTAAATTCCAATTTTGAACACATGGCTATTTACTTCAATTGTTACCTGAGGTTTATCAGGTACAGATAGCTCTCAGTAACAATATCAGAATATAGGTTACTCAAATCAGACCTGTTAAAAATGTCACAAAAGTAATATTTGGTAATGCCTGATTGTCACTCTGGAATACCATCAACGTTGTGTTTACTCAGTTAACAAACTTAATTACACTTAGAACAAGAGACAAAGAAGGCTTTGTTTTTTTTTTTTTTTTTTCTAGAATGAAATTGCAGTCAGTATTCAACTAAGAGTTGGTGAAATCTTTGACTGTATGTGGGTCAGGAAACTACTGTCCCTAAAGCAGAAGAGTTTAGAATCTCTTCTATTATCATTTCCTTAGTTCTGTGAATGTCTTCCATCAGCCCCAAACCAGGCAATCCCAGTGAGAAGGGAATAGAAAAATTTAACACAGAAATGCTTTCATTTTTTCTTCGTACTCTGACTTCCCAAAGAGAATACTGCAATTGCTAGCCCATGCTTCTCCTCTTCTTTATTAAAGAGGAAGAATTCTTTATTACTGAATGGGAATAAAGTCAATCTACAGACCAAAAGAATGGAGGAACGAGAAGAAAACTCTGAGAGCTGGGCATTGGGGGAAAGTTTTCAAGAATAAAGTTTAGGATATGATGCTTATAGAGTAAGAGAGAAGTGGGTAATAGGAGAAATGAGATTTTAATATGCTTTGCTATACATGTATTTGTATCACCTTCAGACATTTTTAAAATGCAAGTATTAAGTGTACATATATTAGTGTGACACTGCCCCAATATTTGGCCCTTTATGCCCTGAAATTTATAAAAGAAGTGGTTTCTTTTTATTTTTAAGTTCACAACGTTTACTGTTATTTTTTTTTTTTCCAGTGACTGTGACTTCAACAACTCATTGTTCAATCTTTAATAATCTAGTCTGTTTGGGCTCTAAAAATCTCAAGAACTAAATTGCTGGAATTGAAAGTGTTTCCTCTTTATCAATTCAAGTGCTGCATTTTTTTTAACTCTCACTTCTGCTGAGAGGTGGCTGTTTTTGCTATGTTGTGTCTCTAAAATATGCCTCTTGTTGACAAGATGGGGAGAGTTTTGATATAAGCCTATCTTTTTGATGGAGAGAATAACTTCCTGATAGAGCCTAATCTAAAAAAATTTCCTGATGGCCCAACTTTTAAATTCTGTGATCATTCACTTACTGCCATATTCAGTAACATATTTCCTATCACAGCAATCTTGTTTGATTTTATTTTGTTACCTTTCATTTATTTCACTTTTCCTCTCATTAGTGGTTCTCACTTTAGTTGGCAGTAAGCATTACCTGGAGGACTTGTTAAAATCCAGAGAACTAGGTCCCACCCCCAGAGTTTCTGATTCAGTAAATGTGGGGTAGGTCCCAAGAATCTTCCTTTCTAACAACTTTCCAGGTGATGGTGATTGCTGTTGAGTGAACAAAATCATGTGCCTTAAACAAGGTTGCAGCCGATGCAATCATTACTGAAGTCTTGCTCTGTATTAGGATGCTAACCTCAACATCCAGGTTATCCAAGAAAATCCTGGAAATTTGGGCAGTTACCCTCTGTAGGAAGAAATGACTCTCTTTGTGATATAAAACTAAAATTAACGTTCATCCTTCCAGAAGAATGAATCTTCATACTATATCCAAGAAATGGCTCAGGTAGTTCTCCTTAACTGTCATCTCTAAAGGAGATAGTACTCCTTTGAAGTTAACTTCATGATATGGGGCAAAAAAATAAAGATGTCCAGCTTAATATGTAGACTGATGTGGATCTATTAATCATACATTTCTGTAACGCTGTTTGAATCTAGTTATTGTATAAGCCTCTACCTACTTCTGGAAATAATAAAAAAAAAATTATCCATTCACATTTCATTAAGTAGTGTTTCTTTTTATTTGTTCTAAAGCTACCCGATCCACGTTGAAAGAGGAAGTCTCATTTAACCCTAAAAATTACATTTTCAGAGAAATCATTTTCTATTTATGTCTTCCATTAGCTAAGGGGACTCATAGCAGTCTGGAAGTACTGTTATGTGCTAACATTTCATTATAATCATATAAGGTCATAAACCTGACTAGTTTAAATCTTTTATAATCGTAATCTATCACAACACCCTCTACATTCCACTTTATTCACCAGCTCAGTAGCAGTATTATTGCATTAAATGGAAGAAGGTACAACTTTGCAGCTTATATTTGTATTTATATAACCAGACTACAAATATTTTCCTAAATTGAGCCTTTTCTCAGATTTTGAAATCGGAAGCAAGATTGGAAGGTAGTGGGTGGGGATTAGAATAAAACAACCCCTATAAAGAGAAAGCATTTTGTTGTAATTCGGAAGATCCTGTTACAGAGAATATCAGTAAAACTCGGTCCTTAAATATTTCACATTTCTTATTTCACTCAACTTCATTTCTGGGGGAATCACAGAATCCTACTGGAACATGAGAATCATATGGGAATAACTCAGTACCGCAGCATTACTTAGTTCCATCTTCATAAAGCACCACTTTATGAAGCTCCTAAAACTCAGGTATGACTGGTATAAAATAATGTGAGCAGCTTAAGGGTGATGGACATTAAGTCAGCTGTATAAAATCATGTACACTGGGATAGGCAATACAAATGATCTAAAATAGAGTTTGAAGTTGGGGAACTGAAGTCTTTTGAGTTGTCTCAAGAATACCTATTAGGGCTTCCCTGGTGGCACAGTGGTTGAGAGTCCGCCTGCCGATGCAGGGGACACGGGTTCGTGCCCCGGTCCAGGAAGATCCCACATGCCGCGGAGCAGCTGGGCCCGTGAGCCATGGCCGCTGAGCCTGCGCGTCCGGAGCCTGTGCTCCGCAACGGGAGAGGCCACAACAGTGAGAGGCCCGCATACCGCAAAAAAAAAAAAAGAAAAAACCGAATACCTATTAATGGCAGGGAAGCAGGACTGGGCAGAGGGAAAGCTATATGGCATTAAAGTTGCAACACAGATCTCAGAGGATCCCATGAGGAGCTCAGAGGCTGGGAGGGCCTGTCAGAGTTGTCCTACGTGTGAGAGCAGAGCCATTGTAACCCTCCCTTGATTAGTCATTGGATGCAGCCTGCTCTCAGGGACAGAGTATGACCTTGGTAAGATAGCTCACTTCAGAAGAGGACAATTCTCAATTCATGGACAGTGGTCTAGCAGCAGCCAACAATCCCAGCAGGCAGAGGAAGAGTATGCATCCCTGAGGTGAGGGATGAGGTGGACCAGCACACTGTGTGCACTTTAGGTCAGGGATTAGCAAATGATGACCTGAAGCCCTTTTTTTTTTTTTTGTACGCCCCACAATCTAAAAATAGTTTAAAGTTTTTAAACGGTTGAAGGAAATCAAAAGCATAACACTTGGATCCAATACTTTGCAATACCTCATGCACTACTCTAATTCTTTGCCTGAGTACACTTATTTCATTTTAATACAACTCTGACAGGTATTGTTTTACATTTTATAGACAAGGACACAAAAGCTTCTAGATAGGTTGAGTAAGAAATCAAAGACTACACAGCTAGTGAGTAGTTCAGCTGGAATCCCAGTCCAGGGAGTTTCACTCCAGAGCCTGTCCTTTTAACCTGGTTCCGCATATAAAGTTTTCCAGCACTATGAGGATAATATAAAAGTACCGAAAGAGTGATGTACATAAGACATTTTGCTGAGATCCGGAAGATCACTGTGTTTCAGAGAAGCGAGGGGAAGCTCTGTGGGAGAATGAGGTCACATTACTACTATGATGATAAGTAACACTAACTTTGAACTACAGTTAAGCCCAGTGTTGCTCTTCTCAATAGTAGACTTGGATTACAAAAAGGTTATACTCAATTGTCATATTTTGGAATGTCATCAGTAAAAAATTTGTGGAAATTTGACTACATGTTTGCCTTGATTTTGTCTCTTGGCCCACAGATCCAAAAATATGTACTACCTGTACCTTTTCAGAAAACCTTGTAAATCCTTGCCCTAGGAGCAGGCTCAGTTTTTGATCATCCTAGGTCATCCTACTCTAATGAAAAATCCTGCAGCCATCAAGCTCTAGTGCTCCAGTTTTGTAGATTGCTTGAGCCTCCTGCAAAAGCAGCAGAAATATCAGACTTAAGGCAAACGGGTATCCTAAAGTGATGAGAGCAGTTTTACTGTCACATACTACCAAGCAAAACATGACCTGATACTTGTCTTCTTACTAATTGTTAAAAATAAAGTTGGACCTGGCATTCATGAAGCGCACCAGCTGCATGGGAAACTCTTTTGAAACCTCCTAATAAGCAGAACATAACTTCAACAACAATGTTTGATTTAGTGATTTCACTAGAGCAGGATACAAAGTTGTATATGCAGCATGATCTCAAGTATATAATCATGAATGTTTGCTTTTCTCTGTATTTTCAAATTTGTTTTCCGTTCTTTTATTAATTAAAAAATTTTCAAAATTGTTTGTTTATTTACAACAAGATTCATATTAAGGTACAGCTGCCTTAATAGGCATATTTTTACTAAGGTAAAAGCTGCCATATTATGCCCACTGCCTTCAGAGTGTTATGATTAATATGCTGGAGATCTCTCAGGTAGAATAGAAACCTGATATTCTCTCCTATATCTACACCTGTGTGAAAAGGACACTGTACCTTACAGGATACCCAGAACTGCGGTCACCAGAAATCCTCCACTGGCTTTCTGAGATATGGTTGTTGGCTATTAAAACTGATTCAATGAAAGACTCTTTCATGAACCCCCTGTGTTATCAAACACTCCTGTCATTTGGGGAGTCTTATACTTCCATAATAAAGCATTGACTAATCTGTCCAACTACATGAAATCTCATCAAAAGTTATTATGACTGCTTCTTTCTAAAATTAATGAGAGAGAGAGAGAGAGAGACAAAAGGAAGGAGAGAGAGAATCTTGCATGCTTGGCATGGAAAATACTGTAAAGTTGTCCCAAACTGTTTATACTGAAGCATTCAGAATTTGTGACCATTCCCCCTTTCTTTCCTACTAGAGTACAAGAGAGGATTTTCTTTTTTGGGATACCTAAAATATGCTTTTTCTTCTAGATTATAAAGTTCCACTTTATTTGTTATGGTTTAAAAAAGGAGGGTATCCTTGGTGGCGCAGCGGTTAAGAATCTGCCTGCCAATGTAGGGGACACGGGTTCAAGCCCTGGTCGGGGAAGATCCCACATGCCACGGAGCAACTAAGCCTGTGCACCACAACTACTGAGCCTGTGCTTTAGAGCCCACGAGCCATTAACTACTGAAGCCTGTGCGCCTAGAGACGATGCTCCGCAACAAGAGAAGCCATGAAAATGAGTAGCTCCCCTGCAACTAGAGAAAGCCCATGGGCAGCAACAAAGACCAACGCAGCCAAAAATTAATTAATTAATTAAAAAATAAAAAGGGAGGATCAGATTTCCTCTGCAATATGTGCCAGGCCTTTTGAACAACATATTATAATACTGACATCTCGGTATTCATTGCTATTATTATTACTACAATTTAATTGGCAAATGTAAAGAACTCTTTTGCAAATGCAGAGTAAGATAAGCCTTTACTTTCACATTATGATAGCACACTCTGAAACAGACTGATATTGATGGTGAGAAATAAACATCCATTATCCTTTAGTTTCTTACTTGAACATAGTTTGGACATAACTGTAGTAATTTGTACATAATCTTCAAATCAGTAAGTAGGCTGTGTTACAGTAAATCAAGTAAAAGAAATTTAATGGATTACCATTTGTGCTCTAAGTATTCATATTTATCTGCTAAGATTAAGATTTTAATGTATTTGATATATTAAAGACATGGTGATTTTCAAATTGTTGTCTTGCAAATATGCAGAAGTTATTAAAACTCATACTGAAATAAATAACCAGCAGTGATATAACCACCACTGTGACAGCCATACACATTTGGCACCTTTCTCCAATAACATGTGTTCTTTTCTACTCCTCCTCTGCTTTTTTTGTTTTACATTTTTTACGGGTGGATATTATTTTTCTTATCTTTCTACTCTATCTATTATTTATATGTAAAGATAAAACAAATAATCCCCTCTCTGTGGTTTTCCAGCTCCTCCAAACATATCTCTTTTTTTTCCAAACCCCGTTCCCATAGTATCTTGTACATGTTTTCAACAAAAAAAACAAAAAACTGGAGATGTTATGTCATGATTTAAAATACAATTGTGTGCATACATGTGAGTTTATATGCAGCTTTATTACTCATCATGTAAATTTTTCAAGGGGTTATGTATAGATGCATACAAAAAAAGAACATATATGAGGATTAAGAAGGTTAAAGAAGGATGTCTATCTGATGAGCTGAGGTTAAGTGAACATATACTGAATATATCAAATATGTCACAAAAGTAGTGTGAGTTTAAGAGCGGGCAGAGCAAGAATGAATTTAGGATCTCCTGTTATAAAAGTGAACAGAGTCTATTCAATGAGAATAAAGTAGTTGCTTAGACAACTAAAGGTTTTCTTGTACCTGAAAGACATTTTCTCTGGGTAGTCATAAAGAGCAAATGGAATAATATAGTGGGCAGGGTCAAACAATAATCACTGTGACCACATCACTGTCTGTGGTACAGTCCAAAGATACAACTACCAATTAGCCTAAGTATCAATAGTTAGGGAGGAGAATGAGAAAAATGAATCCCAGGAATAGCATAGAAAGGATTGAAAGGAGGAAATGAGTAGACATTTGATAAGTACCTGCTGTGTTCCTGACATTATGATGGCTATTTTTTATTATATTAACTTATTTGGTATCCATAAAAAATCTGTATGATAACTATCATTCCAATATATAAAGTAAGAAAATAAGAGTCCAGAAAATTTAAAGAATTTATTGGAGGTAATAGAGCAAGTAAGGGTCAGAGCTAGATTAAAACTTAGAAATGTAGAGGTAAATGATTTCATTATTTTCACCAGGGCCAGCCATTTTCAGAAAAACATCAGAAGGCAGATCTCATTAATTTCAAGAGCTTTTACGATAGAAAAACTTAGATTAGTATGCAAGAATAATACTTTATCCAGAAACCCATATACATAAATATATGGTCTCCTAAATATAACTTGAATTATAGGTATATGTGACTTCACCAACTTAACATCAAAAATAGAGTATAGGCATGAATTTTGGTAATAAGTAGATACATATTAAGAAGCAAGATAAGAAACAATATATTTCCCAATTCAGTTTTACTAGTGCTTCATTAATATAAACATTGCTATATCCATTCACTTCTACAGATAAGATTGTTCTTTATTGGTAATATGGTTTTCATATATAGAACAAAAATATTCAAATTAGCTATAGTTTCCTCACCTTTAAAATGGGATTAATGGTGTTGTTTAACCCTACTTAGATATCAATGTAACAAACAGTATTACACGTGTTCAAACAAAAAACTAGCATATTAATGCTGTTTTATTCTTATCTTCAAACAAGTACTTTGTCAATTTTCCTGTGCACTTTGTGTATTTATTGAATTACATGTTAAATAAGTTGTTTGCAAGCAATGATTTTAAGCAACAGCACAGAGGTCTCCCCCTGTTAAGACGTGACACCTGGCATGATGTAGTAATTGGGAAAAGAGTTGAACTTAGTGATCAATGACTTATTTGAGCAAAATGGAAAATCCATGAGAATAAGAACAGTATGGAGCTCTAGGCAAAATCACCAAGAAAACCAAAGCCAATATTAGAAATGTTGCTGCCAAATTAAATACCTTCGTCTTTAATGCACACCTATATCCACACATTCACACACATTCACACACAGGGTGCCACTCTCTTAGATCATGAATTTTAAAGTAAAAATGCATGCAAACACATGAAACGTAAAGGACTGAAATCAGACCCATGTTGTTTCTGCATGTGAGTTCAATTTTCACAGAATGAGAACAAAGGGAATCATGATTTTGACACTCTGAATTCCCTCAATGCATTCCCATACAAAATTGTAAATGCTACCAAGTGAGGTAGCATTGTCAACTTGTCAAAGTTGAGGGTGAATTATTAAGGGCATATACAGATCTAAAGAGAACCATTTTGGTACAAGAATGTATGCCTAATTTTGGAAGTATATTAGTTTAAAAAAATTGTTTCAATCACTTCATTTGACTATCCCTCAGTCCCCAAGCCCAAATATTTAAACTCTAATTAAAAATAATAAGCTTCAATATTAGTCCAATGGTGCTTTGGGATTATTATTATCCTGATAAAACTAAATTTTTTCTCCAAAATGGAATGAACTATCACGTTTAAAAAAGAAAAAAATTATGCTTTGACTTGAGTTTAATTTTAAAGGCATTGAGGGTGATAAGTATTTAATGCAAAATAAAAATCTTTCTCTTCCTTCCATCCTGAGGTACTTAAACCATTGCATTGCCTAGACAGTTGTGGGCGATACAGGTGTAACTTACAGAATAAGCATGTTTAGGATGTAAAAAGAGCTAATGTGAGTTGTAATGAAATTTAACAGATGAAAGCTTCCATTAGATTTTGTTTATAAAGTGTTGTCCTGGATTTGATTGTAAACTCCTATAGAAATCATTTTTAGAACAGCAGAAATATGACAGGAGAGAAGTGCAATAGAGTGTGCCTAATTCATTCCAATTCACAGAGTAATGCATTTCAATTCACACAGTGATGCATTCTAGTGTCCAACATGAGAATCCAATCTAGCTGATGCTAAGTAGAGTTGAAACAAACTCACAGCACCAGAAAACTGACAATGTCTGTTTTGCTAAATAGAGAAATACTTTAAATAGTTTTTCACTATTTTCTAAGCTTGGCTATGCCTTATTTACCAAACTGTACATTACGATAATAGGCCTATACTACTTACAATATAATATAATAGTCTTTGATTTTGAAGTCTTCAACTATTTTCATAGTAGTTAAAGCTGTTTAATAAGAGTCAGCGTCTGTTGCTCATCTGATTTTCTGGAACATGTTTGAAAGCCTAATTATGGTCACATGTTTCAAGCTTCTGGAAACCAATTTAGTGTTTACCATGAGCAACTGCCTTACTGGTAATGGAAACCTTTTCTGGGAATATACTATCACGTATAATTTCAATCATTAAATGTTATCATAAATCTTTAGCAGTTTGATTTAGTGTTAAGTATTAAATTTTCAGGTTTACTATTTTTTTAATCTCTTTTGCTGATATATATTAATTTTGCACTGTGGCAGGCTATTCTTGGAAATTTTTGTTTCCATATGAAATTCTTATTTTCCAGTTTAAAAAAATTAAATACAGAAAAAGACACTAATAAACTGACCAGTGATTTCCTGGGAGGTAGAAAAAACACTGAATTCATAGGATTCTGGCACTGGCAAATTAGTTCATGTATTCCTTTGAGGGGGAGAAATTAGAAAGGAAATTTTAAAAACCTACACAAAAAGCTGCTTTGTAAAATCTGCTAAAAGGGCAGGATGGGGCCTTGTATCGGTCTTTAAGTTCATCTTTTCATTGAAGGAGACAAAATTGGGTCAAAGGAAAGGTAGATAAAGATTTCAACATTTAAATATTTCTGCTTTTTTCCTCGAGAACTGATTTATTTTCCTGAAGCCTGGAGGGGGCATGTGAACCTCTGAATCCATTCATCCATTTGTCACATGCAAAGTCATGATGGAAAGGACAGCCAAAGTCCCTTAGGTGTGTAGACACTATACTACTACTCAGGACATTTTACTCTCAAAAACCCACCATTATTTAGCCACTGACCCATCACACACATCACCTCTATTTTACAGATTGGGTCATTTAAACTGAAAATGTATAACTCACCTTCTTACGTCACCCAAGAAATTTCAGCTGAGCTGTGGATTACTTATCACAAGTTCTTGTGTGGGGACTGTGCCTCGCAAATGGTTTTCCAAATTGAAGGCTATATTTTCTCCGAATTATAAACAAGGCACTAAAATAGTAGAAACTCTTTAGAATTTAATTAGAGTAACATATCTTGCTCATTAAATTACGCGGATTCAAGATACAATGTCATTTTCAGCCAGACTTCCCAACATACAATCTTCTTGGTAATTATAGCGTGTTTTATAATTAAAGTGCCAATCTGATGTTGAACTATTGTGTTGTGTCAACAGTAGATTAAACTAAGTGGTATAACTTCTTCTTTAGTGGAAGAATAGGTTATTCTATGATCATCCAGCAAACATTTATTGATTACCTACAATATATCATGTAATGTGTAAGATACTGGGATAGACGCATGAGTAAGACAAGAACTCTGATCTCAGTCTTCTAGAAGACATACACTAGTAAAGCAACACTGATAAGACATGAGGCAAGGGTAACAATAAAGAATGCTCAAGGTACTGGGGGAGCATAATGTGGTGCACTAACTAAACAAAATAAGGGGCTTGAGCAGTGGGTCACATGGTGGGGATTTTCTCAGAAAATATGACCAGCTCGTCATTCATGCATTCAGCTACAATGGGATAACCACCTCCCAAGTATTAGGAATTGATTTTTAGATACACTCTAGTGAAAAAAAGAAACCATTTACCTTCCCTCATGAAGATGATGCTATGTTGAAGAAGACAGATATGACATATTAAGCAAATAAATATATATTATAATTTTGAATAAGGAATCAAGATCAAATATTCTTTGATCTTGGCAAAGGGAATGAAGTCTGACAAGCAGACTATTTTAAATGGAGAGGCCAGGGAAGTCTACTCTGAGAAACTGACATTTGAGCATATATCACAAGGATGGGATGAGTGATGCTAGGGTGTGGGAGAAGAGAATCCAGGCAGCAGTAGCAACAAGTACAAAACCTCTGTGGTAGAAAAGAACTTGGCATGTTTTGGAGACTGCTACGACATTACTGTGCCAGGATTTGGAGTTTAGGTATAATCATAAGTAACCCTTCAAAGGATTTTGAACAAGAAATTGACATGATGTCATTTAGGAAAAATATGGCCTCCTATGACTTTGTAGCAATCTACACAAATGTACCATGACAAAATGTATTATTAAACAGCCTAAATGAATTAATAATCGGTGCTCAGGCTGCAGACATATGGTAGCTATGTCTTGAATCCACTATGTAAAGTGAGTATGGTGACTATAATATGAATATTATTTATGCCCATAGTCCAAATCTGTGTAATGGAGCCTCCTGGGCACCTTCAGAATTACTTTTTAAAATCCTAGAAATACAAATCCTATAAATACAAGAACAACTGTTTCTCTGTATGTAGGCAGAGTAATTTAGTAATGCGGAGCATAGGCTCAGTCAAGTAGAGTCAGATTTACATCCAGACTTCGTCACTTAAAAGTTGAGGCATGCTGGGCAAGGGTCTCACCTCTGTAAAGTTTAGTTTTCTTATATCTGAAAGGAAGATAATGATGGCTTTGTGTGGATGAATTCACACCAGGTATATAAAGTTAGCACATGTATGATCTAGTGTATAGTAAATATGCACTCAATATTAGGTGCTGTCATTACTATATATAGAATGGATACATTCTTCTCACATATATGTCCAATTATTCAAATATATTTGGCGACAGAGTATTTATTCAACAAATATTTAATGTGAATGCACTGTGTGCCTGGCACAGTGTAAAAGCTTGCAGGTACAACAGGGAATAAGACAGTTTTGGTCCCAGGGAGCTTATAGTTTAATGAGATCATGATAAATGCTATGATAAAAATAAGCATGGTTTGGTATAAGAACATAAATAAGGGCACCTAACTAAGCCTTATGAGAAAAGATACATTTCCTGAAAAAAGTCCTACAGCATAACTAGGAGGTATTCTTGTTAAAGATGAGAGGAAGGAAAAGAAGAAAAGATTCAAGTCAGGGAAACCGCATTGATAAAGGACTAATGATAACACATTATATACTTAGAAGTTGAATATAATCTAGTAGAGCCAGCAAACATTATATAAATTGCAGAGCTGTGATTATAAAAATACAAATCTTTTTTTTTTGTGATATGTAGTCTCCAAAGATGGCCACCATCAATTCCTTCCATCCCTGAATGTGTGTGCCCACTACCATATAAAAGTAGAACCTATCTCCCCCTTCTTGAATCCATGCTAGTTCCAGGACTTCCCTTTATCAATAGAATGTGGCAAGAGTGGCTTGTGCCAGTTAAGCTTAAATACATATGGCAGCTTGATGGGGAAATTGACTAACTTAAGCCCAACTACCCTGAGACCATAATGCTGTGATAAAAGCCTGTAAAAAATTCTATATGGAACCTTACACAGAGAGGAGCCTTCCCATAGCTTCCAGCCCAGTTGGGATGCTGACACGTGAATGACAACTGATAATGCCCCATGGAGCAGAAAAACTACACCAATGAACCTGCCCAAATGTCTGACCCCTAGAATTGTGTAAAAGAATAAATCAGTAATATAAAAAAGTGTTGGGATGGTTTAGGTGTAACTGAATCATAAACTAGTACCTATAAGTGAGGCACTGATACAACAAAACATGTGGAACTGACTTTGGGACTGAGCAGTGGGTGGAAGGCTAAAGAATGTGAGGGGACAGCAAGTGGAGGCTGGAAGTGTAGTGTGATGTTGCAGACTGCAGAAGAGGGAACCTGCGTTATATACGGTGGGGAATTTGGTGAGATTGTCACTTGAGGTAACCTATAAGATAAAAAATGTTCTTAATATTGAAGATGTAGGTTATTGGAATGCGAACTGACTTCTTTCATGAACTAAATAAGTAAAAGCTCAATTTTCAAGTAAAATTTTATTTGAGGCTCCTCAGAAAGCAAAGGATTCTAAAAGAAAGGTCAAGCCTCATGATAAAGAGCAAAAAATAAAGATTGTGGTTGTAAGATGCTTTACTAAAAACTCTGAAAGATTCATACCATGAGTCAGCTAGACAAACAGATATCTCAGAATCTCAAGGGAATTGAGCCACAGCACCCTCACTCTCAGCCCAAAGTAGAGAAGGACTTGTCACAAAGATACATGTCAATGTGTTTTTTGCCTAATGGTGTGAACTGCTATAATATTCACAGGGAATCCACCTTTTGAAAAGCAATGTACTGATGAAAGCACCAGTGGCATGGACTAAAAGAGAAAAAGACAATTCACAATGAATAAGAACACTGGACCCCCAACCTTGTACAGATAAGAATCAGGCAAAGATATTCAGCTATAAACACTATTTTGTAATAAAAAGAAGAACTGGGCCCAGGGAGAAGAACTGGGCCCTCTACAAGGAACATTCCGTCTCCCCAGAGCAAGTAAACTGAGAGCAGTTGGATTTAGGGATTTCTGATTTAGGGATCAGTTACTGCTACATGACCATGGCTCCCCACTACCTATTTGAACAGTAGTTTTTATTGTGGTTATGCTTTCTCTCTCTCAACATTTTATGTTGGGTATATGGCATGGCAAGTAACTTGTCTTTTACTTCATAAGTCTCTGTACTCAAAGAACTGCACCAGAGGAGCTGCACCTCAAGAATTGTGCCAAGAAGCCTCATCCATGCGTGAACCTTATTTAGACAACTTTGAGGTTATGTGACAATGGGGTGAGAATTTTAGAGGTGGGGTGAGACTGTTTTGCATGTAGGAGGGATATGAATTGTTGTGAGCAGTAATATTCAAAGTTGCATACAATCAATATTTTTCATGTCCGTGTGTATGATCCTGCCTCTGACCATCAAGAGGTAGAGACTATATCCCTTGAAACAGACTGGTCTTATGACCGAGAAAATGCAGTGGAAATGACTCTATCTCAGTTCCAAGCTTAGACTTTGAGAAACCCAGCAGCTTCCATTTTTATTCTGTAGAAGCAATAATCCTGAGTTCACAATTCTGTGAGAAATTCTAAGCTAGCCACGTGAAAAAGCCACTGAGAGGAGAAATGAGCTATTAGACGTGCACATGCAACCTTGGATCTTCCAATCCAGCTCAACTATTGATACTAGCTAAAATCAGTTGCATGAGTGACCCCAGTCAACACCCTGTGGAGCACAAGAACTGCTATCCAATCCATGACCAAGTTCTGATCCAAAAAGCTCTTATAAAAAAATTTTTTTGATGTTTTAAGCTGCAATGTTCTGAGGTGATTGCTATATAGCCATAGATAACTAAAACATCTTTTAAAGTATGAAGATTATTCAGCAAAGCCTTGTGTTTCTCTTTCAAACCGCAATCACGGGAAGCTTTTAGTTGAAAAAGGCATCTTTCTTAAAGGTCAAAAATTGGAAATAGCCCAAATATTCAAAACAGGAGAATGGATAAGTAAAATGCAGCATACTGATACAATATAACATTGCACAGCAATGAAAAGAACCACTGTTGCTACACTTAGGAACATGAATGAATCTCACAGACATAACAATGATTAAAGGAAGTTATATACAAAACACTACATTCTGAATGATTGCATTCAGTCATGTTAGAAGTCAGAATAATGTTTTCCTTTATAGTGTGGAATATTCACTGGGAAGAAACGTTAGGGAACTTTCAGGATGTTGAGAATGTTCTAATTCTTTCATTTGAGTTGTACATTTACTGTGTGTGAATTATTCTGTATATTACACCTGATTAATTTAGAAAGGGAAAAAAAACTGTTTTCAAGCCTCAAAATACTAAAACAAACAACAAAACAAAACAAAAAAACAAAGAAAAAAACACATAAAAGCATTCCTGTACTTGAATATTACTATAAAGTAATTTGAACTTAGAGAGTTTCAGTGACTTGCCCACACTCACATTGGTAGAAAGTAGTAAAAACTGTTCTAGTGCCTTCCCTCCAGTTCTTAACATTTGTTTAGAGTCCAGTAGTTTCTATAACATGAACGTTTTTGTCATATTACTTTACTATATTTTCTCAGACGAGAGAACCAGATTTTGAAGTCCCTGGGATTTAGGGATCTATGATAAGTACTGAGGAAACCCAATGGGCTTTATTAAGTCGCAGAAATCTGAGAGAAGACAATTCTAGAGTGTTGTAAGAATCCATAAGCTTCAGTATGTGTGTATGTGTGGAGGATAGTTTATATATGGACCATATTTTATAGGGAAGCTTTGCTTCTGTTGCATAGGACAATAACAATGGTAAAGCACTGAAAATCACCTTGAATATTACTACATTAGTAGACCTTTTCATGACCTGACATTTTATCAGGACCATCTAAATGTGAGTATTAGAGAAAGCAAATCAGTGATCTGAACTGATTTTAGTTCACAAGAGGTTCCGTTTGTTTTTATTGAGGTTAATGGATCTGTGAATACAGATCCATTAACCCCAGAATTTTTAAATGTTAAATCAGCAGATTTAAATAAATGTTAACATGAGACACTAATTACTGATACTGTAATACCAACTAGAGGGCATGATTTGGATCACTGCCTAGCAAGAATATGTTAAAAATTCTGAACTCCTTTATTAGCAAGATAAAAATGATATAAAGATATTAATATTTTGTTGGGTCAAAGCCAATAAAAATAAATTATTTCTCCTAAAAAGTCATTTAGCAAATAGCTGCATAGTCTCCAGGAGACTTAATGTTTCCAAACTTTCACAGGATTATGGTTATTGTTATTAATATTACCATTACTACTCTTGCAATGCCATTACTACATTAAGGAATTGATTTACTCAAATCTTATGGCTGTAATTACCACATGCACTCATGAAACAGTGCATTGCAAGGATACATGGGTCTCATTCCTGAGACAGTCGTTCTCTACACAGTTGCATGCATTCTGGCACTGAGATTTATTTTGCTCTATTTAAAATTATTTTGTATCAACTATGTACCCAAAGTGGTATCAATATCCACCTCTGTTTTTGTGGTCAGAATTTCATTACAGTGAAGAGAATTTAATTTAATTTAACATGCATTTACTGGATGCTTCTTACGAGCCTAGTTAGCCCTGTTCTCAAGTAACACTCTTGTCTCTGGGGAAGTCTCAGAATCTGGAACCAAGCTGTTCTGGTACATTCTAGCTCTGTTCAGTTGCTGAAAAGTTAATTTATTTAGGCTCTAGTTTCTTCATTCATTACATTTGCATACTATTACCTATTTCATGAAGCTTTTATTGAGGTATTGAAACATAACTGTTAATACTATATGTGCCATGTAAGTCATGCTTCATAAATTACTATTATTAAAGCAATATGGTATATTTTTAGAAGTGCCATAAAATATGATTATCAGACAACACTGAAGAACTACAGAAAGTAGCTATCTGTTTGTGTGTAGGGTTGTAGGATGGTGAATGCCTTCTCTTCTTTAGCTTCACTCCCTTTTTAGGCGACTTAATTTCCCCAGTATCACTGTATACTAACATAATTTTGTTGTGTGAAAAAGAATATGCCAGTCTTAAGGTGATGAAGATTCCAAAATGGGACTGCATAAATTGCTAGGATTGCATAAATCCTCTTTATTAGTCTATCTTTTCAGTCAAACATACGGCCTACTTTGTAAATGTTGTATATATATATTCAAAAATAGTATATTAGGGCTTCCCTGGTGGCGCAGTGGTTGAGAATCTGCCTGCTACTGCAGGGGACACGGGTTCGAGCCCTGGTCTGGGAGGATCCCACATGCCGTGGAGCAACTAGGCCCGTGAGTAACAACTACTGAGCCTGAGCGTCTGGAGCCTGTGCTCCTCAACAAGAGAGGCCGCGATAGTGAGAGGCCCATGCACCACGATGAAGAGTGGACCCCGCTTGCCATAACTAGAGAAAGCTCTCACACAGAAACAAAGACCCAACACAGCAAAAATAAATAAATTAATAAACTCCTACCCCCAACATCTTCTTAAAAAAAAATAAAAATAATAATAATAATATATTATTTGAATTTGGGTATAGGTGTCTTTCTGTCTCTGTCTCATACACAAACATACACACACATAAACATAGTTCAAATCTCAAACATTTATCTATTTATCTTCTTTTACACTAAAAAATACCTATAAAATAAACATTTGAATCCTATTGTTCAGGCCTTCAATATTTCTATTTACTTTTGTCTGTTTGAGCTATTACTTTCTGTGAATAAGGTGCTAAAATCTTGAACTAGACTTATAAATTTATCTATACCTCTCTTCAGTTCTGACAGCTAAAGCTTTATATATTTTGAGGTGATATTGCTGGTTACATACAAGTTTATGCTGATTATAGCTTTTTTTTTTTTTTTCTTTTAGTCTTTTTACCAGAATATCATATCCTTCTCTGACATTTTGAGTTAATTTTCTGGAATCATATTTTGTCATGTTAGTTGTTTACTACTGTTTTCCATAGGCATATACTTACTTAGTATATCTTTGTCTACCTTCCTGTGCTTTTTTGTTTTAAATATGTTTTTGTAGACAATATGTTGTTAGATCTTGTTTTTATTTATTTATTTTCATGTACTCTAAGTCCTTTAATTGAAGAGTTTAACTTATTTATATGGACAGTGTTTCTGCTGATTTAAAACTAACCTCTTTTTTCTTAACTGTTGCCTTCCGGAAAAGTTCCTCAATTTGATCTTTCAACACACTAATTCACTTTTCAGCTTTATCCTTCTAGCTATATAGCTCATCAATTGTGTTCATTTACTACTGCCTCCTTTTATGATTTATTGTTCTTGATTCATATTGCTATTATCTAACCTTATCATCTTTATGTACTTATCATATAATATTATATTCTCAGTCATCTGTTTTAATAATTATGCTTCTGATGTTCACTTTGATACCTTTTTTTAAAAAAATACTCTTTGTACTTCTTAGGTATCTGGTTATTTTAGCCTGTAAATTCATGTTCCCCTGTGAATTCAGGCTACTCTATCTGGTAATATGTAACTGAAAAGAGCCACAAGATAGGCTCTAGTCTGTATCCCTCTTGTTGAATTTAAAGGGAGGAGAAGAGATGTGCCCCAGAAAGGAGGACCCTATGGTGTCTCAAAACTCCTCCTGATCACTTCTATTTGCTGCCTCTCTACCTGGTAACTTCTCCCATTAGATTTTTCTTTTAAAACCCTTAGGAAGAAATGTTTTGATAGGACATAGTCTCTCTAGTTTTTAATTTGGATAAATCCTTTTCATTTTCTACCCAGCACAACTGAGAAGGGAGAAATGGATAGAAAAGGAAATAATATATTGTAATCATGATTCGTAAAGCTTAGTCAAAATCTTTATTCTGTGAATTTGCCAAAGAAAATCTGGTATAATACAGATTCTTCTAAAAAAATCCCCTGGAGCTCATCCAACATCCATCAACAGCATTTGTGGCCACAGAAGGCTAGAGCTACATTGGTTACATTCTGGTTTGCATAAGAATACTGTATCAAATAAATTCAATTTGATTTTAATAAGAGAAGATATCTGTTACTTTTCATGTGGAAACTGAGTTACAAAACTGCTAAATCACATTAAAAATTGTCATAAACTATGCCAGAGGCTATAGTTTGTCAGTGATTTTCAGAGACTTGTCAAATAGACCCCTAGCTACACAGAAATATAAAGTCACCCTATGTATGAGATGTAGGAAGTAATACTTACACATTCATTCATTCACCCACTCCTTTATTAAATCAATGACGTACAAAATATTTATTATTTTCTTGCTCAGCACCAGGCTCTATTCTATGAATTGAAGACACTATGAAGAATGGAATGAGATCCCTGCCCTCGAGGAGTCCATGCTCTTGTGAAGGAGACAAATGGAAATAATTAAGAGCAGGACAATGTGGCAAGCACTTTAATAAGAACACACAACACACACACACACACACACACAATGTGTATGGTTCACAGAAGAATCATAGACATGACCAACATCATCCTATAAGAGGATAAACTTTGAGGGGCATAACTCAAAAGACAAACACCATAAGGTTAAAAGAAGATGTGGTATATATCTACAATGGAATATTAATCAGCCATAGAAAAGAATGAAATTTTGTCATTTGAGACAACATGAATGGACCTGGAGGGTATTATGCTTAGAGAAATAAGTCAGACAGAGAAAGACAAATAGTGTATGATTTCGCTCATATGTAGACTCTAAGAAATAAATGAACAAATTTAACAAAACAGAAACAGATTGACAGATACAGAAAACAATCTAGTTGTTACCAGAGGGGAGAGGGGTGAGGGGAGAAGCAAAATAGGTAAAGTGAATTACGAGGTACAAACTACTAGGTATAAAATAAATAAGTTACAAGGATATAGTGTACAGCACAAGGAATATAGTCAAATTTTATAATAACTCTGTATGGAGTATATTCTATAAAAACTTCAAATGTCCTGAAGCTAATATTGTAAGTCAACTATACTTCAGTAAAAAATTATAAAGTTGTTATTTTACTATTGTAACTAATAAACTTAACTATTATAACCTGGTAATGACAATGGGACAAAGCTTTGAATTGGCAGGGGATTGGAGAAGATATTGTAAAGTGAAATCCCTAACTGGAAAAAATATTAATCCTCTGAGATATGTTTGAGATAGAACAAAGAATCAGTGATTCTGGGGGGCATTGAAAAGTTTTTCAAAACTCTATAAACAAGAAACTCAAGCAGATTTTTATTTTTTTCACATAACACTGACATTCTAGGGAATTACAGTATATACTCAAATACAAATAGTCAAATTCGGTTAAAGAAGCTAAATTGTAAAAATATTAGAGAAAAGTATAAAAATGACATATATCTTCTCTTTATTTGGGAAAAGCTAGAAACATGGAGTCCTTTCCTTATCTAAGAGGTAAACTGTCTTGCACTGAACATACAAATAAATTAGTTACCTAATTAATTATCCAATATGCAGCAAGAAAGGGTCCACAACAGAAATCATACCTTTTTGCTGTGTGTGCAAAAGCAATAAGGAGTAAGACAGTTGGGCAAAAGAAGCCAGGAAGTAAAATATAATTAAAAGGATAAATGGCCAACATCAGGAAAGATACTGTGTAATAAGCTTGCCATCTGTAGTTATAGAGTTTGATACAGAACTAAACAAACAACAATTTTTATAAGAGGAATTTCTTTTATTGTTCCAGTCTGATGTCAGAACTGATTTCTTTGTGAGAATAAGAAATGTCCTTGGAAAAATATGTATAGAACAATGAGGTGGGGAAATATTACTGGGCAGTAAGTTATAGAAACCTCAAATATCAGTGGTTTGAACATTCAGGCACACTACCCTCACAGTCATGTCCAAAGACAGGAAGCAAGGGTAGCCAGGGAAATAAAATTATATATCTCCCCTTTCATAGACAAGGAAAATATCTCTTCCTTGGTTTTTGCTCTTGTTGATCAGAACTGGCTCTCCTGACACCTTCAACTGCAGGAAAAGCAGGCAAAGTAAATATATTGCTTTTTCAAGCCCTTTAGTGAAAAGTGGGCAAGAGAAAAAAAAAAGATTGGACCTAATATTTGGGAACTAATTAAAAGCATCTATCTCAAGGAGTAAGAGGGTGGGAGCAGGAGAATACTGCTCTATTCTCATTAAGCAATAGAGATACGAATTAGTGAAAACATTTCTTTCGTTTATGTAATAAGTATTTATTAAGCCCTTACTATGGGTTACGCATTCTGCTAGAAGCTGGGGATACGATGGTCATAGTAAAAAGAAAGAAACTTTATGCTTTTGGCCTGAGGGCTACATGGTCCCCTTTAGAAACTGAAAACAGGGCAAGGAAACTGGATAATAGGGGGCAATTCCATCTCAGTACACTGGAAACATGACAGGATCTGCTCTTGATCGCCTTATGGTGCTTCCCTCCCCTTACCTGACTCTGCTCCAATCCATTCCTTAAAACTGTCAAGCCTGTTCCTTCCTTGGAGCCTAATGCATTAGCTGTTCTCCCTGTCTGGGATATTCTGCTTCCAGAACCTGCAAGGCTGTCTTCTTTTTGTTGTCAGTTATCAGGTCAAATAGTAGTTACCTGGAGAGGCATTTTCTGGTCACCGGATCTAAACTGATCGTTCCTGCTTTAGTCACTCTCTCTGAAGTAGCTGTGTTAATATTTCCTTCATGATACCTATGACTATCTATCAATATATCTACCTTGGTTTACTCATTTATTGTCTGTCTTCCCTATTATACTATAAGCTTTATCTTTAAGAGCAAGGATGTGGTCTGTTTTCTTTATTGAGGTAACTACAGTGCCTGGAAAGATGGGCTAGATCAAGAACATAGACCATAATTAATACTTTTGGTCTTTATTCTAAGATAAATATGAAATGTTTGAATTGCTTTATAACTGGGGAATGATATAATTTGAGTTGCTCAATTACCACATGTTCCAGTAGATATTAACTTAAAAACATCTCAGTCTAAGCCTATAAATATATTTTATGTAGTAGATTTCAAGTAATCATGACTAAAAAAATAACGATGATGACAATGATGATAATAATACTAACAATAATAACAGTCTGAGCTGAGCCTTGAAACTTATTGGTTTGATTATTTTACAGTATCATCCCAACACTTAAAATGGCAGCATAACAAAATCACTTTTCAGTTTTTCTGAGAGGTCAAAGTGAAATTTTAATGAGAGAAAACTGCAGCAACCAATTACAAATCCACAATGATATTCTTATTTTATACCAAAAGGTTTATAGAATGACAACAGTTACCATCAGTTTATCTTCAAATACGAAAGACAGTGAAATATAATTTAAAAAATGATTTAGAATCAAGCTCTGCTTACATTTGAGGCTTTGATATAGCAAAATAGCTCTGATTCAGAGTAATAAAAAACAGTCTATTTAACTAAATGGTAATTACTTTAGATGGAGAATCTGAGTAATATATCATGTTTACTTCTAGGTAGCCTGAGACTAATTTAACCTTTAATATTATTTTAAGATTCTAGAAAATAAGTTACTGAGTTAATGACACATTCTCCCCTTTTTATTCCCCTTATCTTTCATTTAGAGTCTACTGTTAAAACCCAGTGAAATCCATATCTCTCCATATCAAAAAGCGCTACACAACCATAATCAAAAACATGAAGTCATAAAGTTAAAACCATTTAATCCTATTAAAGCCTCATTAAATCAAGGCAGTATTTATAGGATGGGACTTGATTCCCTTGTACACTAGCAAATCTGCAACCCGAGTCAATGTTCACGAATTAATTAGCAACTGCGCTAAGGGCAGGTGTTTGACTGACATTTCCCTTGATCTCTTCCCTCAAGGTTACATGCTGTACAGTCATGCAATTCCTTGCCATTAATCCTTAACCCCATTGGAATGTTTGTTTACTTTGCTGAATAAGAGCAAGAGCATGAGCTACAAAACAAATATGCAGAATGCAGAGCAGTGCCTTTTCAAGATAACATTTCTCGCATCAAAACATAATGTGAAGAAAGAAAGCTTGGTATGAGCCATGTCTACTATCTGTGCTTAGAAAAAAAAATCATCATTTTGGAGGACAGAGGTAATTTTTAAAATAGTTTTCACACACAACAGCTAAAGCTTCAAGTAGGAAATGATAGGATTTTAAAGCTTGAGAATCTCAAAATATTATTTGGCCAAAAGCCTTCATTTTTCAGTTGGGAAACTGAGACACAAGCAAAATTTTGTTTCTCGAGAGAGACCCAGCCTACTAATAGTCAGGCCAAGTCTAAGACTCTGAAATCAACTAAAGTAGGTTGTATTTTTATGCTTTTTTTGTGTACTGGTATTCTTCCGATATAAACCAAGAGTTTGACAGATGACATTTGTTATTTATGACTGTTGGCAGTGATGATAAAAATATGTTTAGGTCTTGAATGGCATGTGAATAATATCCTCCTCAAACTACTGACAGTGGTCAAGACATAACTTCAAGTTCAGGTTGATGGGCTTTTAACTATCATGTCACCCAAAGCAGTTGAAGGAATATTTTTTTTTTTATAAGTGCCTATGTGTCATACAAAAACATTTAGTTTTAATATTTCTTGGCTGAGTTAGCTTTGATTTCTCTTTTCAAACAATGATTCTATAATACAGCAAAATAGGGGTTTTTTTTGACAACTGAAATCAGAGACTGAAGGTATACTGCCCTATTGACTGCAATTTTAAAAATGGCCATAAAATACACTGCAGTCTGATTATGATTTCTAAAACTACAACTGATATATTGTTCAACAGGATACTCCTTTTGCTCTCCAGACATTTTGCACAAACACTGACATGAAGCAGGGGATCAAGTTATGAATTTTTTTGTTTTAATGTTCATCTCTTCTATCTCTTTCAAGTATTTAACTGTGTGTATGTAATGTATGTGTGTGTGTATACATATATATATAATTCATGAATACATGAATAATGGAATACTGTTTACTCTTCTAGATATACTATAAAGATCAAAATAGAAATAATAAAAATAATGAGAGGTATATGAATGGATAAATTATAAAATGGTTTAAAGACTAAATGAATATTTCCAGTAAACTTTTCATCCTAAAAATATTAGTTTCAATGTTAAAACAAAGCAGAAAACAACAGCAAAAACTCAAGATAGGTTAATCACTAATTCTAATAATAGAGGAAATTGGCAGAAAGGCATTTTTAAAAATTGTTTTTTTCAGAAAGGCATTTTAAAGTTTTTTTTTCTTTAATATTTTTTAAATAATGGAGAAAATGTATATTTATTTTTTAATTAGTTGTTTTGGATATTTAATATTGACCAACATGCCACTAAAATGGCATGACAAGTCTAAGTATTTTTCTTGTATACTCAAACGTCCAATTTTAGAAATCAAGCATGGTATATAGAAGCTTATTTACTTATTTACTACTTATTAATGCAGGGGATAGAAGAAAGACATGGGATCTTCCGAGAAGAATTGCTCAAAGACACATCTTTATAAGGAGAAAAAGGTCCAAACTTACCAAATTGTAATGACATCATGGGAACCAAGAGAGCAACTCTGAACGAACTTCAAAGGAAAATCAACAAGCTGATCAGATATTTCACTTTAATAAGGCTTAGAGTTCCCTAGGACTAAGAGGCAGAGAGCTGTGGTTCATTTTAGAGCACAGATTGAATCAGTCAGAAATTCAACATTGCAGGTAATAAATCCAAATATGATCCTTGGCAATATAGCATAGAGATGAACTACACTGGCTCTGGAACAAGATTAGGTTGGCACCTTGGTCTCGTTATTTACTAATTCTGTGTCCTTTCAAGTTCCTTACCCCGAGTACAGTCCTCTTCCCTGTGAAAGGCAAACAACAACAATGCTAAAGGGTCAAGAGGAGAGTTCCAGTAGATGATGCATGCAAAAGGCCCAACAGTGTCCCTTTCCTGTTGTAAGAGCTTAATTAAGGTAATTAAGGTAAGAACTGATGTCAATGAAGAGAACAGTGACTGTAAGGGCCATGTGGACAATCTCTGAGCCAGAGCAAAGAAGCAATTGTTTCACCAAAATTAGCATTTGAAACAGGAAAAATATATAATAATATTAAAAGGCAATTCATGAAACAATTCCATTTCTGAAGTAGTTTTGTTAATCTGATAGGGAGGTCTATGTGCCATTTCCTCTAAAATCTCATAAAAAGAAAAAGAAATGTATGAAAATCAATTACGAAAACATTTGTTTTCTGATGCAAATTATTTTACATTAGAAAATAAGTATACTTTGTATGAATGTTGGGAATAATTTATTAAATTACAAGAAAGGTATTCTATACCCATTTGGTCTTTTGCTCACTATTATGATGATAACATTTCTTTTAGACTTATTTTAAAAAAAATTTAGACTATAGTTTATTCCAAGAAAGTAGTAGCTGAAATTCAAACAAAGGTGAAAATGCTGAAGTTACTATGAGTTGAGATGTTTTGCATAAAGCAACATTTTTCCAAGTTCAAAAGCCAATTCATTTATAATGTAAAATACGGAGCTTATATTACCTAATTATAATAAGCATGTACCCAATTTCAGAAGTATTATAAAAAACAAACAAGACAGCTCCAGTAAAGAATACACCTTGGGTGCTGAAACATATTAGTTTGATAATGAGAGGAAAAGTGTATCATTAGATTAATTGAGCAATTAGAAAAACTCAGCTGTGCTTTCTTGACAACAGGAGAAAATATTCCCTTCTTTATTAGGAAGATATTGGAAAGAATATTTAAATGGCTGAAAATAATATCTTGTCTCTTGGAAAATAATCTCACATGGCCTAATAAAGAAAAAAAAAAGAAAAAAAAAAGAGGAAATAACAACTCCCTTTGAGAGTAACAAGATTTTTGAATTGTATTTTGCCTGGTGGAGACACAAGGCTACAATTCTACCACCTCATTAGTGGTTCAATTATGAAAACCAGTAACAAATATCTTGCAACTGAACTAAAGATATGCATGTAAAAGTACAAATATACAATATATTTTTGTGTATGATTATGAACAAAAAAATATGAAATCAAGACTATAGAAACAGGCCCTGATTACTATCTATAAGAGCCTAGTTTCTTAGAATACAAGGCCTTTTTTTAATCAGCTTTCACAATAAATATCAGATAAATAAACACTTCTATAAATTTAATTTTTGGAGAGTTTATGTATGGGCTGCCTCATTAACACAGAGACACTAAATGCGCTGTCAAAGGGTACAACTGTGACTTTTTCTAATTATCTAATTAATCTAATAATATATTTCCCCTATCATTTTCCAACTGAAACATTGCTACACTTGAGACTCTCCAAGAGAGAAATCTTGGTTTTCAATTCAATCAGCTAATGAATAATGGAAATTTATCAGAAGCCTCATTTCTGGTAGACTGAGGTCCACATCCATAGTGGGAATCTTATTTTTTATGTAAAATTGAAGTGGAGAAATGTTTCCGAATTTGCCAAGATCCCAATCTTGTAGGTACTATTGTATTCACTTCCATGTTTATTATAGCTGAAAATGTGTGTTTCATGAGAAGAGATTAAAAAGTCTGATGAAGTTGGTATGTTTCGTGGGAAATCCATGGAGAGAAATGTGTGCTTAAGAGTAAACATTATAGTTACTGGTAAATATTCTCTCAAATAACTTAATAAAAGTTATTGAGGCCTACCAGCCAAATACTCCCTGATGTATTTCTCCTCATCAAAACACTTTTATAATCATTATATTAATATATTTTATTTGAGAACGTCTAGGCCTAGCTTCCCTCTCTCCCCGAGGGCATGGTTCAGTTTCTTGATCTATGCTTTACAAGAATGCAATATTAGAAGAGGCATTTCATAAAGACGAAAGTAAATAGAAAACAATGATTCTCTTTGTAAGGTTATACAGAAAGATGTTCCCTATGTGATTTCATGTTCTGTTTTCCAGACTCAGTGAAATTAGATTTAGAAACTTTTCATTCCTATTTATGAAATTGATGTTTGTTAAGAAAAATCCTCATGAATATATATTATGGGTAAAGTGGCATTCTAAAGCAAACATGGTATGTATTTAGTGAGGTTCATGCCATGCCAAAACAATGGGTGAAAAAAAATTCCCCTGGTTTATTTTCACAGCTTGTCACCTTGTTTTCTCTTTCTCAGTCTATCCTCCTCCAACTTTCTAAAACAGCAGGGTCCCAGCATTAGTGTGTATCAGAATCACTGGAGAATCTGTTGAAAGAGCAGATTTCAGTGCCCCACACCAAATTCTCTGTTCATGAGGGGAAGGGGTGGTAACCAGATTCTAACATTTTAAAATAAGCATTCCAGGTGAATGCAAACAAACGTATTTCTCTGAGCACCCTGAAATCTCATTCCCAGAACCCATTTCCAAAGCATATTTTCCAAATTATTGGGAGAAAAAAAAAAAAAAAAGATTTAGAGAACACTGAAGAATGGAGCAATTCTTAAGGTAGAAGTACAAAGTTGAAACAGATCTTTAAAGCATGCTATCCAAGACAGAGGTAGAAAATTTCCTTCAAATGTCTACATATTTCAAGGAAAACAGAGCATGCAAACCAGAGTTACTAGTTAACTCCCAGTAGTAGAAGGAAAAGGTTATATACCCAGACCATAGTCTAAACCTCTAACTCCCTCTTGCTGAGAGAATATTCAGAGGGTATTCTGACTTGGGCTTTGCCTCACCCACTCCCCTCATTCTTCTCTGTAGTTTACATAATCTCCCTAACTCCTGTCTATACACACCGCCTCAGGCAAATTCTGAAGGCAGCTTTCAGATCTTGTACAGAGCCTCCCAGATTTATTACCAGTTTGTCTGAGAGGAGCGATACTACTCTCTCAACCAAATCCCTGCTGAGTTTTGTGGATATGCGTGAAGGATAAATACAGCATGTTCAGGACAAAGAAGATGTGCTCTTCCAATCACCAGGCTGGATTGCTTATTACTGCTGACAGAAGGAGGCGGAAATGATACACTCATTTGATCATGCCAAACTCCTCATGCCTCGGGGCATGCACTTCACAGGCCAACTGCCATGTATTAGTATTTTAACCAGGAAGCAGCTCAACTGGGAGGGTTGAATGAGAGAGCACTTCCTTTTACTTTGCATGCTTACATCCTTTGATCTATTTTTTATCTAATTCTTCTTCTGAATAGACATGTAGAGAATATGCAGGAATCCAGATGGTATCGGAAAAGTCACTAAGATGAAGATTCTGCTGCAAATGCTTATTGTCCCTCCCACACCCACATGCCCCCAAAAGCTCTAATGGCATTAAGAAAATATGTGATGCCATATACCATCGAAAGGACTGACATTCAAAAAGGACTAAAGAAGATACAAAACTTGGTTTGGTAATAAGATGAGGTATTGATAATCTCCAAAATCAACCTAGCTGTATTCATTTTCCCCCCAAACTCTCCTGTATTTTATTAACTTTCCTTTATTGGATTGATGGATTTATTATAGATGTTTTTAGGTTTCTTCTATAGATATAATCTATAGAAGAGATCATTGGATTAAAAAGGTCCAAAGTTAATATGTCACCCTCTGTAAAGAAGGAGACTATTCATTTTGGTGGAAACGCATGGAACAGAATGATTTTTAGTCCTAATCAAATTTCCTTTTCAATCTTTTTATAGCAAATGGCATCCTCCGTCTCTACCCTCTATCTGCTTTCCCCCCACAAGGTTCCATGCACCTAAATTTATAAGCCTTCCAATTACTTATTATTTTATTTCCAGATAATTATTAGCTATAAAAATTATATTTTAGTAATTTCAATTATTTTAGTATAACAAGTAAAAGTTTAACAACTTTTAGAAAGAAACTTTATCATTTTATACTATATTCCTTCAGAGTTGCTTTTCATTAAGATTACAGAAATAACTTTTTACTAACTTGCTTTGAACGGACGCAGTTTTCTTAACATTAGAGCATTACCTTCTAAAGTGAGACCTTGCTTTCTAAAGCAAGTAATGTAATATATTTTGTATGTTATGTTTTCCTAGTCATAAGGTTATTGAATCACTTCAACAAGAAAATAAATTTATTCCCAAAATTGGGGTGACAGATATATATTTTGTTTTGTATTTGAACTTGGATGTGGGGGATTAGAGAGTCTCTCAAGCCCTGTTTAAATTTTTTTTTAGCCAAGTGTGAGAAATCTATATCTGGGCTCTGCTCCATATATATAGTTTATTTGGTCCTGGGCAAAGGTAAATCACAGTTCCCATGTAGCAATTTGGATGCTTTTTTGTGAAACTAAAAGCATGCTTAACTAAAAAGTGGTCTGCATTCTAAGGATAACCTCATATAACAGAATCTCTAAGATAGGCAGTCCTCAGATTAATTGAGGGCCTCAGTAATGTCAGGCACTGGTTCAATTTCTCTGGGATTCTCTTGGTTTTTCTCTCACAGTTGAGAAATATCTGCAACTGTTCCAAGCATGATATTCTCACATGGTAACATCCGAATCAAGAAGAAAGGGGTGAGGAAAGATGCTTCCCTGTTCAACTTTGTCTTTTTACCATGGAGGGAAACCTTTCCAAGGAGCTGTTAAGTAGGCTTTCTCTTGTATCTATTAGGCGAGGAAAGAGTCAGGTGCCCCTGTCTAAACCCAATCACTGGCAGAGTGGAATGAGGGTTACTGTGATTGGATTTAAAACATGGCTCATCCTCTGCAACTGGGGAGGGGTCAGCATTCCCAGAGGCTCACTGGCATCTAAGTGTTACCTGAATAAAAGTTACGTTAGCAAGGAAGAAGCAAGAAGTGGCTATTGGTTAGGTAATCAACAAGATCTGCCACAAGCCAACACCTCTGTGTGTGTGTGTGTGTGTGTGTGTGTGTGTGTGTGTGTTTTGTGGTGTTTTTTTGCGGTACGCGGGCCTCTCACTGTTGTGGCCTCTCCCGTTGCAGAGCACAGGCTCCGGACGCGCAGCCTCAGCGGCCATGGCTCATGGGCCCAGCCGCTCCACGGCATGTGGGATCTTCCCAGACCGGGGCACGAACCCGTGTCCCCTGCATCGGCAGGCGGATTCTCAACCACTGCGCCACCAGGGAAGCCCTGTTTTTTGTTTTTTTATGAGTGTAGAGGGGTGGCGAACTTTTGGCATGATGGGTATGACAATTCATTGCATGGGACTGTCATTCTTAATGCAGAATCTTTAGCATTCTTGACGCTCACCCGCCATGTGCTACTGTCATTACCTCTTTGCAATCATTGCTACAACCCCAAACCCACACTTTTCCAAATATTCCCTGGGTAGTTACATGGTCCACAGTTAAGAACCACTGGCACTGGATATTTTCAGACTTGAATTCTGGTACATTCTGAAGGAAGCAGCACGAACTTAGAAACTAATAAATTCTTCTTGAGGTGGGATATCATAGAATGTTTGAGATCAAGGTTTAACAATTCTCACGGTATATTTCATGGCATGCTTATTTATATTCTAACTGTTATGAGGTCTTTGAGGTATACTCATATTTTCATCACAAAAAATGTGTACAGATTTTATACAGATAAGCATGTACAAGTATTTGGAAAAGGCAAAGGCTTTAAATTCCAAAACTGACACTTAAAATTTAAACAGATTCATCCAAATTTCTTAACATTGCTGCATTTCTCTAAAATGGGGATAATTTTACAGTTCTCAGTATTGGATGAGATCATATACCTGAAACACTGCAAAAAGCACCTAGAAGATACTAAATATTCATTAATAATGAATTCCATTTCATATTTAAACACCCATAATGAGCATAATAAATAGGTCCATTCTTCAAGTATTACACCAGAAAATATTAGTGATACTTCTCTTTTTCATGGAAAGAGTAGTATTGGGGATAAATATCTATAAAAGATCACTTTTTAGAACAAGGACTGGCCAACAGCAGCCCTCAGGTCAATCTCACCTGCTGCCTGGTTTTGTATATAAAGCTGTACTGAAACACAGACACACCGATTCATTTACTATTGTCTATGGCTGCTTTCAGAATACAATGGCAGAGATGAAGAGCTGCAACTAAGATTATCATATTTGACAAGTTGAAAACATTTACTATTTGGTTATTTATAGAAAAAGTTCATTAACCTCAATTCTAGAAGGTAAAATATTTTATCAGAATGTATATATAAGAAAAAAGTGAAAGAAAGAGAAAGAAGAAAGAAAGAAAGAAAGAAAGAAAAAGAAAGGGAAGGGAAGGGAATGGAGGGAAGGGGAGGGGAAGGGCAGGGGAAGGGCAGGGGAAAGGCAGGGGAAGGGCAGGGGAGGTAAGGGAAGGGGAAGGGAAGGGGAGGTAAGGGAAGGAGAAGGGAAGGAAGAAGGAAAGGAGGGAAAGAAGGAAGGAAGGAAGAGGAAGGAGGGAGAGAGGCAGGGAAAAAAAAAAGAAGAGAAAAAGGAAAGAAAGAAAAAGTCTCTGTTAACTTCTGCAGAGCCTAGGAAACTATCTGGTAACATCATAGACTTCACTGATTTATTTCATGTTTGTTCTCCTCAACCCACTTCCCTTGTTCTGAGCTGTGTTCTTTCTTTATTTACTTCAGCAATGCTGTTTCTACTTAAATTTATTGGCAATTATTAGTTCTTTAAGTAATCTTTAGATTTTATATCACTGAACAGGTCATTAGCGATTGTTTTTGTGCCAGGCCTTTTCTCTTTAATATTGATAAGTAAATATGCCATTAAGACATTTCCAGTGTTATAAAAGCTACCAACAAGTGCCTCCAAATACCGTCTCTGGGAAATTAATTTAGATTAATACATTCACAAAATATATCATGAATCCTTTCTACTTTTCCACATTGTTTTGCACAATTTTTAATTTAATTCTGTGCTTTCAAAGCCAAGGTTTTAAAATTAGCATATATATATATATATATATATATATATATATATATATATATCTGCAATTGAGGTCTTTTTGTTGTTTGGTAGGAGATACAGTGCCTTGAAGAGGAGACAGATACATACAATGCCTTGAAGAGGAGACAGATACAAGGGCTTAGTTTCCAGATTTGGCCTTGCCAATACATTTTACAAATTGCATTCAGTGATAGTTAACCCATGTTCCTTTTGACCTGTCAATATTTAGATACGATATTTGGTGGCCATTTAGGCAGGTTTTCCTTATCTGTTTCAAACTCCGTCTTCTGGTATCATATTTTGTGATCAGGAAACATGACCTAGCATAGCAGATTGTAAGTACACCCTATATGTAATAACTCTGCAGGGACACCTATAGAGGCCAAAAGCTCTGTGGGCTGATATCAGATTTGACTTTGTGGCTTTATTTGCAAATAACTGACTATATGCCAGTGTTAGGAATAAAGAATAAACAACTCGATTTGTATAAATCCTTCCTACCCATGAGCCAATATCAGTTTTTCAAACACTTTCTACCTTAGAACACAGAAGGATAATAGAGAAATAAGAGAGTTTATTTAAAAGATTGTCATAAATAGAGGTGTTTGAGCTTTAAGCATCCAGCTACCTGTACTTTGAATTCCTCTGGGTTCTTATTTCCATGAAATCTAACTTTTCTGAAGATTAGTTTACATTAAATCCTAGAATTGACATCTGAGACACCTGTCCAAGACTGTACTTAATAAATGATTCAATCCGTCCCTTTGACATTACTAGAATTTATCTCATCTCATGCAGTAAACAGCAAACATACCAAATAAATTCACCATGCATTTGCTTAGTTCTGGAAAACAAAGTTAAACAGAGATTCAATCCACCAATCTCATTATTTGGATGGAGTACTTTAGCTGATGATTGAGTTACCAGGGACATCAAGTACCCATTTACCGGCAGGTGTTAGAATTCACATTAATGACAGGGTTCGAGATGGGGAGCCCACAGAGCAGAAATTCTTGTACTCAGATGCCCATGTGAAACTTGGCCTGTCTTCCAGACCTGCCTTCACTACACCCACGTGGAATTCCGCAGGATAGATAGCACCTGCCTCTCAGGCCACTCACCCCTCACTTGAGAGAGTGGAAAGAGCTGTTCTGTCTTACACTGTGGGAGTTAGAAGCACTGAACTTGGAGAAGCAGTAGTGAAAGACAAGAACAAAAGCAAAAACAAAAAACAGCTATTGCTTCTTCATTCTGAGAAGGCGCTCGATATTACCATCTTTTATTCATTTCTCTTTTGATTTGTTGGGCTTACTCTCACGGTAAGCTTCTAAGATGAACACAACTCTCTTAAATGTAGATTAGGAATCAGACAAATTTGGGATTCATATTTGGGTAGAAGACCTGTGTCTTCCTGTTTCTAGCAAGGTGACCTGGACCTCACTTTGCTCATTTATAAAAAGAAAGAGTTATATCTTTTTTTTTTTTTTTTTTTTTTTTTTTGCGATACGCGGGCCTCTCACCGCTGTGGCCTCTCCCGTTGCGAAGCACAGGCTCTGGACGTGCAGGCTCAGTGGCCATGGCTCACGGGCCCAGCTGCTCCGCGGCATGTGGGGTCTTCCCGGACCGGGACACGAACCGGTGTCCCCTGCATCAGCAGGCGAACTCTCAACCACTGTGCCACCAGGGAAGCCCGAAAGAGTTATATCTTCTCTGAAGTCTGCTTTTAGAGACAATACTCTACTAGTTATTTATTTATTTTTCCTGTCTCATATAGAACAGTATGCTATTACTTCACTTTCCAAATGACTCTCCATAGCCTAAAGAGACCTTTGCTATCTGGTCCCTACCTGCTCCTCAAGCGCATTCTTCACTTACTCCCTGTCCTCACGCCACTCCAGACAATCACAGTGGCCTTGCTACTGCCTTTCTCATGTTCCTGGCATGTATAGTTCCCTCTATCTAGAATGTTCTTCACCCAAATTTCCCTCAGAGATGCATTTCCTGACCAGCCAATCTATCTTAGTTTAGGCTTTCCCAAAGGCAGACTCCAAGACAGGGATTCAAGTACAAATGTTCATTTGGGAGGTAAAGGGAAACACGGCTATGAGAGTGAGTAAGTGAGACAGGCAAAGGACAGAACCAATAAAGAGTGTGTGATTAGGCCAGCCACCATTGTGGGCCAATGGTGCTCAGTCCTCTGGAAGAAACTCTGGAAAATATCCTAGAATGCCCAAAGCACGTCCAAGTTATCCTTCATGAGGGCTGAGGATGGTTGTAGATCAATTCCTGAAAATTATTCCTTCATAGCTCTTCTGGGAGTGTTAATTCTCCTCCACTTCAGTTCTGCCCTGCTTCAGACCAGAGTAGCCTTCCTTTGGCCTCACAAAAAGCCCACAGACAAAGACATGCAGGTACTACTAGTAGTTGGATAGTAACTGGCGGTTGGCCTGATCCTACTGAAACACCAATAGGTGTGTGCAAGATACTGACAACGTCTGCTCTGCTATCTAAAACTGCATCTTCCCCTCCACCAATCTCTCTGCTTACACAGTTTTCTTTTTCATCATATTTCTTACCACTTACCAAGTGATGTTATATATTCTTTATTTATTTTGATAGGGATTCTATTACAGAACTTGAAAGAATAAACCCCAAATCCAAGCTGCCTAGCTTTAAGACCCAGCCCATCCCTCTACTAATTATGTATGACTATTCCCCAATTTACTCCATAATAATAGAAACTTTCTCAACAGGTTGTTGAAAGCTTGAAATCAGTGGTCAGCGTACAGTATCTGGCACATAGTTTGCGCTTTACCAGTGTTAGCTATTATTGTAATAATTTGCATTTTGCCTGTCTACCCTCAAGAATGAAAGCTTCATGCAAGATCAAACATTTTTCATCCTGTTTATTGTTATTCCCCAGGGTTCAGCCAAGCAACATAATAACTGCTTAATACATATTTGCTAAATGAAACAGTGAATGTAACATACTCCTCCAGGAATTCAACTTTAAACACTAATTCTTACCCCACTCCCCCAAAAACTCACCTTCAAGTAGTTAATTTCAATTTTCTATTTGCTTTCTAAGACTCAGTTCCAAAGTCTCTTACTTTTCTAGGAATCCTACTCTGATTTCCTCCTTTCCCTTCAAACTACTCACTAGTCTCTCCCTCATGGTTCATTCATCTTGCCTTTATCACACTCTACTGTAAATATTTGCTAACTTGTGATTTCCTTGACGCTGGAGAATGTATTACATTTGAGGTTTTGTCCCTAAGCACCCAGCCAAATACCAGATGCTCAATAAATATTTGTGGAATGAATGAATAAATATGTCCAGTTAGTGGTTTTAAGACATGGCAGCTAATTCTTCAAATCCCGTCTAGGTCGCCCCCTGGTGTGTAAAGAGTAGACAACCTGGGATCTTTAAAAGTAAGATGCCAGTCTTACCTCAAGGAAATCTGAAGTAGCCATGAAAGGACTAAACATTTTGTGTGCCATGGGTACTGCGGAGAACCACTGACTTCAGAATAGAGGGTCATCAAAAACTTCCTCTATTGCAATATATATATAAACATAAACATATCATAACATATATATAAACAAATATATATATCTTTAAGAGGAGAATAAGAAACCACACTGCCCTTATTCATGGAGTCACTTATTTCACAGGGATAATAAAAATTTCTAAGTTACTGCACACTGATGGTATTCTTTGTTTTCCCCTAGGTTTACTTAGTGACTGACCAGCAGCCAGAACTGATATGGTAAAAGATCCTGGAAAAGAAGCATTGTGGCCCTAAGTATTGCCCATTTTTCTGTTTAAAACATTTTTTGTTGTGTTGTTTCCAATTAACATATATAAGCAGCCAGAAATGACCTTGAAATGTTCATCTATATTCTGTCAAATTAAAGCCAAGTGTCAGGATTCTATATGCTAGATATATGGTACCCATATCTGGAGAAGCTGTGAGGTTAAATTAACAGATGAAAAGTCCCCAGGAAACTTGTGAAAACCCAGAGAATACATCACAGTAACCTGGCGTTGACAAAAAAAGACCTGGACAAACGCTTCTGAAATTTCCTTGTATCCATAATTCAGTTGAAAATGATTCTTCTCTCAAAAATCAGAAAGTGTGGTTAGTTGTTAATTTGTTTCACACATGATTTTTTTTTTAAATTTATGATTTGAAAAGCAAGAATATTTGTATCTAAACTGAAAAAATAAAGCATGTGGTTCTGAAACGAGGACACTCAAATGCTCTGATTTCATTCTCTTTAGGCAAACTGATAATCCTCAATTTATTAAGAAATATTTCTTCTAGCTAGTATTTTTTCTAATTGGGCTCCTTTGTGTATTTAGTTCCTGGAGGGTTCGAGAAATTGTCTGATCTCCTCACTGGCTATTCTTCATCTCTGGTTTCCCACATCAATCTTTCTTTTTGTTTCTTGTTGTAATACTTCTTCATTAGTTCATGTTCTCAGCCTCATTATACAGTCTTCTGGTATTGCTGTATATAATGCCAATCAATTCTGACACATTTTTGCTTTATTTTTTTCCATTATTATGCACTAAAAAAAAAAAAAGTAAAGATGTCTACATCTTACTGTCTGCTAGGTAATCAGTTCTTTTACTATTTTCTTCCTTCTTTTCTTCCTTTCCTCTTTTTCTTTCTTTCTTCCTTCCTTCCTTCCTTCCTTTCTTTCTCTCTTCCTTGCTTCATTCCTTCCTTCCTTTTCCCCTTCCTTCCTTCCTTCCTTCCTTCCCTCCCTTCCCTCCCTCCCTCCCTCCCCTCCTTCCTTCCTTCCTTTCTTTTTTTCAGGCTTTCTTTCATCTCTCATTAAAAGAGCATTGTCACATTTTCCAAAATCAATATTCCATTTAATTTCTTAGCCAGCACATCATGACAGATTAATTTGTCTTTCCACCTTTAGTTCCCTTTTAAGCCACAGCCATCTAAAACATTACCTCAGTCTTTCCCAATGCCCATCACTTTGAATTATTATTGTTTCACCTCTGTTGTCAAAAGATTTAAAAACAAAGTGTCCTGTAGTAAAGGTGAGCTTATTAGTTTAGCTGCATGGCACAAAGTACTAATGAGATAAATATTCCATATATCTTTAAATTTATGCTTGTGGTGTAAAGGACTATTTGGTTCTAATTTTTGTTTCTATAAAATTAAATTATAACATGATAACAGAAACTTCAACAAAATTAGAATAAATTAGGGTTTTTTAAATATAAAATTTGCCTATGGTTCACCAACTTATTTTTTTTGATACATCTCACATATTGTCTCTTACTATAATGAAACTCTCTTCAATGATTTTATTTATAAAACAATAACTACAGAGTTACATGAAATTTCATGGTTCAGTGACTGTCATCTAACCAACTCATATAAGATTGAATCATCCAGGGTTAAATAAAACACCTGCCTTCAAATATATATTACCTGAGGTTTCTCTGATTTCAATCACACAATCAGCTACCTGACTTCAGAGATGGGAGGATAGATGAAGAATAAAAAGAATTTGAGGCAATGACTGTAACTACTTAACTGTGTCAGCAAAACATTATATATATTTTTACAGTTTAGAATGGGCCTTCCCAAACCAATAATATCTGAAATCACCAACTCAATATTTCTCAATACCTGGTAAGGAAAAAAAAAAAGTTGACCTTCATATTTGTTATAGAATTAAAAACTAAAAATTAAAACCAATCCCCCCGCCCAAAGAAAAAAATTCCATGTAGAGATCCAAAGAAGATAGTTGTCAACAGAGATCTTTTAAAAGGTGTTTAAAATACAATCCTCCTGAGATGCATATGTGCTGCTTTGCTACATTTACTCTTTAATCAATCAGCTCAATACCTTATACATACAGACTCTGTAAATGTTTGTTAAATGAATATATCAATGACTGTTATCTGCTATTTAGTTGCATTCAGGGCCAAGGCAGAGATGACATGTTCACTAGTAACAAATGTGTCCACTTTTAGTTTCAGCCTTTAGCCCTTTCCTTCTATGATCTCCACTGTATTTCCATCCTTGTCTCCAGCCCATTGCCTTAATATTCCAATCACATCAGACTCTGGAAAAATCTCCAAGACATTGTTCACTAATCTGTGTATAGCCTCCTGCTGTTCCCTATGCCTATTCTTTGCATTTCAAAACCCTCTAAATCTTTAAGAGGGGATCTGTTTTCTCCTTCACTCCATGATTCCTAAACTGGAATTAATTGATCCTATGCACCTGGCTCATATTGCTTGATTTCCAAACTGCACTTAGCCACAGTATATTACATATAAGAGACGATTATAAAATATTTTTAACACTGTAGGCAAAAGTCAGTTGAAGTTAAGCAGTAAATCTGCAAACAAATATTAATGTAATCTTATGACTTAATGTAATTAATTATGGAAAGAAAATTATTCAAAACTGAAATAAATGTTTAAATATTATGACATAGGATAATACTTATAAAATCTGTAATGCTTTAGTATTTACTTCTATTCTTTTATAAACATTATAGTTATTGCTACGTGATTCCCAACACATATAATATATTCACTAAGCCAACATACTTAAGAGTAGCGGGGCTTCCCTGGTGGCGCAGTGGTTGGGAGTCCGCCTGCCGATGCAGGGGACACGGGTTTGTGCCCCGGTCCGGGAGGATCCCACATGCCGCGGAGCGGCTGGGCCCATGAGCCATGGCCACTGAGCCTGCATGCCCGGAGCCTGTGTCCCGCAACGGGAGAGGCCACAACAGTGAGAGGCCCACGTACAGGAAAAAAAAAAAAAGAGTAGCTTATCTCTCCTTCTTTCCCAGAAAGTAAAAGGTAGAAAAAAAGAAGAAGAACATAACTAGTAGTTAGCCCATGTGCGGACTGATTGACTGAGAATGACATCAAGGAAATCAAATTCTGGAACCTCACGACCTCCAAAACCACGATGGAAAATCAGAACCAGCAATCCTCTTAGTGAGTCAACTCGCTTCTCTTTAAGTATCAAAGGGGAAATCTCCACACAGTAAATGATGCCAGGATACCAAGAACCTCCAAAACTGTTAAGCAGTTTCTACCTAGAGGTTAATTTAATTTGCATTCAAAATTATCACTTTAAATAATGAAAATGTTATTCCAAATTTAAAAATAAGATGTAAGTGAATATCCTACATAATAAAATTAAGATTCTGCTTGGTTATATATTTAATTTTATATTGGTTAAACCTATCTCCTTTATTCCTTACACAAGTAGTTGCAAAAACAACACATCTTTACTCTAAAAAGTTATACATCCCAAAAAGGATACTTTCATTCAAAGTACATTCAAATTTAAGTTTGAAATTTCTACTTATCCTAAAAGCTACTATTCAAAAAACAAAAAGAATTAGTGTAATTCATTGGCCTCAAAATATTACCACTTAACATATGCAGCATGGAAAGAGGAAAGAAATCTTACATACTTCTTCCATAAATAAGAGGATTAAATATTGCCCATAATGAGATTATATCCTAAAATTATATTATGACCTTTTTAAAAATTCCAGAGTAGCCCCTGAAAATACAATCCCACTACTGTGATAATTTATTTCATCCTAACAGAATTCTGAAAATGGTGCTTCCAACTTGGCCGGGGCAACTCTTTTGTTTATAGTAATCCTAAACCTGCTCAGTACAGGTATCAACATACAACATCTAGTGAGATTTTTGCTGACCAGAAAATCCATCTTTGTGGTTACAGTGAGTTTATATATATACAGTCTGTCATCATAAAGTTTAATTTTCAGACAGTGCCCTTCATTTCAAATTCTTGAGGGTAAAGATTCACTGTAACACCCAGGTACTGAAAACCAAGGTAGGGTCCTCTGTATATGAATCCCAGCTTCACATATTTATTAGCTGTTTGACCTTGAACAAATTACATACTCTGGATCTTTTCTTCCTCCATAACAATGCCTACTTTACAGGATTGCCATGAGAAATAAAGAAACCATTTTTTCCCCCAGGAAAAGTACAGATTATAATACATAGTATAGTATAGAACATCATTAAATATTGCTATATCTGATTTCATTGCACTAACTAAACAATATCCTTTCTTTCCTGGTTTCTATTTTCCTCATTATTTTCCACTTTTCCACTTTCTTCCACCTTTCCTCAATCTAAGCCCTTTCCCTAACGTGTCAAATAATATTTTTTCCTTATTTGTTTTATTTATGATAGCTTGTTTTACATATAAAATTTGGAATACTGAAAGTCAATGAGGGGCTTCCCTGGTGGCACAGTGGTTGAGAGTCTGCCTGCCAATGCAGGGGACACGGGTTCGTGCCCCAGTCCAGGAAGACCCCACATGCCGCGGAGCGGCTGGGCCCGTGAGCCATGGCCACTGAGCCTGCGCGTCCGGAGCCTGTGCTCCGCAACAGGAGAGCCCACAACAGTGAGAAGCCCGCGTACCGCTAAAAAAAAAAAGTCAATGAGTTGAAAATTTTATATTTCCTGAAAAAAAAAAAGGTGTAATCCTGAATTTCCCAGTGATACCAACTTTTTCTGTAGACTTGAAGTTTTACTGGATTTACTGTGCACAGAAATCACTGAAGTTCAGAATTCTAGGCTAGAGTATTTCTAGAAGCAACAGTAATCCTAGTACTACTAAACTTTTTATGGGGGTGAGGGCAGAATGTGCAGTCTTTCCTCAGTACTCTTCTAGTCTTGGGTAGACCCTACTGCTTTCTTGAAATCTCCTCCTACTCCTCTTGCTTATTTATCTTTTCATTTACTCCTTCTATCAACAAATACTTTTGAAGAACCTTTTAGGTGCCAAGTAGAGTGCTAAACAGATGAGAAGTAACAGGCAGAGCCTTTAAATCAGTTGTTGGGGCAAATAGTCGCATAAAGAGAAAACCAACTGTTCAATTTTCTTACAGAGTTGTTAAGGGCTATAATGAGCTAATTAAATTACTCTACAGGGACTGTTAGGTGACACCTAAGTCGTTAGGGTTTGTGAGGTTCAAGTGAGAATTCCCTAAAGAAGTGGTACTTAAGGTGAGAGCTGTAGAAGTAGGAGGAAGCCAAGAAACCAGGGATATTTTTCTTCTACCATCTACTACCTTCCCTCTATGCACTGAGTATTCTGGTCTCAGCTGAGAGATCTTTTCTCTACCTGATGTTCAACCATCATCCTGGTTGAATTGATGCCAAGGCCAAGAAACCCCCAAACTTCAATTTCCCCCCCAAACTTCAATTTCACTGTCCCCTCAACACTAATGACTTCTGCCTACTTCCTCTATCAAAACACATGGACATACCAATGAGAAACTTCCTGTTTCAGACAAAAACATATCTCTCAGAATTTATCTTATTGAACTCTCTGGATATTTAACTATATTTCATTTTCCTTTTCTGTCAAAAAAAATTGTTTTGAATTATTCTTTACCATTCTGTTTTCTCCTTCTCAGAATCTTTTTTTGGCCCTTTTGATCTCTTATTTCTCAACCTAGCCTTTAAATGTTGCTAATCTTCAGAAATCTACTTTTTTTTTTTTTTTCTTTCTTACCCTACACACTCTCCAGGGAATGGCTTAAGTACGTAATGATCCACATGCTAATGATTCCCAAATATCTATTTCTAGTTGAGATTTCTCCTTGAATTGTGGAGCTGTGTTTGATTAGGCTGCTTGAGTGTTTTTCTTAACATATCACTTGTGTCTCAAGTGAAATTTGTCCAAGCTTATAATCTTCCTTCCTACTCAAACTTTATCAGAGTTTGTTTTACATATTCAATTGTTCCCTATCATTGAGTAGTGTCACTACTGACATTGTGTTTCAATTCAGAACACTAGATAATAATCCTCACTCTTCCTTTTACTCTACCACCTACATAGAATTAATTGTCATTTCACCCTAGATCTCACCTGTTCAATATACCTAGAGGCCAGCTACTCACCAAACCCATTACAATTCTCATAGTTTGAGTGACCAACACTTTTTGATAGTATTACATCATTCTATTTATGGTAAATTGATTTTTTTTTAAGATAGATTTCATTCATTTAAATTTTTTTTTTTTTTTTGGCTGCATTGGGTCTTCATTGCTGTGCATGGGTTTTCTCTACTTGCAGCGAGTGGGGGCTACTCTTCGTTGTGGTGCGTGGGCTTCTCACTGCAGTGGCTTCTCTTGCTGCGGAGCATGGGCTCTAGGTGTGTGGGCTTCAGTAGTTGTGGCACGTGGGCTCAGTAGTTGTGTTTTGCGGGCTTTACAGTGCAGGCTCAGTAGTTGTGGCACAAGGGCTTAGTTGCTCCGCGGCATGTGGGATCTTCCCAGACCAGGGCTCGAATCTGTGTCCCGTGCATTGGCAGGTGGATTCTTAACCACTGCGCCACCAGAGAAGCCCAATAAATTTTTCTGATTTTTATTCCCATTTATTATTCGCCTTTCTTGTAAGATAATTATAGTTCCCACGCTATTAACCTCAGCCTTGGCCATTTGGCTAGCTTTAGTTAATGAAGTGAGAATGCATACCTGTCGTTTCAAATTAGAAACCAGCCATCAGGTGACTCAGCCATTGTTTCACCTTTTTATTATAAGGTAAATACAGATACTGAAAACACATAAAGCAAAAATATGTGAATAAGGCAAAACCCCTAGCAGCCACACCCAGACCAACAAATAGAACTAAATCAGACACCTCAAAAATCCCATCGCAATCATAGCCCCCCTTCTCCCTTCCTCCAAAAGTAACCACCACACTGAATTTTATATTTTGTATTTTAAGTAAACAATTCTTTATGTTTCTTTATGGCTTTGTCATCCAAATTTCCATCTCAAGACAGTCTAACTTAATTTTTCATGACTTTTTAACTTGCTATGTGCTTTAATTATCTTTTAATCTACAGGTTCCCACTCAATCCATTTATTTTCCTCACAATTCTTTTTTTTGTTGTTGTTGAAGGACCTACACCAACTGGCCTGTAGAGTTTCTGGCTATAAATCTTGTTTATTATATATTTGACATGTTTCTTTGTCCTTCAAATTGGTAACTGGAGCCAGGGGCTTGATCAGACTCAGGCTGGTTCACTCTGGTACAACTGTGGATGATATGCTCTTCCATCAAGAGGCATCTCTCCCATTCATATTCTCTCTCTCTGTCTCCTTTCTGTCTCTCTTAGCAAAGTTAGCAGCCTTTGATTCTCAATGCCTCATTGAGGTGAAAAAAAGGGATGTTTTAATTCTCTTTTTTTTTTTTGTGGTACGCGGGCCTCTCACTGTTGTGGCCTCTCCCATTGCAGAGCACAGGCTCCGGACGCACAGGATCAGCGGCCATGGCTAATGGGCCTTGCCGCTCCGCGGCAAGTGGGATCTTCCCAGACAGGGACACGAACCCGTGTCCCCTGCATTGGCAGGCGGACTCTAAACCACTGTGCCACCAGGGAAGCCCTCTCATTTTGTTTTTATATATTAGCTGAAATAATTTTACCAGGAGATACTTCTCTTTTTATACTATGTGATTCATATTTGTGTCATTCATATAAGAAAAATAAGATAAGTAAATTTTTAATTTGTGCCTTTTATTTATTCAGTTTTCAAAATAATCAACTGGTTCTCTGCCATCCTCTGAAGATGACCAATTCAAGAGCTCTTTTTATATATTATAAACCCACAGATTCAAACTTATTCAATGGATTTATATCAGTTGCAATTTTTATCCATATTGGAGCTTAGTTTGCCCTATCTTTGGCCAGTGGGAACCTCTTAAAATTGGCTCCTGAATTTTTTGACATGAACTTAGCAATTTTTGGTAGATTTGTTGCTATCTGGCATGAAAGATATTTCAGGCCCATCTTTTACATTTCCTGTCCAAGACCTGGAATAAGCCATTTCTCTAAAAATACCTGGTTCCTTCTAATAGAAAATAGTATTTTAAGATAAGAATCTTGGTACTAGGAATGCTTACTGTTACTAGACGAATCATTGTTTTTAGACCTTCTCAGTGGACAAAGCCAACATATCTTGAGAGTTCATGCTTATATTTCCAGTTTAAATTCAGAAATACAGTGTTAATTTACCACTTCTATATCAGTATTTCCTTTCTTCTACACTGAGAATTCAGGTTCTCAAGAATATAGGATCTGATAGAACTAGAACAGATCATAATTACTTATTTGCTTTATTATACATATCACATACAACAATCTCAGAATTGCAATACTACCACCATGAAATATTCTATTTAAAAAGAACTGAAAACATATTTTTGCATGTGCTATTCCTATTATAGCCTATTTTTTGTGATTGTAGTATTTTCACATTGTCAGATTATAAAGCCATTATATATTATAATCTTACCCTTTTAATCTTCATTTAATCTTAAATGATGAAATTTAATCTTAAAGTTATATATTTAATGCTCTCTGTCAGTCTTTAGGTTAATGTTTCTTCAATCATTATGACTGTCTGAAGTTGTTTATTTGTTTTTACAGTTGCAGTGGGCTTTTACTGAGATAAATTAATAAAAACCAAAATTTTACCAGCCATCTTTTCTGAATTTTATAAACTCAGCAGAGACTCTGGTCAATATATGTGTGTAATATAACAATATTACACATTCCAACAAAAATAGAGCCCTACTGGAACATTTGTCAATTAACAGAAAACCAATTTTCCTTCTCTCCAAATGTTTTCAAAATTTTTAGTCCCCACTGTTCACGTCTCAGTAGAACTGCTCCCTTGTGGCTAGGGACATTGGAATTCTCTTCCATTTTTACTGAACATTTTAAATTTCAAATATCAGTTTTGTTTCAAAATGGGGAACAGTGATTTTGTTTTTTCCAGGTACCCTTCCTCCATAATGTGGTATATACACACCACATTTTCTTTATGCATTCACCTGTTGATGGACACTTAGGTTGTTTCCATGTCTTGACTATTGTAAATACTGCTGGAATGAACATGAGAGTGCAGATATATCTTTGAGACAGTGATTTCATTGCCTTCAGATATATTCTCAGACGTGGGATGCTGGATTGTATGGCAGTTCTATTGCTTACTTTTTGAGGAACTTCCACACTATTTTCCTTACTGGCTATGTTAATTTACATTTCCACCAACAGTGCACAAGGGTTCCGTTTTCTCCAAATCCTTGCCAGCACTTGTTTTCTTGTGTTTGTTTTGTTGTTGTTGTTGTTGTTGTTGTTGTTTTGTGGTACGCTGGCCTCTCACTGTTGTGGCCTCTCACTGTTGTGGCCTCTCCCGTTGCGGACCACAGGCTCCGGATCCACAGGCTCAGCGGCCATGGCTCATGGGCCCAGGCGCTCCGCGGCATGTGGGATCTTCCCAGACCGGGGCACGAACCCATGTCCCCTGCATCGGCAGGCGGACTCTCAACCACTGCACCACCAGGGAAGCCCTTTCTTGTGTTTTTGATGACAGCCATTCTAACAGGTGTGAGGCAATATCTCACTGTGGTTTTGATTTGCATTTCCCCTATGATGAGTACCTTTTAATGTACCTGTCGGCCATTTGAAGATTTTCTTTGGAAGAATGTTTATTCAGGTCCTTTGCCCATTTCTTAATTGGATTGAGTTGTATGAGTTCCTCATGTATTTTTAGACATTAAGTCCTTAGCAGATTTGTGGTTTCCAAATATTTTCTCTCATTTCATAGGTTGCCTTCTCATTTTGTTGACTATTTTGCTGAGCAGAAACTTTTTGGTTTAATGTAGCTGTACTTTATTTTTTCTTTTGTTGCTTGTGCTTTGGTGTCAAATCCATACAATCATTGTCAAGACCAATGTCAAATAATTTTTCCCCTAAGTTTTCTTCTTTAGTATGATGTTAAATTCGGCTTGCTAACTTTTTGTGTGTTGAGAAATTTGCATCTATATCCATCAGGGATATTGGCCTATAGTTTTCTTATCTTGTAGTGTTCTTTTCTAGCTTTGGTATCAAGGTAATGCTGGCCTCATAAAATAAGTCTGGAAGCGTTCCTTCTTGTTCAGTTTTTTGAAAGAGGCTGAGAAGGATTGGTGTTCATTCTTCTTTGTTTTTAAAAAGATATATACTCTTATTAGCAACAGTGTGAATCATGGTCAGCCACTGTCAGAAGAAGTCTATCTTGACCAATTTATCTATCTCTGTTAAAGGCTATCATTAACAATAAGTAACATTTGTAGATATTGCTGTTGTTTATAACTATCTGCCTGTTAGTGTCTAGACTTTTCTTTTGACTACCCCAATGCCTTTCAATTTCACCAATACAAATTTGAAAATCTGCTGAAATGTTACTTTATAAAATATTATCACTAGTACAGTTCTCTTTAGTGTAGATAAAATAAACACTACATAGAAATGGTGATCATTTTTAAAAATATGTAGAAAAAAGAATAGGAGATTTTACAGTATTCCTATATTAACATTCTGTTTTGCACCAAATACTCTGCTTATCCCTAATGATATAAAAGTGATTAAATTATGAATTATGATCTAGCACTAAAAGCATTTACAGCCTGATATATTTTCTTCCTTTTTTTTTAACCTAGGCTTGTGCTAATTTTATATAATGCCAACAATCTGATTCAAATTTCACAGATTTCTCACAATGGTTAAATTGTTATGCAATGGCTTTAAATTTTTAATTTATTTTTGTTCCTATATTGCTGCTTGTATATTACTGCAGGATTTGTTCACAAAAAGTATGTGAATGAGAAATCTGTTTTGTAAACACTGTAATTTTAGATTAATTCCTCATTTTTTTAAACCTCCCCATATCCCAAGTATAGAATAACGTAATAACTTTATTATCCATAGAATGCCAATCACTTGGAAAACTGCTTTCTTTTTTGTGCGAGATATAAAATTTTTCATGTGGACTTTCTCTCCATAGTTGACAGTAGAAATCTTCTTTAAAAAATCAAATGAGAAAGCAAAACTCAGAATAAGAGAAAATGCAAGCAAACGTTTGATGTCTTTATAGTTTAGCTTTTTAGTCAGGGATTTTGTGTTTTACCTATAGCAGAATATGTTTGGTAATCAATGCTATTAATAATGAACAAATTGCTAGACCATGTCTTTTTGATGCTTCCATACTGGGGAAAGAAAACTAATGTAGAACTCAGGAGAAGAGAACATGTACAAATGATAAATGAACGACACTGGTGTTCTATATAATAGTAATCAGTTGGAGCAATCTCTTATATAACTTTTGTGGTTCTAACATAGTTAGGAAAAACATGCTGAAAATTTTTTAAGTAGACCTTAAATGATAACCAAGGTTCTGTTTATTTTTACTTCTATTGATTTATTTTTAAAAATTTTATTCAATTTATTTAAACTGAAAACAACAAAAAACAAAAACAAAACAAGAAACAGTTCACCAGTGAAACCATCTGGTTCTGGATTTTGTTGGGAGGTTTTTAATGACTGACTCAATCTCTTTACTTGTTATTGGTCTGTTGTTATTTTCGATTTCTTCATAATTCAGTCTTGGAAGTTTGTATGTTTCTAGGAATTTATTAATTTCTTCTAAGTTATCCAATTTGTTGGACAAGAACTCAGCCTGTGCTCTTCGATCAGGTGGGGAAGCAAACTGTGTTCCGAAGTTGACGGCTGGGATTTTAGATCAGGTAGGTCACTAACTGTGCTTGGCTGTTCAACAAAGTCTGTAGTGGGGCTTTTTGGTTGCGAGGATATGTATCTCAGAGTTCCATGAGGCTAGGACTGTGCTCCAGGGTAGGGCAGGGTTGATGTCCTAGCTCCCTAGCTGGGTGGGACTGCAGGCTGAGTTCTGAGGCTGTCCAAGGTCACTGTTCAGGCTCCCTGGTTATGTCGGGCTAGAGGCTATACTCAGTAATTGGGCAGGATTGTTGGCTTGGCTTTCTGCCTAAGATTGTCTATAGGATGGGATCAGCAGTTGCCTGGCTTCTCTGGCCTGGAGGGTCTAGAAGCTATAATCCATAGTTGGGCAGGGCATCAATTTTTTTTCTTTCCCCTGCCAGGGTGGGATCATAGAACAGGCTCCATGGCCAGCATAGCTTGTACTCAACAGAGCTCCTTAGCCAGATAGGGCTTACGGATTTAGTTCTGCAGATGGGCAGAGCCCGTGGCTGAGATCTCTGCTCACTTGCAGCTGCAAGGAGAAATATGGTTAGCCAAGATATGAGTGTTGGTTGCTGTAAGCTCCCCTGCTCAACGTCTCTGTTTCTACCTGATCTCCAGTGGTCAAGTCCTGCAGATTCCCCTAGTGAACTGTGTGGGACAAGACACAGGTGGACCTCCCAGGAAGGGCCTTCTGAGGGAGCTGGATATCCACCTTGTGCTTTCCTTTTCACACTGGAGAAATCATAGGGCCAAAGGGGCACTCTTGGTGCAGTGCTGCCCCTGCCCTGGGCGAGGGGCAATGCAGTCAGAATGTAGCTGCTCCTCTTACCTTTCTGATGTTGATTCTTCTCAGTCTCTGTGGTCCAGAGGGGTGTTAAGCCTCACCTCTGGAATTTGGGATTTTCACAGTGGTGTCTTCTCCATAAATGGTTGCTAGTTTGTCTTCTTATGAGAGAGACTGAAGTCAGGAATGACCTATGTCATCATTTTGATGACATCACCTAAGCAAGAGCATCTTAATATGTATATTATTGTAGTATCCATTTTATATCATGTTTGTTTGTCTCGTATTTTTTCCTATTGGCCACTGCCCTTGCCTATGTGATTATGGTAGGGATGACAATTGTATGGACCTTGCTACCAATCAAATGTCTTTCAATCAGCCAATTAGGTATCAACCTAGGCACAGTGACTTGTTCATATGTGTTACTGAGGACTAAATTATATTCCCCCAAAATTCATCTATTGAAGGCTTAACTCCCAATGTGACTGTATTTGGAATAGGGCCTTTAAGAAGGTAATTCAAGTTAAATGAGGTCATAAGGGTAGGGCCCTAATCTGATAGCACTGGTGTCCCTATAAGAAGAGGAGGAGACAGCAGAGCTCTCTAGCTCTCTCTCTGCTCACACAAAGGGCCAAACCAATACAAGCACACAGTGAGAAGGTAGCCAAATGTAAACCAGGAAGAAAGGGCTCATCAAAAACTAACACTACTGATGCCTTGATTTGCGGGTTCAAGCCTCCAGAGCTGTATGAAAAATAAATTCTATTGTTTAAGCCACCTCTAGGTATTCTGTTATCACAGCCAAACAGACAGATACACACGGGCATGTCTATTGCACTACAGGTAGACTGTATTAGAGTGCATGGACATTGAGGGAGACACAGCAGTTCTCTTTTTTCTGGGATCACTAGCTCTAAGGACAAAATCTTGGAGCTTCTAGAAGTCCCTATACCTGATACAGTGTTATAAAAAGCCTGCTAATACATACATCAAAACTGAGTGATGGCAACACAGAGACTGGGGAGGAGAGAGGGAGTAGAGACAGAGAGACAGGGACAGAGACAAAGAGTTGATTCACTGTTTGAAATTCTGGATCCAATAATGTCAGAAGCCAGTGATACCACAGATTTCTTAGTGATGTGAAATAATAAATCCCCTTTCCTTTTTCCTTTCCTTTCCTTTCCTTTCCATCCTTCTTTTCTTGTTTTGTTTTATTTCATTAAGCTGATTTTAGTTGAATTCCTGTCTCTTACAATCAAAAGAGTGACTTGTATATAGCGATTCTGTTTCAGCCTGGTCTCCCTCATATACTCTCAATAAGAACAGGGAGTGAGGGCAGAAAATGAGTTGAATTAGCTCACAAGTACAAAAGCAGTAGATATTTAGGAAAGATGGGGTGAGTGGGTTTCTCAACACATACTTACATAATGTTTGGAATTACTGAAGTAAATTAGGATATTGGTGAGAAACAAAAGCAAGAATTCTACTAGAATCAGACTTTGTGTCTATAAAATAAAATTGTTTGTAGTTCTCCAAATCTGGAAAATGCACATCAGAATTTAAACCGTAAGCCCACTTCTTTGGTCACTGTTAACATTAAAGAGCAAAAGCTCCTTTGTCAGCATTTTTATACAAGTAATAACCCTCCAACCATTATATTCACCCTTTATTAAGGCTACTAAATAACTGCTTCATTTGCATATTTATACAATGTCCACCTCATTATGTATATTTAATGCATCCTTATTAATAGCTTTGGTATTAACAAAGAGGAAAAAAATCATGATTTACAAATGGTAAAACAGACTTACAGAGACCTGTAGTAATTTCCTTTTAATTCTCTAAGCCACAGCACACATTTTTGAAGCAATCAATATGGTTTTTAAACCTCTACAATAAACAAGCAATCATAAAATTCACAGGCAAATTGCTACTACTACTAACATTTAATGTGTGCTCACTACATGCCCCTCATGGTTTAAGAGCTTTAGATATTTTAACTCATTCAATTCTCACAACACCCCTGATTCAGTATTATCTTTATTTACAGATAAAGAGACTGAATTACAGGATTCCAGGATCCTGCACAATATCACACAATTGACTAGAATTTGATTCACAGCAGCCTGAAAATAAATCATTTTATCCATTATGCAAAAAAGCCTCCAAAAGATCATGTAGTGTATTCCCTTTCTTTCACAGTTGAAGAAATGAAGGCCAGGTGGGAATAAATGACTAACCAAGTTTTTGTGTCCAGGTAATGATGGAACCATGACAGAAACTCCCAGTCCCCAGAATCCCAATTCTGAACTCTTCCTACTATGTCTATGATAAGGTTTCCCAAACCAAAATATGTGGTGATTTGAATCATCTAGGGATCTAAAATTTCTTACAATTTTAAAGTGGCTTTGTAATATTCATCTTGGTGAGACTGAACTACATTTTTCAAAATTCCTTTCTTGTATGTTTCTGGTTAGGGTGGGCTACAAGGAGATTCTTCTATGAGACTTTGAGAAGGGAAGTAAGAAAGCAAGTGTTTTGTAGTTCACATACGTTGCCGCTGATTGGTTTGCTAACCTCATTACTGTGAATCTATAACTGGGTCTGCAATTGCACTACACTTCCTTGGATCCTCCTTCAGCTTCTCTGACTCCTAGTCCAGGTGTGTGTGTTTAGTTATGCCAAAAATACTCTGGTTTCTGTAGAGTTCCCATGCCAAAAATTTCAGAAGCATTAAGAACTGTCGCAGTTTTCTATCTTGTTCTCATGAGGTTCTAGCTTATCCTTAATCTTTTTACTTTATCTTCCATTCCCAATTGTCTTCCCAGCCACTCCTGTCATTATACCATAGGTTCATGAATAAAGTGGCCATTGCAATATGAATGGAAGTTTTTCACAGGGTCAGCAACCTGGGTTTCCACACTAGCCCAGGACAATCATGCTGTAGCCACCTCTAGATGCCCCTTTTGCCAACAGCAGAAACCAACACTGTACCCCCATTATGGCACCATTTCCTGAAAAATCAGTCAGCTGCCTGGTGCCAGGTTGATTATATTGGACCTCTTCCAACATGGTAGGCACAGTACTGTGTTCTTATTGGAACAGACAATATCCTGGATATAGATTTGCCCTCTCTGCTTGCAGTGCATCTCCCAAAGTATTGTCCATAGATTTACTGGATATCTTATCCGTACTAGTCATATCATGTTCTCTATATGCTGAAGGGCTTGCAGGGCTGCTGAACAATCCTCCAGCATAAAGTATATACATGACCTGGTATATGATGCTGTTTGTCTGCTAACCAGGAATCAAAGGATACAAATAAGAGTAGCTCCTCACAATATTATTCCTAGTATTCCACGACCAAAATGTTTACTTTCTGTCCATATAACTTTAGGTTCTGCTGGTCTAGAGCTCCTAGTTCCAAAGGAAGAATGCGTCCACATAAACAAAGTTCCCCAAACCAAATATATATGGAGATTTCAATCTCAAGGGAATTAAAAATTCTCACAATTTTAAAGTAGCTTGATTACTTATTTATTGGCTAGTTTGAACTACATTCTCCAGAAATCCCTTTCGTCTATGTTTCTGGTTAGAGTGGACCACAAGGAAATTCTTCTATGAGATTTAGAGAAAGGAAGTGAAACATCAACCTTTTGTATCTCACAAATGTTGCTGAACTGCAGACTAACTTCAGGAAACACAAAATGATTCCATTAAACTATAAATGGAGCCTGCTACCTGGCCATTTTGGGATTACTGAAGTAACCTAAATCAACAGCCGAAGAAGACAGTTACTGGACTAACTGGGATTACTGATCTTGACCATCAAGGAGAAGCTGGGTTGCTACTGCACAATGAGGTAAGAGGAACACATCTGTAATGCAGAAGATCCTCCAGGTGTTCCTTAGTACTCCTATGTTCTGTGATTAAAGTTGATGGAAAACTAAAACGACTCAAGTCAGGCAGGCCTGCTAAGGACCCAGAACCTTCAGGAAGAAAGACTGTGTCACAGGTAAGAAACTAATACCAGCTGAGATGCTAACTGAGGAAAAGGGGGTAGGAAATGAGTAGAAGAAATAGCTATAAATACCAGCTATGACCATACGGCCAGTTGTAAAAAGAAGGACTGTGATAGTTAGGAATATTTATTCATTATTTTGATATGACCATGTTTGTTTATCAACCCCCAATTTTTCTTTTCTTCCTCTCACTCATCTCCTTATCAAATATAAGATACGTTAATAGTAGTTAAATTTATAAGTCAGTATTTAAGGTACAAGATATTCAACTTGAAGTGTGAATTAGGAGAAGAATGAAAATCATCCAAAGACAAAAGAAGGACTTCTATCCTCTTAGGAGGAAGAAGTGAGCTTATTTTCAGTTATATTTAAGATAGATATAGCATGTTGGATGGAAGTTTAACTTTGTCATTATCTTTACTTGGAGGCAAAGTATGATTTAAGATGTTTACAGGTGCCAAGTTGATAAGGAATGTATTATGGGCTCTACAACACGTTGACTTGACTATGCTGAACTACATTTCCCAGAATCCCTTTTCCTGTATACAGTCAGCCCTCTATACCCTCCGGTTCCACATCACACCCACAAATTCAACCAACCACAAGCCAAAAATATTCATAAAGAAAAAAGTTTTACCAGAAAGTTCAAAAAAGCAAAGCTTGAATTTTCCATGTACTGGTGGCTATTTATCTAGCATTTACATTGTATTAAGTATTATAAGTAATCTAGAGATGATTTAAAGTATACGAGAGTGTTTGAGGGAACCTACTCACAATGCAAATACTACACTATTTTATATGCATCTGCAAATTTTGGTTGGATGCACTCTTGGGCCAAGTGCTTTAATTTAGCTCTGTGGTAAAGGACCCCACCCTCTGCAGGGCTTTCACATCACCAAGGTCAGAGGAAACAAGAAATGGTATACATTTCAGTTCTTCCTCCTAGGGCTCTAGCTTGTTGTCTAGGTTGTTTTTAATCTCCCCTACTCTGTATCCATCTTTCGTCCCAACTGTCTTCCCTGTGGACTTCTAGTTCCAGCATTAGAAGCAAAGATCACAGCTATGCAGAAACTGCTTTACCAACTCCCACAATTGCAGATGGTCAAATCCTTGTAATAGATATATACATATACCTATATATATCTATCTGTTCCTATCTATCTATCTATCTATCTATCTATCATCTATCAATCCATCCATCTATCTCCAGTGGTTCTGTTTCTCTGATTGAACTCTGACTGATACAAATAGACTATAAATAAATTGTAATTAAAGTACCGTCATGAAATATTCCTATGAAACTGGTAATATTAAAGAAAACAAAAGTATGTATTACTTGGCCAACATGATTACATTTCACTACCTCTACAATGTCTCATTTTGTCAATACAGATCTACTTATTTGAAAAGCATGACTGAATTTATCAGTGACTTGAACTAACTTAAGCCAGTTTAGCAAAAATATCTAAACATATAATCATATGCAAATATATTTCAAATAATGCTGTCACTGTTTTAAAAGCACATATTTCATAGTAATATCTCCTTTCCTGTGCTTAACACAATTATGTGAAATTATTATTAGTAAGATTATTTTACAGATTAAGGAAACTGAGGCTTACATCGTTTATTTTCTTCCAAATCACATAACAAGTAAATGACAGGACACTTCGAATACAAGATATTTAATTCCATATCCTGCTCATTTATGTTCAAAAGGCTGCATTGCTGTTCAGAGTAAATTAATAGAATTTTACTATTATTAAATTTATAAATTAATGAGCTTTGTTGTTAGGTACAAATATAACATTGCACGGAGCCTCAAGTTTATGGGTCTTCAGAGTGTGTGCTTGGCAAATCTTAGTTGTTGATTTTATGATTATCATTATTAGTACTTTAATCTGAGAGTTCTTGGCATGATTGTCTCACAGTTTGCTTTATGCATCTTGTCATGTCTATTCAGTAATACTATAAACCTAGCACATGAGAGGGCAGCAAATTTGCAGCAGATCAGTTCTTTGGATTTAGACTGGCTGGGCAGAGCCACTTGCCAATCATGTGTTCTCAATAAAATTAAGTTTTAAAAGCACTGGTTCCCTCAACCTAGGCAAAATAGTAATAGCTACCTTAGAGTGCTGTTGTTTGAGTTTCATTCTTTAGTGGGAAACCACTAAAGTGTTTTAAGAAGGAGAATTTCTACTTACCCTTTTAAAAGATTGTCTGACTTCTGAGGCAAAAGTGGAGATGAGAAAAGAAATTTGCAGTTTGTAGCACGTTCAGGGGCTGAGCAGTGGTGTCTCTGACTAGGATGGTGTATCAGTAGAGTTATGATTTTAGTGGTAGAATTCACAGAACCTGGTTGTAAATGAAAAGTATGAGAAAGAGGTTAAGGAAGATCCTCAGGTTTCTGGATTAAGCAATAGAGGAGATGAAGTTTCTGCAAACAGAAAAAAAAGACTATACAGAAAAGGAACATATTTTGGCAGTGGTGATAGTGTTGGTAAGAGACTTAATCAAAAGCAAACTTTTTGACTTTCTTTCTATTGCTCCCTGGAGCATGAATTTCATTTATTTGCTTTGTTTTTATGAATATCTATACTTTTCAATTCTGAGAGTCTAGCAGAATACCCCAATATTCTGGAATACCCTAGAATATTATGGGAGGGCCATTTTGATAAATGCTCAGATATTTTAAAAAAAAGAACTCTCCTAGAGAAATGGAAATAAAAATAAACAAATGGGACCTAATGAAACTGAAAAGCTTTTGCACAACAAAGGAAACCATAAACAAGATGAAAATACAACCATCAGAATGGGAGAAAATATTTGCAAATGAAGCAACTGACAAAGGATTAATCTCCAAAACATACAAGCAGCTCATGCAGCTCAATATCAAAAAAACAAACAACCCAATCCAAAAATGGGCAGAAGATCTTAATAGCCATTTCTTCAAAAAAGATACACAAATTGCCAACAAACACATGAAAGGATGCTCAACTTCATGTATCATTAGAGAAATGCAAATCAAAACTACAATGAGGTATCACCTCACACTGGTCAGAATGGCCATCATCAAAAAATCTACAAACAATAAATGCTGGAGAGGGTGTGGAGAAAAGGGAACCCTCTTGCACTGTTGGTGGGAATGTAAATTGATACAGCCACTATGGAGAACAGTATGGAGGTTCCTTAAAAAACTGAAAATAGGGACTTCCCTGGTGGCGCAGAGGTTGACAGTCTGCCTGCCGATGCAGGGGACACGGGTTTGTGCCCCGGTCCAGGAAGATCCCACATGCCGCGGAGTGGCTAGGCCCGTGAGCCATGGCCACTGAGCCTGCGCGTCCGGAGCCTGTGCTCCGCAGCGGGAAGGGCCACGGCAGTGAGAGGCCCGCGTAGAGCAAAAAAAAACTGAAAATAGAACTTCCATATGACCCAGCAATCCCACTACTGGACACATACCCTGAGAAGACCATAATTCAAAAAGAGTCATGTACCACAATGTTCATTGCAACACTATTTACAATAGCCAGGACATGGAAGCAACCTAAGTGTCCATTGACAAATGAATGGATAAAGAAGATGTGGCACATATGTACAATGGAATATTACTCAGCCATAAAAAGAAATGAAATTGAGTTATTTGTAGTGAGGTGGATGAACCTAGAGTCTGTCATACAGAGTGAAGTAAGTCAGAAAGAGAAAAACAAATACAATATGCTAATACATATATATGGAATCTAAAAAAAAAAAAAAGGTTCTGATGAACCTAGGGGAAGGACAGGAATAAAGACATAGATGTAGAGAATGGACTTGAGGACACGGGGAGGGGGAAGGGTAAGCTGGGATGAAGTAAGAGAGTAACATTGACATATATACACTACCAAATGTAAAATAGATAGCTAGTGGGAAGCAGCCACATAGCACAGGGAGATCAGCTCGGTGCTTTGTGACCACCTAGAGGGGTGGGATAGGAAGGGTGGAAGGGAGACGCAAGAAGGAGGGGATATGGGGATATATGTATACATATAACTGCTTTACTTTGTTATACAGCAGAAACTAACACAACACTGTAAAGCAATTATACTCCAATAAAGATGTTAAAAAAGAAAAGAACTCTTTTTATTGGATAAGTATCTTTAAATGATTTTATAGACATTGCTCTCTTATTATTACTATCTTTAGCAATCTAAATAGCATGTTTCTGCAACAACCCATTGTTCTATTTTTTTAATATAACCCCTATGAAAGACAGCTATGACACTTTTCTCTATGAAGGAATGATTCATACCCTTTGCTTTAAATTTCACTATTCTTCAGCCTCCAGTTAGACTGATGCCCAAATACCATTAAGGGTAACTTTTTCTTCTCTCCTGGGTAATTTCTCACCACTCCAGCCATTCCTACAAAATTTGCTGGATGTCCTAAAACATGCAAGTGCTTGGATTACTCCTGTACTTGTAAACAAAATGACTCTCTTCTGCTTACCAAAAAATGTCCAAGTTCCTTCATGTATTTCAGCAAATGAAATGAAAAGACTATACAAGAATTGGTGGAAATTCAGACTTAAAATGAAATCCATAGACACTTTATTTTACATATCCTCTGGGCCAAAAATTGGGAAATATACATGACTTGAGAAGTAAAACATTAAGCAAGAGGTCATGAGGATTAAACATGAAATATCATACTGTCTTTAAAAACTCAGTTATAAATTTATTTAGCACTTAGCACATGCTTGATCATAGCATTTAGCTCTTAAATATCTATAAGTTTATGATTTTCTTGATGAGACTGTGATCACCTGGATGCCAAGGATTATGGTAGTTAATTTTCCATAGACTGTTCCTGGACAAAATAGATGCTCAAGAGGCATTTGTTGATAGACTGAAGTGTAGATTGAGACCTGATAGTATTGGAAGTTTTATACATTCAATGTATAGATGCTGTTGACATGTCAGTAGCATGAAACAGCTTGTAATTGTCAGGATGATGTTATTATTTGCCATTTGCTAAATGGAACGCCAGCACGGCTTAGTGTCTCTTACACTGTTTTCTTCAGGGTGATGGAACCCTTGGAGCTTTTCAGCCAGCATGGGTAAATTTGTCATTGGGTATAACCCTTTCTAGGCCATTCAGATGTAGGTGTAGGTTAAAAAGAAAAATGACTGCAGTGTTGGTGAGAGGTATATACATTTGGCAACCCTCGTGCTGAACTCAAGGTACTAAAAGCAAAGGCTGCAGGCAATAGCCTTGAGTCCAGGCTCCTAGGGAACCCTTTGCCCCATTGCTCCTTGCTCCTGACCTAACATCCATCTTAAGAGGTGAAGCAAGAGTTCGTGTCCCTGGCTCTTTCAAACTTGGAATTATAGCCCAACTCTCAGTCAGGCTGTCAATTACTGACAATTTACAGGGCTAAGGGAATAAACTTTATGGCCTCTTAGAAGAGAGAAAGAAAAGAAAGAAAAAAAGTGGAGTGAATGTGAGTTTAGGAGATGCTATCAATATGCATATTTTGCTTTGCCATTAGTTAATTTTCTAAAGCTCTGCCTTATAAAAATCTGCTATCACACTGACAGCTGAAGGAGAAATATTAAAGGCCATTTGGTGTTCACAAACCAGTTTGCGGATAAACTGTAACTTCCCCCAAAATGAGACCTATAAACCAGTGGATCCCAAACTTTAGTGTGTGTTAGAATCATTGGAGGGTGTGTTAAAGCACCCCCAAAGCTTCTGACTCAGGAAGTCTAGGCTGGCATTTGACAATTTGCATTTTAAACAAGTTCCCAGGTGAGGATGATGCTACTAATCAGACTACAGTTTAGGAACCACTGCTTTAAACATTGCTGTAAAATTTAGTTTTAAGATCATTTTGTTTATCAGTTAATATAAACACTGCACAGGTACTCTAACCTTAAAAAAAAGCAAAACCCAACGATGTGAAAGAGGTATTGAATCTAGTATACAGAAGGTGCATTACAGGAACCAAATCCATAAGGCAGAATTGCCTTTTTAGTTTCCACACATATTTGAGAAGAAAATGAAGAGGAATAAGATGATAGGCATACCTGACATTAAAGGAAAGCTTATTCGTGACTAATGCAATGGAGAATTTGTTTAAGAACAATTCACAGTCATGATAGTCTGACCCTTCAGTGAGCCAAGTTCATGAAGTCCTCAGCTGTTGGCTGAATACGTGCAAATAAAGTACAGTAGGTGATAGTAACGGGCAGATGTCATGTAAAATGGTGACATACCTCCTACCATTCTCGGAGGTAAAGGACAGAGTGTCTGACCTAGCCTTTCCTCAAGTTTCTTTTCGATTCTTTCCTATATATCTTTCTTCCTCTTGCAGAAGCTAAACCAGTTGTATAAGTACAGTTTATTTTCATAGGTAACCCGAATTTGAAAAATGATATGCTTAAGTGTTGGAAGAAGACACTACAGTTGACACCAGTAGTTCAAAACTGGGGAAATGTTGACCCCTAGAGGACAGTTGGCAATGTCTGAAAACATTTTTTATTGTCACAACCAGGGAGGTGCTACTGGCTTCTAGTGGGTAGAGGCCAAGGATGCTGCTAAATACTCTACACTGTACAAGACAAGCCCTATCCCCACTCCCGCCAACAAAGAATTATCCAGCCCAAAATGTCAATAGTGCCAAGGTTGAGAAACCCTGGTTTATACCCAGGAAATAAATGGACTGAAGAGAATCCATCTCTTCACATTCATTGCCTTGAATGTGAAAGAGATCTAATTAGACTACAGTATAGAATTACAGAATCTCTGCAGATTATTTGGTCACATCCTGCTCCATCCACCCTTATGGTTTTAGAGACCTGGCATCTTGCAACCTTATGCATAAAATGAATATACTAGAATATTAAATCAAATTCCTAACTAACATAGAGTATAATTTAATAGGTACTCATTATAATCAAATATAAAAAGACTCCAGTTGACTTTTTTTTTTAATGAAGTTCTATTTTTTTTTTTAATTTATTTATTTTATTTTTGGCTGCTTTGGGTCTCCGCTGTTGCACCCGGGCTTTCTCTAGTTGTGGCGAGCGGGGGTTACTCTTCATTGTGGTGCGCACGTTTCTCATTGCGGTGGCTTCTCTTGTTGTGGAGCACAGGCTCTAGGCGTGTGGGCTTCAGTAGTTGTGGCACACAGGCTCAGTAGTTGTGTGGCTCGTGGGCTCTAGAGCACAGGCTCCGTAGCTGTGGCGCACGGGCTTAGCTGCTCCTCGGCATGTGGGATCTTCCTGGACCAGGGCTTGAACCTACGTCACCTGCACTAGCAGCCGGATTCTTAACCACTGTGCCACCAGGGAGTCCCCCAATTGACTCTTTTTTTTTTTTTTTTTTTTTTTTGCGGTACGCGGGCCTCTCACTGCTGTGGCCTCTCCCGTTGCGGAGCACAGCCTCCAGATGCGCAGGCTCAGCGGCCATGGCTCACGGGCCCAGCCGCTCCGCGGCATGTGGGATCCTCCCGGACCGGGGCACGAACCCGTGTCCCCTGCATCGGCAGGCGGACTCCCAACCACTGTGCCACCAGAGAAGCCCCAATTGACTCTTATTATTATCTTCTTGGTGGTGATACTGATAGCCGTCCTCCTTATAGTGCCTCTAGGACTGACAGCCAAAGATCCACAAAAACAATCTTTCCAAATTTTACTCAAGCGACTCAAGTTGATTTTTCTTTTGTAATAAAGTTGACATATTTAAAAATTATAAACACAGATTGCTCAAATGAAAGCATTTTGAATAGACTTCTCAACTGAGGTTTTTTTTTTTACATGCTTCAGTGATAGTGATTCTTTTTATCAGTCAAAGTAAATCAATATTTATGTCATCCAGGAAATCTGACTAATGCTAGGAATTACTGAATAGGCAATTACATTTCAAATGCAAAATTTAACAAAATAGTGGTATAATGTAGGAAGCAAATGAAGTAGCAATACAGTAAAACCAAGTGCATTTCAAAGAGCCCACTGATTTGAAGCTTTTCCAGTCTGTTTTCAAATCTTCTTTTGATATTCATAAATTCAAATTAAATAATAGAATTAATGAAAGAAATAAGAGATGTCTTAAAGGTATCATCTTTCAACATAATATTCTTGGGTAGTTTATGACTACAGAGTGGCAGCTTTATCCACTTTAACAGTGAGCTTCAGGGAATAGGGCTGAAAAGTATGTTCATGAGGAAATACGTCAAGTTCGTTAAATGCTTAACATATAAGTAAAGACTTATTTTTCTAATGAAAGCATACATCTGTCTCCCCTAAATTCTAACATGCATTTTTAATCTAAAATATCTCCTTTCCTACTATGGAATTGGAAAAATAATATGATTCAATAAAATCATTCTTTTTTGAATTTACTTACTTGGTGATTATACTTGTCAAATTAGTTTGACAAATTAGTCCTATAATATTCATCACAGAGCCTAGAGTCCATAAGTAACAGATAAACTCTGTGAGTCACATCACTCTATGTATGATTTTGCTTATTTGTAAATTTGATGATGTCAACATATAGTTCTATACATTGATTTTTCTAAAATCACATCACTTTTTATTACCTGGAAGAAAACATGCAATAAATTACACTTTTTTATGCATCCATTTTATTGATAACAATCTTGGAACGTTTTCTTTCTTTCTTTGATAGGGGGTCTTCCAGGCATTTAAAGTGACCAACTCCTTGATTTGCCTAAGACTTTCCCAGTTTTAGCACTCAAATTCCACGTAAGCGTGAAAGGAGAAACATATAGAAAGTTATATAACCTTCCACTCCATCTAGTCATAATGTCAAGAGTTGTAATTTGTAGAACAATAGAGAAAAACATCGTACGTATGTAAGTTTACAAAGCAAAAGCAATTCCAAATACTCTGATCCAAATAATCCTGAAGCTGAGTTCTATGAAATCTCTGGATACAATTCTCCTCAAACCTTAGGTTTTAAACATCAAGAAAGTGACACAGGGATTACAGTTGACTCAGAGCCATAGATTCTGAGCTTGCAGTCTCAGGTTATTTATTCTGTTCAACATCCTCTATATTTATTTATGTTTTCTCTGGCCTCCAAACCTTCAGTTTTCAGTAAGGAAATTGTCACAGCTAGGTTTATGTATTCTACCCAGAGAGTCCATATCCTACTGATTCTAGGTTTACTCTCTTCCTTAATCTTAACCTTTCTCTTACTCGACACACTTAAAATCACCATGAATTCACAGGAAGATACCTGCAATAAATGGCAGAATTGGTAATGGAACAGTTGAGCATTCATTACAAAGTCAGATGAGTTCTTTGTCATTTACGAAGACAGGAGAGACTGACATTAAAATACGGTTCATTAAAAGTGAATTTTAGCCTGGCCATTTACAGTGCCAAAACATCTGGAGACTATTCTAATTTATACTGGAATGCCTTCAAAAATATTTGAACTCCTAACTAAACACAAGGGAATTGGTAAGTAGAAGGCTGTGGGTATTGTACTGAAGTGAGATATCTATTTATTTTTCAGAAAACTGCCATATATCAGCCTAAGTACCCTTCAACACAAACTCAGTTACGCTTTTTAAAAGTGTTACTTTTTCCTTGCCCTTCAGTTTTTACCTTACCATTTTTCTGGAATACGTGTTGAAAAATGGTTCAGGGAAGTAAGTGGTTAAGTACGCTAAACTAATCCCCTCCAACCCCACATACAGATTGCTCATCCTTATGTAAATGAAAGACGGAGGATCAGAGCTAAGTAAGGGGACATGGTGCAAAGGTACAAATGAATCCAATGCAATAGATAGCCACAGCAAAACTGCCCCAACTTGTTCTTGCAAAGCTAACCTATCTCAGGAGCTACCACAAACAATATCCATGCTTTCCTCTCCAACATTTGAGTTGAGGCTGTTTATTTACATGATGCTTTATAACAGCTTTAGACTTCACTTTTTTTTTTTATTCCTCATAATATCTTCTTAGATAATTAAGCGGCAACTCTTTAAAAAGTGAAAAGAATCTTAGCTTTAGGGAGTGTGTGAGTCAATGGTGAGGTAAATCCAATGCATATGAAAAAAAAAAATCACTTAGGCAAGGACCCAAAGCTGTTTGACTTCCAATTCCTATTGACTAGTAACATATAGCATTTTATTCTCCTAACATCTTGTTTTACCAGGAAAAACAACAACAACAACAACAACCATATCTTGCTAATAGTTTCAGTACACAATTTCAAATTTTATCTTAATGGCAAAGACTTTCCTGGCCTTACCAGTCAGATAAATCAAGTGTTTCCCTGTTTTCTCTCACTGGACTATTCAAACCTCTATTGACTAATTTCTATCTGTCTTATTTTTCAAGGGCAAAGGCTTTGTGACTTTAGTTCCAAATACCAAGCCCAGTGCCTTACCCAGAGAGGTGCTGAATGAGTATATGAGATTACGCACAGTGTATCACCATAGTTAGTCGAGGATGACTCTTGTTTCATGTTTTATGTATAGTGTTGTTTACTTTACAGTCGAAAAGGAGTTTTAGTTGTGTATGTGTATTTCTTGTCCCAGTATTTTGTTTAGAAACATATTGGGAGTCATCATGAGCTACTATCAGGTTAAATGACTCACAGTTGATTTATTCATTCACTTAACAAACACCTATTGCTAAGCATGCATAAATAAAACCATCACCATATGCCTTACTTGCACTAGGCTTATAAACACAACAGTGATCAGAACAGAGGTTTCAATCCAGATCTATCTGAAGCTTGGTCTCTTTAACTTCTATTCTTTTTTGTCTTCCAAAACTCTGGGCTGAATCCAGAATGTAAAACTATACAATGAGTCAAATTAGTTTGTTATACATCTTGTTAGTGACAGATGAAATTTATATTCATATTTTTCTTACTTCTCCTTTTCTTCTGCTTCAAATTCTCCCTGCTATAACTCCTTTCCAATGTTAAGGGTGTCACATAATCTGTTTATAAAATATTCACAAATATAGCAGTCAATATTACATTTTATTTGTACCTATATTCAGAGCTGATGTTCATCCAGTGCATGCTGATATGAACAGACTGTTTATATATGCTTTCAATTCTTATTGTCCAATGTGTGTGCCATATCATTCTCTATAGCACCCCCGTGTCTCATACAGAGCCCCATGATCAGGGTGTCCAAGGGAAAACAAGACTATTCTATTTCTCATGGTCAGTGTGGCAGTCAAGGGGACAGTTGCCAACCACCAGGGCAGACAGGACAGGATTGACTAAATCATGTGGTACATGTTTTTTACTTTTACTTGCATAGCACTTTCTTTTCTTCTGGTAAACACACCTAGTTTTCATCTAGGGAACTCCCCCTTTGACACTGGGTGATAGGTAGGACTACAATCAAAGTACTCTGTTGACTTTCCTAGTGCCCTGCCAACGCGTAGGCATGCTGTTCAAACATAACCCATCTAGTTGCCACTCTTAGGAATTTGAATCTTGAGCAAAGAAACAGAAAAGCTAAAAATAAATTAATAATTAAGTAACTAAACAGTTTGGCTCACTGGCAACACTCTGACAATATTATGTATTAGTTTTTATCATCTGCATTCTTAAGTGTAGCTGTTTTCATACTTCCTGAGGGTCATTTCCCTTACTCCACACCCCCAGGTACCCCATCAATTGTGTCAGTGTTATCAGTTGACTTGTGAGCTCCAAAAATATATGTTGAAGTCCTAATTCACAGTACCTGTGAATGTGACCTTATTTGGAAAAAGGATCTTTGCAGATGTAATCAAATTAAGATGGAGCTCATTAAGGTGGGCCCTAATCCAAAAGGACTACTGTCATTATAAGAATAGGAGAAGAGACACAGAGACAAACACAGAGTCAATAAGCCTTATGATGACAGAAGCAGAAATTGAAGTGATGGGCCTACAAGCCAACAATTGCCTGCAACATCGGAAGCTAAGAAAGGGGCTTAGAATAGATTCTCCTCTAGAGACTTAGACACCTAGATTTCAGATATCTAGCCTCCAGAAATAAGAAAGAATAAATTTCTGTTGTTTTAAAGCCACCCAGTTTGTGATACTTTGTTATCTCAGTCCTAGGAAATTAAAATAGCCAGTTACTCCAAAATCTTCAAGAAAGAAAGAAAAGAGCTTAAAAATTAGAGAACCTGACAGTCATTACTTGCTGCAACTTAATTTTGTTTAGATATAATTTGGATGGCTTATATACAAGGAGGTTGGGTCTCTCTTTCAGTCTAGTCATGGTAATCCTATTCTAAGTTGCCCCTCACTGATCTAAAAAAGCCAGTGTGATCCAACTCTGGCCAATGACTCACAGAGGGAATCTGCTAAGAGTCTTCTGGAAATGGGTTTTCCTCCTAAGAAAAGAGACTGGCAGGTACAATAAGAAAAGATGTGTTTTTCTCCACCTGCTTACCTTCTGCTACAGAAATTGTCTGTGGAGTATTGCAGATGTCTTGTAACCATGTGGTAAGACATCACCAACACAATGAGTATTTACTAGAAGCAGAATGAACTTGGGTACTTGCATAAGCCACCGCACAAACCCTGGAATCAGTAGTCTCTGGACTTATGTGAGCTTAAAAGTAACCCATTACATTAGCCACTTTCTGTTGTGTATTCTAGTATCTTTAGTCAAAAGCATCTTACAATATCTGTACAATATCATAGTCTGGGGACTGTCTAAGGACTTCAATCCAGTAGGTCAGCTGGCTAACAAGAATGGCATTAGTGATCAGATGTTTGAAGGTAATTCCTAATTAGTGCAAGGACTATTGTGTTTATTGTCTGGTGTTACAGTACATCGTGTGGATGTCTACTTTGACACAACTGCAAAGTAATTATTACAGATACTGAATCAGTTATGCAGGAATTCCTAAAATATCCTGAAAAGTGGATTTCCCTTTAGTCTTCTAATATTTTCAATGTCTCTGGGCCACAGACTTTGGTATTTTTAGCTTCTATTCGGGGGAGAATAAGAGAGAAAAAATTGGGACAGAAAAATAAAAAGAGTGACAAAACTAAGTGAACAACTCTAACATAATGAAAACCTGGGATAGATTAAGAGTTTAAAATTTTTATTCCTGAAATATAGCTATGGAGGTCTGAGTCATAGTAGTTTTTCCCTAAAAATTTTGTTTTGCTAAGGTAGTCTCTTGTGTAGTTTAAAGACATCGAATTTAGTTCGGGAACAGGTACTAGGAAATGTCCTTGTCAGTCAGAAAGCCCTTACCCTTTCAAGTAAACCAAGCTAACTGTAGGTTAGGAATGGATTTTACTTTTTATTTATTTGTGTTTGTTGCATGATTGCATTCTTTCTCATAATTGCTTCCTCCTGCAAATCCAAATACCATGGCCATGTTCACAGCAGGAAGTGGGCAATGGGATAGAGGGGCACCTATGTCTGTACTGATTTACCAAAAAAACCCCCAAAACATTCCACTTCCCCCAAAAGATTTCCCCTTTAGGCTCATTAACTTTAAGTGACCCTCAAGACCACCTTTACTTGCAAGGTAGAATGTCAAAGCAAGAAACATAATTCTTACAGGTGAGTAGTTTCTTACCTGAACATTTTGGTTAATATAAACTTCCTTTGCCATAATTTCACACATAGTCAGAAAAGAGTTAACATCTGCATGGCCTAGATGAGTTCAGATAAAATAAACACTTGATTAATGTGTTTTAATGGCTAGGCTAGTGCTTATTTGTATGTTGGCATTATAAAACGTAAAGGCTTTTCAATATAAAACCTGAGACACTACTAGAGTGGGGCAAAACTTTTTGAATTTACTGAATGTTGCGTTTAATATTTTAGAAAATTATCCTAGGAACTATATGGAATTACATACTGATATTTACTTAATAAGATTTCACAGTGTGTATAAATATATAAATAGATGTACATTTGTTATGATATTGTATTTGGGGTATCAGATGCTGAGCTATCTTTTGTGGTCATGTTTTATTTTTATCACAGGCAATTTTTCATATTGTCCTATTATCACAGGAATACTTCCTACAGAGAAAATGTGCTTAAGCCATTACGCTAAATGTATGGTAAGTACTATATCTTACATTATGGTTTGCTATATGATTTATCTAATCAAGTACGAAAACAAAGGATGAATCGTGTCCTCTTTATATAACGTTTACTTTAAATTCTATAAAGTGCAATGCATTTACTTCATTGAACTCTGTTTTGTTCCTCTTATTCCCAACCATAGTAAATATCTGCACATGTAGGCTGCCTGTAGCTTTCACGTGCTGGAGAGTGAATAGATAAAAGGATGAAATGATAGAAGAAGACCAAAATTTAGCATCAACCTTGACGCAAATGCAATGCACACAAGAGATTCTGATTTATATTCCTATTATGTGAAATGAGGATTTCATTTCTGGATTTTCACAATTTCAAGGAACTCCTATTTACCAAGGCAGAGTCATGAGGCTCACCAAGCAGCTGTGTGGGTCTGTAACCACCTGAAGTCCAGCTGTGACTGTGGATTTTCAAGTGTATTAGGATGAGGGAAAACTTTCTAAAACCCATTTCCAGTACCTGTGCTTGAATTCAGCCTATGAAGGTTTTATGAAAAATTAGAGATGATGACTCAGCTTGTTGTACCCATGCTTTGCAGGCAAAATTCATCTTTTTGAAAAATAACATAGGCTAAAGATGTCAGGTATAATCACTTATAAATCAAACCTAGCAAATCCTCTTTATTCATGTATATAAAATGAGAAATATTTATATGTATCATTTACTTTTGTCAAACTATCATAACACCCCTGACCTGATGAGAAAGGAAGGTGAATGTTGTGAAGTTATTGTTCTGATCCATGTATAGAAATCCTTGTTAGGATAGATAATGAAGGTGGTTTGACTGTCCATAAGCAAGTATTATTACCTTCTGAAAGCCCCAAGTAAAAGCCATGTTTTCAGCAATGGTTCATTGAGGTGGAGGAAGGTAAACAATTTGACTGAAGCCAATCTGTGAAATGACCAAATCTCATAAAGCTATCAAAAAATATGTTAAATCCAATCCAGGTTAATGTGTTATAGCTGTTTATTGCCAGGGGCACGAGCAGGGGCAAAGACAGGTAGGAGGCAGGAGGACATGCGAGTGTAAATGTAAGGGCAAAGGGATAGGAGGACAGAGTTAGGGGCAGAGAAAGGTGAAGTGGCCTGGGTACTCTCAAAACTAAAGAGGAAAATTTATGTTTACGGAAAAGTTCACTCTTTCTTGGAAAATGTTCAGAAATGAGGAAATGCTAGGTATCTAAAATTAGTCATTCCATAAATTCAATATTTGGCAAGTTGATTTTCACTGAATGGGCTTTTAGCAAATTGATGTTGGCGGCATTTAATAGTGTCAAAGGCCACTAAATACTCTGGATTAAACTTTTCTGCATGGAAAGTATTCCTTACAGTAGTGTGAATGACTTTAATCCAATCAGATCAACAGCTTGCTCTGAACTAGACGAGACAGGATAGGAGGTCAAGTTCAACTGAGTGGGATGGAGGGGATATTTGATCTCAGGGCTTCCACAGGTGGTGAGTTACTGTGAATAACAGAAAAAGGTAGAGAACAAACTAAATGTCTCGTTATAGAGCAAGGTTAAATATTATACAGAATACAGATTTAGGCATTTATATGATAGTGAATATTTATCAACATGGCAAGATACTTTACGCAGTAGACTGCGAGAGCAGAAACCTTATCTGACGTGCTCACTATTAAACCTAGCGCAGTACCTGGTATAAAGGAAAAGGGATCAGATTATCAAAGATAATATAAAATATCACATTTTCTGTTTAAAAAATTTTGAAAGAAAATTTCCTAAGGTTTCAACAGTGCTAGGTATTTTTAAATTATTTATTTATAATTTCTAATTCATATCAATAAACATGTTAATTTTTAGAGAAAAATAAAATTAATGGAATTCCATTGTTCTGAAATAGTTTGCAAACTTCTTATTATCTTTTGGTATCCTTGAATTCAGATTGCATATGTGACCACTTTTTGCCATTTGGCTAATATATTCCATTGGACACGTTAGAGCAGGCAGTTAGCCAGATACAAGCAGAGAAAGAAGGCATGGGTCACATGGCAGGAAACCATACATCTCGGGCCGACAGGGGTCCTAGAGGCAGACAAAGCAAGGTAGGAAAAGGTGGGAATCTCCGGCTTCTGAATGTAACCTTTTGCTCATTATGGCCTCATTACAATAAAATTAGTCTTGCTGATAAGAAGTGCTCATCATGCACCAACACCATGATACTTCTGATCAAGACTAACTAAATAAGGACAAAAATCCCTCCTCCTCTTGGGAAGGTGCAGATGGGATAAAAATCAGGAAATACAACCCAAGACCCCTCCCTCTGCAATGAATATCCCACCCAATCATTTTCACACTCCATATAACCAGCTTGCCAAAGAAACTCAGGGCAGCTGCTCACCTGAGCCTGCCTGCTCCCCCTCCCGAGAGTGTACTGTTGCTTAATAAATCATGGTTTTGCTCTCTTGGTCTCTGTGTCTCTGAATTCTTTCTGCAATGGAACAAGAACCTACTCTCCAGTAACAGACATAAGACCAATCATGCTGCCCTCCTCACCCCGACAAAAGAAAAAAAAAAAAAAAGCAACTCCATATATTCACCCTATAACTGATACTTACGAAGCAGTATGTTGTATATAACTTTCTGCTTAGATCTATTAAAAGCATGCATGTCAAGATGATTTCAGTTACATTCTGCTTTTTATGCATATTTATTGCTATGCAAAGGACATGTGGAAAGTCCACCAAAGTGGATATTGTACATTAGATAAGTGGTGATTATCAGTAAGTAAAGAAAACGGAACCTTTGCTCAAAGAATCCTTTTGAAGAGGATGTAAGAATACAAAGTTTAAGAGTGCTAGAAAATATTCCTTATAAAAGTAGTAGAAAAAAAAAGTAGTAGTCACTCAGGAGTCATTGTTAGCATATAGCTTTTGGTATAGTGGTTAATTCATACAGGTTCATTAATAGGTAAAAATGGTTTGTTATACTCATTCTTTACCCAACTTCATGCTTAGCTCCTCCATGTGTCTGCAGATTTTCTAGGTAAAATTTGGTTTAGTAGAAATCTTAATTTGGAATGCTTTCCTTAGTTCCAAAGCATTAAGATACTCTCCTAAGTGATGTTATTGAAATAATTAAATTTCTTCCCTCCCCCATTCCACTGTAATCCATTGCTTTGTTCAAGGGAAGAATATTTGTGTGCTGTCACTTTTTCACACATAGTGATTATTTAAAGAAAGAAGTTTGCATAAGAATCTATTCTGGCTCAATAGTATAGGAATATTTCCTTTCCTCACAAAGATTCTGTGTATTTTTTTTTTTTGGAAAAAATTATTAGTAGAAAAAATTAGATAGATATTTCTATTAGAAAAGAACCTCTGGGCATGGTCTGGAGGTAGGAGAGTGAGAAAAGAGGAACTGATGATGTTCTACATAAGAATGCAAAGACCTATATCTATCACTAATAGGAAATTAAGCTTGAAGTGAAAAAGTGCACTTTGCATTATTCTCCTAAAAATAGTTATTTTAGACTAATAAAAAAGAACTATGGGAAATAAAATGAAGATTCGGTGGCCTCATAAATGCCTGTGTGGGTGAAAAAAACAACTCTACGGCAATACAAATCCTTGAAGGAAAGAAGTGAAGATTTGCATTCTGAGGGATTGAATGCAAAAGCCCAAATGACCCTCTCCGTTACCATTATCTTTTCCTTTTGTTTGTTTTATTTTCTTCAAGGTATTCATCACTATACAAAAAAAAAAAAAAAAAAAAAAAAAGAACTATTGATTGCTTATTTCTCGTTCATTCTTTGTCCTCTCCCTGAACTAAAATATGAGCTTTATGAGAACAGGAGTTCTGTCTACACTGATTGTTGATACATCCTCTTCCCTCTAAGGGTACTTGAACAAAGTAGTTGCTCAATAAACATGTCATGTGAATGTACGAATAAGTTATACTATGAGGAACTAAGGAACAGGGCAATTAAAAGGAGCTGAGGTCAGTATCATCATTCACATCTTAGAAATATTATAATGCTGGAGGACAAGAGTGTGACAGCTAGGGGAAAGAACAGTGTTCTGGTAGAGATAAAAGCAGTTGGGAGGAGAAGGAGGTACAACAAAGCAACACTGATTTTGGCAGACTCAGATACAGATGTTGGAAACCATTCTAGAGGAGGAAGGCCTATGAAGCAGAGGAAATGGATTTTTGATTTACTTTGAGAAGAGATGAACGGCTCAACTTACTATAAGTTCTCATAGGACCTAACTTTTAATTTCTGAGTTACAAAGAAAGGTTATCCAATCCATATTTCCTGAACTGTGTCTAAGCTATGTTTTCACTGCATGGCAATTGTAGTTTGCAAAGTACATCTGTATAATCCTAAGCGTTTCTTGGCTTACAGTCCAGAAAATGTCAGTAGCTTATATCTCATGGGAAATGTTGTAAACATTTTAATTAGATACCACTTTGCTTCTGTCTCTTATTTTCTGCAGAAACACAGCTCCTGTTACTTCCCACCTCTGGAGAGAAAGCTACAGATAGGATGTAGAAAACATAGGTCACTCCAACATTGCTGTGTATGTGTGTGTGTGAATACAGTCTGTGTATATGTAAAAATATGTATGTTTACAGTGTATGTATGTGAACAATGTTTGTGTATGTACAGTGTATGTATGTGAACAGCATATGTGTGTATGTATGTGTTCATCATTCCTGATGTGTGCTGTCTGTTTTCAGGATAAAAATTCTCATGAAGTGAGTTGTTGAAAGACTATCATGATTTGTGAGAAAGTAGAAACCCAGGTTGTCTTTAAGTTTTAAATTTCAGATGATAAAAAGATCCAGAAGGCACTGAACCGTTTTCATTAAGTGGGTGTTCTGAACATTAGGTGTTCACTAGAGACCAGAAGAGCAGATGACATTACACATAGTCAGAGAGACATCAAAGTGACTTGGAATGAGAAAAGAACACTGTAAGCTATAAAATAAAGACCTTGCAAGATGTTATTCCAGATTGAATAACTCAGACATTGGGAAATGTAGTGCAATATATTGCACTCTGATTATAAAAGAGATCAAAGAAACAAGTACTTGTTTACATTTGTAACATGATAAAAATATAATGAAATATAAGCACTTTGGGCTTATTATGCAATGACCTCCAATCAAGCCACCAAATGCATTCCTGAAAAGTTTTAAGGTAAATAGAAAATGAGTTTTGCATAAAGTAACATAGCATTACTGGGACATTGTATTTATGAGAAATATTCTTGAGTATTTTACGAGTACTCTTAAAGGAGTTGTTTTTAAGGACCTATGTCATATATATCCAGGATGGTTCACCATCAGTAGGATCTGTGACAATGAACTAGAGTGTATCCAGTAGTTGGCAGCTCTGCTTGGATATTTAACAGACATGCCAAATGTGGCATGACCAAAGGAGAGAAAAAACAAACAAAAAACCCTCTTATATCTTATATCAATATTTAGCCTCAAGCCTTGTTTTCCACAGTCTTTCAAATCTCAGTAAATGTCAGTGTCACTTACCCAACTGTTCAAGCCAAAAATACCAACATCCTTATCCCTTTGTTTTCACGTTTCCCTATCTTCTATCTATTGGTAAATCATTTTGACCCTCACTTTAAAATGTTTTTTTTTCTGTATGCAACAGATATTGTTTAACGTATCAACAAATATCTTAAATTCCCACAATTCATTTTCCATATAGCTACCTAAGTATTCTGTTTGAAGTGTAAATCAGATTATATATATATATATCTTGATTAAAATCCTCAGGGATTTCTCATTATTATTAGAATAAAATCCAAGCATCTTACCACTTACAATATTGCCCTAACTGTACCCCTCCTCCAATTTCCATCACTTATTCTTCTCCAGATACCTTTTTAAATTCTGCTTTTAAACAGCCAAGACAGGGAGGTTCCAGTTATAGAGGTCTCTCCCACTGAATGCAAGTTTACATCTTGGAAGGAATATAAATATCTGAGGACTCAGAAAAACAAATAGTAGCAGGTGGACTGGGAAATGAGAGCAGAATTCAACATACCACTAAACTGGTAGTGAATTTACTATTTCTCCCCCCTTCCTGTATTGCTTGGCCTGGCCCCGACTCAAAGGAGCACAAAACTGCATACTAAAGACAGAAAGAGCTTCAGGAGTTCCAAAGTACTGTAAAGAGGACTCTTGAAATGCAGAGAAAGTGTGAGAATTCCCTGTGGTTCTTTTTCTTTCTCTTTTCCATTCTCCCTTGCACTCTCTAGCCTCTGGGAAACTCTAGAGCTGAAGCTGCAGCCCTGGTGGTTGAGCAGACACCTAAAACTCTGAGGGAGGGAAACTTTCTTAACAGAGGAGCCATGATCTCAAGAGCAGGGGGATGAATCTGTTGCTTGTTGCCTCTTTTTCTTGTTCTATTTTTACCACTTTCTTCCAAATTCAGTCCCAGTTGTGGGAAGTGCATGGAAAAGCAGGTTAACTAAAGCCCAAGCTCTCTGACCAGAGGATCTGGAAAGGAAGCTGCAGGGGACTGGGAAGTATCAGGGAGTTTTCAGAGAGGAGGGAGCTCAAGAGAGAGAGATCAATCCCATAAAATTGTGTATGAACTCCTGTGCTCACCTCTGAACTGAACATGTGGGGATCTGACCCAAAATAGGATATCAAAGACTTTAAAACTGACTACAATATAGACCAGGCACAGAATGGCTGCTAGAAAGTGAACACACCAAGTGATCCAAATAGCACTGCAAACACTTTAAAAACTGCACAGACATTGAAACCACAATCTAAAAAAGTAGATCAGAGCTTTTAGCTTAAACCTGAAAGAAGAGCCATCTTCTTATGATTTAAATAAGAGAGTCTCGTAACACAATACTCAAAATGTTCAGGATACAATCCAAAATTGCTTGGCATGTGAAGAATCAAGGAAATCTTAACACTTAAAACAATCAACAGATAGCAAAACCAAGATAACAGAGTTGTTATACTTATCAGATAAAGACATTAGAAGAGCTATTATAACCATGCTTTAATAGGCAAATGCAAACACTCATGTCATGAACAGAAAGATCCAAAGTCTCAGCAAAGAGTTAGAATATACAAAGATAAATGAAATGGAATTGTTTGACTGACGAATAATCAAAATAGAAAATTCACTAGATGGCCTAAATAGGATAATGGTAAAGAAGCAGATAACTTCAAGGTGGATCATGAGAAATTAAGCATTCTGAAAAAGAGAGAGGAAAAGAGATTAAATAATAATAATAATAAAAACAGCCTCAATATCCTGTGGGACAATATCAAAAGGTCTAACACTGGTGTCATCTGAGTCACAGAAAGAGAAAAAGAGTATGTGATAGAGAAAAACGTGTTTGAAGAAAAATAACTGAAAACTTCTCTAATTTGGTGAAAGTGACAGACTTACAGATGCAAGAGGGAGGCTCAGGAAATTCCAAGCACAATAAACTCAAGAAACTCACATTGCAGAGACATCATAATCAAACTTCTGAAATTAAAGACACATACAAAAATCTTGACTGCAGCCCAGGGCTCATTACATATGGAGATACTAACTCAAATGACTATATTTGATATCAGAAACCATGACAGTCAGAAGGAAATGAAACAATATTTTTAAAGTGCTGCGGAAAAATTCTATATTAGAATTCTATAACCAGTGAAAATATTCTTTAGAAATGAAGGTGAAATAAGGATATTCTCAGATGAAACAAAACTAAGAGGATGCATCATTAGTAAGAAACCTATAACATAAGGAATAAAGGAAGAGTAACAGAAATGGTAAACATCTGGATACACAAAACAGACTATTTTCCTTTTTAGTTCTTTAAAATATGCATGATGATTGAAAATAAATTATGACATTTTCTAATGGGTTATTCAATATATGTAGTTATAATATCTGAGAACTGCAAGGAGGAGAGTAAAAGGACCTACACTGTGGTAAGGTTTCTGCTTACCATTTGAAGTGGTAAAATATTAAGTCTCTGTAAAATGAAAAAAAAAAAAAGTATATGTGCCATAATCACCCCCCCAAAAAACCACTAAAAAACTATACAAAGTGATACAATCAAAAACTCAATAATTCAAAAGGAAGCAAGAAAGGGGAAACAGAAGAATGAAAATTAGAGGGAAAATTCAGAAAACAAACAGTAAAATGGCAGACCTAAATCCAAACATATCAATAATTTTATTAAATGTAGTGATTTAAACTCACCAATTAAAAGACAGAATTTGTCAGAATGGATTAAAAAATATATATGTATCCACAACAATCCTATTTCATATGTAATTATATAATTGTGGTAAAGGTAAAGGGATTGCAAAAATAATGCTATGCGACCACTAATCAAAAGACAGTTGGAGTAACTATATACTAATATTAGACAATGTAGCCTTCAAAGCAAGGAAGACTACCAGGGAAAAAATGGACAGTATAGAATGATCATTCTAATTTCAAGGCCTTTAAACTTGGTGGCTTATCTGGAACACTGGTGAGCATGTGACTGTCTCACCAAGTTTCACCTCTTAGAAGAAGTCTTCCCTAACTGCCCCTCCCTAGTCATCCGATCATATTCATATCACCCTATTTATTTTCTTCAAAGCACTTTGCATTAGCAGGGGTTTTGTTTTTGTTTTTTGTTTGTTTCTGTATTTTTTTGTGGTATATAGGCTCCTAGATCCTCAGCTCCACACACATTGCCTAGCAAACTATAGGCTCTAAATAAATAATTGCTGAATAAACAAATAATAGGCTGACTCAAACACATGACCTTTACCTTAGTAACAGGCCTACCTTATTATGTTGTGAGAATTAAACGAGATAAACCAAAGAAAGCACACATTGCAGTGATCCTAATAGAACACTGTTTCATAAGTGTTACCAGTTGACATCGTCATTATTATTTAGCATCCAGAACCGTGTACCTTGTGTTTTTTTTAAAGTAAGTCTCTGTCTTTTGACATAAGCCATGAGTTAAGCTATTGGTGGGTTCCTGGCCTTAGCTATAACTTCCACGTGGTGTTTATGCCAAAGGTTGCTACACTATGAAAGAAGACAGATGGCAAAGGGGAAAGGTAAACAAAATCATTAAATAATATTCTTTCTACTGCTTCAAGCTATGTAGTTCTGCTCTATGTAGCTATGTAGTTATGCTATCTCTAAGCTTTCAGTGATCACTTATTAGCAATATAAGCAGAGTGGATTCTGATAAGTATTTCAGGAGTATGGCATTATTATTACCAATAATCATGATAGTAACAAGTACTCTTCAGGCATACATCTTATAATTTTTTTCCCACCTAAGGAATGCAGATGTGAGTGCTCCTATAATTGACAAGGGTAAGTTCAAGTAAAAGATGTGGAGACTGTGAAAATTTACATTACAACAGTCAAAGATATCAAGGGAACATTTAGCTCTAAAAAGAATATCTCCATTCAGCATTTAATTTTAACACTTGATACAAGAAATAAAAAGTCACCTATGTACATCCAGGCCAAAACTAATCCACAATATAAATCATCAACAATTTATCTATGTAAATTTTTTTAAAAAAGAAAGAGACTAGAAGAATTTAGACCAAAAAGTTAAGGATTGTTATCTTAGTTTTGAGGAATTAAAGATAAATTTGTTTTTCAAATTTTTGTATTATATATATTTTCTATAATATATATATTCAGAAAAGCATAACAACATTTAAAATTATAATACAGAACCATGAAGGGGCTTCTTGTTTTTATTAAGAGTGCAAATAAGATGGGCACCAGGTCCCCTCCTCAAAAGTCAACCCTAAGAAATCTACAAAAGTAAGAGAAAAGCATGGATCATAGGAATTAATAACCAAAACAATATAAAAGTAATTAAAAATTAAAATGAACAAAAGTAAATAAATATAAGATATCACTAGGTGGAAAGAAAGCCATTGTGAAAGAGAATGTGTGTGTTTTGGATGGACAAGATTGGAGCCCGGGTGAAATGACATATTTAAGGACATGGTTCACAATATGTAATCTCTAGACTTGCAGTATCAGAATCACACAATGCAAAAAAAGGCAATGTGAGGGCAGAGTGAAAAGTGACCTTCAACAGACCTGGAAGACAGCTCTCATCAGAAGCTGAGTCAGCCAGATCTTCATCTTAGACTTCTAGCCTCCAGAACAGTAAAAAAAAAATTGTCTGTTCTTTAAGTCACCCAGTCTGTGGTATTTGGCTTGAGCAGCCCGAGCTGATTAATACACTAGTATAATAGAATGATTACAGATCTCAGACATAAACCACTGACAGATAACTAATTAGGAGAGAGAATATAAAACCCATATATAGACACATTTAAGTGACAATAAAGAATATCAAAGACAGAATAACTCTAAAAACCCTCATACAGAAAGACCATCTAATTGGCATTAGAATTTTCAATATTAGCACTGGATACAGAAAAAAAAGGAATAAACATTTTTTAAGTATTGGAGAAAAGCACTTTATAGATTTGATACATCTAACAAATCGACAGAAGAAAATATATGTGGAAATAGGTGTACAGGACAACCATCGGGAGAACAATCACCGTGTTTGTAACTTCTAAATCAACACATGACAAACCCAGTAAAAGCAGAAAAGAAAAAAATCAGAAAGTGTAATGTACTGAAATATGCAATAAGATAGAAAAATAAACTATAGTTATAAATAGTAATTATATTAGTATTATCATTTATCTGGGAGAAGAGGCAATACATTTATAAACAGCTAAAGTTTAAATAACGGAGAGTCAAGTAAGGGTTCTGAATTCAATCAGTATAAGATATTGGGACAAGACCACATGAAAAATTTAAGAGGAATGGTATTTTCTGTCACACAGAAATATAATGCTAACACAACCAAGTATTTTTTACTTCTATTTACCAAAGAATCAGCGAGACTAAGCAATTTTATAAAATACGATTAGCAATTAGCTTACAGTAATAGTATTCTGCCACTTTCTAGGAAACTCTACTTAGCTACCACACGGTTATTCATACTAGAACATTATACTTTAATGTATATACTTTATGTATACTTTATTCTTTTTGAGAGATGTATAATCATGTGTCTCTAGCCTATTAAGCTACTTCATGTCAAAAACTAACATAAGTTCTTATTCATTCATTAATTCGAGAAATGCTTAATATTGTAGGCACTGTTCTCAATGCTGGAAGTACAAGGGTGAACAAGACAGACAAGCTCCTTCAACTGATAGAACCTACAAAGGCGATACAAATGAAATCTGATGTCAATTATTATCTATAATAACAAAAGTTATTATTTGCTCTTAGTCTGCTTATCAGAAAACACACTTGTACAAATCAAACTAAAATAAATCAAAACTTACTTTTTGGTTAAGCATAAGGTTAAGATAATTGTGTATTAGCAAAATATTACAATTTGGGTTTTTATTTTTTTTAATTTTAAAAAATTTTTTATTGGAATATAGTTGATTTACAATGTTGTGTTAGTTTCAGGTATACAGCAAAGCAAATGAGTTATACATATATATATATCCACTCTTTTTTAGCTTCTTTTCCCATATGGGTCATTACAGAGTTTTGAGTAGAATTCCCTGTGCTATTTTGGTTTTTAAAAAATCGTATCCCTTCCTATCTCTAAACACTTTCATGAAAACAGAACCATTTTCATGTGACTCAATCAGATTTTACTGAGAACCAACCAACTTCCTAAAGTCATATATTATGCAGAGTTAAGTATAAATGTATAAGTATAAATATAATCATTAATATATCCTCTGCCTTTGAGATCTCATAATGTAAAGAATCACTTATAAGGTAAGTCAGAGAGTAAACATTAATGATCGTGTACTGCTTTTAATTGGAAAATTAGAATAGGTATACTTTCAAAAAGTATATTTTAGAAATCTGTGTCTACAATGTACTTTTTAAAGCTCAGTTGAAGAAACTAACTTTTTAGAGAATATCTGAAAGATATGTAGTCCATAATTTCTCTAAATTAAAAAAAAAACTTCCTTGACACATATCAAACATATCTTATGCCTCAATCAAATCATTCTGGGGACCCATATATGTAGCACTAGTTTACTAAACTGTGGTTGATTTGATGCTGCTAGCCTTGTACTATAAACAGATTAATGTAGTCTGCTCATTGTTTAAGGATATTTTCCTGAAAATGCAGGGAAGAAATTTATTTTTATTTTTAGTGTTAGGAGATATTTTGATTGTCTTGATAAATAAGGGGTATGTGTGTATTTGTGTGTGTGTGCATGGGTATGTTAACTTTAATGATCATATAAAGTTAACAACTGATTATATTATCACATATTTCCTTCTCACACTGTCTATCAGACAGTTTATGGCCAAATTTGTGGTCCATTATTAAATGGAATAATTTTCTTCGCTACATGTAATTTATATATTAAACTCACATACATCCCTGCTTTACTTGGACCAATTTTTTTCTTCATTGTTTTCATTATTTTTAAACTTATTTCATGTATTATATCATATTAATATTTGTATGTCAACTTAAATCTAATAAATATTAAAATATAAAAAAATAAATACTAACGAACACTATAAATTTATAATAAAATTTAGATTGACCAAATATTTAGATATAAAAGTGAAACTATAAAAATACAGGCTTTTATGGTATTTAATAAGTTTCAGAGTACAGAGATCCTTTCTATTGTGCCACAAAAATTAAAAGCAAAATAAGGGCCATCATTAAAAAGTCTATAAATAACAAATGCTGGAGAGGGTGTGGAGAAAAGGGAACCCTAGTACACTGTTGGTGGGAATATAAATTGGTACAGCCACTATGGAGAACAGTATGGAGGTCCCTCAAAAAACTAAAAATAGAGTTGCCATATATTCAAGCAATCCCACTCTTGGGCATATATCCAGACAAAACTATAATTTGAAAAGATACATGCACCCTTATGTTCATAGCACACTATTCACAATAGCCAAGACACAGAAACAACCTAAATGTCCATCGACAGATGAATGGATAAAGAAGATGCAGTATATATATACGATGGAATACTCTCAGCCTTAAAAAATAATGAAATGATGCCATTTGCAGCAGCATGCATGGACCAAGAGATTATCATAGTAAGCAAAGTAAGTCAGAAAGAGGAAGACAATTACCATATGATATCATTTATATGTGGAATCTAAAATATGTCACAAATGAATTTATCTATGAAACAGAAACAGACTCACAGACATAGAGAACAGACTTATGGTTGTCAAGGGGGAGCAGAATGCAGGAGGGTTGGATTGGGAGTTTGGGATTAGCAGATGCAAACTATTATAAATAGAATGGATAAACAATAAGGTCCTACTGTATAGCACAGGTAACTATATTCAATATCCTGTAATAAACCATAATGGAAAAGAATTTTTTTTAAAAAAGCAAATTAAGAAATTATCTCATAGAAGAATAACAAAATTTCTACATATGGAAAAAACACCATATGGAACTCAAGATGAAAGAATGATTTTGTTAATATATAAAATAAACTTTGAAACCAATAGGTTAAAACTAACAACCCAATAGGGAAGTGCGTAAAGGACAGGAGCAAACAGTACACAAAAGATGAAATACAAATGGCTCTTAAGCATAAGAAAAGGTATTCAACCTCAACCCTCAGGAAAGATGGACATTTAGTACCACAATGTAATACTTTTTTTTTCACCTGTCAACATTGATAGTTATTAAAATGTTGCTAATATGCTGTGTTGGCAAGAGAGAAAAAAAGGACTTGCATATTGTCCATGAGAGTGTCAAGTCATCCTCGCTCTGGAGGGTGACCTGGTATTAATTATCAAAATGAGAGATGTACTATATCTTGGATTTAGCACATCCACTTCAAATATTTACTCTACAGATATTCTCACACATGTGGACATAGTGGTGAACAGGCAAATACACAGACTGAAACATTACAAAGGGGACCAGTTACATGAAGTATGCCCTCTTCACAGAATGAAATATTGTGCTGTTGTTAAAGAGAAGGAAGCAAAATTACATGTTCTGATACAGAAAGGTTTTAATATGCACTATCAAGTATTTTAAAAAGCAATATTCATATAAGTCAGTATAGTATCTTATCTTTTGTATAGCAAGGGGGAAGCAGAGAGAAGTTGTTGAAGGAAAAATCATGTCTATTTGTGAATATATTATTTCTACATATGAGATATAATAGTAGTGAGATGTAATGAGATATGAGATATAATAGTAGTTGCCTCTGGGGAAGACAGCTGAGTGGCTGAGAATTAGGGTAAATGGAGGGTTTTTTTTTTTTTATATATATGTTTCCTATCTTTTGAATTTTGTATCATTGGCTTATATCACCCATCCTCTCTCCCCATCTCACCAAAAAAAGAAAAATGAGAATTACTGGTGGAGCAGAAACCAAATGCCAGAATTATCAATCATGGCTATACAATTAAAATCACAAGGACATTAAGCCATAGTACAGAATATCTGAGTTGGGGGTCTGACATTTACGTGTGTGTGTGTGTGTGTGTGTGTGTGTGTGTGTGTGTGTGTGTGTGTACATTTTTTTTTTCATTCCCTGGTGATTCTAATAAGTAAGCTGATCTGAGAGTTGCCAGGCCAGAGTAACCAAAGACTCATTCTTGTAGAAGATGGAATTCACTCTGAACTTGAAAGCTGGGTCAGCCCTACAAAGATGAATATCAACTGACTGAAGTTTAGATTGAACTTATGAGTCGTGAGGCACCCAGCCAGATGAAATAAAAGCAGAGTAAGACAGAAAAAGGAGAGATAGGAGAGTTACATATGGCTGATTATTCTCTGAGTAAAGCAATAAAACACTTGTGATATTTATTACAATCACTAATGGAAGAATATGTGACACATTTGGTGGCATGATAGTTAAGATTAATATCCCATTACTTATTTTAAATTATCACTGATAAATTTCAATATGTACATGTATACACCTCTAGGGGCTATTGACTGTATGCTACCATCAAAATGCCTTTTGCAAAATATTGCAGAGATTCTGGCCACTGTCAAAATAACAAAACTTCATCGATATTTTGTCTTACACCAGGACAGATGACACGTTGCCAGGCAGTGGCTACATTTTTCAGCACATAGTAAAACAAAAGGTGATGGAAAGGTATTGTATATTCTTAAAGTTGCAAACGTACACTGAGTCCTTGACATGTTGCATCACTAAATATTTCTGCTGAATCTTAATATGTCCCTTTAGGAAGATTTGGTCAGTCAAATTCAAGCCTGTGGATAGATGTTAAAAGTAAAATTTTTTCTCCTTATCCTTAGGTACATGTATGAAGCATTTTCAATTCCCATGTTTAAAAAGCTTCTTAAATCTGCCTGTGGCTATGCCCTAGAACTCCCAGACAAATTTTTAGGCTAGAAATTCTATGAATCTGTTTACCGTAATTCCCTTCTGTGGGTAAGAAATGGTATTTAAATCATGCCACTGTATAACTAACTTATGCCTCAATGATAAATTTTAATTCATGAAAAAGTCAAGTCAACTTTATTATATATTCTAAGGAGAAGGTGTTTTACAAAATGCTCTGAGTAGAACTTGGAGGTATTATTGTCACATTTGGTCTTTCAAAATACTCACCCATGACACTTGCAGGCAAAATGGTTATCACATGGGAGAATAAAGTAGAATGGTACGCTTTTGAAGTAATGCTTACTGTGTCAAGCTGTGTGGGATTCATCTTGCGAAGAGAAAAGATGGTCTCAAAGGTCAAAGCAGTTTCTATGTGCCTTGAAGTACAGAGGGTACAAGTGGACAGACATAAACTTCAAGGACACTCTGAAACTTTAATATCATAGAATATTGATGAAAACTGCTGAAAATGGGACAGTGCTAGAGATAAAAATTGTGTCACACCAGGGAAGCTTTTCAGTAAAGAAGTGAAGACATGGACTTTCAAGGATTAAGAGCTTGTACTGGTTCAGACTCATTCACAGTTTGACACATGGGTGGCCATTAATATTAGTTGAATGAAGTGTTGAGTTAAGGCATCTGTCTATAATGGATAAGGTCTGCCCTAAAATGATCCAGAAGGTATGATAACAGTAATGCATAAGATGGATTTCTCTGTGGGCTCTCCCAGAAGGACAAGTGTCAGAACTGGTGCAAAGCAAAAACTTCCTCTGAAAAAGTGTTGCTTATCAAAATTTCTTCTCTTCTGAAGTAGCTGAACCAAATTTTAGCAACTTCATAAGCCCCTTAAACTGTAACAAGCCTACAACTTTTATTAGCTGTTGCTTACTATTTTGAAGTACTGTCGTTTGTTTTATTTCAACATTTTACTCTTCTTTTAATCTCCGACATTTAAGAAATGTGTTCTAAACAAAAGGTCTAACATAATTGTCAGGAAAATTTAGGATTATATTCTGCTTCCACATCTCACTCTGCCCTCTGCCCAACCCCTGCACACAGGTATTTTTAGTACAGTGAGTCAAACTGTACTTGTGTAAATTATCAGAAACCCTTTGGAAATGTAGTCCTTTTAGTAATCTTAGTTTAAGATAGATTTGCCACAAGATGATTCATTTTTCACAAAGGTATTTACACTATGAATCTCCTGATTGGTTGCTTTCATTCACCCGAAATAAAGATATGAAAAAAAATACGGGTCACATGTTTCAAAATCAAGAAATATACCTATTTATACATAAAGGCAGACATTACTCTCCTTCTTGTGCTTATCATCCCCATCATAATCCATTTACCCACACCAGTTTCTTCAAATCACCTGATGACACTAATTCATGAAGTTTTGTGAAACACTAATTTTTGTTACTCCAATTACATGTTGCATCCATTACATATTTGTACTGATAAAAAAAATAAATAGTAAGTTTTCTGTATTTGTCATCTTCCTTGGGAATTCATTTAGGAATGGGCGAGCATGAAAACGAATACCACTAGATGTCACTATAAACAGACCATTTTCTCTGAGGCAGATTTGTTTTCTTGCATTTCCAGGTTTCTTGGACTATTTGGGGGAAATTCTTTCTGGCAATATTGATTCATTCTAAGCCCTTGTTTCTTTAGTCAAAGGTTGTTAACTGCTAAATTTACATCCTTTCTTGGGTCCCTTTACAAATCTGCAAAACAGTTTTCTTTAAAGAAAATCACAGTACAGGGATTTCAAAATTGTCACCATTTTATTAATTAGGTGATGGTGTCATGCCAAGTCAATCAGTTTATTATTTTTTAAGAAAGATCTTGTAGTGAGTTTGTGTCTCATTAGAGAACTGGAGGAGCAGACAGATTAATGCGCATATGCTACAACATTAATTAGAGTCAGGTTTTTCACAAGATAGGTAATTTCATTATGACAATGGCAGCAGCAATTAATTGAGTCTCTTTCAGAAAGCATCTAAGGGGCTTGAGTTGAGGAGAAAACCCACCATGATGTACCCAAGTTAAATGTAGAAGGGACACAAGAATTACAGGGTTATCAAGTGAAAAAGATTTTAAAGGTTTTCTAGTTTGTGTAGGCTTCTTGTCCCTTCTTCCGTCTGAAACAGAAATTTCTTCAATGAAACCCCTGAGTAGTGGACTTTAAGAGCATGTAATTTGTGGCTCAGTGGGAGTTTTAACAATTATATTACAATTTTATATATCTTTGTGCAAATCTACTTGATGCATTTTGGCCAAGAAAGGGACATGCAACTGAACTATAACTATCCAGCAGATCCTATACCACATGATTTTTTAAAAATTATGTCCCCTTCAATCAATTTACACCAAGCAATACTTAATTAGGAATATCAGCAATCAACTGCTAAAATGTCCCTAATAATAGACTGGCGGAGTCAGAATAACAAGAGAGATTGAGTAGTCAAACTTCCTTGTTAGCTGACATTTAAAAATTCACATTTTAAAATGACATTTAGTAGATGAGATGATGATGCAAATGAAATCTATATTTAGGGAGGGGTGAAAACAGCATCTAATTTGTAGTGATTATATATTCTGTCCTACCTGTGCAAATTCTGCTCGTTTGTCTAGTGTTCTTTAAAAATATTTCTTTTCCTCTCTCTCTCCCTCCTCTCTCTTCCCCTCTCCTCTTCCTCTCCTCTCTTCTTTTCTCCTCTCTCTGTCTCTCTCTGCAATGAGAAGACAAGTACGTGGAGAAACCATGTATAGCCATTCAAATAAACATACCAGCTCAGCTACCAGGGGACAGCTGGCCTTAGCTGTCGGTCACATAATGAACAACCTTAGACACAGGACACAATCAAGCCTTCAAATGTCCCCAAACTCAGACTCCATTTGACTAAAAAGACCTGAAACTAGAACCACTCAGATGAGCCTGCTCAATTTGCAGATCCATGAGAGGTAATAATACATTGTTGTCTTAAGCCAGTAAATATTGGGGTGATTTGTTATGCAACAGTAGATAACTAGAATGGTAGGCAGTTTGTTTTGAAAGAAAAGAGGGAAAATGGTAAGAAATCCATAGGCAGACAGCTTGCAAGAAGAACTTTGATCTTCTGACTTAATTTTGTTGTTAGCAATACAATCTTTCTCAAACTCTCAGGTGGAACTTGCTTTTTATTAAATGTGAGCTCTGACTTAGGCTTTTCTTTCTCATCTGTCATTGCTATCGACTTTACTTTCATTCATTGTCATTTACAAAAGTTGGTGTGCTTTTCTTTTATTTCAATTCTGAATAGCATTAGATAGACCTATGGCTAATGCAATGTTTGAGCATACGTACAACATACAAAAATAAACTTCACGTCATGTTGTGTGACTGTATGCTGAAGGAGGCTGAGTAGCAAAAGGGCCGCAATTTGCAACTAATGTGTACTAGCACAGTGCCCCACCCCGTCTCTGAGATGCTTATTGTATATATTTTTTAAATAGCGATTCTCCAACTTGAGAGTGCATCCAAATCACCCAGAGATCTGTTAAAATGCAGATTCTGATCTAGTAGAATTGAGTTTCAATCTGAGATTCTGCATTTCTTAGAAGAGGAAACAACATGAGTGGCAGGATTCTAGGATGTGTTAGTTTTCTACATTTTTTTTCCCTCCATTCTACATGGTCCTTCATTCTCTATCTCCATATCACATAAAGCTTGGGCAGGGAATGTTACTTATACGTACTTAAGGAAAAAAATATTAAGGAAAGAAGTATCATAATTGTCTTCTAAAGCTTTTGCTCTCCCCTGCCCACAGGCACACGTTTTTCTTTACTCAAGTACTTTCAATTACCTGTTTGCACCAACACTTTCTATGCTAAGATTTATTCTTATCACGATAAGAACCACTTAAAAGTTGTGAACCTGGCCCAGAGGGTGGCATTCATCATGCAGACGTACTGGCCCTAGCACGGTGAACAGGCTCTGACAAATGTTGCTGTTTGGGGATGGCGGGTATTACCTGCATTTGCTGGTTCTTACTGCATACTGAATTCTTCCCCCAAATATATCTCATATTTTTCCCTTCTCTTAATCCTTTCCATGAGCACCCTGGACCAATCTATCATCATCACTCCTCTCCATTCCTAAAAGTAGCCTCCTTACCACTCAGCCTACATCTGCTCTTACTGATTGCAAGTCCCTTGTTCACACTGAAGTTTGGCTTCCAGTTCTCTTAAGATAGAGACAAGTTTTCTTTACATGGCTTACAGGACCCTGAATAATCAGATCTGGGGTCCTCATTTTTCTACGCTCGTTTTCATTCTCTGGCTCCGTATTCTTAATCACTCACAACAAATACACTCCAGACATTGGGTCTTTAGCATGCAGTTTTCTCTGCCCAGACCTTACTTCCTCCCCACCCACCCTTCTTCGTTTGACAAACTGCTATTGTTCTCCTCCTATCTCAGTTCAAAACTCACTTTCTCATGGAAGAACAATCTGTGTATTAGTGTGGTTTCCTTATCATAATCTCCATCACGTCACTCTCCTTTCCAGCAATAACGCAGCTTTGACATAATTTTAAATTTACGTGTGTCATTCTTTTTCTACTGAAGTGAAGATTCCTGAGATTGTGCCTGGTTTTATACATTGTACTACCCCCAGCTCTTTTCATGGTGCCTGGATCAAAAAATAGTGGTTTGATAAATACTTGTTGAAGGAATAAAACATTCTAAGCTACCCATCCAATACACCATTGTCACCATATTTGTCTTGTTCTGAACCATCCTTCTCTTTTGCTTGACCTGCAATCTTTTATGCTTTATCTCCCATTTTATGAAGAAAGGCAGAAAAAGCCATCAGCCTTTGTAGTTAGTGATGTCTCCTTTGTATGTGATCTTGAGGGAAATTCTCCACTTCTCTAATTTTAAAGTCTTTCCAAAATGCCATGTTTAGTTTCACTGGGTGGTTCTGTCTTGGTACAACTACACCATCCTCTTCTACTTCCACTTATCCAGATCCAGGTCTCAAGCTCTTTCTTTCTTTTGCGGTACGCGGGCCTCTTACTGTTGTGGCCTCTCCCGTTGTGGAGCACAGGCTCCGGACGCGCAGGCTCAGCGGCCATGGCTCACGGGCCCAGCCGCTCCGCGGCATGTGGGATCTTCCCGGACCGGGGCACAAACCCGTGTCCCCTGCATCGGCAGGCGGACTGTCAACCACTGCGCCACCAGGGAAGCCCTCTAGCTCTTTCTTAAGTCTATCCTTAATTATTCTTCTACAGTTCCAGTTCCAACCCAGACTGTAACCCTTCTTATAAGAAGAGGCTGATGCCTTTGGTCCTGGCACTGCAAATAATCAGACCAATTTCAGCATTTCCTGAGACTTGACATTAGTGGTTTCAAATGGAAAACAGAAAAAGAAGATCTCTATCTCCAGGTTGGAAGTTTTTTTGTTTTGTTTTAGAGCAGGAAGTGAATGAGCAATAACCAACATTATTGAGAGGTTGGGAACTGAAATGTCAAAAAGCCTAAATTCTCCATGCAGCCTAATGATACCCTATTTCTTTCCTCATTTCTGAGTGGTAGACTGGAAACAATTGGCCAGCAGGATGCTCCTGGCCTAGGGCTTTTCTCTCCTTGGGCCTTCCTGGCCAGGCAAAGTCAGAGAAATACTCTTGATCAAGCATTTATAGTTCATGTGAATTTCACCTCAAGCAAAGAAATGGAGCCTGCATTAACCAGCTGAATTCACATGTAGCTGAGTACATAGTGGGCTACTTTTTTATGGCTAACAATCCTTTCAAGTTAACACTGCATCGCATCAGGATTGAATCTGGCCTTCACAAACTCTATGCACCTGGCTGTACCTCTCATTCAAATTTTGCATACTTCAGATCTGCTACTCATCTAACAACACCGTAGGCATCATATATTTAAGAGCAGCACCTGCAGCTAGAAAAGTAATCACATTCAAGGAGGTGAATTGTGAAAACAGTATTGTGTGAAGGAGTTAAGTTGATATTGTCCCAATGCCTGCCAAAAGTGTTCTTATTTTGAGAAAAAATTATTTGGGTCACTCTTTTTTGAGCTCTAAATCTATTATCCAATTTTCAAAAAGGAAAAATAAAGACATGCAAATCATCAGAAGTGCACTTTTATTTTTTTACATTTTTATTGGAGTATAATTGCTTTACAATGTTGTGTTAGTTTCTGCTGTATAGCAAAGTGAATCAGCTATATGTATACATATATTCCCATATCCCCTCTCTCTTACGTCCCCCTCCCACCCTCCCTATCCCACCCCTCTAGGTGGTCACAAAGCACCCCATTTCATCATGGTGTATGATCCTTTTAATGCGCTGTTGGATTCTGATTGCTAGTACTTTGTTGAGGATTTTTGCATCTATGTTCATCAGTGATATTAGACTGTAGTTTTCTTTTTTTTGTGACATCTTTGTCTGGTTTTGGTATCAGGGTGATGGTGGCCTCATAGAATGAGTTTGGGAGTGTTCCTCCCTCTGCTATATTTTGGAAGAGTTTGAGAAGGATAGGTGTTAGCTCTTCTCTAAATGTTTGATAGAATTCCCCTGTGAAGCCATCTGGTCCTGGGCTTTTGTTTGTTGGAAGATTTTTAATCACAGTCTCAATTTCAGTGCTTGTGATTGGTCTGTTTATATTTTCTATTTCTTCCTGGTTCAGTCTTGGAAGGCGGTGCTTTTCTAAGAATTTGGCCATTTCTTTCAGGTTGTCCATTTTATTGGCATATAGTTGCTTGCAGTAATCTCTCATGATCCTTTGTATTTCTTCAGTGTCAGTTGTTAGTTTTCCTTTTTCATTTCTCATTCTGTTGATTTGAGTCTTCTCCCTTTTTTTCTTGATGAGTCTGGCTAATGGTTTATCAATTTTGTCTGTCTTCTCCAAGAACCAGCTTTTAGTTTTACTGATCTTTATTATTGTTTCCTTCATTTCTTTTTCATTGATTCCTGATCTGATCTTTATGATTTCTTCCCTTCTGCTAACTTTGGGGTTGTTCCTGTTCTTTTTTTCTGACTGCTTTAGTTGTAAGGTTAGGTTGTTTGAGATTTTTCTTGTTTCTTGAGGTAGGATTTTATTGCTATAAACTTCCCTCTTAGAACTGCTTTTGCTGCATCCCATAGGTTTTGGGTCGTTGTATTTTCATTGTCATTTGTTTCTAGGTACTTTTTCATTTCCTCTTTGATTTCTTCAGTGATCTCTTGGTTATTTAGTAGAGTATTGTTTAGCCTCCATGTGTTTCTAATTTTTACATTTTTATTTTTTCCTGTAATTGATATCTAGTCTCATAGTGTTGTGGTCAGAAAAGATACTCGATACAATTTCAATTTTCTTAAATTTACCAAGGCTTGATTTGTGACCCAAGATATGATCTATCCTGGAGAGTGTTCCATGAGCACTTGAGAAGAAAGTGTATTCTGTTGTTTTTGGATGAAATGTCCCATAAATATCAATTAAGTCCATCTTGTCTAATGTGTCATTTAAAGCTTGTGTTTCCTTATTTATTTTCATTTTGGATGCTCTGTCCATTGGTGAAAGTGGGGTGTTAAAGTCCCCTACTATGATTGTCTTACTGTCTATTTCCCCTTTTATGGCTATTAGCATTTGCCTTATGTATTGAGGTGCTCCTATGTTGGGTGCATAAATATTTACAATTGTTATATCTTCTTGGATTGATCCCTTGATCATTATGTAGTGTCTCTTGTAATAGCTGTTATTTTAAACCCTATTTTGTTTGATATGAGAATTGCTACTCCAGTTTTCTTTTGATTTCCTTTTGCATGGAATATCTTTTTCCATCCCCTCACTTTCAGTCTGTATGTGTCCCTAGGTCTGAAGTGGGTCTCTTGTAGACAACATATATACAAGTGGTGTTTTTGTATCCATTCAGCCAGTCTATGTCTTTAGGATGGGGCATTTAATCCATTTGCATTTAAGGTAATTATTGATATGTATGTTCCTATTATCAGTTTCTTAATTGTTTGGGGTTTGTTATTGGAGGTCTTTTCCTTCTCTTGTGTTTCCTGCCTAGAGAAGCTCCTTTAGCATTTGTTGGTTTGGTGGTGCTGAACTCTCTCAGCTTTTGCTTGTCTGTAAAGGTTTTAATTTCTCCATCGAATCTGAATGCGATCCTCCTGGGTAGAGTAATCTTGGTTGTATGTTTCTCCCTTTCATCATTTTAAATATGTCCTGCCACTCCCTTCTGGCTTGCAGAGTTTGTGTTGAAAGATCAGCTGTTAACCTTATGAGGATTCCCTTATATGTTATTTGTTATTTTCCCTTGCAGCTTTTAATATTTTTTGTTTGTATTTAATTTTTGATAGTTTGATTAATATGTGTCTTAGCATGTTTCCTCTTGGATTTATCCTGTATGGGACTCTCTGCACTTCCTTGACTTGATTGACTATTTCCTTTCCCATGTTAGGGAAGTTTTCAACTATAATCTCTTCAAATATTTTTTCAGTCCCTTTCTTTTTCTCTTCATCTTCTGGGATGCCTATAATTCAAATGTTGGTGCATTTAATTTTGTCCCCGAGGTCTCTGAAACGTTCCTCAATTCTTTTCATTCTTCTTTCTTTATTCTGCTCTGCAGTAGTTATTCCCACACTTTTATCTTCCAGGTCACTTATTCGTTCTTCTGTCTCAATTTTTCTGCTATTGATTCCTTCTGGAGAATTTTCAATTTCATTTATTGTGTTGTTCATCATTGTTTGTTTGTTCTTTAGTTCTTCTAGGTCCTTGTTAAAGTTTCTTGTATTTTCTTCATTCTATTTCCAAGATTTTGGATCATCTTTACTATCATTACTCTGAATTCTTTTTCAGGTAGACTGCCTATTTCCTCTTCATTTGTTTGTCTGGTGAGTTTTTGCCTTGCTCCTTCATCTGCTGTATATTTCTTTGCCTTCTCATTTTGTTTAACATACTGTATTTTGGGTCTCCTTTTTGCAGCCTGCAAGTTCGTAGTTCCCATTGTTTTTGGTATCTGCCCCCTGTGGGTTAGGTTGGTTCAGTGGGTTGTGTAGGGTTCCTGGTGCAGGGGACTGGTGCCTGTGTTCTGGTGGGTAGGGCTGGATCTTGTCTTTCTGGTGGGCGGGGCCACATCTGGTGGTGTGTTGTGGGATGTCTGTTAACTTATTATGATTTTAGGCAGCCTCTGCTAATTGATGGTGTTGTGTTACTGTCTTGCTATTTGTTTGGCATGGGGCATCCAGGACCAGAGCTTCCTGGCCGTTGGGTGGAGCTGGGTCTTAGCAGTGAGACGGAGATCTCTGGGAGAGCTCTCGCCGACTGATATTATGTGGGACTGGGAGGTCTCTTGTGGCCCAACGTCCTGAACTCTGCTCTCCCTCCTCGGAGGCTCAGGCCTGACACCAGGCCAAAGCACCAAGACCCTGACAGCCACACGGCCAGGTATATGTGTATTTTCTTGCCTTTTGGTAAGTCTGAGGTCTTCTGCCAGCGTTCAGTAGGTGTTTTGTAGGAGTTGCTCCACATGTAGATGTATTTTTGATGTATTTGTGGAGAGGAATGTGATCTCTATGTCTTATGCCTCTGCCATCTTGAAGGTCCTCCTGCAATAGGAGACTCCTCTGAAGATGCTAACCTCCGCGAGAGCTAGAGGTGCAGAGGCATTTTTTTCACAGGTTTTGCAGCTTGCTGGAATGGCAGAAAGGGTGAAAAAGAGAAGATACTCTAGGGTAAGGGAGGAACAGTAAGACCCACAACTGCAACTGCCATCACTTGCAGGACTGCGTTATTTATTGATTCTTTTGGGCACTTGAGATAAGCAGTCATCTGAAGACAATTTCAGTTTTCTTTCTTCCTTTATAATTCTTTTATAATTTATTTTATTTCATGAATTACTGTCTGGCTAGGACCGTCAGTAAAATGTTGAATGCAAGTGCTGGGAGCAGGCACTCAACTTTTCCTTATGTTTAAAGATATTCTTACTGTACTAAAATAATAAAACAGAGTTATAGCTAAGGAATTCTTTTAAAAAGGGGGGACAAAATAGAATCATAAAAAATATTGAGTTAATCCATAAAAGGCTGAAAGGAGAAAAAAGGAACAAAGAACCAGCGGTACTAACAGAAAATAAATAGTATGATGATACATTTTAACCTAAAAATGTCAATAATTACATTAAAAATAGTCTAGATATCACCAATTAAAAAGCACTATCAAATTGGAAAAGAAAACAAAATCCACCTATATGCACCTACAAGTAACATGCCTTAAATATAAAAACACAAGTACGTTAAAAGTAAAAGAAAAGAAAACAACATACCATGCCAATACTAATCAAAAATAAGCTGGAATTGCTATAGCAGTATCCGACAAGACAATTTCAGATCACGTAATGTTACCAGGGATATAAAGAAGTTCTTTATAAGAATGATAAATGATTGATTAATCAGGAGGATGTAACAATACTTAGTTCTTATGCCCCTAATACCAGAGTTTCAAAATACATGGAGCATAAACTAATAAAAACTTCAGGGATACATTTATAATAAGAATGAAAGATTTCCATATTCCAACAATTGATACAAAAGGTAGACAGAAAAATCAGTAAGGTTGTAGAAGATTTAAACAACAAAATCAACCAACATTTTATAATTGACATTATAGAACACTCTGCCCAACAACAGCAGAATACACATTCTTCTGAAGTACACACCAAACATTTACCAATATAACCATAAATGGAGCCATAAAACAAGTCTCATTAAATTTAAAATGATTTTAGGTATACAGAGTTTGTTCTCTGACCATAATGACGTGAAATTAGAAACTAAAAACAGAAAGATCTCTGGAAAGAAGTTCAAACATTTGGAAAGTAGGTAACACACCCTTAAATAATCCATGAACCAAAAAATAATTCAAAAGGAAAAGTAGTATTTTGTAATGAATAAAAATGAAAATATAACTTATTAAAAATATAACTTATTAAACAAGTTTATTAAATTAAACTTATTATTTATTAAAATAAATATAACTTATTAAACTTTGCTTTGTTGGATGTTGACAAAGCAAAACTTAGGGGAATTTTATAGCGTTAAACACCTATGTTAGAAAAGAAAGCCAAATCAATGACCTCAGCATCCACCATAAGACACTAGAAAAATAATAGGAAATGAAACCCAACTTAGAATAAACATTGATTATGTAAAATACTGAAAACCTAAAAAACCAAAGAAACCAAAAGCTGATTATTTGAGAAGATTAATAAAATTACCCACCCTTTCCCTAGACCAACCAGGAAAAAAGGGTGAGCTGACACAAATTAGCAATCTCAGGAATGACAGAAGTGGCATTACTACAGATTTTACAAGAAATTAAAAACATAACAAGGAGTACTATGAAAAATGTTATGCCAATAAAGTCCATGCTTAGATGGAAAGGAAAAAAATCTTTAAAAGACACAAACTACCAAAGTTCACTCAAGTAGAAATACAGAATCTGAATAATCCTACATCTATTAAATAAATTCAAGTTGTAGTTAATAACCTTTCCACAAAGACAACACTAAGTCTCAATGTCTTCACAGGTGATTTCCATGAAGCATTTAAAAGGGAAAAAATCCACTTCTACACAAACTTTTCTTGAATACTGTAAGGAAGGGAATACATCCTAACTCATTCTTTAAGGCTAGCATTATCTCAATACAAAATCTGATAAAAACTATATAAAGAAAGTAAACTATGCACCAATATTCCTCTTAAACATAAGTGCAAAAAAGAAAATTTAACATAATTTTAGCAAGTCTAGCAATATATAAACAGGAATATAAATCATGACCAAATGGGGTTTATCCTAGGAATGCAAGGCTGGTTTAAACATTCAAAAAGTAATATAAATCACCATATTAACAAACTGAAAAAAGGAAAACATACGATCATTTCAATAAATATAGAAAAAGCCTTTGAGAAAATCCACTGTTCATTCCTGATAAAAATTCTCAACAAACCAGGAACAGAAAGGAATGTTTTCAACCTGATAAAGGTCATCTATAGAAAACCTACAGCTAACATCATACTTAATGCTGAAACACTGTAAGTTTTTCCTATCAGATAAGAAATAAGGTAAAGATATCCACTTCATGGCTTCTATTTAACATTCAACCTGAACTGGGGGTTCTAGCCAGATAAATTAAGCAAGGAAAAAAAAAAAAGGCATGCAAATTGGATACTAATTTATTAGTACTGATAATTAAAAACAAACACACAACCAACAACAAAAAACTACACCTGTATAGCCTTTGTAGTTTTAAAGCCTGTAGCATGATTATATAAATTATTATATTGAAATATGTTTGAATTCATGGAGAGTTCTCTAGAGCATTCTCTAGAAGGTATAGAAAATGATTTAGTTAACCTGTGATGATTTCCCCTGAAAGAGAATGACACTGAGGAAACAAATTCAAAAATTATTTCTTCAAGCTACAATTATAATCCTAACTGTAACTCTTACCAAATTCCTGAATTTGGACAAGTTTCTTAAAATCTGAGCTACCTAATGCCATTTTATAATCCAAATTTTGTTTTAAGAATTCAATGAGAAAACATAGATCTAAACTGCCTAACCAGGGGTCTGTTGAGAAGCATAGCCTGAAGGCAGTATAGAGTCTAGTAGATTCCAAATGGGAAAAATATGGAGGTATTTTAAAAGAGGCTAAAGCAATAATTTTGCCAGAAGATTGAATTAGGACCATGGAAAGAGGGATGGAAATGCAAAGCAAGTATTTAAACGCTAAAGAAGAGATACCACATAATTCAACATTATTTTTCTGCATCACTTCTGCAAGTAATAAAACAACTCAATGATTTTCAGGAGATTAAAAAAAAAGTTTGGTTCTTAAATTTAGGAAACAAAAGATATAATTTCTGACATTTTAAAACCGTAATATGAAAATGGATAATTCCTACTGAAAAGCTTTTCTGTTGCTTAAGTTTAAGTTGCAGACTTCTATCACTTTTATTTCTCTCTACCTTTTCTAAGTTCCAGAGACAATGGCATTTAAAGACCTTGAAGAACTAAGTCTATTTGAGTGACAGAAAAAATGAAATAATAAAATTAACAGGTAAGTCTTCAAGTACCTAAAGTACTAATCCTGCTAGTTATATAAGTATTCTTTGATTCTTAGTCTTATAGCATCATGAATCCAAATAATCCCAGTGGGCACTTTTGTGGTACTCAACAAAAGTTTTTTTCATATCTCATTTGGTGGCAAAACCTGTCCTGACATGAACTTAACTTTTCACAAATTCTAAACTTGAACCAATGAGATATGACTTATCAATTTCATTAAACACATTCACTGTGATTGTTCATACATTTCACAGGAGATATAGTAATGTTTTTTTATTACAGAGTGCTACTCTAGATTTTGTTTTGGATATAACATATAATAATGTACAGAAATGCAATAACCTTTATAAAAATACATAATTTCTGAAATCTAATGCACTTAATGATTTGTGAATCTGTAATGTATCATCTTAACACTGTGTCTACACAGCTTAAAATACTTGTACATAAATTGATATCCTGATTTATATTATAAATAGTATATAACTGTTTAATACTATCTCAAAGACATCCTTACTCTATAAGAGTAAAACCAGTTTTCTAAATCATGACAACGAAGTACAATGGAACAGTTTGTTGGATTTACTTATTTACAGTGCTTTTAAATATCTCAAAAATTCTCATTTATGTAGAACTGAAATATTTGCTTTCCATATGGATATGAAATATTTTATATGAAATAGAAATGCTGCAAATTTTAATCCTATACAGGGGGCTAAAATCTTATATGTTTATAGGTGCCAGACAGGTAACAAAAATGAGTGAAGCTGGAAAGATAGGCTAGATGTATCCTCTGGATAGCACAGTCCAATAAAAGTATAATATTTTATAAGTCAAGTGGCATTTGCAAACCATTCATAGAATTTTTAATTTTATAGTAATCATATTAATAAAATAAAAACAAAATGAATGAAATTAATTTTAATAGTACAATTTATATAATTCATTATATCAAAATATTTTATTTCAACATATAATCAATTAAAAAGTTGCTAAAGAAATGTTATAAATTCTTTTTCACTAAATATTCAAAACTCAGTGTATATTTCAACTTATAGCTCATATCTGATTTGGACTAGCTACATTTGAAGAGTTCAATAGCTGCAAAAGGCTAGTTGCTACCACATTGGGCAGTATAGTTATAGATACACTGTCAATTTACTTCCGCTCCACGGCATGTGGGATCTTCCCGGACCGAGGCACAAACCCGTGTCCCCTGCATCGGCAGGCGGACTCTCAACCACTGCGCCACCAGGGAAGCCCTCAATTTACTATTAAACGTGTAATATTCTTTAATCTCTAATTGAAATATGCATTATCACATTTTCCTTGAACCAAGAAGCCCTTCTGGCCTGTATTTTGTCTTCCCTTTTAGATAAAGATATTGTTATAAATATATATTTCTGTATTTTTCTATACCCAAACAGTAATTCAGGTTTCTCGATTAATAATACCTGAATAAATGTCTCATTGTTGGGGAGAAAATAGGGCATACTGGGACCTGGAATGAATTCTGATTGTATGCCTTAACCTATTAGGATATGCATTTGTTGTCACCAGCCATCTTGGATGCCATCTTGGAAAGCAGATTGAGTGCTGTCACGTTTTCCCTAATATTCAAGAGAACTGAGAAATAGGAAATCTTATGTAAAATTACCAAATTTATAGGTGTTGACTACTGTTTGTAAGCAGCTTTTCCACTACACATAGAAGTGGATGTTTACATGCCACTTGCCTGACACTGAAGTCATGGTCTTCTGAACAAGGGAGGAAGCTACTGTAAACAAACAAAGTAATACATGGAAACGCCAAGATCTGCCTGTATTTATGCCTCAAGATTGTTAAAACCCTTGGAATAGACTCCTTATTTTACGTCATCTATATACACACACACACACATATATATATATATACAAACACACATACATACATGTATTAAAATTTTTAAACTGCAAAAGATATCCCTATAAAATATTTTTAACTTAAAATTACAAGAAGTGTCCCTTACTGTTATAGTCTTGGTTTTACTAAGTAAACTGATATTCCTCTTGTTTACATACTTCAAGATTTCACAGAAGTCATCCTCTTGAAACTTCCTTCTCAGCCTAAGCTCTTGTTATTTTTGTCTGTTCTTCTTTAAGTACTTCTGACATGAATATCTCTGGTGGTTGGACATTTAATTAGTTTGCTTGTCCTTTATTCAAGCATATATTAATATGTATAATACATATTATACATATATTAATTAATATATAATTAATATTATATATAATAATTATATATATAATTAATATTATATATAATAATTATATATATAATAAATATATAATATATAAGTATTATATAATATATAATTATATAATATATAATATAATTATATATATAATATATAATTAATATAATACATACTATACATATATTAATTAATATATAATTAATATTATTATGCATAATACATATTATACATATATTAATATGTATAATATGTATTAATATGTAATAATATTAATATATATTCAATAATATATATTTCTTCATGAATGTGTACCAGATACTAAATGTTATATGAGAACAAAACAAAGGTAAAACTGTATTTTTGGTATCACTACCATTTCCTCTCATCCCTGGGGAGGGGAGAAGCTAATCTCATACACAGTTGTAAAAAAGTATAGCATTAATTCTAAAGATTCTTACACAACTCTCACACTTACATTTGCCTATATCTCCCTTCTTTTCCTTTCTTAGAGTGTTCCCCTCCAAGAATCCATAGAAAAATAGGCCCTATTATCCTTTACATTAGACATTAAGTAATATCAGTGACTAAGGAATAAGGAGAGTAACACAGCTCAGAAAAGAACAGTATGTAGATGATTTCATAAACTCTTGTAGTCAACGTTGCATATTCTTGTAGGAACCCTTAATTTTGTTTTATAAAGTTTGTAATGCTTCAAGATTCTTTTAGAGTTGTCTCTCCTGATAAAGAGACAGTGGTTGTGAAAGATGACTGCTCAATTTTATGTCATGGTTTGTTCTGTATAACCAATAGATAAAAACTAATTCTCCCTTTACTAATAAAAATAGGAAAAACTTTCAGTTAGGATCGTGTCCAGAGACCAACAAAAAACAAAAAAAAACAAGCAAACCAACAAACAATTACAAGGAAAACATCTTGCAATAGCTTAAAGAGGAGTGTTTTTTTTCTCTTTTTTTTTTCTTTTCTTCCTATGTAACAAGAAATCCAGTGACAGAGACTATTAGCCTAGAGTAAGAACTCAGCACTATCCTCCAGGAAGCTGGTTCTTCCTATCTCAAAGGTTGGTCATCTTTAGCGTGTTGGCTTTTGTCCTCATGGCTGCTAGTCATTGCTGCTCTAGTAGGCTTTATTTCTGTAGCTTGGGTAAGAAGAAAGGGAAGAGGAAAATCTATGCAGCAGTATTTGTTTTATTTAGAAAAAATAAAATAAAATTTCCACATGACAATATCCCTCCCTTAGCAGACCTGTACTTATGTCTTCTGCAACAGAACTGATTTCCATGGCCCCCAGGCTATGAGGGAGTTTGGGAAATTAAAAGGAAAGGAAGAAAATAGTTTAGATAAGTTGTTCAGTGAAGCAAACTTCAATGTTTGTCACAAGTTATTAGTACTGTTATCTAGCTGTGGAACAATACTACACTGATGTTTCACTATATTTAATTATATATTTATTCCCAAGACTCCTGCTCATCTTTATACACCATTCATATAAATTCAAAGTATGTGATGGTGAATTCTATGTATCAACTCAGCTAGGCTATAGTACCAAGTTATTTAATCAAACACTTATCTAGGTTTTTCTGTAAAGGTGTTTTGTAGATGTGGTCGACATCTAGAAACAGTTGCCTTTAAGTAAAGTAGATTACTCTCAATATTGTGGGTGGGCCTCATCTAATCAGTTAAAGTCCTTAAGAACAAAACTTAAGTTTTCCTGGAGAAGAAGAAATTTTCCAAGACTGCAGCATCAACTCTTGCCTGAGTTTCCAGCCTGGTGGCCTAACCCACGATTTCAGACTCAGAATTACAGCATCATGTCCTGCCCGAGTGTTCAGCCTGCCAGCCTGCCCTACAAATTTCAGACTTGCTGGCTCTCCACCCAAATCTCAGGAGCTAATTCTTAAAAGAAATTCTTAAAAGAATTCTCTCTATAGATAGATAGATAGATACATAGGCAGATCGATAGAGATATAGAAAGATAAGATATATATAGATATCTCCTTTTGGTTCTGTTTCCCTAGAGAACCCTGAGTAATTCGAGGTATAGATTCAATCACATGAATAGGTTCATTTTTTGCAATGTTATATATGAAAATTTATCAAGTGACTACTAATTATGTTACCTAGGCAAATAATGTTACCTTGTTATGACTTAACAATGTATGTTTGCCACTGTGCAGGAGACAGCATCCAGTATATAAGAAGATATTACCACTGTGACTTTGATAAAAAAAAATTCACAGAAGGAAATGCATTTACATAATGTGTTATTAAATGGGTTATTATATTTAATGAAATTAAAACAATGCCTGGCACATAATAAGTACTATATAAATGTTCTTCATCTTCTCATTATTATTACAATTATCATCACAGTCATCGGGAAACACAAAGCACATTGACACTGAGATGATTAAAAAAGGAACATCTTTGTTCCTGAGCTATGTGGCATATGTTTTAAGGCAATAAACTATCAACTCCACTACTAATGGAACTAATAGGTTAAGTTTCCCATGTTGCTTGAATTATTTCCCCAGGAAAATTAAATTTTCTTAATAGAAAATCTAATTTTATCTCAAGTAACTTGAAAATCTTAATTAGTGACACAAAAGCCATGTTAAAATTACTTAGATCAGAAATAAACACATCACTATACCAAAATAAACAAATTGAAGAGCTACTGTAGTTTAGTTGACATTCCATGCAGAGTATCTTGATAAAATAAGATACGAACAGGCAATTTCAAAAGGAAAGAGTCAACATCAATCACATAAATTAAATTGATTAACTTTCATACTTAATCAATCACAGGCATGAATCTTACACGATCTACTGGTGACCTCAGTTACTTTGTTTAATCATGCACACCAATATCAGTGCAATGCTTGATTTTCCAATTAAAACAACTTTGCAATTAGATCTAATTAATGTGTTCCAATTAAATAGGTTAAACGCAGCAGTATTCAATAAATTTAACCCCCTTACTATTCTCACAGTGAAAAGGTTCTCTAAAATTGTTTGGATAAGCAATCCTTTTGGTGCCACAGCTTAACAAAAGAAGTAAGAAAAGGTCAACAGTTTGGCTCAGAAATAACATAAACCAGATTGACAGAGAAGAACAAGCATCCCAAATTTCTTAGTTGTCTCTTGGATCATCACATAAGCCCTTCGTGATAACCCCATTAACAATATGCCAATGGAAGTATTTGTTAAAGGAATATTTGCCCTTTTCACAAAAGAAGACTTATCCCCACTTGGAGTTATGCAATTTTATAGGTGTTTTTTCATAAATTTTATATGAAGAAAATACGGTTTGTAGGGATTTTGAACAAGTAAACTTTTCCTTTGGCCTTTGGGTAAAGTAATACACAGTGGGTTACCTTTTTAAAGCTTCCTGTAAGGAGAAATGTAGGTTGACAAGATTGGTTTGTTTGTTTTTAAGCCTTTGATTTATAAGATTTTGACTTTAGACACCCTCCTCCCCCATCTCCCAGTTTCCTTTAAGCAAGAGAGCCCCTGCTCTGATTACTATATTGCAATGAGTATAAGTATGTCCCCTTGGAGAATTCACTGCTCACAGTCGCTGAGAAATCACACCAAGTAAAACCCAACTCTGACAGGCCTCTGGGGGATGAAAGAGGAGCTACACAGCATTTGCTTCATTCCCATGCTAGATAAAATAGAGGTATAATAGAGCCTAGTCTTTCCATTAGACCATTCTGCTACATGTGTATTCTCTTTGAATTCTTCTTCAAAGTTTCTCTTGCCTCTACCTTAATATAAAGTAACCTACAAAACAAGTGAACATAGCTGTTATACTATAAGCATGCAGTATTTGATTTTTTTTCAGGAAGCTACTTTTTTCAAACATTAAGGATTTTTTTGTTTTGTTTTCTGTTTTTTATATCTTAGTTCTTTTCTCCTTTCCTTTGCCTTCACTTGCTATGAGAATATATTCTAATTTTGAAAATGCCTTGATTTTAAAATTATCAATGTACAACCTGAAGTTCAATAAATTTATCTTGATCACTGGTATAGATGCTTTTATATATTTTGAAAGTAAACTATAATGCTATGTATTATATTAGGCAAAGACATCCCATTCTAGATGTTTACCCAAAAGAGCAAATAAACACAACCTTTCTTGACTTTCAAAAGAGGAGAGATTGTGTTTTCATGTAGCCCCAAAACTTATATTCACCACTACATAGTTATTAGTGTATCATGCTTTATATGTAAAAATGGACTGGATCCTATTTACAAAATTTGTAGTTTTTTTGAAAATCAAAAACAGATATAAATATTGTAATGCTCACTTCAGACAGGACAGGAGTCTCATTTTTAAACAGGAGTTCTTTTGGGAAAAAAATGTGCTTAGCTGTACTCTAGCTATATCAAGATTAGGATACAATCTAGGCCTCTCTCAATCACAATATAAATTATTCCATTAACTTGTCTCAGTCTAAGATCATCTGGTTGTAAGGAGATAGCTTACATTACAAAAACAAACAAACAAGCAAACCAAAAAAAACAACAAAAAAACTCTCATAGTCTCAGAAACAAAATTTTATATGGACCTTACAGGATCTAAAATAACTGTTGCTAGGAATTCAATAGTTTCTCCTTCTCTACAGGGCTTCATGTTCTACCACCTCTAATAAATCCTAGATGGTATCAAGTGGTTAAGTGCATGAGCTCTAGAGCTAGACTCCTGGAATGCAAACTCCTATTCAGCCATTTTCTGTCCCTATAATCTTCAATAAGTTATTAAACCAATTTTTGCCTCAGTTCCATCGTATCTAAAATAGCACTGACCTCACAGATTTATTTTCCAAACTATGAATTATTCCTTTATCAATCAGAGGGTCCCAACGTTTCGGCACCAGGGACCAGTTTCGTGGAAGACAATTTTTCCAAGGACAGGCGTGGGGGGATAGTTCAGACGGTAATGTGAGGGATGGTCCAGGCAGTAAGGGGAGTGATGGGGAGTGACAGATGAAGCTTTGCTCGCTCACCCGCCATTCACCTCCTGCTATGTGTCCCGGTTCCTAACAGGCCGCGGACAGGTACCAGTCCACGGCCCGGGGGTTGGGGACCCGTGTTATAAAGCACTCAGAGAAGTATGTAGCTAGTAGTAAGCATTCAATGAACAATGGCCACTATCTTCTACTTTTCTATTGCTCATTATTCCAAGTGACTTTAAAACACGATAATTTGACTGTAGACGGTAGCAGCCTTTAAATTATATACTCTAAGGACAAAAAAAAAAACTTAAAACCTTTTACGTAGTAATAATGTTGGCCATAATTTTGAAGATGGATTTTTGAAGCTGTTGTGCTGTATCACAGGATAAAGCAAATGAGTAACTAACTGTATTCTATAATTTCTGTTATTGACAACTTTGACAACCAGGTTTCTGAGCCTGGAGAAAAGGAAATACAGATATAAGGTAGTACAGGTTAGATAAAATCCTTGTAGTCCTGAATTCAATTGGAAATGGAAGAATGGGCTTATGTATTTTATCTTTAAAGAGTACATAATGTACTTTCTCTTAAAAAAAAAAAAAAAATTCCTGAGTCTGTCCACCGAAAAGGCCTAGAAACCATGTCAAACCTGGTAGCAATGAGCACCTACTACTGAGATTACAGTCTAACAAAACTACTTCTGGGTAAAAATAGCCAGAGTTCCTTGAAGAAATTAGTTGGGCCCACGTTTAGATCTGGAATGTGCTTGATAAACTGCAACATTTTGTCACACCAGAAAATAAGAAGCTATGAAGAACTGTAAGATCATGCCAAAAAAAAAAAAAAAAAAGGCTCAGGTGCCAACTTGAAGAGTTGCCAGGGTGGACATTTGGAACATTAATATGAATAAAAAATTCAATGAATTGAATCACATCAAACATTTTAAAATTCACAAATTGATATTAATATTCCCCTCTCCCCTCAAAAATATGCAACTGGAGTAAGCTAGTTACCAATCCATGATTTTGGAAACTAGCCAATGAAGAGAAAAAAATCAAGCATTGATTCCACGGTTTCTATATGAACTGTTATCACTGGTTATAGAGTAGATATGCATGAGTTTCTTTCTATATAACAGTTTCAGTCCATAATTGGAGAAATGATAGAATTAGAATATAATCATTGTGCAACCCCTAATGAATGACGGAACTGGACATTGATCTGTGATGGCTGCTAACACCACAGAGAGGAAGTATTAAATTGCTCCTGGTGAAAGAACACAGCTCCACTCTGAAGAAATACTGTCAAAAAATCGAAGCTGAATCTGATAAATCCTCTAGATCAGCACTCTTCAGTAGAACTTTTTACCGTTATGGGAATATTTAAATTAATTTTAAATAGCCACATGTATCTAGTGGTTACCATACTGGAGAGTGATTTAAGGGAAAATAGGATAGAAGAAAATATGAAAAGTTACCATAGGAATGTAATCAGCGAAATTTAAACTATGGGAATCTCCTCAGATATAAAAGGGCTGGGGAGAGATGGGGGAGAAATATTCCTAAAGACTAATGGAACATAAGTGACATATCAATGAAACGACATGTGAACCTTTTTGGGATACTGACCAAGTAAATAACATATAAAAAAAGATAAATAACATTTATGAGAGGATCGGTAATTTCAATACTACTAAATATTTCACAACATTTGAAAAATTATCCCTTTGAGGTACAAGAATGGTACTATGGTTAATTTTTAAAAATAATTACACTTTAAAGATACACACTAATTTATGGATGAAAAAAATATGCTCTCTGGGATTTACTTCAAAATAATAGGAGAAGAGAGGAAGCAGATGTAGATGAAAAAAAAAAACAAAAAACATGTCCATGTCTGTCTTGGTAATTACTGAAGTTGAAACGGCTATGTGTGGATTCAAAATAAGTGTCCCTCTGATTTAGTAAATGTAAATAATATACTATATATAATTAAACATTTACAAATGTATTAATGAATATGATATCACAAGTTATTTTAAAAGGGGAAGGTTTAAGGAGATAATAAATCATTCAAAATGGTACCAGTTTAGTACTTTCTAGCAATAAACCAAACATTCTGTCAAAGAATCAGGCATTGAACCAATAAACTTAGGTAAAAAGTATTTTAATAATTTACTTTTTTCATTTTTGAAAATATTCACAGTCTTAGATGTGAAAAAAGAAACACTGAATGGAGTTAGAAACTACATAAAAGAACTTAGAAAATACATACAATGTTCACTCTTTTTTAGATCTCTATGATAATATATCTAAGTATAAAAATTAACTTTATTGTTGGCACAGATGATTTGGAGAACAGTTTGGGACTGCAAGAGCAGTTAATTCAAATTCTTCCCCTACCTCTTGATCTTGGGATCCACATTTGCTGAGATAGGTTTTCAAAGTAGGTAATTAACCAGTTGCAGGAGTCTCAACAGCAGGGATAGAGATATGATCCCCCAGGTTTTAAGCTAGAAGACAGGCCCTTAGCTCTAACCAACATTTGCTTATCACACAGAAAACAAAAGAGAAGAGTGAAACTGTCAAGTAAGCAAGAGCTCAGGAATGGATAAGTTACGCATATTTGTCCCTTCCCCAAAGCCACCAGTTAAAGTCTACCTCTTTTCTCTGGGGAAGAAATGAATAGCAAAGCATAAAAATAAGAACAGAAGCTAGTTTCCCAACACTTCTGAAAGAGTAAAAGTTTAACTTTGTAAAGAGAAAGGCAAACCGGGAGAAGAATAACATGATCCTGCTCACCACACACATACCATAATGAGCTACATAAAGCTGCCAAGGAAAAAGGAAGGAGGCATATGACTGGTGGAAAAAGGCTACAGAACATGGTGTGACTTACAGACTTAATAGAAAGTAGATAAATGGGAAGGTTATTGAAAATTATTCATAAAACCTATTTCAAATATTTAATATTTACAAAGAAATGCTACACACACACACACCCCCCCCACAAAAGAAGAGCTTGGCATCTGTCATTCTAAGTGCCTCTGAATGCCTACAATGGCATGGACACACTGCCTCTGTAATCTGCAAATGGGCTCTCATCCTCACATCCAAGACATAGTGTTGGACATATCTTCCAGAAGTTAAACATCTGGGATATATGTCTCCTCTTACAGAAACAAACGAACAATGTTTTTGATACCCTTAGCCCAATGCTCCTCATACCTCCATCTGTCAACAAGCAATGTTTTCAAGAGAACATCCAATTCCAGATCTTCACTGTTACCTGAAATACATTTAATAAATGATTTCTTCACTCCCTCCTTGCTTGCTAGCAAATGAAGAGGCAATTGATTCACTTGTTTAAACTGCACAACTTATAAATGGCCCAGTATCATTGTGAGTAATGCTCTTCCAGTTCTGCAGAAGTTATAAATTTGACCAAAAAGAAAGTGTTGGAGTCACCAGAGTCATATCCATATAACATCTCACCATCAGAGCCCCAGCCTCTGAACACCCATTCCTGACTGCATTCCAAAATTTAACTGCATTCCATATGCCGAACCCATCAAAGTTTATTCAGCACTTGTCAAGAAAAATAGTGGAACAAGTGGTGATTAATAGTCAAACTGAGACCCATCTCTGCTGATATCTGTAATATAAGTACAAAATGAAAATGACCTCCTTCTTACTAAGAAGAAAAAAGGACCATTTTGTTTAAGGGAATTTATGTTGGGATAGTTCCTTTTGATTTTATAAAAATCCTAAAAGAGAAAATAAATCCATGTAAACTGGATGAACTGGTTGGTCTGGGCTTGTTCTACTGGGAGGCTAGAAACTGGGACATGCACTCCAGGGGAAACAGCAATGGGCACTGGGGAATAAATAGCAAATCTAAGTAATGGTGAGTGGGAGTAATCTGTTTAGTGTCATAGGGTGAAAGATAAGATTTAAGAAGAATAAAGTTGGGATATGTATTGGATTCAGATTATGAGGACCACAGCCTCTAGGATGAGAATTTGAGATATTTCTCCTCCCAAAGAAAAACAGTGAGAGAGTTTTAAAAATGGAGTTAACTAATTAAATCTGACTTTAATAACAAAACTTGGACATTAGAAGAAGGAGTTGGAGGGATCAAAGAGTGGAAATACAGACATCGGTTAGGACGTTATTGTCATAGATTAGGTATGCGCTAATAAACGCCTGAAATATGGCAATGGAAATTAATGTAGGCATGATAGGCAAATCAAGAAGACATTACTGGGTTACGTCCAATGCATTTGGAAGCAAGTACCAGTGTTCCTTTAGAGGCAAAGATACCAATTTTTACAATCAAATAATTAATGTTGAGGTTTGGAAATTTTAATTGAAGAATGCAGAAAATAATGCTAATAAGGATAATGAGAGTTTTGTGGTATTTTGAGGAGCATTGGTGATCTTAGCATGTTGCCCATATCATAGTTTTATCAGCTGCTTATTGATGGTAAAAATAAACAAACGAAACCCCAAACTACCAAACCCAAATGTTACCTAACCTTATCAATGCCGCTTTTACATTTATGTCCCTACTAGAATGGCTCTGAATTCCATGCATTTTCAAGAACTTAGCTCCCTAAAAATGTTCCTCACTTATTTCTTGGATTCCCCAAAGACATATCTTTGACACATAATTCAGTGTCAGAGTCACCAATTTATGCCCATGATATTCTTTGTCTGCTCTAGAATTCATTTATTAACTTCTAATGCCTTTAAGTCATTTGAAGGCAAATCACTTCCAAATCAGTGGCTAAAACTGCTCATGGATCTTATGAAATAAACACCAGTGGTCGTGTCAGGAGTCTTGTTTCCTTATGCTTCCAATACTGCAGCTTTCATGGTGCCAGTCGGAAGTGATGAGGATATCTGCCTTCTCCTCAGATCTATACCTCACTATATCACAGGGATCATGAAAGGGATCTGCTTTGGCCCAAATTCTCAATAACTCAGAAAAAAATTTTTTTCAACTTCTGGTTCATACTCTTCTAAACATACGTGGTCAAATCTCATTTGAGCAGAGTAGAAAAAGAGGCAAAAATATGTTTTTAATGTCTAATTCCTTTTCCTTCTCAAAATCCTGTCCCTAAACAAAACTCGTCTCAAATCATTACATGCAAATAGAAACTTAAGTCTGTTTGTGGTCTGGAGTGAAGAGGGAGATGATGCTTCAGGCTTGAGAGGGGAAACTGATTTCACTTCATCTAAAATCCCTTTTCCGGGACTTCCCTGGTGGTGCAGTGGTTAAGAATCCACCTGCCAATGCAGGGGACACAGGTTTGAGCCCTGGTCCGGGAAGATCCCACATGCCATGGAGCAACTAAGCCCATGCACCACAACTACTGAGCCTGTGTGCCACAACTACTGGAGTCTGCACACCTAGAGCCAGTGCTCTGCAACAGGAGAAGCCACTGCAATGAGAAGCCCGCGCATCGCAATGAAGAGAAGCCCCGGCTCACCGCAACTAGAGAAAGCCCACGCACAGCAACGAAGACCCAACGCAGCCAAAAATAAATAAATAAATTAAAATCCCTTATCTGGAGTCAGTGGGGCATAAGTGTTTCAGAATTCAAAAAGTTTTTGATTTAGAAAAAAAGCACCATCTATAACACCACCGTTAATATGTCTTTAATGTATGACTATTCACACACACACAAAAAAGACTACGCATCACTTCTATCAGATCAAGAGAGGTTTTGATACCAAATGATTTTTTTTTAATATTTAGGGCTATTTGGATTTTAGAATTGCACATAAGAGATTGTAGACTACATCATGGTCTGATAGCCTGTTCATGAGACAAAATAGCTTTGCCTACCATTGCTATTTGCTGCTATTAGGTGCTTCTTCAGTTTGCATGGTGGTGGAAAATGATCTTCAGTTAAATGTCCCAGGGCTTTTCTTTTTAATAGATGATTTCAACAGTGTGATCATTCATCAAGATTGAAAATACCAGAATTTACTTCACCATCTTTCCTTTAGCTTTACATTTACACTTAAATTAATTTTCCCCTCATGTTAGGAAAGTAAAATCTACCTTGAAAATTTCATTTGAATAGTCTTATATAGCTTTTAGATTTGTATACAGCAGCTGGAGGATAATTTTTTTATTATATTTATGCAGTATATAATAGAGATGTATTGGATTTTAGAGGATTCAATAAAAACGGACCAAGGTACAATGTCTAAAATGACTGGTCACAAAAGGTAGGGTGAAGGCTTTATGTATCATATGGAGAGAAAGACTGAATTCTAGCTTGTTTGTCTTTGCTGGGGCCTGACTTCCTTTTTGTTAGCTCAATCTAAACACCACATTTTTGTGAATATGCATCACATTCATTTTGGATTATTTAATTTAACTTCCTTTCCAGATGAACTAGCTTTATTAAATGCTTGTCATGGATGGGCAAACAGAGTTTATGCAGGCTATAAATATCTATGATTAGTTTGGTATAGTATATTGCAATCTAAGGTGTAGTAATTATGCATAATATTTTCTCCCAAGCTTGATAAACCATTTGGGGAAAAAAAAACAAAACAAAAAGCCAAAACCAAAAAACTAGAAAGTAATTTATGCAAACCACATGAATGTACGATATTTTCAAACCTTATATTTCTCAGAGATCCTGGTCAGCAGCACATATACGTACAGAATTAAGTACTGAGCTACAGAGAAGAAAATAAGTTTGACTCTGTATACCTTAAAAATGGATATAGTTTAGGACTTCCCTGGTGGCGCAGTGGTTAAGAATCCACCTGCCAATACAGGGGACACGGGTTCGAGCCCTGGTCTGGGAAGATCCCACATGCTGCGGAGCTACTGAGCCCGCGCGCCACAACTACTGAAGCCCACGCGCCACAACTACTGAAGCCCACGCTTCCACAACTACTGAGCCCATGTTCCGCAACAAGAGAAGCCACCGCAATGAGAAGCCCGCACACCGCAATGAAGAGCAGCCCCCATTCACCACAACTAGAGAAAGCCCGCATGCAGCAACGAAGACCCAACGCAGCCCAAAATAAATAAATGTATTTAAAAAAATGGATATAGTTTAAAAGTTATATTACCTGTGTTACCAGTTTTGATCCTTCCAACATAGTCACTAATTTTGTTTGGACACTTAGGCCACTTTCCAAAACTGAGTACCCCCACACATATTTATCTATTGTATCTATTATTCTAATATATCTGGTACATAAATATAGTGTTTAATGTGCCTACATTGCTGAGCTTTTACGTTCTCTCTAGTCTTAAATTTCTAGCCACCATTAGGATAGTATATTGTATGCTATACATATACATATATGGCATACATCCCTTGTATGAAACAGTCTAGAAATTTTAAATAGAACTAAAAACTTATCCCTGCTTTTCAAGGACTCAAAACGTACTGAAGAAGAGAGAACATGTATATGTAAACATAATACAGGGTAGACTGTGTTAAGTGCTTCCATAAAGACCTATCTGAAATATAAAGTGGTCCAGATGAGGGAGAAATGCAGGCCATTGGGTAGAACTGGGATTGGGTTTGGAAGGATATGGAATCTGAATAGGGTCTTGAAGGACAAATAGGACTTTGAGGAAAAAAGAAAAAAAAGAGATGAAAAAGTAGGGTTATTCCAGGTGAATGAACCACACAAATAAAATTACAGAGACGAATTATTTCATGATGCAACTGAACCACAGGGGATAGAGGAAAAATGATTCTGGGCTAGATTTTCTGGGCTAGATTTCCTATTGCATCTCAAACTAAATATTTTCCAACATGATATTTATATTATCTACTACCCCCAACCATTCTCTCAGTTCTCATGCCCAAAATGTCAAAATCGTTTTCATTTCATTTCACTGTATTTAATATTCACTAATTTTTGCCCACTTATATATTTAATTCACACATGCAATAATGTTTTAAATACCTACTATGTACTAGACAATAAAGATTTAAAACATGAATAAAATGAGAAGCTTTCTCTTGATAAATTCAGAGGAAAACTGGTTTTCTTTCTTTTCACTTCAAATTCCTTTATTGATGATGCTTATAACTGTGCATTTGGATGTAAGCAGGTAAATAGTAGGTCTAATAATATTAGTTACAACTAATTTGGTTGTAAGTGATAAAAACATAACTCAAATTAGTTTAGGCAGAAAGAAGGATATTGATTTAAAATATACTAGATTATCTCATATAATTAAACCACTAGAAATACAGAGTTCATCTGGGCTTCAAGTTTAACTGGACACAGGGCATCCATAAGTCTGGGCTGCCTTCACTGCTCATTTTGTATGTACCTTGACTTTATTCTCTCACACTATGGCTTTGCTTTATCTGTATAGAAGGAAATGTAGCTGTCAACAGCTAACAAGCTTCACATGCCTTAGCTATTACCATCAACGAGGACAGAGGGAGGACTCTTAGTCTCAGATTTTAAAAAACATAATAAAAAATTACAGGGATTGACTCTCAGAATCCATTTCTAGAAGTATCAGTTATGAGAGAATTAAGAATAATATAGCAGAAATTTGGCAACTGGAAACTTTCTCTGTTCCCATTGAATTATCAGCCAGGCAGCGACATCCATTCATGTCTACTATAAATAATGAATACTACACAACTGGAAGGACTATGTTGGCATTGTTTACCACTACATCTCCAGAGTCTAGAAGTTAGTTATATAATTGTTTCTCACAATTTACAGTATTGTCAGAGACATTCCAGTCAACTTCTCTAGATAATGCATCTTTATTTCTAAGCTGAGGAAATAGAAAGTGACATTTCTGTGATTAAGAAAATCTACTAGTTTTATATGAATCGTTTAGAGAATTGTGATAACCTAATATCCACGGTTCACTTTAGGAGAGCTATGGAAAAGAATGCTGCACAACCAATTGGCATTGTGTTTAGCAAAAGATCCTTAAAAAGTAATGCATAAAGTAAACTTAGTGTGGTTATCATAAACTATAGAATGTGAACATCATTTTTAGTAATTCAATAAGTTAGCTGCCTTTCTCTGCGTTTACTGTAAGTTTAATAATCCGTTCTTCAAGAATACAGGAATATTGAGAATAATTCTGCTCTCTGTTCAAGAAAATATATAACAAATACATATAAATAATGCCAAATTCTATTTTACATTGTTTTATCTTATCTAAACCATATGACATGGATGTATACTTGCTTCAAAATAAAGTGTGTAATATATTTTTTAACTAGGGCTGATATACTTCAAATTTTAAAATTCCACTCCCGGGAAAAACATGTTATATGTGTTAAGTTTCCTTCTGTGCCTAGAGTTTATGATGTGACTTTGGAAGTGACTGTTAATTATTGATAATTTTTAAAAAAAATAGATTCAATTTGGAATATTTTTTCTTCCTTTTCCAGGAAAGTAAGAGGTTATTTCTTTTCTTTAGCAAAATTATCTCTATCATTGGCTCTACCTCAGCTGTTTAGGTCTCTTCAGAGGATTTCAAAATAGTGCATTTTTCTTTATACTCTATTTCATCTCATCACTTTTGATAATGATAATTATTACTATATTTTTTATTATAAAAAATGAACCAACCTCTACTGAATGCTTTCTTTGTGCCAGACACTGTACTTAATATTGTTACTCATCGGCTTATTATTTAATATCTATTCATATATTTCTCCATTCAACATTTACTGAGCTCCTACAGTGTTTTAGCACAAAAAAATTCTCTGTCTTCAAAATCCTTATGGTGCAGTGAAAGAATATGAACTAAACAGATAATATATGGTGTCCAGTAATGAAAAGACCTATGAAGGAAAAAAAAGGCAGGCTAAAAGATAGAGTGGCAGGGGCTGCTTTTTTTTTTTTTTTTTTGCGGTATGCGGGCCTCTCACTGCCGCGGCCTCTCCCATTGCGGAGCACAGGCTCCGGACGCGCAGGCTCAGCGGCCATGGCTCACGGACCCAGTCGCTCCGCGGCACATGGGATCTTCCCGGACCAGGGCACGAACCCGTGTCCACCGCATCGGCAGGCGGACTCTCAACTACTGCGCCACCAGGGAAGCCCTGCTTTTTTTAGATGGCATGTTGAGCACAGACCTGAATGAAATGAGGAAGTAAAATATATGAATACCTGGGAAAAAGAGGGTTTCGGACATTGAGGCCAGTAGTTGTGAAGTCTTAAGAGAAAGTTCCGGAGAGTTGTGCATGGGAGAATAACATCATTTGGCTTATACGGATCAGTGGTGGTTAAGAGCACAGCTTCTAAGGTCAGACTAGACTCCTGAGTCTGGATATGTACCAACAGACCCTGGCTACATGGTCATGGCAAGTTACCTTAGCTCTCTGGGCCTGTTTCCCCATTTATATAAAAAGGACCATACACATTCCTTTCTCATAGTTTGGAAATCAGGATTAAGTGAGGAAATCCACATAGATTAGCAGAGTATGTGGCACATAGTGAGTGTCCGAGAAATGTCTGCTATTACTGTTATTGCATTAGTTTTCTTATTGTTGCAAGACAAGATTGTTTTCCTGCCTTAAGGTAGGGCTATAATCTATTGTTCCTACCTTATGGACAGAACTTCTAGAGCAACTGCACAGCTGAGAAGTATATACTATCATACACCTGGGTCTACTGAGGTGAGGGCTGTCATTTGGGGAAACTCTACACTCTCTTTAATTGCTTTCCATCAAAGGAAGAATAAACTGAGGATGATTAAATTAAGTGAACTGGAGAAAGGCCATTACTAATGTAAATCATTATAAAAGCTTCAGTAGGCAAAGAAGTAGAAAACCAGAGAATATAATGTAGTATATTTGGATGGTCTTCTGGTAGACAATTAAATTGCTAAAAGTAAAACAGTACCACTAATAATTGCACATTTCGTTTAGTATATAATTATTCACTGTGGCCTTGCTATTTATCTTTGTTCACCTTGTACACAGTGCTTAAGGAAGGGAATACTTCTTTGTCTCTTTAAGATTAGAGTGCCAGATGAAAACATTCATTCCTCCATAAGAGGATAAGGAATACTTACCTCCCTGGAGATAACAAATATGGTGACTTATTACATGTCTAATATCTCAAGTGAAAAAGCTATTTCTGGACAGAAAATTTTGAAAAACATGGTGAATTATGGTAGATTATAATTGTTCTAAAACAGCCCAATTCTCTACTCAAAATATGTCACAAATTAAGAAAAAAATAAAGACTATTCTTTAGCAAAATGCTTAAAGCCACTACCCAATAATTACTGTGTGACTACTTACCGAACACGTAATTATAGCCTCTGTTTATAGAGTTTCTTTCACTTGCAAAGAACTTTCACGGTCACTACTTTTTCTGACTAATAGTAATAATACCTAAGATTTATTGAGAGTACTTCCTATGTGCCAGATACTTTCCATAAATTATCTCCTTTAATTCTCACAATAGCTCTGATGTGGATTCCATTATCCCATAATTTACAGATTAGAAACTGAGATTCAGAAATGCTAAGTAATTTGCTTAAGCTCTCACAAGCAAATCCAGTTTTACAAATCCAGTTCCCAAATCTTCTCCTTAAATATGACTCTACACAGTTTCTCTTACAAATTTACCCTCTGGCAAGATAACAGGACAAGAATGATTGTTCTCTTAAAAAAAAAAAAAAAAACCTTTTAAGTAATTTTTAAAACAGCATCCAAGAAGTTAAGTAATTTGAACAAGATGGCATAGTCAATCAGAGGCAAGCAGGACAAAACTTTCATCTGAGAAGTATGAAGAGTCCTTGACTTCATGAGTAATAGCCAGGTGTTGCCCTTTCATGCAGTCACAAAGCAGGAAATAAAAATAGAACAAGCCCAAGATTTTTGGATGTAGAAAATATTTCCCAACCAATTAAAGTTTCTACCTATATAAAGGTGGACTCAATTCCTACCTCAAAGCTAAATTAAGTTTACTTTGAGCTAATTTTTTTTCTGAAATTGTCATCTTGCTCATTCCTTCTAATTATTTTGGTCACAACTCAAATATCATATTTTCTTTTTTTTTTTTTTAGTTTTCCCCTTTCTCCATTCAGGGCCTTCAACTACACATCTATTAGGCTGTTTGAAGTTGTCCCACAGCTTACTGATGCACTTTGCTTTTTATTTTTTAAATTTCTTTTTTATCGATGTGTTTTATTTCAGGTAGTTTGTACTGTGATGTCTTCAAGTTAACTAATCTTTCCTTCTGCAAAGTCTAAGCTGCCTAATCTGATTATTTTTTCATCTCAAAAATTGTAGTTTAATATTAGAGTTCAATTTGAGTCTTTTTATATCGTGTTTGCCTTTATTCAACCTTTTGAACATATGGGAAATAGTTATAATAACAGCTTTAATGTCTTTGTCTGATTCAAATATCACATTTTCTGATAGATTTTCCCTGACCCCCTACATAAAGTAGCAACTCTCTTCCTTATCTCAATCGTTCTCTGTTGTATAACTATCACACTTATACATTATCTGTTATACACTTATACATATACTGTTATGAGCACATATTTTATTTATTTTCTTGTCATTATCTGTCTCCATTACTAGAATGCAAATTAAATGACAGTGTTACTGAAACAGAAACAGAACTAAAACTGAGTTCCTCTGTCAAGTTTATGATTAACCTCTCAATCTAAAACTTTATTTCCTTGTTCCACACCCATTCCTCCTCAAGACTGAAGAACATCAAAGAAAAGAGGGGATTGAAACTGTGTAGGAGATGAGTGGCGAGTGAGCAAGCGAGCAAAGGTTCATCTGCCGCTCCCCATCGCTCGCATTACTGCCGGAACCATCCCCATCCCAGTCCATGGAAAACTTGTCTTCCATGAAATCGGTCCCTGGTGCCAAAAACGGTTGGGGACTGCTGGTTTAAATGAGTACCTGGGCTCATAGCAGATACTCAATAATTATTTAGTGAATGAATGAATGAATGGATGGATGGATGCATTTGATACATTGAGTTCTAAAAAACAATGTAGTCACCAATGTGTGTGCTTATGTATATATTATATGGATAGACACAGATACAGACACATATGCACACACACTCACACACACACTACATTTTAAGATCTGCAGCTCTATTTTGAACTCCAGATCTTTAATTAGTAATCAGATCACCAACCAATTGATAACACTTGGAAAGAGGCCTAATGAAAATATAAATTCAAAGTTGTCTTTAATGAAGGACAAAAAGTCAAGAGAGGAATAAAAATCTGCCCTCCAGACTTCATTAGGAAGCATCTCAAGCCCATCAGATTCATAAGTACTTCAGTGTTTAAGTTTGGGAAGCAATGCAAGAAGATTCAAAAAACAATGAAATGACTGGAAAGCATTTAATTAAATAGTCAGGTTAAAGGTTAGAGTTTAAAAGAATCCTCAAGGTACCTTAGAAATCATTTAAACAAAAGAATATAGATCTGTCACTGAATCAGGGTATTCAAATAGTTTTGTTGCTTTCCTGTTTAAATCAATACAGGCAATTATATATGTTCAAATAAAAAAATAAGTGACTTAAAAGTTGTATGTTTGAGTGAATAACAGACATACCAATTAAATGTAATTATGAAGCTTAGTTCACTAACTCACATCCTCACCAAACAAAATCTCTAGTTAGGCATGTGACACAATTCTATCTTTGCATATTACCCATTAGTGGTTCTAAGAGGATTTGAGTCAAGTTTTGAAAAAGCTTCATGAAACTGCTTTTTATTGCTATCCTTGATCTCCTGGGCTTAAGCGTTCTTGCTATTAATCTACAAATTGCAGATACTGATAAAAGTGTGCATATGAACTGAGATACCAGTTTTGAAAGGAAGCAATATAATTCTATAGGCTCCATTACAAAATAACTGGATCTGGAATTGGGTGCAGCGAAAGTTTTCTGAGGAAATGACTCCAAATTTGATCTTAAATATGAATAAAAGTTTGTTGTGATAAACGGGACAGGAGGGAAGTGGAAGCAGGCAAAATAGCATGACAAAGATTCCTAAGCTGCAGACAACATGGAGCTCAAAAGAAATTGAAAAGCCCAGCTGGCCAGAGCTGAGAGTCTGAAGTAGCAAGAAGTGCTACATAATGTAGATGTAGAGGGCAAAATCATGTTGGCCCTTGTAATATTGGTTAAGGATTTTCCGCTTTTCTTTTGTAATAAGAGGCATTGAAAAAAAATTTTTTTTCTATTCACAAAGAAAAAGCTCCAGTCCATCTTTTAATTTTTTTGAAAAATTCCTGACATTACAGAACTAAACTGAAATGTATTAATATTCCACTCTTACATTTCCATGACAAACAAAAAAATTTCATGAGCCAAAAATCCCCCCCCAAAAAACAAAACAAAACAAAGACAAAACAGGGAGAAGCTTATAAAACTAAATATGGATCTCAGCATTAACAGCTGAACAGAGAAAGGAATTAAAACGCTTTAATTAAAAAATCACGAGTGGATGATAAAGTGTGTAGAAACTGAAAATTTACAAACTATTTAAAACCTGGAATCACTGACTGTTCAGAAACTACACAGATGGAGCATGGGTGGTGGTGAACAGCAGAAAGGGATTATGGATGAGTCTGCATTGTTCTAGCTGCTCCCATGCCACCCGTCTCCGAGGAAAGCCTGACATTGATTAGATATTGAGCCAGGCTAATGCTGGCAGCAGATCCAGTGATGGTAATCTGCCTATCAGTAGATCCTTCCACTGGGTTCGCAATTTTGATCTGTGCCCCAGACATCTGACGGATCTCATTGATTTTGGCGCCTTGACACCCGAGTATGCAGCCAATCAAATTGTTTGGAATGGTGAGTTCATGAGAAGTAGTCTGAGCAGATGCATCCAAACCTGCACTGAATGCGGTCTTGCCATGCGTCATGGGAAAATGAGACTGTTGCATTGCCAACTGGTGCAGCTTGGTCAAATCTGGCTGTGGAATGGCATACTGTCCTTGAATGGTATAGGCTTCTAGAGGTGGTCCCTCCAGGTCAGAGTTGAGGCACATGGATGGGGTGGTGTGGGGAAAGCTCGCACTGTCGCTACCTGTGCTGTACCTGTCCTGACCACCTGCAGTCATCAAAGATGACTGGAGAACTGGACGGCTTGCGCTGGTACGGGATGGTCACACCCTTCGGGGGGGACTGGGAGAGAGTCTCCAACATGACCACGCAGATCTGTTTCACACACTCAATGATGGACTGCGGAATGCCAGCAATAGTGATGGCCCCTCAGTTGAGTTGGGGAGCATATCTCCTGCCACCTGGACCTGAGCCCCTGTACTCTCACGTATTTCCTTGATCTTGCAACCACCTTTCCCAATGAGAGAGCCACACTGACTAGCAGGGACCACCAGCCTCAGGGTGACTGGGGGTCTACTGGCAGTTGTGCTATTGGTCATAGAGCTGCTGATGTCCTCTTCCATAGCAAAGCCTTTGAAGATGGCATTAGTGGGTCCAACCAAAGTGATAATCCTCTCAGGATAATTCCCTTCTGAGATGTTGATACATGCACCACTCTCCTCATGCATCTTCTTAACTGATTCTCCTTTCTTCCCGATGATACTGCCAACTTCCTTTCCATGCATAAGTAGCCGGATGGTGAGAGTGACATTTAATCCACCTTCAATCACACCGGTGTCCATGTTGAGCAGTGTTCTGAGGAGCTGGACTCTGAGTGGTCAGGTCTTTGGTCACTGGTGGGGGTGAAAGCCAAAAACTGCAGGCGCGAGGTAACTGAGGGGAAAAGGAGAGCGCCCCCCCCCCCCCCCCCCGCGGGCGGGCGGGCAGCAGAGGGCGCAGGCTGCAGCTGCTCCGGCTGCTGCCTCTGCTGGTCTGGGCGCATTGAAAATTTTTAATGTGTGTGTTTGTGTGTGCATGAGGACAAAGAAGGTAATGTGTTAAGTTTGGGAAGTAGGCATCGATGGAGGAGAATCAGTTTCATCGGGTCAATTATGATTTTGGGGTGATATCAGGAGCAACAATGTAAGAAGACATGCCTTAACTCTTAATCACTTCCCTTTAAATCCTCCACTACAACACCAATTTCTAGTTTGTACTCAGTGGCTTCTTTAACCTGAGGAATTAATTTTCTAATATGTGTAGCACTGGTCATTTCACTGTTGTTTCTCTCGGTGATTTAGATTGGACTAAAACCATTCTAAAGTCAAATAATGAGTGGAGTTAAAACCTGCTGGCTGTTTACCCAGCACCCCCGCCCCTCCATTCTCTTTTCTTGGAGATGTACAAGTACTAGCCATCCCTGCCTCATATAGCTAATGACCTCAGGGGAATATGGACAATCAGCCATATAATGTTGTGAGGTCCAGTGTAAAATGAAAACGCAGGTCCCTTGTTTAAAAATGATTAAGACTTTCAAGATGATACTAGCAGTATACTAAACTAAGAATGGAACTCTTCCAAGCCCAGGTTCTTGTGCTACTGCATAGACTGCATGACTATGAGATTGGCCTTGGAAATCTGTCCCGTTGCATTCCAAGGAGTGAACTTGATTGGCCCAGCAATGGTTATGAGGCCAAAATCTCACCAATGAGGCACGGGGTGGGGGTGGGGGGAGAAATAGTTTGGTCAGTGGTTTCTGGCAATTTTGCTATTTCTTAGGAGAGAATGAAGGAATAAATGATCTCTTTGTTTCCTTTTGTTATTCCTTCTGGATTTGATGGCTGGAAATGTTGCATCCGTCCTGAAGGAAGCAAATGTTTATGATGGCAGAGACCAGAAATAAAAAGAACTGGTAGAGTTGATCATACTGTTGTGCCAAAAAAAAATCAACCAAGCCTGACACTCATCATGAATGAAGCCTTCCTATTACAGTGACAATACTGTTTCCTTGTCATTTGTCATCTTGAGTCAGGGATTTTGTTATTGAAAGGCAGAAGCGTTCTAAACGACAAATATAAATAAAGTCTTTCAAACTAAATTTGCTGAATGAAGTATTCCTTTTTTCAGTTAACAATATTTACTGCATTGTTAAATATTTTTAGAGCTGTACACCGTTAGAAGAAACGGGTATTACCTAGGATAACAGAAGCTGGCCGTTCATTCCTCAAAAGATAAAGAAATCATATGACAAAAAAATAAAACGTAATAACATTATCTATGTTGACATATTCTAGGAGAATAAATGTGTAAGTGCAAGGTAACTGCCAGGTGAGTAACACTATTCCAGTTTTTTGTTCTTCTAACATTAAATATGAATACCTATTTTGATACTATTTTTGTCAAGGAAGTTTTGTAATGAAAGAAGATATCATCCAGAGCTCTCAAAAGGCAAAGAAAACAACACACACTGCTATCAAATAAGAAAGTGAAAGACAAGAGAACAGCTATGCAAATTAAGCAGACCAAAATTATGTAAAACAAGTGAGAGTGTTTTCCCTGAAGAATTAGAGTAGCTATCCCAATCTGCAACACCCTCTCCATCCATTTCCTTCTGAGTTTCTATATGGTTACATACACCCTTTAAACTTAAAGAGAACACCAAAGGATCTATCCACTTTGCTTTTGTGAAGCTACAGGATGACAAAAACAAGACATGTTGGTTTCATTCACCCACAAAGTTATTTTTAGGAACTGAAGTGAGCGCAACACATGATCACATCTAATTGTTTTGGGTCATAAAGGCAATAAAGAGGCAGAGTCAAGTTTGAATCCAGGTCGAAATCTGAAGCCTATGTTCTTAATTCCTGCAATTCAAAATCTTTGTTCATACATAAAGTCAAAGCTGTAACAAAAGTAACCTCCTGGTGCTGAGCCAACAGAAGTAGAAGCAGAGGTTAACACAGAAAGGTTAGTTACATCTTACTTGAAATGATTCTGTCCTTGAGTGAATCTTTAAAGGCTAAGTGGGAATTTTATATGTAAAACAGTAGTAAATAAACGTTTAGTCAGAAAGGGTAACATGTATAAATATTTACTGAAGTTAAATCTTATGATCCTGTGGGTGGTAGAACCTATTTAGGGAGGTTAATTTCACAATATTGTACAAGATGACCTGGGCCTGCTGAGACTAGGCAGTAGGTTCCATCCTGCACCTTGATTTAATCCCTGACCCAAAGAGAACTTAAAATCTTCTTGCAAAACAGGAAATTAAAAGGCAAAATGACAAATGAAAATAATAAACTTAAATAATGCTTTACTATAAAAGAAAGGAAATATATTCCATGGAAATACATGATTACTTTCCAAATGAATCATAGAGATGAAATTTTCAGATGTTCAAAATACACAGAAGATCCTTTTCAATGGACTGGTCAGGGCACTTGTGTGTAGGGGGAAGATTGAGCCAGGTTTCAAAGAAAGAATAGGTTAAATTTATACTGTAGGAATGGGATAGCATTCCAGGATGATGGGAAACTGGGCAAAAGCACAAGAGTAGATAAGTGTATGTGAAAAAAATTGAGATTTCAAGAAAGAAGAAGAAAGAGGACAAAGTAGGAAGTTGGTCGGTGCCAAGTCCTGGATGGCCTTGACTATTAGGCTATGACTTTGGAAGTAAACACTGTAGATAACCCCAGGAGTTTATTGTGTGACAGGCTGTGAAAGTATAATTTAGAGTTGTTCATGTTGCACTATTGGGCAGGATGAATTAAAAGAAGAGTCTAGAGTCAGACAAACCAGTCGATAGCATGACATATTAGGATATGGATATGGCAGTAGGTATGAAAAGAATAAAGGATATTATAAAGGAAAAAATCAATAAAAGTTATTAACTGATAGGACAAGAGGACGAGGGACAATGAGGTGTCTCTGATCATTTTAATACCTTAGCCACAAAGACAGGAATAAATCTAGAAAGTGTTATTTTAAGATGACAAAAGACCATGTAACTGCAAATATCCAGCAAGCCGCCTTGTAATAGAAAGTAGAATATAGATCTGAGAGGTATCCTCATGGAGAACACTGCTGAGATTACTGATGGACTCTCCAAAGTAGTGAGCATGAGCAAAGAATTGCAGAGACATTTGTGCTTTGTTGCTTCAGAGGCATTGGCTCCTTTCTCTGCTTGGAAAGTTCTCATCTACTTTCCTACCTGTAAATCTTGTACTTACCTGTAAAGTCTCAGCACAAAAGTCATTTCAGCATGGCTTTCTGTGACAATTGCAGAGTATTTTCTCTCTTTTGCTCCTTCAACACCTATTTATTCATTAACCAGATATTCACTGAGTATCTGCTATGGTCTTGACGTTGTTCTAGGTGTAAGGGAACCAGTGGTGAATGGAACAGTGTTCTTTCTCTCATGCATATGCTTAATATTCTAGTTTGATTAGACAGACAACCAATCGGCCAATCAAAAAGTATATAATATTTCAGGTAGTGATTGTGTGATCAGATTTTAGATTGTGTGATCAGAAAAGTCCAACTGGCAAAATGACATTTGATCAGGGACCTACAGGCAGGAAGTGAGTAAACTTACTGGACAAGGACAATGTTCCAGGGAGAGTGACCAGCAATTGCAATGACCTTGAGCAGGAGTGTGTTTAACATGTTTGAAAATCAGCAAGAGGCTAAGGTGACTGGAGTTGAATGGGTGTATTGGGCATAGTAGTGAGCGACAGGAAAGAGTATCAGTAAAGTACTAGAGATCCAGAGTTTTAGGGTACGATAGGCCATGCTCAAGGATCCAGGCGGTCATTGGAAGGTTTTGGTTAGTGAAGTTAACTACTCTGAGTGACCCTGACTCCATTCAACAGTCACATTAGCCTAAGTGTCACAAATGCAGTGAAGAAAGTCGAAGGTACCACTAGAGTTCATGGAGCAATATTAAAATGTAGGTGAGAAACATGGAAATGATGTCATGGTTTTTAAAAACGTGTCTGTTGGGATTATTGGGGTGATAAGAGACTAAGAAGTAAACAGCCAAGGAAAAGTCTTGCACTAGTTACTTCATGCCTTTTCCCTCTGGCAGGCTGGGTGCTCTCTCTCCCAGCTCCTCATGGCTTGCAGCTGCCTCCTCCTTGAAGAATATCCCTAGGTTGGATAGAATCACCTCACTCGGAAGGTGAGCCCTCCCAAGGCCTCCTCATAGCCAGTAATTGACTCTCATACAGGAAACAGAGAACCAGCCCTTTTGCCTCCAGGAGGGAACGATTCTGAAGTACAGTGCACGTTCTATGGTTTTCATCTGTGGATCAGACCAAAGCTACACTTTACCTGAGACCACATCCTTGCTCAGTTCCCCTTTCCTACCCAATCTGGTTTCACTCCCCTGCTTCTAGGGTTTTCCTAAGAAACACTCCCTCACTCAAATCACTTTTAGGCTTTGCTTCTCAGAAACCTGACTTACGACAAATCTTGTATTGTCTGCTATTTACATATTCCACAGCACCTAATAAAATGCTGACTATGCCATCACTGCATAATAAATGTCTGTTGAATTAAAGAACAGACATCAGGTACTATAAAAGAGTAGAGAATGCTATCTATTAATATTATTAAATACCATGTGATACCTTAGTATTCACAGTACTTCTAATTTTGAGTAAAACCAAAATTTGAGAAAAGATTACATATGAATAATCATTTTATTTGTACTTTATGTGTAAATAACTCAAAATTTTTATAAGTCACCTTTCCTATGTTTAAGATAATTACACATATTTGCCACATTTTTGTCTATAAAACAAATAACTTTTGCAAATTAACTTCAGTACTTTCTGCTTCCTCTGAAGATCCTTATAAGTTACTAATAAATATGCTACACTGTAGCATCTTGCTATCTCCCACACATTTAACTTCAGTCACCTGACTACACAGGAGTGCTGAGAAAGACTTGATTTGTTGAGATTGTGCATTTTCAACCTAATGCGTATGATGTGGTGAGATAAACCACAAGAATATTCTATGCTTGGTTGGAAGTCCATGATTATAATATTTGACTTCCTTGGGAAAATTACTCTCTAGAAAGTTCTCAGAATATTCTACTCAGAGAGATGGATTCTTTTCTGGTATATTGTATATCCCTCTCCTTCTCCTCCTACCCTCTGCATTCATCCAAATGCTTTTAACTTACTGTTGTGAAAAATTTCAGTTTTCCTAGATGTCATCTACTGTACCTTTTTTAGTTTGGTCTCATGCCCTTTCAGGTTTTATTTCATTTTGTTTTGTCATTGAACTTTCCACCCAATTAACCCCAGTATTACACATCTCTTGCCACATGCTGCATGATCATATATCCATTTTGAATTGCCAATATAGATAAAAAATCCTTACTAATTAGAAAAATATTATAATCATCGCATTGTAATATAACCAAAAATTATAACCTCATTAGTTTCATAATATTCTTTCAAAGTTACCCTTCTGGTAAGTCAATTTTAAATTGTTTCAAGTATTAGACTGGACAATACCTGAAAAATGCAGATATATGGTCATTTTCCTCAAAATTCTTGATTTTTTAATATGGAAATTGTTGTATATACTGGCCATTGACTCTATATAACTTTCTGTGGGTATATGAGAAATCCTCAATGCTTAAAGACCTCATTATTGTCCTGAAAAGAGTCACATATATGCAGCATATAAGGTCACATATAGAATTAGACAATGAGTTATGAAAAAACAATTTTCTTCTTTGTTCCTTTCTATTATTCTCCGTTGCTTACAGAATCAAAGAAATATCATAAGCTGGCACTTGTTAACTTCTAAAGTCTTTTGTTTCTTTTCCCCATATTTACTTTTCTTTTACTTTTTATTAAAAAAGTAACCCAAGACCATTGGAGAATAGAAGCTCTATAATTTGTTTAACCAATCTTGTAAGATTAGATGTTTAATTTGTATCTAACTTTCCACCATTACGTTATGATTACTTCCATTCTCACGAATCTTTATGCACATGCCTATTTTTTAAAAATATCTAGGAGTGAACTATTGCTGAAAAGAGACTGAACTTGTTTTCACTGACTTCTTAGCCATTTATAATTTACTTTGTCCATTAGTCTACTGGTAGTATTGTGTTTTATCTTAAAGTAAAAAATAGAAACTTTATATTATCAAACATTTGTTTGAAATATATGTAAAATTTATATTTCAGTTTATAATTTTTCCAATTATTTCCACTATTTCTTATTAGATAGGAGTTACATATGTATGTATATTTTGTGTGTGTATACTACATTTAGGTGTATATCAGGTTTGGTTTAATGCACAGGTATATGATCCCCTGGGAGTTAAGTCTGCATATGCATGAGTTGAGTTTTTTTGTTTCTCTTTGTTCTTTTTATTTTTATATATGGATATTAAATTTTCAGCATCATTTATTACAAAGCTTATTCTTTCCCCTTGAATTACTTTGTATTTCTGCTGAAATTCATTAACCATATATGTGTGGATCTATTCTGTTCTCAACATCTATTTGTCCACCTTTATATCAATAGTACACCATCTTGATTACTGTAGGTCTATAATAAGACTTAAAATGAGGTTAAATTCTCCACTATTTTTCTTTTTCAATGTTCTGGGAAAGTCTTTTGTGTTTCCATAAACATTTCAGAATCAGTTTGTCAATTTCTGCCATAAAAAGAAAACTTTGGAAATTTTGACCTGGAGTAAATCTACAGATGTATTTAGAAAGAGTTGACATCTCAATAATAGTGAGTCTTCTGATCCATAATTATAATGCATCTTTCTTTTTATTTAGTTTTTTCTTTAATTTCTTCATCAGTTTTATAGTTTTAAGAGTACAGATTTTACAGTTCATTTTTATTACTCTCTGTATTTCATATATTTAATTCTACTTAAAATTTTAATTTCCAATTGTTTTTGTCTAGTATACAGAAATTCAACTAATTTTTTTTAATAATGATCTTGTATCCTACAACTTTATTAAACTCACTTAATAGTGATAATAGTTTTTTGCTACATTCTGTAGGATCTACTGGCATAGATGATCAAGTCATCTTCAATAAAAGTTTATTCTTCTTTTCTAATATGGGTATTTTTTGTAGATCTCTATTGCCTTATTACCTTTAATGATCTTTGTTGCTTTATTTCACTGGATAGAATGTGTAAAGTTGAATAGAAGTGATGAGAACAGACATCTTTCCCTTGCTACTGATTTTAGAGGGAAACTGTTTTTCAATTATTATGATTTTAGCTGTAGGTTTTTCTTAGATGATCTTTTTTTCAGGTTGAATAATTTCCCTTTTCTTTCTCATATGCTGAGAATTTTTATTAGTTTTTTCTTAATTAAGAATATTTGATTTTTTTCAAATGCTTTCTCTGCATATACTCAGAAGATCACATAGAGATCACATAGATTTTTTTTTAAATTTTTATTCAGAATTACATTGATTGTTTTTCCAGTGTTAAACCAGCTTTGCATTCATTTGCTATATTTGATTTAGTCATGATGTATTACCCTTTGCATTTTTTGTTAGAATTTATTTTGTAAATTTTTGTTTAGATTTTTGCATCTATGCTTGTACAGATAAATTCTCTGTAGTTTTCCTGTGATATTCTTGTTTGTGTTTGGTGTCAGTGTAATTTAGGCCTTACAGAATGATTTAGGGAAGATACCCTATTCTTTAATTTTTTTGGAAGAGTTTTGCTAGAGTGTGTTTATTTCTCCTTTAAATGTTTGGGAGAAAGCACCAGTGAATCCATCTGGGCCTGTAATATATATATTTTTAATTTGTTTGTTTATTTGTGCGTATACAGGCTTAATGTTTTTAACTAAAGCTTCAATACACTTATGGTTGTAGAACTACTCAGGTTATCTATTTCTTGTTTAGTGATATTTGGTAGTTTATGACTTTTAAAGAAGTTAGTATTTCACTTAATCTTATACTGTCTTTATATGGCAGTTCTTCATCAAAATCTCCAGCACATACATGACAGCTTTTCCTCATAACCAGAGTTGATGTTGGCATTATTCCTATTTATACTCTTGGTCTTTAAAATTGAATTCTGGGAATAGAAAAGAAGGATCTATGATACAGATTAATTGCTCACCTAAGAGTCTTTTATATACTTTTTAATATACACTATGGTTACTGGGTTTCCATGCACCCTAACATTTTCCCTTCTTTGCCATGGATTGTAGAGGCTTCTTTGTTGGAGTGGTTTCATTTTTGCCATGGTTGGGCTATCTAGGGTTTTACTAGTACATGGTCAGTTTTCATTTGTAATGCTCACACTGGAAGGCTTGAGGTTTACTAAAACCTCATAGGCCATTTCAGCACTACCAAAGACCCAGGATGGGTGACTTGCTTTTGTGGCCAGTCCCACTGCTAGTGCTGGAATTTTTTTACTTCTTGTTTCACAGAAAGGATAACTCCTATAGGGCGTCAGCCTTTATGCAGGAAGCCTCGTTCCAGCTTTTGCTATGCACACTGACTATTTTCTCTGCTCAGGTTTCCAAGTGGGTACTGAGAGCCCAGTTTTTAAATCAGTGACTGATTCTTGCTCTTTCAGCTTTAATTCTAGTTTACTACCATGGGTTTGTGTTTCCTTCTCATTTCTGGCATTTGGAGATTACCTTTCACTGTTTTTTCTTACCTCTTGAATTGCACCTTTCCACGTGCAACTGAATACATTTTAAATAAATCTCCTATGCTCCTCTCAATTCCTGTTATAATATATACATCATTTTACTTCTTGGGTACTACTAAGTGATGGTTAAAAAAATTTAAAAAATATGTGTTTTCCATAGCCTCCTACTTTCCAGTAACTGTGAATCTCAGCAGTATATATCTCTATTTGGGACAAATTCAACAACAACAACAAAAAAAACAGAATCTCTGTAGAAACAGTGACTTTCAAACATGGGAAAGAAAAACTATTTTTCCTACAATCTACTTAGTATTGGTGGTATGGATAAAAATATCTCCTTAGAACTATTATCTTGAGAACTTAAGAATTTGAGATCTTATCTTAATTCTGTGTGGGAGGACTGCTTCTGACAAGCTTAATATTTTTGCTCCAGATAACTCACCTCTCAACTTGTCAAGTCTCTGATGTGAGATTCAGCGTTAAACAAAGAGTCACATTGAAAGACTTACACAAGTAGAAAAGTTTAAAGTAAGGCAAGACATGCCTCTCATTAACTAAGAGAAAAAATTCTATAACCTCAGATATGATTCTGTCTCTTTCATGAAAATAATTTACAAATGGGCTTTCTCTAATTTAGTCAGGTCTGTTACAACTCAGGATAAATATGAAAGGGGGTCAAATTAATTTTTTTTCAGTTCTATCTCAATTCTTCAATCCTGCATTTGAAAGATTTTATTATTTTTTCCATTTTATGTTAACATAAGCTGGAATAATAAATGTCCATTATTTAAACCAATTGAGCCAAGGTGTCGACAATGACATCCTGCCATACAACAGAGAATATGTGCTTTATGAGGACTATATGACAACATCCATTAGTCAACTAAAAAGTCAGGGGGTCTGGCTTTCTGAAAGCCACTCCAGTTTCTTCATTTCCTTTGGAAAATTCATAGGTAGTTCAAAAGCATGGATATGCACCTTTAATAGATTTATTGCTATTCTGTACTCTGAAGCATGACAGACATTGTCTAAGGAGAAATATAAATAATATTGTTTGTAAGAAAACTGCTGTCCTGTCATGCTTGTGAAACAGCTTAATGCCTAATACAAATTGGTCATCAGCAAAAATAGTTACTAATAATATATATATATTTTTTGCGGTATGCGGGCCCCTCACTGTTGTGGCCCCCCCCTGTTGCGGAGCACAGGCTCCAGACGCGCAGGCTCAGCGGCCATGGCTCATGGGCCCAGCCGCTCCGCGGCATGTGGGATCTTCCCGGACTGGGGCACGAACCCGTGTCCCCTGCATCGGCAGGTGGACTCTCAACCAGCGCACCACCAGGGAAGCCCACTAATAATATTAATACTATTTATTGTTAACAATATATTAATAGCTATTAATAATATCAAAATCACCATTTACATCTTCTGTAGTCAGGAATCACTGCTCTGCTAATGTCCTCCCCTCTACCCTTTTGGCATCATTCCTTTTCCAAATCTCTCAACTTTCTCTTCTCTCCTTCTCTGCAACTCAGTTCTATAACCCGATAAGCCCCATGCCTACTGCAAATGTTTAAAATAAAGGTTTTAAAATTTCTATTCTGAAAACTATCATTAATATTTTTAGTGTACAACAGCATATATATGTGTACACTTTATTTCCTTTTACCTTATTCCTTCTTTGTGTATATCTCTCTCTATGACAACATGTGAATCAAAGATCCATGAGGTCAAATACTGCATGTTACATCAGTGTACCCAAGACACCAGTACACTACTAGGCACAGACTCAAGATACAATGAATAGTGGATGATAATGGTAATGATAACAGAGATATATCTTCCAGCTCTTTTGGAAGTTGGATTTTTCCCCAATATTTAGATGCAATGAATCTATGACACCTAATAATAGAATTAATGAATTACGTGTTATTAAGGAGTTTAACTTCAAAAAGCAAGCAACGTATCATAATATATTACCTTCTGAAAATAAAACCCCTTTTAACTGCTTGATCTTCACACAACCATGCCTTTCTATATATCAAAATAAAAGACTGTGAGTCATCACACATACTCCCACTTTGAAAAGTCTGGAAAGAACATTTTGAAAGATAAAAATGTTTTCAGCCAAGCCTGTAACAATAAGTATTGTCTGACCAGGCTTTCGCAAATTTGATTCCTCCTTGTAGCTGAATAACTTACAAAATGCCATTTTCCAATCTGACCTCTATTTTGAGTTTCAGAAACTCAAATGGACATCTAAAACAACAAAACATATTCCATACCCTCTCCCCGCAACAAAATATGATTTCTCAAAAATCACTTTCTTGCTGAGGTCTTGTCTTGTATGTCAAGTTTTTGCCAGAAGCCAATTTTTATTGCCAGGTTATAAAACTCTAAAATAGTAGCTCTATTATGAAAACCCTGACATAACCTTAGCCACAGTGAATGGCACCAGTATAATACACTGAACACAGCTTCAGCCATTAGCTCAAATAGCTTGATTTTACCCCATTGTTGTTCATTGTCCCCTATACATTTGCTATAATGCCTGTGGTGCCTTTCAATACCACTTAACTATAGGCTGTCCTCCAGGAAATGTAACGCACAGCCACCTCTGGTGACATGCAGACATGTGCTAGTTAGCACTGGTTTGTCACTGAGATTTTAACTTGATACACTGATACACTTACTTTTTTTTTTCTACAAAAATACACTCCTTTACCGAAAGAACGCACCCCCCCAAGCTATGCTGTAATGTGAAGCTGACAACTTACCTCATTATAGCCTATTGTTTTTAGGTAGCTTACTAAATGAGGAAGATGTCTGAGTCAACCTGCTATTTACAGAGCAGGGGGAAAAAATGTGTTTTTCCTCCATTTCTACTTAACCCGTTCTTTAATCTTAATTGTGTTAGTGTTTTACTTGAATGTGTACTGTTATAACACTATTTTACGTAATGATGTGGTAGACTACAGCCTAATCAGACTGAATTATAAAATCTGGAGCCCTTGGTGAGTTATCAATGTGGGAAGGGCATCAAGCCGTGCAAAACGAGACCTTAAGAAAGACTCCCAGAATCTCCCAAAAGATGAGAAAGAAATACCTTTCTCTCCTTAAGGGTAGTAAGAAATTCTCAGGAAACAGGCTGAGAATATGTAAAAAAGATATCACGAGATTCCTGGCTCATAGTACTAGAGCTAAACAAAGTGCAGCTTCATAACATATATGATTTTCCTGCTGTTTTTAAATTTACAGACCTCCAGTGGGAAATTTATGTAAAAGACACACACAAATTTTTGGCAAAGATAGACAGAGCACTTTGCATTAACAATACTAATATTCTTTTTTTTTTTTTTTTTTTTTTTGCGGTATGCGGGCCTCTCACTGTTGTGGCCTCTTCCGTTGCGGAGCACAGGCTCAGGACGTGCAGGCTCAGCGGCCATGGCTCACGGGCCCAGCCACTCCGAGGCATGTGGGATCTTCCCGGACCGGGGCACAAACCCATGCCTCTGCATCGGCAGGCGGATTCTCAACCACTGCACCACCAGGGAAGCCCAATACTAATATTCTTAAGACAATTTTCTTCCACAGTGGTTGGCTAATAGTGAAAATCTCAGCAAATTCTAACAAGATCTATAACTTTTTATGCATGGCTAATAATTTCATGACACTACATCCAAACCTCCAAAATAATGACTGAGTAAATGTGTGAGCAGCAAGTCTGGATAAAAGGAAATAGGAACATTTTTTTGTCCCGTGCCTTGCTATTGTTCTGCTACTATGAAATAAAATACTGACAATTTAGATGCATCTGCTTAATTTTTGAAAAATCATGAACTGTGACATCAGGCCACCATGAAGTAGATAATATTATTGTTCTTTTCCATCTCTAAAATAGTCTCACAAAAAATTTTAAGTAGGAGAATAAGTTGCCAGTTGTTTTATAAATTGTAAAGGAAGTCAGAGAAATTATTTCTCCAGTCCCAGGTGCACACTGAAGAAATGGGACCACAACATCTGAGTGCACTGAAATTCTAACACACACACACACACACACACACACACACACACACACACACACACACACGAGTTTAAATATAGAAGTAGTGATGGGGCTGCCTAAAACTGTAGGGAAGTGTGTTTGTTTTTTACTGTTATCTTAACAAATAATCACAAATTTAGCAGCTTAAAACAACACCCATTATTATCTCATAGTTGTTGTAGGTCAGGAGTTTGGCTCAGCAGCGTGTCTCTTTAGAGTCTAAAAGCAGAAATCAAGGTGTCTGCAGGGCTGTGATCCTTTCTGGAGGCTCCAGGAGAGAATCCGTGTCCGTCTTCATTTAGGTTGTTGGTGGAATTCTGTTTCATGCAGCTGTAGGTCCCAGTTCCTTGCTGGCTGTCAGCCAAGGGCCATTCCCAGTTTTAGAGGCCTCCCACATTCCCTGGCTCATGGCCTCCTTTCTCCATCTCCAAAGCCAGTAACAGCAGGTTGACTCTTCCTCATGGCAAATTTCTCCAACACACTCATTTCTCATTCTGACACTTCTGCCTCCCTCTTACTCTCTTACAGGTCCATGTGATTCTGTAACCGAGCAGGCCCTTATGGGGCCTTCCAGGGACAGGCCCTTCCCCTGCATTCTCTGCTTCAGCTCCTCTCTGAACTACCTAGATAACAGTATTTGATGCACATTTCTTGAGTTGTTTTACAGATGTGAAAACTCCCCATCAAATGGAAGATGTTAACTATTGATGACCATGAGCACATAACCCCAGGCCTCCTGGAGCCTAAGGAGATAGTGTTGAACCCTGTGACACCGCCCTGTTACCTCACCATCAGCCAAAGAATTGTGCAGGAGCTGTTCACATACCCTGCAACCTCCCCACCCCCAGCTGGCTTTTAAAAGTGCTTTGCCTCAAGAAACCGTTTGGGGAGCTCGAGGATTTTTTAGAGCAGGAGCCACCCATCTCCTTGCATGGCCCTGCAGTAAACCTTTCTCTGCTCCAAACTCCAACGTTTCGGTTTGTTTGGCCTCACTGTGTGTTGGGAACACGAACTTGCGCTAACAATGACTTGTCCTGGATAATCTAAGACAGCCTCCCTATATTAAGATGCATAACATTTATATGGTCTGCAAAGTCCTTTTGCCATAGAGGGTAACACAGAAGTAATGTGAGGGGTAGGGATGGGGGCAAGGGAGAAGACCATAGAAACCACAATCCTATCTACCATAGGGAGTATTATACTCTTATCTTTAAGTTATCATCTTTTTTTTTCATAATATTGTCAATTACTCAAAAGGAAAAGTTCTAACTTTCCTAAGTTAAGTAGAATAAATTTTATTTTCTGAGTTTCCAAAATTTTAGTTTTATCAGTATTATATTACGCTCAGCTCACCTAGTCCAACAAACCCATTTCTGTTCACTTCTATTCTCCCCTACAATATTAAACATGTGCTCTGGAACCACATAAGAATATCCATTCTTACAATCTTTGAATAATAAAATCTTAAATCTATTTCAAATAGACTGTGATGTCACCGTGAGAAGGGTCATGTCTTACTTACTGATTTCTAGGGACAAAATCAGGATGAAAGAATTTCTCTGTGATCTGTATCCTACTGAATTCAAAGCCTTGCACTATAGAAACATTTATTACCTGAAGGCCTATATACATTTTATAAAATTTGACTGTACAACAAGATAACTCACTGTAGAATCGAGTTCATCAGCCTATAGCTTTCTCTATTACATTTCATGGGGATACCATCTCTAAATAGAGAAATCTCCAAGAGAGAGCAAAAACTACTCAGAAACTTCCTTCAGTAACTCACAATCATAACCTGGCTTACACAGCAAGTCTGACACATTCCAAAATAAGATCCACCCACTGAAATTATTTTTCTATGACAAAATAATAGATAGATAGATAGATAGATAGTAAAGCAGCTACTGCAACAATATACTTTGAGAAACTCAAGGAGGAAACCTTAAGACCAGGATATCATTCTGGGAATCACATCCATGGGAAAGGGAGAGAAGGTTGTAGAATATGATGCACTGTTAACTGAAAGTGAAGGTTTGAGGAAAAGCATTCCAGCTTGAGCAAGTATTAATCAATAATAGATGTTTGGAGGGGAGAGGTTGAAAAGAAACACTAAAAAATTCATTTAGTGTAACCCCTTTGGAGGGAGAAAAATAAAAACTCTGACCCTTTCATTATATACATGAGACTCGGTTTAAAAAGCAGGGGAGACCTGTGCAAACTTTAGGTGAGGCTACACTTGTCTTTATTGCTTCTCCAGAGTTATCAAAGAAAGATGGTTACATTGAAAGTTTAAATTATATGCATCACGCAGTCTGTAAGACATTCTTCTTTCTGAGTATGGAAGGCCATGCTTCCTAAGATATGCTAAGGAAAATCCACAACTTAAATAAATGCATTTGTTCTTTGCTCAAAGCTTATGATAAATGTTCAACCAAATCAGTTTCTTTATTTGTAGTGAGAAGCTATTTCCAATTCAGACTCCTTTTCTCCTAGTGGGTAAACTTCTTGGGACATCTCTTTGTAAGAATTCTGCTTCTCTAAGAATAGCTAACTTTACAAAATTTCATGTTTTTACATGACATGTGAAATAATTATCATTGAACAGACTTTAATTTATTCAGGGGGGTATATAAAAGATTTGTTGATATTAATGATAATCATGAATTCTTTATTATTATAAATTAAGTTTCATAATAAAACAGATTGAAAATCTAGTTTTAAAGATCATGTTTGAAATAATTAGATATTTTCGTACAACCTATATCTCAAAAGCTACTTTTGCTCTCTGGGTATGTTTAACACTTACTCAAAGTTGATATATGTTCCACTTGTCACTGAAGTTTTATGTATAATAACTCTTGATAACAGAGGGCAATTATTGGGTTAAAGTTGACACCAACACATTCTTTATCAAGCATGAAAACCTTACCTTGACCTTTATACAATTATTCTTATGAAATGAAGAATTAATGCTTTCCAAAATAGTCATACAATGATATGGGCACTGTATTAGTTTAAGGTTAAAAACTCATGACACTGTGAATGAGATGCCTATTTTCCAGTATTCATTTGCATGATTAAAAGGAAATCTTTGCCTAGCTGAAATTTGGGGTCAAATGGTCGTAGTATCTATTCATAGTAACTATTTATAATGTCTTGCTTTTAAAATTTCAGTGCATTCAAACATCAGTCAAACTAAAAGATTCCAAAATCATGTAATCTCTGCATTAGAAAGAATTACTATAAAGATAATTTAGTCTAACACTTTCTCCACAGCATGGTCTTTCTAAAATTTTTCAGACCCAGTTTGACCCCTCCCACTCCCTATCAATGATGGGAAAAATCACAAGCCTTTGGCATTTTTAAGTAGTTTCAATTTGCAGAAAGTTTTGTCCCTGTTATGAGTCAAAATGGGCTCTTCTGCTATTTCTCTCTTTTGCTATTGGAGTTATATAGACAAAGTCTAAAATGTCTTTTTCAGAAGAAAACACTTCACATATTCTAAAATTCCTTTGTCCCTTGAAGTTATCTTTCCTTCTGCGTAGGCATCTTAATCATTTTAATCTTTTGTAAGATTTCCTCATCTTCCTTCTTTGCTCTGGGAGAACGAGTGAGACAAAGAAGTTGGTATCTCAATTCATAGAGTTAGTCATGTCAGACTGTGAAATTCTTCTCTACCCCCATTGACTTATGTGTGGATCAAACTGGTTATTTCACCTCTCTGAGCTTTTATTTCTTCTGCCACATTTAAGACCGCAAGCAATTTATCCAAACTCTCTGAGCCTTTGTTGTATCCCTTACGATCTGTTTAACCTTGAGTAATACATTTTCCATTTCTGAACCCCTATTTCCTCATCTGTACATGGAAATAATGGAGTTGCCGTGAAGTACTATCAGAGATAATTTGTGAAAGTACCAAAAAAGAATTTCTGAAACATAAAAACACTTTAAAAATGTTAGTGTTTCTGCCCTCCTTTTGACTTAATTACATTTGTCAATATCCCTTTCTTAGCCCCAGTCTTCTTAAAAAAACAAAAACAAAAACTGACAGGCAAAAATTAAAATGTGATAATTTATTTGAAAGATATAAGCCTCAAGTGAGGTGAGTGAGGCAAGAAGCATGAATTGTGTTACTGTTATGTCTACTGCTTCCCCATGACCTGCAAAGAGAAACCAAAAGTCACAGAGCAAATGAGTTTGCTTGTCATGTGGGAATTCAGTGGAAGGTTCACTGCAGGGAGAACCTAGAAATTGCAGACAGAGGGAAGAAAAGGAAAATGTACCTGTTTGGATTCCTTCAGTCTCCTGTCTCTCACTGGCCTTTCCATTTCCAGGTTGTTTCATCTAGCTCCCCAGTGGCTGCATAAGAAGTCAGATCTCAGGACTTGTTATATAATATTTCAACTGAGTACAAAAGTGTAGGAATGATTCTGCATGGATTAGACCAATTAATATGGAGAAGGAAATCTGAGAAACCACTGGCAAAGGCCACATTCATAAATGTAATTCTTTTGGAATTACCTAAAACTAGATGAAGCATTAGCAGGTTAACTTATATTTGTTGTTGTTATTTTGCTATTATTGTCACTTTTATTAAGTTAGTCTAGCAATCACAGAACAAGTTCACATTGTTGACTCATTTTTACATGTAATAAACCATTATTATCATTACTGTTACTAATATTATTATATTACTATTATTATTATTTTAACTTTGCTGCTATATGATATTATCTCCTCATTGAAACTCATGGCCTCACTATTGTAGGCTTTTCAAGGTATGTCCCAATTTATTTTTGCATGTTGTACACTAACGTAAAATCTCTTCACTCTAATCAACTTCAACTATCCATTCCTATTAAGCTTTCTCTTCAACATTAACTTTGTTAATTATAGACAGAATGCACTCTTCAAAAATTTATACATACCTATGTCTAAATCCTTCCTTAAGAATCAGTTTTAATGCCATCTTCTCTATGAAGTTGTATCATATCCCCAGATGGAAATTCTTTCTTTCTCCATTAAGCCCTCATAACACTGACTACTTTCTCCTTATGTTACAGTAATAGATGTGAGTCTGACTTTCTCTATTTCATTATCAATTTCTGCTCATTTACTTAGTGTAGATATTCATTCAGCTGCCATGACACTGATGTAAGGTTCATTTCTGTTTTCACCATTGCACAAAATAATTGGTAAGAATACACTAAATATTATTGAATGGATTGATTAATCTAGTATTTAGAATGTTTTTTATATTTCTTAAGAATGTATTTTTAACCCAGACGCTGCAGAATGGTTCTCTCATCTTTGGGAAAGCTAAGTAAACTTTGATTTTACAGTCTGATGAAGTCCACAGCTTTTCTACTAGTTCAATTAATTCAAGATGTGAGTAGGGATAAAGTTACACTCTCCTATACCCCTCAATCATACGTCCCTATGTCTTTAGGTAACAGTGAAAAGTTACCTTCCTTTCTCTTGCATGCAAAACTGGGCCTCTTCATAAGAAAAGTTTACAAGAAAGGTTTAGAATTTGTAGTCTGGATTGAAGATTTAGAGCAATGGAAGGTGTCACCAAAAGTCTCTTACTGTCTTTCTCCTCTTTGCATATCTGCTCCTCATCTCATCTTCTCTCTATATCAGTCCCACTCCAATAATATTAAAACATGAGCCATATATGCAATTTAAAATTTTCTAGTAGCTCTGTTAAAAAACTCTGAAAAGGGGGTGAAAATGATTTTAATTATATATATATATATATATATATATATATATATATATATATACATACATACTTTTTTTTTTTTCTTTTTTTTTTGCGGTACGCGGGCCTCTCACTGTTGTGGCCTCTCCCGTTGCGGAGCACAGGCTCTGGACGCGCAGGCTCAGCGGCCATGGCTCACGGACCCAGCCGTTCCGCGGCATGTGGGATCCTCCCAGACCGGGGCACGAATCCGTGTCCCCTGCATCGGCAGGCAGACTCTCAACCACTGCGCCACCAGGGAAGCCCTAATAATATATTATATTTAACCCAATGCATCAAAATATTATTCTTTAATCAATATAAAGATTTAATAAAATATTTTACAATTTTTCATACTAAATCTTCAAAATCCTCTCTACATTTAACACTTAACAGTACATCTCAATTTGCATTAGCCACATTTCAAGTGTTCAGTGACCATGTGTGACTAGCGACTACTGTGTTGGATACCCTGACTCGATGTTATACAAATCAGTTTCTCTTCTTCAAGGTCCTACCTCTAAAATGTTATACCCAATCGTCTTGAATGATTTTTCTCTTGTGCATGCATATTTTTTTCCGATTATATATGTATTATCTTAAGGCAAGCCTATGTCCTTATTTACTTATTTGTTTATTTCCCTATACCATGCATAATTCAGTGTGTAATACACATTTATCACTTGCCTAGTATCTGATGCTAGACTTTTACTATATCCCTTGTTAATTCCCGATCTTTTCATTGTATTGTCTAAACTTTCTGTAGATCTACTATGCATATTACCTGGTCTCTCATGATCATTATGACCTGGGAAACAGCTCAGCATAACAGAAGTAACACAAATATACATATATCCAAGTCTTAGATCCACTGATGATAATCTGATTTCAGGTAGTAACTTAATCTCATTATACCTGCATTTCTTAATCTGTAAAATGAAGATAACTATTCATAAATTTTCTGCCAGATTAGGATTTTGTGAGCACAGTTTAAAAATGTATGTCAAAGCATTTTCTAAGTTGTAAAGCACAAAAATAATGCAACGAATATGTGGTTATGCTATTTTTGTTTTGCTTTCAATAAGCTAATTTTTTTTTGGCCTTTGACTAAAGTAGAACATCATGCCAGTGGTTCACAATGGCTTTTAAAATCCCCTCACAGCTCATAATTTATAGTTTTGAGTCCAGTAACTTATAAAACCACTTGGAATTAATTTTTCTTAAGTATACTAATTTAATTGTCTACACTGAAGCTTTATTTTTCCATGTCTTACAGACTAGTAGGAGATTCCTAAAGCTAGCTAAATACCTTTATAGTTTTCCTAAGCATTTTAATGCTGGGTAGAAAGAAGCAAAGATATTTTTTTTAAAAAAGAGAAAAGCACAATAAAATACTTTTGAGTAATTGGACTTATTACACCTAAAGGAGTAAGCTTTGCCAAGATTAACACTCATTGCAAATCAATATTGTCAGAGTTCTAAATTCATTTTAATATTTTGGTAAATTGATTAGCACTGCATTGGAAAAATTACAATTTTTTTTTAAAGTGCCAAAGCAAAGGAAAAATAAGGGTACAATTTTTTTTTTTTTAAGACAAAGAAGCTTCTCTATTTTTTCAGGTGTATAAGTAACAAAAACAGATTTTCATCTAAATACTACAAGGTTTATCTGTTTTATGCTTATTTTTAAACAAAAATATTGAGAGCCATTTGGTAAATCTGAAATAGGATTCATACAGACAGACACACACACACACACATACACACTAAAATCCACTTATGAACACCCTTTAAACAGCACACCTGCTCAATTAGAAAGCACCAGCAAAACAGGAGGGGGTAACACATTTCACTGCATTCATACAATGGGTGAGCTGCTTAATCAACTCCAATAGTGTTTGCTCCAGTCTAATTGTGGTTTGTACCAGGTATGAACAGGCTCTGTCTCTTGAGTAAAATTTCTCACCATGAGGCTTTTTGTAAACTTTATGCAATTACCTGGATTATCAGTACTATTAAAGGTTTGATCTTAATTTATTGTATTTCAAAAATTAGGTTAACGCTCTTGAGAATGATAATTTTTCTAAGCCATTCTGAAATATCAACATCATCCATAATACTGCATTTTTGCAATCAATAGTCCTTCAATTTCCAGTTTTGTCTTTGCTCATGAACTCTGTAATTTAAGAGTTTTTCATATGCCTTCATAAATGTCTAGTTATATTTTCCTCCTGCCAATTTCATCTGAAGACCTAGTTTTGTTCATCATTCCTTAGTCCGATCTTTGGATGATATTATCTAGGAGCAACTTGGTCATAGCTTGTGTTTCTTTTGGTTTTCTTGCATATCAACAGAAGAAAAATTATCAAGTTAAAATTATTAAGGTTGTAGAAATGTTTAAAATATATAGATAAAAAGAGAACTAACAAGACCCATAGACTTTTCCTTGATAACAGGACAATATGGCACTTCAACCTATGGCATTAGGGTCCTAAAGCCAAACTAGCAGTCAATAAATATCATGAACCACAACCAACCTGAATTTGATTACTCAGTGGTTATAGAGCTGAAACCGAAAGCCTCTAAAAAGAATCCTAAGCTTGTGACATTTACAAAGCTGTTTCTAAAGACAAAACAGGTATGAAAGGTCATGACAGACTAATGCTTTGGAGGGCAGGAGGAGGGAGCAATTCATCCACAAGAAGATTAAAGGATTCAAAGTTTTAGAGAACAAAGTTTGTAATTTTTCTGTATACAAGAGAAGGTGTTGTTGTGATGCATATATCTGTAATGTATCTTAAGTATGAAAATAAGATGAAGCGAATATGGAATAATTTGCATTCACTTAAATTCATTCTATCAGGTACCATTTCCTTCACGCATCCTATGAATCACATGATGAAAGCACATGTGGAAAAAATAGTGAGACAGAGACAAAGACAGAGAAAATGAGAAAGTGGAGGCTGCAGAGTCTGGTAATTTGGATAGTATACTATAATCTAGAAACATTTACTGATAATTCCATATAGTGGATATTTGGGGGCTTCCTTGCTAGCATCCATTCCCTGTCCCTCCCAGAAGCTACTGATTATCTTTAGAAAACAATATGATCCAAAGAAGTTGTCTTGGAATGAGACCACTAACATAGACCATAGACTACTAGCATAGCTGAGGCCAGTTCCACATCTATTCTTTTCATCTATTTGCTCTAAAAATATTTCACTGTTCTGTATAAATTAGTCTGGTTGTGTTTCTGGTTACATGCTGCAAACAAATGAATCTTAAATAAACTCTCAGTGGAAGCCTCCAACAATAGCTAAATTAGGGTCATCGATGACTGTAGACCTTCCCATCTTTGTAACTATACTATGTTAAAACATGCCACATTCTAAAAATTTTTAAGTTCTTGAAATAATCAAAAATTGACTTTGAACTAAAGTACCAATTTTTAGATTACAAAACGTCTTGACATCAATTATCATAAGCTTTTAATTAATGTCTCAAAGAATAACCATCAGCATATTAATTAACTGACATTTAAAAAATATTAGTATGGTATCAATTTTTAACATTTGTTTTAATTGAAGCCACCGACTTCCATTGTATTAATTAGCATCTGTCATAAAAAAATGTTTTACTGAATGATTTTCACACTTTTGTGTTTTTCAAAGTATTATCCCTGTCAATATTTTCAACACAGCTATATTTGTATATAATGTACCATTTGTGTGTATAATGTACTTGTGTGTATATATATGTATATATATGTAAACAAGTACTTTATGCAATAAAGTATCATTTAGTTAATAAAGCATTGGTCATCACAATATAAAGTTACAAACAGGACTTAGTTTTATTACTTGTAAAAAATAAATATGCATGAAAATATTTCTTGTTTGTAAGAAAATCACTTAACTTTTCTGGATTCTCAATCATTATCTACAAAAAGAGTAGGGTAGACTATATTCTCTTTAGTTTATCTCCCAACTTCAAACTGCATGATGTAAGGTGTTGTTCCAAAATTTTGGAAATCATTGTCGTTCCAAAAATTTTGTCACCGGAATGAACTCCTCAGGTCAAGGTTAATAATCAAAATACTTAAAAATGTGATAATAAAACATTTCTACTGTTACCATTAGAACCTTAAGACTGCTAATTTGCAATATGTATAGTTTATTAAAAATTGGCAACAACAAATTAAGTTTTAAGGGTAAAGATATTTTCGGTAAGTGTATTTTGTCAACAGAATTTAAAACTAATGAAAGAGAGTTGAAAAACTATTTTAAAAAGAGTTATACTCTAAATAATAAAAGCTTACTTTACTATTGGCCCATAGGCAAAAGCTGTAGTAAAGATGATTAAAAAGGAGAAAAAGGAAACAGTATTTGCATTCATTCTGGTAATAGAATATGAAATTAAAGCGTGAAGGGATTAATGTTTTAAAGCTTGACTTGCAGTGATAAAGCTAAGGTATTAGAACAGACAACATAACCGTTACAGGATAGACAAGCAAAGAAAAACCAGCAAATGCCTTAAAGATGAGCAAGTCAACCTAGAATGGAATTACAAAATGATTAATCAATACAAATGAGAAACTGTACAAGGAAAGAGAGCTTGGTGAGACTTCTTATGGGACTCAACACTGCGGCCGCTTAAAGATAATGAAAGGAGCCAGCCAAAGCCAAAGAAATGCTTTCATTCCGTGGCAAAGTCATTTGTGAACAGTTTAAATTACCCTAATCACCTCCCCTCCAGCCGTCAGTAGGCTCTGACTCTTTAGTTATTTAAAAAGAGGAGTTTGGGGAAATGAGTTCTGCGAATCTAAGCTGCAAAATAATTATACACACACCGTTTTAGCATTTTAACAATGCAATCCCAAACATTTGTTCTCATTAGAATGCAAATCGACTCATTTAATAATCCCACAAGAGAATTCCACCACACTCAGCTTAAAAAGCACAATGGTATTCAAAATATTATTAATAAATGCCAAGTATGGAAAAGCCAGTTTATTTGCCAACAGCTCAGGCTAGATAAAAGAAATATACTTACATTTCCAACCTTTTTTGTGTGTTGTTTTTCTGGCCACATTTAGTTTAATTGAAATTTAACAGTTGAACTGGTCTGGGACAGACTTCAAAAAAGAAAAGAAAAAAATCAAGGTGACAATTCCTTCTGTCTGGCACATAAACTTTCACACTCATCACAGAGCCACAGTTTATCATGCAAACCAAAGACATGCATTTATCCTGAGTAGTGTCTAATTTCATTACTCTAAATTGTTAATTGTCTTAGCCTGTGGTAGACAGGAGACAGTTTAGGATTTAGTTTGTCTTAAGTTGCAAGACTAGGAACAAATCACCAGAACTTATGAATATGAGCTTTCTTTAGCAAGAGTTGTTTTTTTTTTTAAGAATAAAAACTTTTTCAAAAACACAGTTTTGACCCTAAACATAGCGATTTTTACACAGCCAGTACTGAAAATTTTGTTATACATAGCCTGTATTACAATATTAAAAAAAAAATTCTCCAGAACTATTATTTTAAAAGAGTCTTCTAGCCCACTTTTTCAATTAAGAATATTACTTCCATATTGAATGGACTTAACTTTGGTAAAACTCAATCACCAATTCACTCATTTTTCATTCAGACTTTTATATGCAAGTCACAGTCCTATTTTATTTGTTATTGCCAATCTTTCTTTCTTTCTCCAATTTAATACCTTGCTTATATTTGAGACTCCCCTTGGATTGAATCTCAAGGAACTACTAAAACTACTAAAAACTTTTTCTAACTCATCATACATGCACTAAGAAAAGGATTTACAATTTATACATGGAGACAAGTAGCTAAAAAAGTGCTATCCTTCACAGGAGTAGTGTCATTTAAAAAAAATAAAAGAGTGGATTTTCAGACATAAAGACAGATCCATATATCTGTTGTGCTCATTCTTTGTGAAGGGTGACTGTAACAGCGTAGAGAGCATCACTTTATTGAATTATCAAAAACAGAAATAATTAAATGACTACACACACACACACACATACACACACAAAAAACAGAACAAACACCTGAATTATTTCCCTAGTCAACTATGATCAAATGTAAATATGATTCAGTTGCAAACTATTAGGCAGAGAGCCAAGTCTGCTAATAAATATACATTCAGACTTTGGCATGCATACTTGAAATGTAGAGCCAACGTAGTTTAGATGGTTTATTTTATATAAACAGTTATAGAACAGAATAAGTCCTCTCAGGGCATGCTATGAACTGAACTGGGTTCTTCCAAACTCATACGTTGAAGCCTTAACCCCTAATGTGACTGTATTTTGGAGATAGGGCCTACAAAAGGTACTTATGAAATGAGGTTGCAAGCATAGGGTCCTAATCCAATATGACTGGTGTCCTTAAAAGAAGAGAAAGAAACCTCAGTGAAATGACCACGTGAGGGCACAGTGAGAAAGGTGGCCATCTGTAAACCAAGGAGAGGGGCCTCAGGGAAAACCTGACATGCTAACACCTTGATCTTGGACTTCCAGCATCCAGAACAATGTGAAAATAAATTTACGTTGCTTAAGCCACCTAGTCTGTAGTATTTTGTTATGGCAGACCTAGAAAACTAATACAGGGTGTCATCTCTTTTCTCATATCCCTTGGGCACCTTCTTTACCTTTCTCAGACTTTACACATAGATTAGCAGAAAGAACAGATATCCTCAGGGGCATGACAGAGAGAGAGAGGAAGTCTTTTATTAAACACAGTTTATAATAGTGTTCAAATTAGTAATTTAGGAATCAAAAAATGGAGAATGGAGAACAATTAGGAAAAATTATAATAATTATCTATTTGAGATAATGGCCTAAAATAATTCTCCAAAGCAGTTGTACTATAATTCTTAGCTTGAACCTAATATAGCTAGGATAACACTCCTCCATAGTAATTGATGGGTACCAATATTCAATCTCACTATAGACTACTGAGAATCAGCTAGTATCTACATATGAATATTAACCCAGCTGTTAAAACACTCAGATCCTTCTCCTGTAATTTTCTCTCCAATAGACGACATTTAGACGAAAGTAAAAGGAAGGACTCTACAACATTTCTGTCCTGGATACTAGCAATTTAAAAAGTATAAGTAATTATAGATAAAGCAGATGGACAGGTACTGATTTACTTTGAGGAGCTTAGTCTTTTAGAATTATATTCCTTTCTAGATGCATTTCTGTGTTACATCTACTTCTAAGGCACCTGTTATGTGGGAAAGGAGAAAGAAAATTTTCAAAAACCTTTAGAAGGGAGGATGAGAATAAGTCCTAGAAGAAAACTGAAAAAAGGGCACAGTGAAGGAGGAAGGATACATCAAACGCAAACTGCCCACTGTGAATTTGCTTTGTTTGCTTGTAGTTTCAAATAAGACACTCTCAGGGTTGTAAGAATATAAAATGGTTGTTGGTAATTGGGGGATACCCTGAACTGCTGTGCCACAAAGATGAGAGCAACAAGATTGCTGTCAGAAAGCGAAACTGCACACAGAACCTCCTTGAAGTATTCTTACTAAACACTGAACCCAACCATGTTTCTAGAGCTAACATCCATTAACAAGAAATACAAGGGAAAGAGAACACAGTAAATAACACCACAAGGAAGCAAAGAGAAAAAAGGAGAACATGGGATGAATGAAATATTGTTAACTTTGATAGATGGGCTAATGGCACTGGGACAATGAATTTTATAAAAATATACTCCTTTTTAGAAATGTATATTAAAATATATAAGGTTTAAATATCATGATATTTGGAATTTATTTTAAAATGTTTCAGTAAAAGTGAAAGATAATACATGAAGCTAATGTGATAAACTCTTGATAATTCTGAGTCTAGGTAATGAGTATAGAGAAGTTGATCTAGTTTTTTTTTTTTTTTTTTCTTTTAACACTTTAATAAGAAAAGGTGCTAGCTAAGCTGAAAGAGCAATATACAATGAATCAGTGTGAAGTTTTACAAATTCACTAGAAGAAGGCTGAATAGTTTCCAGGCCAGCCAGAGTTCTCTATATGCTGATGGGTTGGATTATCAGATATAAAGAACATGGCACTCTTATGTAAGGTCAGAGAGTTAAAAGGATTCACAGAGGCAAACACTGGTCATGACCATCCAAGCATTATTAAGATGGCAGGAAGTCTTCAACATTGAACTCTGAATATTTCTTGCCCCAGTGACAAGATGGTTTCTATGCTGAGATGCCTAAAGGACTGAGGCATCAAACAGGTTGACCACAGGCCATTACTTATTTGATCTGATAGGGTCTTTTAAAAAAAAATGTTTTAGTTAGTCACCAACATTTAAAAAATAGATTATTCCATATAAACATACTTTTTTAAAAACACCTCTCCTGAAAAATCAGGATGACTTGGTTTTATTTTCTGGTGTGGTCATTCAATAAGACTAAGGAGCCACTGATCTTTCAGATATGGACATGCACTCTCCAATCTCCAGGAACGGCTAACAATTTATGATAGTATCACTTCCTGGCTCCTGTAGGCATTTAGCTTTGTAACACATGATGTGTTGTGTTCCATACTCTTCCTACAAGACCATTCATTACACATGGGATGAAATAACTGTCTAGGCTTTCTGCATTAAATGCTATTTAACATTTAGTTCATCATGTTCCATGTTTTTGACTCCAAGCTCACAAAGCAATCGAGGGATTCTCATGGAGAGTTGTCTACAGGGCGTGTATGCGCAGTACATGGACAGCCCTAGATTTGAATCTCAGCTCTTTTATTCCCTGACCTCAAGCCCTTTACATCTAAGTTTACTAATCATTAATATGGGGTTAATAAATTTAGCTGGTCATAAAGTTGTTTTAAATATTAAATAAAGCATTTAGTCCAAAGATCGGCATATATTAAAAATAGTAGCTGTTGTTACTATTACTAGAAGTAGTAATGGTGCTGGTATTTCATGGGATTTGAGTATTTTTTGGCCTATGACAGTGAGGTCTTAAATCAAATCAGTAAATTTTTTTTTTTTTTTTTAGTAAATTGTTTTTAAGGTATGATTCAACTTTCCATGCTGTTTGACCACAGGAGGGGAAGAGATTGGTAAGGCAAAAACGACATGTATCAGTTAACTTATTGCTGCTTAGCTTAGCTCCACATCTACTCTTCTTTGCACAACTCTGTGCAACTGAAGTTGGATCCTGTAAACATCTCTCCTTTAGTATCTGGCACAATGTTAGACTAATAGATAATACTGAAGAGGCACTGCAAAATGAAGGGGCTTCTCTTCCTTTCTTGCACCTAATGTGCTGCTTTCTTTCCAACAAATGGAGTTGAGCAGGACATCCAGTGGTGTGCAGTCTCCAGTGAGTTTCTCCAGCATACTGTTGGGAAGTCTCCCAATACGTTTCAATGGCAGCCCAGAGGTATGCTTCCCAGTAAACTTCAGTATCCTGGTGGGAGTCTTCATTGTTAGTGTTTCCAGCAGGCCAGAAGTATCCCAAGGACTGACTCTAAACTGTTTTCCAAAGTGTTTTTTTCTCTGTTACACATACACCAATACTGTATGAGAATTCCAGTTGCTCCACATCCACAGATACATTTGGCATTAGTCTCCTCAGTTTTATCCATTCTGTTGTATATGTAGCAGTGTCTCACTGTAATTTTAATTTGCATTTCACCAATGAGTAAGGCTGTTAAGAATCTTGTCTTGTGCATTTTTTTTGTACTAATTGTCTCTTCAAATCTTTTGTTCAGTTTAATTGGGTTGTTGCCTTTTATTATTCAGTTATGAACTTCACTGTATATTCTAAATACCTTTTTTGTCAGATACATTCATTGCCAATGCTTTTTTATCAGTATATAAATTGCCTTTTCATTGTCTTATTGTTTTTATAAGCAAATTCTTTAAATTTTGGTAAAAAAATTCATTTTTAGGCATCTTTTAATGGTTAGTACTTTTTGTGTTCATCTAAGAAATTTTTTCCAGTCTCAAAAATAGTTTTCAAAAGAAAAGATATTTTCTTTTATGTTTGGGTCTATAATACATCTCAAATTAATTTTTGTTTATGGAGTAAAATAGGGGTTGAAGTTATTTATGTTTTATACATATACCTAGTTTTAGCATGATTTATTGAAAAGGCTGCATTTTCCACCATTAAATTGTTTTGGCATCTTTCTCAAAAAGCAATTGAGCATTTTATTATAGGTTTGTTTCTGGACTCTGTATTCTGCTTCATTTCAGAAGCATGAGACACCCCATTGTGCTTCTCTAGAAGGGGCCCTGTGTGCCTTTACCTACTCCTCGTCTTACTTAGCCAGTGAGATGGGGCAAAAACAGAAACCACAGGCAGTTTCAGGAACATAACCGCAGAGAGAAATCGTGTTTCACTCAGCAGTTAAAAAATTAGCATAAAGATTTACAGTGGTGAACAGAGACAGTGGTGTGACTTAGTGGTGTGATGGATGGTGTAGAAGCACGCCTATGCGAAGATACTTTAAAGACTTTCTGTGCCTCCAACAGAGCATTAAGATGTTCCCATGCTTCTCTAGGAGGTGCTTGGCAGCAGCTGAGAAAAAAACCTGTAGTCCAGCACAATCCCCAGGATCACTAACTGGAGATTACAGTCACCACTGTGGACTGCTCATCAGATAGGGGTACAAGGAGTTCAGAGGAAACAGCTGAACAATGACCACCAAGTACCTCATACCTCTTTCCAATGTTGCCATGGCAATAGATATGCCTCGTAGACCTGAGACTCAACCAGGTAGAAATGGAGAGGGAGGGGTCCCATCATGGTTGAGAAGACTCTTAATTGACTGGATAATCCAAAATTCACAAAGATGATGCTATTTTCCTTTGGGTTGATTTGCATCTTGCTTATAATAGAGATTAACTTGAGATGTTTTTTTGAAAACAAGAGCAAGAAGGTTCTCTTTTCTTTTAATAAAATTTACAAATTGAGAAATTCATATTATCTAAACTAAACCTCATTTTGTAAGCCTGGGATCTTTCATATAAAAATAGAAGTGCAGTATATAAGAAAAAAAATCAATGTGGAGTCAAAGGCTTTAATACAGTCTTAGTCTTATTACTTTTTAGCTATGCACCACTGGGAAAATACCTTTAAACTCCTTCTACTTTATTCCTTTTAATATCAGAATTATTTATTGAACAACTGAAATATACCAAGCACCCTGATATGCTGTTTACATGAATAATCTCATTTAATTTTTACAGCAGTCCAGAGAGACAGGTACCATGTTATTTCCATTTCATGGAAGAGGAAGGAGCATTAGAGCTCTTTGAAAAGTGAAATGGTAGTCACGTTTCTGTCTCAGAAGTTTGTATGTGTATGAAATCAGACAATGCATGTGAACATGTTCCCACATGTCAAAGAGCTAAACCCTTGCTATTGTTACTATTATTTATATTCTCAGAGTTCTTCAAATTGCTTTACATTTCTCGTTTCTGGATTCATATTTCTCTTCTCTACAATGCCCCTTAGCAGCAACTCTAATTAGCTTGCTATCCTTTATGCAAACTGCTTGCCTCACTTCTATATCCATATGTTTGAATACAATTTTTCCTTGGCCTGGATTCTAGGGAACCTTAATCCCATGTGAACTCAGGTGGCTTCCTGTTTTAAAAGGCAGCTAAAATCTAGCCATATCTAGAAGCTCTTCTGTGAAGACCTCTACTCAGCTTCCTGTTCTCTCTTGGCCCAAGTGCGCTTAGGGTACACTTCTTACTTGATATTTGGGTGTTCCAGTTTTAAGTGAATGCTCTCTTTCTTCCTAGTTATATTTTATAGACTCTTTTAGATCATGATTTGGGTCTTCTACTACACTTTAGACCCATCACTCTATCTTGTCAAGGTAAACACTATGAATTGGCTCCATCCCAAAACAGAAGTGACAGAAGTCTACTGATAGTTGAGATAGATGCTAGACTCTCTTTTAGCAAAGGATCAAGGAAAGCACAGAAGGAGATTTTCATTTTGCTCTTATTCACTTAATATTGCACATTTCTCTTTGCAATACTCTGTCATGCAGGTTCCACTACTGGGATATAAAGTTAGAATATGTTCACATGTGGCAAGTTTATATAAGAAAAGTTAAAGCCAAATAAATATTGTTTCTGCTTCTGAGAACACAATGGGTGGCAATTTCTTTACTAGAAAACATCAATGTCGTTTCACAAAACTGAACTTATTCGGGTGACAGTATTAGCAGTATTTTCTTCCTTTATGTGCTTTTAAAAACAAAACAAGATTATACTTTATGACTGCATTTCTCTAATCATCAAAATAGAAGAGAGATGTTTTAAACATAGTCCAAATACCCTATTTTATCTTTGGGCTTCAACTCTAAATATCAGTAGTGTTCCAATAACATAAGTTTATGCTCGTATACATATGTGTATGGACATTTTCCCTTCCATTTCTGAAACACCTGTTGCTATAGTTTCTAAGAATTCAGTCATAATAATTACTTTTTAATTAGCCTAATGTGACACTCTGTTAATTTAAAAAGGATTCACATAATACTGAAGACTAAAATTGTATTTTAAATTAACTATAAACTCCTTGAAGTTAGAGACTATCTCTTAAATTTCTTCATAGCAAAAATTTACAGTGCAGTGTTAAGATTTATTGATTGGAAACTCTTTTGAATTTTAGTAACGTATCAGTCATAATACTAGTTAATAAGTAAAGCAAGCATATATGCATTGTTAATTCTTTTTAACCCATGAAAAATATGAGAGTATTCTAATAGTATTCAATTACTGTTATTTAATTTCAAATTTTTCTGAGTATGACTGACTTGTGGAGTCTATTTTTGCTCTTGTCTTTTTGTACTACTTAAGCAATCAGACATGACAGAATGTGCAATTATTCTGAGGGGTTGGGGTGTGCCCCTTCTTGCACAGATTTTGTTTTACTCATGCTTTCAATCATGATAGACATGCAATTATTACGCAACCGTGTCTTGAAACCATCAAAATAGTCAGTTATTTATAAAAACAAGAAAGAACTTATACATACGCATTTCCAAATTAAACTGCTGAGACATTTTTATTCCAACTTAACATTTGTATTTCTAAGTAATTATGAATCCTGCTCTTTGTAGAATAGATTTCTTAGACTATTCTACAGATAAGTATGTTCATTATTATCATGCTCACATTTCCCAAATATTAAAAAGAGGTTGTGGTTTATATGTTACTTATTGACTATTCAGAATGAATCTCCCTAACTCTAAGTTAACTATATTCATTTTTAAAAAATAATTAATGTGATGAATATGGAAAACAAAACCAGTGAATTCAAACCTCAAAATATTTAAAAAGCATGAATATTATTTGCTGTGTATTTGGCCCCAAAATATCTGAAAGTGAGGAATTTAACTGAACTTTTTACTGAGTAAACACAAATTTAGGCTGAGTCTATCTGAAACATGCTAGACTATGAAATAGTAAATATCTTGTTCATTTGTACCTAATGGTATGATAAAATGGTGAGCTCCTTCCATGGCTTTACAACTAGTGCACTAAACGCTTTAATCCCATAGCTGGCTTAACTGTTCCCTTTTCATCCACATTATAATAAAATTGAAACAAAATTGATGTCTCCACACTTCTATGGACAGCTAACATATTCATTTTAAACTCTTCAACATTATAATTGCTCTTGAGATTACTATTCAATATCTGTACCAACTATATCCAAGGACATATTAGAATACCATTTAAATATACAAATAGTAAACACATTGAGAATAACACCTATTTTCTAATTCTGTTTAAATTTTAGACCAGACTTTAAAGTCTGTTTAAACTTTAGTCCAGTAGGCAATTCTTGATATCATGTGTATTAAAATAAGTCTGCTACATAGAAAAAGCAAAAATAAACAAATGGGACTTAATCAAGCTTATAACCTTTTGCACAGCAAAGGAAACCTTAAACAAAATGAAAAGACAACCTACAGAATTGGAGAAGATATTTGCAAATAATGCAACCGACAAGGGTTTAATTTCTAAAAAATACAAACAGCACATACAACTCAATAACAAAAAAACAAACAACACAATCGAAAAATCGGCAGAAGACCTAAACAAACATTCCTCTAAAGAACACATAGAGATAGGCAACAGGAACATGAAAAGATGCTCAACATCACGAATTATTAGAGAAATGCAAGTCAAAACTGCAATGAGGTATCACCTCACACTGGTCAGAACGGCCATTATCAAAAAGTCTACAAATAGTAAAGGCTAGAGAGTGTGTGGAGAAAAGGGAACCCTCTTACACCATTGGTGGGAATGTAAACTGGTTCAGCCACTGTGGAGAACAGTATGGAGGTTCCTTAAAAAAACTGAAAATAGTGTTACCATATGATCCAGCAATTCTACTCCTGGGCATACATCCGGAAAAAACAAAAGCTCTAATTTGAAAAGATATATGCATACCTATGTTCATAGCAGCACTATTTACAATAGCCAAGACACAGAAGCAACCTAAGTGTCCATCGACAGATGAATGGATAAAGGAGATGTGGTACTTATATACAATGGACTATTACTCAGGCATAAAAAAGAATAAAATAATGCCATTTGCAGCAACATGGATGGACCTAGAAATTATCATACTCAGTGGAGTAAGTCAGATAGAAAAAGACAAATATTATATGATATCACTTATATGTGGAATCTAAAAAGTAGTACAAACAAACTTATTTACAAAACAGAAACAAACTTATAGACATAGAAAACAAACTTATGGTTACCAAAGGGGGAGGGGAGGGGACAAACTGGGAGAATGGGATTAACAGATACAAACTACAATATATAAAATAGATAAAAACAAGGACCTACTGTGTAGCCAGTTCTTGTAATAAACTATAGTGGAAAAGAAAATACAGATGTATACATATATATACATATAACCAAATCATTTTGCTGTACACCTGAAACTAACAAAATATTGTAAATCAACTATACTTCAACAAAAAAATAATAATTCTGTTACAAATCATTTGAGATCATTTCCTGACCACATCACCTTCACTAAAGTAGCCTGTCACCATTCTATCTCTTTACAGTTGTATATTTTAATGATTCTTATCCTTTTCTGAAACTATTTATTTACATATTTGTTTACATGTTTGTCACTGATATCAGACAGTTATAAGAAAAGCACCAATAATAATAATATTTAATAGCATTTAATAGTAACTAAGATTTATTGAGCACTTATTATAAGCCAGAAGCTATCCAAGGACTTTACGGGTATTAGCACATAGACTTGTCATAAGAACCCTATGAATTGGGAACTAGTATTATCCTCATTTGATAGATGAAGAAATTGAGTGACAGAGGGTTCCTGGCCCACCTTGATTCAATTCATACAATATTCTTTATCTTTCTTCTTCACTGTCTTCTGCCTTAATCATGGTTCACTGCATTTCTACAAGAATCACCGTTCTCATAAAAGTGGTGTTACAACAAAGGTGTCAAAAATATATTTTGGGAGCATAATATTTTAGTGTGCACACACACACACATATGTATAATATATATATAGTATTTATATATATATTATATATATAATATATGTATTTCTAATGAATAAGAGTTATGGAATATTGCCCAAAGTCCATTTTATACTTCTAAAATATTTCTCTGAGTAAACCAGAATACTGAAAGAGTTGTCCCCAGCGTTTTGGTGGCTCCTTCCTATCTGCCTCTAAAATCCCCACATAATTAATATCACTGAACTGTTTAAGCACAGAAGTATTTAAAGAGAATTCTTAAAAAAATAAAAAGCAGTTTTGCAGTTTCCACTTCCTCTTGTTCCAATCTGGTTTCAGTCTCTCCCAGTGCATTGAGATATTTTAGTCAAGTCACAGGTGACCTCTGTCTCCATGTTCTTATAGAAAATGGTTACTTTCCTCTACTTTTTACTCTCTCACCTTCTCAGATCCCCTCATGCTAGTTTTCCACCTAGCTCACAAGCACCTCCATCTCAGTCTCTTCTGATTCTGCACCTCTATCTAAATTATACATATGAAATTATTCAGATAAAGCTGAGGTATATTGGTAAAACAAATGTCTAGTAAAAAGTCTTACCTTGTGGCCAGAGATGGGTTACACAATTTGGCTACAAGCTTCGGAGAAGCTAACTCCAAGAATGACCCGTAATTTGCAATAATTTTACTACTCCAAGAATGAGCCGTAATTTGTAATAATTTTACTACTTGCTTGTTTCTGCTCCAGTTATCAAATACTTTGCTTCTTGCCTCTAGCTGTCCTATTTTTTTTCCAGACTGGTCATTCTTTGAAATCAAGAAATGATTTCTAAAAGTACACCTATCTTTTACACTCAAACATTAGAACCTTTTTTTCAAACACCAGGCAACCACCTTTGAAGGCTTACAATACTATGCAGTACACAGGAATGAAACATTAATCTTACTTTCACACTCTGGATAGCAAAAGATTGAATGCCAGGATATAACTATACATGCTGAGACAATATATGTTAAATAAATATGCTGAACATATGTTCAAACTATCCCAATTTACATTATTCTGAAAGATAATAATGATGAAGATGAGGGTAGATAAAAAATATGTTCTGGTCACATAGTTTTAGCATATGTTGTTTACTATTTTTCTGCTTGAGAATTTCACAATACACATTTACATATTAAAGTTTCTGAGAAGTACCCAAAAAAAGCTAGTTAATTTTGTTTATTATATATTACCAAAACTGATTTGAATATGGTACTTTATCTCTTTATGTCTCTCCTTATTTTTGAGATAGTTATATTTATATCCTTTGGAACATTATTTTATGTTAAGTTAGTTTGGAAAATGTTATTATAGAAAAATTATCTGAATAAACAAAATCAGAAGCAGTTTACATCAATCAGTTGTCATTTTTTAATTATTATATTAACTACTATTATCATCCTTTAGATCAGAGTTTGTTACTTAAGTTGAAGGTGGAAGGAAATTTTCAGAATCACTTTTTAACAATATCTCTCTTCAGGCCCAACCAAAATTTTCTGAGTCATATCTGAAGGAGAAAAGCCCAGGGATATAAATCCTTTGGAAAAGCTCTACAGATGACTTGAATGCTGACATAGCACTTCCTCCACCAGTTTTGTCTTTTCCCTCACTATTGATCTATATATTGATAATTGCTCCAATATTTCACTTCACTTTGTTTTGTAAAAGAGCATATTAATCTCTCAAGACCAAATCTGACAGACATAATCACAAACTTTGCAATTATCCCTTAGCTTGGATTTTTCAAAGTAAGCCTTGCTCTTATTTCCAATTTTAGGTAGTCATCTAAACTACTCAATTTTAAGTAAGTAGCTATATATATGTATATATATTTTAGATATATATCCACATTTACAGAAATATCGGTGCACTTATTTTTAAGAAATCTCAATGTTTCTTGAACCTCAAATATCTACTAAACATATTTTTCCCCTTCAAAAATATAAGCAGTCATTTCCCATAAAGCACATAAGCCCTATCAAGGGAGTACATCAAATATTTCACTTCTGGGCAGACATTTCCCTTAAGACATGTCTATATTGGGCCCAGAGATTGTGCTGCAAACTTTCGTATAGTGAACTAAAAATTATTCAGACCTGTAGTATTTCAGCTATGCACTACAGCTTAACAAGATCCATGTGAATGTTGTCACTGGGAAAATATCAATAATCACTATATTTACACAATTATATTTATATTACTTAAAATAATATTTAAATTTGATGAAGCAGTAGATAAAATTTAGGTAGAATTAAATTTACCAGTGAGATATTTTTCACATTACTGAGTGGCATGATTCACTTAAAGCTAACTGGATCTGGCACTGATCATTTTGGATTGATGGTCTGCTTTAACCACATTGGCCAAGCTGGTTGTAAGACATTTAACTTCAAGTTCCAGTTGGCTTCTGCTATACATATGTGTATTCAGTGTTCACTCATCTGGTTTTAGTAACAGTCCCACTTTAATCTGTGAAGGATTTATCCACTTTATCAACTGATACTTATTCATTTTATTTGACTTCCAAGTTGGCAGGATATTTCTAGCACCATTACATGGAATCCAAACTTACAAGGTTGATCAAATTTCAAATGTAGGTCACAATAAACCATAACCTTCCATTCATTCCTCAAAAATTCATTGAGTATACAGCCTTTTGCTTGTACTGTGCCCAGTAGGCAGAAGAACAGAGAGGAAAACAGTTCGTAAGTGTCATAAAGACATGGTTACTCCCCTCAAAGGATTTACAGTCTAGTGAATCCTCCCTTTACATTCAACTTGGGTGGCATTCACTTCTATCTATAAATTATAACTCAAAATTATTTTATAGCCTTCTTACTTAAAAAAGGCAAGCATCTCTAAATTTATAAACAAAAGAAGCACAAAGATTGCAGTAATTTAGACTGCTTAGTAAATATGAAAACTTTTTTATGAAAGAGAAGTATTGGTACAATGCTGAAATATAACTATTTCTTTGTGGCTGGAGTATGCATATGTGGAGAAGTCATATGCCAAGTTTTTATACAGAAACCATTATCTCGTTCATAATTCCACTATTGACTTATCCAAATGCTGCTTGGAAGTAGTTATCTTTGCTAGTACATCATACAATTAAAACAGTATTTATTGATTAGAAATATTTTGACACGTAAATATGTTTTCAACTCATTAGGGGGAAAAACAAAAAATTACCGTAACACCTTTAGACCTAGGTATGAATATCAGCTTTCAATCTCTAGCCAGGAAACCTTGATTTGAGCACCAACATTTAAAAACTGTCATGTGAGCAGATAGTTCTATAAAGCAAACTGATCTTTCAGGAAATCCAAAATGGGTATGTTTAAATTTCCACTGAGCATTTCTCTTTCCAGAGAGGAAAGTCATAGCTACGAGTAGATTTGCTGAGAAGATCTGCATGCAGTCAGCATCACATATCTCCAAAGTCAGTCGTCTGCTTGGGGCAGAGGTGAATTATCTGTTTTATGGGGGCTCAGATAGAGGTCACTGCTTGGACTGCAGTTCTGACTTGTCTGTAGTTTGTTTTGTGTAAATGTGGAAGTAGCAGCTTCTGAATCCCTGTCGTGAAGCAAACATTATCCTCTGTTTGAAGCTGGATTTACCCTGAGTTTCCATGATGAGACCTTATAAACAGAACTCTCTTCTTGGCAGATAGAAATGTGAAGAGATTTATCTTGTGACCTTCTCTGTGAATCATTATAGGCTCCAAAATGTGACTATTAACATGTCAAAGAATATTTGTGGTAGAGGGTGGACATGCTCATTTCTAAAATGTATAAATTGAGGCTCAAATCAGTTATTTTTCATGAAAAAAAAAGCACTCAACAGCACACTTTTCTAAACAATCCAAAATTAGTAGTTGAAAAGAGGATTTACTCTTCTGTATTTATAGAACAACCAGAAAATTCTTTTAATGATAATGTTATTAAGGCAACAGCAAATTTGGGACTAAGGAAACACTGTTAGATAATTGTCTTGAGAATAAAATGCTGTGCCAACTTTATTGTTTATGGACAGTGAGGAAAAAAGAATCTGGGTAACAGTTTAATGTCCTTGCCAACTTCAAAATGCCTAGCATAATTAAAAACTAGCCAAATTTCAAATACCCCTGGAAAGGTCACAGTTTTGAGGCAGGGTGAACACATATAGCTGAATGTTTTAATGTCACTAAAGAGCACGTTTCAGAACAGAATTCTTCACGTCTCAAAGTTGGCAATTCATGAAGGTAAATTGCCAAAAACTCTTTCAAACAGGAGGTGCTTAATGAAACGAGGCTGGAAATCTCAGATACTCAGAGGATTTTTTTCATTACCTACAAGCAATTCCAAATAGATCATTCCCTGGCCTCAGGAGGGAGACAGGGAAACATAATTGTTTTACTTCTTAACTTAAATGGGGACATTGAGTCACTGACTATTTACTCTCTCTTTAGAATCACCATTTTACCCTGCTGATATTACGTGCATAGTCTGCAATAATGGAAAATCCATTTGGCTTTATTACGGGAGAAGGTATTCAAAGGCAATAAAACTTATTGTCAAACTAGGGTTGGCTTTGCAGAAAATGATTTCAAAATGTCCTTTATTTTGTTAAGCAGATTCTATGTAACTATTACAGAGATGATGCTTTTGGACATAATAAGCTAATCATCATCAGATTTAAGTGAGCAAGTGTGAACTCTTGATAGACTTTAAGTAATGAAAACTGGGTTATATCACACAAGTCTGAACACCAAGATTTTTTAGCAGTGTTTCAACCATATGTAAATATATATATTTTAAGTTAGGGTGATTTTATCTGTATAACAAAGAGCTTTCACCTGAACTTACTCGAGGTAGGGGAGCTGGCTATTTCTGATGTAGCTCATATTAGCTCAAGAGAGTTTACTGTGAAATATTCAGAACTTTTACAAGTAGGTTTTTAAGTCATCTCATGGAAATTGGCAAGGGCTATAAATCATAGCTCCCACCTCTTGTCTGAGAGCCAATTTACCAGCATACCTTTGGAAATGATAGGCAAGGAAAGTCCCTTCCTAGAGATGATTTTTTGAACAGAGACTTGAAGGTACTGAAGTAAGCTATGCAAAGATGATGCGGAAGGACATTACAGGCAGGCTGGAACTGTGAATGCAGAAGGCCTGAGAAAGAATGAGAAAGAAATCAATAGCTTAAAATGTGGATATAGTGTAAAGAGTAAGGTAAAACATATCCAGAGATCTAGGAGAGGTTATATAATGTAAGCCATGATAAGGAGTCTACCTTGTAACTATAATAGACATCTATAGGGTAGGTTTTGAGTAGGGAAGAACATGATTTGTTTTCATTATTTTAAGGCTCATTCTAGCTGTTCTATGGGGGAAAAAAAGACGTTAAGAGTTAAGATTAAAAGTAGGAAGATAAGTTTGGGTGTTACTGCAATACTGCCTGCAAGAGATGATGGGTTGAACTTAGCATTATTGTGGATATGGTGGGAAGTATTGATAGTCAGATCTAGCATATATTTTGAAAGTAGAATCTGTAGAGCATAATGATAGTATGAGGGTGAGAGAAATCAAGGATAATCTATATTTTTGCCCTAAGCAAAAGGGCAAATACTGATGCAATTTTCCACAATGAAAAGGCTGGGAGACAGACAGATTTGTTAAGTTGAGGGCTAAAAATTAAAATTCTATTTTGTATACAAAATGTCATATTAGGTTTAAAATATTATGAGCCCATGTATAACCCTCTAATAGAACTGTCCTATTGTTTACAATTGAAGTGATCTGATTAATGGATCAGATTTATAGGAAAGATTCCTGTCAATATAGAATCTGGTTCTGTTTGTGATAAACTTTTTTTTTTTAACATCTTTATTGGAGTATAATTGCTTTACAATGGTGTGTTAGTTTCTGCTTTATAACAAAGTGGATCAGTTATACATGTACATATGTCCCCATATCTCTTCCCTCTTGCGTCTCCCTCCCTCCCACCCTCCCTAGGTGGTCACAAAGCACTGAGCTGATCTCCCTGTGCTATGCGGCTACTTCCCACTAGCTATCTATTTTATGTTTGGTAGTGTGTATAGGTCCATGCCACTCTCTCGCTTTGTCCCAGCTTACCCTTCCCCCTCCCCGTATCCTCAAGTCCATTCTCTAGTAGGTCTGCATGTGATCAACTTTTACCCTGAAGCAGTACTGAAGAGGTGACTAGGAAGTTATTGAATTATGTAGTGTTGGAAGTAATTTCCTATCACCATTATCACACAATAATTCAGTATTCTTTCCTTTTGATTTCCCAGTTTTAGAACTATATAAATTATGCTGGATATTCTATAACAAATATTCACTTGGAACCTCCACTGAATTGTAGGAAAAGATGACAAAATCAATTTTTCTAATAATTAAGGTACTTAAAGAATTTCCTTTAAAAACTTATCTGATATAGATATATTTGTTTAAAATTATTGAATATTTAAAAGTTAAAGTTTTACCTATGTTCACAGGCAAAGATGAACTGCATGAAAAGTAATATAAAGATGGAACTTCTTTAAGAGCAGATTACAGATAAATTCTATAAATCTCAAAAAAGTGAGCTTTTCATATAAAATGTGTAAATGAGTTTAAATAGATATACAATATTTATTTCCAAATTTTAATCTTTATAAACATTGCATTCATCCAATAGTAACACATAAAATTAAGTTCCTGAAAATGAAGTTAATAATATGCAATGGTTATGAAACTTAATTCACATTTGTTATTACATCCTTCATTATTATCAATCTTTAATTCTTTAAATGCATATTGCATGTTATGCAGTAAATATTAAAATATATTTTGACTTATTAGCTTTAGAATAACTGATTTAAATTGTTCTAAAATCTGCATTCTATGTGTAGAATGTATATTTGATTTTCCTATATTGCTAACTTACTTTATCAAGAAACATATTTTGTCAGTATATTTGTTTTTGTTTCTGATGAAGAAGTTGAAATATTCTTACTAATCATAAAGAAAAGAAGAAGAAGAAGAGGAGGAGGAGGAGGAGGAGGGGAGGGGCAGGGGGAGGGGAGAGGGAGGGGAGTGTAGGGGAGGGGGAGGAGGAGGAGGAGGAGGAGGAGGGGGAGGGGAGGGGGAGGGGAGGGGAGGAGGAGGCAGAGGAGGAGGAGGAAGAAGAAAAAGAAGAAGGAGAAGGAGAAGAAGGAGAAGGAGAAGAAGAAGAAAAAAAGAAGAAGAGGAGGAGGAAGAAGAAGAAGTGGTGAAAAGAAAATAGGATGTCTTCTTTTGCTGGGTGGAGATTTAAGAAAGTGACTATAGATAGAAACAGGTTAGCTTCAGTAAATATGAATCACCTTGGGAACAGAAGGGTCTGCTTCCTTCCATGTGAAGTTTGTCTCTGCCACAAGTCATCTACAGGTAATACTGATAAATAAATTAGCCACTCAAAACGAAAAAGCACATGCTTCCTTAAAGAAGCACTCTGATTGAAGAAGGAAGGTTAAGATATGTGACAAAAATTCACTATAAAAAAGGGAAAACTTCAAACCTCTTCCCAAGATTAAAAAAAAAAGAATCAAATTCAAGTCCTAACAAGTAACTGAAAAAGATCCCAGTAAACAGAAGGCATCTTTCATTTCTATCTCCTTTGACTGTTATTGGCAGAAAATTGATGTGTGTCTTTTATTGATTTAATATACATATCTAACATCTGAACAGTCTTATATTTCACACTTCTTATATGAGTATAATGTGGAAACTGTAGTTTGAGGTTCCAGGGGAATAAGGACATTGAAAAAGATTCTGTGTGGCCATTACAGCTGTTGCAGGTAGCGGGGTGAAGTCACATGCCATTATAGAGACATATCAGGTGAATTAACTTCTATGGAATTGAAGCTCCCTTTTATGAACTTAATCCTCAAGATTGTGAATCTGGGGGTAGAAATTTATCTATACTTATAATAACTTGGCCTCAGGGCAAAAGATGATACCATGTTTGACCATGATTACAAGGAAATGTTTAAAACAGAACATCTAACCATCAGTCATTCTTCATCTGTAAAATGGGGATAAGAGTATATACCTTATAGAATTTTCATGAAGATTAAAAGATAAATTACATATAGGGTCCCAAGTGGTGATTTGTTATTTCTTGAAATAACAAGTCAAATGATGATTTTTGTACTTTGAGTAACAAAAGACAGGTTTGTATCATGGGGGGAAAGATTATTTTGTTTCAGTTGAAGGAAAATACAATATAAAGGTGAGTATATTTATTTTATTTAATAGTTACTAACATAGCATTCATTATGTACCAGCTGCTACTTTAAATGTTTTACAAGTAAGAACTCATAACAAACCTATGCATAAAGAAGTAGTTTTTTCACATTTTATAGATCACAAAACTAAGGCACAGGGAGTTAACCTCTGTAAGAAGCAGAGCCAGCAGGCAAACCCAAGCCAGCTGGCGGCCATCACACACTGAAACCACACATTCTGCTACTCTGTCTCTTTTTAAGTGTTACAAAACTTTGATTTTTACTTAACAGACTTTGTCATTTGAGTATCATAAGTCATGTATATATGTATGTATGTATGCATTTCTATAAAAGTACTGCATCATTCAAATTCTTCTTTGAATAAGTACACATTCAAAGCAATTAACTATAAAAGTATGATAGGTCTTCCCTGGTGGCGCAGTGGTTGAGAGTCCACCTGCCGATGCAGGGGACACGGGTTCGTGCCCCGGTCCGGGAAGATCCCACATGCCGCGGAGCGGCTGGGCCCGTGAGCCATGGCCGCTGGGCCTGCGCGTCTGGAGCCTGTGCTCCGCAATGGGAGACGCCACAACAGTGAGAGGCCCGCGTACCGCAAAAAAAAAAAAAAAAAGTATGATAATACTCCCTTTCCTTTTGAGAAGAAAACAGATATCATCAGTTATCTCATTGTTTATAGTTAGGCATATTTTTTCCCTAAACAGAATTAAACTTGCATTTTAAAGACTCACCTTATCAAAACTATATTTAAAAATAATCACATCAAGCTAACACTGATTGGTTGTATACTATGTTCTAGGTGCTGTTTTAGTGATTTTTTTTTAAATAACTCGTTTTACTTTTAAATACATAAAAGCACCATTTATTTTTGGTGGTCAATTCTATACTTCCTGATATAAATTCTATATTTCTTCTTAATCAGGTTTAAGCTATACTTTCTCTCTTTAGATTGTGTGGATTTAATGAGATTTTAAAAAATAAAGAAGAATATGCATAGCTCACTAAAAATCAGAAGAGGAGAAAATTTCAAATGTCTCTTTCTCTTCTTCTTTCCCTTCAAGAACAATTAAAAGATCTAATCCAATCATTTTACAAAATTAGAATTAAAATATTTGTACGATAGAAGTAAAATATTAGCTGCCTATTTTGAGTGTTTCCTTGGTGCTAGATCCATAATCCCATTTAAACCTCACACCATTCTCTCTGCTTGGTATTACTATTCCTACTTTACTTTGAAAGTAGGAAAGAAATCAGCACAACTAAGCCTCAGAAATATCTAGTAGCTTGCTCAAGTGTACACAGTTCCAGAGCAAGGATACGATCATGCCGTGTCTGCAAAACCTGACTGCTTGCAAAACCCAGCCTACCGCCTGCCAAAGAACTGACTGACACCCAACTCCAGCACTGTACTTATGAAGAGAGTGCCTGTTAAGATGTAAGCAAAGCCTCTGCTCTTTCAGCCCTTGTTCCGTCATGAGTAAAGAGCCATGATAAACTCGTGGGTATCTCTAAAATATTCAGGCTAGGAAAGTGCTGTAGTCTCATTAATTTTACCAACTGTGATAGAAAAGAGAGAGAAGAAAAATAAGTAACATTTTCAACTGTCAATAAATTGACTTAATAAAAGATACATTCCTAAATCTAGTGCCTAATTTTCTGCAAAAGCTATCTTCTTAATTTTATATTGTTTAGAGGTAACATATAAATTATTTTAATTTTTTTAGGTTATCTATAACAATTACTGCTTGAAAGTAGTTTTATAAAGTTATCCACAGGAAAGCATGAATTCATATGCTCTCAGCTGCATCATTTGAACTAAAATTATTCTTTTTCTTTTCATTAAGTTTGAAAAAATGAAACGTCCCATTTGCCACATATTGTACGCAATATGGTTTGTGGAAAATCATTTTCCACAGTCTGCCAAAGTATCCTACACCTGCACGAAGATTACAACCTTAGTTATAATTAACCTATGAAAAAGAAATGAAATAGAAAAGCAATAGTAGTACTGAGGAGATTAAAAGAAACATCCTCTATTGTATTTCTCAGAGAATATTATATTAAAATTCAAATTCTTTTCAGTGACAGATTGTTATAAGAATAAGAAATGGCACAAACAATCCATTTCAGGACAAAGATTTAACAAGAATAAGAAGGTTAATTATAATTGAATATTCCCTATGTATATCTTGGAAGATATGCCTCAGTCTATTTTTTATTGACAGGTAGTACTGTAAATTAAATGCAGTATTATGCATTCAAATTGGATTTCAACTATTCATCATCTATAGTCTAACATTAAAATTAGCCCTGATGATGACAGTCTAAAGATCATAATGAGAATATGATTTCCATTTGTATTGTAGTGGGGAGTGTAGGAGTTGGAGATTGGATTCATAATTTTGTTATAATCTTTGATGCCTGAAAAATCCATTCCATGTATCAACTATCCAGAATGTTAATACTGTACTGAGTATACTCTGAATGAATGATGATAAAGGCCACTTGTCTTCTACAAGAATTGGGCCAAATCCGAAAAGAACAACAACAACAAAAGTGGCAAAATCAAAATCCTGTCAATTCTACCATCAGTCACTGTTTATATAAACATGGGGATGTTAGTGTGTTCTCCAGGACCTCATGCAGAAATAAAACAAAACAAAAAACCAGCAGCACTGAGGCACTGTTACACAAGACGATCCTAAAAAAAGGAAAAAACAACAACAAGAGAAAGAGATGGAGAGAGACAGGGAGGCAGAGAGAGAGAGAAACAGAGAGTAGAAAGAGAGGAGAAGGGGGAAGGAATGGATAAAGGGTTTGTCTCTCTGATGATGGTCATGAGTGACTTCAACTGTGTGGATCAGTGGTTCTCATTCAGAGATAAACTGCAGAAATCTGACGTGGAATTCTATGAAGGTACTCATGTGCTTGGGCCTGCAGATGCTCAAATTATTCCCCGTGTAATTCTGAGGCACTGCTTGCCTCACGATCCTACGTGGTATTTCTCAAAGCAAGAGTTATGCATTACCTGCATTAGCAAAAACACTGGGATCAGGAAAAGGGGGTGCTTGTTGAAAATTATGGGTCCTATTAATTTAGAGTCTCTGGGAGTGAGGTCTGTGAGGTTTTATTTTTTAACACCATCTGCAGGTGAGCCTGATGATTCTCAATCATCTGTGGCACCTTGGCCATGCACTCTGTGATGAGCTGCTCCCTGGCCTGATGCTTTTTCTCCTTGGCCAGCTGCTACATGTTTGAAGTGTAAGGATCTCTGGAGCAAGGTTGGAGAAATAGCACTTGGCCATTGTCATTATGGCAATCTTAAAACCTAGGTAAGAAAGGTTAAGGTAGGGATGTCACTTGATGCATTAGTCTGACTGTTTTGTTTGTGAAATTAATATATTATTTCAGCTGTTAAAGAATAGTTTTACTGTGACAGGACCATGGCATTTTTCAAGCCACAGTCTCATCAAAAATTTCATACGTTTTTCGTTAGTCATTAAGACTAACAACCAAGATTGATTTTGTTTAAAATTATTGCTAGTTACCATGTATGAAGATTGAAGAAAAACAATTGGCACATATGTGAACACAAATATAACACATAACAAGTAGCTTCAATAAAACAAATGTCTATTTTCTTTTAATTTGTCTCCAAACAATTGCCTAAAATTTAAACTGCAAGAAACAGTGATTATAATAGCATCTGGTAGAATTTCTATCTCAACTGGGTTTTTTTTTTTTAAATAACTGCATGTAATTATTCATGACATTTGGGATTACTGAACACAAATAGAAGAAAGGGAATGAAATGTTAAGCTTTCCTGGGGATAAAAAATATTGTATATCTTTATTGTAACTCCTAATTTAATTAATGTATTCTTAATGCCAGCTGGTCAGATTATCTTAAAAGTTAACAAAAGAGATCCATCTGACACTTAACAAATAATAAATGTGAAAGAGTGTAATGCTGGAACACTGATATTATGCAATCAACATAACTAGAATAATGCAAAAAAAAAACTAAAAGAAGGAAACCATCTTAGTCAGCTGTAGTGCACATTTACTGTCATCTTGGGATGAGGAAGAGAGACCCTTATTATTATCTCAATCATGACATTAGATATAACAATAATCATATATTTAAATAAAAGTGAGATGTGTACCTGTTCCAAATGCTTTACAGGTAGAAGGTTAGGATATGTGGTTAGAACAACATATACCTGGAGTCAAATACTCAAGATCTCAAGCTGTCAGAGCTGGGTGAGTAATTTAACTTCTCTGGACCTTGCAGTTCTCATTTTAAAGATATGACTGTCCACATAATGCATTTAGAAGAGTACTGGGCATATAGTACTATATATATCTTTAATGTAATTTCTTTAAGCATACAAACAACACTTGATTTAAAATCAGAAAATACCTTCGGATCCTGCCTCTGTCATGGGGGCAAATCACTTAACTTCTCTGAAACTTAGTTTTTTTAGTTGGAATATAAGGTATTATTTATTTTACAAGTGAATTATTAGGATTAAATAAAATTACCTTTGCTCAAGTCCCCATCAAGTTTCTGGTAACTATTAGGTGCCTAATTAGCTTCTTCTTTAAGTCTCAATTCGGTATAGAATTCTAGCCATGGCCAGACGGCAAAGAACACAGATTTCAAAAACTGTAGGTAACTCTGAACTTGTTCTCATAATGACTAAACTTTGGTATGAGAAATAAAAAGCCTCTTTTCTTAGCTCTGTAATCTGACACCTGAGATCAGAGTAGGTATTTAATCCATATTTTTGTCTACCTCGTTCTATTTCTGTGAGTTTGTTTCAAAGACCATCCCAGTCTTTAATAACTATAACGTGTACACATTTGGACATATCAAAACAACTGATGCATCCTAGAGTCTGAGCAATCAATCCTACCTGGAAAAGGAGCTATGCTGTTTCCCTGTTCTTATGCACCTGAAGATGTGAAGTGTTAGAGGATGTTAAAGTACCACAATTAGCAACCTCAGTTATTTATATTTTACACCATTCTAAAAACTGTAATTTTTAAAAATATTATGGAAAATTCCACAAAATATCATTCAATAAATGATGAAGTCAAGAATACAGTTTTCCTCATTCAGTTGACATTATATCATGAATACAATTTTTCTCAACATAAAGGTAATATACTAATACCAGGCAAATGCATTCAGACAATACGGTCTGCTAAGATGTCAGCATACAAATTCATCATTTAGGGAGCTTTATAAAGTAATCAATTCAGTTAAGAACAAGAGTAAAGTAAGATAAAATTGTAACTAAATAATACAGAAAACCGTGAAAGGAAATCAAGCCAGGTGAAAAATATCTTTTAAGTTTTTATTAGAAAAATAAGGTTTTTGTTGAAATATTTCAAATCCATTGTATTGCACTGAACTGATTAAGTTCAGGTGCTGTATTGGCAGTCTGTACACTTTTTCTTTGACATTCACTTATTTCCCATGTTTTATAACATGCAAATGCATGTATCAATTTGCAGAGAAAGAGTAAATGTAAGTTATTTTTGCTGTTTATTCATATGTTAGATTAACTTTGTTTATCAACCCATATATTAAAATGTAATCATTTCATTGTCAGGAGCCTAAAGCTAATGTTAATTACAGTTTGAAACTTCGATTATTAATGCATCTTTACCTACTGAAGTGTGAAATAAGCAATAGTAGTTGGAGTTCACCAATTAAATTAGCTTCTGAGACAAGAATTCATAAGTAGGCATTTGTTCATGATGAACAAATGCTGCAGGATTTTGTGTTCTAAGCTGCGTTTGTGAAATATTAGTCCCAAGGAGTGAGAACAATGATTCAAAAAAACTACGATTAAATGACATATGCAATAAATACAATAGATGTGATAGGCATCCTATATCTTTTCTCTTCACATTTTGTAAGTCATCAGAAAAAAGAATGTAGGTATTTAATCCATAGAAAAATACAAAAGTTTTTGTTTGGTTTGTTTTTAAATAAACAGGGAAAAAAGAGAGATCCATCTCGTTCACATAGTGCCTTAATCCATTCAGGCTATTATAACAGAATACCATAGACTAGACGGCTTATTAACAATAGAAACATACCACTCACATTTCTGGAACCTGGGAAATCTAAGATGAAGGAGCCAGCAAGTTCAATGTCTAGTAAGCCTCCCCTTCCCAGTTCATATGGCCATCTCTCACTGTGTCTTCACAGAGTAGAAGGGGCAAGGGAGTTCTCTGGGTCTCTATTATAAGGGCACTAATCACATTCATGAGGACTCTACCCTCATGATCTAATCACTTCCCAAAGGCTCCACCCCTAATACCCTCATATTAGGGATTCGGATTTAACATATAAATTTTGGCCAGACACATTCAGCCTATAGCATATAATATACCCAATATAATGTTATGCTTTGACAAATATTGTTTATCGTCTCATTTTTTATTTAACTATATGTTCATGTAAGTCTTGCCCCACTCATCTGACTCCTTATATGATTTTCAGGGAAAGCCTTGCTTCCTACTTGTTGATTGGTTGGTTGTGCTTCTCTGGTGCTACATGCATAATAAATAGTTTCATTCTTATGAAGGATGATTCTGACTAATATTTATTAAATGTTTATTACTATGTGTTGTAACACAGTAACCCTCACAGTGCTCTTGTCATGTACGTACAATTAGTATGATCATTTTATACGTAAGGAACCAGGACCACAGAAGGATTAAGTAACTGATCTAAGAAGCCACAATTTGGAAGGACCACTCCAAACTCCATACAATTTTTTCTAGAATTTTGTTCCTAATGAAATTTTTAAACACAGAATATGATAGAGAATGATGGACCCCTATACGGAACCACCAAGATTTCACATACTTTCATAATTTGCTAATGCTTTCTAAAGAATGAGAGTATTACAGATGAAGTTAAAGTCCTCTATGAACTACTCCATAATCCAATTATCCTTTATTTCTCCCCAGGAATAACTTCTATTAATAATTTATTGTTTATAATCCTGATGCCATATTTTTATACTTTAACAAGGAATACATATGTATTTTTCTGTTCTAAAACTTGATATAAATATTGTCATGCTCTACTACAGTAGCATTGGGCAACTTTGTCATTTCACATTTTTTTCTATATTTAAACATATTTACTATGTATTTTTAGTTTCTTTTCTCTGCATCATCATTTAATATAGTATGGACTACAGTTGAACAGCTTTTACTAGAAAGCTTCTAGGTATGCATTTACTTATATTTTTCTTGATTTCTGAAATTGTATATTATCTGAGGATTCTTATCCCTCAATACTGGGCAATGCTCTGCTCTAATCTTTTTATCTATGTATGTATGCATCTTATCTACCTATCTATTCCTATTACTTAGAGCTTCTCTGAAATACCTTATTAGTTCACAGTTTGTACTTTTTACACCTTTCCACCTTTATTCTACTCTGCAATTTAAGAATAAACATTTTCCAAAGAATAAAATCTATAACTTTACCAAAGACTACATATGTCTCTTAACTTCTGCTTTCTGTCTCGGCCGATGCAGAGAGGGTCAGGATGCAGAGAGGGTCAGGATGCTCTCGCTATATTTTTAGTATATTGAGTGAGTTACTAGTGTTTCACTTAAAGATGAAATAAAAGCTGAAAAACTTTTCAAATCAACCATGTGTTCTGACATAATTTCAGATATAGTCATACAAACACACTCATGCATATATATATGTATATATATGTCATTTCTGTATGTTTAGATTATTGAGGTATATTAAAATTATATGTAAATTATTGAGAGATATGCATATAAGAATATATATATATATTCATACATTTGGAGAGAAAGAGAAGATGGTAGATGGCTACATATATTACATACATATATATGATAGTGGAAAGAAAAATTAATTACTTGATTATCTACAGAATTCTTTTCAACAACCAAGATACCATTGCTCAAGCATATATCTTTAATAAGTATATTTATTATAAGGACATGGCCCTATGGATATATTAGCCTGGATAGCTACAAAAGACTAAGGCACTGATAAACTATTTTCTATGAGAATGGAACTTTAGGGACTTGAGAGTGAAATACATTCTGTTAAAAATAGCTGTGATAAATATATATCAGTAGATTAGCAAGTAATAGAATAAAAAATGGCTGATAATAATTTCAATGAGATGAAGTATAATACCATTATGTTGTATCTATATGTTTCCTATTTCCGGCATACTTTTTCCAGCCTCATTTTATTCAGTGAGGTGGGATATGTAGAGTGTGTAGATGTCAATCTAGATTGCACAAATTATTTCAAGATTTCCAATCTTCATTTTAAATTTGCATTGTGATATTCAAGTATAATTAAATCACTTTGAAAAGGCATGTGTTAAAAAGAGCCAAATGCTATCTATACAATGGAATATTATTTGGCAATAAAAAGAATGAAGTATTGAAAAATGTTATACCATGAAATAATCTTGAAAACATTATGCTGCATGAAAAAAGGCAGTCACAAAAGACCATAGTTTGTATGATTTCATTATATGAAGTGTCCAGACTAGTATAATCTGTAGAGACAGAAAGTAGAATAATAGCTGCCTAGGACTTGGGCTGCTGGAGACAAATGGAACAAGGCTCCTCATGGGTACTAAGGAATTACTTTTGATGGTGATAAAAATGTTCTAAAATGTATTGTGGTTATAGTTACACAACTCTGTGAATATACTAAAAATGATTTACTTTTACAATTTAAATGGGTGAATTGTACGGTATGTGAATTATATCTCAATAAAGCTGACCAAGAAAAAAAGCCAAACCTTTTGTGTCTGAGATATGCAAATCTTAAATATTATAACATGAAAGAAAAGGGTGCTATAGAATTAAAGGGAGTTATTAAATTACAATATGGATTCCACAAGAGTTTCAAATTCACTGCCTTGAAAGTCACATTAGAAGCCCTCCCACCCCACCAAGAGACAGAAGGAAATAATGACAATAGAAACAATAATTATACAGGGATCCAGGATTCCACATTTCACTAACGATAAGTGTACACTGAAGAACCACATTAAAAGAATGAAAATAGAGCATAGAAATGGTTTAACTCCTATAGACCATTAGAACAGCGAGGCAGGGAAGAAATAGCAAAAGTGCAAAAATCAATCTTAAGACAGTTCTAATTCTTTCATTAAAAATAATTTTAAATGACCAACAACACTTGTTTCATTTGTTTTAACTGAAATACTTTTGACAGTCCAACAGTATCTAATGGCTTCAGTACTGCAATATTTTAAGAGCTGCAATATTTACAATAGCTCCTATTTGATGTTAATAAAATGTCTCTGATTTGGGAAGAAGAAAAAAAATTCTTGATATAGAATAATGGCCAAGTAAGGATTTTAAGTTTGTGCAAAACAAGAGTGGTGGAATTTAGTCCAAAGCCCTTGGGCTGGCTGGGCAATAAGTTCACCTTCTGGAGACAGAGAATACTTTACGTTGCATAATAAATGGGAAACTCACTGACCATGTGATAGTCTACTCTGCTAGAAGCAAAATGTCACAGAAGTACTGCCACCTCTGCATTTCTTAAAAAAAAAAAAAAAAATTGTTAGGAATCCTACCAGTTTACAGTTAAGCCAGAGGGCGTTTTCCTTCTGTGTTCTATAGGTAAACAATCTGAAGACCAAGCAATTTTGAGGACTGTTTCAGCATTACCAATAAGTTTTTCTAGAAAACAAACCATGTTCTCTTTATCATCACGCACCCTGTACTGTAAAACTTGTGATTGCATCCCCCCTTTTTTCTTGATGAGAGAATGTTAGTTTTTCCAGGTACCTGCTCTCAAGGAATCACCACAGATATAATTGCCTTCCACATCCTGATTGATCTAAACCAGTTAACTTAATCCATTTCCTTAAATGTTTGATTGAAGCAAGACAATAGCATTTCTGACCTATAACAAATAAAAGGTGTTTGCTGGGACTCTTCTGAAAAATATTTTCTCACTTTAAAGTTGAAATTTTGTACATGGGAGAGACAAAATACATATATATGAAGAGAGAGAGAAAGGCATGGTGGAGGGAAAACTGCTCAGTGTGTGCTTTGTCTCCTACAAAAAAATATATATCTATGTATATATGGATATTTGGTGATATGGTTGAGCTATTAAACTAATCAGTCTTCAATTTCTTCTTATATATACATTTTCTCATTTTTAAGCCCACTGAGTCTGGATTTTCTTTTATTTATAGATAAAAGCATTCCAACATGCTATTTTAACATGTTTGTGAGGGCATAATCAGTCCATGATCATCTGCTTAGTGGTTTGTCTCAATGGATAGGTTCTTATCAACTGTCTTAACTTGTAGTTACATCACAAAATGATCCCTAGATATTTCATTCTGATAAGTTCAACTTGCTGAAAGCTCTTTCTCATTTGAGGAAAGCAACAGAATGTCATTTTGAGTACAGACATCTAAATGGTAGTAACTTTCAGACAACATACTCAGAAAGATATCAAAGTTGCTTTTAGGAAAATAGGATGGTACTTGATCATTGATAACTTCCACAGGTGTCAGTAGCAGAATCTGACCATCTATCAACATTTGCTGATCCAGTTTTTTGACAAAGAAGCTGGTTTATCTATAAAATGCTTGTATAATACTGACACATAGACATGTGTCTAGGGTAAAAGCAGTGACTTTTGCTCATGATGGGCAAACCTTCCCAATTATGCCCTAAAAAAAAAGAGTAAGTCAAGTGTTCCTTAATCTCCCTTTCAAAAATAAGGAAGAAATTACTGAGACTTTTAATACTGTGTAATACTTAAGAAAGCTGAGGAAACTTAAGACAGATGTAACAAAAGTAAAATATTAAATAGATTTTACATTTTTTTGGAGGGGGGAGAATTGGGAACGTTTAACTCCTAAAAAAAACTTAGATGGAATGCAAAGCTGTATTGTGAAGAATAGAGGAATGTGTTAAAATTGGGAAAGAGGAAGAAATAAAGGCAGGCAGGCAGGAAGAAAGGAAGAAGAGTTCATGTATTAGATGGGGTTAGGCTATTACCTATCATATTTAAATAACACAATTCTAGAAGTGTGATGTAAAGAAATGCAAATAGAGTATATCAATGATAATGAAAATGTATGTCCCTGAAATGGAAACTTGTAATGCTATTAGTGTTGCCAGTTAGTATTTAAAATACAATTAAGTAACAATTAAACGTATGAGATGGATGATTAAATTTGAATTTCAGATACATAAAAAATTATAGTGTAATTATGTACAAAATACTGCATAGGGCATATTTAAAATTTTTTAATTGTTTCTTTGAAATTTAAATTTAACAGGATGTCCTATATTATAACTGGCAACCCTAAATGCTTTTTCTATTTTTTTTTCCTGTTATTTCCTCTCACAGTGCAACAGTAGCAGGTTGCAGAAAAATTGTGGTCTCTTTTGTTTAAAGATTAATTTAATTCTTTAATTCTGAATCTGAAACTTTCGAACTTGAGTTAGAAACGACAAAATACAGCAGAAAGTTCCTGGTATAAGGGAACAAAATTTGCCACCCCAAAATGTCTCTTTGGCATGAGTATTATAATATCCCACATGCTGTGGAAGTCAAGCAACGTTCCAATTCAAACCTGACACAGAGAGAGAAAATGGTAGCCAGCTCTGTGAGAATTAGAAAATTAGTTAACCTCTTTGTGCCTTACTTTCCTCATCTATAAAATGAAATGTTGATGATACTGGCCTTATAGGTGGTTATGAGATTGAATAAGATAACAATTATAATGGGCTTAAAACACTGGCACATAAAAAGCTCAAAGTTGTTAGCTGTTGTATTGATGTGATATTCTTTTTGTAGTTGTTATAATTATTTTAATTAGTATTATTACTATATTATACCTATATCGGGTTGGTAGGTGTAATAGCTGTGACTGACTGAAACTAAAATCTGGAGGTTTGGATGTCTTTTTAACAAAGGTGTTGGGTTCTGTAAAAAGAAGAAAAAGCAAGTATGCAGATATATGACTCTACAAAGTCAGCTCCTTAAAGAGCTTCCTAACAGTAAAGAAATTTTGAAAATTTTTGTAAAGGACATCCTTGTCCTTTACAAGTTTATTGCTAATTCTATTTTGTGTTAGTCCTCCATATGAATAAAATATCATAATTGCAAAAAGTTAGTCCAAAAATTGGCAATGGATCTCTAAGTTGGTTAAGGCGAAGATGTCTTTTTAAAGTAGGTTAAGCTGTAATTTGCCAATTCATAGTTAAGCTTTAATCTAACACTTTTTTCCTGCGTATTAAAAACTGTGCACTTATCAAAATGTTGGTGTATTTAAGCGTATATGTCTAGTAGGCACTGAAGATTATAGCCTTGCCTCATTTTCACACTGACCCAAAATTTGATGAAATATCTGCTAATGATTCTCTTCTTCATATTCTTTTTAACATCCCTTTGGGAAAAAACTCATGAAGACAAAAATTTTAAAGTATCCTAGGTTCCTGAGTGTGCTAAATTTTAATTTTAATGCAAATTATATTTATTAAGCAACCTTAAGAGTCATATTTGAAGTTTTTCAGATCTCTGTACTAATGTAAGCGACAGTAAGGTAAAAACAGGTTAACTTCCCAGCAATGGAAAAGCTCCTTACAAAGTTACTGATAAATCTAAAAGAAGATGGGGTATGTTTTAGAAAATGGTTGATGAAAATCACTGAGTGTCTGCATAAGTATTTATCTTTCCCTTTCCTTGAATCAGAGACATCCATATAATTTACATGCTTTTTTCCTACCTTCGATAACAGATAATAAATGTTAAGTGGGACCTCAGCATATATTAAGCACTTGGAACCTGTTCAGACAGCTTCCTCACTCTTCCTGAGCATCTTTGTAAACTAGGGAAACAGGATACATCACAGATCAATTCAGTCAATCAACTTTAATCATAACAGAGGAATTAAGCTGCTTTTCAGGCATGATGCAATAGAGAAAATTGCTTGGAGCCTTTTTTTTAGGCTACCAAGGATCCCACAAGGGCTGTCATTTTGCTTCTACATTTGCTCTCTATTCCAGAAGTCCTCATTTCCTTGAGAAATGTACAAGAAAGGCTGAAGCAGTTGGAATCTGGGGGCATAATGAATGCATTTTATGTCATTTTAAACACACTCAGGATCACTGACAAGAAATAAAAACAGAAAGTCAAAATCTTTGCTGAAAGAGAGACAGAGCCCCAGACGGATTCTTTTTCCCTCCATTATTTGTTGCTTTGGGTTATGTCAGTTTATTTTATGGCTGCACTAATTTTAAATGCATTTTCCTCTCCCGTGAGATGCACTCTTTCAACTTTCCTGGAGGTGAGCTTGAGAGTCTGACTGATGGTCAGATGTGTGCACACATGTATGTGAGCATATATCTGACCATAAAACATATAGTAATTCAGCATTTACTTTTGGAGGGTGTGTTCTCTCTGCTTTGTTCCTAATTCTTGGGATCAAACCTTTCCTGCTATATAAAACTGCTTAATGATTTTCTGGAACACACACACACACACACACACACACAGAAGAAACACTTCAAACAACCTTCAGCATTAGTGTTTTGTTTTTTTTTAAAGAAAATATTTTAAACAATTATTAGTGGACCTGAGGAAAGAAAAATATTATTTTTTAAATATTTGGTTAGAAATATTTCAAGTCAAAAAACAACTGCAAAATAAACCACCTAAGGCCCTTTAAACAAATAAATCTGAAATGCTATAAAGTTTTCTCATGTCTTATTAATTCCAATAAGTTATTTTATGAACATAAGAACATTTTCAATTTAATTAATATAAGAACAAAATAAATTGGCATGCCATCCTCAAGTTACATGATGAAAAAATGAGGAAAAAGGCAATTACTTTATCACTTGAGTCATAATTTTCCCTCTGATTATAAAATTATTTTCAGCTAAAATATCTGAGCTGACAATAAAATAGCTATAAACAGAGTAATTCAAAAATACTTTCTATTTGGTTCAAAATATAAAAGTCAGGGTACTAGTTAATGTGCTAATAGTACAGAATTTCTGACTCAAGTCAACATAGCAAAATGCAAATTATTTATCTAACACCAAGGAACTCAACCAGGAGCAAGGATAAATTATGAGTTTAAAAAAAAAAAAAAACGAAAAATCAACTTTACCAATTACACTTAAGGTAAAAATTCATTCTTAAAATTTTCAACAATTCTTACATGTTTTTGCATTTTCCTACTCATAGCTTAGAGGTAAAAAAATACTTCCTTTTGTTGACAGGAATTGCATTTACAGCAACTAATCAGCATTTACAGCATTTAATTCTTCTAATTACAGCACAGTTTTCTAGGGTCAGTGTCTCCTACTTTTCTCTACAACCCACTGTGGATCAGCAGGAAGTGATGCAACTTCCAGTTTCACAACCTGACACTACTGATATTTTGGGTTGGATAATTCTTTGTTTTGAGGTGTGGGCCTGTTTTGTGTATTGTAGGATATTTTTCAGCATCTCTGAACTCTACTAACCAGAAGCTAGTGGCAATCTTTCCCCTGTTTTAGCAACTAAATGTCCCTAGAGATTGCCAAAACTACACTTTCCACCACCCCACAATTTGAGAACCAACTCACAGTGTCATGGTTTGGCATGTGGGCTTATTTGGGACCAATCAGGACGTATATCAGGACTTCCAAGAAAGCAGTGTTTTTTAGTCTACCAGATTCAAGCTTTGAGTTGGTTGTTGACAAACTTGGAGTTAAGTCTCTGTCTTAGAATGCAACCAAAACGAAAAGATAAACAAAACAAAATAAAAAAACACTGAATGGTGGGGAGGGTTGGATTTCTGATGACATGTGCAGATCTGGGTATAGCTAACCCCAAAGCTAACACTTAGAGTTTTTCAGATGAACCAAAAACTCCTCTTTTTATTTTTTTTTGCTTAGGCCACATTTGAGGCAGTTTCTGTTACTGACCTGATTAATAGACTTATTGTGAAAATAAACTATCTCATTCAAAAAGCTTTCCAATTTGCCAACCATAAATGCAATATGCATTCTGAATACCTCAAATATGTAATTTTATGTCTATACTATACACAGAAAAATATACACATTATTTTATGATGTTTACGTCTGATGACTGAAGTCAAATGATAAGAAGTTCTCAATTTTTCCTTTGGCAGTCATTGCAAAGTATGCCTATTCCCAATAAATATGCTGCTTTAGGTGTGCTGGTTACACAAATGGGTAATGGATAGATAATGGTCTGAAGACCATCATACCCTTATGCAGGACATTTTTTTCCCATGTGGAGTCTGGTCAACTTCAGTCAGCATCTCAGAACTTCAAACTGGCTTTTTGAAAAGCTATGCAAATAAGATTTTCTGCACAATTACTGAATCAAAATCACAGTTAACCAATATTGCAACCCTGTCATTAAATAGGTTTACACAATTGAAATGAGAATCAGGGAGGAAGGATGAAAGACAATTCATGTGGGATCCCTGCAATCACTCTTCACCCATTAATAATTAAATGAAACAGTCCAGATCCAGCTGAAGTCTCATAAGCAATAATGAAAATAAAAATTATTTTATAGGATTTGCTCAATTTGGTCCTTTTTCATATTACTTAAGGAAAGAAAACTCCAAGACTTATGAAGTCTAAATATAAAATACATGGTTCCATAGAGTATGAATTTACTCTTTCTGACCTATAGTTTAGCCCCCCCATAGTTAGAAGAGTCATTATAAAACTTTAAAAAATTAACTGGCAGAAAAAAACTAAAGTAATAAATTTTGTCAAAATATGCTTTAATTATTCAATATTAAGTGCAATAAATGATAAACAAAGTTCATAAGGAAAATTAATAGAGGAAAACAGGTGCCCAGAACTCAGAGGAATATTCTCAAGTAGTTGTTTTATTCCTGTCGGTTATTTGAATCATGTTAATAATAATATCTTGTGGCATAGCTGATCCCTGACTTGTTAATCTGTTTGTACCCCATAAAATAATTTAGAAAGAAGACAAAAAATTCTCTATCAATGTTGTCTTTGCTATTAAAATCAATGTGTATATTTCCTGTTAGTTGGAGGACTGGCACATTAAGTGACGGTCTTCTTGTTTCTTACTTCTGAGAATCCAGGTATTTTCTTCTTAAAAACATAAGGAAGAAAAAATTCCATTGATGTTTTGCTATCAGAACTGCTTGCTATCATGTTTTACCTTACCTACCTTATATAATGTAGCCATCAATTCCAAAAAGGAAAAGCATAATAATCTGGTTTTCCTCCAGGTTCTTAGAGAATTATTACCTTTAAAGTAAAATGCTTGCTGTTAAGTCTGAAGGCTGTTTTAATCATTGGAGCCTTTACATATTATACAAATATGCAAGACCTTTTCACTTCTTCTTACTGCATATTGCTGACAAACTTCAAGGGAATGTTACCCTTACAATTTCATGAGGGAGAGAATACCAAGAGAGTTTTCTGAGCTCATTTGAAGTCTGAGAAGGCTATTGTACCCATTTTTAAAACCTGATCAAAATTCAGGCTGCTGTTTGTTACTAAATTATGTATCTCTGAAGCATAAATGTGTTGGCTTTAGAAAGTTACAAATTAGTGCATTTCCATATGACTTGGGAAAATGTAATTCTAACCAATTTTATTTGGGGTGAAAAAATATTGTTTGCATTATTTTATAACACAAGGGAGCTGTCAGCCCACATGGTCATCCAATTTCTGTGGCAGAGAGAGCTCCCTTGCATCTCAAATGGTTAGCAATAAAGATACTTTTCACATTAATGCTACCGATAACCTATAAAAATGCTTGCTTTATACACTTTATTTTGCAAAAGAAAATGTGGCAAGTCTAACAGAAGAATTTGGTATCTCCTTGAGTAGATATTCCATTTCTCACCCCATTATCTTTAATTCAAAAGTGTGAAACAGTATTTGAAATTGTTCTGAAACGTATTATTTCTAATCCTTTTCAGATATGCTTATTTTATTGTATTCTAGGGGAGTTTAGTTGTACCAGCTTCTCCTTCTGCCATCTCCAATGTTGATGGGCTGTCATTCTTTGTTCTGTTAGTCAGTAGAGGCAGATATTACTATTTCTAAAAATGCCAATTAGAAGACTAAATCATAATACCTACATAATATTGATAAAAATCCATTAAATGTAACTTTTTACTATGACTATTACAAAAGGGAAATTAGGACATATGAAGAAGAGAAAGGAAAGGAGAGCAGGAAATGTAGTGAGAGGGCAAAGGTAAATGGGAAAATTAAAATAGAGGGAAGAGTATGTGGGAAAGTAAGGAAACAGATAAAGAGTGAATATGAATGGCAGAAGTATTTTAGATGCAACTAAATTTTAGAATCCTATGAAATCAGTTAGTAAGTAGAATTTGAAAGGCATTGTTTATACACACACACACACACACACACACACACACACATACATATTACACCTTTTTTCAAGTTCTATTTGTTTAAAATGAGGAAGTCAATTCCAAGTTATACATGTAAAGCCTGGTGATATCAGTATGATGACAAAAGATAAAATAACATTTACCTATGGCCGTTGTTTTCAATAAGGGATATTGTTGTCTACCAGGGGACATTTTTGGTTTTTACAACTGAAGTATGTGTGTGTGCGGGGTGCTACTAACATTTAGTGCGTAGAGGTCAGGGATGCTCTGCTAACCATCCTACAATGCATAGGACAGCTCCACAACAAAGAATTATCTGACCCCAAATGTCAATGGTGCTGAGATGGAGAAACTCTGATCTATGAAATTAATAAATTCTTTCAGAATGGTAAGTGAACCAGGTTTCTGGTTGATGTTTGATTTCAAAGCACTTTAACTTGCCTAAATGCCCATTTGAATCTCAAGTCAGGAAAAACCATCCGTGGCCTTGCACTGATACAAACAACATTATACATGAATTACTGTGAGGGTCACTTCTACTCAATAAGCAATCACTGATCACTGGTTGGTAGAGATATAGCAAGAGTTCTGTGTGCCTCTAACCTCAAATTCAAGTTACTGTAATCAATTGCATCCCAGAGTAAACAAGTATGATAAAGTATGTATCTTTTTAAATGGAAAGACTACAAAAGAAGGACAAGTGGTGTTTCAGAAGGTCCCTGATGTAGATGTTCCAAGATGATCAATAAAATATTTAACTTCATTTTCAGGACTAAATATGACATGAGGTGGAGAGCAAATGACCATTTTGAATTGAGTATCAGACCAATCTCATGCCAGACAGTTTCGCAGAATGTTGTTTCTGAAACTTTATATGCCAATGAATCAACTGGGATTTTTTTTTTTTTTAAATATAGATACTGAATCAGCCAGTCTAAAGTTGGGGACACATACTCAGCATTTCTAATAAGTGGCCAGATGATGCTTATTGTTCACAACTGAGGGCCATACTTTGAATGGCAAGGCACTGGAACTGTTCTTTTCTTAATACATACTGAATAAAACAACGCCATTCTAAAGGCAAATCACGTATATAAATTTTTTAAAATAATACAACAATTTCATGGGGAAGATTAGGGTTCTTTCAAATAGCTCTCATACATTCATTTTCATTTAATTATTTAGAATTATTTTAATTTCTTTTGCTTAATTTAAAAATTATTTAATTTATGCTGTAATATCTGAATAAATTCTAATTGTAAAAAAAATATAAATAAGGCCAAAGACCCTCTTTGATAATTTATTATGACCCACAACCCAGTCCTTTCTTCTTCATATTTCAATATTTTTCTTTCTCCTTAATGTTATCAGTTTGGTTTATAGTCTTCCATTCTGTGCATTTATATACATACACACGTACCTATACAGAATTTTATTTTTTAATTTTTAAAAATTTAGCTAAATATTAGAATGGTGCCTGTATCATGATACAACTTACTTTTTCACTCAAAATTATATTTTGGAATATAATTATATAAAATTTTTTTCTATAATTAGATATGATTTTATGTACATATAAATTAGTTACATCTATTACATCTTGGAACATAACAGGATATATTGAACCACTGAATCTTTTTGAATTACTCCACTGCATTTCATAGAAGGATATGCCATTCACCTGCTGATAGATATTAAGTTTTTTATAACACATTTTTATATACCTTGATTTTAAAAAAGAGAAAGAAGAGGTAGACATCAACTGCACATCTTTTGAAATTTTTTGAGGATAATACATAAACCTTTAAAATCTGTGTTTGTTTTTTACTTTGTTAGGGGTTTCTGTACAACTGCAGCCTATACAAAGAATGGAAGACAGAAATCTTGGTCTATAATGACAGGGCATATTTTGCTATTTTTGTCAGACTTAACTTAGCCTTCCTAGAAATGAGTTGCTCCAAGGAAATAATTTAAAGCTATAGTCAATATTTCTTCTAGGCCTACATCTTTAAAAGGCTCAGAAAATACAACCTCAAATCATTATCTTCAAAAAATTTAAATTGGTCACCAACTGTATAATATTCAAACATATAATTTTCAGTTTCTCCCTGATTTTGCTGCCTTTTGCACCTGGCATTCTGCAAAAGAACTTTTAAGTATCACAGGATGTATGCAGGTTTTATCATGAATAACGCCAATGCCATGTTATAGTGTGCTGATGGTCCACACACAGTGGCTGTTTTGAGTCAAGCCTGTAGCTCACTTGGGTATCATCTCCATGGTAACTTGTTTACAAGGGCTGAAATACAAGCTGAAAATTCAAGGTTAGCTTTTTCTTTGTTGCTGTTTTGATGTTTTTGGCAATTGAAATAATGTGGGTATAAGACTTGATTTAAACAGCTTCATGGCAGGCTGAGTCAAAACAAAACTCCATATAAAATGTGCTTTGTTCATCTCCATTAAAAAAGAGAGAATTCAAAATGATCTTTAATCAGAACCATCAGTTATATCTCCCTTTCATATTCCAAAACAACAGTCCTACTGCTGCAAATCACATCTTGGGAAATAGGTTTAAGACTTCATATTTTTTGAAGCAATAATTTTTTTGTGCATATGTTCTGCCTTAGATGAAGAATTTAGTTTATTTTAAATCATCATTGTGTTAGGGGGAGGGGAAATGAACAGTTTTAGAACCTATGCTAAAAGCACTTCATCCTCCAAGTGGATGAGCCTTTTGAATTCTAAAAATTGACTGCATTTTCAGTATCATGAAAAACAGTTACCACTCAAAATTACTCTTTCCCAGAAATAATTATAAAATGACTCTGATTATAACATTAGTTTAGTGGAATGCTTATTGTGATTATGAAAAATTTAAATTTAGATTGTTGTAAAAGAAGTTATTTTTTGAGAGCAAGTTATAACCCAGAGTGATCTTAAATCTATATAGTATATGAGTCTTTGAATAAATTTCTACTAAATATTAGAGAGTAGAAAAATACGATTATGTATCTTACCTTCTCTTTTATAACATCTTTACTAATTTTCATAAGCATTTAAGTAATTCAATATAACCCCCTAAAACAAGACCAATATGCCCACTACTATTCTTTCACTAAAATTCATGTAGATTATAATTGATATGGAAATACAATAATGTGCCTATCAGCATAAAGGTGGTCCTTAATGCAAAAATCAAAGACTTTAAGACAGAAAGTTAAATTTGGAGTTGGCATTACTCTAGCTTATTAAGTTGATTAGATTCCTCTTCACCCAAATTCTCTTCCATGCTCCTTTCAGTATCCTTGAGATATATAGATATAGACATATAAAGCAACATTATCTACTATAATCACTGGTTTAACTTATTGGTCTCACCAATCACCAATCATCACAGTGCCTGATGTAAGATGACAGACAATAATATTTATTGAATAAATATCTGATTTTGTCAGTCAGCATGATTTCTAAAGCTTTGTTAGTAATGCTGACTTCTTTGTTAGTAATGTTGATTTTGTTTTCCCAAGGTAGATTTGTGGAACATTTTGCTATTTTTATACCACATGGGGAAAGGACAGACATTTATTTGCCCAACACATTCTAAAGCATGTAGACTCAGTCCTTCCTACACCTAAGCCCTTCCCTCATACGAGAACACTTTTTATTTTCCACTCAAACTGCATTTAAACATCACTGTGATTCTTACCCTAAACAGAGCTGAAAGAATGGGTTTCACTCTGACAGTTTTCCTGAGCATTTAACCTGGATGTAGCTTTGTTCATTGCTTGGGACTGACATCCACACACTGCTATATGTAAAATAGATAACCAACAAGGACCTACTGTACAGCACAGGGAACTCTGCTCAATACTCTGTAATAACCAAAATGGAAAAAGAATTTGGAAAAGAATAGATTCATGTAAAAAAAAAAAAGAAATATCTTTAGTAAAGATAGGAAGTAGGAATGCTAGTCAATGCTGATGCCAGAGTAGTTGGAAGAATTTAATTTTACTTGGAATATTCACTTCACTTAATTAAATTCTACTTTGATTAAACTATTTTTCAGTTCTGTTCTTAATGATGTTGAGAAATTCGTTTTCTATTGCATTCTTTCTTTTGCACAGCTTCTCAATCTTGAGACATAGTTTTCCTATGTACTATCCATTCTTTCTTATATTCTTACAACATTTCAACCATTAAACAGGGTTTACTATTAGAAAAAAACTGTAAATCAAGTGTCTAATTATGAAATAACTTATTTAAATTATCTTTTGAGCCAGATTGAAGTAAGCTAAAGATGATCTCAAGTTAAATGAAAAAAATGTGGTTTTATTGAATTACTTCTCACATGGCTACAACCAGAGATCAATAAATTCCTAAAGAGTAGCACACAGGTGATTTTCACCCATAGATTATGGGTTTAGTTCTGAAATAAACAGTGAAGGAGGATATCTTTTTTTCTTCATGAACTTGTATCAAAATAGATGGTGATGGTGTTATATGGGATGAATTGGAAAGAATCATTATATGTTAAATCAACAACGCAATTAAGAAACAACATGATTCTTCAATCTTTTAAACTCTCCATTTACTTTAATTAAGCTCACACTGCAAAACCTTTTTTTTCTTGTTAAACATATAATGAAAAAGATAAATTAAGAAAGAGGAAGCTCCTTCACTCTTGTTTTTTTTTTTTTTTTTCCTGGCTGTGTGGGGGGGAAATAGGGGATTAGAAAAGAATCTCTGGAATTAATTGGTTTAAAATTCATATTTAGGGGCTCCCCTGGTGGCACAGTGGTTGAGAATCTGCCTGCCAATGCAGGGGACACGGGTTTGAGCCCTGGTCTGGGAAGATCCCACATGCCGCGGAGCAACTAGGCCCATGTGCCACAACTACTGAGCCTGCACATCTGGAGCCCGTGCTCTGCAACAAGAGAGGCTGCGACAGTGAGAGGCCCACGTACCGTGATGAAGAGTGGCCCGTGCTTGCCACAACAAGAGAAAGCCCTTGCACAGAAACGAAGACCCAACACAACCATAAATAAATAAATAAATAAATAAAACACTTCCTAACATTAAGAGGTAATCTTTAAAAAAGAAATTCATATTTAGCATAGTCCAGTTTATTACTGATAACTGTGTTAACTGTTCTATAAAAACAAATAAAATATACTGAAAAAGGAAATGGAAATTAGATATAAACAGCCTCATCTTGACTCTCCAGTTGCAGTGTCTGGCAGTTAACTCTGCCCAACACAATGATCAAGCCATACATCACTGGAGAAAAGCAGATACACATCAATCAAACGTGTTCTTATGGCAAAGAGTGTGATAACATTAGCACATTTACACAATATTACCCTGTCTATTAAGCCCCACTTTTCCTTTCAAGGTCCTCAATCAGATGGTATTGTAAAAATGGGAGGAACCGTGTTTAATAATTCTTCATTCAGGACTTCCTAGTTGACTACAAGTTTCTTTGAAACGACAGAATAAAGGTAAGAACCCTCTCTTTTATTTGTTAGAATCAATAAATAAATTTTGATAAGAAATGGATCCAAATGCAACTTAGTAGCCTCAAAATATAATATTAAGTCGGTTAGACAGATCTCTTATGACACTCAAGTGACTGAAATTACTTTTAAAAATTCAATCTCTGAATAGAAGGATTAATGGCTATTCAACAAATCAAATCCACACTAATGATGCCATAAACTTTAAGACAGGTAACTAGCTACTGATAATTGAAAATTTCCTTTAGCTGGCCCTCCAAACTGAGTGGTAAGAGTAATATAACATGGTGATAAAGAATCAATACAAAACAGTATACAAAGTCAAGGACTAAATTGTATGATGTACTAAAAACACTACAGGCTTTCAAAGAAGAGAATTATTAATAAAGGGTCAGTCAATAAATCTCTCATGGAAAATAAAATTTTTCATTTAACTTGAAGTTTTAGGTTCTGAATAGGTAAAATTTTATATTCATGCGAGGATAAAAATGAGCATAGAGTTCATGGAGATAGAAGAGTGTTTTTTGTGGAAGAGAAAAGAAAATAATCTGATGAAGGTAGAAATGTCTGTTAGGCAGACATAGTTAAAAAGGTAGCATGTGCTCAGATATTTTTAATCATTTGAAACTAGACAGAGAATTTTAAACTTGATTAGAAAGTAATTCATGTTTTTGGAAAGATTAAATTCGTGAATTTTTTTAGAAGAAAAGAACTTTTAAAGGACAGTTGCATGACATGTAGAAACGATGGTTTAGTTGAGTCAAGGAGAATATTTTAAAAGGTTACTGAAGGGATCCTGTTTTGTTCAGTCTGGTACCAATAAGAATAAAACCACCAGAGTAACACAGAATTTGTTGTCCTACTAAATTTGCACAATGAATAAGAGGAATTGGTCAACATTTCAAATTGCAAATTTGGTAATATAGAAAATATAATCTTATTGAAAGAAACATAATATTTAATATAATGTAAAAGTGGTCTTGAATATCCGCTTGTTACACCTGTGAAACAATCTGTCTTATATGTTCTTTCCCTAGTTTTATAGCAAACCCTTGCTTTTAGACCCATGTTTCAATGATCAGTGAAGTATTACCCACTTAAGTTCCTGTCTTCTGGAGTCACTAATATTCCTTAATTCTCCTTAAAGTTTATCTGTTATGTGCCTTTTATAGTTTTTCTCTTGCCACAGAAATGGTCATTTGACTGTGTAAGTGTAGTTTTAGGATGTATTCATTTACATAATTATTTTTGTGATATTATTCTAGGTTAAATTCTCTGCCAGATACTGGACACAATGTTTACATGTTGTTTTAATAAGCAAAAGAAGTGAAGGTATTAGAAATATATTTAGAACAACCTAATTTTCTGTCCTACTGCTACCATACTTCAAGAAGAAATTCAAAGTACTTCAGTAAGTCACAGATTCTTTACCAGCATTAGGAATATTTCTGACTCTTTGACTCCCCCAAAATAAGTTGTCTAGTTGATTCTGGCCTCTCTTTTCAGAATAAAATTTAAATAAGATACACATTTGAATTCTAGGAACTGTTGCCCACACATCAAGGCATGAAATCGTAGGGCATTAAAATCCTTTACTCTGCAGGCAAAGGTGCCGATTAGGAAAACACAGAGCTCTATATAAATCCTCCAGCAGATGATTTACATGCAATTAAAACAATATTTAGAATTTATTAGCTCTACCAAAAATTCATGGAGATAGAAATAAAAACAAAAAGAAACATGCCTCAGCTTTACAATCAAGTGCAGATCCTACAAAACACTGAATGTACAGGTCATAGAGAATACAGTGTGGCAACCAAGTGAAACTCCCATGAAGACAGGGTGGAACCGCAGCCTAGCACAGAGAGTAAGGAATTAAAACTAAGTGCTCTGTAAAGACCATCTTTAAATGCACTTGAATAAAGACCAAATCTAAGATTTTACACTTGAGATACTGCAGAGGCCAACTATCTGCAATCAGTAATAAGGATACTGACATAAGGAAATATATACTCTGGCATAAGTTAGTGTAGAGCAAGAAGAGTATCCATAAACTGGCCAACGAAAAGAGAAATCCAGATTCAATATAATTAAGCTAAGAGTCTTCCAGGAACCTAAGAGAGAGGCTCTGGTGAATCCCAATGGATATTATTTCCAGAAAACTGTATGTTAGGTTTAAATTAACTCTACTGCTAATGACATAGAGTTCTTTCATAGTATGGATTTGGGTACCACATTAAAAAAATACTCCAGCTATATATTTTTTAGACCTGTATATAGTCAATATTTCAAATTCTGACTCTGTGGCAGCAACCAGGTAGGCACAACTTGGAATATTTTGGAATGTTTTATAATACTGGCAGAAAGTGTTTCCTTTTTTCTTTTTTCACCATAATGCATTCAAGGAAGATTTCTTGAGACTTTTAATATGGATTTTTCCCCTGAAATTAATTAATAACAGTTATCAAAAATAGGTTCATGCCCTGAGTGAAAAGAAACAATTAACTAGTTTAGGATAATTAATTCCTACAACTTGTATACTTTTCAGGGACTACTTATATATGCCAATATTCCTTTGGCTGTCTGCCAAATAATGAGAGGCTTTTTTTTTTTTTTTTTAAGGTTAGCCATATCATCATTACTGAGACTACTCTAAGCACCGAGTTGTATATCGGAGAGAATATGCTCTCCTTATTACTTTCAACTCATACATTTTAGTTTTATCCATAAACTGAATTTCAGAAAGTATTTGCCTGTTAATTTTCCTCCTGATGAATTATGTTAGATTACCTTTTAAAATTCATTATAAATCACCAGTGTTTGGTGGGTCCTTTAATTTTAAAAACTTGTTAATCAGTCCTATCACAGAATTTCTTGCGTATTACATCATACTTAGCAACATGTAACAGCTGAGAAGTAATGGAAACCTAGAAGAGGTATATTAGATATGCCATACATAGGAAATAGGAAAACACTGAGATTAAAGAAGAGGTTAAAGGTTGAGGGAAGAGGGAAGAAATTTAAAAATGTTTAATATAAAAGAAAGCTGCTATAGGGACTTCCCTGGTGGCACAGTGGTTAAGAATCTGCTTGCCAATGCAGGGGACATGGGTTTGATCCATGGTCCGGGAAGACCCCACATGCTGCAGAGCAACTAAGCCCTTGCACCACAACTACTGAGCCTGTGCTCTAGAGCCCACAAAAAACAACTACTGAAGCCCACATGCCTAGAGCCCGTGCTCTGCAACAGGAGAAGCCACCACAATGAGAAACCCGCACACCGCAACCAAGAGTAGCCCTCACAACTAGAGAAAGCCCACGTGCAGCAAAAAAGACCCAATGCAGCCAAAAATAAAGAAAAAATAATAATAAATTAAAAAAAATAAAAGTACTCCACAAAGAGTATAAAAAAAAAGAAAGAAAGAAAGAAAACTTTTATAAATTAACTGAGCTCTACCATAGCACTTTCTCCTTGATGGCTGCCATTTTAATTGAACCTCTGTAAGGTGCATGTCTTAAAGGTGCCATTTGGCCTTTGAAACACAAATTTTGATAGTTTTCTCTTTACTATCTGAATTGAATTGTTTGTATGACTGAAGTTGGTTTCATTGGAAGAATGAAAGGAAACAGTGATTCCATGATCAAATAATGTAGAATATTTTGGTAGAGTAAAATCTGGGTAAAGGCACAGGAGAGGAAGGTGAGCATTTTAACATGTTCATATTTATTTAAATTTCAAGATAAAACTCAACTTTTGGTCAACTTAAGTAAATCACTAACTCAGAGGTAATTTAATTCATGTATATGGTCAATTTCTTTGATGGAAGAAATATTGAGATCAGCAAAAGAAGTTTTAATCCATGGAGGTAAGGGGTGAAAGACTGTTTCTACCATGTGTATTATGCTTCAGAGAATTATAAACAAGTAAGGATTTAAAGGGACCTTATGGATCACCAAATCCATTCTGCCATTTTGCTTCTACATACATTAATTACCTGTATTAAATTAAATCAAAATGTTCCAGAATGGCTGTATGGAGCTTGACAAATCCTCTCTTCATAGAAAATGAGAAACTGGACAAAACTGTCAAAAACAACCATTTTTAATCTCTGGAAATTGATTTTTAAAAAGGTATAAAAACCGGAAGCATTTATTTAAGAGAATCTATTGAACTTCTATAAGAAATATAGGAGTCTGTAGTATTTATAGAAAGGGCTGCCATATCCTCACCACCCTGCTCTGTGTTACAGAAGTTTTATACTGGACAAGTAGGGCAGCTCCTGTACTCTCTTTCCAACTTCAGAATGTACAAGTTCCACTCCCAGCAATCCCAGGGCAGCCTGTGAGGACAAATGACTCCCATCATCTTGAAAGCTCCAACTCTGTATTGCAGAAGTTCTGCCCAGGATAGGCATGGCAGGCTATGTGAAATAGTCAGCTAAGTGTCCTTGTCTGAGGGGGCTGACTTTACTTGCAGCATAAAATGAAAAAACAAACAAACAAACAAAACCCCACAAAGCCTGTTAAAACCCAAAAGAGAGATCATAGTGGTCATTATCTAGGGAAGACTAACAACCCTACTGTAGGAGTAGAAATAAACAAAACAGCAGACCAGAGAGAAATTTAACAGGGAGACCCAGAGACAGAGATAGTCAAAACGACCCTGCTAAGATTACACTCATGGCTGGTGGACTGGAAAGCTGAGTACCAACACAAAATTATGCCCACACAAGGGCAATGGAAGAGAAGATTTGTGAGCCCCTAGATCCTGGCTGAATGTACAACAGATCTGCAAACATTCTGAACTTCTGAAGGACCCCCAAGACACACACAGATCCACTGGCAGTGCGTGGAAGCCTTATGGCCTCAGGGGGCTTAAGCACAATTTCTGACCAACCACTGGCTGACTACTAAGCTCTAGTGATTTAGGAATCCAGACTTAAGTATTCTTTTTTTTTTTTGCTGTACGCGGGCCTCTCACTGTTGTGGCCTCTCCCGTTGTGGAGCACAGGCTCCAGACGCGCAGGCTCAGTGGCCATGGCTCATGGGCCCAGCCGCTCCACGGCATGTGGGATCTTCCCGGACCGGGGCACGAACCTGTGTCCCCTGCATCGGCAGGCGGACTCTCAACCACTGCGCCACCAGGGAAGCCCATAAGTATTCTTTTTTTAACAAAAATGTGAGCGATGATATCAGAAGCTGCATACTATAAAGAAAAGAGACTTCACGGAATTTATAAAAATAAGTCACTACACAAGCAAATATAAAGCAGCAGTGACAACCAATTCTGGGGGATGAGGATCACAGTTCAGAATTACTATATATTTTACAATTGTAAAATGTCTCAAAAATTATGAAATATGCACATAAAAGTATGTACGAACCATATAGTGAAAACATGTGGGCAATAAAAAATGTCTTTGGAGGTACCCAGGTGTTGGGTTTAGTAGACAAATACTTCAAATCTGGTTTTATAAATATATTCAAAGCAATAAAAGAAGCTATGTTTAAAGAATAAAAGGAAGGCATGATAATAACCTAGCAAATAAAGAATATTGATAAGGAAATAGAAATTATGAAAAAAGAAGCAAATAGACATTCTTGAGTGGAAAACAAAATAATTGAAATAAAATATTTATGAGAGGGACTCAACAGTAGATACGATCACAAAAAAGAATCAGTGAATTTGAAGGTAAATCAATAGAGGTATTCCAATCTGAGATACAAAAAGAAAAAGAAATAAAATGAATAGAGCCTCAGAGATCTATGGGACACAATTAAGCAAACTGACATATGTATAATAATAGTACCAAAATGAGAAGAGAGGGAGAAAGGGGCAGAAAAATTGTTCAAGGAAATAATTGCTAAAAAGTTTCTGACTTAAATGAAAACTTTACACACCTAAGAACCTTAACAAACACCAAAAAGATAAGCATAAAGAGAGCTACATCTAGACACATCACAGCCAAACAGTTGGAAAGATAAGGCCAAAAAAAAACCCATGAAAACATCAGGAGAAAATAAGTCATTATGCACTAGAAAATCCCATACAGATTAACAGATGACTTCTCATCAGAAACAATAGAGGCAAGAAGGCAGTGGCCAGGATGGTGTTTGAAATGATGACAGAGAAACAAACCAAAACAAAAAAAATAACTGTCAACCAAGAATCCAGCAAACTATCTTTCAAAAATGAAGGCAAAGTAATGGTATAACCAGATAAACAAAGACTGAGAGAATCTGTTGCTAGCAGACCTACCTTACAAGAAATACTCAGTCTGAATGGAATTGATTCCAGATGATAATTCAAATCCACCTGATGAAATAACAAGTGCCAGTAAATGTAATTATAAGAGAAATTTTTAAATCCATTACAGTTACATATTTTGTTCTCCATTTTCTCTTGATTTTTAATTACAAAAAGAATCTGTAAAACTATTATTAAAAAATTATATTGTTAAATTTAATAGATGTCATCTATATGATATTAACAGCACAAAGAAAGGAGGAGGGAATGAAGTTATATTTAAGCAAGAATATGATACCAAGTGATAATTCAAATATATAGAAGAAAAATGCCTATTCAAATATTTTGCCCATTTTTTAACTGATCTCCTCATTCATTCACTTATGTGCCCTAACCATGCTGGTCAGTTGTTCCTGGCACAAGTCAAGTTCCATCTTGCCTTAGGGCATTTACTTTCTGATACTTCTCTGCTTGAGGCACTAGAGTCAGAACTTCAGATCATCAGAATTTATCATGTACGGCTAATTTCATTCAGTACTCTACCAAAAGGTCACATGCTGGGTCTCCCCGTTACCAGTCTAACTAGGACATCATCAAAATCTTTTCACCATTGCTATCCTGTTAGATACATATTTTAGAAATACTCAGACACACAGAACAAATCAGCCAGAAATAGTCATAAATAGTCACAATTCCTATCAGGAAAGACATAAAAACCTGATACAGAACTTACTTTTCTAATAGTAATTATTTGACTTTATTTTGATTCATTTATTACTAAAAAAATTTAAGTATCTACCCAAAATTTATTACCTCAATATTTGCTTTTATTTCTCCTGAACAATATAGATACCCTACTTTTTAATCACTATGATGTGTTTGTTTTTCTCTTCCCAGTACTTTCTGTGCTCAATGAACAAATGTTATAATTTAGGATGTAGCAGGCATTTGAAATGATGAAAACTCATTATTTGACAAGTACATCAACAGGATTGAGTTTCTTAGGAATTTCTGAAAGATCCATCATGGAACTGAAATGGCCTACAAACTCCACTAGATTACATGAAGTCCTGAGCCCCATTTCGAGGTATGCACCATAGCTCTGTGCTACAATTCTACTTTATAATCTTTTCAAAGTCAAAGGCTCTGTGTTTCCTTACTTGTAACTAATTCCTAAACAAGATAATACAGAAGTGTGTGTGAACTAGGGCTTAAAAATATCTTCTATAATGTGGTATGTGAAATTAAGAAATAAATAACAAATACCAATTACAGGATAACTTAAGCTTGAACCTTAACGTCATTAAATAATTTGGTCATACTAAAAGGGATTTAATAGTACCTCTGCCTTATCTCTGGTCAAAGAATGGGCGAAGTTCTCATTTGTATACAATACCAATGTGTAAAGAAACTGAAAGAATAAAATACACTTAACCTTAAAAACATATTTAATTAAATAATTTTCTTTTGGCTGTTGAAAAGGCAATTGAAAATTTCACAGGACTTTGGGTTTATTACAGACATCAATTATCATTGCACTGATAAGTATAAAGGAGCCAGCTCAGAGGGAATTATGGTTAAAAGGAAGCCAAAAAGACTAATTCTTTTTTTTTTTTTAACATCTTTATTGGACTACAATTGCTTTACAATGGTGTGTTAGTTTCTGCTGTATAACCAAGTGAATCAGCTATACGTATGCATATATCCCATATCTCCTTCCTCTTGTGTCTCCCTCCCACCATCCCTATTCCACCCCTCTAGGTGGTCACAAAGCACTGAGCTGATCTCCCTGTGCTACGCGGCTGCTTCCCACTGGCTACCTATTTTATATTTGGTAGTGGATATATGTCCATGTCACTCTATCAATTCGCCCCAGCTTTCCCTTCCCCCTCCACATGTCCTCAAGTCCATTCTCTATGCCTGCGTCTTTATTCCTGTCCTACCCCTACGTTCATCAGAACAATATTTTTTTTTAGATTCCATATATATGTGTTAGCATATGGTATTTCTTTTTCCCTTTCTGACTTACTTCACTCTACATGACAGACTCTAGGTCCATCCACCTCACTACAAATAACTCAGTTTCATTTCTTTTCATAGCTGAGAAATATTCCATTGTATATATGTGCCATATCTTCTTTATCCATTCATCCACCGATGGAAACTTAGGTTGCTTCCATGTCTTGGCTATGTTACCTGTGCTGCAACGAATATTGTAGGACATGTCACTTTTTGAATTATGGTTTTCTCAGGGTATATGCCCAGTAGTGGGATGCTGGGTCATGTGGTAGCTCTATTTCTAGCTTTTTAAGGACCCTCCATACTGTTCTCCATAATGGCTGTATCCATTTACATCCCCAACAACAGTGCAAGAGGATTCCCTTTTCTTCATACCATTTCCAGCATTTACTGTTTGTAGATTTTAAATTAATTAATTAATTAATTTATGGCTGTGTTGGGTCTTCATTTCTGTGCGAGGGCTCTCTCCAGTTGTGGCAAGTGGGGGCCACTTTTCATCGCGGTGTGCAGGCCTCTCACTATTGCAGCCTCTCTTGTTGCAGAGCACAGGCTCCAGACGCGCAGGCTCAGTAATTGTGGCTCACAGGCCCAGCTGCTCCGCAGCATGTGGGATCCTCCCAGACCAGGGCTCGAACCCGCGTCCCCTGCATTGGCAGGCAGATTCTCAACCGTTGTGCCACCAGGGAAGCCCCTTGTTTGTAGATTTTTGATGATGGCCATTCTGTCTGGTGTGAGGTGATACCACAATGTGGTTTTGATTTGCATTTCTCTAATGATTAGTAATGTCGAGCAGCCTTTCATGTGTTTGTTGGCAATCTATATATCTTCTTTAGAGAAAGGTCTGTTTAGGTCTTCCACCCAGTTTTGGATTGGGTTGTTTGTTTTTTGATACTGAGCTGCATGAGCTGCTTCTATATTTTGGAGATTAATCCTTTGTCAGTTGCTTCATTTGCAAATTTTCCTACTATTCTGAGGGTTGTCTTTCATTTTGTTTATGGATTCCTTTGCTGTGCAAAGGCTTTTAAGTTTCATTAGGTCCCATTTGTTTATTTTTGTTTTTATTTCTATTTCTCTAGGAGGTGGGTCAAAAGGGATCTTGCTGTGATGTATGTCATAGAGTGTTCTGCCTATGTTTTCCTCTAAGAGTTTGATGGTGTCTGGCCTTACATTTAGGTCTTTAATCCATTTTGAGTTTATTTTTGTGTACACTGTTAGGGAGAATTCTGATTTCATTCTTTTATATGTAGCTGTTCAGTTTTCCCAGCACCACTTATTGAAGAGGCTATCTTTTTTCCATTGTATATTCTTGCTTCCTTTATCAAAAATAAGGTGACCATATGTGTGTGGGTTTATCTCTGGGCTTTCTCTCCTGTTCCATTGATCTATATTCTGTTTTTGTGCCAGTACCATACTGTCTTGACTACTGTAGCTTTGTACTATAGTCTGAAGTCAGGGAGCCTAATTCCTCCAGCTCTGTTTTTCTTTCTCAAGTTGGCTTTGGCTATTCGGTGTCTTTTGTATTTCCATACAAATTGTGAAATTTTTTGTTTTAGTTCTGTGAAAAATGCCATTGGTAGTTTGATAGGGATTACACTGAATCTGTAGATTGCTTTGGGTAGCAGAGTCATTTTCACAATGTTGATTCTTCCAATCCAAGAATATGGTATACCTCTCCATCTGTTGTATCATCTTTAATTTCTTTCATCAGTGTCTTATAGTTTTCTGCATATATATCTTTTGTCTCCCTAAGTAGGTTTATCCCTAGGGATATTATTCTTTTTGTTGCAGTGGTAAACAGCAGTGTTTCCTTAATTTCTCTTTCAGATTTTTCATCATTAGTATATAGGAATGCAAGATATTTCAGTGCCTTAATTTTGTATCCTGCTACTTTACCAAATTCATTGATTAGCTCCAGTTTTTTGTTAGCATCTTTAGGATTCTCTATTCATGGAACATGTCACTGGCAAACAGTGGCAGTTTTACTTCTTTTCCAATTTGGATTCCTTTTATTTCTTTTTCTTCTCTGATTAATATTGCTAAAACTTCCAAAACTATGTTGAATAATAGTGATGAGAGTGGGCCACCTTGTCTTGTTTCTGATCTTACTGGAAATGCTTTCAGTTTTTCACCACTGAGAACAATATTGGCTGTGGATTTGTCATATATGCTCTTTGTTATGTTGTGGTAGGTTCCCTCTTGCTTACTTTCCAGAGACTTTTATCATAAATGGTGTTGAATTTTGTCAAAAGCTTTTTCTGCATCTATTGAGATGATCATATGGTTTTTCTCCTTCAGTTTGTTAATATGGTGTATCACATTGATTGTTTTGTATATATTGAAGAATCCCTGCATTCCTAGGATAAACCCCACTTGATAATGGTGTATGATCCTTTTAATGTGCTGTTGCATTCTACTTGCTAGTACTTTGTTGAGGATTTTTGCATCTATGTTCATCAGTGATATTGGCCTGTAGTTTTCTTTCTTTGTGACATCCTTGTCTGGTTTTGGTATCGGGGTGATGGTGGTCTCGTAGAATGAGTTTGGGAGTGTTCCTCCCTCTGCTATATTTTGCAAGGTTTGAGAACGATAGGTGTTAGCTCTTCTCTAAATGTTTGATAGAATTTGCCTGTGAGGCCATCTAGTCCTGGGCTTTTGTTTGCTGGAAGATTTTTAATCACAGTCTCAATTTCAGGGCTTGTTATTGGTCTGTTTATATTTTCTATTTCTTCCTGGTTCAGTCTCGGAAGATTATACTTTTCTAAGAATTTGTCCATTTCTTCCAGGTTGTCCATTTTATCGGCATATAGTTATATGCCTTGTGCAGGTCTCCTGATGGAGGGGACTGCCTGTGTTCTGGTGGGTGGGGCTGGATCTTGTGTTTTTGGTGGGAAGTGCCATGCCCTGTGGTGTGTTTTGGTGTGTCTGTGAACTTAGTATGATTTTAGCCAGCCTCTCTGCTAATGGGAGGGGTTGTGTTCCTGTCTTGCTAGTTGTTTGGCATGGGGTGTCCAACTCTGTAGCTTGCTGGTCGTTGAGTGGAGCTGGGTCTTAGGATTGAGAAGGAGATCTCTGGGAGACCTTTTGCCATTTGATATTACGTGGGGGTGGGAGGTCTCTGGTGGACCAATGTCCTGAACTTGGCTCTCACACCTAAGAGGCTCAGGCCTGACACCCAGCTGGAGCACCAAGATCCTATCAGCCACACAGCTCAGAAGATAAGACAGAGAAAAAAAAAGAAAGAAAAAAAAATAATAAATGAAGTTATTAAAATAAAAAATTTAAAAAATATTAAAAAGTAATAAGAAGAGAGCAACAAAATGAAAAAATAAATCCACCGGTGATAACAAGTGCTAAAAACTATACAAAAAAAAAATGGCAGACAGACTCCTAGGACAAATGGTAAAAGCAAAGTTATACAGACAACATCACACAAAGCATATACATACACACTCACAAAAAGAGGAAAAGAAAAAATATATATATATAAAGGAAAAGAGTAACCAAATCAATGAACAAATCTACCAGTGATAATAAGTTCTAAATACTAAACTAAAATAAACATAAAACCAGAAACAAATTTGATGCAGAAAGCAAACCCCAAGTCTACAGTTGCTCCCAAAGTTCACCGCCTCAATTTTGGGATGATTTGTTGTCTATTCAGGTATTCCACAGATGCATGGGACATGAAGTTGACTGTGGAGATTTAATATGCTGCTCCTGAGGTTGCTGGGAGAAATTTCCCTTTCTCTTCTTTGTTTGCACAGCTCCTGGGGTTCAGCTTTGGATTTGGCCCCGCCACTGCACGTAGGTTGCCTGAGGGCGTCTGTTCCCTGCCTAGACAGGATGGGGTTAAAGTAGCAGCTGATGAGGGGGCTCTGACTCACTCAGGCCGGGGGGAGGGAGGGGTACGGATGTACGGTGAGCCTGCAGCGGCAGAGGCCAGTGTGACATTGCAGCAGCCTGTGGCGCGCCGTGCATTCTCCTGGGGAAGTTGTCCCTGGATCATGGGACCCTGGCAGTGGCGGACTGCACAGGATCCCAGGGCGTGTGTGAATAGTGACCTGTGCTTGTACATAGGATTCTTGGTGGCCGCAGCAGCAGCATTAGCATTTCATGCCCGTCTCTGGTGTCCGAGATGATAGCCACAGCTCACTTCTGTCTCTGGAGATCGTTTAGGCAGTGCTCTGCCTTCTGTGGGCAGGCAGGGAAGGAATCCCCTTTCCTCCCTCACCCCAAAACAATGGTCTCTTGCCTCTGCGGCAGCTCCAGACTTTATCCCGGACTCCCTCCCGGCTAGCTGTGGCGCACTAGCCCCTTCAGGCTGTGTTCACGCCACCAACCCCAGTCCTCTCCCTGGGATCTGACCTCTGAAGCCCGAGCCTCAGCTCCCAGCCCCCGCCCGCTGCGGCGGGTGAGCAGACAAACCTCTCGGGCTGGTGAGTGCTGGTCGGCACCATTCCTCTGTGCGGGAGTCTCTCCGCTTTGCCCTCTGCACCCCTGTTGCTGCGCTCTCCCCCATGTCTCCAAAGCTTCCCCCTCCGCCACCCTCAGTCTCCGCCCGCGAAGGGGCTTCCTAGAGTGTGGAAACCTTTTCTCCTTCACAGCTCCCTCTCACAGGTGCTGGTCCTGTCCCTATTCTTCTGTCTCTGTTTATTATTTTTTCTTTTGCCCTACCCAGGTACATGGGGATTTTCTTGCCTTTTGGGAAGTCTGAGGTCTTCTGCCAGCATTTAGTAGGTGTTCTGTAGGAATTGTTCCACATGTAGATGTATTTTTGTTGTATTTGTGGGGAGGAAGGTGATCACATCTCACTCCTCCGCCATCTTGACGGTCCCCCAAGATTAATTCTTACTAGATCTTTAATTATGCATAATGTTGAAAAAGAAAACTTCCAAAAGTCAATCAGTACAAAGTGTGGAGAAATATAAGAGGAGAGGAATGTAAAATGATAGTTGCTGCCTTAGTTTAAATGCAATAGAAAGATAAAGATAACGAGCAAACAGAAAAAGAAGTATAGCATAAGTTTGCCCTTTTATTAGATGAGGGATTCTAAACTGGGAGGGATTTTGCCTCCCAGGGGACCTTGGGGATGTTTGAAAACACTTTGTTGTGACGAACTGAAGGTATTATAGGACAGCCTCTCACAACAAACACTTATGCTGCCCAAATGTTAATTGTTCTAAGGTTGAGAAAGCCTCTATTAGGACATTCAAATTTTTTAAGAATAAATTAAATGTATATTATATTTTGTCTATCTGCAATTTGCAAAAAAGAATTAGAGTAAATGGGGAAATTCTAGAACTTTGTTGGAAAGATAATCAAGTAGGACTGGCAGACATTCAAAACTTAGATCCAAGTACTACTTTCTGAAGGTTAAATTCCTTTTAACTTCATCCAAATCAAGATGGGATTTGTGTCTTGAGAGATTACAAATTCTGGTCATACTTTGACGTTTCCCTATCTGTTAGAGAATATATAACAAATGCTGGTCAGGAATGTATCCCCTGTCAATTTTCCTTCTTCTTCAACCTCAGTTCATTTTCTCCAGCTTGATAGAAATAAAGGAGACACAGACAGATTGTGTGTGTGGAAGGGAAAAAGAGTTGGAAAGAAACTGAAAAGCTAATCCACTATGATGCCAGTCTACACCAAAGATAGTGTGCCAGAACTCTAAGGAGCCATCGGTTAGAAATGCTGACAGTGTTGGCTCCTGTGACGGTCTTTGAAATAGTGAGTTTCAATAGTTATGCTCTCAAATTTTGAAGGCAACTGTGAACTTTATCCCAAAGGTTTTTATCTTCCAGTTAAAATAGGTATTTTTTTTTACTTCAAAATTAGTGTTTTTTTAAAATGTTTGGAGATTATGTCAATCTATCTTTCATTCTGTAATAGTGTCTCCTTTCCTAGAGGTAGTATAAAGATTTTATAATATTCAAATAAAATAAGTATTTGTTTGGTTCTGGGAATTTCATGACACCACTTGAAATAAATTAAAAATAACCTAAGTGATGAAAGATCATGCTTTTGAATCACTATGTTAATATATCATCATATCTGAGAACATAACAACTGAATGTTTTAAAAATAATTTACATTTAAATTCTGTATTGAGTATTATCCACATAATTAATAGTATCATTACTGTCATTACTCTTAATCTATCTTTAGCATTTTTCTTAAGAGTTATGTGGTATAGAGGAAAGACGATTCCATTTGCTTCAGAAAAAACAATGTTGCTCTGGACTACCTGGAGCCTTCCTGGCAACTAGAGAACACTATGGTTCCCCCTCCCGAAGATGGCTTTGTCCCAGGCACACACAGAGCTACACTGGGGTGCTCTTGGCCAATGATACTGTGAGACTTCTGGACTTTTTCACCTGGTCCAAAGGATCCCAGAGCCAATTTACCCCACCCCTACTCTCATAGATAATTCACCTCCACCCAGATTGTCCTCATACCTTCTCTTCATAAGAAGAGGCTGATCAAGGATGTTGAGTCAGCTTTCATCACACAAGCAGATAAAGCATGGCCTGCATCTGGTCTTGCTATTCTCATCACTCCTTCCCAGTTCCACTATTTATACTTATAAAATAACCAGGGCTTGATCACACACACACAAAAATAACAACAAAAATCAATTTTAAAAAATCACATTCAAATTATTTTGACATACATGAGTGGTTAAACTCTTCCTAGATCCACTTTCTTGGGTTATAAAGTGAAGACATTAATAATAGCTACTCTAACAATCTCAAAGTTATTCTCAGGTTCAAAAAAGGTATCATATATTATCTTCAAATTCTAGCATCTCCTTCCCCATTCTCACTTTGTCTCACTTTATGACTTATATATCTGTCTACTTTACACCTTCAATTGGATGGTAACAGATATTCCAAACTCAACATGTACAAACTTGAACTGATCTTTCCTCCAAATTTATTCTACCCACAGCCTTTCCAATCTCACTTGATCACAACAACTCTTAGTTTCTCAGGCTAAAATCTTGGAGATATAATTCACTTCATTCTTGTTCATTCCCAAATTTAATCTGTCAGGAAATGTTACTTGCTTTACCTTCAAAATATATGTATAATTTGATCTCTATAATTGTATGTGTTGAATGTGTCCCACCAAAAATATATATTGAACATCTTAACCCCCAGTGCCTCAGAATATGTCCTTATTTGGAAATACAGTCTTTAAAGAGGTAATAAGTTTAAAGTGAGGTCATTAGAATGGACCCTGAACAATATGATTGGTGTCTTTACAAAAAGAAATTGGGAGGCTGAGACAGAGACAGACACACATGGAAAGAAGAAGATCATGTAAAGATGGAGGATCGGGGTAATACATCTACAAGCCAAGGAACACTGAAGATTGAGGGCAATCCACCTGAATCCGCAAAAGGCAAAGGAATGATCTTTCCTGTACACGTTTCATAGGGACCATTGCCCTATCAACACTTTGATTTCATACTTTTGGCCTCCAGAATTGTGAGATGATAAATTTCTGCTGTCATAAGGCTCCCAGTTTGTAGTACTTTATTATGGCAGCCCTAGAAAACTAATATATCTACCATAATCTCTCATTTGGATAATTGTCCTAAACTCCTAACTAGTCTTTCTGCTATTGCTATTTATTGAATAGGATAGACACCTTACTGCAATAAGATGTTTGATCTAAAGTTTGCTCTGGCTAGAGTGAGAGTTTAAGGAAGATACCTAGATCTCTACTTTAATACCACCCTCAACTACTTAAAGACTCTGTTCAAATCTTACCTTCTTCACAAAGCCTACACTGCTCAGCCTATTTAAATTGTGATCCTCCCTCCTATGCTTCCAAACCTCCTATCTTGCTCTAAGTTTTCTTTTTTCAATCATACAAATCACCTTCCAATATATCATATATGATGTAATACATCATATATAATTTACTTATTACCTATTATTACTAATTTATTATAGCTAATAAATCCATACACTCAACTCTGAATTTATAGTGATAAAGTATTTTACAACAGGGATTATTTTCTATTTATATCCTTCACTTTACTTTTAGATTAAAAAAAATTATGAGTATATGCACATTTTTGTGCCTATAAGAAACAGAAAACTATCTTTTCTTTCATTTTCTTATACACTCTTTATATCATAATTCATTCTCTTTGTTTTCCATATGTACTTACATACATAGACTCACACTCACATTTGCCTAGCATCCTCATATAGCTGTTTAAGATCTCTACGTACATCATCCATTCACTGAATCTCATACTTTGGGCTGTACTAGGTTAGATACTGGGGATTAAAAAGGAATATGACATAGCCCCTGCTCTCATGACTAGGTGTGCTTACAAGCAAATAGAAGTTCAATGCATTAAATTTTTTAAGGATTATTTGAATTTTAAAAGACATGGTTGTAAGAAAACTGTCTCAACACAAAGAAATGTATTTCTATTAGATGTTTGTAGGTTAAGTGGTTATTTTAGGGATCCCTAAAATGAATAGTATGCTAATAATATGCTAATAATACTTAGGATATAGTACGGGTTAGGAACCCGTGTTCTGGAGTCAAGACTGCTTTTGTTTGAAACCTATTTCCTTTATTTATTAGCTCTGTGAATTCAGATATGCAAAGTCCTTTAAGCTTTTGCTTTCCCACCTGTGAAATGGAGCAAATAACTGTATAACTCTTTATGCCGTGTAGTACATTTCACAGTGTCAAACACATAGTAATTTGCTCAGTAAATGCTATTGTACATTATATAAATATGTAAAATGTGCTGATTTTATTTTATTTTAATATTTAGGTCTTTTACATTTTTTCTTTTTTTAAAATTATATAAGATTTAGATGTAGAGCATTCAACATGTGTATACACTACAAAGTGATCACCACAAGACTAGTTACTTTTCATCACCATACAGTTGACCCCCTTCACCCATTTCACCCACCCCACCAACACCCTTACCCTCTGGTAACTTATTAAAATCTTCTGAATGTCTTCCCCTGAATTATGACATTGTTTTTATGTGCATATGTGCACAACTACATGTGCACACGTTCTTTTATTTCAGGACTGGAAAAGAACTCAAAGGTATGCAGCTGTAAAGCACACCTCAGTTTGGGAACAAGTGTACATCCTGTTTTGGTGTATGTGCACGAATGGCTAATTTAGTTTGGAGATAGCATTTGTAAATGTAGCAGTATATCCTAAGGACCCGAATCAAAATTCTTGTGATGTCAAAAAGGATGTGGAATAGTTACTATATATGCCGCAAGTGGTTTCTCTAGGAAGTGCCTTGAAGAGATAAAGTTGCTGTATATCTCTGTTTTGAATATACAAGCTTCTCTTAAATCTTTGGCGAGCATCTCCTGAGTAGGTGTCAGACTATGTTCTATGTATAAAACCACATGCAGATCTCTTCAATACGTCTATCTTCCAAGAGTCACTATATATTCCTACACCTCACAGTTCATATAAGCTTCTCAGTATATGAACTCATTCAGATGTATCATTTATTTGACCACTGTGGGAAATCGTTGGTCTTCCTAGAGGAAACAAAGTTTTAGAAAATTTAGAAAGCATTTTTTTTACCTGCAGATAGAAATTTTTAAAAATAGAAAAACACTCAACTTCTGTTCCCAAATTATTTTATATTTAATCTGGAGGAAAGTCTTTTGAAAGAGTTCATTATTATTTCCAGGCTAAGTTCTGACTTTTTTGATATTATATGATTTGTATTATAAAAATAGTAGGGCAAAATTATGATTCCAAGTTTCCTTATTTCTTTATATTTCTACTTTCAATTTACTGTTTTGATAATTAGCAATTAATAAAATATTAGTCACTAAAGGGAAGCATTTATGTTATATTTAAATATGTGATTGCATATATCCTAAGACAAAGACATTAAGTCAGCAATTTTATGCATTGCTTCTTTTCACTGAGTAAATGTATAATTTGTATAAAGCCATCCTCCCTAAAATACAAGTATTACAACATGCTTATTAGTCTACAAACTTTGAGAACATTGTTCATAGCATAAAATAATAACAAAAATATCCCCACCTAAATTGCTCCTGTATAACTGCAGTAAGATTAAACTGTACCAAGTTGTATCTCTAATGTATCTACTCCAGGGGGTGTTTGTGGTGTTTAATACTTCCTGGTAATTGCAAGGCATGTGAAATATGGCCACTATCTCTTTTGGCGCATATTCTTCATCCATTTTAGAATTTAAAAAGAGAATTATCTTGTTCATTATGTAGATTTTGATCACAGACTTTTTTAAGCTGGTGGAGTAAATAATAAATTTAAGAAAATCATTCCCCCATTTAATTAATTGACTCAGTTCACACTTACCTACTAAAGTACCATAAAGTATTCACAGTGCTGGGGACTCACTGATTAACCAGGGAGACGGGATTGTTGCCCTTGTAGAGTTTATAGTACAGTGAGAGAGTCAGGTAATGTAGTGTATCAAGTAAATAAGTAGTAGTAAGTAGTAAGTGCTAAAAAAAAAAAAAATCATCGTAACGGCAGACTAGGATAGAGAGTGCCAAAGTTATAGGGCCGGTAGATTTACTACGTATGTAGCTGTTCATGGAATATCACTTTAATATGATGACAACTGAGATGAATTATGAACACTGAGAAAGAGTCAGACATGGTGAAATATGTAGAAAGCACTAGTAGAGTGCAAATATTCAGGTGAGGGGAACATCCTGGGTTTATTTTAAAAAGGGAGAAAAACAGACAACTGTGGCTAAGGCACATGTGGAAGGGGAAAAGTATGAGGAGATATTGGAGAATAAGTTAGGGACAGATAATAAAAGGGCCATGTAGGTCTCCTGGCTTCACCAGCAATAACATCTCTTGCTGCCCCAATGGTATAACATTTCTTGCCTGAGTAGTATCACTATACTGAAAAGAATAGGTCAGCACAGACTTCCTTTGATCACATAGGTTTAGGTAATTCTTTGTCCTAGTAAATAATTTCTTTAATTGGGATTCTGAAAATAAATACAATCTTCTATAAAACATCTTTCAGTGTGGTAACTATATTGGAACATTTACTACATGGACTCTGAAGTTGGTCAACTAGTACTTCCCCCTCCAAAATTCTTGTCCTACTAAAACTTCTGAATGTAACCTTATATGAAAATATGGTCTTTATAGATATAATTAGTTAAGATAGTGTCATACTAGATTAGGGTGGTCCCAAAATCCAAAGTTCGGTGTCCTTATAAGAACAAAGGATACACAGAGACATACACAGGAAGGGAAGAATACCATGTAAAGATGGTGGCAGAGACTGAAGTGATGCAGCTACTAGCTATGGAATGCCAAGGTAGCCACAAGAAACCAGGAAGAGGCAAGGGAATAATTTTCCTGTAGATCCTTCAAAGGACACATTGCCCTGCTGACATCTTGATTTCAGATGTCTATCTTCCAGAGCTATGAGAGAAAAAATTTCTGTTGGCTTAAGACACCAACTTTGTGGTAATTTGGAACAGTAGCCCTAGGAGACTAATAAAGACCATATAGCCAAGATTCTAGTTACAGCAAGCATCATCAGGGTTCTATCTCTCTTCCAGCTGGACTCAGGCAATGGGAGGCACCAGCACAACTGAGCATACGCAGTAAGAACTCAGGGTATATTTTCCTTGCTTTCTTCCTTCTTCAGCTTTATAGTTCTGGCAATGACTTCATCCCTCAGAAACCACAGCTCTTATCTGTCTTCCATATTCCAGCTCTCACTGGCTCCTGTGACACTATATCCCCTTCCCTTACGCCTTCACCCTGGGGTGATAACAGCTACCCTTTGTGGTTTGTCTCTAGATTCCTAAATACGCCAAGTTTCTTCCTCGCCTTTCTCTGCTGTATTTCTCACTATCTGAAACTTTGTTCATCCTTTTTATGCATTCATTTATTATGTTTTCCTAATAAGAATATTTTCCGTTAGACCTGGATCTTGTCTGTTCATTGCTCTATTTCCAGCAATGGAACAGTACCTGGAACGTAATAGGAGCTCAGAATACTTGTTGAATGAAAAAAGATGACTGAATGGAAAAGAAATCCAAAATGTCACAAACCACCTTCAAAACTGAATTGATCAAAAGTATATCTTTGCTTTATAGGAGACTATATATATATGTGTGTACATGTGTGTGTACACACACACACACACACACACACACACACACATTTATGGTTATACATGTAAGAGTTAGCTTGACGCCTTGGTTAACTGACTAAAAAAAATTAAGTAATTTTGCCACACAGTAAAATTTCCCACATAGTAAAAGGGAGAGCTGTGACATAAAACCTAATCTACTAGATCTGATTTGATGTTTTTTCTAGTGACAGGGGCATAAATGGACTGAATGGGTCGATATCTATAAATGTTCTCAAGTAACTAAAATAGAATCCCAGTTTATACTCAAATTTACAGAACCCTGGGTATATTATTTAGATTACAAAAGATTTCACATTGGTAGAATCTTGATTATAATGTCCATATAATAAATGTGCCAAAGCAGCTTATTTCATTATTGCTAACAAAACTGCACAATTAAAGCATGGTGAACGTTGAAGTTTCCACAGTTTTATGTTTTTAAATAGTACCACAACAAAAATGCTCAGATAATAAAAGAAAATTTATGTAAAGTAACACATGCACCATTTGGTTATATTTGACTCCTTAATGTATTCCAAAGGCATCTATTGCCTCAGGGAGAGAGGATATTTGTAGAGAGGAAAATAATAACCTAGAGAAGAGCAAACAACAGGGGAAATTCCATTTATGGCTGAGGATAATAGTCAGATGCTACCTCAACCACCTAAAATAGAGATAATTTAAGGAAGGAAAAGGAACATAATTGGTGAAGGGTAAATAGCAGTGCATATCCAAGGCACAGCAATGAGATACACATATTCGAAAGGAATACTAGTAGATTTAGGACAAGAGATGCAAGGAAGTCATTATAAAGGAGATGTTGCTATTTGAAGGATGTGATGAGATCAAGGACAGCATGAGTCACCTTTTTCTTAAAAGGTTTCAACAGAAAAGGAAAAATAATAGCTTGAAGTATAAAAGGGACAACTAAAATATGTTAAATAGGCAGTGAGATATGCATATTTAAGAATAGTAATGCCACCCATCCTCAGATTGATATTCATATTTTTAAGGGGTGCCAGAAAAACCACACATGGAAAAATGAAGATAATATCCGTAATGTGTATAAAATGGCATACAGTAGAGGTTTACTTAGATGCTTGGGTCTAAGGAGTATAATGACATGGATAAAAGGAAGGGTATAATAAAATGCATAAATGAAATGGCATAATGAGATGCATAATTGGACAAATGTAACGATATTCAAAGGAGAAAGATGTAATATGATACATTTTTTTAGGAGTGTAATGAGATGCATAAATAGAAAGGTGTAATGAGATGTGCATGTTTAAGTAATGGAATGAGAAATATAGGTTATAATAACATACATGAAAGTAATTTAGTAATTAGATATACAAGGGAAAGGCTTTAATGAAATCCACAAATGGAGAATATGTAGAGATGCTTAAAGGAGATGTAATGAGATGCACATATTTGAAAGTTATAATGAGATGCTTTAATGGAAGTGTCTAATGAAATGTATATGTTTGAAAGGTGTAATGAGACATATTAAAAGGGAAGAATGTAAAGCAATTCTCTTCTCCTATGGAGAATAATGCTTCCTGAAAGCTTTGAAGAGTCATCATCCTAAGGAATTTCTGTATTTTTACTTCAGCATAAATTAAGACACCATCAGCAGCTTCAACCATTACCACATCAAATAGCTTTTCCCCTGGGATCACCTTATTTTTCGTTATATGGTTTAAAACACTGCCCTATGCCTGGGGCCACATTCCAAGGACAATTTAGAACTGATGCCCATTATTAGACAAGAACACAAGAAAAGGGAAAGAATAAGGAAAATAAGAAATTAACAGCTACTGAGTCTTTGATGCTGGAGTTGTGCTAGGAATATTTGTGTAATTAAATGTTCCAATAACCTTATAAGGCAGACATTATTATTTCCTCATGACAACTTAGAAAAGCGAGTTCAGAGGTTAAGTTGGTTGCTCAAGGTCATATGGCTGGTAAGTGTTGGAGACAGAACTTAAAAATAGGTCTGCCTGTTTCTGAAGTGCTCTTTTCTATCTCTATTTGTATTTTTATTATTTTTCTTTATTTCTCTCTCTCGCTCTCTCTTTTTTGTTTTTAACTTCGGTTTGGTTTTATTTTGCTGAGTAATTACTGCTAATTATGGTGGAAATTTCCAAGGAGGCCTTATTAACACCTCCAGTCATGAACATCACACGTTTACACAGCTAATAGTTTTGCCGAGAGAGTAAGGGATAACAGAGTAACCACCCTGTTACTTGAGGCATCTGAAAAATTATTAATCCCATTTATTTTCTGAACAATTTTGTACCATAGTTTGCTCCATATGATGACTACTTGAACCTTGAAGAAATTAAAGGTTTTTTGGTATTAGACCAATAATTTCGAAAAGTAATTTTGGAATATATTTCAACTAGACTGTGACTTTCCTAGTGAATGAATATTAAGTAGAGCAGATGAGACCCTGTTTACTGCCATTTAAAAATCTGTGTGAACTTACCCAAGTTTCATAGCCTCTCTTGAAATTTGGTTTCATTAAAACCAAAATGGGGATAATAGAATTTCATAAAATGGGAATAATATAATTTATCTTATCAAATTTTATTATGGTGAAGTAAAATACATGTAAAATGTCTAGAACATTCTATAGTATATAATAAGTGATAAATTAGTGTCAATGCCTTCCTTACCAACTTTTAATTAAGTTTGAATAAGTAATTATATGAAAATAATCCTGGTCTTTAAATGTTCTTGCATTTAGTTGGTGGTAGTGTATGTCAATAGACTAATTTATCAGGGGGAAAAAAATCCCTGAAAAATATTATACAACAATGCTCTCTATGATGGTTGTGGACAATAATTTATTTTTGGATTAACTGCTTACAGAATGAAAAGATATTAATTGGAATAGAAAAGATTTTTTTTTTTTTTTTGGCAGTACGCGGTCCTCTCACTGCTGCGGCCTCTCCCGTTGCGGAGCACAGGCTCTGGACGCGCAGGCTCAGCGGCCATGGCTCACGGGCCCAGCCGCTCCGCAGCATGTGGGATCTTCCCGGACTGGGGCACGAACCCGTATCCCCTGCATTGGCAGGCGGACTCCCAACCACTGCGCCACCAGGGAAGTCCGAAAATGATTTTTTTAATAAAATATGAGTACCACAATTATTTCCCCTTTTATTGACAGAACTCAAATTAAACTAAGGACAAGGTAAATTTGTGACCCTTTACCCTCACACTAATAACTTTTCATAACCTTAATCAATCAGCCTAATACAGCAATTATCATATTGACTATGTTCCCACTGGAGTCCATGATTATTTTAGGATAACTACTTATTGTTCAATTAAGATTCTATGTAAAGAGGTCAAACGTCAGTCACTTTTACTCATTAAAATTTTGAAGTTTTATCCAGAGTATTTTTCTACACAATTGAGGATCACATTTGTAATTAATTATGAAAAAGTTATTCACCATAAAAGTTTTTCACCAATAAAAAACTGACTAGCTAGCTCAGATCTAAGAACTGAATCTAAGTGTATATTTTAGATTGACATACACATTCTATTTAAGTACACCAAACAGTAATTGCTGGTTTAGGTGGGTCAGCACAAAGATGAACAAAGAGTGATTTCAAAAATTTCACATGGGCATCTTTCTCTGAGTTTGAAAAACCAACAAAACTATCCCCCATTCACCTTCCAGAATTGTGACCAGGTGACTCAAAAAGTAAATGACAGGTTTTCACCAGTGTATGACTATTTGAACGTTACTTCCTTTCCTCAGAAGAGGGAGAGGAGTTCAGTGATAAGTGGATATACTCTGAAGTTAAGTTGCTTTGGTTCAAATTTCATCCATGCTATTTTCTACATGTGCCACTCTGGGAAAATTTCTTACTGAGTTTAAACCTATTTACGTGTTGCCTACTTCATATGTTTTCTATGAGAATTAAGTAAGATAACATATGAACACTGTCAGGCAAATAAACTCAGAGATCTGGTGAGAACATGGCCCTCTTACATAAGCAGTGTAATGAGAAATCACACTTTTGGATTCCCTAGGGTTCTATGACTGTAAGAAGCTAGAACTCTCTTGGGGAGTAGGGTCATATTCTGCTTAATTTGGTGTCAGAGGCCTAGACTATGACTTTTATTCTATTTGTGAAATTGTTTACCACAAAATTATGCCACTCCAGTGGATCTAAGAATACCTAGAATTTCATCTCTTAAAAGTGATATATGCTGGTGACCACTAAGAGATGCAGAGAGCTAGAAGGAGTGTAGCCCCATTCACACATAAAAAAAAAAAAAAAATTAAGCTAGACAAACTGAAGGATTACATTTTTTCTTCAAACTAACATAGAGCTGGCATCACAAGGCAAATGATTCCTCCAAAATCTAAACAGAGATAGGTGCCTATAGGGAGAGATGGGACATGAGAACATGTATTCCTCAAGCAGACACAGCAGAAAACTGCTCAGAAGAATTCAGCTAGAATACTGAAGAAATTAAAGAAGGCAAAGTATAGGCTGACAAGAGAGTGTGAAGCCCAGGTAGCCAAAAATACATTGTAATTTTTTCCTCCAAGTTCCCACTGTGTACTTACAAAAATAATTAGGAAGAGTCCTGAGAAAGCATTGTTCAGTGTAGTAGGGCACAAAACTCCAACCATATTGTCTTGCCTATCTCCTCTATGGAACAAACATCTTTTTTGGGGAGTGGGGGTGAGAAAAGCAAATCTCTAGGTATCTTAGAGCACTGGTGAAAACCCACTGCATCTAGGAGAAGGAAATAGAAAAAGTCTTTCTACCACTAGGAAAAGGGACAGGAATATGCATTAGGCCTAGATCTGCAGCTGGGAGTAAGGCACATTGAAAAGGACACATTTCTGAGAACCAGGGACACAATATCTGCCTAAGACCAAGGCTAAATCAGAACAGAGAACTGCCCTAACCCCACAACCAGGCTAATGAAAAATGAATAACAAGGAACAATGAAGTGTTGCTGGGAGAGCTGCAAAAGCATGGCAAGTGCAAATATAAGACCTAAAACTGAGAAAAGAAATTGAGAAAAGCCTTCTGATAAACTGGCCTCCACCACAGTATAAGGTACCACTAAAGGAGTTTGAAACCTGTGGTACAATGTGAATAACCTTAGTAAAAAACAACCCATTGGCTAGAGATAAAGTAATCAACAGAACCAGACTCAGATATATTACAAATATTGGAACAATCTCACAGGGCACGTGAATAATTAAGATTAACAAATTAAGGGCTCTAATGGAAAAGATGGACAATATGCAAAATTAAATGAATGATTTCAGCAAAGTACTTTCAGCAAATTTCAGTAAATTTAGAATTTATGAGTCAAATGGTAAAGCTAACAACAAAAATCATAGTGACATAGATAAAGAATACTATATGGCTCATTAGTAGGCTCAAGACATTCAAGGAAAAAAAAATCAATGAACTTGATGCTATGTAAATGAAAATTATCCAGTGAAAACTGAATCACAAAGAATAAAGGATTAAAAGAAGAAGAAGAAAGTATAGAACATCTAAGAGGTGTGAGAAAATAGTAAACAGTCTAACATATGCTTAATAGGAATCTCAGAAGAAGAAAAGCGAGGAAATGAGGCAGAACGAAGAGTTGAAAAAATAATGTCCAATAATTTTCCAAATAAATGACAAAAATTAAACTACAGACAAGCTCAGAAAACACCAAACAGATCATTGGGGTTTTTGTTGTTTTTTGTTTGTTTCTTTTGTTTTGTTTTGTTTTGTTAGGCTAGGCATATCATATTGTAAATGCCAAAAAGGAAAAGAATACGAAAACCTACTAGGCAGATAGGGGAAAAAGATATGCATAGAAAAAGAGAATTATAGCAGAAACTAGGGAAGAGTAAAGGAAATGGAGAGTCATCATTAAAATACTTAAAGGGGAAACAAACAAACAAAAAAAACCCTGTCAAGCTAGAATTACATACCGAGAAAAAATATTTAAAAATGAAGAAGAAAATTCTTTGAAAGATACAAACTACCAAAACTAACATAGAGAAATTGATAATATGAATATCCCTTTATCGGCTAAAAAATTTTAATCAGTAATTAGCAACATTCCAGGAAAAAAAGCACTAGGCCCACATAAAATTTGGTGAATTTTATCAAACATTTGAGTAATAATACCAGTTTTTTAAAATTCCTTCCAGAAATACAGAAACAGGGAAACACTTATGTTTTGAAGTCCCCAATACTACTCTCAGGTTTGATGATTCACTGGGGGAAAATCACATCTCAACATCTATTTGTACTCATGGCTATGATTTGTTACACTGAAAGGATACCAAGCACAATCATTAAAGGCAAAAGGTGTATAAGGTGAAGTCCAGTGGAAACCAGGTACAACCTTTCAAAGGTCCTCTCCCAGTAGAGTCACACCAAACATGTTCACTTTAAGCCAGTGATAAGTTGTAACAACTTGTATGAAATATTACCAACCAGGGTAGCTCATTAGAGACACAGTGCTCAGAGTTTTCACTGAGTGCTGATCATGTAGGCACCTGTGCCAAGCATATGACAACATTCCACACTCCGAGAAGGAAAGTAGGTGTTTAGCATAAACCATATTGTTTGTACAAACAATTTAGGCACAGTGAGCCACTCTTCTCAGTAGGAGGGGTATCAAACTCCCGAGATATACAAGATTAGTTCAACATCTTAAAATCAAAGTTATGCACCATATCAACAGACTAAAGAAGAAAAATCATATGAACAGATCAATTGACACAAAAATTTAACACTTATTTGTGATAAAATCACTCAGAAAAATATGAGTAGAAGGGAATTTCCTCAACTAGATAAGAAACAGCTATAAAGCGTACAGCTAGCATCATATCTAGTGGTGTGAGACTAGATGCTTTCACTCTTGAGAATGGAAACAAAACAAAATGTCCTTTCTCACCACTCCTATTCCGTGTTGCACTGGAAGTCCTAGCTATTGCGATGAGACAAGAAAAAGAAACAAAGTGTATACATATTGAAAGAAATAAATGAAACTGTCTTTACTCAGAGAGGACATGATTATATATTTATGCAGACCGTCTTAAAAAATCTACAAAAACACCTAGAAAAAAGGAGTATAGAAAGGTCACAGGAAACAAAGTCGATATATAAAAATTAACTTTTCCTATATACCAGTAATGAACAACTGGAATTTAATTTTTTTTAAATTCTAATCAAAATAGTACCTCATAAAGAAAATACTTAGGTATAAATATAACAAAATATGTGCAGGATTTGTATGCAAAAAAAAAAATATATATATATATATATATATATATATATATATATATACACACACACACACACAAAAAACACTATTGAAAAAAATCTAAGAAGTGCTAAATAGTGGAGAAATAGTCCCTGTCCATGGAATGAAGATTCAATGTTATTAAGATGTTAGTCATTTCTTACTTAATCTATAGGTTCAATATAATTTCAGTTAAACTCCTAGCAAGCTATTTTTTTACATATCAACAAACTGATTCTACAGTGTCCATGGAAAGGCAAACACCCAGAATAAACAATACAATACAGAATAAGAAAAAAAAACTTGGAGGAATCACACTACTCAAGTTCAAGATTTACTATAAAGTTACCGTAATCAATGCAGCATGGTATTGACAAAAGAATAGACACATAGATGAAAAGGGGACCCTCATACACTGTAGGTGGGAATGTGAATTGGTGCAGACAATATGGAAAACAGTATGGAGGTTCCTTAAACAACTAAAAACAGAACTACCATATGATGCAGCAATTCTACTCCTGGGTATATATCTGGAAAAAAACAAAAGCACTAATTTGAAAAGATACATGCACCCCAAAGTCTATAGCAGCACTATTTACAACAGCCAAGGCATGGAAGCAAAACAAGTGCCCATCAACAGATGATTGGATTAAGAAGATGTGGTTTATATATAAACATTATAATATTACTGAGCCATAAAAAAGAATGAAATACTGCCATTTGCAGAAATGTGGATGGACATAGAGAATATTATACTTATTGAAATAAGTCAGACAGAGAAAGACAAATACTGTATGATATCACCTATATGTGGAATCTAAGAAAAAATACAAATGAATGTATACACAAAAGGGAAAAAAACTCACAGATACAGAAAACAAACTTGTTAACTAAAAGGGAGAGAGAAGGGTAGAGAGACAAATTAGAGGTATGGGATTAACAGATATAAACTACTGTATATAAAATAGGTAAGCAACAAGGATATACTGTATAGTACAGGAAACTATATCCATTATCTTATAATAACCTATAATGGAATATAATCTGAAAAGATACTGAATCATGATGCTGCACATCAAAAACTAATAAAATATTATAAATCAACTATACTTCAATTAAAAAAAAAAAGACTAGATCAATGGAAAAGAATAAAGAGCCCCAAAATACAATCACAGGTATAGAGTCAATTGTTCTTTGATGGAAGTGCAAACGATGTCAAGAGAAAAAGGATAGACTTTTCAATAAAAGGTGCTGGAACAAGTGGAGATCAGTGGGTTTAAAAAAAAAATGAAGCTATACACAGTCCACACATCTTTAACAAAATTAACTCAAAATGGATCACAGACCTTAATATAAAATGCAAAACTATAAAACTTCTAGAAGAAAACACAAAATAAAATCTACATGACCTTAGTTTGGTGATGAGTTTCTACATATAACACTAAAAGCATGTGCCATTGAAAAAACAAACAAACAAACAAAAAAACACTTTAGAAAAAAAAAGACTTTGGTAAAACTAATTGAACTTTTTTAAACTTAAAAACTACTTCTCTGCCAAAGACTGTTAATATAATGAAATAAAGGCACAAACTAGAAGAAAATATTTGCAAAACACTTATTTGATAAAGGACTGGTATCCAAACCATACAAAGAAAGTTTAAAAACAGTAAAAAAACAAACAACCCAAATAAAAAAATGAAAAAGAAATCTATATAGACAACTCAGCAACAAAGATATACAGATGGCAAATAAGCATGTGAGAAGATACTCAACATGATTTGTCTTAGGAAATTGCAAATTTAAAACAACAAATAAATATCATTATACATATATTGGAATAGCTAAAATCCATTAATAATATTAATCGTTGATGAGAAGGCAGAACACAGTCATTGCTGGTATGATTGCAAAATGGTACAGTCACTTTGAAAAATAGATTAGAAGTTTCTTAAAAGCTTAACACAGTGTTACCATACAACGAGCATTTGTTTTTCTATATATTTATCCCACTGATTTGGAGACTTATGTATACACACACACACACACACACACACAGCCCAAAATATGCACACAAATGCTTATAGCAGTCTTATTCATAACTGTCCAAAATTGGAAGCAATCAAAATTTCCTTCAATAAGTGAAATGATAAACATACATGGTCCATCCATGCTGTTGAATACTATGCAGACATAAAAAGGAATGATAATTAATCCAGGTAAAGACATAGTTGAAACTTAAATGCATATTGATAAGTAAAAGAAGTCAGACTAAAAAGGCTACATACTTAACGATTTCAGTTATATGACATTCTGAAAAAGGGAAAACAATAGAAATCATAAAGAGATCAGTGGTTGCTGGTGGTTCAGGGAAGGGGACAGTTAAATAGATAAAACAGAAGGGATTTTTTAGGGCAGTAAAACTATTCTGTATGATACTGCAATGGTAGACACATTACTCTAAACACCTGTCTAAACCTAATGAACTTTACAGCACATAGATTGAACTTTGATGCATGCAAAACTTTAAAAATCATTTAGGATACAAGAAAATTTCAGGATTGAATGCATAATATGACCAAAACATATAACTATTACAAATGTATGAAGCCACCTCACTGAAGGGAGTGGGGAAAATGGTGCTGATGTAAGTAACCTTGGAAATAAATAGAGTTTACACACACACACAGGAAGTGAACAATTAAGTAAATGGATGATAGATGATGGGAGCTAGAGTGTCCCTGTTGGAGTAGGAGTTTACACATAAGCAATGGGAATAGGTTACAATGATACATGGGGTAATGGATTAGAGTTGGGGACATCAGTATAAACTCATGTTTAATATATATGTATATGGTTAGATACAGAAAGATTTATAGATATGTGTATATACACGGGTTAATATACCCACACATATTTCCTTAATCTCTGAGCTGAGAGGCCCAGAAGCAATGATACCCCAGAGCACACCTAACACTCAAATTTTGGTTTCTAATACAATTTTCTGATAAAAGGAACCAGGGCTCTTTGTAGAAATGGCTGTTTCTAGCATGAGGCAAGAAATATAGAAAAAGAGCCTCAAGTATCTTTTAGTCCCAAAATAAAGAAGTGCTTAAAATCTGCAACAAAGAGGAGACATTAAAGGGACACAGGAGCCAAATGAAAGAGCTCCCAATGGCAATGCTGGAAAATTTGAACAAAATAAAGTAATATCAGGTTATAACTTAAGCATAAAATAAATATTTCTGAATCCATACTGCTATAATTAATGTTGGAATAAATATACAAATGTGGGAAAACAGACAAATATCTCATGCCAAATTGCAAATACATATGTATATTATTTCCCCTCCAAGGAGGTGTGGCATAACTCCCAAACACTGAAGTGATGGCTGCACATACACACTTCCTTCTGAGGAATACAGAGAAAGGGCAAAAAGATAAACTTTACAGTGGAGAAACTTGAGAAACATTTTCTCAGTCTGTTGACCAAGGTTAACATCAACAGTAAGAATTCATGCTGATAGTACGTACTGTTGACATGATGCGATGCGAATGGCAATTTACCTCTGTGGCCTTACTCTCAAAAACCGATAATCTCAGTGTAATAATGAGAAAAACATAAGAGAGATCCCAACTAATGACATTCTACAAAATATCTGGCTAGTATTCTTCAAAACTGTCAAATTCATGAAAACAAGAAAAGTCTGAGAAACTGTCACAGCCAAGAGATAGCTAAGGAAACATGACAATTAAATGTAATGTGGTGATCATAAAACAGAAAGAAGGAAATTGGGTAAAAACTAAGGAAATTTGAATAATTTATGGACTTTAGTTAAAAATGTATCAATATGGTTCAGTAATAGTAAAAAATGTATGATATTAATGTAATATGCTAATAATTGTAGTAGATGAATCATGGGAGTATATGGGAATTCTCTATTCTCTTTGCAATTTTTCTGTAAATATAAAACTATTCTAAAATTTATGTTTATGAAAAAATTATATACAAAGATAAAAAAAAAAGAATAAAGGCTTTCTCAAACAAAAACAGACAAGTCATTGGCTATCTCAAACAAAAATAGATAAGTCATTGGCCAAAAACCAAAATCATAAGAAATGTTAAAGGAACTTTCCAAACAGAAGGAATATGCCAGAGCAAAGCTTGAATCTATATAAATAAATGAAGAATGCTGCAGATGGAATAAAGATAAAGTTTATTTATTTTTATTTTTTGTTTCTCTAAAAAATAGTTAACTACATAGAACAAAGATAGTAGCAATATATGTTTACAACATATGTAAAACTAAAAGATGTTACATCCATAGCACAAAGAATTGGCGGGGGAAATAGAAGTATGTTTTAAGTTCATTATACTACATGTGAAGCAGTATAATGTTATCTGAAGACACATTCTGATTAATAAAGGTGTTTATTTTAAACACTAGGGCAATCAAAGTAGGTTGGGGGAGGCAGGAAGCTCAACCTAACAGAAGGGGTTGAGAGGAGAAATGAACACAAACGTAAAATGCCTCATCAAAATGTTAGCAAATAAAATTTAGAAATATAGAAAAAGAATAATACGAGCTATACCAGGTGGGATTTAACCCACGAATATAAGGCTGACTCAACATATGAAAATGAATTAAGGTAAACTGACATATTTTTATAGTAATGAAGAAAACACATATGATTATCTCAATTGATGCAGAAAAGTACTTGAAAATTTGTAATATCCATTCATGATATAAACTGTCAGCAAACTTCAAATAAAGAGGAATTTACTTAACCCTCTAATGGGCATATAAAAATAATAAATAAATAAATAAATAACCCCAGAGATAATGTGATACTTAATGATGAACTACTGAATGATTTTCCCCTAAGTTCAAAAACAGGGCAAGGAGATCATCTCTCACAACTCCTATTCAACATGTCCTAGAAGTCCTAGGCAGTTCAATAAAGCAACAAAAAAAAGACATAAAGATTAGAAAACAAGAATTTAAATTGCATCATTCATAAACCATGATTGTCTACCGAGAAAATGCTAAGGAATTGACAAAAAAAACTTTTAGAACTAATAATTGAGTGTTAGCAAAAGTACTGGACAAGGTCAGTGTAGAAGAAATCAATTATGTTTATATAAACTAGCAGTGAGCAATTAAAATTTGAAATAAAAAAGTACCATTTATAATGGCGTCACAAAAACAATAAAATATTTAGGTATAATTTAAAAATATGTACAGGATTTTTGTGCTAAAAACTAAAATGCACTGATGAAATAAATTCAAGAAATTCTTAATAAATGGAGATATATATACTCTGTTCATGCACTGGAAAACTTAATATTGTTAAGAAGTCATTTTTCCACAAATAGATCTACAGATTCAATTAAATCTCAATCAGAATCCCAGCAGACATTTTCATAGATATGAACAAGCTGAACTAGGGAATTCTGGCCAGTAAACAAGAAAAGTCAAAAGGACTTTGAGAAAGTAGCACTGAGTTTGAAGAGAAACAAAATTAGTATTTTCTCAAATTATCTCTCCTGAGATATTTATCACTGACAAAGGGACTAATTTTTTCAACTACTTTTCTCATCAGTTGAGATAATAATATGTGGGAAGATCCAGCAGGCTTCACTATAACCAAGTTATCAGGTTAATTTCACCTGAGATATGACAGTCGACAACATGTATGTCCTGACCTGATGCCCTGAGAGAGGCACATTGCTTATATGTTTCTCTTGCCAAAAATGCATAACCTCAATCTAATCATTAGAAAACATGAAACCAACCCAAACTGTGAGACATTATACAAAATAAGAAGCCAATATTCTTCAAAAGAGCTTCTTTCTAATCATGAATGACAAGGAGAGACTGAAAAAATGTTGCATATTAGAGGAAACTAAGGAGACATGACACAACTAAATGTAATGTGGAATTCTGGAAGAGAAACAGAACATTAGTGGGAAACAATTGTGGAATCTGAATAATGTCTGTAGATTAGTTAATACTGAGTACCAATGTTAACTTTTTAGTTCTGACAAGTGTCCCATAGTAGTGTAAGACATTGACATTAAGAGAAGCTGAGTGATGTGTGTACCAGAAATGAACTTTTCTCTAAGTCTGAGAGTATTTCACAATAGAGAGTAAAAAATACAAACAAAACCTTTAAATTTAAAAAGTTATTGTGTTAATCATTACTTATGAACATTTATCAACTAAATATCTTCCAATCACTTAGATAAAGAATAGTACAGGGCTTCCCTGGTGGCGCAGTGGTTGAGAGTCTGCCTGCTGATGCAGGGGACACGGGTTCGTGCCCCGGACTGGGAAGATCCCACATGCCGCAGAGCGGCTGGGCCTGTAAGCCATGGCCGCTGAGCCTGTGCGTCCGGAGCCTGTGCTCCGCAACAGGAGAGGCCACAACAGTGAGAGGCCCGCGTACCGCAAAAAAAAAAAAAAAAAAAAAAAAAAAAAAAGAATAGTACAAAGGGCATAGTTTTTGCATTTATATGAAATGATCACTCTGATGGAAACAGATATTTTTAGAAAACAGCCTGCATAGCAGTATGAAGTATTTTGGTCAAATCTAATCTACTTTTAAACATTTTACTTTTTTAGAACTTCTTCACCACTAATTAACTGGCAAAAAAGGTAGAACAGACACAAGAACAGTAAAAAAAAAAGCTTCAGGGATTTTAAAGTAAGGATAATGACAATTCCCATTAACTAAAATGAAGAAAGGAAGACAAATGAAAGGACAGCTGCAAGATGCAAGAAATATAATATGGTTGTTTCACATTAGTATTATAGAAATGGAGAGATAAAAGGTCACAGAAGCTGTCATTCATTGATAATTTATTCATTCCATCTGACTGTTAAGAGTATTTTCACAAATCGGACTTTTTCCCTCCTTTGATCAGTTAAGGGTCTTTGAGTAAATCACTTTGTTTGTTTACATTTTCCCAACTTTAAAAACTCAAGACTTATGAAATTCAATGTGACAATTTCCATAAGGACGTGACACAATTCTAGACCCAAATTAAGTGTCCCCTCATCAAGACAACCATTTTCACTGCAAGTGTAAGAAACTCAACTCAAACACGATGAAGCCAAAAAGGAATTGATCCATTCAGATAGATTAAAAATCCAGAGAATACAGTCATCTCCAGGCTCTGCTGAATCTAGATCTCAAACTATCATTAGGGTGTATCGAGCTTTCTTCCTCTATGTCCAAGTTCTCATTCCCTCTTTGCTGGCTTCATTAAGTAAGCTTTCTTCTCATGGTGGGAACACTGAACTCCAGCAGCTTGTGACTATTTTGCCTTTATTGCTAGAAATTTCCAGATGATAAATAATATTTTTTGAAGCTTCTCAAAAGAACTAGGGAATTCTGGTCTGTTGGTAGATGTGTCCTGAACTGGTATCTGTAGCCAGGGAATTGGAATGGTATATTTAATAAGGTCTGACTTATGTTTCTTCTTCCGTAAGAAACTTAAGTTTCTTTCTTCTTTCTTCTACCTGTGATCTCACATAGCCAGATTACAATAACAGAGCAAGATTCTCATAAAGAGTTGTGGTATCTTAAAGGAAAGAAAATTTGGCAAAACTTGAAATATATGCAACATGGTTATTATTATTAGTCTTTCCTATCATGACCATGGTTATCATCATCTTTATTTCCCCTAGGAATTCATACCCTCAGTTACAGGTTGATTTCTATCTTTGCTTAATTTTTAAAATTGGTACAGAACTTCTTTTACTTGGATCTCTTATCTCTGTCCTATTTAAGTATCATAAAATGAAAAGCAAATGTATATAAAATACAACTAAAGAAAATTTGCGCTATAACTCAAACATGCAAAATAAAATATAGCATTTTTTTTTTAACATTTAAAGACATCCACACATACAATAGACAACATAACTTATGGAGAATATAAACCCTCAAAAACCTGTATCTCACACCTTAAGAAAAAAGATGTGCAAGTTCTTTCTTAAACTATTAGAGCTAAAATATATGCACATTGTTTTTCAAATTTCATTTTCCACGTGAATGACTTTCTTTTCTGAGCATAGTAATTAGCTGCATATATTTCTCCTTAGAGTATGAAATACCAAGCAAGTAAACAACCCACCCACATCTTTTATTTTACGTTAAAGAATATTGTGCTAACCTACAAGGGGTAAGGAGTGAAATAAACATTATTACTGCTTATTAAGTCTAATTTACCTACTCATTTTCTGGCTGCCTCGGTTTCTTTTGCTCTATAAAAGTCATATTTCTGTGAATTTACATATGCTTAACTTTATGCAATTACTTTTACAAAGGAATACTACAGTTTTACATTTTACCTAAAACAGAAACAACAGAAAATTAAATTTGGCGCCTGTGCAGTTGAAGCCCTATTTTTATTAGAGGGAAGATGCAAATTACAATAGTTAAGTGCAGTTAAATTACGCTAATCTAAACTTTATCAGAAAGAAAATGTTTTAAAAATTTCAAAAACTACGTTGTGAATCAACTTTGGAATACAGAATTCCTCAATCTAAAATAGTAGATTATATACCCCAAAATTAGAAATACGACTGTTTCTGCTTGCAACATTATTTTCAGTTTATTCAAGCAAAGATAAATTGTTTTAATCTTTTAAAAATTAATACCATGCATATGACAGCTCGTTTATTCATTTTTTCCTGCCTATTTTCTTTAATTTCCTGAAAGACTTGTCTCAATGTTTAAGACATCATTTCAGGAGTATAGAGTCATTAATACACCCAGGGCCAGTTCTGGCAGGCATTCTGACAATGATAATTGCTTTTTTTTTTTTTGTGAACTCTCACTATCATCTAGGTCTTCCTCAAGTTTTGTACATGTAAGACAGTTGCTAAAATGTTTGCGTCCTTACTCAGTTCATCTGAGGCCCTAACATCTTAAGTGCCTTCCACTTTCTGATGTGATATGCTACATGTCCAAGGCAGGACTTACAAAGGAGGTGTCCAAAAATCTGTTATGTGCTCTTCAGTTGGCCCCCACCCTCAGACTATAAAGGAGGAGTAGTGAGGAATAGCTTTAGGAAGACCATTCCCAGTGATTCATGGACCCAATACAACTCAGTGCGATTAAGGAGAAGGTACTGACCAGAGAAAATTATGTGCTTCCTCTAGACTTTGAGAAAAATGGTGGAGCAGTGTCACTTCACACTTGAAGTACATGGATTGGTCCTTGAAATAATGTCGGCCTGTGGTTGCACAAGATTCTGACCTGGAAGGATATCTTGAAGACTAAGGTAGTCTCAACAAAAAGAGCCTGGTTCATGGGCAGAAGCAGATTATGTGGGTCCTGGACCATGGGGTAGGAGGCACTATGAAAAACAATATAAAGGATATCTTAGTTCTGAAAATTAACAAATCACAACCATGCAGACATATTGCTAAGTTCCTTCTCAGGTCTTTGGATAGAGCTTGTGCACATATAGGTCCCTGAGTTTAACTCTCATTAGCTTTAGGAAACCTGCATTGGAGCTAGAGCTTCAGATGAGTAGGCTCAGGAGAAACTACAATCAGCTGGAGGAGAATTACTCACTCACTTCATGGTCTCTCCAAAGAATCCACAAAATCAAATATGAAAGATACAGATAAATTTGCTTTCTGAGGAGGTACCTAAAGAGCTCCATTATGAATCCTACTATGTAATTCCTCTTAGTATTAGTATTTTACAGAAAGGGAATCCAGAAAATTAAAACAACTTAAGTTTACAAAGTCATAAGGGGTAAATGAGGATTTGTATACATGACTGGTTGACCTCAGAATGAGCAGTTGGAATAGTTTTAATCATCATGTTACACTAAGTTAATAAAGCCAGCGTTCTCCATAAGCCCAAAGGTCTGACTAGAAACTAAATTTTGACTCTCTTGAACCTGCTCCCTCGCTCTTAACCTTGACCTATGAACCATCATCATCTCAGTTTTACCTGTGTTTCTATTCTTGCCTCTCAACTCCAAACCACCCTTTACACCTTGTACTTCTGCCAAAAGGACTCTGAACAAGTTCTTCACCTGAAACACCGTAAAGCTAATTGTTTTTAAACTTTGCAACCTGAATTTTAAATAATAAAAATTTAAATAAACAACATTCCACTTACAATATATTCAACAGACTCTTGTACAATATTCATTTATACAATAATACAGACACATATTAACAGATTTCTATATACAAAGCACTATGCTTGAGCTCTAAAAAGGGAACACAGGTAATGCAAGTTTAGGGGACAGTGAAAGTAAACAGTTACGAGACAACAGGATTGGTTAGATGGGAAGGAAGACTTTGTGGACTGTGTGAATGTTGGTTAAACAGAGTCTGGAGAGACTAGGGCCTAAATAATACATGATATGGTCCACGGGGCAATTTCTAATCAAAACACTCAATCATCTTTTAACACATTCCTAAGATATTAATCCTGAGCATAACTTCCAAACTGTGGCTTTGTAAAATGGAGAGACATTAGCAGACTTGTGGGGTTTTCTTTGTTTCTTTGTTTTCCCTTTACCCTGCTTGACACTGTCATCTTTCACCTAAACAAACTCCTATAAGCTGGAGAGGGAGTTGAGTTGGAGTAGAGCATAAAAGGGTTATGCTCAGAAGTTTTGTATCCTGTAGGACACGTAGAGTTAGCTGGGGAGTAGGATACAATGCCCTGATAGTTTTGAGAATTTAAGAGTAGAGATGAGTCATGCTTCACCTCTTGTGGGGCACACAACCCACAGAGTCCCCCATGCATTCAGGATATGAGAAAAAAGGACATGGAAGCAACCTAAATGTCTGTCAAAAGAGGAAAGGATAAAGAAGATATGGTCCATATATACAATGGAATATTACTCAGCCATAAAAAGGAACAAAATAATGCCATTTGCAGCAACATGGATGGACCAAAGATTGTCATACTGAGTGAAGTAAGTCAGACGCAGAAAAACAAATATATCGCTTATACTGTATGTGGAATCTAAGAAAAAAAAAGGGTACAAATGAACTTATTTACAAAACAGAAGTAGAGTCACAGATGTATACAACAAACTTATGGTTACCAGGGGATAAAGAGGGGAAGGATAACTTGGGAGATTGGGACTGACACATACACACCACTATGTATAAAATAATAACTAATAAGAACTTGCCATAGAGCACAGGGAACTCTATTCAATACTCTGTAATGTCCTACATGGGAAAATAATCTAAAAAACAAACAAAAAAAGAGTAGATATATGTATATGTATAATTGATTCACTTTGCTGTACATCTGAAACTAACACAACATTGCAAATCAACTATACTCTGAAAACACTTAAATCAACTATACTCCAATAAAAAAAGAAAAAAGAACTGCCATCTAAAGAACCCAAGAGAGTCTTTCATAACCTACATGTAAACACAGTCTGTTGCAGTGAGCAGCTTTTTTTTTTCCTGTGTGGTTTTGAACAGCATGGAAGGTTGCGTTATCCCAAACAGATCTTAGATTGGGGCAAGGAGATTGATCCTCCAATGCTAGAGTGGACAGCAGAGCTAGTGACCAACTGGGGACGTGGACTCCTTGACAGCAGATATCATCCTTTCATAATCAGACAAGACAAAGACCTAGTGGGTGAGTTACATCATGGGGGATGAAAAAGTGGTGCTGGGACCTTCCTTCAGGCCATAGCATTGTGCAAGTCATGGAAACACTACAACCCCACCCATCTTGGGTTTGAAATGCCATCTCATGGAAGAGAAGATGAGAACAGAAAAATTGAGAACAGGCTATGATGGAGTTTAAACATAAAACAACTGAGAAAAAAATGGACTACATTAAATTTTCTGGTATCACACAGAATGATTAATTTGAATTATAAGGATAAAAATGAAAGAAAATGACATTTCCCTCGCACCTGAATTTGTTCCCTGAAAATATCTTATTTGCTAAAGGAGCTTATCAACTTTCATGTAATTGATCTATGGCTCAAGTTCATTCTTTTCATGGAGTGACTGAATATTCATGAAACTGTAGTTATACTCTAATTATGATTCTCTATCAGTATTTGAAATCCTGACTAGACAGGCACCCATATATTCCCAAGGGAATGGGAGCTATGTACCCATTTGAAAACATTAGCTGGTCTTAATACACTAAGCCTTAGGAAATGCATCCTTAACTCAAGGAGAAATTCACAGGAAAGCTGGTGCCCAAGCACCGCGTTGGTAAAAACTCTTCTGAGGATTTAAGTGACCTATAACTTCACAATGATATACTTTTTTCTAAAAGAACAGACTCTTATTCTAAATATTTGGCTTCACCTAGAGCAGTTAGATGCCATTTGATTAACAGAAAATGTCTACAGCTGAAAATTTGTTGAGAAGTCAAATTAGCTCCAGCTATAATATTTTATAACTATGTGTTTTTTTTAAAATCCTGGGAGAAAATTTTACTATCTTTTCTAAAAGTGAAATCCCATTTATAAATATTAAATAATTAAACAATCTACATTGCTATATACATTCTACGATGAAATGCAGGTAGAGGTGGGAGGTAGAGGGGTGTTAATTGATTAAAAACATTAGTTTTATATGAATGATGGCAGAGGATGTCAAAGCTTAGTTCTACTAAAAGATTCACTGCCAAATTATACACTGCATTAAACAACATAAGAAGCATTAAAAATTAACAGCAACTCAGCATTAAGTCCTGATTATGTTGTCAATGAAGATGGTAATTGGGAAGGTTTAAAATAAAATTTGCAATAAAGGAAACAATTTAATTACTTCAAGTGTTTTTATGTTATTGTGATTTTGCTTAAACTTTTATTTTAAATTACTTTACATTAATCACTATTTGCCAAAGAAATGGAACAGGTAGAAAATGCAAATGGAATGTAGTTACATTTTTTCCAGAATTTCTGGAAAAAAATGTACTGTCAATACAGACACATTAGGTACACATTAGGTACAATGTAAGAGTTGACTTCACTCTTCATTTTTCTCAGAATCATTGACCATGAAACTGGTTGGCTTCCCGCAATGATCTGGAATGGTTGTTTCTAGGCCTTCTCCACAGTTGTTCTTTTGCTAGTTCCTTTAAATAGCATCATGATCACACCTCTCATCTTCAACCTTCTGCAAAATTCTTATCAAATTCAGTAAAGCATCAAGTATTGCATTGGTACCATTCTCTCTGTTCTCTTTCTAGGACTACAATTATATGCATGCTAGAAATTTTCACTGCGTCCTGTTGACATTTTCCTTTCTTTGCTTCAAAATCATTATTCTAATTCACTAGTTATCTCTTCTGCAAGTTTAATCTCCCATTTTATTAAGTTCTTAATTTCAGCTATATTTTTATGTATAAAATTTCAATTTGATTTTTTTTCTTTTTGTGGATTCCTGTCAGCCATTTTTCTTGAAAATGTGAATAATAGTTACTTTAAACCCAACGTCTGAGAACTTCAATACATGCAACACCTGTGGTCCTATTACTATTGCCATTTCTTTTTTTTTCCTCTCGATTTTTGCTTATGTTTTCATTGTCTTCTGACATGAATGATAATTTTTCACTGAATATGGCCATTGTGTATAAAAAACTATAGAGGTAATTTGAGGCTCTGGATATCTTTCTCAAGGAAAGATTTAATTTTGCTTTGTTATTGTAGGGGCAGACTTTATTTGTCTTGTCTTAAAACTATAACAGAGCTGGCTTTTACTCTTTTTGAGGACTAATTTATTTCCTGTTTGCTCTTTCTCATGGCACTTAGCTCTTTAGGGTTCTAATGGAAATCTGAGGTTGCTTTGATGTTATCCTAATGTCATCAAATAGATGTGTGTGTGTGTGTGCATGCACAGCTTTTCTCATTGCTCTGGATAGAAGTCTTGTTCTTCAAAAACTTAAGCCAGCATTGCTGGAAGTAGGACTGTTACTACTCTGAGAGCCAATCCTTTCAATATATTTTTTTTTAATTTTTACTTTTGGCTTGTTTACAAGCTAGAAAGTTTTAAAGAGCTCTTCTTTATTCCTTTTCTTCTGATATTTCCTAGTAATATGCTTTGACGTCTTTTTCAATTCGATCTGGAAATTCATGTCCTTCGGAAGTGACAAATTGTATGTTATTATTATTGCTAATTTACTTCATTCTGTTTCCTAATAGGAATTCCTTTCAACTGGACATTGGCTCTCTTTGTTAAACTTTTCATTTCATAGCATTTTCCCCCTTTTGCTCTCTTTTATTTGGTTATCTTTTTGTCTTTGGAGTTCTATTTTTTGAGAAATTTACCCATTTTTCCTTCTTTTTATTCATTTTATTATGCGTATGCTATTATTTTTACTTGTATGGGCTCTCCCATACAAGTATTCTTTTTTATATATTTGTTTATATTTTTTTTCTATTTGTTTTTATGCAACAGTTTTGCTGTGTGTTTATATTTTTTTATATTCTATTTGTTTTTATGCAACAGTTTTGGTGTGTGTTTTTCTGAGTAAACTCAATATAGCAACTTTGAAGTATTCAGTTTCCCTATATTATTTGTTTCCTTCAAATTATTTGAATTAGTTTTTCCTGCTTTTTTTCAAATAGGAAGTTTCCTCAAATACCTTTGATTATTGATGGTTTATTCACATTGAACAGTGAGAAACTATATAAAAGGTTGATTGCTCGATGTGTAGGAACATGCTTTGTTTATTGGCATGGCTTCACAGTGGGTGCATGACCACTTTTGGGGGAATTCTCCAAACTTTGATATCTGAAAATGTTTTATATGGGGTTTCTCAACTTCCACAGAGAGAACAGTACAATATCCTTCCTTAGCATTAGAGGAGATGTGGGTGCCAGTGCTCTGAGAGACCCCTGTGCTTAGAGTGCTTTCCTTGGTTGAAGTCCTCCTCTCATGCTTTGGATTGCCTAGGGCCAGAAGCATCATCCAGGCAGGTTTGGGGGTGGGCAGGGTTCTGAGAACTTGACCTTAGACCTGTACTCTATCAGTCCACTTTGGGGCACTTTCTTCATCCTACCCATGTGAGTTCAACCAGATATCCTGAGAACATCCAGGACTCAAGTCTATGGGGTCATCTCAGGGCCCCTTGGCTGACTACAGGAGGGCAGCCTGGTAAGTGAATCACTTCCACTGATCAACAAAATATTTATTTTACAGAATCATGAGAATTTGGGCCACCGGAATGCTGCTGACATACTGATTTGGGGTGATCTTAACCCATGTCATACTGGATGAGATCAGCTCTCTTGGCTATCAATGGTTTAATCACTGACCTGTGAGCTTGAGCATGTGTTGTCTATTACCTGTCCATATTCCCAAGAGTGCTACCTCTGAGCTATAGTCCCCAGTGACAGTGGGGCGGCAGTAGGTTTTATTTTATTCACACTTTGCCAGCGACATCAACACCACTGTAGAACTTACACAACATGACAGGTGGTCTTCTAAGAGTGTGTAGCCCTATCTCCTTCTAAAACTTTTAAGACCATCGTTCCACAGCCCAATGGACTCTTACAATCAATGTTTTCTTTTGACTCTGTCTTATATGAAGTTGTACTCTCTTAATTTGATCTTCAGACATGTTGGACAAAGGACAAACATTCCTTGTGTGAATGGAATAGCTTTTCTCACTCTGCCCACAGGCCCCTTTCCAACCCTCCCTGGCAGTAGTGGTGTGGAAGGTAGGGGTGTCAGCAACACTCCAGTGCAGTGATTATAGCCTGAAATGCCCAAGAGAAGACATAGTTGAAAGGTGTGTTGTTTTATATTTACGTTATAAAATTCTAAATGGCAAATCTAACACGAGGAGGAAAAAACATCATTCGCAGTTTCCTATATAATCTAGGGGAGACCTGCATTTTCGTTCATCATCAACAAAACACAATTATAGCCTTTGAGAGAGCCATTAGAAGCCAATATTCATGAGCAGCCTAATGGACGATTCAGTGTCATGAGGAATGATTTAACCTTAATAATATAAATTATATTAGGTAACTTCAGCGGTAAGAAGATTTATAATGTTTTTATACTGTTTGAATACAAAGGGTTTCTGAAGAATCATAGCATTGGGAGTAATAACAGGTTTACCATCTTTTCCTCTCAGTGAGAGATATAAAATTACTCAGAAATGACATATCTGACAGTCTAGAACATGAATAGTCTCTACACTTGAAGAGGAAAAGGTGGTACTGGAATACCATGAAGAATCTTCATGTGCACTGATTAGAGAACAGGTTCATTTCCTTTCCACTCTTGGTGTCTAAACAAAGAACTGGCAAAGGAGGTCTGAATTATCTCAAAAGAACAGGCTGATGCCAGCCACTGGGTTCCAGAGGTTGTCTCCTAATAAGGTCTCTTTTCTAACCAAAGGGCTTCCATTGCCCCAATCCATAAGTTAAACATCACCTGGGCAAGGCCCCTCTCTACAGGCGCACTGGCCATCTATGCCTGGACTAAATAATTTGAGTTAACATGATGCATGCACTCTATTTCTCTGTTTGTAGGTTTCTCCCAATAAACCTTGCCTGGCATTTGTGGTATGTATCTGTAACTCCCTCGCTTGAAAACACGCTCATCCATGTGATTAATACATAATATGCTTTGGTATCTATACCACTGTCAAATTATTGTTCAATTTAAATTATGTCACCTTAAGTTCATAAATGGAGTGGTTATCTCCCTCATTAGAGATAATCAATTGATGCAATGTTTAGATTGTAAACTACACAGGGCAAGCATAAAGAAATTCAATATATAAATGCCCCAACTATAATATGTTAAGAATAACACTCAACTAAAAGATAAATGAGCTAAAATAAATGAACTAAGAGATTTAAAAACATATGAGGTAGGATTTTAAAACTGTGTGTATTAGGTAAAGAATAAAATATGTATTTTATTGCAGATCTAAAATACTGATTTTCATTTAACTTTCAAATTCTTAAAGAAAACAAGCCACTTTATTTTAAATATTTCATAATTAAAAATGAGTGGTTTCTATAATTTCTTATAAAAAACTTATTAAGTAAATGTTTTCCAATACAGAGGTTGAGAGAAGAGGGTAGACTTCTTTCCCTTAAATGTAATTTAACTCAGTAACCTGTTTTCATTCTCCTATTTTTCACATCTTACATCTTTTCAAGTTCTATTTGTAAGGTAAAGTGAAGTAAATTGTAGGGCAAATATCTCAATAAAGGTGAATCCTGATACACAGTGGATCTTAGCATTTTATTTTAAAATGTATATTCTTCTTCATATTCTTTTCCATTCTGGTTTACCACAGGATATTGAATATAGTTCCCTGTGCTATACAGTAGGACCTGTTGCTTATCCATCCTATATATAAAAGTTTGCATCTGCTAATCCCAAGCTCCCAATCCTTCCCTCTCCCACCCCCCATGACAACACAAGTGTGTTTTCTCTATGTGAGTCTGTTTCCGTTTTGTAGATATGTTAATTTGTGTTGTATTTTAGATTCCACATATAAGTGATACCATATAGTGTTTGTCCTTCTCTTTCTGAGTTACTTTGCTTAGTATGATAATCTCTAGGTCCATCTCTGTTGCTGCAAATGGCATTATTTCATTCTTTTTGATGGCTGAGTAATATTCCATTGTGCGTATATATGTGTGTGTGTGTGTGTGTGTGTGTATATATATATATATATATATATACATTCTTTATTCATTTGTCTGTCAAAGGACATTTAGGTTGTTTCCATGTGTTAGCTATTGTAAACAGTGCTGCTATGAACATAGGAGTGCATGTATCTTTTCAAATTATGGTTTTATCTGGGTATATGCCCAGGAATGGGATTGCTAGATCATATGGTAACTCTATTTTTAGTTTTTTGAGGAATCTCTATACTGTTTGCCATAATGGCTGCACCAATTTCCCACCAACAGTGTAAGAGGATTCCCTTTTCTCTACACCCTCTCCAACATTTATTATTTGTAGACTTTTTTAATGATAGCTATTCTGATTGGTGTGATTTGCATTTTTCTAATAATTAGCAACAATGAGCATCTTTTCATGTGCCTATTGGCCATATGTGTATCTTCTTTGGAGAAATGTCTGTTTAGGTCTTATGCCCATTTTTCTATTGGGTTGTTTTGCTGTTGTTGTTATTGAGTTGCATGAGCTGTTTGCATATTTTGGAAATGAAACCCTTGTTGGTTGCATCATTTGCAAATATTTTCTCCCAGTCTGTAGGCTGTCTTTTCATTTTGTTTATGGTTTCCTTTGCTGTACAGAAGCTTGTACGTTTTATTAGGTCCCATTTGTTTATTTTTGCTTTTATTTCTATTGCCTTGGAAGCCTGACCAAAGCAAACATTGGTACGATTTATGTCAGAGAATGTTTTGCTTATGATCTCTTCTAGGAGTTTTATAGTGTCTGGTCTTATATTTAAGTTTTTAACACATTTTGAGTTTATTTTTGTATATGGTTTGAGGAAGTGTTCTAACTTCACTGATTAAATGAGGCTGTCCAACTTTCCCAACACAACTTGCTAGAGTGTCTGTCTTTTCCCCATTGTATATTTTTCCCTCCTTTGTCAGAGAGTAACTGTCCATAGGTGTGTAGGTTTACTTCTGGACTTTCTATTCTATTCCATTGATCCATATGTCTGTTTTTGTGCCAATACCATGCTGTTTTGATTATTGTAGGTTTGTAGTATTGTCTGAAGTCTGGGAGGGTTATGCCTCCTACTTTGTTCTTTTTCTTCAGAATTTCTTCAGAATTGCTTTGTCAATTCTGTGTCTTTTATGATTCCATATAAATTTTAGAATTATTTGTTCTAGTTCTGTGAAAAATGTTATGGGTAATTTGATAGAGATCTCATTAAATCTGTAGATTGTTTTGGATAGTATGGCCATTTTAACAATATTAATTCTTCTAATCCAAGAGCATAGGATATCTTTCCATTTCTTTGATTCATCTTCAATTTCCTTTATTAATGTTTTGTAGTTCTCAGCATATGTCTTTTAACTCTTTGGTGAGGTTTATTACTAAGTATTTTATTTTATTTTTGCTGTGATTTTAAAAGGGATTGTTTGTTTGCATTGCCTTTCTGATATTTCATTGTTAGTATAAATAAATGGAACCGATTTCTGTATGTTAATCTTGTATCCTGCTACCTTGCTGAATTCATTTATCAGTTCTAGTACCTTTTGTGTGGAGTCTTCAGAGTTTTCTACATACAGTATCATGTCATCTGCATATAATGACAATTTTACCTCTTCCCTACCAATCTGAAAACGTTTTATTTCTTTTTCTTGTCTGATTGCTGTGGCTAGGACTTCCAATAGTATGTTGAAGAGAAGTGGTGAGAGTGGGCATCCTTGTCTTATTCCAGATTTTAGTGGGAAGGCTTTCAGCTTTTCACTGTTGAATATTATACTGGCTGTGGTTTGCCATAAGTAGCTTTTATTATGTTGAGAGATGTTCCCTCTATACCCATTTTGGTAGGAGTTTTTATCATGAATGAATGTTGGATTTTATTGAATGCTTTTTCTGCATCTATTGAGATGATCATGTGGTTTTTGTCTTTTCTTTTGTGGATGAGCTGTATCACACTGACTGATCTGAATATGCTGAACCATCCTTGTGACCCAGGGATGAATCCAACTTGGTCATGGTGTATGATCTTTTTTATGTGTTGTTGGATTCAGTTTGCTAATATTTTGTTGAGAATTTTTGCATGTACAGTCATCAAAGATACTGGCCTGTAATTTTCTTTTTGGTAGTGTCTTTGTCTGGTTTTGGTATCAGGGTGATGGTGGCTTCACTGACTGTCTTTGGGAGTATTCCTTCCTCGTCAATCTTTTGAAGAGTTTGAGAAGGATCAGTCTAAGTTCTTCCTTGTATGTTTTGTAGAATTTGCCTGTGAAGCCATATGGCCCTGGACTTTTGTTTGTAGGGAATTCTTTGTTTTTGTTTTGTTTTGTTTTACAGATTCTATTTCACTTCTGGTGATCGGTCTGTTCATGTTACCTATTTCTTCTTGATTCAGTTTTGATCAGCTGTCTGTTTTTAGAAAGTTGTCCGTTTCTTCTAAGTTGTTGAATTTTTTGGCATAAAAAATGTTCATAGTATTCTCTTATTTTTGTGTGTGTGTATTTCTGCAGTATCAGTTGTGATTTCTCCTCTTTCATTTCTTATTTTGTTTATTTAGGTCCTCTCTCTTTTCTTCTTGGTGAGCCTGGTCAGAGGTTTGTCAATTTTGTTTACCCGTTCAAATCACCAACTCTTGGTTTTTTTGATTTTTTTTATTGTTTTTTGAAAATCTCTATTTTATTTATTTCCTCTCTGATCTTTATTACCTCCTTTCTTTACTGACTCTAGGTTTTGTTTCTTCTTCTTTTCCTAATTATTTTAGGTGGTGGGTTAGATTGTTTGAGATTTTTCTTTTTCCTTAAAGAAGTCCTATATCACTATGAACTTCCCTCTAAGAACTGCTTTTGCTGCATCCCATAGATTCTGCATGGTTGTGTTTTCATTGTAATTTGCCTCAAGGTATTTTTAATTTCTCCTTTGATTTCATTGTTTACCCATTAGTTTTTTAGTAGCATGTTGTTTGTCTCCAAGTGATTTTTTTTTTTTTTTCTCATTTCTTTTTCTGTAGTTGATTTCTAGTTTCATGCTGTTGTGGTCAGAAAAGATACTTGAAATAATTTCTATTCTCTTTAAATTTGTTGAGGCTTGTTTTTTGCCCTAGTATGTGGTCAATCCTGGAGAACGTTCCATGTTCACTTGAAAAGAATGTGTATTCTGCTTCTTTTTGGATGTAATGTCCTGAAAATGTTAATTGAGTCTAACTGTTCTATTATATCATTTAGGATCTCTGTTGCCTTATTGATTTTCTGTCTCAAAGATCTGTCCATTGATGTGAGTGGAGTGTTAAAGGCTCCTACTATTATTGTATCCCCATTAATTTCTCCCTTTATGTCTGTTAGTACTTGTTTTATGTATTTGGGTGCTCCTATACTGGTGTATATATGTTAATGAGTGTAATGTCCTCTCCTTGTACTGATCATTTTATCATTATATAGTGTCCTCTTTATCTTTCTTTATAGCATTTGTTTTAAAGTCTATTTTGTCTGATATGAGTCTTGCAACCCCTGCTTTCTTATCATTTCCATTTTCATGAAATATCTTTTTCCATTCCCTCACTTTGAATCTATATGTGTCCTTTGCCCTAAATTGGTTCTCTTGTAGGCAGCATATTGTAGAATATTGTTTTTTTTGTTTGTTTGTTTTTTAATTTTTTAATATTTTTTTATTCAATCTGTCTCACTGTGTCTTGATTGGAGAATTTAATCCATTGACATTTAAGATAATTGTTGATGGATATGGATTTATTGCCATTTTAAACCTTGTTTTCCCATTGATTTTATATTTCTTTTTTGCCCCTTTCTTTTTCTTTTTCCTTTTGTGTTTTGATGAGTTTTTTTGGTATCATGCTTATGTTCTCTCTTTTTTTTTTTGTTTTTTGTGACTCTACTGTATGTTTCTGATTTGTGGTTACCCTATTTTTCAAGTATGTTAACCTTTTCCTAAATCTACTTACCTTAGACTGATAGTCATATAGGCTCAAACACATTCTAGAAAAAAAAACTACAATTTTTCACTCTCTTCCCCCATATATCATGATTTTGATGGGCTCTTTTACATTTTCATGTTCATCCTTTTGCTGTTCATTGTAGTTATCATCACTTTCACGGACATTTTTTTAAATGTTTTTTTTTTTTTTAATCTGTGCACTGGCTTATTTAAGTGATTTACTTTCCAACTGTGATTTTCTCTTCCCTGTAGATTCTTACTTCTTTTCTATTTAGAGAAGACATTTCAATATTTCATTTAGTCTAGGTTTAGTTTTGCTGTATTCTTTTAGTATTTGCTTGTCTGAAAAATTCTTTATCTCTCCTTCTCTTCTAAATTTTAATTTTGTTAGGTAGAGTATCCTAGGGTGCAGGTTTTTCCCTTTCAGGGTTTTGAATATATTTTGTCACCCCCTTCTGGCCTGCAACATTTCTGTAGAGAAATCAGCTGATAGCCTTATGGGAGTTCCCTTGTAATTAACTCTGTTTTTCTCTTGCTGTCTTTAGAATCTTCTCTTTAACTTGCCATTTTTATTATAATATGTCTTGGTGTAGGTCTGTTTGGGTCTATCTTGTTTGGGACCCTCTGTGCTTCCTATACCTGGATATCTGTTTCCTTCTTTAGGTTTCGGAAGTTTTCAGCCATAATTGCTTCAAATATATTTTCAATCTCCTTTTCTCGTTCTTCAACTTCTGGGATCCCTGTTATGCATAGATTGGCACACTTTACATTATCCCATAGGTCTCATATTGCTTTCATTTGACCTTCTGTCTGCTGTTCTGATTGGGTGATTTCCGTTATTCTATCTTCCAGATCACTTATTTGTCCTTCTGCATTATCCATTCTGCTATTCATTGCCTTAAGCTCAGCTTTCATCTCACTGAGTGATTTTTTAAATTTTTCTTTGCTCCTCATTATAGTTTCTAATTTATTTTTACAGTAATCTGCATTTCTATCAATACTCCTTCTTAATTCCTTAATTCCATCTCCTTTTTGAACTCAGTGTCTATTAGACTGAAGAGATCTTTTTCATTGTTTGTTCTTTCAGGGGAATTCTCTTTATCTTTTAATTAGGAGTGTTTCCTCTGCTTCTTCATTTTACTTATAGTCCTCTTGCTCTATAAGTTTAGGAGAAACAATTACGTACTGTGGTCTTGGAGGGCTTTATGTGGGAGTGTCCCTGTGTTGCCTGCGTGGGTTTAATATTTTTTGGCGTGAGGGCTGTTTTTAGTGTGTATGCCTGCCACCTCTTTCCTCAGTGTATGCTGGCTGTTAGTTATCCCCTTGACAGGAGGTGTGACTGATGTTGTGCTGACCAGAGCCTGCACTGGATATTGAGTGGGGCCTCCACACTCCAGACCATTCAAGTTGTCTCCATGCAGCGAAAAGCAGTCCTCTCCCTAGGTCTGTCCTCTAAATCCCAACTTTCAGCACCCAGCCCCTGCCCATACGAGAGGACATGTGTCTTAAGTTGGGGCACACAGGGCAGTGGCAAGGACTGTCTTTGCAGGTGTCTCTCTGTCCCACCTACCGCAAACCTGCTGTTGTGCCCTCCTTTGAGCCTCTGAAGCTCCCTGGCTGATCTCCCTGCCAGTGAAGGGATCTTCTCAGGGTGCAGGAACATTCCTCTTTTTCAGCTCCCTCCCAGGGGTGCAGGTCTCATCCCTGCATCCTCCTTCTTTTTTTTTTTTTTTTTTGTCCTACCCCGTTATGTGGAAATCTTTCTTGTCCTTTCAGGTGTTTGAGGCCTTCTGCTAGTGTTCAGTGGGAATTGTTCCATTTGTGATATATTTCTGATGGATTTGTGGGATGAGGTGAGTTCCATGGTCTTTTATTCTGCCATCTTGAATTTATACCCCCATGATGTTTTTTAATCTTTAAATGTAGATTATATCCATTGTGTGTGTATTTTCTATAAAAGGTCAGTATTTGCCACAGTATAATTGGCAAAATTACACAATAAGTAAAATGTATTCTAGCAATCATTTATATAATTTGGTATATTTGAATGTATTAGTACATTTATATATTTATATAAAAATACTTGAAGAATTGGTTTTAGATTGCTTACAATAATAAATATAGCAAATATATTCAGGTTAAAAAAAACAAAGATTAAATATATTCAGCAAAGCATAGGGCTGAGTACAGAAGTACACATGCCACCAATACTTTTCAGTTAATAGAAAGGGGTCACATATTTGATTCTAAGCTTCTTTGGAAGTAAAGCAAATAAGAAATCAACATCAATTACTATATTCACAGGCTCTAAAGGACTCAGGTATGGAAAAGAACTGAAAGATCAATGAGTGTCCAGTGATTTCAATCAGTAGCATATGAAAATAATACTTATGTTCTATATCATTGTCACATAATTATTATCACTTCTTTCTTATTGATAAAGGCACTTCTCCATCTTGTTTAGACATTTGTGAAATAGAACTTATAAAACAAAATACTGTAACGGAGCTCATACAGTCATACATGAAAACAATGTTATGTGCATGCACGTGAAGCAGCAACCTAAACATGCAAAGTATACACAACTAACAGAAATAAATAAAACTTCATAGTTAAACTTTGTGTTTAAGCTTTAAACTATTCCAGTTATGTAAAATACGATACAGCAATTGATTCAGCTACATATTAATTTAAAAAACATATGAGTATATGGAGAAATTACTTTTGGAGCTATTCTAACTTTCAGAACTTTCAAGTTTTCAAATTCAGTTCAGAGTGGAAGTCTTGTAATATTAAGCAACATGAAGTGACAACCTCCAAAAGTGTGTGTTATGTTTCTCAAAATTAAACATTTGCTAAATCAATGCTTATTACAACATGACAAGTGAGGGAAAAAAAGACACCCACCACTTAAAACAGAAAACATCTGTTCTGTCTATGCTTCATGTAGATATCATTACTGAAAATATAGGTCAATTAATTTCTTCTGTTAGCTTTCACTTCACAGGGATCACTTAGACTGCCGGATTCTATTCAAGTAATTCATTAGTGAAAACAAGGAAACTAATTTTTGAATAATTCTCTGTTATAAAGACAAAAAGAAACTTCACTGTGCTCCTACATTCAGCTTCTCTTCCCTACTTGATATCACTGTAATCATAACAAAGCGTGAGACACTCATGCTTTAAGCTTCACTGTACTCTCCAATCTCCATCTCGTCTATGTCATCCCCTAATATCTCCAGCAAATGGCACTTCCTTTCCTTTCATAATTGCCACAATCCCAGTTCATACCAGGAAAGGTGAAACTACCAACTGCTGTCTTCATTTTAGATCACTTTTTGACGATGTATCATCTCTACTTTACTACATTAAAATATTTTTCATTACTCACAGCTACCCGTAAAACACCTTTGAGAACAATTGTCTATATATATATATATGAGTATATATATATATATATATATATGAGTATTTATTTATAACATTGTGTCTTGAACTACTCTACTAATACGTTTTTCACATGATGAAACAACATAACATATGTTTGAAGGGTGAGATAAAGATAAAATAATATTTTTAATTGGCTTCTAAGCATGGTTACTAATTACATCACTTATAATAGTGGGTATTTATGTATACACCAAATTGTCCTCCTAATAATTTGATTCTGGCCAACTCTATAAAGTTTAGGTCATAATTGTTTGACCTCATTATGTTGGTGACCAACAGTTGATAATAAATTTGTGGCATCACTGCCATTTCTTGTTGATTGCTGTGCCTGCCTTACTAGAATGATCTTCAACTATTTTGTAAAATATTCATCCATTTTGCAAAATTAAGCTTAGTTAAAACTGGATAATAAAATTCATGAATCCACTTACCAGGTAGACATAAATGTCAATAAGTAACAGGAAGTAACAGAATTGAAAGCTAGAAGGAATGAGGGGTGCACTGCCATCCCTGCTGGTTTGGAATCGTCATACTTCCCTAAGGATGATTTACTGACCAAGTATGACATGGGACCACATGACACTGAGACCAAATTCCAGTGCCAGATCAACCTATATATTAAGTATTACCAAGCTCATTATTTTAATATTGCAGATTAAAAACAAACATAAGTTCTCATATATATTTTTAATATCCCAATGGATTGTGATTTCCAAGCCCTGGTTATACACATAACACTTTAGAGACTGCAATTCAAAAGCACGGGTCTGATCATACCCTCTACTTCTTAAAAATCTGAGTGGCTCTCCATTGTTTTACCAAATTAGTTTTACACTTAAGATAATTCACATTATAACTCTAATCTATATTTCCTAATTAATTATATATGTACCATTTGTTCTAATCACTTGGAAATACTAATATTTCTTAAATGCATAGCATACCCTCCCATCAATGGGTTTCTGTTCAAGCTATACCTTCCATCTAAAATATTACTCCAATTCCCATTTCCACCTGTCAAAACACTTCCCATTCTTCAAAGATCATCTCAAATATTATCTCAATGGAGTTTTATTAGATTTGGTAGATAAATTAATTTCTAACATATATTTCACTTTAGTCATATTTCCCTCATAAACTAACCATGCAGTAATTCAAAGAGGATGTGGATTAACACACAGCATAATTGTTCTGTCGGGCTTAGGTGAGATGGACTTGGCAGGTGAAATGAGTTGGGGATCTTTTATTGTCCCTTATTGCAGCAAAGTGAGGAAACTGGTTGAAGGTCAATATCAGGAGCCTCAGGTTCAAAATTTCTGAAATGATGCGTCTTCAAAATACAGATGTTCAGTGAAATGACTAAAGTACTCTGCTGATAAATTAAATAATAGTACTGTCTCCTCTGAATTAAAAATAAATTTTTTTTTCTTAATTTTAAGCTCATTTTCTCCCACAGATATTTCTTAAGCTTTTGATATCCTAATGTTTACATGTACTAGAATATATAATTCCTCTATCAATTTTTTTAGTTACTTGAGATTGAATATAGTTGTATATCCTGTGTTTTTCAAAGTGCAAAATTATTTCTAGTAGTGAACAATTGTGGGAGCCCATATTTCACATTAGTAATTGGGAAAATTTTTCCATAAAGGGATAGGTAGAAAATGTTTTAGGCTTTGTGGATAATAGGGTAGCTGTTGTAACTATTCAGCTCCAGTGTTGTAAGTCACATTAAACAAATGAGCCTGACCATATTTCAAGGTACATATCTTCATTTACAGACACTGAAATTTTAATATACTTTTCATATGTCAAGAAATATTCTTTAACATAATTTTTTTTCCAACCACTTAAAAATGTTAAAAACTATTCTTAGCTCAAGGGCTGTACACAAACAGGCAATGGGCTAAACTTGAACCATGACCCACAGTTTGCCAGTCCCTGTCCTAGCCCATTGATTTCCAAATTGTGCTCTATGCTCCTGCACCAGGTACTAACTTTTGGGACAAAAGGATAAGAAGAATAAGAGGATAAGACTCCGTACCAGAGAGTTATCACTTTATATTTTTGTAGGGAAGCAAACTTTGCCACCCCAAAATGTGTCTTTTGGGCACAAGGATTATTTTAAAGAAACAGAAGACTCAGAAATTTTTCTTGTTTCTTCCCTCTTAGCTGCCTAAGGAATTAGATAAAGGGCCTAGTCCGAGAAGAGCATTATCAGCAGAGATATCTACAAAGATTATGGGCTAGGTGTGGTGGGGAATACTTGTCAGAGTCTAGAGATCAGAGTTCACCCTGTATCACATTGTCTCTGTGTGGCCCAGCAAACATTTGTTTACCAAACATTTGTTTTTCCACCTCCATTGCAACCGCCTTCCTCCCCTTTGAAGTCCCAAGCCACCCACCACCCCCAATATCCTCTTTTGTCTTTAGCTGAAGATGGTATTTAACGTGAGGGTTTCAGCAATTTTGGCAAGTTACTCAGTTTTCCTGGGTCTTTCCCATGTATAAACTTATTAAACTTTTGTTTGATTTTCTCCTGTTAATTTCTCTCTTGTCAATTTAATTCTTAAACCAGTCAGAATAATCTAGAAAGACAGAAGGAAGTTTTCTTCCCCTCCCTCACACTTTTTTTTTTTTACTTTGATAGATACATGTGGAAATAGTTTCCTGTGCTAATTTTTTAATTTTTCTTTTACTTTTTTTTTTTTTTTCTCTCTTTTGAACACCACAGTTCTGATAGAAGAGAAATAACTTAGTTAGGGACTTGAATAGGGTGAACTCAAAAACACAAATAAGAAACTAACTTTAGGATAAACTTAGTTAATCCTAGTATCTGATCTTGTAAGTGGATAAATTAGGGGTCTCCCCAGAGAAAGAGAACCAGGACTGGCTTTCTTGACATACGAAAATCCATTTTGGACTAAGTCATTTTGTGATCTAAGTCTGGCCACAATGCTTGACCTTGAACAGGACTCAGTAATCAATGATTTTAAGTAAGTGAATGCAGGAACAAAGGAAAAACAATCAAGAAACAATAGTTCAGCAGTAAAATGGAGTCTTAGTTCCTCCTCAAGGGATATACATAAAAATCCAATACAGTGAGTTCTGCAGGAACTGAGGCCACCACCCAGGTGTAGGATGAAACGATGATGTTGATCCTCATGACTTCATTCAACTAAAGCTTGGACTCTGTCAATCTTTTTCCCAATTCTATGCTGAATTCTCCTCTGCTCAAGCCCCTTTATGAATGCGCATGTACCCTTAGCTTAAAACTTCCTCAATTTTCCTGTTCTGGGAGACACTGCTTTAGGAAAATCCCCAGTGTTCTCCTCACTTCCTGCAAGTAATAATAAATCCTCCCTTCTCCTCTGCTTTGGCTTGGTTGTGTCTACAGGCTTGACACCCAGCAAGAGGCAAACCCAGTTTTTGGGTAACAGTCTAATTGAAATAGCTAAACAACTGGACTGTGGGTAATCAGAGTAGCTTGGACATACAATAGAGCTGGTTAGAGAAGCTGAGCCTGGCAAAGTAGCTAGAGTAGTAGGAAGAGAAACAGGGTCAACTGGAGTAGCTGAGGGAGTACTTGGAATAGTTGTAGCTACTGCCTAGGAGTCATTTTGGAAAAGTAAAATTTGGGGGGCAAAAAGTAGAGAAACAGTTTCTTTTTCTAAATGTGGGAACCCAAAACTTTCTATATTGGTTTTAAATGAACTTAATTCTGGCATCTGAAAAATCTCTACTGCAACTCAACCTACCAAGACTGTAAGCTCCTGTGTGCAGGATCAAACTTATTTATTACTATTACTATTTATTATCTATTCTCTAAGGGTCTGATAGGAATACAGTAGGATAGTTACACAGGTAGTTTTAAAAATCCCACTAGGGGATTATAGATAGAGGAGGAACCTTAGGGAACTTTGGGAGATCACTATAAGTGGTCTTACGATGATCACTCAAGAAAGCTGTCAGAACACCATGGGACAAAGCAGGTAAAGCCATCAATAAAAGCACAAGATAAGCCCCAGGCCATTAAGTGGAAAAAAAAAAAAAAATGAGGCCTGCATCCGGTCAAGTCCAGCAAGACAATGATCCTTAGAACCAAGGACAGGAATATAAGGGAAAGGTGATATTCCAAAGCAGAAGACTCTCATTATACTGAAACGGGAGATGATTTAACATATTTTAGTATGTGTTACCACCCTTCTGCTGACTTGAATAAGCGCCATGAGGGTCCTAATTTGACCTTATAGGGTCAAACACTCTCCTGCCTGATGTGGAGGAGCTAGTGATGAAAGCCTGACGTCTACTCAAAGAAAGAGGAAGAAAGTGGTCTTCTCCCCTTTCCCCACTTTCCTTTGATTATAATATGTAGTCTGCTTAATTCTCGGGGCAGAGCCCCTTTGCATGCCCACTTGTACTCCTCACAAACGTCCTATATTAATAAATCTACTTCTTGCCTATCACCTTGCCTCTCACTGGATTCCTTCTGCGCTGAGACACAGAGAACCTGAGCCTCAGTAAGTTCTGACACCAGGTGGTTCTAATTAGTGACTACAATTAAAAGACAGTGAGTTCAAGTCGTAATCTGGGTTTGGGCTGGGTTTGAGTCCCAGCCCATAGGTTCAAGTCCCAACCTGACGTGTACAGTTTCAAGTCTACTACAGTATTTTAAAGATAATGATATTTATTGTGGTAGGTCTGATTTTTTAACGTGACCGAATAACTGTTAATAATGCAAAGAAGGCTTGTGCATTAGCACCCAAAGTAATGATGAACAAAACCAAACTGCTAAGGAAATCCATTACCACAGTAATCAAATTGTAAACTTGAAATAGAATAAAAGACACAATTTTCCTATTTTTGTTCATATGAATCAAGATAATACTAAATGACAATGAATTTTAATTTCAAAAGCTCCGTTCTAATATGTTTCAGGAAATTGTAGGAGAGTAGAATTTGCCACCCCAAAATAATCCTCTTTGGCATAAGGTTTATTTTAGGCTGATTATTTTTAAGAAACTAGCCACAGGAGAAGCTCTTAAAACCAAGTAAAATTTACCCTTTGTAAAAGACATTTACATTTGTAAGGAAAATCTACTTTTGTAAGTGTGTCTCTCTAGTTGGACTATGAAGACTAGATAACTCTTGTCAGTGGAGTAGACAAGGACTTAAAATCTGCATAACAACCTTACTCTTGTTTACTGTGATTTTCCTGGTAATCTCCCATAACTGACTTCCCCACCCCCAACATCTTTTTGTCTTTGGCTGGAAAAAATATTTAAGGTACAGGCTTTGGCCATTTTAGTGAGTTAGTTTTCCTAGGTTTCTCCCATGTGTACATGCCCTTAACCTGTGGTTCTTCTCCTGTAACACTGGCTTCTGTCAATTTAATTATTAGGCCATCAAAAGAACCTAGAAGGGGAGAAGGAAAATTTTTCCTCCTCAATAAAATATTCTCAAAGTTGATATATAAGAGGAAATATAGTTTGAATTTATGGCAGTAATTTGAATATTCTATTTTCCAAATACTAACTGTGGTCAGGCTATTAAACTGGTGAAATGTAAGAAATTACCTTGTCCATTGTGATATGGTTGAAGATATCTTGGCTGAAGAATTACAAAGTGACACACAGAATCTCTTTTCTATCTCTGATTAAAGGGAAGAGAAACACAAAA